>NC_092713.1:281448206-282648206 GCF_047496885.1 Scyliorhinus torazame | reverse complement strand
ACCACCAAATTCTGACTATACTCCACCTTCTGTAACTACCAATGGCACAATGGCTCTGAATAATTTCACCCATCTCAAAGGACAAACTCCAGAAATGTCTACATTGTCTGCATTGATATTATGGAGATCATAAGTGTGTGTTAGTCCCTGGCCTACAGCAGAGCTGCCTTGTATTTCCTTGCCACTGGGCTTCGCTCTGTTGGGACCGTGTGGCGATTGATGTTAAATGAATCCACGCACAGGAATCTTCACTCTCAAACCCACCCTACCCACCCAAATGAATTTTGGGACCTGGAACATCAGGACCCTTATGGACAAGCCCAACAGCAACAGACCTGAACGTCGCACCATCAACATAGCCCGGGAACTCCAATGCCACAACATTGACATCCAGGATCTCCTTGACCGCAAGCGCAAGGTGTTCCTGAACTGGCAGCTCCACCAAAACTCGAGTGAGAGGAAACAAACCTAGAGGCAACTGAAGGCCGAGGTGCAACAAAGAACCCGCGACCTAAAGAACAGATGGTGGGTGGACCGATGTGCCCAGCTTATTCAGCGCATTCAAAACCATCTAGAGTCCACATATCCAGGGACCCACCCCACTGAGAGCCAAAAACGGAGAAGCACCCATCAAAGACAGAGATACAGTCAAAACCCATTGGAGAGAGCACTTCGAAAACCTCCTCTACCAAGACACAGCCTTTGACGCAAATGCTCTCGGCACCATCCCACAACACGCTACCCGCCACCATCTCAGCGCAACTCCAGCTTGTTGTAAAGTCCAGAAGTCCATCCAACGGCTGAAGAACGAGGCCTCTGGCGCAGATGGAATCCCCTCAGAAGTATTAAAAAGTGGCAGAGAAGCGCTCTTGACAAGAACCCACAACCTCATCATCCTCAGGATCCTTAAGGGGGAGGGTGAGCAGCCAGAAGTCGTGGTGCACATTGGTACCAACAACATAGGTAGGAAAAGGGGTGTGGAGGTAATAAACAAGTTTAGGGAGTTAG
Organism: Scyliorhinus torazame; assembly: GCF_047496885.1. Lineage (NCBI taxonomy): Eukaryota > Metazoa > Chordata > Chondrichthyes > Carcharhiniformes > Scyliorhinidae > Scyliorhinus > Scyliorhinus torazame. The sequence continues at coordinate 282,647,198 of NC_092713.1, read as the reverse complement.
GCTGGAAGTTGAAAGCCAGGACAGACAGAGTTGTCATCTCTGGTTTGTTGCCGGTGCCACGTGATAGCGAGGCTAGGAATAGGGAGAGAGTGCAGTTGAACACGTGGCTGCAGGAATGGTGTAGGAGGGAGGGCTTCAGGTATTTGGATAATTGGAGCGCATTCTGGGGAAGGTGGGACCTGTACAAGCAGGACGGGTTGCATCTGAACCAGAGGGGCACCAATATCCTGGGAGGGAGGTTTGCTAGTACTCTTCGGGAGGGTTTAAACTAATTTGGCAGGGGAATGGGAACCGGATTTGTAGTCCAGCAACTAAGGTAGCCGATATTCAGGACGCCAAAGCATGTAATGAGGCAGTGGGGAAGGGAACACTGACAAAGGAGAGTATTTGCAGGCACGGAAATGGGTTGAAGTGTGTATACTTCAACGCAAGAAGCATCAGGAATAAGGTGGGTGAACTTAAGGCATGGATCGGTACTTGGGACTACGATGTGGTGGCCATCACGGAAACTTGGATAGAAGAGGGGCAGAAATGGTTGTTGGAGGTCCCTGGTTATAGCTGTTTCAATAAGATTAGGGAGGGTGGTAAAAGAGGTGGGGGGTGGCATTATTAATTAGAGATAGTATAACAGCTGCAGAAAGGCAGTTCGAGGAGTATCACCCTATTGAGGTAGTATGGGTTGAAGTCAGAAATAGGAAAGGAGCAGTCACCTTGTTAGGAGTTTTCTATAGGCCCCCCAAATAGTAACAGAGAAGTGGAGGAACAGATTGGGAAACAGATTTTGGAAAGGTGCAGAAGTCATAGGGTCGTAGTCATGGGTGACTTTAACTTCCCAAATATTGAGTGGAAACTCTTTAGATCAAATAGTTTGGATGGGGTGGTGTTTGTGCAGTGTGTCCAGGAAGCTTTTCTAACACAGTATGTAGATTGTCCGACCAGAGGAGGGGCAATATTGGATTTAGTACTGGGTAATGAACCAGGGCAAGTGATAGATTTGTTAGTGGGGGAGCATTTTGGAGATAGTGACCACAATTCTGTGACTTTCACTTTAGTAATGGAGAGGGATAGGTACGTGCAACAGGGCAAGGTTTACAATTGGGGGAAGGGTAAATACGATGTTGTCAGACAAGAATTGAAGTGCATAAGTTGGGAACATAGGCTGGCAGGGAAGGACACAAGTGAAATGTGGAACTTGTTCAAGGAACAGGTGCTACGTGTCCTTGATATGTATGTCCCTGTCAGGCAGGGAAGAGATGGTCGAGTGAGGGAACCATGGTTGACAAGAGAGGTTGAATGTCTTGTTAAGAGGAAAAAGGTGACTTATGTAAGGCTGAGGAAACAAGGTTCAGACAGGGCATTGGAGGGATACAAGATAGCCAGGAGGGAACTGAAGAAAGGGATTAGGAGAGCTAAGAGAGGGCATGAACAATCTTTGGCGGGTAGGATCAAGGAAAACCCCAAGGCCTTTTACACATATGTGAGAAATATGAGAATGACTAGAGCGAGGGTAGGTCCAATCAAGGACAGTAGCGGGAGATTGTGTATTGAGTCTGAAGAGGTAGGAGAGGTCTTGAATGAGTACTTTTCTTCTGTATTTACAAATGAGAGGGGCGATATTGTTGGAGAGGACAGTGTGAAACAGATTGGTAAGCTCGAGGAAATACTTGTTAGGAAGGAAGATGTGTTGGGCATTTTGAAAAACTTGAGGATAGACAAGTCCCCCGGGCCTGACGGGATATATCCAAGGATTCTATGGGAAGCAAGAGATGAAATTGCAGAGCCGTTGGCAATTATCTTTTCATCCTCACTGTCAACAGGGGTGGTACCAGGGGATTGGAGAGTGGCGAATGTCGTGCCCCTGTTCAAAAAAGGAACTAGGGATAACCCTGGGAATTACAGGCCAGTTAGTCTTACTTCGGTGGTAGGCAAAGTAATGGAAAGGGTACTGAAGGATAGGGTTTCTGAGCATCTGGAAAGACACTGCTTGATTAGGGATAGTCAGCACGGATTTGTGAGGGGTAGGTCTTGCCTTACAAATCTTATTGAATTCTTTGAGGAGGTGACCAAGCATGTGGATGAAGGTAAAGCAGTGGATGTAGTGTACATGGATTTTAGTAAGGCATTTGATAAAGTTCCCCATGGTAGGCTTATGCAGAAAGTAAGGAGGCATGGGATAGGGGGAAATTTGGCCAGTTGGATAACGAACTGGCTAACCGATAGAAGTCAGAGAGTGGTGGTGGATGGCAAATATTCAGCCTGGCTCCCAGTTACCAGTGGCGTACTGCAGGGATCAGTTCTGGGTCCTCTGCTGTTTGTGATTTTCATTAATGACTTGGATGAGGGAGTTGAAGGGTGGGTCAGTAAATTTGCAGACGATACAAAGATTGGTGGAGTTGTGGATAGTAAGGAGGGCTGTTGTCGGCTGCAAAGAGACATAGATAGGATGCAGAGCTGGGCTGAGAAGTGGCAGATGGAGTTTAACCCTGAAAAGTGTGAGGTTGTCCATTTTGGAAGGACAAATATGAATGCGGAATACAGGGTTAACGGTAGAGTTCTTGGCAATGTGGAGGAGCAGAGAGATCCTGGGGTCTATGTTCATACATCTTTGAAAGTTGCCACTCAAGTGGATAGAGCTGTGAAGAAGGCCTATGGTGTGCTCGCGTTCATTAACAGAGGGATTGAATTTAAGAGCCGTGAGGTGATGATGCAGCTGTACAAAACTTTGGTAAGGCTACATTTGGAGTACTGTGTACAGTTCTGGTCGCCTCATTTTAGGAAGGATGTGGAAGCTCTGGAAAAGGTGCAAAGAAGATTTACCAGGATGTTGCCTGGAATGGAGAGTAGGTCTTACGAGGAAAGGTTGAGGGTGCTAGGCCTTTTCTCATTAGAGCGGAGAAGGATGAGGGGCGACTTGATAGAGGTTTATAAGATGATCAGGGGAATAGATAGAGTAGACAGTCAGAGACTTTTTCCCCGGGTGGAACACACCATTACAAGGGGACATAAATTTAAGGTGAAAGGTGGAAGATATAGGAGGGATATCAGAGGTAGGTTCTTTACCCAGAGAGTAGTGGGGGCATGGAATGCACTGCCTGTGGAAGTAGTTGAGTCGGAAACATTAGGGACCTTCAAGCAGCTATTGGATAGGTACATGGATTATGGTAAAATTATATAGTGTAGATGAATTTGTTCTTAAGGGCAGCACGGTAGCATTGTGGATAGCACAATTGCTTCACAGCTCCATGGTCACAGGTTCGATTCCGGCTTGGGTCATTGGCTGTGCGGAGTCTGCACGTCCTCCCCGTGTCTGCGTGGGTTTCCTCCGGGTGCTCCGGTTTCCTCCCACAGTCCAAAGATGTGCGGGTTAGGTGAATTGGCCAATGATAAATTGCCCTTAATGTCCAAATTGCCCTTGGTGTTGGGTGGAGGTGTTGGGTTTGGGTGGGGTGCTCTTTCCGGGAGCCGGTGCAGACTCGGGGGGCCGAATGGCACTGTAAATTCAATGATAATCTATGATTAATCTAGGACAAAGGTTCGGCACAACATCGTGGGCCGAAGGGCCTGTTCTGTGCTGTATTTTCTATGTTCTATGTTCTATGTTCTTGTCTGGAAGGAAGAGAGCTTGTTGGATGATCTCAGAAATGCTTTAATTGTGACCACCTCCACGAAAGGAGGCAGGTCTGACTGTGGAAATTACAGAGGGATTTCCCTTCTCTCCACCATGGGAAAGGTAATCTTGAGAATACTCCTCAACCGCCTCCTCCCAGAGTCTCAGTGCGGCTTCCGCTCATCAAGAGGCTCAACGAGTGCAGCACGGTGGCGCAGTGGGTTAGCACTGCGGCCTCACGGCGCCGAGGTCCCAGGTTCGATCCCGATTCTGGGTCACTGTCCGTGCGGAGTTCGCACATTCTCCCCGTGTTTGCCTGGGTTTCCCCCCCACAACCCAAAAATGTGCAGGATAGGTGGATTGAACACGCTAAATTGCCCCTTAATTGGAAAAATTAATTGGGTACTCTAAATTGATTTTTTTTAAAGTCAAGAGGTTCAATGGACATCTTCATCTTGTGACAAATCCAGGAAAAGTTCAGAGAGCAGCGTTAACCTCTGTACATGACCTTCTTCGATCTCGCAAGGGCCTTTGACTCTGGCAACCGCGAGGTATTGTGGAACATCCTCCTCAAATCCATCCACAGAAATTCGTCACCATTCTCTGCCTGTTCCACAATGACATGCAAGCCGTGATCCTCACCAACGGAACCACCACAGGCGCAATACATGTGCAATCTGGGGTCCAACAGGTTGTGCCATCGCACCAAGCTCTTCTCCATTTTCCTCCCAGCAACACTCGACCCCACCACCCTGAAGCTCCCCGCTGGAGTGGAGCTAACATACCAGACAAGTGGGAAACTGTTCAACCTCCGACGCCTCCAGGTCAGAACGAAGACCACCTTAACTTCTGTCATCGAGTTGCAGAATTGCAGAAGACACCTGTGTGTGTGTTCGCAGACAGAGGCCGAGCTACAAACCATCATCGACAAATTCACCGAGGCATTTAAGAGAATGGGGCACAGGCGAAATATCCGTAAAACAAAGGTTCTCTACCAGCCCACTCCTACCACACAAAATTGCCCCCCTGACCATCAGGATCCAAGTGAGTCTCTGGTCAATGTGGATCATTCCCCATACCCCGGGAGCCTCTTCTCAGTGCGAGCAGACATCGCCGATGAAATCTAACATCGACTCCAATGCATCAGTGCAGTCTTCGGATGCCTGAAGAACAGAGTGTTCGAAGACCGAGACCTCAAATCCAGCACAAACTCATGGTCTACAGGGAACCCATGGCCTCTGCCCTCCTGTATCTATCAGAAACATGGTCAATGTACCGCAGACACCTCAAATCCCTGGAGAGATGGCACCAACGCTGCCTCCGCAAAGTCCTGTAAATCCCCTGGTAGGATAGCGTACCAACATGAGCGTCCTCTTAAAGGCCAATATCCCCAATATCGAGGCATTGATCTCGCTTGACCAGGTTGCGATGGGTGGGCCACACTGTCCACATGCCCAACACAAGACTCCCGAAACAAGTGCTCCACTCCGAGCTCCACAGTGGCAAGAGATCACTAGGACGGCAGAGGAAATGCTACAAGGACACTCTGAAATCCATCTAAATAAATGCGACACCTCCATTGCCACGTGGGAATCGCTTGCCTCAGAACACACAAATTGTAGAAAAAGCATCCGCGAGGGCATCAATCACTTTGAGCGTTGAGGATGGAACACGGGGAGGCCAAACGTAAACAGTGGAAAAAGAGCGCAGAATTCAGAGCGTCCCACCCACTCATCCACCTCATCAAACACCACTTACCAAACATGTGGCAGAGTCTGCGGATCTAGGATTGGATTGGATTGGATTTGTTTATTGTCACATGTACCGAGGTACAGTGAAAAGTACTTTTCTGCGAGCAGCTCAAACAGATCATTAAGTAAAGGAAACTAAAATAAAATAAAAAGAAAATACATAATAGGGCATCACAAGGTCCACAATGTAAATACATAGACACAGGCATCAGGTGAAGCATACAGGAGTGTAGTATTAATCAGGTCAGTCCATAAGAGGGTCGTTTTGGGCAGCACGGTAGCATAATGGTTAGCACAATTGCTTCACAGCTCCTATATCCCAGGTTCGATTCACAGCATGGGTCACTGTCTGTGCGGAGTCTGCATGTTCTCCCTGTGTGTGAGTGGGTTTCCTCCGGGTGCTCCGGTTTCCTCCCACAGTCCAAAGATGTGTAGGCTAGGTGGATTGGCTATGCTAAATTGCCCTTAGTGTCCAAAATTGACTTTAGTGTTGGGTGGGGTTACTGGGTCATGGGAATAGGGTGTGGGTGTGGGCTTGGGTAGGGTGCTCTTTCCAAGAGCCGGTGCAGACTCGATGGGCCGAATGGCCTCCTTCTGCTGTGTAAATTCTGTTCATGAGTCTGGTAACAGACTTTTGTATCTCCTGCCCAATGAAAGAAGTTGGAAGAGTGAGTAAGCCGGGTGGGAGGGGTCTTTGATTATGCCGCCCGTTTTCCCCAGGCAGCGGGAGGTGCAGATGGAGTCAATGGATGGGCCTGAGGCAGGTTGATCTGGGTCCCATTTTCTGTTCCCTCCTTGGCCGCTCCTGGGGTGGGACCTTGGAGTATGCCCGATCAGGCCTCCATGTGGATTCTTCTATCCTCCATTTTCAGGTAGGTCGGGTCGCTGGGCAGGCCTCTCCGGGTCGGGTCACTGGGTGGGCCTCTCCGGTCGAGTCGGGCCGGGTCTCGTGGTCGGGGGCCGGGTCAAGTGCTTCGGCAACTGGGTCAGGCGCTCTGAGGGCCGGGTCGGCTCCAAATCGAGGTCAGGGCCGTACTTCCGGTTTGGGCCTCATCAGCTTCCAGGCCAGGACGGGTCATCTGGAGTGCAGCCAGGTCAGGCCGAGTTGGGTCAAAAGAGGATCTTCTAACCTGCAAGGGAAGATAAAAGAGAAAGATTTGTAAAAATGTTAATTCAGCCTACACAAAACCCATCCCCCAGGAGTGGAAGCAAGTCATCCTCGATGCTGAGGGATTGCCCAAGAGGAGGAAGAAGGTAAAGAGAATTGCCAGAGCTTGCTCAGTATTTTCCTGTTAATGCAAGAGACTTTGGAAGAAACAAGATATCACACCTTTTTTGTGCAAAGTTGTGATAATACATATTCCCATAGATCCCTCTGAGATATGGACTAGCTACTCCAGACAAATGAAGAAGTTGGACAGGTTCCAAATGAGCTGTATTCAGAATACCATGGGAGCAAATGTTAGAAGCCTGGGCCCAACACTGAGTTACTTCAAAGAGCAGAAATATCTGGTATTGTAGTGTTCACATCCAGCTCAGATGGAGTTGCCAATTCGTAAGTAAAAATGATGATAAAATCCCAAAGGAAGTTATATATTCTTCTTTCCTCCATGGGGCAGCACGGTGGTCAGCACAGTTGCTTCACAGCTCCAGGGTCCCAGGTTCAATTCCCGGCTGAGTCACTCACTGTGTGCGGAGTCTGCACGCTCTTCCCGTGCCTGCGTGGGTTTCCTCTGGGTGCTCCGGTTTCCTCCCACAGTCCAAAGATGTGCGGGTTAGGTGGATTGGCGGTGCTAAATTGCCCTTAGTGTCCAAAAAAATCTTAAGTGGGGGTTACCGGGATACGGAGATAAGGTAGATAGATGGGCTTCAGTAGGGTGCTCTTTGTAAGGGTCGTTGTAGACTCGATGGGCCAAATGCCCTCCTTCTACACTGTAAATTCTATGATTCTCTGATGATATTCACAACTTAAACTTGGACAATGCCTGCGAGGTAGGCCAAGATTAAGATTAGAGGGCATCTCAAAGGGGAACCTCAGGAAATCTGACCTATCCATCAGAAACTGGGAGAAAAACACTGAAGAAGGAACAGCCCGTGGAGCAACCTGAAATAGTGACCTTGTTTCCTTCAAACAGCTACAGATGCAAACAGCAAAGGACAAAAGGCAAGCTAGGAAGGCTGTGAAGTCCGAACAAAATCCTTGCCTGCCCTGTGGAAAGCCATATAAATCTACAATCAGGTTCTACAGAAATTACTCTACGCTCACATGAAACAGCCATCATCGACGATGAAAGGAACCCGACGAGGAAAAGGCAGTGTAACACTTAGAAACACTGTTGATGGTGATTTCCAGGAAGCACTCTTTCCTCAATGTTGCAATTTGTGTGTTTGTTTTTATATATTGCTGTCACATAAGGATGCAGCCAGAGGCAACCGTTAACAAAGACAGATGTCTCACAAAAGTTACACTGCTAGCTGCTGAGAGTGCAGGAAGCTTGGAGAATTACTGCTGCTGTGCCAAAGAATGTCCCAGTGGAGACCTCAAAATGACTAATTCAGCTACCAATAGTTAACTATCCGTTTGATCTTCTATCAGAACGGATAACGTCCCAGATCATGATGTAGTTTTGGTGGAGGGCGGCATTTCCACGGGGAGGCAAAGCAACGTGTGAGGCTGTGGCACTGGTACTTTATACAGAATTTTTAGATGAATTAATAAATGGTGAAGTAGCTCTTGCCTTTCTGGCTGTGCTGAAGTGCTGGGCCTCGTGCGTTGAAGATCAAGTCATGATTTTGGAAAAGATTGTGATCCGGACAATATTAAAAGGCAAATTCCAACAGGACCAGAACTAAAAGTCATGGAATTGTTTTTCACACCGCAGAAGGAGACCATTCGGCCCATCGAGTCTGCACCGGCCCTTGGAAAGAGCTCTCTACTTAAGCCCACGCCTTCACCCCATCCCCGTAACCCAGTAACCCCACCTAACTTTTAGGACACAAAGGCGCAACTTAGTATGGCCAATCCACCTAACCTGCACATCTGTGGACTGTGGGAGGAAACCGGAGCACCCGGAGGAAACCCACGCAGACATGGGAAGGAAGTGCAAACTCCAGACAGTCACCCGAGGCCGGAATTGAACCCGGGTCCCTGGAGCTGTGAGGCAGCAGTGCTAACCACTGAGCCACCGTGCCGGGGGGAAGAGAATCAAAAAATCATAAATAATTGTGAGTATTAGTAACTGATTTTATTTTTAGTCCTCTGCTTGCCTGTCTCTACTTCAGTCCCTGGTCTTGTACAGTCGGCTCACTTTTCCACTTCTCTGCTGGAACTCTTTCACTTGATGCTCAGCGTGCTTTGATCTCTCCCTGTTGATTCCCATCCTGCTTTCGGTTCTGTTCCTCTGATGCTGACTGAGCTCTTTTCTGCTGCTTGCTTCCCACGGCCACTGACCCCTCTCGTCCTTCCGTTGCGCTTCACGGGTTGAACTGGCTCCTCAAGTTGCTACTGCTGCTCACTACTGACCTGATGTGTTCTTCACCTCCTTCCACCTATACTTTGGACGAATCGCAGAATTATTACAGCGCAGAAGCAGGCCGTTTGGCCCATTGTGTCTGCACCAGCTCTCCAAGCGAACGACTTAGTGCCATTTTCCTGATTTTTCTTGCATATTGTTTCTATTCAAGTAACCATCTAATGGCCTCTTGAATGCCTCAATTGAAGATGCCTGATGATCATCAATTCAGTCGAGGCAGTTTGTACCAAAGAACAGTGGCTTTAATCAACTGGATGTGTGCCAACCTGTAGCTTCTCCCGCACTGAGAGCCTGTCTCAGATCGGCCGGTTATATACCTCCTCAAAGGGGCGGAGCCACAGGCGGAGCCAACAGCAGCATCAATTCAACAGCAACAGTAACAGCAACAGTAACAGCAACAACAGTAAGTATATACAATAGTGGATGTCGATGACAATAGTAATAATAGAACAGTGAGTATATACAATAGCCATACGTGGCTCACCACACTGCCTCCACCACATTTCCAGACAGCGCATTCCAGACCCGAACCACTTGTGTGAAAATGCTTTTTCTCACATCACACCTGAACAAAGCATTACCCTGGTCTCTAGCATTGCACCGCTCCTACCAGCTCTCTCGCCTAGACGGATCCCCTTCGATTACCTTTCATCTTCCCTGATTCACTCAAATCCACTGTTCTTGGTTCATGGATTTCCTTCCCAGTCAATGTTCCTCACTTTCCTGCTGTGACTGTCTACTGCTGCTCAGCCCAGCTGAGTACCTAGTTCAACACTCCATTGCTCCACTGAACAACATCCAGCAATGTCCTCACCGATCTTCTGTCGAGAAAACAGCCCGTGAATTCACTCGCTGCCCTGAATACTCTCCAAACCTGGACATTGCTACATTGATGCCAAAGCTGGTTCACCAACATCTACAAATCATATTCATTCCACCACATGATCTCAAACGTCAACTTTCGATGTGTTTATCCTCCATGCCCTCCCTTTCTGCTCAGGGTGTGGGTCTCCTAATCTCCGGCATGCCTAGGTGTTCTGAATTCCTTCCAGCCATTCTCATCTATTTCAGCAGTCCAATATTTTTATCGCCATCTTACTTTTTTCTCCTTGCTCCTCAAGTCCTTACCTCTTTTTCCTGTCACCCAGTCTTGCCCCATTTCATTTCTCCCTTTTGGGCACTTGGCATCCCTCTTGATCCCGAGCCCAATCCATCACTACTGCTCCAGATTGTCTTGCCACTATACAAGGCTTGAATCCCCCTCTGATAATCTCGGAACTCCCCTGTGCAACTCTGCATCCTCTGAAGGACTCAGAGACCAATCTCATGTCCTATTTACCCCTTGCACTCCTTTGCCCTCATAGACTACTGGTGTATCAGCAATTACTGTTGTTCTCCTCAGAATGTCTATTCTCTCTCAGAATGTCCAATTGCTCATAGCCTCTGGCTCCAACTTTGGCCGAATTTGCATCCCCCTCTGTTCACTCCACTCCAAAGTCTGCAGCCATCTAAGTACTAAGCACTATGCTCAGAAGTTCCCTGTATAAATCCTTCTGCCTATCCACTTCCCTGTCACTTAAAATCTTTAGTCATCCATCTCAATTAACATCTTCTTCTTTTACTCCATATCCATTTGTGACATAACTGTGAAGCATATTGGCTGTCTTTCTACATTAAATGTTGGATGTAAATGTAAGGCTATTTGTCTTTATGTAAAGACTAGTGGCTAGATTTCCAACTGATTTCCTGAGTGTAAATCAATAGAGTTGATAATAAGATGGTTCTATAGCAGTGGCCAATCTGATCCACAATGTTTTCTTTGTGGCCAGACCATTAATTGAAAATCTTCCGTGCGCTGATGATATCGCTGGTTTGAGTGGTAGTTCTTTGACAACAATTGACATTAGCAGAAACAGTTATTAAACTCAGGAACCATCAGCATGTTTGCAACTTCAACCATTTCTGTTAATAGACTGTCAGGTCTAATCAAGTTTCAGTAACATAACAATATTCAGCCAATGTAAAAGCAGCAGAGAACATTATTTGCGCTCTATTCACAAAGACAATAGAGCAACCTTTATACCAAAACATCAGTAATTAGCCCGTGACTAGCCAGCACAAGAAAAGTAACCCCAAGAAGTTTCAGGTCAAACCTTATTGTTCGACTTTGGTGATGGCTCATGGCTTTGTCTATCCAGTGAATAACCAATAAAGCCAGGAATTTTGGAGGTGTAATCTCCCAACTGTGAAGAGTGAGCTAATATGAGAAGACAATAAGAGTTAGATATGAGAAACAATGGCTTGTTTTCCCTGCTGGAAGTACAAACATTGGACATCTGGTAAGGGCAGGAGTAAAAAACAGAAGATACTGGAGCTCTCAGCTGGCCTGGCGACATCTGTGGAGAGAAACGCGCACCTAACGTTTCAGGTCAATGACTTTTCATCAGGATTGGGAATGCCTGTAATAACCCCTCAGGGCCAAATGGCTTGTCACTGTCATTATCACTGTGGAGGCTATAAATAATGGTCACCGCAAGGAAGTACCAGAGGAAAATTGATCTTTATAGAACTGTACAACAGCTGTGAATTTAGACCTCAGCAAGGACAGGGAGAGGAAGAAGCTGGTCAGATAAAAACATCAACACACCCTTAACCAATGGTGAATCATGGCTGCAGTATGCGCTATCTATAAGCTACACTGCGCCAAGCCACTAAGGCAATTGAGCAGCTTCTCTCAAACTCACGGGGCTGGATTCTCCGCCGGCGGGATGATCTGTTTTGCCGGCAGCCCGCGGGTTTCCCGACGGCTTGGGGCTGCCCCACAATGGGAAACCCCATTGACCAGCTGGTGAAATGCAGCATCCCGCCGGCGTGCTGAACCAGAAATGTGGCGCGGCAGAACGGAGAATCCAGCCCATGGCCTCTACCGCCAAGAAGAACAGGTACAGCCGGAGCATGGGAATACCTTCATTTCCATGTTCCCCTCAAAGCTGGTTTAGCACAGGGCTAAATCGCTGGCTTTGAAAGCAGACCCAAGCAGGCCAGCAGCACGGTTCAATTCCCGTAACAGCCTCCCCGAACAGGCGCCGGAATGTGGCGACTAGGGGCTGTTCACAGTAACTTCATTTGAAGCCTACTTGTGACAATAAGCGATTTTCATTTTCATTTCATTTCAAGCCATACAGCAGCATGACTTGGATATATATCCCTTTTCCTTCATCGAGTCAAAAGTATGGCATGGTAGGAGTATCTGCATCGCGGGCATTGTGGTGGTTCCAGAAGGTGGCAGACCACCACCTTGCCAAGAGTAATGCCCACATTGTACAGTATAATTAAAAAAAGAAAAACCCTCGTATGCATTATTAATGCCTATGTCAGAAATTCATAAGGCTTAGAGGTGTCTGAGTGACATTTTAGTGCAAAAATCTGCACTGATTTGTGCTGCAGGCCTTCAGTCACTTAAAACTGGTTGAAAGGATACAAACTCATTTCACTTCTGTACCTTAAAGCTGACAGGTTGTCTTCTGTATGCTTCCTTGAGTGATTTTATCTGGCATAGTTTCAGGTGGTTAATTTCCTGGGAGAATTTTTACTTAAAGAACAGAAAGACTGAAAGAAAGACTTGCATTTTATAGCACCTTTCCCAGTCACTAGATGTGCCAAAGCACTTTGCAACGATAAGACTTTGCAACTAAGGAAATGTAAGTTGTGACGTAGGAACTGGAACAGACAATGTGCTCCGTCAGCAAGCTCCCACATGCAGCAATGTAATAAAGACGAGAATCGCCGGGTGCTGGCGTGAATCCCGACCCCGCCGGCTGCCGAAATCTCTGGCACCGGATATTCGGCGGGGGCGGGAATCGCGCCGTGCCGGTCAGCGAGCCCCCCCCCCCGGCGATTCTCCGGCCCGCGATGGGCCAAAGTCCCGCCGCTGGAATGCCTGTCCCGCCGGCGAGGATCAAACCACCTCTCTTACCAGTGGGACAAGGCGCCGCGGGCGGGCTCCGGGGATCCTGGGGGGGGGGGGGGCGCGGGGCGATCTGGCCCCGGGGGGTGTCCCCACGGTGGCCTGGCCCGCAATCGGGGCCCACCTATCTGCGGGAGGGCCTGTGCCGTGGGGGCACTCTTTTCCCTCCACCTCGGCCACAGTCTTCACCATGGCCGACGCGGAAGAGACACCCTCCCTGCGGATGCGCGGGGATGACGTCAGCAGCTGCTGACGCTCCCGCACATGCGCGGACTTCCGCTGTCCGTCGAAGTCCTTTGGACCCCGGCTGGCGTGGCGCCAAAGCATTTCCCGCCGGCTGGTGGCGCGCCAACCACTCCGGCGCGGGGCTAGCCCCTCAAGGTGAGGGCTTGGCCCCTAAAGGTGCGGAGAAATCCGCACCTTTGGGGCGGCCCGATGCCGGAGTGGTTCACACCACTCCATCCTGCCGGGACCCCCCGCCCCACCGGGTATGGGAGAATCCCGCCCCAGATAACCTATTTTTGTGGAATGAATTGAGGAATAAATATTAAGGCTAGGACACCAGGAATAATTTCCCTGCCCTTTTTTAAATTTGTGCTCGAGGATCTTTCACATTCACCTGAGAGGGCAGATGGGGGTCTCAGTTTAATATCTCATTTGTCAGTGCAGAATTCCCTCAGCGATACAAAGAACAGAGCACAAAGAGCAATACAGCACAGGAACTGGCCATTCGGCCCTCCAAGCCTGCACCGAGCATGGTACTTGCCTAAACTAAAACCGTCGGCACTCGAGTGCCAGTCTAAGTTCTTGCAATCAGATCGCGAGCAATTTTCTGGCTGAGTCATTTGTGCTACCAACTGACCCACAGCTGGTATTAAAACTATGTCATCAAATCGATGTTTAAAAGGAGGGTAATTCCATGTATTTACTTTGAGATCATTCCCAATTATTTCTTGCTAGATTATCGTCTGCAGAGTAACATTACCATATATTCACCACTAAATGTGTCATGTTCCTGCTAATAGTGACACTGCACATCCAGTGGGAACTGCAATTTGGCAAATTCCATGTCATTTCAAAAGAGCAATTTTAATTGATTTTCATCAATAGACTAATTTATCAATTAGGACAATTACTCTGTGGTGGACAGTATTTTACTAGGTAGAATTGGTGCTGTCTTTTTTCTCTTCCCCATATTAAGCATGCTATTGAAATTATATTGAATGCAAGATACCTCCAGCTGGCTCACAATGTGATTTACGTTTTGCAAGAACATTAATTTACAATAGCATGAAGTATCAAATCTCATTATCCTTCGATGGTACAATATCTGATGCAGTATGTTCTCTCACAGTATGCACCAATTTTTTAATTAAGTTGGCACCAGCCTAGTCACCAGCTACAGTCAACTTTATTCAACCAAACTATGTGGGAATGTCTGATCTTGTTGTCAATGTCCATTTATGGACCACGGTGCCCACTGGATCTCCTCCAGGAGCCTCATGATCTTATCTCCTTCTGCCCTGATTCCTCCAGTGTCCCTGATCCCTCATGGATGCGTGCCTCAATCCATGCCATATCTTTGCTTTGTCTGCTTTTCCCAGCTGCGCCCTGATGCTGAAGGGCTCCCCACATGTCCGCCAGTCAGCCTCGCAACTTTGTTGGGAAATTAATGTCAAAAAATTCTTCTGGGTTTCAAACTGCACCACCCAACTCCACTGTGCCACCACGACACCAATGCACCCCCCCCCACTGCCCCCCATCCCCTCTCCCCCCCACTGCCCCCCTCCGCCCTCCCCCTGCCCCCTCCTCACCCCCCCTCCTCCACTGCGCCCCGCCACTGCCCCCTCCCCACTGCCCCCCCATTGCCCCCCCCACATTGCCCCCCCCACTGCCCCCCCCCACTGCCCCCCCCACTGCCCCCCCACTGCCCCCCCACTGCCCTCCCACTGCCCCCCCCACTGCCCCCCCCCACTGCCCCCCCACTGCCCCCCCCACTGCCCCCTCCTCTGCCCCCCCCCCCACTGCCTGACAATACAAGGAAAATGTGTATATTTTATATTCTAACAGGAAAATGAATTCTTTAAAGGTTTATAGAAATGTACCATTGCAGGTGAGTTTGCCTCAGTAAAACTGGGCCCTGGTTACATTACTGCTGTAGCCATGGTTACTGGAAGATAACTATTTAAGATATCAAGCTTAATATGCAATCCTTTTACAAGAGGCATATAACATTGTCACCCTCGCTCGAGCACATGATTCAATACAACTTCTTAAATTTTAAATTTAAGATTTATTGTACTTTTCTGAGACTGTATTTATCTCTTGCAATCTTTAAGCACCTTTCTCTGCCATTTATTTTTGTACTTTTTTCAAATTTCCAACCATGTAACCTTTGGCCTTCAATTCATTATGTCACCTCAGCTGCTATTGATTTACTAAATCACAGCTCCTCCACCAACTCTAATCCCCTTGTCCCCACTGGAATTATTATTCATTTTCACTCTAATCATAGACTCTTGTCCCTCAAGTTCAAGGTACACATGCCTGAATTCCTTTGGTGAACAATTGGTTGAATCATTCACTACCAGATTAGACTAGACCACTTCAAGCATTAATTACCAAAGCTCTCCATTGTCAAAACTGCTCATTATTTAAAGATTATCCAGTTGGTAACCCCCTTGCCTCTGTGTCAGCAGGTTGTGGGTTTAACTTCCATTCCATGACTTAAACATAAACATCTAGGGCATGCTTCAGTGAGTGCCCCACATCTAAGGTGCTGTCTTTTGGATGGGGTATTAAATCGAGGCCCAGCCGTGCGCTCAGTTAACCTAAAAGCTCTCTCGTGGCCCTATTTCAAAGGAGAGCAGGGGAGTTATCCCTGTTCTCCCGGTTAATACTTATCCCTCAGTCAACAGCACAAAAAAAGTATTAGCTGATCATCATTCCTTAAACATCTGTGGGAGTTTGCTGTGCATTTTGTTAAGCAAAAATATTAAGGGATATGGGCCAAAGACGGATAAATGGAGTTAGGTCACAGATCAGCCATGATCTCATTGAATGGCGGGACAGGATCGAGGGGCTGAATGGTCTACTCCTGTTACTATGATCCTATGTTCCTACATATTGGCTGCCATGTTTCCTGCATAACAGTGACAACATTTCAGAAATACTTCACTGGCTGCAAAGCACTTTGGGATGTCATCAAATTATGAAAGGTGTAATATAAATGCAAATTTTGTTTGAGCAATGCAGATTTTCATACCATTGATGACGCCATCCTTTTGCGCTGACTCTGTTTCATTGTTCAGAAGGGTGAAATGCCCTTTTTACCGATCTAAATGTAACCAGAGAATCAACTACAATGATGGTCTTCTCACTCTCGCTTTTGAATATTCTAAGGATTTATTCTTGCTCCAACATTCCACATATCTGGGTGCACAGCAACTCAGAAGATGCCGTGCAGATCATTCACAAGCTGTCTCGTTTAAGATACCATTGTGTGCAGCTGAACTAAATAATTTAAATTACCATGTACCATGTATTGAAATGAACAGACCGTACGCACCACCAATATTAGAGGAGAAATTGCTTGGCTCTCTTCTCTTTCTCATCTACATTCAACCCCTCAGTGATATCATTGTAAAATATAACAGGTTTCATATGAATACCAATGGTACTCACCACCACCTCCTTGGATCTCTCTACTATCTCTGATTTGCCACACTGCATGTCCAATGCTCAATATGGGATGAGCAAAAATTTAATCTGACTAAATATTGGAAAGACTGGAGTCATTGGGCAGGATTCTCCCAGCTGCGAGTTTCTTAGCGGCGGGAAGCGGCGTGCCGTTTGCTGGTGGTGGGATTCTTTGCTACCACCGCTGTCAATGGGATTTGCCATTGAGGCCATGCCATTTGGGAAAGCTGCAGGAAGGGGATGTGCTGTCATCGGGACCAGAGAATCCCGCCACCAGCGAATGGCCTGAGAATTCCGGCCATTGACTTTCGTCCATGCAGAAACTACATTGCTTGTCCTCCATTTCCATCCCTCATAACAGTCTTAAGCTGAGTAAGACCATACGCAATTTTGAGGTTGTGATTGGTCCCAAGTTGAGTTTCTGACCACAAAACCACACCAAGGTGCCTACTGCCAGTTTCATATCATCGTTTGACTCTGACCTTCCCTTAGCTCATGTGCTGCTGAAATAATTCACCAATGCCTATGTTACCTCTTACCCTGCCTATTCAAATGCTTCCCTAGCCAACTTCCCATCATTCCCCCTCATAAAGTTGTTCGCAATCAAGGTTCTGCTGCCCATGTTTTAACTTACTCCAAACCTCATTTACCCATCCCTGTTCAACAATATTAATTTCAAAACTCTTATCCTTGTTTTTAACTCCCTCCATAGCCTTGTTCCCCCACCCCCCCTCTCTCCCCTCGGCATCAGGGTTTTCCAAACCTACAAGCCTTTGGGATCTCTGTTTCCTACCAGTTCCGACCTCCAGCACACCATTATATTAATAACTCCACAACTGGCAGCCAGGTTTTCAGCTTCCTTGGCCTCAAGTTCTGGAATTCACTCTCTAAACCACCCTGTTACTGTGCCCCGCTTGTCTCTTTTAAGATGTTCTTCTTTGATCAAGCTTTTTGTCACATTTCTTGAACTCTCCTTTTATGTGTCAAAACTATTTTATTGATACTGTTCCAATTCCTTGGGATATCAATGAGTAAAGTCATCATAGTCCCAGATAACCACAGGCTGTTTTCCCTTTGGAGGGAGAGAGCTGTCTGATGGCGATTGAAGCTGAGGATCACCACACCTCAGGCGAGGGGCAAGATTTAGAAGGCGGGGCCTTCATGAATAACCTCAGCCGGTACGGGAATTGAACCCTCGCTTGTTGGCCTTACTCTGCATCACAAACCAGCTGTCCAGCCAACTGAGCTAAACAGGCCCCCTTGGGATATGTTATTACACTGAATGCACAATATAAATGCAAGTTGTTCTTAATTGCTAATTATGTCAACGGTCATAATTAGTCATTTTATGCAAAATCACAAGCCTGTGATCTTAGATCTCATAGTATTAGAATTATAATATTTTAGTCACTAAGGTGCCCCTCTACTTGTACAAGTGTCTAGTATACTAGAGTGCTGCACTAACACAATGTGCAATGGAGTGATAAGATGTAGATTTACATGTGTGTGATGAGTCCCCCGGGTCTTGGAAACATTAGCAGGGGAAGTGGCAATAAGCAATGCCCAACACTCTGCAAGGAATAAAAACAGAACCAGCAGCAAATCAATCTTTAGACCATTTTTTGTGTCCTGCTGTCGCATAATACAAAAGGGCCTGGCAGTAGAGAATTTAACATCTAAGTTGGGAGATGCAAAGTTTTTTTTTTAAATGAACATTAAAACTGGATTACTGAACAGAGCACATAGATTATGTAAGAAGTTCGATAACTGAAAATGTTGTAGAGGGAAGATGTTTTCCAGGCAGCATACAATCGGCACACAGATTATCCATTAGCATTTCCCCATGGCTTACCTTGCTGCGTTGACTATAGGTTTCATAATAGAACAAATATTGTCGAGGACAGGACAGCTAATACAACAGCTGTCAACTTTGATCCTCCTGTCTATTTTAAGCTATGCCAAAGGGACTCCTCCCTTCTTCCCATTTAGAATATAAAACACATATCAGTTCCAGAATGATGTGAAGACACTGACAATTTAATACAGGCATGTTTAAGACGATAGCAAGTAGATGTTCAACAGCTTTTAGAGAGAAAGGGGTGAGCAAGATGATGGGAGTAGTGCAAGACAAAGAGAGAGGTGGGGAAACAGGGGGTCAGTCGGAAAGAGAGAAAGAGAATAGAAAATGTACATGTAGGAACCGTATTTCAACTGAGATTAGCACCATCACTCAGAAGGCTCACGGGAATGGCTTGTGTTATAAATATAGATGGAAGTATCATGCTGGCCAACTAGGGCTGGCCTTCCTAGACTGGGTTGAGCACAGAGAGCGTTAAGCTGAATATATGCTGCACTATTCCTGACTTGGGAATTAAAACATTCCCAACTATGCAAAAAATAAAACTAGTTGGAGCAGAACTGCGACAATACAAATTCATCACACTTACAGCCAGCTGAAAGAGATTTCAACCCTATCACAGACTGGACAAGATTCAGACCTCCTGCCCAGAGATAAATTATAATGCCCTAATGTATCTTCACTTAGTCTCTCATCGTGAAACCAGTTGCTGCATTGGAAGGTTTATCTGTAGTAATAGAAGACCACCTATTATTTTGTAACAATGACCGGAATTTTCCGATCCCAGTCGGAGAATCGCCGGGGGGCGCGAGAATCACGCCATGTCGCTCCGACGCCAGGCTGCCGATTCTCCGGCGACTGGAGAATCGGCACCAATTGCGCCCACGTGGTCGCTGCTGCGCCAGTTGGGGGCCATTGAAAGCGGCCCCCGCGGCGATTCTCCAAGCTCGATGGGCCGAGTCCCGCCGGCGTGGGTTAAATATGGTCCCACCCGGCGTAACCTCGGAGTTCTGGCTGCGGGGGCCGTCCTGGTGGGAGGGCGGAGGGATCCGGCTCTAGAGGGGCCTCTACGGTGGCCAGGAGCGCGATCATGGCCTACCGATCAGCGGGCGAGCTAATTCCGGCGGGGGAGACCTATGTTCCTCCGCGCCGGGCCCCTGTAGGGCTCCGCCATATTGCCCTGGGGCCGGCGAGGAGACGCCAACCCACGTGCATGCGCGGACCCGCCCCGGCCGTGTCGCGCCGGATTTCGAGTGGACAGCACTCCGGCGCCATACTAACCCCCGAAGAAGGGAGGAATGCCTGGGCCTGGAGGCCCATTGATGCCGGCGTCGCTCACGTCGGTTTTGACAGCCAATGATTTCCACCAGCATTAATTTCTTCACTGCCTCAGTAAGGAAGTAGAATTTCGTTATGATTAATTTCAATGCCAAATTATCTAGGTGGATTGAGGTACTGGGAGATGGTTTTCGCACGTATGACAGTGTTCTTTGGGTGATAGGCAGAGCAGCCACACTATCCCTTTGCAGTAGAGTGAGGCCAGAATCATTCTCACATTCAGGTCCCACTTGCATTACATCAGCAAGCTGCAAATCCTCAACGAGCACTGTCTGGGAGCTCATGGATCTGGGAGGGAAAGAGCCTGATAGTTTCCCAGGGGAGCTGAGCTAAAAGAGAACTGCATTTTCCAATGCAAGTGGGTTATGCGACAGTTTAAAAAAAACACTCATCCAATGTGAATAGGCTGAGCAATCTCGGTCCCATGATATGTAAAAGATTATTGCAGATCCCAAAACTAGAAGGAGTGATTGTGTAGTTTGGAGGAGTGAAATTAGACATTGTCAATGGGGTTAATAGGCTGATAGGACATCTGCAACCCATTTTATATCCAATTGAATAGCAAAGAAAACTGGTTTCAGTTTAAAACTAGCTGCTGATGTGCTGTCAGCAGATATTGCTCTATCGACTTTGACTGATTTCATGGCTTGGATTCTTGATGCTCTTGTAGAGGCAAAACGCATATTTACTGTTTTGTTTATAAAGTTGGAGCACAAACTTGGCTGTCGCTGCTGTGCACCTCCTTTTGGTGAAATTCGGAAAGACAAGGGCAAAAAGACTTGCAGCATCTTGCCTATCATCCATGGGTTTGGGTAGGGTGCTCTTTCCAAGGGCTGGTGCAGACTCGATGGGCTGAATGGCTTCCTTCTGCACTGTAAATTCTATGATCTATGATCCAAGTTAAGCAATGTTGCACACTACATTCAAGGGAAAACTTGAAGAGGGAAATAGTGGAGATACAGTGCAACAGCAATCATGTTCACCAAGCACAAATGCACTCGGATTGAACATTTCCCACACCACCTTGTAAACTGCTGGGTCATTTAATAGTCCCATTTATCATGAAGGCTTGGCATACTACCTGATACATAGATGTTGCTTTGATAAAAATGTTTCAGTGTCAACAGAGCAAAAGTGTAGTTAAGCACACATAAAATCTATCCACGGGGAGAAAGTCAGAAGAGAGCACGCATATTTTGCCTTGCCACTTGGGTGGCTATGCATGGTGACAAATAAAAATGGTGGGAGTATTTCTTCAGGAGTATTTTCATTTCTAAAAGCAGACTTCACAAGAAGTATTAGAAGAAATCTTCTCACATTAATTGTCACTGTACACAAGAAGTAGAGAATGTCATTCACATTAATGTCCCAACATTGAACTTTCTGGAATGCTCTCTTGCAGTGGCTCCCAAACTTTGTAACTCGCATACCCTTATTCAAATATTCAGATTTACCGACTTTTTGAGTACTTCTACAGACAGTTTTTTTGTAAATTAATCTTCCAATAACCACATATTTGGTAAATCATTTTGCTTACAAATTACAGATAAACAAATGTTTATAATAATAACCTTTACGGACGGCACTGTAGCACAGTTGCTTCACAGCACCAGGTTCCGAGGTTTGATTCCCGGCTTGGGTCACTGTCTGTGCGGAGTCTGCACGCTCTCCCCGTATCTGCGTGGGTTTCCTCCGGGTGCTCCGGTTTCCTCCCACAGTCCAAAGATGAGCAGGTTAGGTGAATTGGCCATGTTAAATTGCCCATCGTGTCCAAAAAGGTTAGGTTGGGTTACTGGGTTACGGGGATAGGGTGGAGGTGTGGGCTTGGGTGGAGTGCTCTTTCCAAGGGCTGGTGCAGACTCGATGGATCGAATGGCCTCCTTCTGTACTGTAAATTCTATGATACTTACCATTAATATTATGGATGAGCTTGTTTGTTGGAACGTAGACTTGGGATAAATGGGTGAAGATTTCAGTGGCAAACTGTTTTCAACACGCATATAGTGACGATACTTTGATTTCACTCCAGGGAGTGCCAAAAATCCTCTTTCACATATTACATTGTGGAAAATGGCATCAAAACATTGGCAGTTCTGTCTGACAGCTGAGGATACTCTGCTTGCATTTAGGTCCAACAATCTGCCGATTGCATTTGCTGGAGATCAGTCTTGAGTTGGCCATTAGTTGCCATGTAAAAGAGGCTCGCTTGTTCTTTACAATCAATTCTTCTTGAGACATGAGAATTGCAGGAAAACGTGAGAAAGGAAAGCTGACTCAACTCTTTGTGTTGTTCATTGGAGGGAAGTAACCACGTTACTGCCGTACTAGTTCAGTGATATGTTGCTTGATGCCACCTTTAATGCTATCCTTCACTTGGGCCGCTCTCTGTGTGGAGTCTGCATGCTCTCCCCATGTCTGCGTGGGTTTCCTCTGGGTGCTCCGGTTTCCTCCCACAGTCCAGAGATGTGCAGGTTAGGTGGATTGGCTATGGTAAATTGCCCTTGGGTTAGATGGGGTTGCTGGGTTACGGGGATAGGGTGGAGGTGTGGGCTTAAGTAGAGTGCTCTTTCCAAGAGCCGGTGCAGACTCGATGGGCCGAATGGCCTCCTTCTGCACTGTAAATTCTATGTTAGCTAATATGCGGTGAAGAATTTGTGCGAGGTTAGAAATATTTCAGTGCTGTTTGCCTCCACACAATAACTCCAAAATCCCAGCTTTTTAATCATGGCCCCAATTTTGTCCTGGATATTCAATACTATTGAGCTCAGTCCTTGGAGTCCTATGTTTAGTTCACTTAGGCAAGAGAAAATATGTGATAAGTAGCCCAGACGTGAGAGCAGGCGGTGTCATACAGACTTGCAGAAAAAGGGAATGAGTAATCTGTGAAGAATGATTTCAAATAATTTCAAAGGACCTGTTCAACAATTTGGCACGAGTAAGCCAGCGTATGTATGTATGGAACAATTGTTTGAGGTGTTTAATTCCCAATTTGATGCACAGGTCTGAGAAGAGATGTGTGAATTCAGGTGATGGGCTTTTATAAAGTTAACCAGTCTCACATCGTTCTCCAGCACTTCCCTTAAGTTGGCGAGTATATTCCTAGTGGTAAGTGCCTCCCTGCCTATCCTGTAATGCACCCACATTGTGTTCGGAACGACTGCTTTCCCATATCTCATCACTTCAATGTGCCTCCCTGTCATTGACTTAGTTACATTGGTGCAAAGTCCAACCCATTTTGAGCACAAAATTCCATGTCCAGTACTGAAGCTGCCAAGCACAAGGAAAATTTCCACACATGTGTTCGATTAGGTATTGGTTTACAAAATAAAATGTCCTTTTGTATTGGTCCTTTGCAAATATAGCCCTTGGAAACAAAAAGGTGAGCCACATTTGCCACATCTGTAGACTCATCCAATTGCAGAGCAAAACGATTGCTGGTAATTATACGGTTTACTAATTGAGTCAGAATATAATCAGCCACGTCATCAATGCACAAAGTCACAATATTATTTGACAATGGTACAATTTGAATGACCTTTCAAGAATACAACTATGGCCGCCCTGAATGTGCACGTGATATTTGATAAGGTATCAAAGTTTCTTATAAATATCCAGTTGTATGATATTGTAATTAGGATAGCGAGGAAGAAAGCTGAATTAATTTATCTTTCAAAATTGTTATAGCATGAAAAAGAACAGTTGCGATGGAGACCAGTACATCTTTTAAGGGAGGATAAAATAAACATTTGAATCAAAGACAGAGCACAATGGAGAAAGAGTTGCATTGTGTTATTATAATGATATAAAACCGAAGGTTTACTTACTGTACAAGATACAAGGCACTAAACGCTTGTAAGGTATTGGGTTAACACTTTGCGGGTTCATTTATTAAGACTAGGCACAAGAGCACAGTTATACATAGGTATAAAGCTTGAAGGCATCTGAGTTGTCTCTGTGCTCTGCTCAAAGCCAAAGTGAAACTCAGAGTGGATCACAACACACATGTTTCTTCTCGTAATGCCATGCTGATTTCCCTTAAAGGCTTATTACATCAAATTAGGCAATAGGATTATTTTGGATTTGTCTGTTAAAAAACAGTTACAAACACCATTGATCATGTGGCTTCCTTCTACGCTATGAATGTCTATGTACAGTATTTCAGCTTTAGAAATAATATATATCTGTTAGATTTTAAGGGTCTTTTGCTTTTACACAAAGGATAAATAGGTTGCCACGTCATAGGCACATAACCAGCTATCAGAGTTTATTGCAGAGGTTCTGCTTTCTCACAGTATCAGATGGAAGAGAGGTCAAATCTCCTAAGTGGCTCTGATGATGTCACCACTTAATCATGTGTCACACTATATAGAATTACATCGGTTACAATACATAAACCTCTAGTGCGACAACTAATATTAACAAATATTAACTTAATCTTTTACTCATGGTGAACACTGGTTATTCAACCAAGTATTATTATTTTAATACAATTATTTATATATATATACATCAACACATGAGTCTTTTAGCCATAATCCAAGCTTCTTGGTTTCAATGTCTGCTCATGGTGAATAACGTGGTTTTGTTGTTATCGCTCGTCTATGGTAGAAGTGTCAGGTGGTAAGAGCAAACCAACTTTGTTTTTCCATACAAGTACCCCATTTTGTACCATTAATTCAAGTTTTCCTGTTTGGTACGGCTTGAATTCTGGATTTGTCCTCTGTGTATCCAGTGGTATAACTTTCAAGCTCATATCCAAGACCTTGATCTGATCTTGCTCGTCTTTGCACTTGAGATGCAGTAACATAAACTATCCACTTGGGAAAAGTGCACATAGTTTGCATTGTTCTCCTGTGATTCGGCTCTGTCCCCCATTAGAAGACGTGATAGAGCATCGACGTTCGCATGTTGCTCAGACCTTCTGTGTTTAACCTCATAATTATGCACTGATACGATGAGGGACCATCTCTGCGAATGGCTCACAGCTAGAAACGGCATTCCTTTGTATGAACCAGAAATCATTGTCAAAGGCCTGTGGCCTGTTACCAATGTAAAATGTTTAAAATGTCATACAAGCAGTGATGAAATCATTACATTCCAAATACTATACTCAAGGCTTTATTTTCCAACTGAACATAATTCTGTTCAGCACTTGTCAACTTTCGCGATGCGAAAATTGGTCTTTCACCCCCATTTGGCATTATATGAGAGACGACTGCACCCACCCCATAGGACATCACATCACATACGGGTTGTATTTTAAAATTAGGGTTAAAATGAACAAAGACTTCCAATTTCTTCACGGTCTTTGTCCAAGCCCACTGATGGTTCTCACATAATAATGTATAAAATTGTTATAATATGGTAGCGAGATTTGTAATAAATTTTTTATAGTAACTGATGAGTCCCAAAAAGATCTCAGTTGTGAAATATTCTGAGGTCTTGGCGCATCTAAAATTGCAGTCACCTTCTTAGGTTCATTGTGGTTCCCGTCCTCATCATGGGACATGGCCAAGTTGGTTATTGATGATTGGAAAAAATTGCATTTCTCCATTGTGTCTTTCAAGTGGGTCCAATGTGTCTTATAAACTCTTTAGGTGCCCCTTTTCAGTCCTGCCAGTAATTAAAATTTGATCCAAATAACGTTGAACACCGTTGAGGATGCTAAGGATTTGGTCCATGGACTTTTGGAATAGAGCCGGTGCAGACATTATTCCGAATGGTAGACGCTTGTACCTGAACAGTCCTTTGTGTGTTATAATAAGTAGAAGAGGTTGCGACTCAGCTGCTACCTTCATCGGGAGGTATGCTTGGGAAAAATCTTTCTCACTGAACTAAATTAAAACCGAACTACTGTGGATACTGGAATCTGAAACAAAATCAGAAGATACTGGACACTCTCAGCGGGTCTGACAGCATCTGTGGAGAGAGAAGGGAGCTAATGTTTTGTGTCTGGATGACTCTTTGCCAAAGCTGAAATGCTGTCCACTCGACAAACCAGCAAATAGGCCCAATTAATGGTCAGGGATACTGGTCGGCACACAACACTGGGTTTATCGTCATTTTAAAGTCATCACAGATTCTTACTGAGCCACCTGGTTTGATAACTAGGACAATTGGGGTTACCCAATCACTCGTCGGCACACTCTCGATCTCTCCTCCACCTTTGATCAATTTGCTAAGTTCCACTTTGACTTTTGGATTGATAGCACAGGGCACAGTTCCTGCCACTAAGCATTTAGGAGTGCTATCAGGTTATATCTTAAGTCATGTCTCAACTCCGGCTTTTTCCCACAAAGTGTTTTCAAATATTTTGTTGCACTTTTCTTTCCAACAGCCAATTGGTTTGCAGCTTGCCAATTTAGTTTGAATTTGTTCAACGACGCTCTTCCAAAAGGTGCAGAAATGTTTTTTTCCCACATGCAATGTCCATTTTTCAGGTTAACTGTTTACTTCTACTTGCACCATGATGTAACCCTTCACTGGAACCACCTCATCCGTGTAAGTTCTGAAGATTATATCAGATGGTTTTAATGCTACATTCTTGAGCTTTTGTTGTTATAAATTTCCAGAGATAAGGGGCGCGATTCTCCACTCCCGCGCCGGTTGGGAAAATCGCCTGGGCCGCCAAAATTTCCCGGGACGCCGGTCCAACGCCCTCCCGCGATTCTCCCAAGCGGCCGGAGAATCGCCGGAGACACCCAAAATGGCGATTCTCCGGCACCCCTGCTATTCTCAGGCCCGGATGGGCCGAGCGGCCAGCCCAAAACGGCAGGTTCCCCCCCGGCGCCGTCCACACCTGGTCACTGCCGTTGGGAACAGCGCGGGAATGCTGGGGGGCAGCCTGCGGGGGAGGAGGGGGGATCCTGCACCGGGGGGTACCTCAAATGGGGTCTGGCCCGCGATCGGTGCCCACCGATCGTCGGGCTGTCCTCTCTGAAGGAGGACCTCCTTTTTTCCGCAGCCCTGCAAGATCCGTCTGCCATCTTCTTGCGGGGCGGACTCGGAGAGGACGGCAACCACGCATGCGCGCAGGCGCGGGTGACAGCAGATATGCGGCGCCGGCCGCGTCATGTATGCGGCGCCGCCTTTACGTGCCGACAAGGCCAGGCGCGTGTAAATGACGCGGCCCTGCTCCTAGCCCATTATCGGGCCCTGAATTGGTCGGGATAGGGGCCGTTTCGCGATGTCGTGAACCTCGACGGCATTTACGACGGCGTGGGCACTTCGGCGCGGGAGTGGAGAATCCCGCCCAAGATACAGCAGCTCATGTGTCTATTTCCATTTTAATTTTGTTCCCATTCAGTTTTCCAAAATACTTCTTGCGTCGATAATACACCAAGATTCAGTTCTTTGATCTCCACAGACATTGTGTCTTCCTGGGAATTTTAATCATCTTCGGTCAGACATTCTTTTTGAGGATTTGGGTGTATTCTTGCACTTATCCATCTTCGATATTTGAGGATTTATGTCTGGCCCAGCACGCTAGTGGTGTTAGGGAGGGTGTTCCAGGATTTTGACCCAATGACAGTGAAGGAACGGCTATATCTTTCCAAGTCGTGGTGGTGAGTGACTCGAAGGGGAAGCTCCAGGTGGTGGGGTTCCCAAGTATCTGCTGCTCTTGTCCTTCTAGATGGTAGTGATTGTGGATTTGGATGGAGCTGCCTAAGGAACCTTGGTGAGTTGCTGCGGTGCATCTTGTAGATGGTGCACACCGCTGCCATTATTTGTTGCGGGTGGAGGGATTGAATGTTTGTGAAAGGGGTAGCAATCAAGCGGCTGCTTTGTCTTGGTTAGTGTTGAGCTTCGTAAGTGTTGTTGGAGCTGCACTCTTCCAGGCAAGTGGACAGTATTCCATTACACTCCTGACTTGTGCCTTGCAGATGGCGGTTAGGCTTTTGGGATCAGGAGGTGTGTTATGCGCTGTAGGATTCCTGGTCTTTGACCTGCCCTGGTACCCACAGCATTAATATGGCTAGTCCAGTTCAGTTTCTGATTAATGATAACCCCCAGAATCGTTATTGTGGGGGATTCAGCAATGCTAATGCCATTGAATGTCAAGAGCGATGGTTCGATGCTTGCATGTATGAGATGGTCATTACCTGGCAGCTGGATGGTGCCTGAATATTGTCTAGGTCTTGCTGCATTTGAATATTAACTGCTTCATTATCTGAGGAGTCACGAATTGTACAAGCATGCCCACCCCAGACCTTATGATGGAAGGGAGGTCATCAATGGGGCAGCTGAAGATGGATGGACCTAGGACACTACCCTGAAGAATTCCTGCAGTGATGTCCCAGGACTGAGATGACTGACCTCCCAAAAGCAAGTCTCTCTCTCTCTGAATTTGAAGATCCGACAATGCAGCTCACCACGGGTGAAGCCGCCGATCTAGAAAAACTCCCCACCTCGATAAGTAACTCATTTTCTTTACAGCCTACCGCCTTATTTCCTGGCTTTCTCTTTTCCAGGAGATTTTTTTCTTAGCCCACCGATTGTCAAATCGACCAGGACAATAGTCGACGCTCTGGCTGAAAATAATTTCCCATTTCCCATTTAGGGCAGCACGGTAGCATGGTGGTTAGCAACATTGCTTCACAGCTCCAGGGTCCCAGGTTCGATTCCCGGCTTGGGTCACTGGCTGTGCGGAGTCTGCACGTTCTCCCCGTGTGTGCGTGGGTTTCCTCCGGGTGCTCCGGTTTCCTCCCACAGTCCAAAGATGTGCAGGTTAGGTGGATTGGCCATGCTAAATTGCCCTTAGTGTCCAAAATTGCCCTTAGTGTCGGGTGGGGTTACTAGGTTATGGGATTATGGGGATAGGGTGGAGGTGTGGGCTTGGGTAGGGTGCTCTTTCCAAGGGCTGGTGCAGACTCGATGGGCCGAATGGCCTTCTTCTGCACTGTAAATTCTATGAGTCTATGATTCTATGATTTCCCGGCTATGACTCTCCGAGCACTCCAGGGTCACGATCGTGCAGAAATTTTTTTAAGAATGGTCCCGGATGCTTTCTACCAGTTGTAAAACTATCATGCACACTCAGCAGGCTAAAAACCCCTTCCTGGTGACGGGTTTTACTGAACGTTTATGGATGATGGATTGACCTCCCAAAAATCAATCTTCACCTCGAGGTCCAGGTCTTGGCTGCCTTTTTTCTGACTATTTCACTGGAAAAACATCCTCGTCGCCAGCTTTGACTTTAATACTGTTATTTTTTAAGGGGCTTTGCTTTTACTCACAGTAAAGACAAAGAATAGCCAGGTTGGCACACTGTAGGTTGCTTAACCAGTTGTCAGACTTCATTTACATACGTATTGCTTGCTCACAGTCTAAGATGATGTGGAGATGCCGGCGGTGGACTGGGGTGAGCACAGTAAGAAGTCTTACAACACCAGGTTAAAGTCCAACAGGTTTGTTTCAAATCACTAGCTTTCGGAGCACTGCCCCTTCTTCAGGTGAGGATTCACCTGAGGAAGGAGCAGTGCTCCGAAAGCTAGTGATTTGAAACAAGCCTGTTGGACTTTAACCTGGTGTTGTAAGACTTCTTACAGTCTAAGGTGGAAGCGAGGGGGCGGCACGTGGCGCAATGGTTAGCACTGGGACTACGGCACTGAGGACCCGGGTTCAAATCCCGGCCCTGGGTCACTGTCCGTGTGGAGTTTGCACATTCTCCCCTTGTCTGCGTGGGTTTCTCCCCACAACCCAAAAATGTATCGGTTAGGTGGATTGGCCACGCTAAATTTCCCCTTAATTGGAAAAAAAAATAATTAGGTACTCTAAATTTATAACAAAAAATAAGATGGAAAATCTCCCAAGTGCCTCTGATAATGTCACCATGTAATCAAGTGACACACTACACAGAGGGCATTGGTGGCAAAACATAAAAGTACCTAATACTGGTCTCAATAAACGTTCTCATCAAAGTTGTGTCTGATTGTTTTTCAATAAATATATTTCATTGGGCTCTGCAGGAAAACTATCAAAAAGTATTCTAAAATATTACTGACCAGTTTTGACGAAT
Source organism: Scyliorhinus torazame (assembly GCF_047496885.1). Classification (NCBI taxonomy): domain Eukaryota; kingdom Metazoa; phylum Chordata; class Chondrichthyes; order Carcharhiniformes; family Scyliorhinidae; genus Scyliorhinus; species Scyliorhinus torazame. The sequence goes on along the minus strand of NC_092713.1, from coordinate 282,617,427 downwards.
GTGATATAAAATAGTTACTTTAGAGTTACTAGTTAATGTAATGTAGAAATACCTGAACTCCCTTCCCTAGCAGTTCTGTGGGTGGACCTGCATCAGATACATTGTAGCGGTGGAAGAAGGAAACTCATCACTGTCATAATATACACCAGTATATCATGGTGCAGACACACACTGATGGACACACAGTGGGACCAATCAGCATGCACAACACCGCAGCCAATCACCAGTGAGAGCACACGCACTATAAAGATAGGGGGCATCAGAGTTCCCACTCATTCGAGTTGCAGCCAGCTAGGAGGACAGAGCTCACAGCCTGCAACACAGACATTCACCCTGTGCTGAGTGCATCGACTGGTTAGGACAAGGCAGAGGTCTTTAGTTAAAGCTAGTATCGTATGAACCCACAGTCTAAGTATGTTTAAACAGTTAATGATTCAATAAAATAGTGTTGCAATATTTCACGTGTTGGTGACCTGTATGTGATCCAGAACACCCAACACATCATGATACCAGGAGTGGTGGGATACTAGCACTTCTTAGACCTACCTGCAAGTGATCTGCCTTCCGCCAGCATGCCGTCATCCTGCAACATGGACTACATCAGCCCGCCGCCGCCGCTCCGCATCGCCGGCAACCTCGGGGCCAACTGGAAGATTTTCAAACAGCGCTTCCAGCTCTTCCTCGAATCCACGGACAGGGAGGGCGCCTCGGACACCAGAAAGATTGTTCTTCTCCTCTCCACGGCCGGGGACCATGCCATCCACATTTTCAACCCCCTCACCTTTGCAGATGATGAAGATAAGATGAAGTTCAAGACGGTCCTCCTCAAGTTTAACACTCACTGCAGCGTAGAGGTGAATGAAAGTTTCGAACGCTACATGTTCCAGCAGCGTTTGCAGGGTAAGGATGAACCTTTCCAATCCTTTCTCACGCACCTCCGCATCCTTGAGCAATCTTGCAGCTACGGGCCCACTTCTGACTCCATGATACGCGGCCAGATCGTATTTGGTGTTCAGTCGGACCCCCTACGTCAGCAGCTCCTCAAAGTAAAGCAACTCACCCGAGCGACCGCCATCGAGACCTGTGTCTTACATGAAAATGCCTCCAGTCGGTATTCCCATATACAAGCGGCTGAAACGGCGCGGCAAGGTCCCCACGGGGCGGAACGGGTCCAAGTGATTGAGCACATCCAGGGCCTCAGCCTGGATGAGGGCGGCCATTTTGCGCGCTTTTCGCGGACTCCTGCACTTGTACGCACCAAAGAAGGGGACGGCGACGTTGAGGAACGTAATGTGCAGACGCGCACCATGCACGACCGCACCGTGAATGCGCGGTGGCGCAGCGAACGTGCTGACGTCACGGCGTGCGGCAACTGTGGTTCCGCCCATTTAAAGCGGCAATGCCCCGCAAAATCTCGACAATGTCTACGATGTGGAAGACTTGGCCACTATGCTGCCTTCTGTCGAGCAGCTCAGCCTGCCAACTCCCATCGCTTCAGCCAGCCTCGCAGGAATGTTCGGACAATTCAACCCACAGTCACCGAGTCCGATGCGGACCTCCCCACAGCAGTGACACCGAGGACCCGAAGGCGCCTTTTCGAGTCGATGTCATGACGAAAAACAGGCTGTCCCCAAAGCAAAGACACCAGCTGCTGTTGGGATACAGCATCGATCCAGACGATGAGTGGTGTGCCACCCTGATGGTCAACCGGTCCCAAATACGATTCCGCCTGGACAGTGGTGCCTCCGCCAATGTCATGGCGTGGTCTGTTTTCCAAAGCCTTCGTGTCAAACCAACCATTCTCCCATCGGCCTGCCAGCTATTGGACTACAATGGCAACATCATTCCTGCTATCAGCTCGTGCCAACTTGAAGTGTGGAAAACCATCCTTCCTTTCGAGATTGTGGGCTCCTCGAAGGACTCCCTGCTTGGCGCACAGGCATGCAAGCTGTTGAACCTTGTTTAAAGAGTTCACTCTCTCTCGCCTGATGACACGCCTGCCTTCCAGGATGCTGACTTCAGGGCGCAACTCGACGCCATCGTCGACCAGCACCGCAACGTCTTCGAAGGCATGGGCACGCTCCCATATACTTACAAGATCCTACTCAAACAGAACGCCACGCCTGTGGTGCATGCACCTCACAGAGTCCCAGCACCCCTCAAGGACCACCTCAAGCAGCAGCTGCAGGACCTCCAAGGCCAAGGAGTGATCTCAAGAGTTACGGAACCAACCGACTGGGTCAGTTCCATGGTGTGCGTAAAAAAGCCTTCCGGCGAGCTGAGAATTTGCATTGATCCCAAGGATCTGAATCGCAATATCATGAGGGAGCATTATCCAATTCCCAAGCGCGAAGAGATCACATGCGAGATGGCTTGCGCCAAGCTCTTCACCAAACTTGCCACCTCGAAAGGATTCTGGCAAATCCAGCTCGACAAATCCAGCAGGAAACTATGTACCTTTAACACCCACTTTGGCAGATATTGTTACAAAAGGATGCCGTTTGGGATTATATCGGCTTCAGAAGTGTTCCACAGGATCATGGAACAAATTATGGAAGGCATTGAAGGTTTTCGCGTCAATGTCGACGACATAATCATTTGGTCCACTACCCCGCAGGAGCATGTCAGTCGCCTCCAACGCGTGTTCAATCGCATACGGGAGCAGGGCCTATGCCTCAACAGAGCCAAATGCTCCTTTGGTCAGACGGAACTCAAGTTCCTCAGGGACCACAACTCCCAGTTGGGTGTGCGGCCGGATGCGGACAAGGTGGCTGCTATCACAGCCATGAAAACGGCAGAGGACAAGAAGGCGGTCCTTCGATTTCTGGGCATGGTTAACTTCCAAGGGAAGTTCATCCCTAACCTCGCCTCTCATACCACGGCTCTCAGGAACCTTGTCAGGAAGACGACAGACTTCCAATGGCTTTCTGCCCACGAGCGCAAGTGGAGAGAACTCAAAACCGAACTCACCACGGCCCCAGTCTTAGCCTTTTTTGATCCAGCGAAAGGGACAAAAATTTTGACCGATGCCAGCCAATCTGGCATTGGGGCAGTGCTCCTGCAATGCGATGAGGCCTCATAATGGGCCCCCGTTGCATATGCGTCACGCGTTATGACCCCCACGGAACAGATAGAAAAGGAGTGCCTGGGCCTGTTGACCGGTGTCGTCAAATTTCATGATTATGTGTACGGCCTTCCCCAATTCACCGTCGAGACCGACCATCGCCCGCTGGTCAATATAATACTGAAAGACTTGAACAACATGACGCCTCGCCTCCAGCGTATTCTGCTCAAGCTCTGGCGATATGACTTCCAGCTGGTATACACCCCGGGCAAAGACCTAATCATTGCCGACGCTCTCTCCAGGGCAGTCAACACTCCGTGTGACCCAGCGGGATTCGTCTGCCAGGTCGACGCCCATGTGGCCTTCGTGGCCTCCAATCTACCTGCCACGGATGAACGCCTCGTCCAAATTCGGCGCGAGACAGCGGCTGACCCTTTGCTACAGCGTGTCATGCGCCACCTAACAGACGGCGCCAGCTCGTCTTGGAACAGCTACACGAGTGCCACCTTGGCATGGAGAAGTGCTGCTGACGGGTCCGAGAGGCAGTGTACTGGCCCGGCATCAATGACGACATCGCCAACACAGTGCTCAACTGCCCCACTTGTCAGCGCTTCCAGCCGGCCCAACCACTTGCGACCCTACAGCCCCATGAGTTAGTCACGTCCCCTTGGTCCAAGTACGGCATCGACCTGTTCCACGCGCTGGGCAGGGACTATGTCCTGATTGTAGACTACTTTTCAAACTACCCGGAGGTACGTTTACACAACATCACATCGTCTGCAGTCATCCGTGCCTGTAAGGACAGCTTTGCTCAACACGGCATCCCACTCACTGTGATGTCGGACAATGGCCGCTGCTTCGCAAGCCAGGAATGGTCCAACTTTGCCAGGAGGTACAACTTTGTGCATGTGACATCCAGTCCCCTGTACCCCCAATCCAACGGCAAAGTGGAGAAGGGCGTCCACATAGTCAAACGGCTCCTCTGCAAGGCTGCCGATGCTGGGTCCGATTTCTACCTCGCCCTGCTGGCCTATCGCTCGGCCCCACTGTCCACTGGCCTGTCGCCAGCCCAGCTGCTCATGGGTTGCACCCTGAGGATGACGGTGCCGTCCAACCACGTCCCAGACCTCGACCACGTTCCGGTCCTTCGACGGATGCAGTTGTCTCGTGCACAGCACAAGGCGGTTCATGACTCCCGTGCAGCTGATCTCCCTGCTCTGGATCCAGATGACAACGTCCGCGTCCATCTTCTGGATGGTGGCTGGTCTGCAACCGCTGTGGTTTTTCGGCAGGTGGCCCCCTGCTCGTTCCTGGTTCGTCTCCCGGATGGCTCCATTCTGCGCCGCAATCGACGTGCCCTTCATCTCGTTCCGCGCTCGCTACGTGATCCTCCACCATTGCCACGCCCTCCTGTTGTCACTGACCTGGACTATGCAGAGATTCCGGTCACTCTGCATCCTCCTCACTCTGACGCAGTCCAGCCCGCTCCTCAGCCGGCGGCTCCCGACCCACCCTTGAGACGGTCAACCAGAATTCGTCGCCCACCTCAGAGACTTAATTTGTGAACTTTGTGGACTTATGGACTTTCTGAATTGTTCTGTTCTTCTGTTTAATCGTTCAAGTGGTTTGTATATGATGTTCATCTCGTTATTCTTGTGACACACTATTTTTTTCTGCACCAGGCACCTTCCCATGTAAATAGCTTAGTTTTTATGTACATAGTCCTGTAAATATTTCGCACACTCGTAGTCAGGAACATTCAATATACACAAATAATCCAGTAGTGTAGTCCACCCTTTGAATACATTCTAAACCATAAATAATATTTTCAAAATTGGTATTTTACTTATAGTAGACAACATATAGATGTCGACACAGGCACGCATGTCATACAGAGAATTTTCCCTTCATGAACCATTTCCATTTCATCTCCTTGAGTGAGCCAAAACGTAAGAACATAGAAACTAAGAGCAGGAGTAGTCAATTCAGCCCCTCTAGCCTGTTCCGTCATTCAACATGATCATGGTTGATCTTCTCTTGGCCTCAACTCCACTTTCCTGCCCCTTCTCCACAGCCCTTCAACCTGTTACTAATTCAAATTATGCCTATCTACCCCTTAAGTTTACTCAATGTCCCGGCATCCACTGCACTCTGGGGTAGTGAATTCCACAGATTCACGGGCCTTTGAGAGAAGTAGGGCTGGATTCTCCATTTCGCAAGATTAATTCCCAATTGGGTGGAGAATCGCATGTAATGCAAAAATAGAGGTTTGTGCCTGGCACTGATTCCAGCGCCACGCTCCAGTCACTCCCGGGTGGCAAAATTCGAGCCGGTGGGCCCAACCCAAACCGTCATTTGCATAGATTTAAATTTACTTAGCGGGTTGGACACAGTATGCTCTACCCTTCCCTGATGCTCCACCCACCTTAGGTGGAATCCACGCCCGTGCAGATTAGTGCAAGTATTTACAAACAGGGCCTGGGTGTCAAGGCTGGTGGGGCGTGGGAGCAAAAAGGTAAGGAAACTTTAAAAAACTCTCCAAAATTGCCAGGCTTTCTGGAGGGTGGCTGCGGAGCTGGGGGGTAGTGGGAAGCGACTTGGTGACAGGTTTGTGGATTCAGAGTGTCCCCCTCGCGATCGTGGTGGCCTGGCTCGGGCCGTCATTGCTGCAGTCTGTCTTTTAAATGCATTCCTTTGGGGCTCCTTACAGGCCCCTGTCTGGTCACTCTGCTGACTGCTCACTGTTCTTGTAAATGTTCACAGAGCCTCTCAGGCCACCCCTCTAGAAACCCTCAGACCCCAGCTGACCCGTCAATGGGATGGGTGTGGCCAAGCTCAATCAGTGACACACCAGGTGTTGCCACTCCTCAGAGCACTCATCAGAAGCATAGCCCCACTACAGGGGAGGCAGGGGATTACCCTGACCCTTGGCACCCAGCCTGGCACACTGCCCCTCTGAGGGCAGGGGCCTCACCAGTATCAGCTGGCCCAACCCTCAGGACCCCGAGCTGTATCGAAACCCTGCCTATTCACCATTCCTCCGCTCCCATGCATCCTGCCCTTGGACAGGTTGTCACAATTTGTGTGTCACATCCAGGGCCTACATCACAGTGCAGTTATACTCCCAGCAGACCAACACTTCCCTGCCTCACCCACATCGAGGGGCTGTTTAGCACAGGGCTAAATCGCTGGCTTTGAAAGCAGACCAAGGCAGGCCAGCAGCACGGTTCAATTCCCGTAACAGCCTTCCCGAACAGGCGCCGGAATGTGGCGACTAGGGGCTTTTCACAGTAACTTCATTTGAAGCCTACTTGTGACAATAAGCGATTTTCATTTCATCTATAGGACCTTCCGACACACAAACCTCTAAGCATGGAGGCGATTGGTAGCACACCGTAACCCTCTCCACTGCACAACTAGGTGCCGCTTTGCTGGTGGAATAATACACACCCACCCAGTGAAGAAATCCACAGTAGACCCCACTGCGGAAACAGAACATGCGCCACCAGACATTTGTTGCAGCAGCCTCTGGTACCACTGTTGCCAGGGATGAGTGGTGAGGATAAAGGTTCCCCACATCTCAAGCCCAGTGCCACTCACTGATGGGAACAGGGGTGCAGTGTAGGACAGTAACCTTTCTGGGGAAACTGACTGAGGGTTGGGGGTGGGTTGGGTGGGGGACATGTTCAAGGTGGCATTGAAGTACAACTCAAGGTCACAATGTAATTTGGTGACATTGGATGGACAGGGGAATGCTCATCTTGCTAACAACTTTTTCCCCGCCTCCCCATTTAGAAAACGAATTTCAGAGTGTAGTCAGCAATGCTCGCTATCTAACAAGTGTCATGAGAATGTCGCTTTAAGAAATGTTTGGCTGCTCACGTTACTGCAGTGATGTCAGAGTGTGGGTGGAGTTGAGCTCTGGCTCTGCTTTTTAGTTTCACTTTGAGACAAGCTTGGGTGTGTCTGTGCTTTTTTGGTTTTGTTTTCAGTGTTGGAGCTGAAGCCAGACAAAGCAGGTGTACTGTTGACATCTCTACCATGAAAAGACTATCTCTTGATCATTTGGTAAATTCAGAATTATAAATGTTCTCTGCAGTGACTTTAACCTGATGTGCTTCTGTTAAAGGTTATGTTTTTTGTAAGTCGTATGGATGTTAAAAGGAAAGCTTAAAGGATTACTTAGTGTTGTACTCTTTGGGGGTTGTATTTGAATTAATGGTTGCTAAGATGTTCATTGTATGTTTTAAAAAGGTTAACTTGAGTTAATAGAATAAACATTGTTTTGCTTTAAAAAATTATTTTCCATTTCTGCTGTAAGACACCTGTAGAGTGGGCCGTGTGCTCCTCATACCACAATCTATCAAAAGATGTGGGTCAGGTGAACTCCATGATACACTTTGGGGTTCTCTGAACCCTGGCCCATAACAAGTTGGGGGCTCAAGGGGGATAAAAGCCTATCTATTGGATAGGCTTAGTGAATTTAAAGACAGTGAGGGGTGAGCATATTGTGGTAGCTTTTCAGGTGTGCTATTTCAGTTTAAGTAGGGAGTGTGTTGTGGACAATGGCTCTTTCAGAAACTCTGAAGTTTTTGGAGGTGGAGACGGTCACACGCAGTACCTTATGGACAGAGACTAAAAGCAGGCTGTTAGATTTGGCAAAAACATTGCAGTTAACATTACCTGTCAAAATGCGAAAAGATGAGGTAATTATGGCGGTGGCTAAGCATTTAAAGTTGCTTGAGATACAGTTTGACTCATTAGAAATGGCAAAAATTCAGTTACAAATTAAATAAATGGAACATGAGAAAGAATCAAAGCAGCTTGAATACGAAAGAGAGAGAGAGGAGAAAGAAAGAGGGAGAGCAAGAGAGAGAGAGGAAAAAGAGAGAGAAGAAAGGAAAACAGAAAGATTAGCCCAAGCAGAACAAAAAGAAAGAGAAAGGGAGATACAGATCAGGGGAAAAGATAAAGAGAGAGAGTTTGAACTTCAGAAAATGGCCATGAAACATGACAGTCAGTTAGAATTGGAAGACGTAAAGGGAAACATACAGATAGTGGGTAGTGATGAGGATAGTGAGAAAGAGCTTCATAGTCGAAGGCTGACTGGGAATCTATTTAAATATGTGCAAGCATTGCCAAGGTTTGCCGAGAAGGAGGTAGAAGCCTTTTTGTTTCATTTGAGAAACAAATAAAATGGCCACAGGACATGTGGATATTACTGATTCAAACAAAGCTGGTAGGTAGGGCTAGTGAAGTGTTTTCATCACTACCGGAGGAGGTATCTGGGTCGTACGAGGAGGTGAAAAAATCCATCTTACGTGCACATGAACTAGTGCCTGAAGCCTGCAGACAAAGGTTTGGAAATTTAAATGAAAGAGTTTGGTCAAACATACATAGAGATTGAAAGGCTAAAACAGAGTAATTTTGATAGGTGGATAAGGGCTTTGAAAATAGTCCAAACGTATGAAGCTCTGAGAGAAATTATACTTTTGGAGGAGTTTAAAAGTTCAATTCCTGATGTAGTGAGAACTCATGTGGAAGAGCAGAGGGTTAAAACTGCGAGATTAGCAGCAGAAATGGCAGATGATTATGAATTAGTTCATAAATCAAAGCTTGGTTTCAGACCTCAGTTTCAGCCTGTGAGGGATAGGAACTGGGGACATGAGAAATACTCAAGTGGTAAAGGTAAAGGTGATCTGATGGGAGATAATAAGGAGAGTGTACCTCAGATTAAAAAAGAAATCCAGGAGGGTAGAAAAGGAATGAAAAGTTTCAAATGTTTTTACTGTAATAAACTAGGCCAATTAAAGTCACAGTGTTTGTGGTTGAAGAAAAGCACTGGGAAGGCTGATGTGGTAAAACAGGATAAGGCAGTGGGGTTTGTTAAAGTGGTAAAGGAAAGCCCAAGTGAAGTGAAGGAGGTGCAAAAGATTGTGCAGCCTGATCAAGAGGTGATTGATAAGAAGGTGCCAGGTCTCTTTAAAGAATTTACTTGTGTGGGTAAAGTTTACTCATGTGTATCAGGAGGAGCAGGTAAAGAAATCACAATTTTAAGAGATACGGAAGCTAGTCAATCTTTAATGGTAAGAGATGAGGAGTTATGTAGTTTGGGAAGAATGTTGTCAGAAAAGGTGGTAATATGTGGAATTCAGGGTGAGAGGAGTAGTGTTCCATTATATAAGGTAAGGTTGGAAAGTCCAGTGAAGAATGGTGAAGTAGTAGTAGGAGTAATAGAGAAACTATCTTGTCCAGGAATACAGTTTATCTTGGGTAATGATATAACTGGATCACAGGTGGGAATGATGCCTACTGTGGTTGATAAGCCATTGGAAAATCAGTCAACTGAAGTGTTGAACGACGAATATCCTGGGATTTTTCTGGACTGTGTAGTAACCAGGTCGCAAAGTCACAGGTTAAGACAAGAGGAGAAATCAAAGAGTGAAGTTGAGGTGCAATTATCCGAAACGATTTTTGATCAGATGGTTGAAAACAAACAAGAACAGGTGGAGGATGAGACGGATATTTTTAGTTCAGGAAAATTGGCGGAGTTGCAACAAAAAGATATCGAAATAAAACGGATGTATCAGAAAGCATACACGGAAGAGGAATCTGAGAGTATACCAGAGTGTTATTACCGTAAAAATGGAGACCTTGACATGTGCAGGCTGATGAAAAGTGGGCAGATGTTCATCAAGTAGTATTGCTGGTGGGGTATAGAAAGGAGGTGTTGCGAGTTGCACATGAGGTGCCAATGGGAGATAATTTGGGAATAAGGAAAACTCAAGCTAAAAAACACAAACATTTTTATTGGCCTGGACTACATAAAGATGTAGTTAAATTTTGTCAATCATGACACACATGTCAAGTGAAAAGGAAACCTCAAGCAGTGATAAAACCAGCGCTCTTAATACCCATTCCAGCATTTGAGGAACCTTTTACAAGCATCCTAATTGATTGCGTAGGACTGCTTCCTAAAACGAAAAGTGGGAATCAATATCTTTTGACGATAATGGATGTGTCTACTAGGTTACCAGAGGCCATTCCAGTACGTAATATTACAGCTAAAAAGATTGTGGAGGAGTTATTTATATTCTTTACTAGATATGGACTACCCACAGAAATACAATCGGATCAAGGATCAAATTTTACCTCAAGGTTATTCAAAGAAGTTATGGATAGTTTAGGAATAAAACAATTTATATCAACTGCGTACCATCCAGAATCGCAGGGAGCATTAGAAAGGTGGCATCAGACATGAAAGACAATGTTGAGCGCTTATTATCACGATTATCCAGAGGATTGGGATAAAGGAATTCCATTCGTACTGTTTGCAATTAGGGATGCACCTAATGAGTCAACCAAATTCAGTCCTTTTGAACTAATTTTTGGTCATGAGGTAAGAGGACCACTTAAATTGATTAAGGAAAGATTGGTGAGGGAGAAATTGGAAATTCCATTATTGGATTACGTGTCAGGTTTTAGGGAATGAGTAAATAGAGCAGGTTATTTGGCTAGACAACATTTAAAAGTTGCACAAAATGTGATGAAACGGGTAGCGGACAAGAAATCCAAAGTCCGTAGTTTTGCCAGTGGAGATAAAGTTTTAGTGATGTTACCAGTGGCAGGTGAACCTCTAAAAGCAAGGTTTTGTGGACCTTATCAGATTGAAAGGAAATTAAGTGAGGTGAATTATGTGGTAAAAACGCCAGATAGAAGGAAAACGCACCGAGTGTGTCATGTGAATATGCTTAAAACATAGAACATATAACATTACAGCGCAGTACAGGCCCTTCGGCCCTCGATGTTGCGCCGACCTGTGAAACCACTCTAAAGCTCATCTACACTATTCCCTTATCGTCCATATGTCTATCCAATGACCATTTGAATGCCCTTAATGTTGGCGAGTCCACCACTGTTGCAGGCAGGGCATTCCACGCCCTTACTACTCTCTGAGTAAAGAACCTACCCCTGACATCTGTCCTATATCTAACTCCCCTCAATTTAAAGCTATGTCCACTCGTGCTAGACATCACCATCCGAGGAAAAAGGCTCTCACTGTCTATTTTCAAAAACCCTATTGTTTTTGAAAACTCACCACTATTCTTAGAAGTCCCCCTATACCAAAAAGGGCCGACATTCTAAATGGTGATCAGGGATTCTCACTCCCCGACTCCGATGCAGGCTTCAGTGGGTACTATTCAGGTCAAACTATGTTTTCAAGTTATCCCCTGGTATAACCCATACCTTCACCGAAGGTTTCATCTACTTACCACTTAGTAGCATCGATCCTGGGTCCCGCATTGCTAAGTAAGTAAAGTAGACTTTGGAATAACCACTATTTCAGGTTAAATTAAGTTATTTTATTATTATATTTTTTCTTTTAAAAGCTGCAATTACTGTCTTTACGGAAAGGTAACAAGATCTTGCTTCTGGATCCTTCTGGTTGGTTGAAGGGACCTTCAGGCCCAACTTGACAATCAATCTACTTTAAAGTCTGGTCTTCATGAGATGTATTCGCTGGTCAGCTCAGTTGCTGTGTCCCATGCTTCCCATGTACTGAGCTATGAGAGCTGATTCTGCTGGCTGTCTCTGAGCTGACGCTGAGATGACTTTGCCGCCTCTTTAAATTCTAGTCTTCCTTAGATGTATTAGCTATTTTAGCTCGGCTGCTATGTCTTATCTTTCCCATGACCGAGCTGACTCTAATCTGACTCTGCTTGCTTCTCTTGTTCCTTCTCTGCTTCGCGCTCTCTCCTTCTGAGTTCTGGTTCCCGCAGTTCCTGCCCTGGTCTCTGGGTAGTCTCCAGTTTTCTTTAATTTACCTGGTATTAGCAAATTTTCACACTTAGAATTGTCACCAAATTCAACTGAACCTCATCCTTTCTTCCAGCTGCTAACTAAGATAGTTACTTTCAATGAAGGTGTGAGCCATTGTTTTTGGCTTCATTCAAAATCCTGTTTTTCTTGTTTGCTAAGCCTGCTTGACCAAGGCTATCAGCATTTTAAAATCCTGCTCTGGCAGTTGCTGTTAACCCTTTGTGAGATCTTGCCCTGTATTCTCTCATGTTTCTCTCAGACCAGATATTGCCAGACTTCCATGTTTCAAATGACACATCTTTCCATATTTTCAATAATACTATCTAATCTTCTGATCATCTTGTATGCCTCAATTAAGTCACCTCTTAACCTTCTTCTCTCTAACGAAAATAGCCTCAAGTCCCTCAGCCTTCCCTCATTAGATCTTCCCTCCTTACCAGGCAACATTCTGGTAAATCTCCTCTGCACCCTTTCCAATGCTTCCACATCCTTCCTGTAATGCGGCGACCAGAATTGCACACAATACTCCAAATGCGGCCGCACCAGAGTTTTGTACAGCTGCAACATGACCTCATGGCTCCGAAACTCAATCCCTCTACCAATAAAAGCTAACACACCGTACGCCTTCTTAACAACCCTCTCAACCTGGGTGGCAACTTTCTGGGATCTATGTACATGGACACCGAGATCTCTCTGCTCATCCACACTCCCAAGAATCTTACCATTGCCCAGTACTCTGTCTTCCTGTTATTCCTTTCAAAATGAATCACCTCACACTTTTCTGCATTAAATTCCATTTGCCACCTCACAGCCCAGCTCTGCAGCTTATCTATGTCCCTCTGTAACTTGTAACATCCTTCCGCACTGTCCACAACTCCACCGACTTTAGTGGCGTCTGCAAATTTACTCACCCATCCTTCTACGCCCTCCTCCAGGTCATTTATAAAAATGACAAACAGCAGTGGCCCCAAAACACATCCTTGTGGTACACCACTAGAAACTGAACTCCAGTCTGAACATTTCCCATCAACCACCACCCTGTGTCTTCTTCCAGCTAGCCAATTTCTGATCCAAGCTGCTAAATCCCCCTGAATCCCATGCCTCCGTATTTTCTGCAGTAGCCTACCATGGGGAACCTTATTAAATGCTTTACTGAAATCCATATACGCCACATCAACTGCTTTACCCTCATCCACCTGTTTGGTCACCTTCTCAAAGAACTCAATAAGGTTTGTGAGGCATGACCTACCCTTCACAAAACCGTGTTGACTATCTCTAATCAAATTATTCCTTTCCAGATGATTATACATCCTATCTCTTATAAACCTTTCCAAGACTAAAAGGTATCTCTTATAAACCTTTCCAAGACTAAAAGGTGCTTTGAAAGGGAAGGAGAGAAAAAGGAGGAGCTTTTAATGATTCTAACTCAAAGGGACGAACCAAATCCAGATGAATGTGAATTAGACATACCTCAAATTAAATTGGAAAATGAGGATGTTCTTAAAGATTGGGATAAATTGTTGAGTTACCTTCCAGAGGAAAAACAGACTGACCTAAAAGAGTATTGATATCACATGGGCAAGTTTGTAGAGATAAATTGGGAAATACTAAAATGGCTATACATGATGTAGATGTGGGAAATGCTGTTCCAATCAAACAACATCCATACAGACTTAACCCTTTAAAATTGGCACAGGTTAACAAAGAGATTGAGAGTATGCTTAAAAGTGGCATAATTGAAGTGGGTTGCAGCCAATGGAGCTCACCCATAGTGATGGTACCTAAACCAGACGGTACCCAACAGCTGTGTGTGGACTATAGAAAGGTTGATGCAGTTACAAGAATGGACTTTTATCCTATCCCACGCTTGGAGGATTGCATTGAGAAAGTGGGACAATCAGCCTTTATTTCCAAACTGGATTTACATAAAGGTTACTGGCAGGTACCTTTATCTGAAAGGACAAAGGAGATTCCAGCTTTTGGGACTCCAGATGGTATATACCAATTCAAAGTTATGCCATTTGGCATGAAAAACGCCCCAGCCACATTTCAACGGCTAACTAACAACGTGGTTTCAGGATTACCCAATTGTGCGGTATACATCGATGATCCGGTAATTTTCAGCCAGACATGGAAAGAACATTTAAAACATCTGATGGAGTTATTCGATCGACTTCAGGAGGCGGGTTTGGTGATAAACCTAGCCAGAAGTGAATTTGGAAAAGCCCAAGTCACTTTCCTTGAGGAGTTTCCAATATCCTCAACACGAAGGGACATAATGCGATTTCTTGGCATGAGTGGATTTGATCGAACATTTGTGCAAACGTTTTATAGCGTGATTGCTTCACTGATGGACATGCTGAAGAAACGTCAAAAATGTCAATGGGCAGCGGAATTTCAACAGGCATTTGACTGCCTGAAAGCTGTGATAACCAATGCTCCTGTGTTGGAGAATTACAAGGGACTCCTGTGATCAGATTGAACTAAAGTATCTGACTTTAAAGAGAAATGCCGCGGCGTAGAGAAATGGACAGATCGTGCAGAGACCTTCCTGTTCAATGAGATTGTCAATCGAGAAGGATTTCAGTTGGAGGAAGATGAACAAAAAAAAAAATGGACTATGTTATTATACCTGTTTGCGTGTGTTGTTTTTTGAAACGAAAAAGTGTATTTACTGTGTGCATTTCTTAAAGGATAGTGAAAAGGTGAAAAATGAAATCATCTTGAAGTTGATGGTTTATTTATTTTTTCTTGGGGGGGAGGTGTCATGAGAATGTCGCTTTAACGGAAAGCTTAAAGGATTACTTAGTGTTGTACTCTTTGGGGGTTGTATTTGTAATGGTTGCTAAGATGTTCATTGTATGTTTTAAAAAGGTTAACTTGAGTTAATAGAATAAACATTGTTTTGCTTTAAAAAATTATTTTCCATTTCTGCTGTAAGACACCTGTAGAGTGGGCCGTGTGCTCCTCATACCACAAGCTATTAAAAGTTGTGGGTCAGGTGAACTCCATGATACACTTTGGGGTTCTCTAAACCCTGGCCCATAACACAAGCCACAGCTGCTCCATCGAGAACCAGCTCATCAACGGGTGCCATTCAACAATAGGAAGGGCTCCCACTCCCTGTGCGACCACAAGCAGGACATCATGCATGTCTGTGCCCGATACCCAGGCAGCATGCACAACACATACATCCTAACTCCCTCTGAGGTTCCTGCCAGCTTCAAGGTGCTCCCTCAGGTGAGGGGTTGGTCCTTGGGTGACAAGGGTTACCCACTGAGGCCTTGGCTAATGATGCTTTTCCCCTGTCCCTCCTCCCTTCACTCCACCTTCCCTTCAACTATCGACCATACAGTGTTCCCCAAGCCTTGAACGTCTTGACCCATGGCTCTGGCATCTTGTGTCTTCCACCTCGGACGCCAGCCTTTCAGTGTTGACAAGATCTCCTGCAGCTGAATGCGGTTGGACTCCTCCAGCTGCACCTGCAGGCACTGTAAAGTTGCTGATGCTCTCTCCTGTAGATCCTGGCTCGGTGTCTGCATCTGTACCAGTGACGGGATCATACTTTCCAGAAAGACGACACCTGTCCAGACTACAGCTGCCTCCTGGGACCGGGCAGCCCTCTGGCCGCCTGCTCTCTCGGGAGTTCCTAACTCCACCTGATGCACTGCAGCTGGTGTGAAGTGCGCACTAGAAGGTGCCCTGGGAGCCACTTCACTTAAATGTCCCACCGAGGTGATAGTCTCTGCAATGGAGGAGGGTACAGGTGACAGCAGTGCCGAAAAGTATTTTGCCCGGACTGGTGCTCCGGCATGTGCTGAGGATTTGTCCGGGAAGAGGTAGCTCTGACGGCTCGGCCTTGTCTGATGGTAACCCTGCAAGACAAAAGACATGGTGAGATCTTGGGAAGGACTGGTCTGTGGGAGCGGGATGACTCACTTGAAATGAAATGAAATGAAAATCACTTATTATCACAAGTAGGCTTCAAATGAAGTTACTGTGAAAAGCCCCTAGTCGCCACATTCCAGCGCCTGTTCGGGGAGGCTGGTACGGGCTATAGGGACATAATATTGCTCGCTTGGCCAAAGAGGACAATACAAGTGTTGGGATTTGGTGGAGGGTGGTATGAAAGGGGGATGCCAGCAGGTGGGTTTTGATTGGCCTGTGTGAGAGTGAGGGTCTGATGTGAGGAGTGAAAGACAGGAGTGACGCCAGGGGAAGAGAGGTGGTGACTCACCTGAGCTGCCCGAAGGAGATCGTTCATCTTCTTTCGGCACTGGGTCCCAGACCTCTTGGTGAGGCTGGTAGCACTGATCGCCTCTGCATCTCATCCCAGCCCTGTTTATGATGGCAGGCTTCAGTCTCCTGCCCTCCCTGGGGAAGAGGGTATCCCTCCAATTCTCCACTGTGGCCAGCATTTTCTCAAGCTCAGAATCCAGGAACTGAGGGGCAGGTCTCCCTTAGTGCCACTTTCTTGGCTGGAATGAGAGTGTGTGGTGAGTGGAGCGCTTATAAGCAGCTCCAGCCTGTCAAGCTCTCCAATGGCAATTTTGGCCCGAGGGAATCAGATGCCAGCGGGAATGAGTCCTGACTCGCTTCTCGAATAGCACCCCTAATGGGAATGCGAATTACATGCAACTCAGTCCCAGTGGCAACACTTAGTCTCCCACAAGGAAAATTCAGCCATAATTTCTCCTCATCTCTGTTTTAAATCGGCTACCCTTTATCCTAAAACTGTGATCTTTCATTCTAAATTGCCCCACTAGAGGATGCACCTTCTCTAGTTGATCTAATTTGCAAGATGTTACAAAACATAGAAGAGAGGAAATTGATTTTTGGACACATCGGAGTCACACATTTATCAGACATGAATACATGACCAGCATTTATCCCCTACATACTGTCCATGTTGCTAATCATGTTAGATGATCAGGCTGCATCTAGGGAGAAAACTATCACAAGCATTTATAATTTATCGACTTGTACAAATATTTCAAGTGGTCTAGTATAATTGTCAAAAGCAAATACACATTCCAAGAAGCAAACTTGTCCAGAATTATGTTATATGAAACTAGCTGCAATCTTCAAAAATCAAATTTTATGGGTTGCCTCTCTGAATCTCATCACATTTTTAAACAATGTCTTAACTGTCAAGAAGAAGCTTGTTGTACAGAACTGTCTCATATCTCAAAATGGATTCAACCACAGGAATTTTACCAGCCCATTGGAGATGGGCAGGGAGACGGGAAGACTAGCAAAATGGTAGCGGGAGGTGTGGTGATATGCCTGTGTACAGTTTTGCATATAGTTAGAAATGCAACTTCCGGGCGGCATATGGCGCAGTGGATAGCACTGGGACTGCGGCGCTGAGGACCCGGGTTTGAATCCCGGCCCTGGGTCACTGTCCATGTGGAGTTTGCACATTCTCCCCATGTCTGCGTGGGTTTCACCCCCACAACCCAAAGATGTGCAGGTTAGGTGCATTGGCCATGCTAAATTGCCCCTTAATGTGAAAAAAATAATAATTGTGTACTCTAAATTTATTTTTAAAAAGTAATGCAACCTCCAACCAGCTGGTAGCATCAGGCATCCATCACGTGACTTGAGATACCCGCCAGTTTGTAGTAGGATGTATGGGAGGATAGTCGAACTTACAGCTAGTTCCAGGAGAATTCACTGAATTCATTTAGTAGCCATTGTCTGTTTAATAACCTGTTTGTTGTCTTTCCACGTGTTTGTAAATAAATCATCTTTCCATTTAAACAACTGGATGTTCTGTGTACACCATTACAACAGTTGGATCACAGAACACAGCATGGTACCAGGAGTGCAGAACATTTAAAGATAACAGCAGGGAAGACGAGGCAAAATAGACCGAAGAACGAAAAGCGAAGATTCTTCCGCCGACCTGGTGAATTATGATCATTTGCAACTCGACACAACAAACAACGGTGAAGTTAGCCATGGAAGGTTTAAAGGCACCCCACCAGCTTCGAGTCTTGGGTAATGTAGATCAAAACTGGCGTGTTTTCAAGCAACAATTTAGACTCTATGTTTCAGTCCTTGGTCGACAGGCACAGCCTGATAAGAGGCGTATTGCATTTCTGCTCACGGTACCAGGTCCTCAGCAATAGAAATATACAATACCTTTGCATTTGATAGCGAAGAGGAAAGCAAGAGCTACAATGAGGTGATAAAGTACTTCGATCGGCATTGCTCTCCAAAGAAAAACAAAACATTTGAAAGATACATATTTCATATGCGTATCCAAAAACCAGGCAAATCTTTTGATAGCTTTGTAACCGACTTGAGGTTGAAGACCCATTCCTGCAACTTCAGTAATCTGAAGTTATCGATGATCCGTGACCAAATAGTGTTTAAGATATCGAATGATAAACTCCGTGATAGATTGTTACAGGAAGAAGACCTGAAATTAAAAAATGCTATTAAGATTTGCCATGCGAGTGAGCTGGCTGCACAGCAGATCAGTACACTCAGCTTGAAACCTTTTGGCGCCAATATGCCTCACAGCATCATCACACTGTGAGGCTGTTCAATGAAAATCTCTGTGCGGGTGGCCATTTTAAACAGCTGATTGGGTCCGCCATTTTACACCAGAGATGTGGCAATCGTCACCGGCCACAGTAATGTCCAGCACATTGAAAAGTATGTTCCAAGTGTGGCCGTACAAATCATTTTGCAAAGCAATGTTTTTCACATCCTACAGTGGACCAAGCAAGATCAGTCAACGCAGTTGATGAGATGTCCCCTGAAGAACAGTTTTTCATTGATCTAATTTCAATCAAGGACACAATGAACCTGACCATGAAAAGTGAAGAAGTCTTACTGACCAGTTATGACAATAGTAATGATGAAGCTGATACCATCGCAAATAAATGGACAACTCTAGTGATGCTGAATGAAACATTGATAAAATGTGAGTTTGACACGGGAACAAGGGTCAACCTCCTCAGTCTGTCTGATTTGCACGGGCTGCAAATTAAACCGAAAGTTGTCAATCAAACGAGACTAAAGACTACAGTGGGATGAGGACGCTGGGTGTATGTAAACTCGCATTATGGGTACACGACAGAAGTCACATAATACCATTTTCCATTGTGTTCACGAAAAGTGAGTGCATCATAGGAGCGGATGGGTATGAGGCCCTGAACCTATTTGAATAGCTGTACATTCCAGGCAGTGCTGTGATGGAGGACCATTGTGACTGCAAACAAAATATACTGGCACAGTTATACGATGAGATACAAGCAAAAGTTAAAGTGGAGGATGACAAATCAGATGAAGAGATGGAAGAGCCAAAGGGAATTCCAAACTTCTGATTAACGGTCTTCAAGAAAGTGATCTTGCTCAGTGGTATGATACAGGAGCATGAAAAGCCCATATTAAAGCATCGACAAGATGTCAACATTGTAGTAAACCACTGTGTTCTGATATTAGAGGTTTTACGGTAGAACCTGCACTACAGGTTTACCTGTGGCCCCTGCATGCTAGCTCCGCCCAGGAGGCGGGTTATAAATATGCGTGGCCTCCAGCTCGCAGCCATTTCGCCGGCTGCTGTGGGAAGCCACACATCTGATACTAATAAAGCCTCAGTTTGATTCAACTTTGTCTCCAGTAAAATTGTTCGTGCCTCAATTTATTAGCATCAGATTCAGAAGATGGACCTCCGTATTAAACCAAATCGCCTGCAGCTGGATCCACACTCAAGCGATGCCAGAAAGGACTTCCAGCACTGGCTAGCTTGTTTTGAAGCATATATCAACGCAGCGCTGACCCCTGTTCCAGAGGCTCAGGAGATCCAAATATTGTACTCCAGACTCAGCTCCAAAGTCTTCCCGCTGATCCAGGATGCGCCCAATTACGCTGATGCCATGACTCAACTCAAAGAAAATTATGAACAGAAGACGAACACGCTCTTCGGCAGACACACGCTCGCAACGCGTACTCAACTACCTGGTGAGTCAATCGAGGACTTCTGGAGAGCCCTGATCCCACTAGTTCGGGACTGTGACTGCCAGGGCATTACAGCTAAGGAGCACTCAGATCTCCTTCTGCGGGGCGGTTTTGTGACTGGGATTGGGTCCGATATTATCAGGCAGCGGCTCCTAGAAGTCCAAGTCCCCAACCGCATGGCCCACTCCTCCTACGCTTCATGGGCCCCACACGCAGCCGCCCCAGCAGGGGCGCTACCAACCCAATACGCCTGCACTACGCGCTAGCCAGTGATCTCCGGGGGACCCCGATGCTACTTTTGCGGCCAGCAAAAACACTCCCGCCAACGCTGCCCGGCCCGCGCTGCCCTTTGTAAGACTTGCGGGAAGAAGGGCCACTTTGCTGCAGTGTGCCTGGCCCACTCAGCGGCCACGGTCGCCCTCACCCCGCCCGGTCACGGACAATGGACACCGCCATCCTCGTCTCCTTCCCAGGCCATGTGCGACCAATGGGTGCCGCCATCTTCCCCTCCGCACAACACGTGCGTTTCATGGGCGCCGCCATCTTGCTCCACCCCTGCAACATGCGTTTCCTGGGCGCCGCCATTTTGCAATCCCCAGGATTTCCGGGCGCCGCCATCTTGTCCACCCCGCAGCACATGTACACCAACGGCGTTCCAGGACCTCAACTCAATGGCCGCCTCACTACCCGACGATCAACCACGGCTCGCCTCCATGGCAATCGACCAGTTCCGACCACATAATCTGACCAACGCATCCACCAGCGTGAAAGTCAACGGCCATGTGACCTCCTGCCTACTGGACTCCGGGAGCATCGAGAGCTTTGTACACCCAAATACAGTAAGGCGCTGCTCCCTTAAGGCACACCCTATCAATCAAAGTACCTCCCTGGCCTCCGGATCCCATCCCGTAGCGATCCGGGGGTACTGCACGGTCACGCTCACAGTCCAAGGCGTAGAGTTCCACGGCTTTCTCCTCTACGTCCTCCCTAACCTCTGCGCTGCACTTACCCTCGGCCTGGACTTCCAGTGCAACCTCCAGAGCCTGACCTTTAAATTCGGCGGACCCTTACCACCCCTCACTGTGTGCGGCCTCGCGACCCTAAAGGTCGATCCTCCTTCCCTCTTTGCCAATCTAACTCCAGATTGCAAACCCGTTGCCACCAGGAGCAGACGGTGCAGCACCCAGGATAAGGCCTTCATCAGGTCCGAGGCCCAGCGGTTGCTTCGGGAAGGCATCATCGAGGCCAGCAACAGTCCCTGGAGAGCTCAAGTGGTATTGGTTAAGTCTGGGGAGAAAAACTGAATGGTCGTGGACTACAGCCAGACCATCAACAGGTACACACAGCTTGACACGTACCCCCTCCCATGCACATCTGACATGGTTAACCAGATTGCACAGTACCGGGTCTTCTCAACGGTGGACCTGAAATCCGCTTACCACCATCTCGCCATCCGTAAATCGGACCGTCTATACACCGCCTTCGAGGCAGACGGCCGTCTGTATCACTTCCTTAGGATCCCCTTCGGCGTCACCAACGGGGTTTCGGTCTTCCAAAGGGAGATGGACCGAATGGTCGACCGGTACGGTTTGCGGGCCACATTTCCGTACCTAGACAATGTGACCATCTGCGGCCATGACCAGCAGAACCATGACGCTAACCTCGCTAAATTTCTCTGCACCGCCACTCTCCTCAACCTCATGTGTAACAAGAAGAAGTGTGTGTTCCGCACAACCCGCTTAGCCATCCTCGGCTACATGGTCCAGAACGGAGTTCTGGGGCCCGATCCCGACCGCATGCGCCCCCTCATGGAGCTCCCCCTCCCCTACTATCCCAAGGCCCTCAAACGTTGCCTGGGGTTCTTCTCATATTATGCGCAGTGAGTCCCAAACTATGCGGACAAGGCCCGCCCACTCATACAGTCCACTCATTTCCCCCTGACGGCCGAGGCCCACAGGCTTTCGCCTGGATCAGAGCTGATATTACCAAAGCTGGAATGCACGCTGTAGACGAAACACTTCCTTTCCAAGTAGAAAGCGACTCTTCGGACATCGCCCTTGCCGCCGCCCTCAACCAGGCAGGCAGGCCCGTGGCATTCTTTTCCCGCGTCCTCCATGCCTCTGAAATTCGGCACTCATCCGTCGAAAAAAAGGCCCAGGCTATCGTTGAGGCTGTGCGACATTGGAGGCATTACCTGGCCTTTAGGAGATTCACTCTCCTCACTGACCAACGGCCGGTAGCCTTCATGTTCAACAACACACAGCGGGGCAAGATCAAAAATGATAAAATCTTGCGGTGGAGAATCGAGCTCTCCATCTATAATTACGAAATTAAGTATCACCTTGGCAAACTCAATGAGCCCCCAGAGGCCCTATCCCGAGGTACATGTGCCAGCGCACAAATAGACCGACTCCGGACCCTGCACGACAGCCTTTGTCACCCGGAGGTCACTCGGTTGTACCATTTCATTAAGGCACAAAATTTGCCCTACTCCGTCAAGGAAGTAAGGACAATCACCAAGGACTGCCAGGTCTGTGCGGAGTGCAAGCCACACTTGTACCGGCCGGACCGCGCGCGCCTGGTGAAGGCCTCCCGCCCCTTTGAATGCCTCAGCGTGGATTTCAAAGGCCCCGTCCCCTCCTCCGATCGAAACACATGTTTCCTCAGTGTGATCAATGAATACTCCCGGTTTCCCTTTGCCATCCCATATCCCGACATGATGTCTGCCACCGTCATTAAAGCCCTTAATTCTATCTTCGCTCTGTTCGGTTTCCCCGCTTACGTACACAGCAACAGGGGATCCTCATTCATGAGCGATGAGCTACGTCAGTTCCTGCTCAGCAGGGGTATCGCCTCCAGCAGAACGATGAGATATAACTCCCGGGGAAACGGACAGGTAGAAAGGGAAAATGGGACTGTATGGAGGGCCGTCCAGCTGGCCCTGTAGTCCAGAAATCTCCTGGCCTCCCGCTGGCAAGAGGTCCTCCCTGATGCACTACATTCCATTCGCTCATTACTCTGCACTGCCACTAACAGTACACCACATGAACGTCTTTTTGCCTTCCCCAGGAAGTCCACATCCGGGGTATCGCTCCCAACTTGGCTTACAGCTCTGGGAACCGTGCTTCTCCATAAACATGTGCGGCTCCACAAGGCGGACCCGTTGGTGGAAAGGGTGCACCTGCTCCACGCAAACCCACAGTACGCCGACGTGGTGTTCCCCGACGGCCGCCAGGATACCGTCTCCCTCAGGGACCTGGAACCAGCAGGTTCCACCCCGTCGCCCCCGCCGCCACCCTCCCCTCCCCCGCCGCCCCCATCACCCCCCCTAGGACCGTCCGTCCTCCTCCTGCCCACCCCCGTTGATGAAGAGGATTTTGGCACGCTCCCGGAGTCAACTTCGACCACGACAGCGCCAACATCGCCTTCACCAGGACAGGACCGGCTGAACCTCTGACCGGCCCGCCGGATGACCAGAGACATTTTTTTTTTCTGCTCTGTAAATATTAAAATTTCTAATTGTATATAGTTATCCACCACCCCCACCGGACTCAATTTTAACAGGGGGTGAATGTGGTAAACCACTGTGTTCTGATATTAGAGGTTGTACGGTAGAATCTGAATACGGGAGCGGCACCCCGGATGTGGACTTCCTAGAGAAGGTAAAAACACGTTCATGGGGTGTGTTATTAGTGACGATGCACAATAGTGACCGGATGGAGTGTAGAGCGTCAGGGAGGACCTCCTGCCAGCGAGAGGTTGGGAGGTTCCTGGACCGTAGGGCCAGCTGGACAGCCCTCCAAATCGTCCCATTCTCCCGTTCTACTTGCCCGTTTCCCCGGGGGTTGTAGCTGGTCGTCCTGCTGGAGGCTATACCCCTGCTGAGCAGGAACTGACGCAGCTCATCACTCATGAATGAGGATCCCCTGTCACTGTGTATGTAGGCGGGGAAACCGAACAGAGCGAAGATGGTGCTGAGGGCCTTGATGACGGTGGCAGACGTCATATCGAGGCATGGGATGGCGAAGGATAATCTGGAGTACTCATCGACCACACTGAGAATGCACGTGTTACGGTTGGTGGAGGGGAGGGGCCCTTTGAAATCTACGCTGAGGCGTTCAAAGTGGCGGGAAGCCTTCACCAGGCGCCCACGGTCTGGCCGGTAGAAGTGCGGCTTGCACTCCGCACAGACCTGGCAGTCCCTGGTGACTGTCCTTACTTCCTCGACGGAGTAGGGCAGATGGCGAGCTTTGACCAGATGGTACAATCGAGTGACCCCCGGGTGACAAAGGCTGTCGTGTAGGGCCCGGTGTTGGTCCACTTGTGCACTGGCACAGGTACCTCAGGAGAGGACGTCTGGGGGATCGTTGAGTTTACCGGGGCGGTACAAGATCTCATAATTATAGGTGGAGAGCTCGATTCTCCACCGCAAGATTTTATCATTTTTGATCTTGCCCCGCTGTGTGTTATTGAACATGAAGGCTACTGACCGTTGGTCCGTAAGGAGAGTGAATCTCTTATCGGCCAGGTAATGCCTCCAATGCCGCACAGCTTCAACGATAGCTTGGGCCTCCTTTTCGACTGTTGTGTATCGAATTTCAGAGGCATGAAGGGTGCGGGAAAAGAATGCCACGGGTCTGCCTGCCTGGTTTAGAGTAGCGGCAAGGGTGACGTCTGAAGCGTCGCTTTCTACTTGGAAAGGCAGTGACTCATCCACTGCGCGCATCCCGGCCTTGGCGATGTCTGCTCTGATGTGGGCGAAAGCGTGTTGTGCCTCGGCCGCGAGGGGGAATTGGGTGGAATGAATGAGTGGGCGGGCCTTGTCCGCATAGTTTGGGACCCACTGAGCGTAGTAGGAAAAGAACCCCAGGCAGCGTTTGAGGGCCTTGGGGCAGTGGGGGAGGGGAAGTTCCATGAGGGGGCGCATGTGGTCTGGGTCGGGCCCGAGAAGTCCGATTTGGACTATATAGCCGAGAATGGCTAACCGGGTCGTGCTGAACACACACTTCTCTTTGTTATAGGTCAGGTTGAGAAGAGTGGCAGTGCGGAGGAGTTTATCGAGGTTGGCATCGTGGTCCTACTGGTTATGGCTGCAGATGGTGACATTATCTAAGTACGGAAAGGTGGCCCGCAAACCGTACTGGTCGACCATTCGGTCCATCTCTCTTTGGAAGACCGAGACCACATTTGTGACACCGAAAGGGTCCCGAAGGAAGTGGTAGAGGCGACCGTGGAAGGCAGTGTATGGCCGGTCCGACTTCCGGATGGGGAGCTGGTGGTAGGCGGATTTCAGGTCAATTGTTGAGAAGACCCGGTACTGTGCAATCTGATTGATCATATCAGATATGCGTGGGAGGGGGTATGCGTCGAGCTGCGTGTACCGATTGATGGTCTGGCTGTAGTCCACGACCATCCTGTGTTTCTCCCCAGTTTTAACCACTACCACATGGGCTCTCCAGGGGCTGTTGCTGGCCTCGATAATACCCTCCTTAAGCATCCGCTGGACTTCGGACTTGCTGAAGGTCTTGTCCTGGGTGCTGTACCATCTGCTCCTAGTGGCAACGGGCTTGCAAAACGCAGTTAGATTGGCAAAAAGAAAGGGGGGATCGACCTTCAGGGTTGCGAAGCCGCAAACAGTAAGTGGGGGTAAGGGCCCGCCGAAGTTGAGGGTGAGGCTCTGGAGGTTGCACTGGAAGTCCAGGCCCAACAGGAGTGCAGTGCAGAGATTAGGAAGGACATAGAGGCGAAAGTTACTAAATGCCACGCCCTGGACCGTGAGGGTGACTGTACAATGATGTGCAGGTTAGGTGGATTGGCCATGATAAATTGCCCTTAGTGTCCAAAATTGCCCTTAGTGTTGGGCGGGGTTACTGGGTTATGGGGATAGGGTGGCGGTGTTGACCTTGGGTGGGGTGCTCTTTCCAAGAGCCGGTGCAGACTCGATGGGCCGAATGGCCTCCTTCTGCACTGTAAATTCTATGTCTATGTCCCCACAAAAGCCTCGGATCTCGACTGATGCACGACCAATGCCCACGAAAATGAGGTTGTAGTCCAACTGAAGGCTTTAATAAGCTCGATGTTTCCCCCAGCAGCTCAGGTACATAGATTATCATAGAATTTACAGTGTAGAAGGAGGACATTCGGCCCATCGAGTCTGCACCGGCTCTTGGAAAGAGCACCCTACCCAAGGTCAACACCTCCACCCTATCCCCATAACCCACTAACCCCACCCAACACTAAGGGCAATTTTGTACACTAAGGGCAATTTATCATGGCCAATCCACCTAACCTGCATACCTTTGGACTGTGGGAGGAAACCGGAGCACCCGGAGGAAACCCACGCACACACGGGGAGGATGTGCAGACTCCGCACAGACAGTGACCCAAGCTGTTATCGAACCTGGGACCCTGGAGCTGTGAAGCAATTGTGCTATCCACAATGCTACCGTGCTGCCCTACAGAATGAGGGCTGCTGGGACGGCACGAGTTCTTATACCTCGCCTATCAGGGCGGAGCTATTATACTCTCTTGCCAATAGCAAGCATACAGGTTCTGCCAATGGTACCTCAGCCTCTCAGGTACCGTAATATTTATAATACCACAGGGACGGAGTGGGATCCGGATGCTAGGGAGATCCTTTGATTGGCAGGGTGGACCGCGAGGGAGCAGCGCCTTACCGTATCTGGGTGAACGAAGCTTTCGGTGCTCCCGGAGTCCAGCAGGCACGAGATCGCGTGGCCATTGATTTTAACCGTCGTTGACGCGGTGAGCAGGTTGTGCGGGCAGGATTGGTTCAGCGTCATCGAAGCGAGCTGCGGGTAGCCATCGGATGCTTCGGGTGGCGAGCGTGTCCGGTTCCGATGCCGGGATGTCCGGAGACCCTGTGGGGGACAAGATGGTGGCGCACATTGCGGGGTCAGGACAAGATGGTGGCGCCCATGGTGCGCACATTGCGGGGTTGGGACAAGATGGCGGCCCCCATGGGGTGCACGTGGCCGATGGAGGACAAGATGGCGGCGCCCATTGGTCGCACATGGACCCGGGAGTAGAAGATGGCAGCTCCTATTGTGCGTCTGGCGTGGGGGAGTGGGCGATAGCGGGCGCGATCACAGCGACTGCGCGGGCCTGGCCCACAGCCGCCAAGTGGCCCTTTTTACTGCAGGCTTTACAAACGGCAGTGCGGGCCGGGCAGTGTTGGCGGGGGTGCTTCTGCTGACCGCAGAAGCAGCAGCGGGGACCCCCGGAGTGCGCGGATCGGCGTGCGGCGCAGGCGTATTGGGAAGGCAGGGCCACGGCTGAGGAGGTCATCGGCGGGGTCCAGGAGGGTTAGAACATAGAACATAGAACGATACAGCGCAGTACAGGCCCTTCGGCCCTCGATGTTGCACCAAAACAAAAGCCATCTAACCTACACTATGCCATTATCATCCAGATGCTTATCCAATAAACTTTTAAATGCCCACAATGTTGGCGAGTTCACTACTGTAGCAGGTAGGGCATTCCACGGCCTCACCACTCTTTGCGTAAAGAACCTACGTCTGACCTCTGTCCTATATCTATTACCCCTCAGTTTAAAGCTATGTCCCCTCGTGCCAGCCATTTCCATCCGCGGGAGAAGGTTCTCATTGTCCACCCTATCTAACCCCCTGATCATTTTGTATGCCTCTATTAAGTCTCCTCTTAACCTTCTTCACTCCAACGAAAACAACCTCAAGTCCATCAGCCTTTCCTCATAAGATTTTCCCTCCATACCAGGCAACATCCTGGTAAATCTCCTCTGCACCCGCTCCAAAGCCTCCACGTCCTTCCTATAATGCGTTGACCAGAACTGTACGCAATACTCCAAATGCGGCCGTACCAGAGTTTTGTACAGCTGCAACATGACCTCCTGACTCCGGAACTCAATCCCTCTACCAATAAAGGCCAACACTCCATAGGCCTTCTTCACAACCCTATCAACCTGGGTGGCAACTTTCAGGGATCTATGTACATGGACACCTAGATCCCTCTGCTCATCCACACTTCCAAGAACTTTACCATTAGCCAAATATTCCGCATTCCTGTTATTCCTTCCAAAGTGAATCACCTCACACTTCTCTACATTAAACTCCATTTGCCATCTCTCAGCCCAGCTCTGCAGCTTATCTATGTCCCTCTGTAACCTGCTACATCCTTCCTCACTGTCGACAACACCACCGACTTTAGTGGCGTCTGCAAATTTACTCACCCACCCTTCTGCGCCTTCCTCTAGGTCATTGATAAAAATGACAAACAGCAACGGCCCCAGAACAGATCCTTGTGGTACGCCACTTGTAACTGAACTCCATTCTGAACATTTCCCATCAACCACCACCCTCTGTCTTCTTTCAGCTAGCCAATTTCTGATCCACATCTCTAAATCACCCTCAATCCCCAGCCTCCGTATTTTCTGCAATAGCCTACCGTGGGGAACCTTATCAAACGCTTTACTGAAATCCATATACACCACATCAACTGCTCTACCCTCGTCTACCTGTTCAGTCACCTTCTCAAAGAACTCGATAAGGTTTGTGAGGCATGACCTACCCTTTACAAAGCCATGCTGACTATCCCTGATCATATTATTCCTATCTAGATGATTATAAATCTTGTCTCTTATAATCCCCTCCAAGACTTTACCCACTACAGACGTGAGGCTCACCTGTCTATAGTTGCCGGAGTTGTCTCTGCTCCCCTTTTTGAACAAAGGGACCACATTTGCTATCCTCCAGTCCTCTGGCACTATTCCTGTAGCCAATGATGACATAAAAATCAAAGCCAAAGGTCCAGCAATCTCTTCCCTGGTTAGGAAGGAGTAGAAGGGTGGGCAGCGCGGTGGGAGGGGTACGATTGTACGTTACGGGATGCGACCGTCATGGAGACGGCCAAGGTTTTTGTCTCCGCCAGTTCGAGCGTGGCCCCTTCCAGTAATCATTCTCGGATTCAGTCCGACGCAATCCCCGTCACGAAGGCATCGCGCATGAGGAGATTTGCATGTTCGACGGCTGTAACGGCCTGACAGTCACAGTCCCGGACGAGTGGAATTAGGGCCCGCCAAAAGTCTTCGATGGACTCACCAGGTAGTTGCGAGCGGGTGGCGAGTACATGCCTGGCAAAGAGCGTGTTCGCCTTCTGCGCGTAGTGTTCCTTAAGGAGTTTTTGTGTAATGCGTGGCGTCTTGGATCAACGGGAACATGCTGGAGCTCAGTCTGGAGTACAGGATGTTTATCTTCTGGGCCTCCGTTGGCTGGGGTCCGCAGCCTTGATATAGGCTTGAAATCATGCTAGCCAGTGAGTAAAGTCTTTTCTGGCATCGGGCGAGTGCGGATCCAGCTGCAGGCGATTGGGCTGAATTCTGATATCCATTCTGTGGAAAATCTGACTGTAATAAATTGATGCACGATCAACTGCACAAAGACTAAAGTTGGGTACAACTGTGGCTTTATTACCGTCAGATGTGTGGCCTCCTGCTGCAGCTGGCGAAATGACAGAGCACTGGAGGTCATGCATATTTATACAGTTCTCCCTGGGCGGAGCCAGCCGGCAGGAGCTACCGGCGAACCTGTAATGCAGGTCCTACCTTACATCTCCTATCAGTGGTTCATCACACCCTCCCTCCCACTCGCAGACCCTCCCTCCCACTCGCAGTCCCTCCCTCCTACTCGCAGACCCTCCCTCCCACTCGCAGACCCTCCCTCCCACTCACAGACCCTCCCTCCCACTCACAGACCCTCCCTCCCACTCGCAGACCCTCCCTCCCACTCACAGATCCTCGCTTCCACTCGCAGACCCTCCCTCCCACACGCAGTCCCTCCCTCCCACTCACAGACCCTCCCTCCCACACGCAGACCCACCTCCCACTCACAGACCCTCCCTCCCACTCACAGACCCTCCCTCCCACTCACAGACCCTCCCTCCCACACGCAGTCCCTCCCTCCCACTCACTGACCCTCCCACCCACTAGCACATCCTCCTTTCCAATTTCAGCCCCTCCGTCCCACTCACAGACCCTCTCTCCTACTCGCAGACCCTCCTTTCCACTTGCAGACCCTCACTCCCACCCATAACCCTTCCTCCCACTCACAGATCTTCCCTCCAAGCCACAGATCCTCCATCCAACCCACAAACTCTCCCTCTCACTCCCAGACCCTCCCTCTCACTCCCAACCCTCCCTCTCATTCCCAGACCCTCCCTCTCACTCCCAGACCCCCCTCCCACTCCTAGACCCTCCCTCTCACTACCAGACCCTCCCTATCACTCCCAGACCCTCCCTCTCACTCCCAGACCTTCCCTATCACTCCCAGACCCTCCCTCTCACTCCCAGACCCTCCCTCTCACTCCCAGACCCTCCCTCTCACTCCCAGACCCTCCCTCGTACTACCAGACCCTCCCTATCACTCCCAGACCCTCCCTCTCACTCCCAGACCCTCCCTCTCACTCCCAGACCCTCCCTCTCACTCCCAGACCCTCCCTCTCACTTCCAGACCCCCCTCCCACTCCTAGGCCCTCCCTCTCACTACCAGACCCTCCCTATCACTCCCAGACCCTCCCTCTCACTGCCAGATCTTCCCTCTCACTCCCAGACCCTCCCTCTCACTCCCAGACCCTCCCTCTCACTCCCAGACCATCCCTCTCACTCCCAGACCCTCCCTCTCACTACCAGACCCTCCCTATCACTCCCAGACCCTCCCTCTCAGTCCCAGACCTTCCCTCTCACTCCCAGACCCTCACTCTCGCTCCCAGACCCTCCCTCTCACTCCCAGACCCTCCCTCTCACTCCCAGACCCTCCCTCTCAGTCTCAGACCTTCCCTCTCACTCCCAGACCCTCACTCTCACTCCCAGACCCTCCCTCTCACTCCCAGACCCTCCCTCTCACTCCCAGACCCTCCCTCTCAGTCTCAGACCTTCCCTCTCACTCCCAGACCCTCCCTCTCACTCCCAGACCCTCCCTCTCACTCCCAGACCCTCCCTCTCACTCCCAGACCCTCCCTTTCACTCCCAGACCCTCCCTCTCAGTCCCAGACCCTCCCTCTCACTCCCAGAATCTCCCTCTCACTCCCGGACCTTCCATCTCACCCCCAGACCCTCCCTCTCACTCCCAGACCCTCCCTCACTCCCAGACCCTCCCTCTCAGTCCCAGACCCTCCCTCTCACTCCCAGACCCTCCCTCTCACTCCCAGACCCTCCCTCTCACTCCCAGAATCTCCCTCTCACTCCCGGACCTTCCATCTCACCCCCAGACCCTCTCTCTCGCAACCAGACTGCAGCGGGATCTGCACCCACCACCCTCCTGCCCCATCAAACCGCAACCCACCAGCCTCAGATCTCACCTTCGAGATGATGGATCTAAATTCCAGTCGGTGAGCAGAGGGTTGACGAGGAAGAGCGTTAGCAAGTTGAAAGGTCAACGAGCAGGTGGGTCTGGGAGTGCAGCAATGAGAAGGTGAATCGGCCAAGGGGGTGTTGGGAAAAGCAGTGAGTGGTTGAGGTGGAAAGAAAGAGGTTGGAAGCAATGAGCAGGAGGAAAAATGGAAAGAGTTAGTGAATTATTGAGTCCTTATGTAAGTTAGCAAGATGATTTTTGAGCCAGTTAGGTTAAAGGCAGCCCAATGTGTTTTTATTGTAAAAATTACAGGTCAGGAAAATGACCCATCCTTATGACATGTTTTCTTATGGCACGGTGACTTTCGTTAAGCACCTTTAGGGGCTGGTTTAGCACAGTGGGCTAAATAGCTGGCTTCTAATGCAGACCAAGGCAGCAGTGCGGATTCAATTCCAGTACCGGCCTCCCCGAACAGGTGCCGGAATGTGGCAACTAGGGGCTCTTCATAGTAACGTCATTGAAGCCTACTTGTGACAATAGGCGATTAATATAAAAAATAATAATAATATTATTCATATTATTATTATTTTTAAGCCATTTTTAGGAACACATTCGGAGTACTGCAACCGGGATAGCCTCATTGCTCTTCCATTCTTCTTCCCTCGCCCCTCTGCAGCTCAGTCACCCAGGTGCCATGGACCTTGCTCCAACTGCACACCCCAGAGGAACCAGCATTCTCACCGGTACGCAAAATGGTGGAGAGCAAGGTGCACTCTTGGGATCTCTGCCCTGCTTGGCCCTCTTTGCTCTTTTGATGGTCACCCATTCTCGCTGTCTCTAAGTTTCAACTTGACTACCTACTAAGATGTGAAATCCACAAAACCCTCAGCCTTACAGATACCACGCAGTGATTCCATCTGATGTTGAACTCCAGGGTCCGAGCTGCTCTAGCTAGTGACACTTCCAGCACAGGTCATGAGAAGGCCCTATGCACTCGATGCATACTAAATTAGGGGCGACACGGTGGTGCAGTGGTTAGCACTGATGCCTCACAGCGCCAGGGACCCGGGTTCAATTCCGGCCTCAGGTGACTGTCTGTGTGGTGTTTGCACTTCCTCCCCATGTCTGCGTGGGTTTCCTCCGGGTGCTCCGGTTTCCTCCCATAGTCTGAAGATGTGCAAGTTAAGGAGGTTGGCCTTGCTAAATTGCCCATTAGTGTTCCAAAGTTTAGGTGGGGTTACGGGGATCGGGTGGGTCATGTGCCTAAGTAGGATGCTCTTCCCAAGGGTCGGTGCAGACTTGATGGGCCAAAAGGCCTCCTTCTGCACTGTATGATTCTATGAAGCGTTCAGGATTTCCCATGTGGCACAGGATGTGTATTCCATGGGGCTGAGGTGCCCTGCCAGCTACTTATCAGCTTACCGCCTACTCACCAATCAGCTCCCTGGTTGTCACATCATTATAGCTGGTTAGCAGATGTTGGTATTGCTGTTGGTGATTTTACTGGGGCTCTCTCCGCTGAATTAAATCCTTGGTCACTTCACTCAGTCTCCATTCAGGTCTGCCTCCACTGCTGCTGCCAGTGAATCAGAGACAACACATTTTGGGGAAAAGAGCAAGGAATAGAAACATTCATTAAATAGACACTGAGGCACATCGGTGATAAAAAGATGTAGTTCTTTCATTTATTGTTTTCTCGAGGTATGCATGACTCTGACCAGGCAGCACATATTGTCCATAGTTAATTGCTCCAGGAATTAATTATTTTTACAATTGAGTGACTATTTAGGTCACTTGTAAGGGCATTTAAGTGTCAGATAATGCAGAGTAAGGTTTAGGCGGACAGGTTCTGTTCTCTAAAGAACATTAAAGCATTGTTACCCCACAGGAAATTCTGACTAGCCATAGGTGTGGCTACGAGGACATTGTTTTAGTCAATCCATTAATTTTTGCAGAAAACACCTTTCATGCTCTCACATAATACAGATGAATGGACTTCACATGTCTATATTTACTAAACAAACACCCACCAGCATTCAGTGCAAAGCATTGCAACCTTTTTTTTTCACTAAAGTTTGGAATTCTGCCGCATATTCCTCAGGCACAGCACATCTTAGTGCAGCTTCCAGGTTTTTGGCCAGCAATTACAAGCAGTACTTTACTTTTCTCAGACTGAGGAACTGTTCAACTGTTGCTATGGGCTAGGGTTTAGAGAACCCCAAAGTGTATCATGGAGTTCACCTGACCCACAACGTCTAATAGATTGTGGTTATGGGGAGCACAAGGGCCTGCTTTGCAGGTGATACAACAGAGGTCTAAAGTACTTTTAAAAACACAACCATGTTTATTTATGAATCCAGTTAACACTTTATAAACCCACAGTAAACATCTTAACAACTATCAACACCAATAATCCCCACAGATACAATATTCTATAAGTAACCCTTCATAACTTTCCTAACAACATCCATAAGACCAAAAGACCCTTTTTACAGAAAGACAGCAGGTTTAAATTCTCTACTGAAGTCAGTCTGTAGCTTGTAGAGAGAGATCATTATACAGCTGCTTGTTTTGCCTGCAGCTATCCAGCTCTGAAAATGAAACTAAAACACACTGTAGCTGCCTGCTCAAAAACGAAAGTGAAAGACAGCCAGCCCAGCTCCACCCACACTCTGACGTCACTGCAGCTATTTGATAAACACCCATTTCTTAAAGGTAAATCCACTACAGCTATTTGATAAACACCCAGTTCTTAAAGGTACTCTCACATGACACTGTATAATGCCGGATCTGCCCTGCTCTCCATCCCAAATTAGATTGGATGCTCCTTGCTCTTTGCATGACTTGCCCTGCATTCATTATGGGCGGCACAGTAGCATAGTGATTAGCACTGTTGCTTCCCAGCCCCAGGGTCCCAAGTTCAATTCCTGGCTTGGGTCACTGTCGGTGCGGAGTCTGCGCATTCTCCCCGTGCATGGGTTTCCACCAGGTGCTCCGGTTTCTTCCCACATGTCCCGAAAGATGTGCTGTTAGGTGTTTTGGACATTCTGAATTCTCCCTCTGTGTACCCGAACAGGCGCCGGAGTGTGGCGACTAGGGGATTTTCACAACAACTTCATTGGAGTGTTAATGTAAGCCTACTTGTGACACTAAGAAATATTATTATTATTGGCTGGGTATGCTTTCATCTGTAGGCCCGAAGCAGTTGCCCTGTCTCCTTGTACTGCCATCACGCCCCTGTTGCTGCTTATATACACTGGAACAAGTGTGTTTACATAGATAGATCCTGACATTGGGACAAGCTCTTGAATAAGAAAAGAGGGAAAATCAAAGACCACACTCAATTTTGTCTGTTGGGCACAAGGAAACATTGGAAAAAAACAAACGACCCTATCCTCTCGTGTGCGTGGTAGTTAAGAGGGTAAAATAAAGTTTTAATCCTGATTATTAGAATATATTTAATTCACTGTGGTTTCAAAGTTGTAATTACTGATGTGTATGCATTATTCCAAAGGAACCTATATTTTTTACAGATCTCGCAAGATTTTAGAATACAATAAATCTGACCCTATAAACTCTAGGATACCTTGGACAAGAGAATTCCATTGCGAGTCAATTCATTTCAAACCCCCGTGCTGCTATGACTATTTTGTTCTTCATCAAGTTATGATCAAGTGAACACCATCTCCTTTTTGACCCTTACAATTGTTGTTGTCTGCTAATCGTTCAAAACAAGACTGAATTATTCTCACTTAAAAATTTGTCTCATTGAAGATGTGGGACGCGATTCAGCAACCCCGTTGCACCCGGATTCACGCTGGGCGCAACGGGTGAATTACAGGAGAGCGTGCAGCTGCCAAGAAACACCGCACTAATTGTGCATGGCTGAATTGCGCCCATGCTGTGTGCTGTAGTTAATTAGGAAATGCCTCTCAGTTCAGAGCCCAGGCTTTGTATCCAGCTGACTCTGATTAAATAAAGGTTGCCTCTCTTCATTGACTCGACAGATCTTCAATGATGTGATAGAGCCACAGGGCAGTCTTCAACCAGTTGAGCAATGAGGTGAGCGCAAGGAAATTTACGGGCACAGAACCTGACAGATTTCATTGTTGCTTAATTTTTGTGAATCCCCAATGGCTCAGCGGGCTTTTCAGTTCGATAAAGATCCTAGGTTCAAATTAGTCCAAGTGCCCTGTATTCGGAAAGAGAAAACCACCAAAATTTCCACTCCTGATCACTGTACGATAAGCCTTAATGGAAAATGCCTTCAGAAAGCTGATGTCGGATAAGGATATGATTGGGCTATGCTCTTAAGTTGAATATTCTGCTGGCATGATCATGGTCGTTGTGGAATGATGCCTGTTTCGATCCCAACTGGTGCTAATATTAATGATATTAATGATGTTGTTGGTGAACCATAAGCCTTCCCTTATATCGATCAAATGACCACACAACCAGTTAGTTAGCTCAAAAGATGGTTTATTTGCATACACAAGAGTTACCTCGACATGCAAACACAATATCTAGTACGAGTTAAACGACACCTATCAGCTACAATAACCTATACTTAACTTCAGGGCTACCGGCACTGTGCAAATGGATAAGGCCTTTATCTGGATTTCACTTAGCTGGTTCAAAGACAGCGGCTCTGTCTCTTCTGGGCTCATCCGTCAGGTAGCGATCATTGGTCTTGAACTTGGCTGGCTGTTTCTGCTACAATTGGTTTGGCACAGGCCGGATCCAAAACAGACAGAACACATCTTAGATGGCTACATCCCGTCCTCTTGATCCTGAAGGCGAAGCATGGTGGATCACACTATTGATCCCTGTTCATCCTTGATGGCCCGGTCACCCTTGGTCAAGGCAAGGTTCTACTCTACTCTATCTTATGGTTTGCAACATTTACCTAATATTTCATTACTACATCCATAAATTAATTCATCCCTAACGGTCATTATAATCAGGTCTCAATAAAACATTTAATTTATCCGCACTGTTGATCTCTAGCTGACACTATCTAAGCTACTCTCATGCTGCTGGTGAATATCAAATAACTTATATACAGTGCAAAATTTAAAACAGCAGCATCACATTTCTACTTAATCCTAATAAAGTTAAAGAGATACATGGTTTATTCTTAGCAGCGATTGGTACATGAATTTAATTTTGTTGAATTCCAAAGAAGGGGGATCGGACTGTATATATCGGGGAGCAGGAGGCTTTTGCTCGCCAATTACAGAATCGAAGGGCCTGAATGACACTGCAGATTATTGCAAATACTAGAAAGGCCTCTACTATGTATGAAAGGGGGTTCCATTTGGCAATGTTTTCGCACCAAGTGGGGGTTTCGATGTCTGTGTTTATGTGTGGTGTAGTGTCCGGGCTGGTGGTGGCCTGTTGTGTGGAAGTGTTCGGGGCTGGTGTGTGGTTTGTAACAAGAGTCCGTTGCGCTCAGTTGCAGAAGTCCAGCCATGATCCAAACGCATGTCAGCAGTCCATGCTTCATCCTGTGTTTTCTGTTTTCCGGGTGATCCTGGGGGTGCAAGCATAGTATCGGTTATTATCTTTGGTTATTTCATAGATTTCATAGAATTTACAGTGCAGAAGGAGACCATTCGGCCCATCGAGTCTGCACCAGCTCTTGGAAAGAGCACCCTACCTAAGCCCACACCTCCACCCTATCCCCATAACCCAGTAACCCCACCCAACACTAAGGGCAATTTTGGACACTAAGGGCAATTTAGCATGGCCAATCCACCTAACCTGCACATCTTTGGACTGTGGGAGGAAACCGGAGCACCCGGAGGAAACCCACGCACACACGGGGAGAACGTGCAGACTCCGCACAGACAGTGACCCAAGCTGGGAATCGAACCTGGGACCCTGGAGCTGTGAAGCAATTGTGCTAACCACTATGCCACTGTGCTGCCTAAAACGACCCTCTTATGGACTGACCTGATTAATACTACACTCCTGTATGCTTCACCTGATGCCTGTGTCTATGTATTTACATTGTGGACCTTGTGTTGCCCTATTATGCATTTTATTTTTATTTTATTTTCCTTTACTTAATGATCTGTTGAGCTGCTCGCAGAAAAATACTTTTCACTGTACCTCGGTACACGTGACAATAAACAAATCCAATCCTAGATCCGCAGACTCTGCCACATGTTTGGCAAGTGGTGTTTGAAGAGATGGATGAGTGGGTGGGTTAATCTCGTTTTATTAGTCTTTCTCTCCTTATTCCAATTACCCGTTATGATTGTCACCATGTGTGACTCCCTCATTTTTTTTTTCAAAATACCATTTTGAAGAGACAAGAAATGCAAATTTTTAAGTACAGAGACCCTCGCAGCTTGTGGTCGATGTGACGAGTGGGTGGACAATTTCTCTGACCAGTCTTTTCTTTACTTGCAACCAGTGGTGGTTGAGACTTATCTTAACGAGCCGAATTTCAGGGTGGCCAGTTTTACAGAATTTCGTCCCAGGGTTCAGAGGTAGTTCAGAGGGCATTGTACCCTCGAATCAGAAGAGTAATGGTGTGTCGGGCGACATGAATTAAAACCATGTAATAGAAAAAAAGAAGGAAAAAGGCGGGCAGGCTCAATCAGAACTTGGACACCTTAATACTTAAGTGGTGTCTCT
The DNA here is from genome assembly GCF_047496885.1 of Scyliorhinus torazame. Taxonomy (NCBI): domain Eukaryota; kingdom Metazoa; phylum Chordata; class Chondrichthyes; order Carcharhiniformes; family Scyliorhinidae; genus Scyliorhinus; species Scyliorhinus torazame. The sequence continues at coordinate 282,579,582 of NC_092713.1, read as the reverse complement.
TTCTCATCATCTGGACACCTCAGGGTTCTGTACCAAACGGTGCTGTAAAAGCATTACCGAAATGAGAGTTAGTATGTGAATCATCACCATCTCCCGGTTGCCAGACCCGTGTCTGCCGTTTCTGTGCCTTGGCCGCATGGGCTGTTGGATGGTCCGAATCATCGTGCCTCACTAGTCTGCAAGAGCTGTCGCGGTGCCAAAGAGGGGCTTGTTTGTCGTGAGGCATAGGGGCGGTGGGAGTGGAGGGCAAGTTATTGTGGTCGGGCGATGGCTGTGGCGGTGGCTGGGGGAAGGCATATCGGGGGTCAAAGATATCTAAGTTGTGGTTCCGGGGGCTGGGGTGACTGGGGGCAGCAAGATCGCACCAGTGTTCAGGGATAGTAATCAAATCCGGGAGGCTCTCGCTGTCGTCGGAGTCAAGTTCAAGGTGAAAGTCTGTACCTGTGGGCAGAGACAAGTTAGGGTCTGTGGGCATGGACAAGGGATAAATGCTGGCAGAGCTGGGGGAGGGTTGGCGTAGGGGTCGGACTAGGTTGTCGATGGGCGGGGCGTGATCGTCTCCTATTGCCAGAGAAATGTGGTGGGAGTGGCTACATTGTGATCCATAGACTTTGAGTTGGTTGATGTGGAACCAACCAGATTTACCATTATCTTGTACACGGAGGGGCTCACTTTGTCAGAAATGGATTAGCGTCCTGCAAGTTTGGGGGAGAGGAAAGAACTGGGGTTGTAAAGTGAAACCATTGCTTGCTGACCGACTGTGTACTCTACGGGGTGGACAGTTTTGTCAAAGCAGGCTTTACTCTGCTTCTTTCTAGCGCCTAATCGGACAGCTGCAGCGAGCTGTGCCGCTTTAATGTTATCTGGAACCTGTTGGACTGTTTTTTCTTGGGTGAGGGCGGTTACTGTGGGGCTTGCCAAATCGAGACCTAATAAATATTCATGGGCCGTCCGGTCATGAGAGTGTGGGGGGTGAAACCTGTTGAACTGGAAATGGTATTACGAATAAACATGAGAGCAAATGGGAGGACTGTGTCCCGCGTGGTATTATTCTGTTGCACCGTCTTTCTAATGGTCGCTTTTAAAGTTCGATTTATTCTCTCGACAATGGTTGGGGGCGATATGCTATATGGAATTTCTGCCTGACCCAAAAATTGTTAAAACATTTTGCATGACTCTGCCGGTGAAGTGGGAACCTTGGTCTGACTCAATGCTGCGGGGGAGACCCCAGCGTGTGAATATCTGTTGGGTCAAAATCTTAGCTGTGTTTGTCCGTGAGGGAAATGCTTCTACCCATTTAGTAAAGGTGTTGATTACAACCAGCACGGACTTGAAACCATTTCTGCAAGGGGGAAGGGGGCCAATGTAATCATAGAATTTACAGCGCAGAAGGAGTCCATTCGGCCCATCGAGCCTGCACCGGCTCTTGGAAAGAGCACCCTACCCAAGGTCAACACCTCCACCCAATCCCCATAACCCGGTAACCCCACCCAACACTAAGGGCACTTTTGGACACTAAGGGCAATTTATCATGGCCAATCCACCTAACCTGCACCTCTTTGGACTGTGGGAGGAAACCGGAGGACCCGTAGGAAACCCACGCACACACGGGGAGGATGTGCCGACTCCGCACAGACAGTGACCCAAGCCAGAATCGAACCTGGGACCCTGGAGCTGTGAAGCAATTGTGCTATCCACAATGCTACCATGCTGCCCACGAGTTGCAAATTTGTCCAAGGGCCATTAACAGGTCAGGTGTGAGATAATTGTCCTTTCTTTGAGTAACGTTCAGGATTGTTCTGTGCACAGATAAGGCAATTCTCGACATAATGGGTTACATCGCCTATGCTCTGGGGTGCTGTCCCTCGTGTCTACCTTTGTTTATCCATGCTGGGTCCTGGCTGGACCTAACTGGGTGCATGTTTGCTTCTATCTCGTCCTGATCTGTCTGTCGGCATAGGGTTTGTTCCCGTGCTCTGGAAAGTTGTTTAAGTACCCAAACTTCATTGTGTGTGTGGTCTGCGAGGTCGTAATTTACACAAGATTTTTGATCTGCGTCTGTGGCATGCGAGACTAAGGTGCAGGACCATTTAGTGGTGTCCTCTCATTTAGGTGTGCGCGGTTCAATTGTCCATAAACTGCCATGAAATGAATGCATAGGCGACCAGCAAATGCGGTTGGATGTTCTCCCTTCTTTTGCCTGCAGTGATTTAAACCCTCAACTGGATCTCCTTTGTTATACCCGATGGCATCTAATATGGCTGTTTTCATTTCCTGTCGGGTTCCTCCTGCTACCTTTTGGCAAAGTTGATCTTATGGACTGGCTAAGGCTCATGACTATTAGCTTTACTTCCTCCCTCTCATCTAGGCCGTACATAACTTTTTGTTGGCGCACCTCCTCAAAGAAGCTGTTCGGGCCTGCGGTGGGCTGGAATGGACTAATTTTCGTGCAAGCTTCTCTTAATTGGGTTATGGATAGTGGGGTGGTGTAAACGATATCAGGCTCATCCTGATCCGATGACTTGCGTTGTGTGATAACCGGATTCATGGGGGGGTGTGCTGCCTGTGCAGTCGGTGGTGCGCGTGCTTTCCTTTTTGGGAATTGGGGGGCTCGATTTTGATTTCCCGTGACCTCTACGTATCCTTGGGCACTTTCGTTTAACTCTTGCCAATCGGAAGCATCTTCCTCATCTAAATCCTGCCCGAAAATGTACCTGAAGCCATTCTGTACTGAGAGTAGCGACTGTAACTTTTCTATCTTCTGTCGGCATTTAGCATGGTCAACGGTCCTCTGCCTCTGTTCCTTAGTGGAGTTGTGGAGCGCTCTCAAAGCTGCTTTTAAATCTGCGCATTTGCTAGTTAGCTGGGCGACCTGTTGTTCTGTTTCTTCTCTTACCAGGACTTCTCGCTTGGTCGGCTTTATCGTACTGGGTCTGGAAGCTACTAAGGTGAACTAGACAAGATTGATCTGCACGTTTTACATCGGCCATTTCCTTATCCTTAGCTGCTAACTGCTCCTGGAGTTGCTCAATTATCTTCTCACTTCCGTTACTATTTCCCTCGTTCTTTTCTTCCTTCTCAATTAACTGCCTACGGAGCATCTTCACGACCACCTCTGTGTCTCGCAACTGTGCCAAACAGGACACTATTGCAATTGGCTTTCTGACTTTCCCTACATTTTTTTTGTGGACCTCGCTTAGGTTCTCCCACCAAGTTTGTCCTTTCTTTCCTGTACCTGACTCACCATCAGCGCAAAAATTCGACCAAAGGGGCCATCCTTTCCCCTTTAAGTCTTTCCTTAACTCTTCCTCCCATATGGGGCATTGCTCTGCTCTGTTGGTCGTTGCAACCTCGGGTTCCTGTGGATTCATCAATTTTTCCATTGCTTTCATGGCCATTTCTTCTCTTATCTCTTGCTCTACTTTTAATTTGGGACAGAGGAATTTGAACAGCGGGTAGGGCCTAAGCTATTGTCCAGCTCACAATCCCTCGATAGTTGTACACAATTCTAACGAGTTTACCTTACTCTTCCTGTTAGGTACGCATGCGGGTTAGTACGCACTTCCGAAATTAGGTTATTTGGTCAATATGGGACTTGCACTTGTGGTTCTTCCTCTTTCTCGAAATTGGATTCAAAGTTTGTGGGTTCTCTCGGAGTGACAAAGTCACTTCTAATCGAGTCCCACCAGAGTCGCCAATAATGTTGCCTGTTTCGTTCCCAACAGCATCGCCAATACTGTTGCTAATATTAATGATGCTGTTGGTGAACCACAAGCCTTCCCTTATATCAATCAAATTGCCACACAACCAGTTAGTTAGTTCAAAAGATGGTTTATTTACATACACAAGAGTTACCTCGACATGCAAACACAATATCTACTACGGGTTAAACTACACCTATCAGCTACAATAACCTATACTTAACTTCAGGGTGACTGGCACTGTGCAAATGGATAAGGCCTTTATCTGGATTTCACTTGGCTAGTTCGAAGAAAGCGGCTCTGTCTCTTCTGGGCTCAACCGTCAGGTAGCGATCGTTGGTCTTGAACTTGGCTAGCTGTTCCTGCTACAATTGGTTTGGCACAGGCCGGATCCAAAAGAGACAGAACGCAAGGCTGTGCTCTCTTTTATCCCTCTGGGATTTCGCACTCTTTGGGGCGGTCCTTAACCTTGGACCCAATAGTTCGACAGGGCTCTGATCACTGTCTTCGATTTCGGCCAATGAAGGGGCGGTGCCTTGGTACCTGGGCGGGTCCTCAGCGGCCATTGATCTTGGCAGTTGGGGTTTCTGAGTAAAGGGAGTGGCGCCGATAAGTCTTGGCTGTACCGGTTGCTTGATTGGAGTTCTATTGTCCTGGGAAAATGGGCCATTGAAATGCAAACGAGAGGGGGTTTCGATCAGGCCTGGTTACCTGTGTTTCAGATACACATAGGTTCTGTATCTGTCTGAGTCCTGGGTTGGCCATAATTCCCATGGTCCTTTGCAGGTGGCCATTTTAGATGGCCACAGTGATTAATGGTTGGACTGTGCTTTTGGACCTGTTAGACAATAAGGAGCCGATGATTTCAGTGGAAGAGATGAGGGAAGATAACTGACAAAATAAACTCAATTCATGACCAGAGAGCTGGTTGAGGGACTGAAAAAGTATTCCCTTGTCCATGGGCAATTGGTTTTAGTGAGCTCATTAATATTGATTTGGCAATTGCCTTATGCCTCCAAACAGCGCACACAAATGGTTAAACTTTAGAAGTGAAATGGCCATTGTTTAGGCCACCGGAATTTTGTATTATGGGAATTAATTGGGATGATTTAGGAAGGCTCTATGATGGGTGTGTAATGAAATGGCCAAAGAATTATCTCAAAATGAATGAAATGAAATGAAAATCGCTTATTGTCACAAGCAGGCTTCAAATGAAGTTACTGTGAAAAGCCCCTAGTCGCCACATTCCGGCACCTGTTTGGGGATGCTTGTACAGGAATTGAACCGTGCTGCTGGCCTACCTTGGTCTGCTTTCAAAGCCAGCGAGTTAGCCCTGTGCTAATGGAGTCAGTAATCAGAAAGAAGAGGATAAAGATAATTAAACATGAAGGCTTATATAAATAAAACATTCCTTACCAGGGTTGTATGACAAGCCGTGATCACAGGTCAGTGATGTGTTGTTACGAGTGACAAAAAGGATACTTGGCTTTATCGGGACGAATCAAAATATTGCAGATTCTGGAAATCTGAATTTTTTTAAAACTGAAAATATTCAGCAAGGCTGGTTGCACCTGTGGGGGGCGAAACAGAGGCCGGAATTCTCCGACTGTTGGGATTCTCTTTTCCCGCTAGCACTGCACCCTGCCCACGGGTTACCCGATGACGTGCGGTGTTGTCAATGGGATAGCCCATCTCTAATTATTCCTGAAAAGGTGCGCCACCTTCTTGAAGTGCTGCAGTTTGTGTAGTGAAGATCCTCCTAGAGAACTGTTAAGTAGGGATTTCCAGTAGGAATGCTACGTTTCCAAGCGAGAGTGATGTGTGACTTGGGAGGTGGAGTTGACCATTGCACTTGTTGTCCTTGTCCTCTTAGGCTGTGAATGTCACAAGTGTAGGAAATGCTGTCAAAAGAAACCGAGAACACAGTGCAGCCACAATACAGGATGGTGGCTGGGTCAGCAATCTAGTGTGCTGCTTTGTCCTGGATTGTATTGAGTTTATTCAGCATTGCTGGAGTTGCACTCATCCAGGCAAGTGGATAGGATTCCATAAAATTCCCAACTTCTGCCATTTAGATTGTGGACAAGCTTTGCGGAGTCAGATGAGATATTCATTGCCATATTCCCAGCTTCTGACCTGCTCTCATAGCTGCAGTGACTGATCCAGTTACGTGTTTGGTCAGAAGTGACCCCCCAGAATATTGATACTGCGGTATTCAACAATAGTAATGCTTTGAATTTATAGGGAAGGCGGTTAGGCTTTCTTTTGCAATGTCCATTGCCTGAGACCTGTGTAGTTTTTCAGTGCCAGCCTGAATGTTGTCCCAGTCTTGTTATATGGGCACGGGATTCTTCACCATCTGAGGAATTGTGGATGGAACTGAACACTGTGCAGTCATCAGTGAGCATCCCCAATTTTGACCTTCTGCTGAAGGAGCTGAAGATGGTTGAGCTTAAAACACTACCCTGAGGAATTCCTGCAGGCATGTCCTGGGCCTGGATGACCTCCAATAGTCACACCCATCTGCTCTTTTTCCAAGTACGACTCCAGCCAATGGAAAGTTTTCCCGATTCCAATTTACTTCAATTTTGCTCGTGCTCTTTGACGTTGGCACAGTGATTAGCACTGCTGCCACACAGCACCAGAGTCCTGGGTTCAATGCCGGCCTTGGGTAACTGTGTGGATTTTGCACATTCCCCCAGTGTCTGCGTGGATTTCCTCTGGGTGCTTTGGTTTCCTCCCACAGTCCAAAAATGTGCAGGTTAGGTGGGTTGGCTATGATCAATTGCCCCTTAATGCCAGGTGGGGTTTTTGTGGTAAAGGGATAGGGTGGGGGCTTGACCCTAGGTAGGATGCTCTTTCAGATGGTCGATGCAGACTTGATGGGCCGAATAACGTCCTTCTGCACCGTAATGATTCTATGTCACACTTGATCAATGGTGCCTTGATGTTCTGGAATTCAGCTCTGTTTTGCATATTTGGACTAATGTTACAATGAGATCTGAAGCCAAGTGGTACTGAAGGAAGATTTAGATTTAGATTTAGATTCACGTGTACTAAGGGGAACAGTTCAATCCACAAGAGGGTCATTCAGAAGCCTGGTAACAGCAAAATGAACATCAATGTACAGGTTATTGGTGAGTAAGTCAAAAGCAAAATACCACGGAGGCTGGCAATTGGAGGTATAAACAAATATGCTGGAAATACTCAGCAGATTAAATTATCACAGTCAGTGGGGAGAGAAACAGAGAATGTTTCAAATCCGTAGCCTTACATCCGAACTGGGAACATTTAGTCATGTAATAGATTTTGTGGTGGAGTTTGGCTGCCCATGGCCACCCCGATGTCATACTCTCTGACAAAGGCAGTGTGTTCACTGGAGAAGAGTTTCTGCATTTTATCCGAACAAATGGCATTTGCCATACTAGAACAGCCCCCATCACCCCACCTCAAATGTGTTAGCGGAGAGAGCTGTGTAGATGTTCAAAACAGCTATGACAAAGCGGTCCAGCAGACCACTTTGCCTCAAGTTGGCCAACGTTCTTCTATCTTATAATGCAACCACCCCGGGTGTCACACTGGCAGAGTTACTCAGGGTGGTCACCTACAGGCCCACCTGGACTTCATTTTCCTGAATTTGGTGGGGAGCGCGGAGGCATGGCAGGCCTCCCAGGAGGTACACCACCTTTTGCACAAAGGAGGCAGGCCATTTCAAGTGGGGGCCCTGGTCCTCATCAGGAACTTTGCCTCCGGCCCACTTTGGCTACCAGGGAGAATTGCATCAAAGTTCGGACCAGCCTTGCAGGTGGTGGATTTAAAGGGCAGGATAGTGTGGAAGCACATTGACCACTTCCGAAGTCAGGGGACCACAACGCCAATTTCGGAACAGTTGGAGCCAGCAGGCAGCGCAAGTGGTGGAGCCCATGAACAGAGAGAATCTAGGAGTTCTATGGAGGCGCCGTTGATGACAAAGAGGGAGCAGGAGGAGGGAATTCCCCCACTGGAGTGGTCGAATCTCGGAGACAATTTTCCACGGATGACAACGTTGTTACTTCAGAGTTGGCGGAGGCGGTTGGTGGATTAAAGGGGTCTGCGAGACACAGAAAATCCTCTGACAAATTGACATTGTGATGAATTTTTCTGGACTCTTTCTGTTTCTCAGTCTTTTTATTGTACATAGAAACTCTACATAACCTGTTCTGTAAATATGTTATTGAGGGACAGAAGGGGGAGGGATGTGGTAGCGTGGCCCCTTTAAGGGGCCGAGCTCTCGCAGTTCACATGACTGGCTTGGGGCCTATCGAGCGGAAGCAAGCAAACACCGACCAATGGGGAAATGCATGGGGCTCTGGGAGTGTGATCCTGGACCGAGTGGATCCTGGAGCCAGAGAATGAATACCTGTTTACTACCTCTATGCATGTGTATGGTTTACCTTTGCTTATTACAATAAACCCTTGTCCAGATTTACTGGTATTTCCTGAGCCAGCACAATGTCCGAATTGAAAAAAATTACATTACACAGATATAACATTTATTTCCAAGAACAAAAGGTTTTTCAGTGCTTGTTATGAAAACCAGTCAAACCTCATTAGCAAAGTCGAATCGCTTTGATAGCTTTCTAACTGCATAAAAGGGGAAGTTCTCATTGGTGCAGTGATTTCGAAAGATTTCCATCTGCAGGAACTTCCACGGTGTACCCTTTGGAGGAGCAAGGTGTGATATCCTGCCTGGGACCTCTGGGGTGACAATGCTTATCTTCCATGTGCTCCTTGCAGAGTACGAGCTCCCCTGCTAGGGGCAGGGTATCTCAATTAACCAATGTGTAAAGGGAGGCGGTGGCATAGTGATATTGTCATTGGCCTTGTAATCCAGAGACCTAGAGTAATGCTCTGGTCGAATCCCAGCACGGCACATGGTAAAATTTGAATTCAATAAATATCTGGAATTAAAAAATCTAAAGATAAGCATGAAACCATTGTCGATTGTCATAAAAACCCATCTGGTTCACTAATGTCCTTTCTGGAAGGAAATCTGCCGTCCTTACCTGGTCTGGCCTACATGTGACTCCAGATCCACAGCAACGTGGCTGACTCTTAAATACCCTCAGGGATGGGCAATAAATGCTGACTCAGCCAGTGATGCCCACATCCCATGAACGAATAAAAAAAAAGGTAAGGTAACGACCAGAATAGGAACCCAATGGGGATCTACCCATGGACTTATTAATCGAGGATCCACCCGGATTTCAGCGTTTAACTGTACCTGTACCATGCCAGAAGTTGCTGTTGAGCACCAAAAGTTTCACCATCATGACTACCGCAAAACCAGATCCAGAAAATAGATGGAAAAAACAATGGATTTATTTGGGTGAGGGAACGGAGAAACTGGTCACAATGAGCTCACATCTGAGAGCAACAGATCCCGTTCACTTAAAATAAATAAATGTTAGTGGATTTGTAATCCAGAAGCCTGGACAACTGATCTGGGGTCACAATCTCACCGTGACAGCTGGGGAATTTTATTTTTTTAAATTTTAGAGTACCCAATTATTTATTTTTTTCCAATTAAAGGGCAATGTAGCCTGGCCAATCCACCTCCCCTGCACATCTTTGGGTTGTGGGGGTGAAACCCACGCAGACACGGGGAGAATGTGCAAACTCCACACGGACAGTGACCCAGGACCGGGATTCAAATCCAGGTCCTCAGCACCGTAGGCAGCAGTGCCAACCACAACTGGGGAACTTAAATAGCAGTTAATTTAAATAAATGGAGAATAACAAGCTAGTATCAACAATGGTGAGCATGAAATATTCTTGAGTTGTTTTGACCACTGTCCCTTCCTTGCAAAATTAACCAGGATGCGGAATCCCAGCCCGATAAGCAGGGGAAAAGAACCTCAGGCTTGTAAGAGTGACTATAAAACTGCCGGATCATCAGCATGTATAATATCGGAGTTTATTATATAAAAAAAGCAATTCAGGATATCTCATGGGATAGGAAATAATAAATGGGCGCCTGTGTGGGATCATGAGAGGGAGTTCATGCCTGACAAATTGGCGGATGAAAAATGTAGTTGATATTATACATGCTGACTTTGATAAAGTCCCTTGTAAAAAAAACATAGCAGAAGTGAAAGTTTATGGAATCAATGTGATAACGACAAATTGGATAACGAATTGGCTTGACAACTGGAAACATGGAACAGTCAGCAATGGTAGAGGTTCAAAGTGGTCAGCAGTGATTCACAGAGTCCCAAAGGGATAATTTCCAACACATCTCCTGATTACATATATTAATAACCTCAGCTATGGCATAATTGGAATGGTTAGATTTTTCTGATGTTCATAAATTGTGAGGGAAAATAACAAGAAATAGCAGAGAGGTATGAAATCCATGCAGATCAACAGTAGATGGTAGTCAATATACATATTGGTAAAACTAATTAACGACAGCAAACATTAGAGTTCTCTTATGAGTTTTCAACAGAAAATCTTCAATTTTTTTTAGAATAATCTTTATTGTCACGAGTAGGCTTACATTAACACTGCAATGAAGTCACTGTGAAAAGCCCCTAGTTGCCACATTCTGGCGCCTGTTCGGGTACACTGAGGGAGAATTCAGAATGTCCAAATTATGTAACAGCACGTCTTTCGGGACTTGTGGGAGGAAACCGGAGCACCCGGAGGAAACCCACGCAGACACGGGGAGAACTTGCAGACTCCACACAGACAGTGACCCAAGCCAGGAATCGAACCTGAGACCCTGGAGCTGTGAAGCAACAGTGCTACCCACTGTGCTGCGCGCTCAATTTGCAAGGGATGGAAGCCAATGTTTTTGAAGGTGGACTGGGGTGGGTTTGTGGGGAGTTGGGGTGTCAGGGGTGGGGGTGAGTGTTAAGGAGCAAGTCAAGAGAAAACCTATTTCCGATCATAGGATCACACATTTTGCGCCTTTAATTGTTGTGGTAGTATGCATTAGGGGTCATGTGGGACTGTGAAGCCATGATGTCATTGGCTGACAGATCCAGGGTCCTGGTTGGACGTTGACCTCTAGCTCCGCCCTGAAGGCGGAGTATACGTACCTGGAGTCCTCCCCCGCAGGCAGTCTACTACCAAACTGCGGGGGAAACAGTCACGCTTAATAAAGCCTCATCGACTTCACTCTATTCGTCTCTCGGAGTCTTTGTGCGCTACAATTGTTAAACTCTTACAAGAATGGTTTTGTCCCCAACTTATGGAACCCTGATTTATTTTTGTGAGGAAGAGTTGATGGTAATATCAACTGAAGAAATTTTTTTTTTAAACTTGACTTCCATCGAACCAAACTGATCGAGTTGAAAAGATGTCAAGAGACATTAAGACTTTTGAAACTGGTCATGGAGGCCAGGTCATTGACTGGCAACACCATTTCCAGTGTTAAATTTGTACTCCCACACCAAAAGATATCCTCACTTGTCTTGTTCGGCCTTAAGCTAGAGGCTTCTCCTGATTCCAATCACAGCTTTGTCCTTTCTTAGATCATTGACAACACTAATACGGGAACAAAATCAATATTTGGGTCATCTACTTGATTGAATCAAACATTTTTTAAACTGTAGATTCTCCATAAATACAGGTTCTTTATTTTTCTTCCAAAATATCATATTTGGAACTGGAGGCTACAGTATTTAAGAATTTGTTGTTTGCTTATCAATATCTGAAAGAAACGGAAGCTGTATTCCTGGTGGAATGGGTGGAATTTAATGCCCCTGCTGGAGGTGAGTTTGGAGATTGGGGGGGGGGGGGGGGGGATGGGGAGGTGGAGTGGGGCATCTGCGCAGGTGGAAGAGTGTGGGGTGGAGATCCTGCTGCTCTCCTGGTTCCCTCCAATTAATTCCACACGGGGAGGCTTGCAGATGGCTACTTAAGGACCTCATCCCACCGATATTGGTATTCAACCACGGATGGAGGAACTCACCATCTGGGAAGCAATCCAGCAAACCCTGTACGGATTGCCTGTGGGCCTGTCGCCTTTTTTACCTGCTATAAATATGGCAATTAATGAGGTTGCCCTTCGTTCTTTAGATATCGATATTATCTTGCTCAGAGTCGCCAGGTATCAAATGATACCACCACAAGGTTCAACCGGATATCGATCAAAGAGCCAAACACCAGTTAGTTAGTTAAAGGTAAAGGGTACTTTATTTACACACAAGATTAATCATGCAACATAAGCACTACTAGTTAAACTACACCTAACAACTACGGCAACCTGTACTTAACTTCAGGCACCTGGCTCAGGTCAGAGGAACAGTGGTCTTTGTTCTAATCAGGTTCTATTGGGTCTGGAGAAGTAACTGCCGCTCAGCTGGGCTCATCCATCTGGTAGCGTGTGTTGAACTTGAACTTGCTTCTGGTGGTGCTGCAATTGGAGGTGGACGTTGCCGGAGCACCAGGTCCAAGAGCGATCGAATGCATGGCGGTCTCCCTCTTTATCCTTGGGGAGTTTCACGCTCTTTTGGGCAGTCCTTCGGTTTGGACCCCATTAATTGGGTAATTCTTGATCACTTTGTCTTACGGAGATGGGCCATCAAAAATGCTAATCGGTTGGGGGGTTTCGATGCTGTCGGGATTCCTCACTCACAAATATACATTCAGGCTCTGAGCCTGCCTGAATCTTACATTGTCCACATTTCCCTTTATGCTTTGCGACCGTCCATGTTTCTTATTGTAAGTGGCCATCCCAGATGGCTACAGTCCCACTAGAGAGGTTCCTTGTTCAAAATCACTCTGTGCCTTGTCGGTGCACTCGCATCAGGAAAGCAAAGGTTGGTGTGGGGGGAGGGGGAGGGGAGTGGGGAGGGTCCCAGGAAGCCATCCTCTGCCCTTGCTGTTGACACTCCAACCACCAGCATCGTGCACAACCCCTCAACCCCCCAGCACCCTTCCTGTGAGCCTCATTCCATGCACTGGACGTGGCTGCAAGCAGAGGCATAAAGAACCAGAGCACCAGCGAAGAATGTGGATCCCAGGTTCACAGGTGTGATGATGGACCGTAAGACCTTAAGACATAAAAGCAGAATTAGGCCACTCGGCCCATCGAGTCTACTCCACCATTCAATGATGGCTGATATTTTTCTCAACCCCATCCTCCTGCCTTCTCCCCATAACCCCTGATCCCCTTATTAATCAAGAACCTATCTATCTCTGTCTTAAAGACACTTAGCGATTTGGCCTCCACAGCCTTCTGCGGCAAAGAGTTCCACAGATTCACCACCCTCTGGCTGAAGGTGGAGGGGAGCAGGAGGAGAGGCATTGGGCTGGGTTCTTCGATTTCCAGGCTATGTCCGGAGGATCCGTGGCATTTTATGTGGGAAAAATCGGCAAGGCCCCAGCACTGATCCTCCGACCAGTGAGGGGCTAACAACTGCGCTTGGCCTTCCTGAAGAATTGCCAGGTCCGTGGCCGTGCATGGACACAGCAAGGACCTGCAGCGGACGCGCCATGTACATGGCACCCGGACCCGACCTGCCAAATACTGCTCCCCTGGACACCCCCTCGCCACTCCCGGGCCACCCCCCCACCAGTCCCTCCAGCCCTCGCCGAAGCCCCCCCCCGCGGCCAGCCGCACAGCTCCTGCCTGACTGTTGGCGGCGCTGGGTATATTTGGCAGCCGCCAGGCCGGGTTCCCAACCACTGAGACCGCACGCCACCCGCGTGGTCGGGAACTCGGCCCATCAAGGGCAGAGCATTGGGGGAGAGCCTTCAGGTAACGTCCTGAGGCCGTCCCAACGGCATGCGCCATGTTCCTCGATGATGCCATTTTAGAGGAGGCAGAACATCCCAAAACAGGCTCCGCCCCCGATTCCTTCATCAAAAGTGATTCTCCGCCCGATCGGCGATTACGAAATCGGCGTCAGGAAATGGAGAACCACGCCCATAGTGTTTCCACAGTGGGCGGAGTGGGTAGGGGATGGAGGTCGAGTAGCCACCTGGGTTGGCCACTTCCCGACTTAAAACGGATGTCCGCAAAGAATGCAGGGAAATTCAGCCAAGCCAGGAAAAACTAGCAAGTGCAAAGTCTCCTGTGTATTAGAACTTGCAGAAGCCCAGACAGCACTGAAACTCACAGCCATCTGCATGCTAATGAGCGACCCCCGGGAACAATTGAAACATTTAAGGTGAATAAGGCCAAGCCAGACTCCTCGGCGCCAGCAGGAGCCAAGACAAAGGAAGGCCAACGGACACTCAGGAACCGCCCAGCAATCAGGGAACGGCTCCAGCATTGGAGAAATCGATCCAAGTGATCGGAACGTAGTCCAATCACTTGGAACCAGATTAGGGTTCCGCCCCGAACGGCGCGAAGCCCCTGGGGACTATAAAGTAAAGCCCCCAAGTTCAAATTGGTCTTCTTGGCAGGGTCACTCAGCAACTCGAATCAACCCTTGACAGTGAACTGCCTAGCTGCCACAACAACCAAGTAAGTCTCCAGACAACGCACGCTACGAGATAGGCACTCCTAGCTACCAGTCCATACCAGCTTTTGAATCCTGCAGACTCAGAATCGAACGAAAGGCCATTTGTTCCCCTGACCTGGTGGGCCAGTTCCGAAGCCAAGTATAGGCCTTTTAGCGATAGAGATAGTCTAGAAAGTAGAGTTTTATGCATGATTAGTGATTTACTGTGTATAATAAATGTGTTTTGATTTGAATCTTACTAATTAGTGTGTTGAGTTATTGATCAGTACTTGAACTTGAACCTCGTGGCGGTATCATAAAGATACCTGGCGACTCTAGAAACAGAGAGTCTATAGAAACAGAGCAAATTTCTCTGTTATAGAAACAGAGCAAATTCAGTAAAGACCCAACAGGCAACGAATTAAGAGCCAACCAAAGTTAGCAACAGTAGGAGGTCTCAAGGACCATTGTGGCGCATGTTCGGGTACACTGAGGGAGAATTCAGAATGTCCAAATTATGTAACAGCACATCTTTCGGGACTTGTGGGAGGAAACCGGAGCACCCGGAGGAAACCCACGCAGACACGGGGAGAAACATAAGATAATAGAAACAGCTGAAGAGCTTGGTCAACACCTGGTCTGGGCCTGAGGACATGTAGTGCAGTAACAACGTGGAACAAATCAAAGGGAGCAAACCAGGATCGTTGGGGGCGGGGTCAGCTACACCTCTGTCCCCTGAGCACGATGGACGAGATGGTGCTTTCCATATTAAGGAGCCGGCTGCATCATAGCCTGTCCTATCCGACAACCACAAAACCATTGAGGGCGACCAGAATCCTGATGCCCGAAGTCCCTTCTGATATCTCATCTAACCCTCATCCTGCTGTTGCACATGAAGTGCAAGCTGCTGATTATAAGACAATCGAACATTGCTCACCACCCTACCCTGCTTCCCTGGCCTTCTCCCCACTCGCTCCTTTTGATTAAAGACAGGAAATGTTGGGAATACTCAGCAGGCCTGGCAGGATGTATGGAGAATTAGAATTCTCCTGAAAGGGTCATTGAGCTGAAATGTTATACTTTTTTTCTCTGTCCACAGACGCTGCCAGAACCGCTGAGGGTTTCTCACATTTGCTGCTGCGATTTCAGATTCCCAGCACCTGCAGTAAGCGAATGGTCGCACACCAACTACACACTCATGAAGTGACAGCCCTTGCAGGTCCTGTACCTATCCCAGTTGACCTGAGGGGCCTCCAAAGCAATGTGTGTGCACTTGGTGTCTCCCTGCACCATTGGAAATCTCACTATACTGGCAAAGCCACAATCTGTTCATTGTGCTTTGCTCCGTTTCGACACAAAATAATGAATTCACCTGCCAGCGCATAAAGGGCCTTTGTCACCCCCGTCCCCCCACCCCGCACGATGCCTTAGTGGAAGATATTCACTATGTTGCCAGCTCCCACCCAGAAATAAGTTTAAAGTGAGGGAGACTTTGGGAGACACTGACAGGGCCATCCTCACCATGATGTGGGGCTGCATGGTCTGTTGAAAGTGGTGACACAGTTTTGTGGCCAACACCGTATCGAATCTGAGACACCTCAGGTATTGCTCCTAGGTGACGTACTCAAGTTTGGGGCAGCTGCCGCCAAGGCGCAATGGGGACAGACCACTGTGTAAGGTCTCACCAGCAAATGTACACCGAGGGGCGGGTAACAGTGTAAACCCCCCTCGGTCTGGGTCATTAACACTCCAATGTATAAAAGAAACATGACAATGTAAATGTTTAAGAAGGAATTGTAATGTAAAGAGCGATATGTGTGTAAGGTTATCAAAATTGAATGGAAGAAAGTCAAGGGAATGTGTAACTCTGATGGAAATGTACAGTCAAGACAATTCGAAATGTTCTGTAATGTTTATGATAGATTTTATGAATAAAGTATATCTTTTGGGAAAAAAAAATTGCTCCTAGGTGACGTGGGAGACGGAGCGAAGTTCCCTGAATCGGGAGTATGATAAGGTCCGGAAAGGAGTCCACACCGAGCTGAACAGGTTGATGCACTATCAGTTACCACAAAGACGAGAGTAGCGGAATAATCGAGGCTTTATTGAGCAAAGATGTTGTGCCTCCTGTAGCTGGAACCAGAATGGGAGCAGCACCGGCGAGCACACACATTTATACGCCACCTACTGGGCGGAGCCAGCAGGCAGGGATTTATCCAAGTACCTCTACTATACGGCCTTACTGTAATCCATGTAATACTACTTAGTGGTGACTACCACACAGGTTGAATCAAAAATAAAAATGTTTAATGCGACAGAACAAGAGAACAGAGCAGTTACTCTACTATAGGAGCCTGCTCACAGGTCATGCAGTGTTAATGCTAGCCTACTTGTGACAATAAAAAGATTATTATTATTATTATAGCTGTCCGGTTTTATACAGGATGTAGAAGGGGGGAGTGTGTATTCCCCATTTGGGAATATCAATCTTCCAGTCTCATAAGTGTCCCATGACCTGCTTAATCCCAGGTTATGACAGTCTGGTAGTTTGGGCTTTTTGTGTTGAGCCCTCTTCGTTCTCCCTTTGTATGAAACTTCCTCTCTCTACTGCCTCTGCTGAATGTGTCTCCGGTGTTGGCGACCGAGAGGCACAGCAACTGTAGTCCTCGTACCTGTGGCAGACTTGGTGTGGACAGTGACCAGATCTTCTGCCCTCGCTGAATAGATGTACAAACCCATCAAAGAATCTCCAAATACAAACCACAATACTTCCACAAACTCTACCATCAAAGAAGTCCAAATCACATCAGCTGCAATTTGAAGGCCTGTCGCTTGAAAGAACACCAGAGTTGAGGGGAGGGTCTGCTTGTGAATGCTCTGAGCAGTCCTTACGTTTCTGACTCCCCCATGCTAGTGCCGTCCCTTGTGTGGGCCGCCATGCAAACTGTGCAGGAAGTAACTGGAAGCATGGTGTGTGCCATTTTGGAGAGTTTGGAGCCATTGTAGTGCTAACATCAGCAGGACAATGGAGCTCAATCTTTCAGCCAAAAGCTTTATTTAACAAAAGGTCATCGCCACACAAGATGGCGAAGCAGGCAAGAGATGAGTATAACAGTTATTAAAACACTCCGCAGTCCAAACCAGAGTTTCTCAAAACCAACAAAATGTAAGAGTAGTGTGACAGGCAGAGAGAACTCAACGTGTGTTTTATTAGTGAAAGAAGATTGAAAGTAATTGTAATAAAAAATTGTTAAAAATGATGGTGATTGAAATGACAAGCCACAGCAAGTGGAGAGGAGCATTCTGTTTAGCTACAGATCTGAGCCACATTTCTGTGTGAGGTGCTGCGTGGAAATTAGAGTCAGTGCCAGTCACCATCACAGGTTTCCCAGTGGCTAATTGAACACCAGCATTCACAGGAAGCTGATAACATGATAGCACCTTGCCCTCTCACGCACAGGAGGTTTGGGACCACTGGGATCTCCATGGAGATTTTAAAAAAGCTTAAGGACTCCATATTCTCTAAAATAAATATAAACGTATGAAGAGAGCCGAACAGATTGGACCTGACAAGCTACGGACCCAAGAATCGTCATTGTACACTCAGGAAACTGCAAGTTCCACATCAGAAAATGTAAAATGTATTTCTCAAGCAATCTTCACTGGCACACCTAAATTAACTGGTTTCTACAGATCCTTGTGATCCTGACTTCTCAGGATTGAATTTCTGCCCGAGGTTATCTAGTCATCCACTGTTTACATCATTTATCTAGGGCTTCTACAGGCCTTGCAGTAGAGGGCCAGACAAACACTTGTGGAAATTCAATCCCTTGATATCTTACTGAAGCAGGCATACCCTTTGTTGCTTCGGGAAGCTATCATTGCACTGTTCATCAGCCTGTGTTAATGTCATGGAATGGATTGATGCAATACATCTCTCTCTTTGTACAGGAACACCAGAAAAATAATTGCATTTTTTAAAAAATCATTACATTGCCAAAACAGAAATATTTGCAGCGTAATCATACTTGAGTCCTTATCAAAACAACGGGCGGAATCTTCCACGCTGAAGTCTAAGTTCAGGAGGGGAAGACAGAGTAAATCCCGTTGGTCGGTGGATTGGCTGAACATGTGTGACTTTTCAAAATAAATTTTAGCGTACCCAATTCATTTTTTTCCAATTAAGCGGCAATTTAGTGTGGCCTATCCACCTACCCTGTATATCTTTGGGTTGTGGGGACGAAACCCATGCAAACAAACTCCACACGGACAGTGACCCAGAACCGGGATCGAATCTAGGACCTCAGTGCCGTGAGGCAGCAATGCTAACCACTGTGACACCGTGCTGCCCTCATGTTTGATCTTCTGATGTTTCGCTCATTAGTTATGCATTCACGAGATCAGCAAATCTCACGGCGTGGTGGGCAGGAAGTCGTCCGTGCCACCGTTGCTTCATGGAGTCAAAGATCTTAGCGCCACACTTAGAGAGCCATTCACTACCTGCAGGCCAGGAGCTCCGGATCTGTGTGAGAAAAGATGTCCAAGAGAAGAAAGCAACCTTCGGCCCTATAGCTCCCCAGCTTTTCCTTCAGGTCCTCCGGGAAAGGTAGCAGGTACTGTTTCTTCAGGGTGGAAGCAGAGGACCCTCCCATCTGACCATGGCGGCCTGGCAGTTGTTAGAGCCCATGGAGTCCAAACAACAACCCCCTGCAGGCCAGGAAAGCGATGAATGATCTGCCACGCTCCATTAGGGTAAGTGAACCATCTATTTACTGCAAACTCACACTCTCATCAGGGTGTCCAGCAGTCTAAGGGTTAGAGTGCACAGGGATGTCACACATGATGGGACATCAGCACTGAATGTGTGCCGGCCAGTTTAAGTTTTCCATCTCATATTAGTTTCTGGACGAATGGCCTCTTAATCACTTAATGTCACTCAGCAGCGACCATTGCCATGCATGCTCCTGAACTGCTCATTCTGCCAATTGCCTCACGATAATCCTGCTGCATTTCTGCCCGAAAAGGTCACGCGGAATGGGCCAACTGGAGGTGGTACGTCTGAAATTCAGCCCCTCAGTAGTTTAGAGGAGCAGGCTGCTGAACTTCCAGGTGAGGTGCATGGCTGTGCCTGCAAGGAAGCTGAGACCAGCCTCCCCAACAACTCAGTGCTGATACATTTAGTCTCCATCCCTAATATGCGGACACTGACTGTGAGTGATCTTTAATGGTGATCCTGCTTAGTCAATCAAGACCCTAAGAGACATGCTAGGAATTCTGCGGTGAGTAACTCACCTCCTGACTCCCCAAAGCTTGTCCACCATCTACAAGGCACAAATAAGGAATGGAATACTCTCCACTTTCCTGGATGTGTGCAGCTCCAACAACATTAAAGAAGCTCAACACCATATGGGACAAAACAGCCCACTTGATTGCTACCCCTTCCGTAAACATTCATTCCCTCTACCACTGATGCGCAATGGCAGTCATGAGTACCATCTGCCAGGTGCAACTCACCAAGGTTCCTTAACCGGATCCTTCCAAGCCCACAACCACTACCATCTAGAAGGACAAGAGCAGCAGATATCTGGGAGCACCACCACCTGGAGGTTCTGCTCCAAGTCACTCACCATCCTGAATTGGAAATATATTGCTGTTCTTTCACTGCTGCTGAGTCAAAATCCTGGAGCTCCTTCCCTTACTGCACTGTAATAAAACACCGAAGGAGCTGCAGCATTTCAAGAAGGCAGATTGCAGGGTGGCATGTGGCGCAGTGGTTAGCACTGGGACAGCGGCGCTGAGGACCCGGATTCAAATCCCGGCCCTGGGTCACAGTCCGTGTGGAGTTTGCACAATCTCCCCATGTCTGCGTGGGTTTCACCCCCACAACCCAAAGATGTGCAGGTTAGATGGATTGGCCACGCTAATTTGCCCCTTAATTGGAGAAAAAATAATTGGGTACTTTAGAGACCAGGCCCCTCCTGAGCCCACATCAGATGGCGAGCCTCTGGACTCGGCCCATATTGGAGGTGCAGAGACAGGCAGGGGAACATCAGGCAGATTTGGCAGAGGCTGCCTGCAGACCACCTGCTGTCCTAACTCCATCATATGAGAACATGGATCTCTTCATGGGAAAACCCAGATCCTGCAGAACGCACAGTTTCTGCCAGATTTGCACTCAGACCTGCGCTCCAGAACTCAAACCATGGATTCATTGCAGCAGTGGCAATGCAAGAGGAGAAACGGGGCTCCACAACCTCCATCCAGGTGCCCCCCCCCCTCAAGGAATCGAGGAGATGTCATTGCATGCCGATAGGGAGAAGAAGCACCAGCCATATAACCCAGTGGCATCAACCCAGGACACTCCAATGGTGCCCTGCTGTCTCACCACCCCTTTGCCAGTGTTCCCATCAACTCCAGCAGGTCAGCCTGAGGATTGTGCGCCTGTACCTGAGCAGGAGATCCTGAGCAGGAGACCCTGAGCAGGCTGAGCTTTCATTGCCTTGGGCTACCAGACGATGCCCGCCAGAGTCACCTCAGTCAGCAGGGCATAGCAGTCAACAGGCTACCTCCACCTGTTTAGGGGCTGTTTAGCACAGGGCTAAATCGCTGGCTTTGAAAGCAGACCAAGGCAAGCCAGCAGCACGGTTCAATCCCCGTAACAGCCTCCCCGAACAGGCGCCGGAATGTGGCGACTAGGGGCTTTTCACAGTAACGTCATTTGAAGTCTACTTGTGACAATAAGCGATTTTCATTTCATTTCATTTCACCTAGGGCTGCTCCTAGACATAGCAGTAGAGGTAGAAAAACTAAGATGTTTTGAATGCACACGGTGACACAAGTGTAAACTCATTTTATAGTCTTCACATTTGTAAATATATCTTGAATTTAACTTTTTGCATTTCTCAGGGGTTCCTTTTTCTAATAGTTCTTTCAACGTTTCACGGTCAGTTCCACAATGTTGGACCCTAAATGAGTCTGACCAAGAACTTCTGTTGCTTAAGTTCTCCCACATTATCATCAGAGTGAGTTGACTATAATAGCACATGTGCCAGATATGGCAATGGCCATCATTTGTCTGTCTGCCTGGCCAATACTCGTGTCAACCAATTTTCATTGTTAACTGTGCCATTGCCTCGGCAGGAGTGCTCACCAAGGTTGATGGATTGTCAATTGTGGATGGCCCGATTACTCGTGGCAACTTAAATAAGCTACTTGTGCCCCAAGGTTAATTGAGAATGAATTTTTGGGTGTGAGAATATATAGTTGGACACTGTAATCGCAACACGAGAAACCCAGAGGCTACCATAACTCTCTGGCGGAAGAGGTGGTGGGCATGTTCAATGCTGAATGTCCTTGATGATTTGTCATTTTCAACAGCAATGCAGCTGTATGAGGCATGGAAGGATGCAACGGACACAATTGCCTTTAGCGCAAGAGGGTTAGAGTGTAGGATTTAAGAGGTGTGTGTTCATCTGTTTAAAGCCATTGGCGGAGCTCACATGGAGCTATGTTGGAGGTGCTCACCTCCTTCTCAAAGATGTCAGTAGGTCTTGGGTAAAGGGACAGCATTCAAATAGAGTTTGAAATCAATGCATGATAGGGCTTTTAGTGACTTAGGAGACAGAGACAAGAATGAGCTTGCGTGTTGTACCATCTCGAGAACTGTGATTCCTTTGATGGCCAGCGCTCCAAGTCCTCTGCAGGGTCTATCCTGGAAACTATTCGGCCTTGGCTGGTGTGTCCAAAATACGGCAGCACGGTAGCACAGTGGTTAGCACAGTTGCTTCACAGCTCCAGGGTCCCAGGATCGATTCCTGGCTTGGGTCACTGTCTGTGTGGAGTCTGCATGTTCTCCCCGTGTGTGCGTGGGTTTCCTCCGGGTGCTCCGTTTTCCTCCCACAGTCCAAAGATGTGCAAGTTAGGTGGATTGGCTATGCTAAATTGTCCTTAGTGTCCAAAAAAGTTTAGATGGGGTTACGGGGATTGGGTGGAGGTGTGGGGTTAGGTAGGGTGCTCTTTACAAGGGCCGGTGCAGACTCGATACAAATGGTCTCCCTCTGCACTGTAAATTCTATGATTCTATGATAATAGCGCACAGTCTCAGCCTAATGCAAAGGCCATCAAGGACAGAGAGACGTTTAAGGCTTTCAAAGCTACGAGGGCCCTGAGTGGTTGCACCTCGGCAATGCATATTCCAGGTGTGACACTGTCAGTGAGAACACTACAAACAAAACTCAAAACTTAACTGCATCATCAAGATAGCAGGCTTCTGGTTTTATGATGAGTGAGTGACGAGCATGTCGGAAGATCATGCCTCATCAATCTGCACTGAGGAGCGACGATGAGGGAACGTTTGGATCTGCCATGCTGCTTGTTGAACCATCCATCTGGTTATGCCTGAAAGAGTGATATGACTGGTTGGCCCTCTTTTGGAGCAGGTCGTGGCTAAATTTAAGTTTGGGCCGCTTACAATCTGCCATTCACACTGATTGGTGATGATATTGGGTAAAATTACAATTCTATTTGAACTTGCCTAAGGTTGTGGAAGAAGAGAGTGTTTTCAGATTCGTCAGCAGCCATATATTGCCAGGACTATGCTTCTAACCTTGGCTCAGTGCATTCGAATGATCAACTCAACATCAGGGCAGGTGATGTCTACCGGGGCTGGATTCTCCAGTCTCCCAGTCACATGTTTCTTGGCAGCGCGCCATTCACTGACCGCGGGATTCTCTGCTCCCGTCGCTTATCAGTGGGATCTCCCATTGAAGCCACCCCATACCGCCCGGAAACCCGCAGGCAGGGGTGCGCTGCCGGCGGGAACAGAGAATCCCAATGGCCGGAGAATTCCGGCCCCCAAATTTCCTTAATCTGGAAAAAAACATGGAACTTTTGAGACAATTATCTGAAAGCAAAAACGCGCTCGTATTGTCTAACCAACAAAGGTGTGAAAAAGAAATAATTGCGATAATGTGTCAGAACATGACTTCTACTAGAATCAGGTGGCTGTCAGATTATCAGGGACACTTCTGTCGTGTTGTACCACTGCCATGACCTTATCATATTGCTCATCAAAATCCCATCCCCTTCATCATTTCCATCCCCTTCAACGTCAACAAAATCTCGCTCCTCCACCTCTCCCTCAAACAAGACATCCTCCTATTGCAGTGCTAGGTTGTGCAGGGCGCAGCAGGCAACAATCATCCAGGGCACTCTCTGTAGTGAGTATTGGAGAGCCCCACCTGAGTGGCCTAGATATTGGAAACATCTGCTCAATAGGCCGATCGTATGCTCAATCGAGGACCTGTGGAGTATTGTAACTCCCTTCAGCAACACTAGGTAGATGGTGAACTGGCATCATCAGCCATGTCTTCTGAAGGTATAACTTGTCCCTCAGATGCCAGCAATGTAATCACTGAGGATTCGCAATGATATGTGGTACCTGCAAGTGGCTGAAAATGTGAGCGCTCCCTGGGTACCTAGCACAAACATAGAAAATTTGCATTCTGTTATCATAAATGTTCAAAGAGTGAAACCTTTTTCGATTGATGGATCTTACTGGTTGCTGCCAGGGAGCGCTCAAGGTCACATGTGTGCAGTCAATGATACCCTGCA
This sequence comes from Scyliorhinus torazame, assembly GCF_047496885.1. Taxonomy (NCBI): domain Eukaryota; kingdom Metazoa; phylum Chordata; class Chondrichthyes; order Carcharhiniformes; family Scyliorhinidae; genus Scyliorhinus; species Scyliorhinus torazame. The sequence continues at coordinate 282,555,833 of NC_092713.1, read as the reverse complement.
CTTACGGGAAACCAGATATCTTTATGAATCCCGCAGCTCAGGCAGCCTGGCTTTCAGCGTCTGTGCAGAACTGAACATACTGGTGAGCTCAAGTAAGCAGGATATCTGTCACCTCCAATATGCATTTGTGTGTCGCCAATTGGGAGATTCTGCAAAGGCCCCAGTGGAACCCTGAAAGGAACTGCTGGCAAGGAGGTTCAGTGTGGCAATTTTCCACTGGCATAGTGCCTGCGGCATTGTTTTTCGCTCATCTCCATAAATGAGCAGTGCCTTTGATATACTCGTGGCTGGGCCACTGGTCTTCATTGCATTTGTCCCTCTTTAGGAGCATCTTGAACTTCGTGGGGTCCCGCTCCCTCTTACTGCTCAGACTGCTGCTTCTCCTAAACCTGCTCCAATCAATGATGAGCCCTTCATCTCCTCATTTGTATGAGAGACATAAACAAGGCAAGATTGCTTGCGGCCTGCATTCTCAATGCCTCATGTTTTCTGTGAATAAATTCATTTGATACATGCATTGACCTCTTCCTTACCAGGTTTCTCACCATCTCCAAGCCAGCTGGCCAGCGTTAAACTCTTGGGCTGTCCTCCATCCAGACATGACATCTGCAGCCCACCCCTTCCATGTGAAGGGCATCCTGGAGGACCACAAGTGGATGTCCTTCCATTCAAAAAGACTGCTCATACAGCTCTAAACCTTCCTGGATGTTCTCAGGAATGTACCCCGTTAGTCATGGAGCAACATTCCATCAATGGGCTATTGAACTTTGGGAACAGTATTCCACTGAGCTTCGTTCTCCATGGCATGAACAAATAATCAATAGTGTGCACCTTAACTCAGCTCAAAAGTAGAGGCATAAACTTCTCCCACTCGCTTTGAGACCCCTCCCATATCATTTTTCTAGATTTGTTTTTGAATTGTGTGATATATCTGGAAAGTGGGAGATAGTTCCTCCATTCCTGAGTGTTTCCAGCATCTCCCAACCTCCCCTGTCACCCACCAAGTTCCCCCCATCCTCCTCCATATACACTGCGTCTTAATTCCGTTCCCTCCTGTGACCATCAAGCTTCCCCCCCCCCATTATTTACGTCGCCATTCCTGGTCTCCCCTGTTTCTAATAATGTTGACATCCTCATGCTTCCTGTGAATCTGACGCCTCCAGTTCTCAAAGCCAGGGGTAGCATAGTAGCATAGTGGTTAGCACTGTTGCTTCACAGCTCCAGGGTCCCAGGTTTGATTCCCGGCTTGGGTCACTGTCTGTGCGGAGTCTGCACGTTCTCCCCGTGTCTGCATGGGTTTCCTCCCGGTGCTCGGTTTCCTCCCACAGTCCAACGATGTGCAGGTTAGGTGGATTGGCCATGCTAAATTGCCCTCAGTGTTCGAAAAGGTTGGGTGGGGTTGCTGGGTTGCGGGGAGGGTGGAGGTGTAGGCTTGGGTAGGGTGCTCTTTCCAAGGGCCAGTGCAGGCAGAATGGCCTCATTCAGCATTGCAAATTCTGTGATTCTGTGATTACTTTTAGAAAGGCTCCCCAAAACGACCATCCACTACCTCCAACATCACACTTGAACTCCCACCATATTCAATCCAACTGCTTCCTCTCAATGTGTTCTCCCACAGTCCAAGGATGTGCAGGTTAGGTGGATTGGTCAAGCTAAATTGCTCCTTCGTGTCCAAAATGTTAGGTGAGGTTACTGGGTTATGGGGAGAGGGTGGAGGTGTGGGCTTAGGTAGGGTGCTCTTTCCAAGGGTCGGTGCAGACTTGATGGGCCAAAATGGTTTCTATGACCTTAAGCTGAACCTATGTAAAGCTCTGGTTAGGCTTTGTATCTGGTCACCACATTCCAGGAAGGATGTGAGATGGTTTGATGGTGGCAGAGGAGATTTACTAGCATGGTTCCAAGGAGTTTAGCTACAAGCTGAGCTTGGAGAAGCTGGGTCGTTCTCCTTGTAGCAAAGGTAATTGAAGGGAGATTTGATTATGGTGGAAGCAACTATGAAAGTTTAGGCAAACAAAAGAAAGAAAAGCTGTTTCCATTTGCCGATGGCACAAAAATAAATGGGTGGCACGGTAGCATAGTGGTTAGCACTGTTGCTTCACAGTGGGGGGGTGGGGGGGGGCGGGCGGGGGTTGGGGGGGCCTAACAAGACTGTTGGATGTAGTGGGGGAGAGGCAGGCAACCAGCTTCCCACGTGTTGGCCGGAGGCCCCAGAGCAACATGACCGATCCTGTCTGGGAGGCAGTGGCAGCAGTAGTTAGTGCCAGCAGCATGATCGGGAGGACAAAGGTTCAATGTCGCAAGAAGGTGAGTGGCTTTCTCTGAATTGCAAGGGTGAGTGACCACATCTCTCCTTGGTATTCGTCCCATCCATCACCCCGGGATGTCACCATTAACCCCCTTGCTGCCACCTCACTGTCTCCCAATGCCTGACCTGCCAACATCATCGTCAAACCCCCCAGCACTCCTCATCAAAAGTTATTTCTGCTTATGCGGGTGGTCCGCAAATGCCAGTTATCCTTGACCTCCGACCCGCCAGGTGTCCGGCTCACAATGTCCCCTTTGGTTTCCTGCAGGAGAAGATAACCCATAACAGGCATTAAAAGGGGTAGAGTGGGTGGGGGAATGGCCGAGCTGCACATTCCCGTCTCTTATGAGGAAAGGACAATGGAGCTTGCAAGGGAGGGCCAGGGGCAGGCCTGCACCAACCACGGGGTTGGCCTGCAGCAGAGAAGTGAGGAGCCAATGCACTTCAATCAAGTTAGCCTGTCTCGTGGGTTTTTAAGTGCTCAAACCCTTGACCTTGCCATTTACTAAAACCATATCCCTTGCCTGGCAGGAACATCAACCAATGAGCCTGAGCCTTCCATGAGCAGAGCCCCTCTTTCAACTCTGGATAGCACTTCAGAGATCGCCGAGGACACCAAATATACCCCACAGACATCACCTGCACCATCCACCATCACAGAGTCAAGAACGTCAATGGGCAATCTTAACAGTCAGGTACATGGTTCACTATCTGGTGAGCACCACACTGCTTCTGATGCACATCAGTTGGAGACAGGAACATCCCAGGGGTCGGGCAGTGAGAGGCCTGCTGGATCCCAGGACTCAGCTGTTCCTCCCTCAGCTGCTGAGATGCAAAGGCGGAGCCAGGACCACCAAGAGCAGTTTCCGGTGACATTCCTGAAACTACAAAGATGATTGGAGGAGTCCCAAAGCCTTCAGGCTCAGGAAATGTAGCTGCCGTTCCGTGGCAACCAGGCCTGAGGCAGGACATTCAAGCCATGAGTGGCGGATACAAGACTTGGCTCAGTCTGTGAGTCAGTCATGGCTGAGGGCCTCGAGAGCATGGCCCAGACACAGAGGATTATTGCTGAGGGGCTCCAGAACTTAGTCCAAACACAGACTACCATTGCTGAGGCCTTCGACATTATGGTGTAAACAATGGCGAGCCTCCAGGACTGGCAGCATCAGGCGAAGCAGAGGCTTCTGGAGCTCACTCCAGCTGCCCCAATTGTGGGCAGCACGGTAGCATTGTGGATAGCACAATTGCTTCACAGCTCCAGGGTCCCAGGTTCGATTCCTGCTTGGGTCACTGTCTGTGCGGAGTCTGCACATCCTCCCCGTGTCTGTGTGGGTTTCCTCCGGGTGCTCCGTTTTCCTCCCACAGTCCAAAGATGTGCAGGTTAGGTGGATTGGCCATGATAAATTGCCCTTAGTGTCCAAAATTGCCCTTCGTGTTGGGTGGGGTTACTGGGTTATGGGAAAAGGGTGGAGGTGTTGACCTTGGGTAGGGTGCACTTTCCAAGAGCCGGTGCAGACTCGATGGGCTGAATGGCCTCCTTCTGCACTGTAAATTGTATGAAATGTCCCACGGAGTAGCCCACGGACCCACGTGCACCCCGTGTGAGGAGGAAGTGCTGGAGTCCATCCTGGGGCCTTCCACCAAGGAGCCAGTGGTAGACTCCAGTCCTTCTTAATCACCCTTCCAGACACTGGGGCATCTCAGGGGCAGTAAGCAGAACAGGGTGACATGATTAAACCAGTCACAACAGAAAGTAGGCCAGGTCCTCCAGAAGATACCTGGCAAGGATATCTCAGGTTTCAGGGTGCGGTAGGCAGCCTGATATGCATCCTGGGGACCCACCTAGACATGGTGGTAGGCATCATAGGATCAAGGAGTTCTCAGTGCACCGAGTGTCACAAGTGAATTTAAGCACTGGTAGTCAGGGTGGAATTAAAGTATCACTGTCACTACTCACCAAGTTAAGCCTTTAGAGTTAACCCTCCTGGGCAGCCAATGCCTTATCTCTGAGTGAATGCACAGTGGTCCCCCTGCCCCCCCACCCCCCACCTCCCCTTCCAACCCCTCCCTGCCTGATCATTAGCCCTTCCTTCTCTCTCGTGGGTCACATCTAACCAGCCCTTTACGCTGGAAATCTTCAGTCTCAACATCCCCTTCCCTCCACTACATGTGCCTCACTGCCCCCTTTGGCCCAGATTCCCAGGCCATTGGCAACTGCTATCTGTGAGTTCATTCTCATTTCATTGGCACACAGGCTTAAGAATCATTACTGGTCGTAAAAAGGTTTTCAGACAAAAAGCATTGCTCTGTAATCTCTGAACACAGTCAGCACCTTGGCGGAGGGGGGGGGGGGGGGGGGGTCAGCAGTGGCGGGGGAGGGGGTGTAAACCTTTCACAAGAATCTCTGAGGGCAGGCTGCAGCTGTGTAAACAAAAAGCCTTTTCATTCGCTCTGGCCTTGGAAGTGCTCTGTAAACAAAGAGACGTTCACTCTGAGCTGTGATCTGCCTTTAAGTCAAGCAGGCTGCAGAATTGCTCTGGGCTGTGTAATGCTTTTAAAAGAGGCACGCAGCAGGCTTAATAGGAGCACAGCACAACCGTGACCCCCCAGCCTGGGGGAGACCTCTGAACTGCCCACCTCACCCCCAGCTCACCCCCAAATCCTTGAATGAGCCCCCTCTCCACAGTTGTCCAGCGGTCACTTTTCCCTTGTGCACCGTGGCACAAATTAGAGAGCGACACTGACCTCCTGCCTCCCTCTCAGGCGCCTGGCCCACATTTACATAGAGCAGTAACAATTCACACCAGGTGACGTCACACTGGTGGGCGGGAAGATTCAGTGAGTCGGGACAATCTATTGAAACTCGCTAATTACATTCAAATGGATTCAAATGCAATTCAAATCAGATTACGTCAGCGGGGAGGGCCTGGTAAGATTGCGTTCGGAGTTCTCGCGGCACGATCCATTTTTGGCCTCTCGCAAGATTTAGCGGCCATTATGGGATTATGTGCCCAAGGCAAATGGGCCCAGAAAATCACAGCCTCAATATTTAAACAAAAATAGATAAAGCCAAAGGATTTTGATAAGGTACTGATTGCAAAATTTTCCCTTAAGCTTCAGAACTGAACAGTAATGAAACAGCAAGGCTCTCAAAAACAGATATAATGCAGAATACTAAACACAATTTAATACTCAAACATATTCAAAATAAATATTTACAGCCGGCGTGAATTAACATTTTTCATTTTACAGTTCCAACATTTTAAGGCTTTAATATTCATGAATTTTCAGATGGTAATTTTTCTTGCTTCCAACAATACTTGTGGGAACTGCATTGAGTTTGAACCTTTGAACGAAGTTCCAGTACTTATATTAATTATCTCAGCTTATGCACTAACATAATTGTCAAGAAAAATATTAAGACAGCTCCGATGCATCATATCCAGCGACCATGTGAGGTTACTGCAAATTCATTTCCAGGTTTTCTCATTTTGTTTACCTTTTGTCATCTCACCTCACCTCTCTGAGGTAGCAATGCACTGGACCACTGGTTAAAACCAGCTGATTAATTCATTTTATTATTATTATTTTGCATTTCGAATTACTAAGCAGAACCAGCCTCATTGCTTACTGGGAATTTATGTTGTCACATGCAAAAGCCCATTTATTGTACACAAACATGGTCAACATATCTGGACCAATCTCCACATCCCTATCCGTAATTAGCAAGTTCTGCACTCCTCTCCTAAACCATTTGCAGCCATCAGTAATAGCTGTCAGAATTTTGTAATGTCCCCCGAGACGGCCGCTCCCCATATGCAACCTATATGTTGACCTAAGTTACATCATCATGTCATCTGCGGGACATTTCTGGAATGCTTACAGCCATGTACATCCATACAACCAAGGAAGTGAACTATAGACCAGGTGGTGGGAGGGGGGGGTATGGGGTGGGGTGGGGAGTGGGGCGTGGGGTGTGGGGAGTTGGGAGTGGGGTGTGGGGAGTGGGGTGTGGGGAGGGTAGTGGGGAGTCGGGTGTGGGGAGTGGGTAGTGGGGTATGGGTAGTGGGGTGTGGGTAGTGGGGTATGGGTAGTGGGGTGTGGGGTGTGGGGAGTGGGGTGTGGGGACTGGGGTGTGGGGAGTGGGGTGTGGGGAGTGGGGTGTGGGGAATGGGGAGTGGGGAGTGGGGTATGGGGAGTGGGGTGTGGGGTGTGGGGAGTGGGGAGTGGGGTGTGGGGAGTGGGGAGTGGGGAGTGGGGTGTGGGGAGTGGGGTGTGGGGAGCGGGGAGTGGGGTGTGGGGAGTGGGGTGTGGGGAGTGGGGAGTGGGGTGTGGGGAGTGGGGAGTGGGGTGTGGGGAGTGGGGTGTGGGGAGTGGGGTGTGGGGATGGGGAGTGGGGTGTGGGGGTGGGGAGTGAGGTGTGGGGAGTAGGGAGTGGGGTGTGGGGAGTGGGGAGTGGGGAGTGTGCTGCTTTAGTGGATTCTACAACTAACATTTGTAGAATCAGACAGCAACAACCAGAAGGAATCAACAAGAGACTAACCTGCCGTAGTTGATGATCCCTTCAAATAGCACCTGTGGTGTGGAGCTTCCTGCAGGTTATCACTGTTCAGCTGTGCGAGGTTACGATGGGATATCAGGGCCGGGATTCTCCAATCGCGCGGCCAAGCTCTAACGCCGTGAAAAGCGGCGCAAAATATGCGGCGTCAACGGGCCTCAAGTGGCAGGTATCCCCCCTTCCCCGTCAACGGGCCGGAATTGGCAGGTATCCCCCCCTTCCTCGTCAACGGGCCTCAAGTGGCAGATATCCCCCCTTCCTCGTCAACGGGCCTCAAGTGGCAGGTATCCCCCCTTCCCCGTCAACGGGCCGGAATTGGCAGGTATCCCCCCCTTCCTCGTCAACGGGCCTCAAGTGGCAGGTATCCCCCCTTCCTCGTCAACGGGCCTCAAGTGGCAGGTATCCCCCCTTCCTCGTCAACGGGCCTCAAGTGGCAGGTATCCCCCCTTCCTCGTCAACGGGCCTCAAGTGGCAGGTATCCCCCTTCCTCGTCAACAGGCCTCAAGTGGCAGGTATCCCCCCTTCCTCGTCAACGGGCCTCAAGTGGCAGCTGTCCCCCCTTCCTCGTCAACGGGCCTCAAGTGGCAGGTATCCCCCCTTCCTCGTCAACGGGCCTCAAGTGGCAGGTATCCCCCCTGCCTCGTCAACGGGCCTCAAGTGGCAGGTGTCCCCCCCTTCCTCGTCAACGGGCCTCAAGTGGCAGGTATCCCCCCTTCCTCGTCAACGGGACTCAAGTGGCAGGTATCCCCCCTTCCTCGTCAACAGGCCTCAAGTGGCAGGTATGCCCCCTTCCTCGTCAACGGGCCTCAAGTGGCAGGTATCCCCCCTTCCTCGTCAACCGGCCTCAAGTGGCAGGTATGCCCCCTTCCTCGTCAACGGGCCTCAAGTGGCAGGTATCCCCCCTTCCTCGTCAACGGGCCTCAAGTGGCAGGTGTCCCCCCTCCCTCGTCAACGGGCCTCAAGTGGCAGGTATCCCCCCTTCCTCGTCAACGGGCCTCAAGTGGCAGGTGTCCCCCCTCCCTCGTCAACGGGCCTCAAGTGGCAGGTATCCCCCCCTTCCTCGTCAACGGGCCTCAAGTGGCAGGTATCCCCCCTTCCTCGTCAACGGGCCTCAAGTGGCAGGTATCCCCCCTTCCTCGTCAACGGGCCTCAAGTGGCAGATATCCCCCCTTCCTCGTCAACGGGCCTCAAGTGGCAGGTATCCCCCCCTTCCTCGTCAACGGGCCTCAAGTGGCAGGTATCCCCCCTTCCTCGTCAACGGGCCTCAAGTGGCAGGTATCCCCCCCTTCCTCGTCAACGGGCCTCAAGTGGCAGGTATCCCCCCCTTCCTCGTCAACGGGCCTCAAGTGGCAGGTATCCCCCCTTCCTCGGGGGCTAGAATGGCGCCGGAGTGCTGTCCGCAGCTCCGGCACCCGAAAGCTGGCGCGCCACGGCTGGTGCGATTCCGCGCATGCGCGCTATGGCCGGCCCGAGTTCGCTCATGCGCGCCACGGCTGGTGCGAGTTCACGCATGCACGAGTGTTTCCATCTCTGCGCCGGCCCCCAGGCAATATGGCGGAGCCCTACAGGGGCCCGGCGAGGAATAACATAGGCCCCCACGGAACTAGCCAGCCCGCCGATCGGTAGGCCCCGATCGCGGGCCAGGCCACCATGGAGGCCTCCCCGGGGTCAAATCAACCCGCCCCCCCCACCAGGACGGCCCCTGCAGACAGAACTCCGAGGTCTCGCCGTGTGGGGCTAAACGTAACCCACGCCGGCGGGACTCGGACGAACTCGGCGGGCACTTGGAGAATCAGCGAGCCGACGTCAGGGCTGTGTGGTGTGATTTGCGCACCCCTCCAGCGATTCTCCAATCAGGTGCGGGGTCGGAGAATCCCGGCCCAGACATTTGGGGCTGGTTTAGACTCGGGGCTTTTCACAGTAACTTCATTGAAGCCTACTTGTGACAATAAGTGATTATTATTATATTATAGCGTTAAACTCCAAAATGCCACCCCTGGCATCAAATCAGTTTTTTTTTAATGTTTCCAATTAAGGGGCAATTTAGCATGGCCAATGCACCTATCCTGCACATCTTGGGTTGTGTGGGTGAGACCCACGCGGACACGGGGAGAATGTGCAAACTCCACATGGACAGTGACCCGGGGTCGGGATCGGGATTCATGGTGGAATTGTGCATGTGCATATCTTTTTTTTTTAACAAACAATTTTATTGAGGTATTTTTTGGCATTGTAAACAGTTAAAGATTACAGAAATATGCAAACATCAACGAAAAACCAACACTTCAACCAAACCATAATGCACATACCCGCTCGTCTCCCATGGACACTGCCCGCCTCATTTATCCCTCCTACTCTACTCTAATCTCCACCCCCCCCTGCTGACATTCACTCTCCCACGAACACGTTGATGAATGGTTGCCCCAATACAGATCCCCTCAAGGAGAACTTGATTTTTTCCATACCCAGAAAACTTGACATGTCCGAAAGCCATAGTTCGGTCTTCGGGGGTTTTGAGTCCCTCCATGCCAGCAGTATTCGCCGCCGGGCTATCAGGGAAGCAAAGGCCAGAACATCGGCCTCTTTCTCCCCCTGGACTCCCGGGTCTTCCGAAACCCCGAAAATTGCCACCCCTGGACTCATCACCACCCTTGTTTTCAGCACCCGGGCCATGACCCCCGCAAATCCCTCCCAGTACCCCCTAAGCTTAGGGCATGCCCAAAGCATGTGAACGTGGTTCGCTGGTCCTCCCGCGCATCTAGCACACTTGTCCTCTACCCCAAAGAATTTGCTCATCCGAGCCACCGTCATGTGGGCCCGGTGAACGACCTTAAACTGAATCAGGCCGAGCCTGGCAAACGCTGCGGTTGAGTTTACCCTACTCAGGGCTTCCGCCCATACCCCGTCCTCCATCTCCCTGCCGAGCTCCTCCTCCCATTTGAGTTTCAGTTCCTCTGTCTGGGACTCTTCCCCCTTCATGAGCACCTTGTAAATATGTGCACGGGCACATCTGACACCATTTATGTCCATCAGCAACACCGTCAGCACCAAAATAATGCGCACAGCAAGGCCACGTTTGTGCCTTAGTTTCCTTGTCTGCTTTTTTCATCACAATTACCATTTATGATCTAACAGTTAAAATGTGGTGAGGGAAACAATAATAATTAGTGTTTTCAGATTCAGCAACTGCTCACAGCAGGCAGATTTCTTCACTCCTTCCTGTTGCCAAGCCAACCCCATTGATTCAAGTAATAAAATATTTGTTTTTAGTCAATTTTTCTCCTCCCTTTATATCTCCTTTTGCGAAGTATAATTGCCCAACCAAGACAGCAAGCAAGTAGCCTGTTCCCCGGATTCTAACGAACACTCATCTTGAGCAGACCATGATCTAAAAAGGAACAACAAGGCTGATTGTGTTTCTGGCATTTCTCACTATTGAACTATGGGTCTGTGCCTTTCATCTCATGGTGCCTGCGCCAAGTATCTAGCTTGCCAGTGAAACCTAGTGGACTGGTTTCCGGAAAAGGGGGTGTTGCTGCCTTTTCAAGCCCAATGTGTTTATCAAAGGACTCCCCCCCCCCCCCCCCCCCCCCCCCCCGGGCAAGGTCATTCTCTCCCTCGGGTTTCCCCTTCCCCTGAGGTTTTATGATGTGGCACCAGAGGCCTTAGTGTTGGAGGTGGAAAGACAACGCTTGGACAGGTCAACTCCCAAAATCTGGCCCTGAGGACATGGCCGCACTGACAGAAACAGTTCAATTGACGCTCAAGAGTAGCCAAGGTCAGTGAATGCATCTTTGAAGGACATTGCCTACCACTCACACCACACAAGGACAAGGCAATGATCCTCTCCAACAAAGAGAGTTTCACCACCTTATCTTGACATTCAGTAGAATACCCCCACCAACGACATCCTGATGATTTTAACACTGGACAAAAAATTAACTGGATGAGTCATATAAATGCAATAACTACAAGAGCAAGTTAAAGGCTGGTTATTTTGTGCAGATGAGTTAGCTAGTTACTTCCCAAAGAATTCCACCACCACAAGTCAAGGGTGTCAATACTCTCTTCTTGCTCAGGTGAGTTCAATTGCAACAGAACTCAAAGGGTAGGATTTAGCGGGCCCATTATGGCCGCAAAATCTCTCGAGACGGCCTTAAGGGGATTTGCGACGGCGAGATCTCAGTTTGAGATCTTCCCCGCACCCCCGCCAGAGACGTGGTCAGGCTCACGCCCAAACAGTGCACAAATCTGATTTCCATAATTTTAAATACATTAACATTTACTTACTTGGTGCCGTAACGTCCACCCACACCTTATTCTCCCACTCACTCATCCTGACGTCACACTGGCGTACTGGTTTCCAAAAATGAAAACCAGTCATGATGACCATGCCAGAGGCGTAGAAGTATAGCACCTGGGTGGTGAGGACCTTGGTCTGCACTGCACCCTGGCACTGGCACCCTGGCACTGGCACCCTGGCACTGGCACCCTGGCAGTGCACCACACGAAAGTGGTCCACCATCACATTCTCAAGGTCAATCAGACATGGGCAATAAATGTTGGCCAGTAATGCCTACATCACATGGATGACTTTTTTTTAAACTTCCAACTCACTCAACTAGTAAAGATTTTAAGAAAGTATTGTGTGTGTGTCCAGCAAAGGAATGCTGGTTAAATGAAATCAACCAAGACCAGTTCCGGAACTTTCTGTCTGTTCATCCGGTCCTGCCAATGGCGCACCCCTGCCACGTGTTTCCCAGCGGTGAGGGGTGCATCAACGGGCAACCCTGTTGACAACGGCGAGAGTAGAAGATCGCTCCGCTGGACAATCGCGCGGAAAATGCTTGTTTAAGCAGCAAGAGGTAAACAGAGAGGAAGCAATTTCAAAATGTGAACAAGGATGGCTAGCACGCCCTCTAGTGGATACAGTTGTGCAATCACCTCAGCACAGGAAATATCAGACAAATGGTGGTGCACCTCTGCTAAATTTGGAGAGAATGTTTTTGCTTGTACGAGAATTCAGAACTAAGGTCCTTGTATACAAGATGGTTGATAATAAATCCATTAGAGACATAGGAGAAATGTCTTTACTCAGAGCATAGATTAAATATAGAACTCGTTAGCACAGGGCATGGTTAAGACAAATAATTTAAACGCTTTCAAAACGAAACTAGACAAGTACATGAGGGACCATGAAATGGAAGATATGGTGAAAAGCTAAGATGAGGTAACTGGAATGGAAGGAGGTGTGTGTACAGTATAAACTGCAGCACACACATTCAGCTGAGTGACCTGTTTCTGCACCCTACAATCAGGCTCTCACTCTCTAATGAGAAAACCGGCGCCAGCGACTCCGGCGTCAGCGGCCCCCGAAAGTGAGGAATTCTCATCTTTCTAGGGGGCTAGGTTGCCGCCGGAGTCATCCCAGCAGCTCCAGCTGGCGGGGAACGGCCCGCACGGGTCCGCGCATGCGCGGAACGGCCAGTGTATTTCCACGCATGCGCGGGGGTTCCCTTCTCCCGCCGGCCCCCGGGCAAATAGCGGAGCCCTACAGGGGCCCGGCACGGAGTAAAGAAGGACTCCACGGAACCAGCCTGCCCGCCGATCGATAGGCCCCGATGGCAGGCCAGGCCAGGCCACCGTGGGGGCCACCCCCCCCCCCCCCCCCCCCCCCCGGGGACGGATCCCCCCGCCACCCCCTCCAGGACAGCCCTGCACACTCACCGTCCAGGTCTTGCCATGTGGGAGGTGAGTATTCCACGCCGGCGGGACTGGGCTAACCTCGTCGACCACTTGGCCCATCGGGGCCCGGAGAATCGGCGGGGGGTGGCCGCTGTCAACGGCTCTGGACCGGCGTGGCGGCGGGTCGGAGAATCCGGCCATGGTGTTCTGATCAAACTTATCCCCCCACCAATGTCAATAAAAAAAACTATCTGGTCATTATCTCATCACAGTTTGCGGGACCTTCCTGTGTGCAAATTGACCACCTCAATTTGCAACATTGATTACGCATCAAAAGTAATACATTTTCTGTAATCACTATGGGATGTCCTGAGATTTTGAAAGGTGCTGTATGTTACATGTAAGGGGCGGGTATTCCGTTGGCTGGCGCTGAAATCGGGGCGTGTGATCGGGCGGAGAATTGCTCCCGACTCCAAAATCGCAGCAGGCGCCGGTTTAACGACGAATTGTGATGCTCCGCCTCCTCGAAAACAGCGTAAATACGACGCACCCGCCTATAGTTGAAAAACTGTTGGTATATCATTAGTGGGCCCACTCATGATTCGCCGCCTCTGATGGGCCAAGTTCAGCCTGGCGTGGTGGCTGCTGAGAGAAGGAAAGGGCGAGCGGACAGTGTTACCAGTGAGGGACCAGCACCGCCATACTGCGCCGACAGCCGTGCCGCTGACCGGGGACCTCTACCAGGGCCGGGGGGAGTAGTGGGGGGTGGCCAGGAGTCAAGATGTGGGGTCAGAGTGGACGGGTATGCAACACCATTACCGCGGACGACAAGGCAGCCATGTAGCTCTGTATGCCGCTGACAGCCTCCTTTAAATCTGGTGCCCTGGATCGTATAGGTGACCCCCGCGGGGCAGTGTGTGTGTGGGGCGTATAGTTTAAGTGTGGCTGTAGCTTGCCAGCCCTGCGAGTGTCTATCACGGACACGGCGATTCCCACACCGTTTTCCGTGGGTTTCAATGGTGTTCCACCTTGCGCCGGTGCTGGTCCCTCACTGGTAGCAGAATCGGTGCGGATGTGGCGCCGGTTTTTCTGACATGAAAGTCCGCGGATTCTCCGTTGGCATCAGCGCTTAGATGCAGGAACGGAGAAAGCGGCCCACGATCTTTCTCTCTTTCAGATGGACAAACTCCCAATCAAAGATGTTTCTATCCCTGGGTGTGTCGGAAAATAAATCTTAATAATATAATAATAATCTTTATTCACAAGTAGGCTTACATTAACATTGCAAAACCCCCTAGTCGCCGCATTCCGGCGCCTGTTCGGGTACACAGGGGGAGAATTCAGAATGTCCAAATTTCTTAACAGCACGTCTTTTGGGACTTGTGGGAGGAAACCGGAGCACCCGGAGGAAACCCACACACACGGGGAGAACGTGCAGACTCCACACAGTCAGTGACCCAAGCGGGAATCGAACCTGGGACCGTGGAGCTGTGAACAGTGCTAACCTGATCCTGGAAGTTACTATGGTATTGGCAGTCCATGGGTGGGATTCTCCGTCGCCCGACGGCGATATCATAATCGGCGATCGGGCGGAGAATCCCTTCCGATGCCTAAATCGGAGGCGCGCTCGTTTGAAGTCGCTTTTTGAGTCTCCGTCCGCTCTGAAATAGCATCATCTTGTCGCGCGCCGCATGCCATTGGAATGGCGTTGGCGCGTCATCGGAAGGCCCTCCCCCGATGCTCCATCCCACGCTGGGCCGAGTTCCCGATCACGCTGTTGACATGTGGTCTGAGCAATCAGAAACCAAGTGTGGCAGCTGCGGACTGTGTCCAGCGTCACCACAGTCAGCTGGAAACCATACCGCAGGCCAGGGGGGTTTCTGCATGGGCTGGGGTACTGCTGGGGGGCGGGGAGGGCCTGTGGGGCCGTAGTTGGCAGGTCAGGTCCGTGTACGGCCTGGCGCCATGTTGTACGGTGCGACCGCTGCAGATCACCGCTGTGCGCATGCCCGGCCACGCACCAGCCCATTCTTCCACCATTTTTGGCGCAGGAGCCGGGAGTTTTATCCTGCGCTGCGATAAGCCCCTCATAGGTGGCAGAATCGGTGAGAGTTCAGCCCCGCTTTTGGCGTCATAAAACGCCCGCAAATTCTCCATTTCAGCTGGCAGTTAGCCGCTGAAATGGAGAATCCACCCCCATTCGTTCTCTGCCCTATTTCTAGGGCTTGTACTTCAGTGATGATTATGTCTGTGTGAATCTAACCATCACCTCCAGACGTTAAGGCATTACCATGGCTGAATTTCCCCATTGACACCATCCTGGGGATTACCAGAAACAGAATTGGACGTAGCCATATAAATATTGTAGCTGAAAGAGCAGGTCAGAGGCTGGGAATCCTGCAGGGACTAACTCACCTCCTGACTGACTCCCCAAAGTCTATCCAACATCTACAAGGTACAAGTCAGGTGTATGATGGAAAAGCCTCCACTTTCCTCAATGAGTGCAGCTCCAACAACCAACAAGAAGCTCAACACCATTCAGGGCAAAGACGCCCATTTGATGGCACTCCATCCACAAACATTCACTCCCTCCACCTCCACCACACATAGCAGCAATGTACATAATCTACAAGATGCACTGCAGAAACTCACTAAGGTTCCTTAAACAGCAACATCCAAACCCACGACCGCTATCATCTGGAGGACAAGGGCAACAGACACATGGGAACACCACCACCTGCCAGTTCGCCTCCAAGCCACACACCATCCTGACTTGAAACTACATTGCTGTCCCTTCTTTGTTGTTGGGTCAAAATCTTGGAACTTCCTCCCGAAATCCACTGTGGGTGTATCTACGCCAGATGGACAGCAGGAGTTCAAGAAGGCAGATCAACAGCACCTTCTCAAGAGAAGTTATGAAAGGGTAATAAATATTGGCCTAGCCAGTGTAGCCCACATCTTGAATGAATAAATATGTCTGGATACTTTATTTGATGACCGTATAAAAATATAGGATGAAAATAAAGAAGTAGGAGGGAAATTTGGTGTATGGTACCTATTAATTGTTGGTATTGATTTTAATATTGGACTGGAACCAATTGAATGTATCCATTCTCTACGGGAAGCCATCAGGGACAAGTAAAATGGGACATTTTCATGCATCTCATTTGTGGGCATGCCAGTCCCACCCAAGCACAATTTCTGTATTTAAGATTTAGGGGAGGGGAATGGTCTTTTCTTTATTTTTGCATTGCCACATGGCTGGGATTCTCCCCTACCCAGCGGGGTGGGGGGTCCCGGCGGAATGGAGTGGCGGGAACCACTCTGGCGTTGGGCCACCCCAAAGGTGCGGAGGGGCCAAGCCCTCACCTTGAGGGGCTAGGCCTGCGCCGGAGTGGTTGGCGCGCTGCCAGCCGGCGGGAAAGGCATTTGCCACCACGCCAGCTGGGGCCAAAAGCACTTCGCCGGCCGGCGGAAGTCCGCGCATGCACGGGAGCGTCGACAGCTGCTGATGTCATCCCTGCGCATGCGCAGGGGGGGGTGTCTCTTACGCGTAGCCATCGCGGAGGCTGTGGCCGAGGCAAAGGGAAAAGAGTGACCAAACGGCACAGGCCCGCCCGCGGATCGGTGGGCCCCGATCGCGGGCCAGGTCACCATGGGGGCCCCCTCCGGGGCCAGATCGCCCCGCACCCCCCGCCCAGGACCCTGGAGCCCGCCAGCGCCGCCTAGTCCCACCGGTAAGAGAGGTGGTTTGATTCTCGACGGCGGGACTGGCATGACAGCAGCGGGACTTCGGCCCATCGCGGGCCAGAGAATCGCTGGGGGCGGGGGGTGGGGGTGGGGGGGGGGGGGCGACCGGCACGGTGCGATTCCCGGCCCCGCCGAATATCCGGTGCCGGAGTATTCGGCAACCGGCGGGGGCAGGATTCACGCCAGCCCCCGGCGATTCTCCAACCCGGCGGGGGTCGGAGAATCCCGCCCATGTTCTTTCTGTGTGAGACTTCTCTTTCACATATCTTCTTTGTTTCCTCTTTCTTTCATCTGAGTTCACCACTAACCATCCTCGTCAACAAGGGAGGTCAGGATATGACACGCACGCTTGCACATCAATGCTGTCTCAAAGTTAGGCACCTGGAGGTGCATGAGTGCTGCTAAGGGTCATTTAGATTTTCCCTAATTCCTCCCGTGTGACCTCCATCTAGTATTTCCATACAGCAGCAGAACTGACTTTGAAACTCAGTACGTGAAGGATCGTGGCCACAAACTCAAATCTAACAATTATTCCATTGTCTTTATGAACATGAAATATTCTAAAATTCAATTGTTCACATCCCGATAGTGCTGCAGCCACCAAGTCTCCAAGGCACATGGAGATTTCAATTCTTGGGAAGAATTACCTTTAACTGACTGTATTTTTTTCTATCAACTGAATGCTGCTTAGTTCACCTAAATCCATGGAGGCAAATGTCAAAACATACAAGTAGGTTTTAGTGTGACAAGCACTTAACTGTGCTTTATTTCCTGACCTTTCGGGCAAATTTAATGTCAAACCCTTTCCCAACTTGTCACAATGGATGAAGAAAAGTTTCTCACAACATGAATTATAGTAAATCTGTTATGTTTTTCCTGGTCTCCGATACCATATTCCACTTTTGGTTCAGAAAGTAGGTCGGAATTACAATGCCGATGTCACTCTGAAGGCAGTCGCTTGGAGATATGACAGAATGATCAAAGATTCTCTCCATCCAATTTTCCTTCCCTTTCTGTTGGACGTATATATATATGTTTAGCACTGCCCCCCAGCCGCATAGCGGACACTTGAATCACAATTATGAATTTACATCTCGCCGCTCTGAGGTGGGGAAAGCTAATATTCCAAATATTACGCCGCTACCAACAGATGCAAATTTTCAATATTCTATTGTTGTGTACATTGACAACAGCGATACAAAAATATATGTAGGATTGCGTGAGCCCCCCCACCGGTGCAGATTGGGGTGCAACAGGTGAATCTTGAGTCACATGATTTACCCCACCCGGCGTGATCTGGATCTCACCCCGCTCTGCATCCAGATCTGCATTTTCAATGAGACTTACGGCTCATTTAAATCCCTGGACACCAGGGAACAGCCACCTTGCTGACACCCCACTGACCACCCAACTTGGCTCCTGGTTCTACAGAGTGACACCAGCCCACACCCGGTGTCCCGCAGAACATAATGCTGGCAAGGGCAATGCCACCCGACGGTACCCCTGGACAGGGTCAGGTGCCATGCAGCGATGGGGCAGAGCCCGCACGCCAACTGGAGACAGCATGTAATCCATTGGACCTGGCTGGGCACGGAGGGTGTGCACATTGCTAACATGTCAGCCTTTCACCACCTGCAGACAATAGATATTGGAATTCAACCAGCAATGGTAGTCTTCCTCTTTGTTGCCACAGCCTTGGGGGATGCCCTACGGCTGTACCAGCGGGTGCTGCTCGAGGAGGAGGAAGCTGCAGCAGCAGAGGAACAGGTCCCCCAGGATGGCGAGCAGGTTGCCCAGCAGGCCGAGGAGGAGGAGGTGCCAAGGAGGTGCCGCATGAGGCTAGTGTGTACCGGCAGCGCCTGTCATTCAAGGGCCTGCCGGACCGGGCATGCCATCGAAGAATCCGGCTGAGCAGAGAGACAGTGCGACATATCTGCCAGATGATGGCATACCTGGCATTGAGGAGGTATAGGGGAGGAGACCCATTCCCAGTGGCTGACAAGGTGACAGTCGCCCTGACCTTTTACGCAACAGGTCCTTCCAGGTGCTGAGTGGGGACCTGTCTGGGATCTCCCAGACCTCGGAGCAGGTGCATCCGCATTGTCACGGAGGCCCTATATGCCCAGGTGGCTCTATACATCCATTTCAATGTGGACCGAGCCCACCAGGATGCCCGAGCAGCGGAGTTCGCTGTCATTGACGGAATGCCCCGGGCCCAGGGGGTGATTGATGGGATGCATGTTCCCCTCCGAGCATCTGCAGATGACTGGCCGCTCTACACAGGAGGCTGCAAGACATGTGCCCCAGGGCCAATGAGCGCCCGTGCCAACTTAACTGGTGTTTAACGTTCTGGCCTTACAGGTCCTAATGCTATGTGTAGATGGTACAGCAGGAGTAGAGGCGGACTGCTGCAGTTCCTACCCTGCGATCTGGGTCCTCCTGCTGTGCGTCTTCTGGGGCAAACAGGCCTTGATGGGTCTGGCTGCTACTTGGGTGTCCCAGGTGGCGTGATGCTGCACGGTTCCGCCTGCTGCCCACCTGATGCACCAGGGACAGGTGGGCGGGCGGGGCGAGGGGGGGCCGGGGGGGGGGGGGGGGGGGGGGGAGTCCAAGGTCATTAAACACCTCTCCTGCGGGAGTCACCGGCACGGGCCCCATCACATCCTCCTCCCTCAGGGTGCCCGATGGCCTTGGGCTATTCGATGGGACAGGGTGTGAGGGAAGCTAAGCCCCGAGGCTCCTCCGCCACTTGGCAATGCCAGTCCCGGCGGCCCGCTCTGGTCTCGACCAGGATCCGCACGCTCGTGGCCATGGAGCACAGGGAGGGGACCGTCTCCACCTGGGACTGCGCCACATCATGCTGCGAATTTGCCACCACCTTCGGGGTTTGTGTCACATCAGCCAGTGAGGCGCCATCTCCCTCCGGGACTGGGCCATCTCCCTCTGTGTCTGTGCCACGTCAACCAGTGCCTGGGCAGTGCCGCCGATGTTCCCAGCCACGCCTGCTGTCCGGTCAGGTTCCCCAGGCCTTGGACATGCCGATCCATAGCCAAAACCGTCGCCCCCCCAATGCCTCCACCGCAGATGCCACCTGTGCGGTGTTGGCCTGGGTAGAACGCAGTGTCGGCACCACCTCCTGCCCCTGCACACTGTTGGACCTCTCCACCTGCACCTGCAGGTGCTGGACGCTCGCCGACAACCCCTCATGTAGTCCCTGGCTCTGCGACTGAATCTCCACAATCGTTGGGACTGTTTGTTCCAGAAGCCCGAGACCCATCTGGACAGCAGCTAGTTCCTGGGCTCGGCCTGCCCTCCGATCGTCCACCCCATCGGGAGTTGCTACCTCCACCTGCTGTACCAGATCAGCTGTGTGGTGCACACCAGAGAGTGTCCCAGGAGCCTCTTCACTAAGAGGCCCAACTGAGGTAAGTGGCTCTGGGATAGTGGAGGGTGTTGGAGACAGCTGTAGCGGGAAACTAGTGTCATCCTCAGACTTGCGCTCCGGGGTCTCCTGAGTCTCGGGTCGAGGGCTGCCACCTGGGCTGCTCTCCTCATCATTGCTCAACACGTCGGGTGGCTCTGGCTGTGGCACTGGCTGGGGTCGGGAAACACTGGATGGACACCCTCCCCCATCACAAGCAGGCTCTGCAAGACAAGATGCATAATTAGCCCCCAGGTGGGGATGGGGGGGGGGGGGGGGTAGTGGGGGTAGTGGGAGTGCAGGTGGGCGTGGTGGTGTGAGTGAGGGTGGTGTGGGGGTGAGGGTGGTGTGGGTATTGGGCAGGGGTGAGGGTGGTTTGGGGGTACGGGTGGGGGTTAAGGTGGGGATGAGGGTGGTGTGGGGCTGGTGTGGGGATGAGGGTGGTTTGAGGGTGCGGGTGGGGGTGAGGGTGGTGTGGGGTTGAGTTTAGGGGTGAGGGTGAGGGTGGTGCGGGGGGTGAGGGTCTGGGTGAGGGTGGTGGGAGTGAGGGTGGGGGTGAGGGTGGTGTGGGGGTGAGGGTGGGGGTGGTGCGGGAGTGAGGGTGGGGGTGGTGTGGGGGTGAGAGTCTGGGTGAGGGTGAGGGTGTTGTGCGGGTGAGGGTGGTGTGGGTGGGGGTGAGGGTGGTGTGGGGGTGAGGGTGGGGTGGTGCGGAGGTGAGGGCGGGGGTGGTGTGGGAGTAAGAGTCTGGGTGAGGGTGAGGGTGGTGTGGGGGTGAGGGTGGGGGCGAGGGTCTGGGAGAGGGTGGTGTGAGGGTCTGGGTGAGGGTGGGGGTGAGTGTGGTGTGGGGGTGAGGATGGGGGGTAAGGATGGGTGTGAGGGTCTGGGTGAGGGTGGTATTGTGGTGGGCTTTGATACCTGTGTGATGGGGAACCGCAGCTCAGGAGGGTTTCACTTCCTTGATTGCGGCCAAACTCCACCCCGGCGACGTCCCTTTCCTCGGGGCTGCCAACCACGTCTAGGGCCCTCTGCTCAGCCACAGTGCCTGGCGGTTCCCCTCCTGTCTTCTCCTTGTCCCGGCAGTTGTGCGTGGCCTTCTCCTGGTGGGGGGGGGGGGGGGAAGAACAACGTTAGACAGTGCGACGCACGCAGCCCATGGGGTGGGTAGCTGGTGGCCAGGGCACCCGGCCATGGCGGCTGGTATGGATGCCGGCCTGTGGTGCAGGGTGGGAGTTTGGCCGCCCTCCTGGTGGGAGGGATGGGGTTACGGGTGTTTGGGACGGGGGTTGATGCCAGGGGCACAGTGCTGCCTACTCACCCTGGCCGCCCTAAGGAGGTCATGCAGTTTTTGCGGCACTGCTGGCCGGTCCGGGTGACGTTGCCCACGCCGGTGACCGCCTCTGCCACCTGCGCCCATGCACAGCGAACGGTGGCGGCTGGCAGCCCCGTGCCCAGGCCAGGGTACAGGGTAACCCTCCTCTCCTCCACTGCGTACAGGAGTGTCTCCAGCTCGGGGTCTGTGAACCTTGGGGCTGCTCTCCTTGTTGCCATCTTGTTGGTTGGGATGGTGTGTGTGGGAAGTACAGTGTGAGTATGTGGCAGCACTTGTCAGCCTCAAAGAACAAAGAGCAATACAGCACAGGAACAGGCCCTTCGACCCTCCAAACCTGTACCGGTCATGATACCAACCTTTGGCAAAACCCTCAGCGCTTCCTTGTGCCGTATCCCTCTATACACATCCTATCCATGCATTTGTCAAGATGCCTTTTGAAGCCATTAATGTATCTGCTTCCACAACCTCCCCTGGCAACGCGTTCCAGGCACTCACCACCCTCTGCATAAAAATTCTGCCTCGCACATCTCCTCTAAACTTTGCCAAACGGACTTAAACCAATGCCCCCTGGTAACTGACCCCTCCACCCTGGGGAAGAGTGACTGCCCATCTACTCTATCCATGCCCCTCATAATATTGTCGCCCTCTATCAGGTCACCCCTCAACCTCCGTCTTTCTAATGAAAACTGTCCAAGTCTATTCAGCCTCTCCACATAGCTAACATCCTCCAGACCAGGCAACATCCTGGTAAACCTCCTCTGCACCCTCTCCAAAGCCTCCACATCCTTCTGGTAGTGTTGTGACCAGAATTGTGCGCAATATTCCAAGTGCGGCCTTACCAAGTTTCTATTCAACTGTAGCATGACTTGCCAGTTTTTATACTTGATGCCCCATCCAATGAAGGCAAGCATTCCGTATGTTTTCTTGACTACTTTGTCCACTTGTGTTGTCACCTTCAAAGATCTGTGGACCTGCACGCCAAGATCTCTCTGACTTTCTAAACTCCTGAGAGTTTTGCCATTTCTGGTATATTTCCCCTCAATGTTAGACCTACCAAAATGCATTACCTCACATTTGTCCGGATTAAACTCCATTTGCCATTTCTCTGCCCAAGTCTCCAACCTATCCATGCCCTGCTATATCTTCTGACAATCCTCAACACTATCTGCCACTCCACCAATGATCCGCGAACTTACTAATCAGACCAGCTACATATTCCTCCAAATTGTTGATGTACACTACAAACAACAGAGGCCCCAGCACAGATCCCTGTGGAACACCGCTAGTCACAACCTTCCATTCAGAAAAACACCCTTTTACTGCTACCCTTTCCCTTCTGTGACCGAGCCAGTTCTGTATCCACCTTACCACCTCACCTCTGATCCTGTGTGACTTCACCTTTTGAACCAGTCTGCCATGAGGCACCTTGTCAAAGGCTTTACTGAAGTCCATGTAAACAATCTCCACCACCCCTCATCAATACTCTTTGTCACCTCCTCAGAAAACTAATCAAGATCGTGAGGCACGACCTCCCCTTCACAAAACCGTGCTGTCTATCGCTGATGAGTCCATTTGTTTCCAAATGGGTATAAATCCTGTCCCTGAGAATTTTCTCTCAATAATTTACCTCCTACCTGAGTGTCAATCGCGAAACCGGCGAATCCAGCACCGTTTCTCATTACAATCGATTGTGTTCCATGTGGTCCTGGTGCTAGCCCCTCGACAGTAGCGGAATCGTTCCAGGTACCGCCAGTTTTGCTGATGTGAAAGTCCACGGATTCTGCGTCGGCGTCAACACTTAGTCTCAGAAACGGAGAATCCCGCCCAAGATCTTCTTCCTGATTCTTGGTGTTCTGTGGGGTTTTATTTTGCTTTGTGTCTCATCACAGATGCTGCCGAAGCTACTTTGTGTTTCCAGTATTCCTTGTTTTTGTTCCTTATTTCCAGCCTTGATGAACAGCACTTTTCTTTAAGGAGATAATGGGGTAGATTTTCAACTTTCTGCCTTAGCATAAATCTGGCATTGAGCTCAATGAAAATGAAAATCGGTAGCTTCTATAACAAGCAGCTGATTCACAACATCAGTTTACGCCTGGGCAGGGTTGAAAATCTACATCAATGTGTGCAGGGTTGAAAATCTACATCAATGTGTGCACTCAAGTGACTGATACATGAATTATTACAAATCCATTCATCGTGTATTCCAGTTCCAGGGATCGATTAGCCCAGCAATACTAACAGCCTCATTAAATGGGCACATTACCGAGGCAAATAACAGTATTTTTTACTGTTGTATGTACTATCAATAAAGGTCCAAGCAAACACTTTCAGAACATAGTTATTGCATTAAGGCCAGATCTGCCCTCAAGGGCTGGAGTTACAAATTACTACCCTAAAAATTCCAGTAATAAGCCCAACCATATTATGAAGATGTCTGCAATGCGAGACTATGCATACTCACTGAAGGTAAAAAGAGCATGAAGCCAAAGTAAAAGGTGGGAGCGACTACATTGGGGATTGAAAAATATGAATGAAAAGTGCAGCACAGAAAATATGAATGTAAGGAACAAGATTGAGATGCAAATCTGCTAATCCGATAATTAGTCAAACCTTTTCATTATAACATTGAAAATTATTTCACATTCATATAAAATCAAACTAATGGAAGTTGTTGCACCTTGCACACAAATACCCATGGGTACCTCAACATGAATAGAATTTCAATATGCTTTGCCACACAAAATTCAAATTTGAGTTGGGGTGGGGGTGGTGTTTGATTGAAAATGACTGACGGGTAGTCCATGTCGCCTATAAACAAACAATAAAAACTGTTTTCTTAAATATACCTCACTGCATTGCCTGTGAGAAGTTGTTTGGATAGATTTCTCAACATTCTCCACAGTACTGGGCAGTTGATTGCTCTTCACCTCTCATGTCCTTTCTAACTTTAGCCAAACCATCAGGTCCCCATCACCATTCATAACCTCTCCCTTCCCGGATTAGCATCTGCGTCCTTTCCCTCTTTGTGAAGGACCACAGGCATTTCTTTGTAATAAAAACACCAGATAGAGATGCATGCATGGAAATAAATATGGTGCCAAGGTGATAGAGAAAAGAAAGGACCACAGCAGTTTCAGTTATGAATTAATTACCCCTGTTCAATTATTGTACCTGAGATAGGCATGGAGCATAAAATATCCGACGAAATTTATAATAATAATAATCTTTATTGTCACAAGTAGGCTTACATTAACATTGCACTGAAGTTACTGCGAAAATCCTCGAGTCGCCACATTGCGACTCCTGTTCAGGAGGGAGAATTCAGTGTCCAATTACCTAACAGCACGCCTTTTGGGACTTGTGGGAGGAAACCGGAGCAGCCGGAGGAAACCCACACAGACACGGGGAGAACGTGCAGACTTGGCACAGACAGTGACTGAAGCCGGGAATCGAACCTGGGACCTTGTCGCTGTGAAGCAACAGTGCTAACCACTGTGCTACCCTGCCGCCCATACCAGTGTGAACAGTGGATTTAACACATTATTAGCATTAGTCAGGTAGTTCACCTGGTATGTATTATATACAAAGTAATTGGTATTGTAACACACAAAAGCTATATATTATCACACACAAAAGAGTAATTCCTCATCAACAATTGTGTACCATCATATGTTTTGGGCATGCCCGAAGGTTAGGGGATATTGGCAGGGATTTGCGGATGTCATGTCCACGGTACTAAAAACAAGGATGGCGCCGAGTCCAGAGGTGGCGATTTTCAGAGTGTCGGAAGATCCGGGAGTCCAGGGAGCAAGAGAGGCTGACGTTTTGGCCTTTGCCTACTTGGTAGCCCGGGCATGGATATTGCTAGCGTGGAGGGACTCGAAGCCCACAAAATCAGGGGTTTGGGTTGGTAACATGGCTGGGTTTCTCAGACTTGAGAAAATTAAGTTCGCCCTGAGGGGATCAACGTTAGGGTTCGTCCGGAGGTGGCAGCCATTTATCGACTTCCTCGGAGAAAACTAAACGGTCAGCAGATTCAATAAGGGGATGGGGGGCTTCGGGGGTATCATGATATTCAGGTAAACATCATGGTGCAAACATACATACATACTGATGGACAGAGCAACGGACCAATCAATACACACACAACACCACAGCCAATCACAGGCAAGAGCATACACACTATAAAACGGGGAACACGACACTTCCCACTCATTCCCGCAGGAGACAGCTCAGGGCACAGAGCTCACAGCAAGCCACTCAGACATCCACCATGTGCTAAGTGCCACTCCAAGATGAAAATGAAATTAAATTAAATGAAAATCGCTTATTGTCACAATAGGCTTCAATGAAGTTACTGTGAAAAGCCCCTAGTCGCCACATTCCGGTGCCTGTTCGGGGAGGCTGTTATGGGAATTGAACCAGAGTAGTGAGGCCGTGGAATGCCCTACCTGCTACAGTAGTGAACTCGCCAACATTGAGGGCATTTAAAAGTTTATTGGATAAACATATGGATGATAATGGCATAGTGTAGGTTAGATGGCTTTTGTTTCGGTGCAACATCGTGGGCCGAAGGGCCTGTACTGCGCTGTATTGTTCTATGTTCTATGTTCTATGTTCTATGTTCTATGCTGCTGGCCTGCCTTGGTCTGCTTTCAAAGCCAGCGATTTAGCCCTGTGCTAAACAGCGGGATAGGTCCACAGATTCAAGGGTAATGAACGAACCACAGTAACCAGTTTACCATTGTAAATATTGTTAGTAATTAAACTGAGTTGTACCATCCGCAAAAGTGTTGGTTCGTCTGTGTAGCAGAGTACACAACACGACAGCGGGTGGGGGGGGGAGTTAGGTTATTTTGTCTTTAGAGCAAGCGGGAACAATGGGAGATGGAGGGATGTGTTACGCACTGAACTATGTATACATTTGTATTTGTATTGTTTATTGTTATAAAATGTATTTAAAATAAACAATTGTGTACCATACATAATATATACATACAGGAGTTGAAATTGTCACAGGCTAGTTAGACAATAGTAGAATTGAAAGAAATGATGCTTGGTAGCTGGTGGAGACACTCTAGTCAATAATGTAGATGGAATTCCCAGAACAAATTAATCAAAGGGATCAAGAGTGGAATTGGTGTAGTTTTCAATCTCTGCAGGTGAAGAAAGAACCTTCTCGCTCATTGCACGACTCCTCAACGCATACAACTGAAGAATAACAACTTTAATAATTAAATTTCACTCAGAAAGGCATTTCATGAATGTCTTTGCATATTCTACTCTCATAGATAAATGAAAACTTGCCCTCAAATCCATGAATCTCTCCTGTTCAGACAACCTTACCCAGCAGGGAAATTACAACAGTGGCAAAGAGCATCTGTGCACATCAACTTCAACAAGGCTTTGTCTGTGCATTTCTATCCTCATGATTATTTATGACTTGACAATGTTCAGTTACATTTGTTCCAGTTTTGAAGTAATTCATACTTAAATCTATCGGTAAAAAAGTTGCTGGTTGACAGAAGTGATTCATGAGGGAGAAATTCAACTTATGACAATTACTGCCACAATGCGGGCGGCACAATCCAAATGAGCGCCAATGATGTTGGGAGGTCAATTCGGCAGCCGGCTTTTTTTGTTGTTGAATGAAAGAGATCAACTGTGGATGCCAATTGAACAACTTGCGCATCTCACGTACGGGGCGGCACGGTGGCGCAGTGGTTAGCACTGCTGCCTCACAGCGCCAGAGACCCGGGTTCGATTCCGACCTCGGGGTGACTGCCCGTGTGGACTTTGCACATACTTCCCACGTCTGCGTGGGTTACCTCCGGACGCTCCGGTTTCTTCCCACAGTCCAAAGATATGCGGGTTTGGTAGATTGGTGATGCTAAATTGCCTCTAGGTGGGGTTACGAGGATAAGGTGGGGAATTGGGCCTGGGTGGGGTGCTCTTTCAGAGGGCCGGTGCCGACTCGATGGGCCGAATGGCCTCTTTCTTCGCTGTAGGGATTCTATGATCAGAGCCTGATGATTCAGACATTGAGCTAGTCTTATGTGGAGTCACAACAACATCCTGCACAGACTCTTTCCCAAATGAATTTATCTGTCGTGATACTTAACCTTTTTGAGCATGGGTGATGGAAGATGCCTGCTTGAGTTCTTTTACTTCAGTTATCGGGTTCGCAGACATATAGGACAATGTTGTGTATTTTAGAATGCTGGCAGGAACCCGTTGAAACAGGTATTTACAGTGATAGACATTCCGATAAATGGCCAGTGGAAACTGGATGCGGAGAATGATCCTTGTGCTGAAACGGGTAAGTCAGAGGCCTTCCCAATATCAGGCCTCAGGCCTCATTTACAACAAACCGGAAAGCTGCAGATAGCTGCTGGGTGCCTCCGGACCTTCCCATCAGTGAAGACAACATTGATTCCTGGCTACTGTGTTGATTGCAGCACAGACAGACAGGTCTTAGAAAGGGTGGTGGAAGCAAACAGGAGTGGAAGGGTAATGATCTGGAGGCAAGCAAGCAGGGGCAGTTGTCATTCATCTCAAGAGGCTTGGAATATAAAAGCAGGGATGTACTTCTGAAGCTTTATAAAGCATTAGTTAGGCCCCATTTAGAATACTGTGAGCAATTTTGGGACCCACACCTCAGGAAGGACATACTGGCACTGGAGCGGGTCCAGCGGAGATTCACACGGATGATCCCAGGAATGGTAGGCCTAACATACGATGAACGTCTGAGGATCCTGGGATTATATTCATTGGAGTTTAGGAGGTTGAGGGGAGATCTAATAGAAACTTACAAGATAATGAATGGCTTAGATAGGGTGGATGTAGGGAAGTTGTTTCCATTAGCAGGGGAGACTAGGACCCGGGGGCACAGCCTTAGAATAAAAGTGAGTCACTTTAGAATAGAGACGAGGAGAAATTTCTTCAGCCAGAGAGTGGTGGGTCTGTGGAATTCATTGCCACAGAGGGCGGTGGAGGCCAGGACGTTGAGTGTCTTTAAGACAGAAGTTGATAAATTCTTGATTTCTCGAGGAATTAAGGGCTATGGAGAGAGAGCGGGTAAATGGAGTTGAAATCAGCCATGATTGAATGGTGGAGTGGACTCGATGGGCCGAATGGCCTTACTTCCACTCCTATGTCTTATGGTCTTATGGTCTTATGGCTGGAAACAGAGTGGAGCTTGCAGGAGCAGCTCTGCAAATTTCATCTCCGCATTCAGTGAAGTTTTCTTTAAAACTTACATCCTGCAATGTTCCCTTTAATGACCACTGCTTAGGCTGCCTATCGATCAGCTTTTCATGAATGATTTAAAAATCAGCAGAGGTAAAGGGAAAGTCTTTCCGTTTCTGTTAGGAGCACATCTTTACAGTTTCAAGTGATCAAGGAGAACATCAAGTACAGATTTAAATTAATGTGTAGCTTCAGAAAGCTGGGCATCAATGCATTTTCAATGCTTGGTTATACATTTTGATGATCAACTGTTAATTTACACTCAAGTTAGGAATAAATGTATTTTTTAAGTCAATTTTTGCATAATGCATTCTAAATAAACATATTGGGCCAGGTTTTGCTGAAAAAGAGTAACAAACAGCAACAACT
Organism: Scyliorhinus torazame; assembly: GCF_047496885.1. NCBI lineage: Eukaryota > Metazoa > Chordata > Chondrichthyes > Carcharhiniformes > Scyliorhinidae > Scyliorhinus > Scyliorhinus torazame. The sequence continues at coordinate 282,527,167 of NC_092713.1, read as the reverse complement.
TTTAATGAACTGTGAATCATGGCAAGTTGCTGGCTGATGTGCATTGTGCCACTTCTAGACTGGCGAAATTTCCACAACCTTTATTAGGTTGCTGCATTTGTACATTTATTATTCATAAAACTTGCCGCAGAAACTGAAGACTGTAAGTAACAGTATAAATGCCATTTTAACGATGCAATAATTGTTCATTGCTCTCTTATGCTCAGAAAGTAAACAACAAATGTGGATTCTCGTTCCTTCAGGGTGTAAATTGCTCAATGGGATTTAACAAATGTCAAACCTTGCATCTTATTTTGAGAAACAATCTTACTTCTCTTCACTGCCTCTCATTTCTATCTCGCTTGATCCAATTTCCCTGTCTTTTCCTCTTTATTTATTTCTGTACCTCAAGCACCTTCTATTTTGCCCTTACATTGTTTATTTCTCAATCCTTAAATTTTGTTGCTCAGCACAATACAAATTGTTCACCAAGATGCTCTGTTGCCTTCACTGTGCCATTATCAGCAGCAAAATACCTTGAAAACCTTAAATGTGGCCAAATCCATCTCACTACAGAAAATGTCACACTCCAACAGAACCTGATCCAGCATGCTATTTCCACTGAAGAATCTCACCCTCTGCATCTTGTGTAACTTGTGCTGTATGTTGACGGCGATCCTAGGTAGCAACGATCATAGTATGAATGAATTTTATACTCAGTTAGAGAGAGAGAGACAAGTGGGTCTAAGACTAGCATTTTAAACATTAATAAGGACAATTGTCAGGGTGTGGAAGCAGTGCTAGTTAAAGTGAATTGGCAAACTAAGTTAAGGGAAATGTTAATAGAGGTGCAATGGCAGACACTTAAAGGTTATTTCAGAATGGATTGGATTGGGTTTGTTTATTGTCATGTGTACCGAGGCACAGTGAAAAGTATTATTCTACGTACAGTTCAGACAGATCATTCCATATATGAAAAGAAAATATGTAGGGCGAACATAAAATACACAATATAAATACATAGACACAGGTATCGGTTGGAGCATACAGGAGTGTAGTACTACTCAATAGAGAAGATGAGTGAAGAGATCGGATCAGTCCATAAGAGGGTCTGTTAGGAGTCTGATAACAGCGGGGAAGAAGCTGTTTTTGAATCTGTTAGTGCATGTTCTCAGACTTTTATATCTCCCGTCTGATGGAAGAAATTGGAAGAGTGAATAAGCCGGGTGGGAGGGGTCTTTGATTATGCTGCCCGGCAGCAGGAGGTGTAGACAGAGTCAGTGGGTGGGAGGCGGGTTTGCGTAATGGACTGGGCAGTGTTCACGAATGCACAGAATAGATACATTCTAATGAGAAGAAACAATTCCCAAGGGAGAACCCACTATCCGTGTTTCAAATTTAAAGAAAAAGCATGTAACTGATCAAAGATAAGTGTCAGGTCAGATGATTCAATAGAATATATTTTAAAAGCAAATGATGCCTAAAAGATTAAGAAGGGAAAAACCAGAGTACAAGAGAAAGTCATCTAGAAATAAAAAGATAGATAGTAAGAGTTTCTATAGATATAGAATTTTCCAAAATTCATTAGATTCGCAGAAGGTTCCATTCGACTGTAAAATAGTGAATGTAACTCCTTTATTCAAAAAGGGAAGGAGACAGGAAGCATGAAACTTCAGGCCAGCAGCCTTAACATCTGTCACTGCGAAAATGTTAAAAGCTGTTATGAAAGACATTATAGCAAGGCACTTCGATAAGTTCAAGGTAATGTGAGCGGGAAATTTTAACTAATTTAGTGGAATTCTTTGGAGAAGTAACATGTGCTGTAAATAAAGGGGAACCGCTGGATGTACTGTATTTAGCTTTCCAGAAAACATTTGATAAGGTGCCACGTCAAAGGTTATTGTGGAAAATAAAAGCTCATGGTGTAGGGGGTAACATATTGGCATGGATAGAGGATTGGCTGGTTAATAGGAAACAGAGAGTAAGCATAAATAGGTCATATTCTGATTGGCAGGATGTAATGAGGGGTGTGCCACAGGGATCAGTGCTGGAGCCTCAATTTTTTTACAGTTTGTATAAATGCCTTGGAAAAAGGAACCAAAAGTATGGTTGCTAAATTTACTGATGGCACAATAAGGAAGCAAGTTGTGAAGAGAACTTACGGCGGCTACAAAAGGATATGGATAGGTTAAGTCAGTAGGTAAAGATCTAATGAATGAAGTATAATGTGGGAAAATGTGAAAGTCTCCATTTTGGCAAGAAGAATAAAAAAGAAGCGTATTATATGGTGAGAGATTGCAGAACTCTGAGGTATTGTGGGATCTGGTGTCCTTGCCCATGAATGACAGAAGGCTATACAGAAACAGCAAGTAATAGAATGTTATTGCTTATTGCAAGGATAATTGAAGATAAAAGTAAAGAGGTGCTTCAGTTTTACCGGTCATTGGTCAGACACACATCTGGAGTGCTGTATGCAGTATTGTTCTCCTTATTTTCAGGAAGGATATAAATGCAGGAAGGATATTTCACAGAAGGTTTACGAGACTAAATATTTGGAATTGGTGGTTTTTCTAAAGGAGAAAGGCTGCACAGGCTAGGCCTAGAGGTTAGAAGAGTAAGAGGCAACTTGATTGAACCTGAGGGGTTTCGACATGGTGGATGTGGAAAGGATGTTTCTTCTTGTGGGAGGAACTAGAACTAGGGATCACCCTTTTAAGACAGATGAGGAGGAATTATTCCTCACAGAGGGCCATGGGCCTTTGGAACTCTCTTCCTTGAAAGGTGGTGGGAGCAAGGACCAGAAAAAGCAGAATCTTCTGGTCCCGTCAAAGTCAATGGATGTTTGAATGGCTCGCCGTAACCTGGGGAACATACCACAGCTGGGCTGGAAAATTCCGACCAGAATCTTGGAACACTTTTAAGGCAGAGCTAGATAGATTCTCAATAAGCAAGGGAATGAAAGGTTTTCGGGAAGGCAGGAAGGTGGAGTTGAGGTTACAATCAGATCAGCCATGGGTTTATTGAGTGGCGGGGCAGACTCAAGGGGCCAAGTGGCCTACATCTGCTCCTAATTTGTATGTTTGTATGTTTAAAGCATGCTTTGCTATGAGTGGCATTCTGATGCTGCAATAAAACACTGATGCGGCAATGTTTTATTAAGGCGGCACTTCGTGTACTACAAGAATATGCTGCGCTAATGTGGCTGAAACCTTTGTCCCAGTCATTTCTCTTGAAAAAGCATCAGTACCCATTATAACTGCTGGATCGGTACATTCAAGTGATAGTGTTGTAGAAACATCCCAAGGCAAACTTCTCTCAATTTTCTTCCGGTTGATATAGTGATGCAATTTATTTTATTGATAGACTAACCTTAATCCTGAGAGAGAAAAATCAACAGTAACAAGGGCCAGCAGGTATGAAACAGATTCCTCATTGATTCCTGTGCCATGATCCAACTTAATATTCAGGAACCTAACATTGGAGTCAGCAGAATTGGGTACCCTCCAGCAATTTTAGATTGTGTAACTTCTCATATACAACCGATTCTCAAAGAGGGTCATGAGAGGCTGTAATGCAATCATATTATCCTTTGCTGACACAGAATTAAAGGGATTGTATGAGTTTCAAAGTAAGTTTATTATTGCACAGAGCCTTTTTCATAAATAGGAAACATCCATAATTCACCTCATTCGGCAAGTTGTCTGAGTCAGGTGATTTGATGCTAAAAGTAACATTTTATATCACTGATAGCAGGGTGAGGGTGGAAATGTACAGAAATGGATAGTAGAGTTTACTCCGGACATTATGGACGCATTCTAATGGCCGCATTATGTTTGGCGTGGATCCGAGTGAGCCGGTTAGATTGCGGGAGAGGCCCGAAATGGGATTTACACAGGGCGCCGATCGGTCTCCGATCTAACCGGCCCGCTCCTGTTGCCGAAATCCAAATCTCGCCAGACATAGTGAGAAACCAATAATCGCCAATTCAGGCTAATCTACATACCGTTAACGGGACGAGCCCCCTATTGAACGGCCTCGCATGATCTAACCGGCTCTCCAGCGAGTGGTCACGCGCCCTATAGCGCACCTATTTAAAATGTGAAGCTACCGCAAAGGCTGCCGTGGGGATCAGAGGAGGTAGTGGCTACTCCTGGTGATGAGTCATTGAAACTGGGCAATGAGCCCAGGGATACTGGGGTTGCTACCCCATGGCTCGGGGTGGGTGGGGGATCCGTCAGGGCTGGGTCCAGCCAGGTCAAGGAGGTCGGTCGCTATCGGTGGGGGGTTACCCCTGGACTGGGGGGATGAGGGACTCAGCGCTCATTGGCCCAACATGCCACCCCCCCTGGAAAGTGTATACCCATACCAAGGGCAAATTCAGCTGCTGCCTGTCCATCCCACTGAACACGCCCAGGACAGAACCCTGCCCGTGGTAATAGAGGTCATTTTAACTCCCTCTGACCATGTTGGCTTCTGACTGCTCAGCTGAAGGCTTTCACTAATAGGCAATAGGCATTGCTAGTTCCTCATGCGACCATCAATTCACATGAGATGATTAGTAGAAGTGAACAGTGGATTTAATAAGCTAGATCTGTGCCTGCCTGCGACTGCTCTGTACTGAGTGTCGCCTACAGGCTGCAGATCTATATACCACCCCTGAGGGGGTGGAGCCACAGGCAGAGCCCACAAGGGCATCAACATAATACAAACAATACAGTGGTGAATTATAGCAGCAATACGTTCACCACATTCACCCCCTGTTAATAAATTGAAGTCCAGCGGGGGTGAAGTGGGCTCACAGGTCGAGTCTGTCTGGCGCCTTGATCGTTCTCTGTGATCGCCTCAGCTCCGGCTTCGCTGCGGGCACGGGTGTTGGACTCGTTGACTCCGGGAGCGTGTCATCTGGAGCTTCATCACAGTGGGTCGGCGATGGGGTGAGGGTGGGCGTAGGCCGTGTAGGGGTGGGGGCGGTGTTCTGTGTAGGGGGGGGGTCACATCAACTGTGTAGTTGATGGTCGCTGGGGAACCGGCGGGTGCCAGATCCCGGAGGGACACTATATCTTGTCGTCCGTCGCGGTGCACCACGTAGGCATACTGAGGGTTGGCATGTAGGAGCTGGACCCTCTTGACCAGGGGGTCGAACTTATGGCTCCTCACGTGCTTCCTGAGGAGGACAGGCCCTGGTGTTGTCAGCCAGGATGGGAGCGAGATCCCGGAGGTGGATTTTCTGGGGAAGACAAATAGGCGGTCATGAGGAGTCTCGTTCGTGGCTGTGCAGAGGAGCGACCGAATGAAGTGGAGCGCGTCGGGGAGGACCTCCTGCCAGCGGGAAACCGGGAGACCTCTGGACCTTAGGGCCAGAAGGACGGCTTTCCATACCGTTGCATTCTCCCTCTCCATCTGTCCGTTTCCCCGGGGATTGTAGCTGGTAGTCCTGCTCGAGGCAATGCCTTTACTGAGCAGGTACTGACGCAGCTCATCGCTCATAAAAGAGGAGCCCTGGTCACTGTGGGGAAACCGTACAGGGTGAAGATGCTGTGCAGGGCCTTAATGACAGTGGCCGCGGTCATATTGGGACATGGGATGGCAAAGGGGAAACGGGAGTACTCGTCAACGACGTTGAGAAAATACACGTTGCGGTCAGTGGAGGGGAGGGGCCCTTTGAAATCGACGCTGAGGCGCTCAAAGGGGCGAGAGGCCTTCACCAGGTGGGCCTTGTCTGGCCGATAGAAGTGCGGCTTGTACTCCGCGCAGACTTGGCAGTCCCTGGTCATGGCCCTGACCTCCTCGGTGGAGTAAGGCAGGTTGCGGGCCTTGGTGAAGTGGAGAAGCCTGGTGGCCCCCAGGTGACAGAGGTCATTGTCGCTCTCCACCTGGAAGGGGATGGACTCGTCCACCGCGTGCATCTCGGACTTGGTAATGTCTGCCTTGATGCGGTTGAAGGCCAGGTGGGCCTCAGTTGTCAGGGGAAAGATGGTGGCATTGATAAGTGGGCGGGCTTTGTCCGCATAGTTGGGGACCCAGTGGGCATAATATGAAAAGAACCCCAAGCATCTTTTCAGGGCCTTGGGGCAGTGGGGAAGGGGGAGTTGCAGGAGGGGGCGCATGCGGTCAGGGTCGGGCCCTAGGACTCCGTTTTGCACGACATAGCTGAGGATGGCTAGTCAGGTTGTGCGGAAAACGCATTTCTCCTTGTAGTAGGTGAGATTAAGGGATTGGGCAGTTTGGAGGAACTTCTGGAGGTTAGCGTCGTGGTCATGTTGATCATGGCCGCAGATGGTGACATTCTCCAAGTACGGGAACCTGGCCCGCAGCCTCTACTGGTCAACCATTCGGTCCATCGTTCTTTGGAATACTGAGACCCCATTGGTGACGCCGAAAGGAACCCGGAGGAAGTGGAAGAGGCGGCCGTCTGCCTCAAAGGCAGTGTAGTGGCGGTCTTGCGGGCGGATCGGAAGCTGGTGGTATGCGGACTTCAGATCTACCGTGGAGAAAACCCGGTAGTGTGCAATCTGATTAACCATGTCCGCTAAGTGGGGAAAGGGGTACGCATCGAGGTGCATGGACCGGTTTATGGTTTGGCTGTAGTCTACAACCATCCGGTTCTTTTCCCCGGTCCTGACGACCACCACTTGGGCTCTCCAGGGGCTATTACTGACCTCGATGATCCCCTCCCTCAAGAGCCGCTGGACCTCGGACTTGATAAAAGTCCTGTCCTGGGCACTGTACCGCCTGCTCCTGGTGGCGACGGGTTTACAGTCGGAGGTGAGGTTCGTGAAGAGCGAGGGAGGGGCGACCTTAAGGGTCGCGAGGCTACATACGGTGAGAGGGGGTAGGGGTCCGCCGAATGTCAGGTTTAGCTTCTGAGGTAGCACTGGAAATCCAGTCCTAACAAGAGAGGAGCGCAGAGATAGAGGAGGATATAGAGTTTAAAATCGCCGTGCTCGGCGCCCTGTATCGCGAGGTTCGCGACACGGTACCCCCGGATCTGCACTGAATGTGATCCGGAAGCAAGGGAGATTGTTTGGGATGCAGGGGAAACCTGGAGTGAACAGCGCCTTACCGTGTCCGGATGGATGAAGCTCTCCATGCTCCCAGAGTCAAACAGACAGGGCGTGTCGTGCCCATTGACCCGGACGGTCATCATGGAGTTCTTGAGGTGCTTGGGCCGTGACTGGTCGAGAGTGACAGCGCCAAGCTGCGGGTAGCCGGCGTGGTCAGTGGTAGCGGGGTGGTCCCAAGACGGCGGCCCCCATCGGTCGCAAGTGTCAGCCGGCGTTGAAGATGGCGTCAAAGATGGCGGCCCCACTCGGTCGCACGTGTCGGGTGGCGTTGAAGATGGCGGCCAATATGGCGACCCCCATCAGTTGCATGTGTCGGGTAGGGTTAAAGATGGCGGCCCCCACGGATAGCACGAGGTGGATGACGCGTGAGAAGGGGGCGGTACCGGCAGGCACGCAGCCACGCTGCAGAGTCTGCGGGCCTGTGAGTCTGTGAGTCTGGCCTGTGATTTTGGAACTTAGGGTCGGGCCAAGCAGACTTTGGCAAAATGTCCTTTCTTGCTGCAGTCGCTGCAGGTCACGTTCCGAGCTGGGAAAAGCTGCCTGGGGTGCTGGTTCTGACCGCAGAAATAGCAAGGCGGCCCCCCGGGTTGGGCGGGCAGCCGCGCGGCACAGGTCTGGGACACCCTCGGGTCGGGTGATGGTCACACCTCCGCCGCCCACGAGGAAGTCGCGTGGTCGGAGGGGAAAGCATTTAGGCTCTGGAAGGCTACCTCTAACGAGGTGGATAGTTTTACCGTCTATTCTAGGTCGAGGGCGCCCTTCTCGAGCAGGCGCTGTCTGACATAGTTGGACTGGACTCCAGCCACATAGGTGTCCCGAATGGCGAGTTCCATGTACTGCGAGGCCGTGACGTCCTTGTAGTTGCAGTTTTGAGCGAGTACCCTCAGGTCGCGTAGATATTCCTCCAGTGATTCCCCGGGCCGTTGATGATGTGTGGTGAGGAGATGCCGCGTGAACACTTCGTTCACCGGCCTCACGTAATGTCTTTTCAGGATCGCGACCGCGTCTGCGTACGTGTTCGCGTCTTCAATTAGTACAGAGATTCTGTGGCTCACCCGGGCGTGGAGGAGACTCAGCTTCTGTGCCTCAGTGACGGCGGGCAAGGAGGAGGCGGCGAGGTAGGCCTCAAAGCAGCGGAGCCAGTGTGAAAAGATTCCTTTGGCTTCAGCTGCCTGTGGGTCGAGTTCCAGTCGACCAGGTTTGCGGGCGGCTTCCATTGCGATATCTTAGCTTATTTAATTGATGCGACCATCAATTCACACGAGACGATTAGTAGAAGTGAACAGTGGCTTTAATAAGCTAGATCTCTGCCTGCCTGTCTGCGACTGCTCTGTACAGAGTACCCCCTACAAGCTGCAGATCTATATACCTCCCCCGAGTAGGCGGAGCCCACAAGGGCATCGACATAATACAAACAATACAGTGGTGAATTGTAGCAGCAATACGTTCACCACAGTTACATGAGCACTCCACAGCCCCCAGGTGGCTGCAGGTTGACTCTGTGCTCCTTGCTTTTGGCTCCAAGACTGCTTGAAAACCAGTCTTATTTTGTTTGCTGGCTGAAGCCTGGCTCTTCCTAAAGCCTCGAATGAAGCAAAGGAAAGCTACGAACAAGCCTACTGCCAGGCTGAAGAGGGGGAAGAAGTGCTTTCTCTATCTTATGCTGTACTTTGAGTTACTGTGGCTCAGGCACTGACTGTTTCTGTTTTGAAATTCTGCTGTTGGCAGCTTCCATAGCGGGGGAGGGAGGGAGGAGGAAGACAGCCTGTGACTGCAAATACCAGGGGCTGTGTCTCTGCTTGCAGCTGCCCTTCTCCTTTCTTTCTCCTGGAAGGAGGCATGGGGAGGATTTGGCTGGACATCTACTAGGCTGAAGATGGAGGAATGAACGAATGAAATGAATGAAAATCGCTTATTGTCACAAGTAGGCTTCAAATGAAGTTACTGTGAAAAGCCCCTAGTCGCCACATTCCGGCGCCTGTTCGGGGAGGCTGTTACGGGAGGGTTTAATGTTGCAGTTTGATGATATCTTCGCTGGGATATTTTGTTTATTGGCTTTTAATTGTTTATTGACTTATGTCTGGAACAGTGTGTTACTTGTTAATGAGACCAGACGAAGTGGAGGGGCAGCGGCCCGGTACAAATGTGCAGCTTGGAGGTTGTGTCGGGAGGCCTTTATGAACTACTGGTGATATTTTGTGTCAGTGGTTTGGGAGCAGCGCAGGATGCTGGTGGTTTTTGTTTTCCTTTTGTACTGTTGTTGGTTTATGTTGAACTGGAATTGTATGCTTGATATCATGTTATTGTTGTTTATTGTTTTACCCCTGGTAGCTGGGTGCTCACCAGATGTAGCCCCTCTTGCTTCTGTGACCGGGGTTTGCGGGTTTACCCGTGCTGCTGAAGAGGAAGGGGGTTCTCGCCCTCTCTCGCCCTCTCTCCCTCTCTCTCTCTCTCCCTTGCTCTCTCTCTCTCTCTCCCTCTCTCCAACCTTGCTCCATGCCACCATTGGGTGCCTTTCCACTGCTGTGGGGCTGCTGCTGGGCCGGTGTGGGGGGGGGGGGCACTGGGGGGCTGCTGGTTCGGGTGCTGGTTGCTTTGTTTTCTTATTCATCGTTTATTGCTTTTGTTTATGGCGTAAAGTTAGTATTTTCATTGTATTATTGCCTGTTCTGTGGTTTCTGTGTTTGCTGTGTACATTGTCTTGTCTTTTGTATGATGAACCTGTTCGTGGACTAAACTGTGCCCCCTCTTGGAAGGGGAGAGGTGTTTTCTCTCTGCCCTCCGCTGTGCCCAAAGTGGGGGGGGGATACTGGCTTAGATGCTGATGGTTTTGTTTCTTGGTGATTATGGTGTATGGTGGGTAGTTTCAGTGTATCGCTGTTTTGCATTGTCTTTTGTATCGTGTGTTAGCGGAAGAAATTGCTATATGTGTCAGGATTGGTAAATTAAGATGTCTCAAAGTATTGTAATAGCACAGGTCAAGGGCAAACCAGCAGGCAAGGGGTTAAACATATACACCAAGGGAAAACCAGCAAGCAAGGGATTAAAGTCACCCACATTGGAAATGATTTAATCATCTCACAGAGCATTTGAATATGAAAAGGGAAACACAGGAGGCCCCAGTAAGTCTAAGGGATCCATTGTCCAACACATTCACACCTCTTCTAGAAATTAAATATGTTAAGTACAAACCCATGACATTGTAAGGAAACATTGTGTTCTTTAATCGTTTTCCCATTACGGGGACCAGAAAATATGCATACTGATCACTTTGTATTGTTCCGAATGATTCAGTGACGTCAATACCTGCTTGTGACTCCAAAGAACTTTAAATATATATGCATGTAATTCTGAGGACAGGCAGAGCTGACTTTTGCGAGCTAAAACTAGCAGCAGAACTTGCCTCTCCTGTGTGCACACAATTTTTCCGAATTGAACAAAGTTTTACCAACACCACGCGGTCGAGAACAGACTTTGAGGTTTTTCTTCCCTCCAACAGTTGGCGTAGTCAGGGCAGGAGATCAACACAGGATGACCGGCGACTATGTGGCTCCAAATCGGGTGAGTGTCTTTTAATCGACCACCCATAGTTAGGGAGCGATTCCACGTTAATCGTTGGCCGGCCGTAAATTGCGATCTTAAAGAACAAAACGGAGGCAGAGTTTGACTGCGTGAGGTGAAGTAAAAATCATTGGGGCAAACCGGGGTGTGGGATTGGGTACTTAAGTTAAGGAAAGCTTGCTAAGGAACTTGCTTTGGAGATTGAAGTGCCTGGTCAAAAGTAAAAACCCGTAGGACGAAATACCATGGGACAAAGAGTTAGAAGGATCTCACCTAGTGTGAGAAAGGAGTAGCCGCAGGAGTAACTGCGAGAGGGTAGAGCCGCGGAGGAGGAACCCCGCGGGAGTGGTGTGTGTGAGAGTGAATGGCAGAGATGGCTGGACCAGATAAAACAGGCAGCAAGAGCAAGGTAGAGCAAGATAGATGGAGGCCCAAGGGATCGATTGTGCAGATGATTGTAACCCACAATAGTAAATTAATTAAAAAGATGAGGGAGAAAGGATACAACCCAGACGCATCCGTGGCTGAGAGAAGGCCTGATGGGCAGGCCGAACCAAGAACAAGTATGAGAAGGGGATAATAATTGCAACTGCAATTTTAGGGAACATAGGGAGCACAGGATTACAGGAGGCAAGAGTAGCAGCTGTTGTTGTGTTATTCACCCTGGGGTAACACGGACTGCAACACGATGCAGTGAAATGATCAAGCATTCACCAAACGTAGGCGTTGATTCAATAAGATTTATTGAACTTCAGCAACAAAGCACACAGCAGCTTGTGGGTTGACTCTCTACTACTCTAAGTAAACTAACATTAACTATCTAGACCAGACTAGCTCTGATCCACGTATAGAAGGTGTTGAATGATTTGTACACCCTGACTGTCACTACAGTTGTCACCAGTGGAATGAGGCAGAATGCAGATGTCTCATATGTTTTCTAGTTGGAAGCTGCCCTCTGGTGTTCTGTCTGGTGATTGGTTGTGTTCTGTTCTGTATGTTGATTGGCTCACCTGGGTGTCTGTCCCTGCCTGCTTTTACCTCATGATGTACATGGGTGCATATTAGGACATGCCCCCCTTTTTTAAAAAAATTGACGGCTGCTTAGAAAATATTTAGACACAAATATTTACAAAAGTAACTATACACAGCAATTGGTGAGTGAATGGATATGTACATGTAAGGTGTCTAGCGTGCAGAAACATAACAGTTACAAAGGAATTATTTATAAGTCCAGTCATTGGGGCTGTCGTCGGATTCTTATGGACTGCCTGAGAGGTGGAGGCGGGGATGATGGCGTCTTGACAGGTTGGCATGCAGCCAGATTGGTGGCCTCGTGGAGCGAGGTGTCCAGATAAGGCAGAACGACATCTAGGAGCGTGAGATCCGGTGGTGGGCAGGCAAGTTTGCGTAGTGCCCTTCTGTTGCGCCTGACAATAGATCCATCAGCCATGCGAACCACAAACGACCTGGGAGCAGCCTGTCGAACAACAGCAGCTGGAGCTGACCAGCCTCCACCAGGCAACTTGATGCGAATAGCGTCCTTCGGAGAGAGCATGGGCAGATCAGTAGCATGAGCATCATATGTTAGCTTTTGCCGGGTTCTGATCTGCTGCATCTTTTGCAGCACTGGAAGGTGATCCAGGTCAGGTACATGAATGGCCGGAACCGTCGTCCGCAGGTTACGATTCATAAGGAGCTGAGCCGGAGACATATCATTGGACAGAGAGGTTGCCCTGTACACCAGAAGAGCAAGATTAAAGTCCGAAGCTGAGTCCATAGCCTTACAGAGCATCTGCTTCACGATATGGACCCCTTTGGATTGGATTGGATTGGATTTGTTTATTGTCACGTGTACCGAGGTACAGTGAAAAGTATTTTTCTGCGAGCAGCTCAACAGATCATTAAGTACATGAGAAGAAAAGGGAATAAAAGAAAAAACATAATAGGGCAACACAACATATACAACGTAACTACATAAGCACTGGCATCGGATGAAGCATACAGGGTGTAGTGTTAATGAAATCAGTCCATAAGAGGGTCATTTAGGAGTCTGGTGACAGTAGGGAAGAAGCTGTTTTTGAGTCTGTCTGTGCGTGTTCTCAGACTTCTGTATCTCCTGCCCGATGGAAGAAGTTGGAAGAGTGGGTAAGCCGGGTGGGAGGGGTTCCCACCTTTTTCGACCTTCCCATTAGATTGTGGGTAATGCGGGCTCGAGGTGATGTGCTGGAAGTGGTATTGCTTTGCGAAGTTGGACCATTCTTGACTATAGAAACAGCGACCGTTGTCGCTCATAACCGTGAGCGGGATTCCATGCCTGGCAAATGCCTCCTTGCAGGCCTTTATGACAGTCCTGGATGTTAGGTCAGACAGTTCACTACCTCGGGGTAACTGGAGAAGTAATCAATTATCAGGACGTGGCCACACCCGTTGGCTTCTTGACACAGACCATCGAGCTGACCCAGTCAGTTGGTTCCGTCACCTTGGATATTATTCCCTGATCTTGGAGCTCCTGCAGCAGCGCCTTTAGACGGTCGTTTAGAGGCGCCGGCACACGGCGTGGCGCATGGATGACAGGCGTGGCATCAGGCCTGAGCAGAATTTTATAGTGGTAGGGCAGCGTACCCATCCCACCGAACACATCCGGGTATTGCAATAGTAACTCCTCAATGTCGGCCTGAAGAGTGCTGTTGGCAGAGGACATGGCATGTACACGCTGGACGAGATGGAGTAGCTTGCATGCATGGGCACCAAGCAGAGAAGCCTTGCCGGACTTGACAAACTCAAACCGCAAAGTGGCCTTGGTGACCTTGCTGGATACATGCAGGTGACAGGACCCTAACGCAGTGATGGCATTTCCATTGTAGTCGAGCAACTGGCAGGCCGGCGGAAGAATTATTGGCTGCCGTTGGATACGAGCAAGATCTGCTTGGGATATTAGATTGGCCAAAGCACCGGTGTCCAGCTTGAACCGGATGCTACAATCGTTGACTTGTACTGTGGCTCGCCACTCGTCCGCATAATCCACATTGGGGATGGGTGTGTGTGTTGCTGAATGCGACGAGGCCTTGTCATGCATGGTGATGATGCCCACTCGATACGGGGACTCCGAGCAGTCGTCCTCTGGATCCGTGACGGGATCGGGTTCCAAATCCAGCAGCCCTTGCTGCACACTTCGAACGCGTCTGCGTTGGAACTGGGATCGCTGGCCCCCTATCGGAGGTGCAGGCTTCCACAAAGCCGCATAATGGCCAAGCTTCTTGCAGTTGAGACATCGCCTGTCTCTTGCAGGGCATTGCCACTTTAAATGGGCGGTGCCGCAGTTGGGGCACATCGTCACATTGACGTCGTGACACTCGGTGCGTCGTCGCACATGCGCAGTGCGGTCAGCCGCCGCTCGCACCTGCGCAGTGTAATCTTCGGCCGCTTCGTTCTCCCGACCGTGGTGCGCATGCGTGGGACCCCTGGAAAAGCGCACAAAATGGCCGCCTTCATCGATGCTCAGGCGCCGCATTAGGGCGATGGCCTGTACACTCTCAGCCTCATGGGAGGCACGTTGGTCCTGCTCTGCCGACTTAAGGCAGGAATAGCGACTTTTCGCCTGTTCGTGGACTTTGCACGTCTCGATGGCCACTGGCAGGGTCATGTTTTTTTATTTTTAGGCGCTGCTCCCGCAGGGCGTCAGAGTGGATGCCAAACACGATCTGATCCCTGATGAGGGAGTCAGCGGTGTCTCCGTAGTTGCAGAATTGCGCTAGAATGCAAAGATGAGTGAGAAAAGACTGGAAAGGCTCATCCTTACCCTGAAGGCACTGCTGGAAGACATAATGCTCAAAGCTTTAGTTCGTCTCGACCTCACAGTGACTATCGAATTTGGATAAGACGGTCTGGAACTTGGTCTTGTCCTCACCGTCGGCAAAAGTGCACTTGTGTACACGCTTCCCAGGGAGTGTGCATGACAGCTACATCCTGGGGCAGTTGGAGATCCCAGACATCTTTGAGAGATGCCCCAGGATGACTGATTGACTCTTGGGGCAATAAAGGGTACACGCTGAGGTACTGGCTGATGATGCCCGTACGGAGGCCGGAGACCGATGCGGAGATCCGATATAACAAGGCCCATGTGTCCCCTGGGTTGTTACTGAGCAGTGCATCGGATTGCTGAAAATGCCGTTCCGATGCCTTAACCACTCTGGTGGCACACTGCAGTACAACCCCCAGAGGGTCTCCCACTTTGTGGTGGTCTGCTGTGCCCTCCACAACCTGGCACAGCAGTGGGGCATTGTGCTGGAAATTGAGGAGGAGGAATATGCGGCCTTGCCTGAGGAGGAGGACTAGGAGGAGCCGGGCCAGGAGGGGCTGGAGGACAAGCCCCGCGGGGGACTTACGGGAGCAGTCGGAGGATGGAGGACAAGCCCCGGGGGGGGACTCACGGGACAGTTGGAGGATGGACGACAGGACGACAAGCCCCGGGGGGGGACTCACGGGTGCAGTCGGAGGATGCAGGACAGAAGGACAAGCCCCGGGGGGGACTCACGGGACAGTCGGAGGATGGACAACAGGGCGACAAGCCCCGGGGGGGACTCACAGGAGCAGTTGGAGGATGGAGGACAGAAGGACAAGCCCCATGGGGGACTCACGGGACAGTCGGAGGATGGAGGACAGGAGGACAAGCCCCATGGGGGACTCACGGGACAGTCGGAGGATGGAGGACAGGAGGACAAGCCCCGGGGGGGACTCACGGGACAGTCGGAGGATGGACGACAAGCCCGGGTGGGTCTCACGGGAGCAGTCGGAGGATGGAGGACAGGAGGACAAGCCCCGGGGGGGACTCACAGGAGCAGTCGGAGGACGGACGACAGGACGACAAGCCCCGGCGGGGACTCACGGGACAGTCAGAGGATGGAGGACAGGAGGACAAGCCCCGGGGGGGACTCACGGGACAGTCGGAGGATGGACGACAGGACGACAAGCCCCGGGGGGGACTCACGGGACAGTCGGAGGATGGACGACAGGACGACAAGCCCCATGGGGGACTCACGGGACAGTCGGAGGATGGAGGACAGGAGGACAAGCCCGGGGGGGACTCACGGGACAGTCGGAGGATGGAGGACAGGAGGACAAGCCCGGGGGGGACTCACGGGACAGTCGGAGGATGGAGGACAGGAGGACAAGCCCGGGGGGGTCTCACGGAACAGTCGGAGGATGGAGGACAGGAGGACAAACCCCGGGGGGGACTCACGGGACAGTCGGAGGATGGAGGACAGGAGGACAAACCCCGGGGGGGACTCACGGGACAGTGAGAGGATGGAGGACAGGAGGACAAGCCCCGGGGGGGTCTCACGGAACAGTCGGAGGATGGACGACAAGCCCGGGGGGGACTCACAGGAGCAGTCGGAGGATGGAGGACAGGAGGACAAGCCCGGGGAGACTCACGGCAGCAGTCGGAGGACGGAGGACAGGAGGACAAGCCCCGGGGGGGTCTCACGGGACAGGAGGAGGATGGAGGACAGGAGGACAAGCCCTGGGGGGGTCTCACGGGACAGGAGGAGGATGGAGGAGAGGAGGACAAGCCCCGGGGGGGGTCTCACGGGACAGGAGGAGGATGGAGGACAGGAGGACAAGCCCGTGGGGGTCTCACGGGAGCAGTCGGAGGATGGAGGAGAGGAGGACAAGCCCTGGGGGGGACTCACGTGTGCAGTCGGAGGATGGAGGACAGGACGACAAGCCCCTGGGGGGACTCACGGGACAGTCGGAGGATGGAGGACAGAAGGCGGCGAGGGTCCCGCATGCCTGGACGACCAGGGAGGCCATCATCCCAACCCGCTTCTCATAGGACGTGGCTTCATCCATCATTTCACCCCCTCCCCTCTTCCCACCCAACGTCCCCCCGCCACCCCTCCTCCCAATCCCCTTCCCAATCCATTGCCTCCTCCCCCTCCTGATCCGCCTTACATCCCCCAAACATTCCCCCACCCCCCCCCACTCAATCCCCCCCCCACCCCTCAGCACCCCCTCACAACCGCAGTCGCCCTGTACCACTCTTCCAGGGTCTGTGTAACATCACTCCAGGGTGATGGGCCTGTGTCTGCAGTGTCAGCGGGTCAATGTACAAGGCAGAATGCTGATGATTAGCTGCTGTGAGGTGAGCCCTAGTGCTCCTCAATCTATGCCATAGTCTGCTGACAGGGTGCTCACGCCCATCACCTGGACATGGTATGCCTCGGCGGGGGGGCCCATATCTAGGACCACCATGCATAAGGGGCTGGGACTATAAGAGGTTGGAGGGTATGGGGGTGGTGAGGGATGCAGGCCGGCCCGCAGTACGGAATAACATGACAGAGGCTTGGGTGTAACGTGTTTTATTGATGTACAGTCATGCTCTAACTATCCTAGCTACCAATGGTGCCTCCCCACCCCTGCCCCGTGATTCTCTATCTCCATCTGTGCTCTGCCATTACGTCTAAGTGTGTCCCAAGATGTACATCGGAGGTGGAGGCAGCCTGCTGCTTACCACGCCCTGTGGCCTTTGGCGGGCTACCTCTGGGGGCTCTGCCACCTTCCTGGTGGCACATGCCTTGCCATGTCATCCTGTTCTGCTCGCTGACCTCGAGATGCGCCGTTGCCAGGAGGGGGAGAGCTGGACACCGCCATTGTCTGCCTATAGAGAGGCTCCGGGTCAACCTTCAGTGCTCCCTCCTCCTGGTCGGTGCTCGTAATGCCCTGGGGGTTAGCTTGGGATAGAGGGGTGGCTGGAATGAGCTCCAGAGGCCGCTGCGTCAGCTGGCTCTGCCAGCCCTGGTGGTTCCCCATTGTCTGTACCATGGTGTTGATGCCCTCAGTGATGCCGCTCTGTGACTGGGCCATGCCCTGCAGTGCCTCGCCAATGTCCACCTACATCTGGGACATGGCACCCCAGCAACTGGGACATACACCGCAGTACCTCAGCAATGCCCACCTGAGACTAAGACACGCTCCAGAACACCTTGACAAGGTTCACCTACGTCAGGAGCACGTTCCCCCAGCTACTGGTGCAGGTGCTCAGCCATGGCCGCCACTGACTGAGCAATGCCTTGGATACCACCACTCATGTTGCTGATGTCTTGCCCTAGGCTTTCCACTGCGCTTGCCACGCATTGCCGGGGCCATGTCCTGCGCCTATACCCTTTGGGACTCCACCAATCAGCTATGGACCCACTGAGAGTCACTGAAATCCTCCTCTGAAGCGCACAGCTGCATGCTAGCATCTTCATCGGCTCTGAGATAACCTTTTCCTGAGGCTCAAGATCGGACGTGGCCCCAGCTGGGTCCTGGGTTCCAGCAGACCTCCGACTGCTGTCTCCCCTGGACATTCCTGCCTCCACCTGATGTGCATCGGCAACTGTGTTGTGCTCACCACATTTTGCACCAACCCTCCGAAAGAGCACCCTACCTAGACCCACTCCCCCGCCCTATCCCCATAACCCCACCTAACGTGCACATCTTTGAACTGTGGGAGGAAACCCACACAGACAGGGGGAGAAAGTACAAACTCCACAGAGAGTCACCCAAGGTCAGAATCCAAACCAACCCCTGGCGCTGTGAAGTAGCAGTGCTAACCACTGTGCCACCGTGCTGCAGGAAACACTGGGGGGTTTTGTAACTGGCTCTCACTTTGACGCCATCAAATGAGGACAGTGGAGATTCAGTGGGTGAGTCATGAAAGGTGGTAACGAAATTCAGGATCTATAAGGGGAATGTGCAAAAGACGGGCCAGGATTCTCCGAAATCCCAGCCAAGTGTTGACACCGGCTTCAAAACCAGCGCGAGCGACGCCGGCGTCAACAGGCCTCCAGGCCCAGGCATTCACCCCTTCCTCGGGGGCTAGAACAGCGCCAGAGTGCTGTGCGCTGCTCCGGCGCCGAAAGCCCGGCAGGAGTCTGCGCATGCGTGCCACGGCCGTCTCCGCGCTGGCCCGCGAACATGGCAGAGCCCTACAGGGGCCCAGCACGGAGGAACATAGCCCCCCCCCCCCCCAGGAATGAGCCCGCCCGCCGATCGGTTGCCCCCGATCGCGGGCCTGTCCACCGTGGAGGCCCACCCTGGAGTCGGCTCCCCCTGCCCACCCCCACCAGGACGGGCCCGCAGCCAGAACGCCGAGGTCCCGCCGGGTAGGACCATACGCAAATGACTCCGGCGGGACTCGCCATAACTCGGCGGGCACTCGGCCCGTCGAGCGCAGAGAAGCGCCGGGGGGGCCACTTTCAACAGGCCCCGACCGGTGCCGCGGCGACCGCGCCAGCGCGATTGGCCACGATTCTCTGGTCGCCAGAGAATCAGCGGTGCGGAGCGGCATGCCAGGATTTGTGCGCCCCCCCCCCCCCCCCCCCCCCCTGGCGATTCTCCGGCCCAGAGAACCCCGGCCATGAAATCTAGTGTGCATTTGGCATTGTTTCCTTCTTTCGGTCGTGCTATTACGTAAGTATTTATTTGACAGTGAGGAACAAAACGGCAACAACAGTAGACGCAGGTTTTTACCACTACCTCTTATTTCTTCTTCCCCCTCTCTCTCCCACCCAACACCCAGCCCATGGAACCTGAATCAGTCATAATTTATAGCCTGTTCGAGAAAGAAAACTGTGATGTGCCCTTAACCCCATTTCAATATTATCCACCCTAAAAAGCTCTACCGAAAATGTAGTGGGCATTTGAAAAGGTAAGACCATAACACCATAAGACATAGAAGCAGAATTAGGCAACTCGGCCCATCGAGTCTGCTCCGCCATTCAATCATGGCTGATATTTTCTCCATTCCCATTCTCCTGCCTTCTCCCCAGAACCCCTTATTAATCTGAAGTGCTAAAAAAGAACATGATGAATAGCTCGCAAATAAATCAAAGGAAATAGTAAGCGATTCGATGAGGAAAGAAAATTAATTAAAGTGAGGGTAGAAGGGAGATGTGGACCATGAAGTTATGGCAGAGGTATAAATAGTCTGCATTGCATTTCACAAACGATTGTAATGGGTGTAGATTAAGCACAGGTTAAGTGACATCGTTGTCATGCCTATTATAGACAGGGGAGAACGATAAAGTGAAAGCTGAAGTCATGGAGTCTAGGAGCCTATTGTCTTGGTGTTTTGAAGTAAGTTTCAACAATGTTGTGTTATGTGCTCTGGGATAACACAGGCTGCAACTCGATGCAGCTTTAACCAAAAGATACTCCAGACTTTGAAGTAAGTTCAATGTGATTTATTGAACCATTAGCACAGTTCTCTATAAGGTTGACTCTCCTGCTAATCTTGCTATAGTAATTCAGTCTAACTAACCAGTCTGCTCTAAGCCACGTGGTGGGTGTGATGCTTCTGATCTGCCCCTGTCCTACTCTCTAAGTGCCGCCTGTGGAAAGAGACAGAGCATGTGTGCCCTGTCCTTAAATATGGGTTGTGTAATGCCCCCTTGTGGTAGTGTCACCTCTGGGTGTCATGACTGCCCATTGGCCGTGTCCCATTCCATGTGTTCATTAGCTGTATGTCTGCATGTCATGACGTCTCTGGTGCTCCCTCTAGTGTTTACTTAGTCGTGGTGTATTTACATTAACCCCTTGTGTATTTACAGTAATGCATATCACCGCAAACAATAGCAAGTGTGAAAAGGTCACGTGACCCTCTTGGCAGCCATCTTAACAATTCACCAGCATCCATTTTAAAAGGAGTACAGTTTTTTTAAATGTCTAATACCTTCATGCATGTACTGGCATAACATTTCTGTAGGTCCTACATGGATGAGCACTTCTATCAAGATGTAGGTCCTATACTTGGGCTATATTTATTGAAGTGAGCAGGTCCAAACTTTGATTTTTGTTTGATTGATGTTTAGTTTTATGGCCAATTGAACTATACAACAGCCTAGGAGAATATCAGAGTTTCACAATTTATCGGGGTAAGATGTGGAGAAGCCTTTTGAGTTATGTTTAAGTAAATCAAAGGCAATAAATTAAATAGATGGTGGTGGCTTCCATTAAACTAAACATATTGTTATTTGTGTTGACAGGTTCACTCTGGCAGCATTACCAGAGCTCTACAAATGATGGGCTCAGTTCACACCCAGGATTCTCCACATGGTGAGCCCCTGCTGGATATGTCAGAGTAAAACATGATCAGCTGAAATATGTACTTTCCTATCTTCTGGTTTTCAATTAGCCCATTTCACTAGAGGTCAGCAGCCATTGAGTTCCATACTTTCTGGCCTTTGCAGAGGTGGATTGTGTCAATCAATGATGCTACATCTGCTCATCGCAACTTATCGCATCACGCCTGATCACAATACCTGATCTGGACTAAGTTATAGAACAAACATTAGAGGCTTAGTTAGTTGGGATCCTCCAATGGACCTCCTAATGGATCTCCTAACATGGCAGATGTCAATCTATCCTCTGTGTGAAGAAAGGTGATTCTGGGGGAGAGCCTTGGGAAGAAAGAAAGGGGAGAGGGAAATTGTCCCGCAGTCGGTTATAAAAAGTAAAATAGATTTTCAATTAGTGTTCCATGGGAGAGCAGTACAGAAAGCATCCAATCAAGCTGTGTGTTCAGCGGGTGGTTTGAACAAGTACTATACTGTAATGGTACCGGCTGTGACTGAAGATGACAGGTCATCAGTGTGTAGCAATCACATTCCCCGCTGATTCTAACTGACTATAGATGTTACTACCTGAACTTATTTTGCCATCAAAAAGTGCTTATGCCACCATCTGATGCACTTATAAAACAAATAATAGACATTCCGAGATGGTGCAGAGAGACAACTAGTCCTGACAGGAAGGGGAAAAAATGCTAAACTTAAGGGAAAATGTGTCATAACTGGAACAAAAAAGTAAATTGACAATTTCCATGTTAGGTTTTTGAAGACTAAATGGTTATGGCAGTGTATTAGAGCTGGTTTCTTCTGCCTGCTCTTATTTACATGGGATTGAAGATGAGTACTGCAAATTACTTCACTTTGAATCTTGAACTATCAGCTTGATGGCGTGGCGTTGAACTGAGTTTAAAGTTGCATGCCGCTTAGGGAAAAAAAGCAATCAATGTGAACTTCATATTCCGTGTAAATGTTGGCAAAGTGCTGGGGGTCTGCATCCCAACTGAGGGAGGTGATTGGAGGGGAAGGAAAAAGGAGAAAACAAACTTCCAATCTTTCTTCAAATCCAACCGAAATCCATTTACTGATTGAGTTTCCTGCCCGCCAACTAATTTGGGGCAAGATTTTTCTGGCCCCGGGATAATGGGCTGGGAGACGGGAGGGCGGGGAAGGTAATGGGGATCCACGTCAAAATGGCTGCCTGATGCAGTCCCACCACCGGGGAAGTTTCCCAGCAGCTGGACCAGATGCAGATTGGGTATCTGCTAAACAGCGGCAGAGGACAAATTTAACTAACAAGGTCAGACTCAGGATTCCCAGTTGATCCTGATGTTCCAGGGAAATCCAACCCAATGTTGCTACATTTCCGCTTGTAACACATCCTCAAATTTCACAAACAAGCCTTTTTAGAGATGTCATGTAGATCACCTGCTGAGAATCTATGTATACATCTGCTACGTTATGTTCACATCTTCAAAATAATCTGTTAAATTTAGTAAAGACAACTTATTATTAACCTATCAGTGTTTGTTTGCTCTCTTGGTTTAACCTATCCATTTCTAACTGCTCACAATTTTATGTCCAATTATTGATCTGAGAGTCTGTCCAGAATTAATGCTAACTGGTCAATAGTTACCTGTTTATCTTTGTCTACTTTCTGGAACAAAGGTGTTTTATTGGCTGTTTACCCTCCCACGGCATCATTTGCAAATTTAAGAAGAATGACGAAAATGTAAGCGGAGCTTTTTCTTTGTCCACTTTATATTTCTCATGATTTTCTTTATTACTGTTGGTCCTTTTAAATTTTAATTTCTATATCTATCCTTGAACTCCATCTATTTAATATTAGAAGTGTTACAGGGGATTAATTTATACGGTTTTGATTTCTCCTCTCCCCACTCATTCGTGAACAGAAAAGGGTTTTTGACTATTTTAATTTCCTCTTTTATAAGTCATGGTGTATCTTTCCCAACCCTTAAATTAGGAATCTTCCAATTCCTGAGCAATCTCGAGATTTGATAAAATGAAAGGGATGGTTTATTTCGCGCACACACAAAATGCGGAAAAGGGGTTTTGCGACGTCAAAAGAGGGATAAGGGGGGGAAAGGGTTACAGTAAAAATAAGTGTTGTGGTTTTTCCGTGAGTCCAGAATCCAGCATTAAAAGGTAACTTCATTGAAGCCTACTTGTGACAATAAGCGATTATTATTATTCAATGGAGTCTTTCTTCTGAGAGTGGGTTGGTTGACTGTCACAGGGTGATGCTTTATTCCAGCAGCATCTTTCCACGAGAGCAGAAGGTCCGTAGATTTGAAAGTCTTGAGGGCTTCAGTTCCAATCCTCCAGTGGTTCACGTTGCAGATAAGGACCAGATAATTGTACCTGGACAGAGCACCTCGGACTGCAACCTGCTCGATGGTAAGATGGTAGATAGCCACAACCTGGAGTTGCTGTTCTCTTCAGAGGTCCAGCAGTGATTGACTGTCAGATTCAGCAGCTTATTAACGAAAGGAATTCAGACAGCTCAAGTCTCAGTCATGTGACAGGGTGGTTTGAGGATGATGAACAAGACTCCTGGTTGTGTTTTGGAGCAGGGAACTGTCAGCCAGTAATACCGCATTGGATAGTAACAGTGACAAACTGATGCCTTTGCCCTTGGAGACACAGCAGTTGGGATTCTCCGTTTGGGAAACTATGGGCGGGGTTCTGCGATGGCCGACGGCAAAATCGGGAAACGCGATTGGGCGGAGAATAGGTTCCGATGCAAAAATCACAGCAGGCGCCAATTTGACGTCAAATCGCAATTCTCCGTCACCTCCTCAATGCGTTCCGGAATGCATGTACAATAGACACCGTTTGCATATCATTAGCGGGCCTGACCCGGTATTCTCCGGGGCCTCCACAATTCTTTGCCTCCGATGGGTCAAGTTCCAGACGGCGCGTTTCACTTATGCTTTTAAAAATCGTGAAACCAGCATCATGGCTGATGAGGGAGAGGGAGGAGGTAGGACACGGAGAGGCTCAATTGTGGGCTACCGGGCAGGACACTGGTCGGGCTGGCTGGGGTGGGGAGAGGCCCTGCCAGGGGGGAGGGGTTGAGATGGGGGAACAGGCCGAGTGGCCAGTGTGATCCCCATGGGACTGGGGAGTGTCCAGGCATGGACCACTATTGCCATGGCCTGCAAGGCAGCCAACCTGCTCCGCGCCCCACTGTCCACCCATCTTGGCCCCTGGTTCTGCAGAGTGACACGGGCCATATGGGTGCCCCCCACCTCCCCCACCTCCACCTTCCACCATACCCCCCCCCCCCCCCCCACCCTGCCACCACCTGCCGGTGAGGCATCAGGCTGCCCACCCAGGGAAACGCCCACTGAAGCCCCTACTGCTGATGCCGGGATGAGCATACCACTGGCAAGGGCAGTGCCAGCCGAGGTACCCCAGGCATCAGGGACGGGCACCAGGGCCAGAGGCCCCCATGGTGCTGTGCAGAGAGGGGGCCAGGGGTGCAGGGATAGGTGTGGGGGGGCACGAGGGGGAAGAGCCCACAGTGCCAACCGTGGCCACCATGTAGCCCATTGGATTTGGTTGGGCACTGGGGTACGCACCATGTTGGCCTTTCAAACCCTGCAAACAATGGATATTGGAATTCAACCAGCAATGGTGGCCTTCCTGCTAGTTGCAGCCCTGGGGGATGCACTGCAGCTGTACGAGCTGGAAATGCTCCAGGAGTAAGAGGAGCATGCAGCAGCGGAGCGTGCAGCAGAGGAGCATGCAGCAGAGGAGCGTGCAGCAGAGGAGCGTGCAGCAGAGGAGCGTGCAGCAGAGGAGCGTGCAGCAGAGGAGCATGCAGCAGAGGAGCGTGCAGCAGAGGAGCGTGCAGCAGAGGAGCATGCAGCAGAGGAGCGTGCAGCAGAGGAGCGTGCAGCAGAGGAGCGTGCAGCAGAGGAGCGTGCAGCAGAGGAGCGTGCAGCAGAGGAGCGTGCAGCAGAGGAGCGTGCAGCAGAGGAGCATGCAGCAGAGGAGCGTGCAGCAGAGGAGCGTGCAGCAGAGGAGCGTGCAGCAGAGGAGCGTGCAGCAGAGGAGCATGCAGCAGAGGAGCGTGCAGCAGAGGAGCGTGCAGCAGAGGAGCGTGCAGCAGAGGAGCGTGCAGCAGAGGAGCGTGCAGCAGAGGAGCGTGCAGCAGAGGAGCGTGCAGCAGAGGAGCGTGCAGCAGAGGAGCGTGCAGCAGAGGAGCGTGCAGCAGAGGAGCGTGCAGCAGAGGGACAGGTGGCAGCAGCCCAGAATGGACAGCCAGCTGCTTAACAGGCCGAGGAGGAGGATGTGCCAAGGAGATGCCGCATGAGGCCTCGTGTACAACGGTAACGCCTGTCATTCGAGTATCTGCCGGACCGGGCATGCCCTCGACATGCCGAATTTCCTTAGTTTCCTGAGGACGTATAGGCGCTGCTGTGCTTTCTTGGTGGTAGCGTCGAAGTGGGTGGACAAGGACAGATTTTTGGTGATGAGCACACCTAGGAATTTGTGGTAGTGGCCCTAATGCTGGAGCAGAAGCTCCGTGTTTGAGTCCAATGCCAGGACTTGTTGGCCACAGAAGGAGTGATCATAACATGGTTCAACAGGTTGATAATCAGTTTGTGAATCCTTCCACCACTTCTCCCACTACTCCCTAAATGGTTAAAAAAAAGACGTGTGGGTATGAAGATACATTTAAAAAAAACATTTGACCAGCCATATTTAAACAGCATGCGGGGCTTTCACCCCAACCTTGAAAAAGTTGGAGCCTCTTGCTCGAACTCAGAAACCAACATCATTTTAATCAGCTTTCAGTGAGGTTAGTGCTTGGTGCTGGCATTGCAAGGAAAACATGGCGATATGAAATGTGGGCCCAGAAGAAGACCGAGCAGGTAGGTTTTCTTTCCTCATGTTCCATTGTAGGCAGGAGGAGTTGGAGTCCTCTTACAGGAACCACATGGAAACTTTGAGCCTCCCCTTCCCCTCCACTTTCCTCAACATGATCACCCCTATTGCCTTACTTACTTCAGTGGCAGGGACCATTCCCAAAGAGCCCGCCATGCTTGCACTGCCCGTGTCCACCAGCCTCACACCATTAGTGCCAAGTTCATGTGAGAGTCGGGCCTAATGCCATGAAATGAGGACTAGCAGTTAAAAAGGACCACAGGTGGGCCGGTTTTCTCCCGGAATCAGTGGGGTGGCCCATACCGGCGCCAATGAGCGGCGTGAACCACTTCGGCGTTGGGCCGCCCGGAAGTTGCGGAATCCTCCGCACTTCCGGGGGCTAGGCTGGTGCTGGAGGGGTTGGCGCCACGCAGGGGGTTTCTTGTCTGCGCCGGCCACCATGGAGCCTTACAGAGGCCGGAGCGGAGGGAAAGAGTGCACCCACGGCACAGGCCCGACGGCAGAGCGGTGGGCCCTGATCGCGGGCCAGGCCACCATGGGAGTCCCCTGGGGCCGGATCCCCCTGCACCGCCCCCCCCCCCCCAACCGAGGACCCCCCCCCCCAACCGAGGACCCCCCCCCCCCCCCCCCCCCCCCCGAGGAGCCAGGTCCCGCCGGTATGGACCATGTCTAATCCACGCCAGCGGGACTGGCCGAAAACAGGTGGCCGCTCGGCCCATCGGGGCCCGGAGAATTGCCGTGGGGGGTCGCTGCCAATGGCCCCCACCTGGCGCGGCGCGATCCCCGCCCCCACGCGAAAACCGGTGCCGGAGAATTCAGCGGCCGGCGCCGGAGCGGCGGGCGGGATTCACGCCGCTCCCCGGCGAGTCGCCGACCCAGCTGGGGGGGTCAGAGAAACCCGCCCCTCATGTTTGACACTCGCTTCGCTGACTCCACACTCACTATTCAACTCAAATTAAATCAGTGCTTCAGTATTTCTTTGAATAAACTTCAGTTTGATTTATAAATTCTGCCGCTTGTTTCAAAAATTGATAAGCATGATTGGAATCCAGCAGAGAGAATTCCGAAACCCTGATCTATTGTCCCTTTGTCTGTACCATTCATTTCACACTCAGACAACCATCTCTCCATTGGCAGGCTCATTGATCAATTCTGGGACACGATGTCCTGATTGCATATTCATGCCAGTCAAAATTGTATTGTAAGCCTTGTATCAATCAGTTTATCTGTGCGTATCCATTTGTTCTTTTATTTTAGCCCGATATCAATTTGAACAGTTGATTGAGTGATTTGAAAATTTGCACAAACTTAGTGGGTAAAATGGAACAAAGATTAGGAAGTGAGCAGCAATGTTCAACTGAGAATTCGATCCTTTGCTTTGAAACAAACTGAAAATCTCAAGTTTATATTCCAGAAGACATCCCCCGTAAATTGGCATCACCTAAACAGCAATTCATTGAAGCATCCCAAATGTAACTCAATTGGAAATCGCACACAAAGTAAATTAGTAAGATTCAGATTCGCACTCGAATCCCGCAAATTGTTCACCGTCAGACCGTCTGAGGTCCAGATGAGTTTGTCTTTATAATTTAAAAAAGATACAAGTGCAAACATAAATCTCCACAATGGACTTTTGCATGAACATAATGGCTGCCACCTTGAGCCCGCACTCGCCGTCCACGGGATCGGCGGTGAGTGCGTAAAATCCCGTGAGAATCGGGAAACCCGAGTCTTGCCGGAGAGATGGGGTCTGGATTCTCCGTTATTGGGACTATGTCCCCACGCCGGTGTCAAAACTGTGGAGTTTCACGCGGGGCCACAAATTCCTAGCCCTGCAGGGGGTTAGCAGGGACCCGGCGTAGAACTAGCAGTTTTTGCTGCAGATACGGGCCCCCACCCTTCTGGATCGGAGGCCGCGCACGTGCATGGCGGCGGTCTCCAGCAGCCACGTAGTGCTCCATGGCTGACTCGGACCACGGAGCTGGACCCTAAAAATAAACCCCCAATCAGCCGCTCGCCCGACCCTGTCCACCCGTACAAACATTTCCCGGCCACTTATAGGGACCACTCCCTGCCCTCCTATTGGCCCGCCCCCGATCGGGGCGGCTGCGGACTAGTTTCCTGACCGGCTGGACCACATTAAATCCATGCCATTGGGACTTTGGCCGGTCAGAGGTGGAGAATGGTGGAGCGGGCCTCTGGCAATCCCCCAGGTAAGTCCTATGCGGCGTTGTGTACTTGGCGAGTACGCCGTTTTTCAGGGCCCGCAGAATCAGGGAACCGGCGCCGGTCCCGATTCCGTGCAAGAAAATATATTTTCCGCCCTCGCTGCGATTGCGGCGTCGGGGTGCGGAGAATCCAGCCCCGAGTTTCCAGATTTTTCTCGCCGGCAACGTCTTGAAATTCACGCCCACATAGGGCGTGATCCTCATTTTAATACATTGCCATAATTTTACGGATCATTCGAGCCCCCCCCCCCATCACATGATCCCCCCGACTCGATATTCAGAATTTAACATAGATACGTAGACCATACAGTGCACAAGTAGGCCATTCAGCCCTTCGAGTCTGCACCAACCCACTTAAGTCCTCCCTTCCGCCCTATCCCCCTAACCCAATAACTCCTCCTAACATTTTTGGACACTAAGGGCAATTTATCATGACCAATCCGCCTAACCTGCACATCTTTGGACTGTGGGAGGAAACCGGAGCACCCGGAGGAAACCCAGGCAGACACAGGGAGAACGTGCAGACTCCGTGATGTACCGTCAATTACCACGAGACGAGAATGGTGAAACAATCGAGGCTTTATTGCACAAGATGTTGTGCCTCCTGCAGCTGGAACCAGAATGGGAGCAGTGCAGGAGAGCTTACACTTTTATACGCCACCTGCTGGGAGGAGCCAGCAGGCAGTGATTTACTGTAATACCTTTAATACACAGGCAGTGCTGTAATACATACAATATATCACTAGTGGTGTTTACCACATTCACCCCGTTTAAAAAGGAGTCCGGCGGGGGTGAAGAACAACATTACAGATTAAGTCTGTCGGGGGCTTTGACCCTCCGCTGCGATCGCCTCAGTCCTGGTGGTGATGTGGGCACCGACCTGGTCACCTGCGACGCCGGGCGCGTGTTGTCCTCGTCTTTGTCACCCCTGAGTGAATCCAGTGGGAGGACGGATCCCGCTGGGGTGGGGGTTGCGGTGAGCTTCGCTGGTGGGAGGGTAGGTGGCGCAGGGGTGAATGAGGCAACCGGGGGGGGGGGGAGGGGAGGGTCAGATCGGATGTCGTGGGTGGGGACCCAGCGGGTGCCAGGTCCCGGAGGGAGACTGTGTCTTGGCACCTGTCGGGGTGTGCCACGTAGGCGTACTGCGGATTTGGGTTTGCGTGTAGGAGGTGGACTTTCTCGACTAAGGGGTCCAATTTATGGCTCCGCACATGTTGCCAGAGGGGGACGGGTCCAGGAACTGTCAGCCATGTTGGGAGCGAGACCCCGGAGGTGGACTTCCTGGGGAAGGCAAACACACGTTTGTAGGGGTCTCATTAGTGGCGGAGCAGAGGAGCGACTGGATGGAGTGGAGCGTGTCGGGGAGGACCTCCTGCCAGCGGGAAACCGGGAGATCTTTAGACCGCAGGGCCAGCAGGACGGCCTTCCAGACTGTCCCGTTCTCCCTCTCCACCTGCCCATTTCCCCGGGTGTTGTAGCTGGTCGTCCTGCTCGAGGCGATGCCCTTGCTGAGCAGGAACTGACACAGCTCATCGCTCATGAAAGAGGATCCCCGATCGCTGTGGATGTAGGTGGGGAAACCGAACAAGGTGAAGATGCTGTGCAGGGCTTTAATTACCATGGCAGAAGTCATGTCGGGGCATGGGATGGCGAAGGGGAACCGGGAGTACTCATCGATAACGTTGAGGAAGTACATGTTACGGTCAGTGGAGGGAGGGGCCCTTTGAAGTCCATGCTGAGATATTCAAAGGGGCGGGAGGCCTTCACCAGGTGCGCTCTATCTGGCCGGTAGAAGTGCGGCTTGCACTCTGCGCAGACTTGGCAGTCTCTGGTGACGGTCCTGACTACCTCAATGGAGTAGGGCTGGTTGCGGGCCTTGACAAAATAGAAGAACCGGGTGACCCCCGGGTGGCAGAGTTCATAGTGGAGAGCCCGGAGTCGGTCCACTTGTGCGCTGGCACATGTACCCGCGGGATAGGGTATCTGGGGGCTCATTGAGCTTACCCGGGCAATACAAGATCTCATAGTTATATGTGGAGAGCTCGATCCTCCACCTCAAGACCTTGTCATGTATGATCTTGCCCGCTGTGTATTATTAAACATGGAGGTAACCGACCATTGGTCAGTGAGGAGAGTGAATCTCCTGCTGGCCAGGTAATGCCTCCAACGCCGCACAGCTTCCACAATGGCTTGGGCCTCCTTCTCGACAGAGGAGTGCCGAATTTCGGAGGCATGGAGGGTGCGGGAAAAGAAAGGCCTGCCCACCTGGTTGAGGGTGGCGGCTAGAGCCACGTACGATGCATCGCTCTCCATTTGGAAGGGGAGGGACTCGCCAACCGCGTGCATCGTGGTCTTGGCGATGTCCGCCTTGATGTGGTTGAAGGCCTGGCAGGCCTCAGCCATCAGGGGAAAAACTGTGGACGTGATGAGTGGGTGGGCCTTGTCCGCATAATTAGGGACCCACTGAGCGTAATAGGAGAAAAACTCCAGGCATCGTTTCAGGGCCTTGGGGCAGTGGGGGAGAGGGAGTTCCAGGAGGGGGCGCATGCGGTCGGGGCCAGGCCCTAGGACTCCATTTTCCACAAAGTAGCCAAGGATGGCTAAGCGGTTGGTGCAGAACACGGATTTCTCCTTATTGTAGGTGAGGTTAAGGAGTTTGGCCGTATGGAGGAATTTTTGGAGATTTGCGTCGTGGTCCTGCTGATCGTGGCCGCAGATGGTGACGTTATCTAGGTACGGGAAGGTGGCCCGCAGCCCGTACTGGTCAACAATTCGGTCCATTTCTCGCTGGAAGACCGAGATCCCATTGGTGACGCCGTAGGGAACCCTAAGGAAGTGATAGAGGCGGCCATCTGCTTTGAACGCAGTTTATTGGCAGTCCTCCGGTCGGATGGGGAGCTGGTGGTTGGCGGACGTCAGGAGGACGTAGAGCCAGAAGTTGCTGAACTCTGCGCCCTGGACGGTGAGGGTCGCGATACAGTACCCCCGGATTTCAACGGAATGGGATCCGGAGGCCAGGGAGATTTTCTGGGTGACGGGGTGTACCAGAAGGGAGCAGCGCCTTACCGTAGTGGGGTGGATGAAACTCTCTGTCTCGGAGTCAAAGAGACAGGTCGTCTCGTGACCGTTGATCTTCACCATCGTCGTAGCGGTCGCGAGGTTGCGGGGCCGAGACTGATCCAGGGTGATGGAGGCGAGCTGCGGAAGATGCTGGGAGGTCCCGGGCTGATCAGCGGTGGCGGAGGTAGCAGTAGGCGTCAAACGGCCAGACGAGCAGGGGTCCTGAGGCACGGTCCAAAATGGCGCTGAAGATGGTGGCGCCCACAGGCCGCACGTGGCTTGCGGAGGGGAAGATGGCGGCGCCCCTGGGTCGCACGTGGGGGTGTAGAAATGCCGGGCCTGGAAACAGCGGCGACCGACCGGGCCTGGCAAACGGAAACAAAGTGCCCTTTCTTCCCAAACTCGTTGGAGGTCGCGCTCCGCGCCAGGCAGCGCTTCCTGGGGTGTTTTGCTTTGTCCACATAAATAACACTTGGGCCCTCCAGAGTTGGCTGGCTGCCACGTGGCGCAGGCTTGCGGTGAACTTGAGTCGGCAGCTGGTGGAGCCCACGATGCCCACGAGGGTGCCGTGCGGTCGGGGGTGTAGGACTGCAGGTTACTGGAGGCCACTCCTTTTTTAAAAAAATATATTTTATTCAAATTTTTCGGTCAAACAAAGACAGTACAAAATTTTCCCCTTTTGCAACTTTAAAACAATATAAATAATGATGATGACCGTTTTTTTTAAGAATAAACAATACATTAACTAGACGGCAACTGCCAGCAACAAAAAATAAAAACTAGCCAATATCCAAAATAATAAAGTCACAAAAACCAATATAAATAACTCATATACAAACACCTGTACAAAACCCCTGAGGGCCGGGATGGGCCCCCCCCTCCCCCCCCCCCCCCCGTCCCCCCCCCCTTCCCCCTCCCCCCTGGGTTGCTGCTGCTACCTTCCCCATTTCCCTTATCGTTCTGCGAGATAGTCGAGGAACGGTTGCCACCGCCTGGTGAACCCTTGAGCCGAACCTCTTAGTGCGTATTTTATCCGCTCCAGTTTTATAAACCCCGCCATGTCACTTATCCAGGCCTCCACGCCTGGGGGTTTAGCTTCTTTCCACATAACTAATATCCTTCGCCGGGCTACTAGGGACGCAAAGGCTAAAACATCAGCCTCTCTCGCCTCCTGCACTCCCGGCTCGTCCGCAACCCCAAATATCGCCAACCCCCAGCCTGGCTCGACCCGGACCCCCACCACCCTTGAAAGCACATTCACCACCCCCACCCAGAACCCATGCAGTACCGGGCATGACCAAAACATGTGGGTGTGGTTCGCTGGGCTTCCCACGCATCTCCCACACCTATCCTCCACTCCAAAAAATCTACTTAACCTTGCTCCAGTCATGTACGCCCTATGTAGAACCTTGAATTGTATCAGGCTGACCCTGGCGCATGAGGACGAAGAGTTTACCCTACTTAAGGCATCTGCCCACAGCCCCTCCTCAATCTCTTCCCCCAGCTCCTCTTCCCATTTTCCCTTCAGCTCCTCCACCATCGTCTCCCCCTCGTCTCTCATTTCTCTGTATATATCTGACACCCTACCATCCCCCACCCATGCCCCCGAAATCACTCTGTCCTGAATCACTTGCGCCG
The DNA here is from genome assembly GCF_047496885.1 of Scyliorhinus torazame. Taxonomy (NCBI): domain Eukaryota; kingdom Metazoa; phylum Chordata; class Chondrichthyes; order Carcharhiniformes; family Scyliorhinidae; genus Scyliorhinus; species Scyliorhinus torazame. The sequence goes on along the minus strand of NC_092713.1, from coordinate 282,494,611 downwards.
GGAGCCGCGGAAATTCCCTCACCTGTTGCCCCGCAAAAGCCCTCAGTTGCATATATCGAAATGCATTCCCCGGTGGCAACCCATATTTTTCTGTCAGTGCTCCCAGACTCGCAAACGTCCCGCCTAGGAACAAATCCTTCAATTTCACAATCCCTGCTCTCTGCCAAGCTTTAAATCCCCCGTCTATCTTCCCCGGGACGAACCTGTGGTTGTTCCTTATCGGGGGCCACACTGAGGCACCCGTCACTCCCTTATGCCGTCTCCACTGCCCCCAAATTTTCAGTGTTGCCACCACCACTGGACTTGTGGTGTATTTCTTCGGGGAGAACGGTAAAGGCGCCGTCGCTAATGCTTTTAGGCAGGTTCCCCTACAGGACGCCATCTCTAGTCTTTTCCACGCCGCTCCCTCCCCTTCCCCCATCCACTTGCATACCATTGATATGTTGGCGGCCCAATAATAGTCACTTAAACTCGGCAGTGCCAGTCCCCCCATATCCCTACTATGCTGCAGGAACCCCCTCTTCACTCTTGGGGTCTTCCCAGCCCACACAAAACTCATAACGCTCTTATCCACTTTCTTGAAAAAGGCCTTTGTAATCATCACAGGGAGGCACTGGAACACAAAAAGAAACCGCGGAAGGACCACCATTTTAACCGCCTGCACCCTACCCGCCAGTGACAGGGGCACCATGTCCCATCTCCTAAAGTCCTCTTCCATCTGCTCCACCAATCTTACTAAATTAACTTTATGCAAGGTTCCCCTGTTCCTGGCCATCTGGATCCCTAGGTACCGAAAATCCCTTGTTACTCTCCTCAACGGCAAATCATCTATTCCCCTGCTCTGTTCCCCAGGGTGCATCACAAACAGCTCACTCTTCCCCATATTCAATTTATATCCTGAAAATTCCCCAAACTCCCTGAGTGTCTGCATTATCTCGGGCATCCCCTCCACTGGGTCCGTGACATACAACAACAAATCATCGGTGTATAGTGACACCCGGTGCTCTTCTCCTCCCCTAAGTACTCCCCTCCACTTCCTGGAGCCCCTCAGCGCTATGGCCAGTGGCTCAATTGCCAACGCAAACAGTAACGGGACAGAGGACATCCCTGTCTTGTCCCTCTGTATAGACGGAAGTGGTCAGATCTCTGCCTATTTGTAATCACACTCTGGAGGCCACTTCTAATGAATTAGCAAGCTGCCTAGTCCCCGCGAGATCGAGCGTACTCCCTTCCAATAGTCGCTGGCGGACGTACGTAGACTTCATGCCCGTGACATAAGTGTCTCTAATTAAAAGTTTGGTGTGTTGGACTGCCAAAACTGCCTGGCAGTCACAGTTCCTACCGAGGATCTGTAAGGCCCGTAAGAAATCGTCCAGATTCTCCCCGGGGAGTTGCTGTCTCGTGACCAGGAGGTGCCTGGCGTACACTTGATTCACCTGTTTAACATAATGTCCCTTCAGGAGCATCATCGCTTCGGAGTAGGTGGGCGCATCCCGGATGAGGGGGAAAATTTTAGGGCTCACCGTGAGTAAAGGACTTGGAGCTTCTGCGAGTCCGAGGTTTCTTCAGCGGCTGCTCTGAGGTAGACTTCGAAGCGGCTAGCCAGTGGTCGAAGGTAGACGTGGCGTTGGCTGCGTGAGGGCTCAGATGCAGGCGATCAGGCTTGATGAGGAGATCCATCTTTTAAAATCTTGTTCAATAAATTGATGTACCATCAATTACCACGAGATGAGAATGGTGGAACAATCGAGGCTTTATTGCACAAGATGTTGTGCCTCCTGTAGCTGGAACCAGAATGGCTGCAGCGCGAGAGAGCACACACTTTAAAACGCCGCCTGCTGGCCAGAGCCAGCAGGCAGGGATTTACCGTCGTACCTGTAATATACGGGCAGTGCCGTAATACATACAATATACCACTAGTGGTGTCTAGCACACTCCGCACAGACAATGACCCAGCAAGGAATCGAACCTGGGACCCGGCAACCCCTTAAGGTCCAGTAACTACAAGGTAGCATAGTGCTAACCACTATGCTACCTTGCTGCCCTTACTGACATTTACTGACATGCTGTCATGCCGGCAAGTTTTACAACAGGTTTGCCAGATGTGAGGCAGTGCACGGTATCCCTCCAGGGGTGTGGGGGAGGTGTGCGAGTGTCAAATAGCATCAATGGGCTTCTTATTGGGTTCCTGCCCACCCCTGCCTCCCAGCCATTTTATGCTTAGGCGGACGAGGCCTCAGGTGGGCCGCCTGCCCTTGCCCCAATTCAGGCCCAATTGAGTCCAATTATTGACCAGGTAAGGACCATTTCCCATCCAACCTCAATTTGTAGGCTGGCGGGAGGGGTTCCCGGGTATGAGGGAAGCCCGACAATAATGGGATTTTGACATCGGGTGGGAGGGCACCTCCGTCAGAAGTCCTCTTTTAACTTTGGCCGCCCTCTCCCCCTTAAGGTCCGGTAACTACTGAACCTCCCTCCCGCATTTCCCGCCTCTCCTCCAACACATGTCCACCTCCCCTACCCTCCCCATCCTGACCCTCCCAAAACATTATTTTCCTGGAATCCCAGGACTTAGGCTCTGAGAACGATATGCAGTCCCAGTCCTGTCCACTGCAGTGTTTGGTGCTGCATCTCACTGAGTCGTGAACCAGGCTCGAAGAGCAGAATGGGTTACTCTTACTCCTATTTTTTATGCTCTTATTTTCTTATGTGACTGTCCCCCAGTTGGCCAACACCAAGCAATGCTGCTGTACTATTGAAATTTGATCTGATTGGGGAGCGTATGCTGATCTTGGCACATATGTCTTGGCATCTAGTGGTCGAATGAACTACAGAATGAGAAGTATGGGTCCTTCAGTGTTTTAGAAAGGTTCAATCACCAGCTTATATTAACAGGATCAGCCTTTCAGGTCCATTCAACCAGTATTCCTCCTCTGCCCATAAAATCAATAAGCCTAATTAAAACGCCATTCCGAACCCAATAATGACAATAAATTTTAATGTTTCAGAATAATTCTTCATGATTCTACCTCAGTGCTGTGTTCAAGGAACAGAAGATGCCAATGCACAGAAGAGAATAGCTATCTCACCCTTCCAATACATTAGTGACAAGGCAGTCACTCTGATCTCTTATTAGAGTTGATAGCCATGAAGTGCCAGCATAATTGGCATAAGAGATCCTGATTTCTTTTTCATACCGTTGAACTTATTAGCATACCCTCTCAATAAAGAAGAACTGACAGATCATTATGTGAAGTTACTGATTACCACCCTCATTCACCAACAGTTTACAGTAGAGTCAAGTTTACTTACTGTGAGAGACTCATGCAAGATTTCTAACAACACGTGTAACTCAGTGTGTCTGTTACCAAGCATAACTGTGAACCATGTTAAACTTATCAAGAAGAAACGTTATTACAAATGACAGCCCAAGTAAAGCAGTTATGTTCCATCAGCTTTTGCAAAATGTTCTAATTCGTGAAGACGATTGCGCTGTGGCAGTGCCACTTCTGCTTCAGATCCAATGGACACGGGTCCAGCTTAAAGCCTGTCACTAGATTTGCTAGTAACTGGGACAATAATTTGCTTTTATTTATCATGATTGTGGAAACATTGAACCAGCCCATGCTCTCCTAACTCGGAGCTAGTTCTGACGGAGGCAAATGCTTACAACTCACTCCTGTCAAGTTTCCTTCCATGGCCCAATGTCAGCTGTTGTGTCGGGACAGTACACTCCAGGCGAGGTGGAATACTTCACCTCATTTGGGTTCTATGCATGTCAGTGCCAATGGGCAGAGTTCTCTCATGATCACACCACCTGGATCAATAGCAGGTGGTGGGGTGGAATCAGCTACACACCGGCATGAATTTCCCATGGGATCATCCGATAGTGCCCGCCATGGCAGATTGGGTATCCCGCTGGAGGCCCGCAGGAAATCGACTTGCATCCCGCGAGTGGGATGGAAATGAAGGCCCGACTAGAATCCGCCCCCCCCCCCCCCCCGCCCATGCCCAATTCTCCGTGATGACAACGGGGAAACACACTGGCCCAGAACACATCTGGACCAACTTGGTGTGCAAAGTTGAGATTGACCTTTAGGGCCTCGTTCACATCACGGACATCCGAGGAGAAGATGCCGCTGCAGATACACGATCTTCGAGGGACATGTACATTGTGTGCTGGGTGGATCTTTACGCTGTCGGCACCACCGCAAAGCAGCTCTTGGAAGATGGGAAGTCTCCACACAGCAGCTTCAGTTATGCTAATCGCAAACCTTCAGGGCCTTCACCAGTGGCTCACAGGATCTTCCATGGCCTTCGATGCTGTCTCAGACCTGCTTCAGAACATCAGAGTCTGCACCACAGGCTCACATGGGTGTTGCTGCTGTCTCACACCTGCTTCGGAACATCTGGGTCTGCACCATGGCGCACAGCATCTTTCATGGATGTTTGGATGTTGATGCAGTCTCGGACCTGCATCGGAACATCTGGGTCTGCACCATGAGTAACGGCAGAGGAAGCGGTCAAGTGGGGGCGGGGGCGGGGTGGGGTGGAATGCCCAGGTGGGGGAGGGGATTGTGGTGTCAATGATTGCCTCCTTTATTGTTGTTCATGGAAAATGGATGACACTGGCTGGGACAGCATTTATTGCCCATCCCTGTGGGCATTTAGGAGTCAACCACATTGTTGTGGATCTGGAGCTTAGCTGACAGTGAATATATTTGCAGATAATATAGTGACACTGCTTACCCGTGTAACTACTTGTTACCAAAAATCCTTGATATTACATGGCCTGTTCCTTCTTCGAAGTGCTGCCATGACATCTGCATCAGGGGCGGAGGAGCCTGTGGAGTTGTCAGCCCTGCGGCCTTTGATGACTTTAGCAGGTGTCCTCGGGAGGGCCGAGGCCTGGAGGACCCCAGGTTACTTTGCCTTTCCCCCACTGGGCCAGCTGCTCCCTCTGTGGTGACAGAGGATGAGGTTGAAGGGGACCATAGGCTGAGGGGATTCAGAAGGACTGGACAACCTCTGAGACTCCTGAGTGCGTGGCCCAGGGGTGTCCAGCTGCTGCTCCTCCTTCATTTGCTGCCTGAGGGCCTCGGCCTGATTTCTTGAGGGGAAGGGACACCTGGAGGGACATCGATGACTCCATTCCCCTCTCATGTTGCCACTGCATGAACTAATCCATGGCAATGACAAAGGGGTGCAGGTCTGCATGAATCTCCGGCAGAAACCGAGTGTTCTGCTGGACCAGGATATCCACTGTCTCTACCATCCTCCCCAAGGAGACCTCAGGTTGTACACATGTGGGCAACACTTCATCAGAGAGCAGGGGGGCAGATAGAACCGATTCACGTGCCACTCTGTTGTGGGTTTCCAACCGCTCTGCGTAATGTTGCCCCACCTCTTGCTGCCTCTCCACCAAGAGTGGGAAGGGCGATTCGTCACAGCTGCCCCTTTCCCAGCAGTCATCTGTCTGCTGCAGACACATGTCCGTGCAGTGACACACCAGATTGTGAGATCCTTCCTCAACTAGTACTAATACCCACCGAGGTGTGTGATCCTGAGCTGGTGGAGGAGGCAAGTGAGCGCTGTGATACCTCCACAGATGTGGAGCTCTCCTCTCCCACTCCCTCATGGAAACCTCTGGGATGGTGCCGGGGCTTGTTAGGGTCTCTTCCTCCTCTTTCTCCTCGGCAATATTGGGTAATATTGGATTAGCCAGCTGAAAAAACCCCACCCGATTTTCCTTTCCAACCATCGGCAGTCAATCTGAAATTACCCATTTTAAACCCTCTGCCAAAGTTGACAATTTCAGCGATGGAAAATAAAACTTCAATCAGAAATTATTTTCCAGGAGATGCAGCCATTATTGAATCTTACGATCTCTACAATTCAAAAGGAGTCCGTTCGGCTCATCGAGTCTGCACCGACCCTCTGAAAGAGCACGCTACCAAGGCCCATTCCCCATCCTATGACAATCACCTTGCGCGTTGATCATGTGCAATCCACCTAACCCGCACATCTTTGGACTGTGAGATCCAGCAGAGGGCAGTAGAGCGGAGCTGCTGATTGGCTGTTGTGGGGAAAATTTGCATCTGTGCATTGCGGTCACTCCATCCAGAAAGTGTACCTGAGCAAGACACCCGAGGTGTTCAAGTCAAGACAAGCATCCAGCAGAGGGCAGTAGAGCAGAGCTGCTGATTGGCTGTTGCAGGGGAAATTTGCATCTGTGCATTGCGGTCACTCCATCCAGAAAGTGTACCTGAGCAAGACACCCTAGGTGTTCAAGTCAAGACAAGCATCCAGCAGAGGGCAGTAGAGCGGAGCTGCTGATTGGCTGTTGCAGGGAAAATTTGCATCTGTGCATTGCGGTCACTGCATCCAGAAAGTGTACCTGAGTAAGGCACCCTAGGTGTTCAAGTCAAGGCAAGCATCCAGCAGAGGGCAGTTGAGTGAAGCTGCTGATTGGATGTTGTGGGGAAAATTTGCATCCGTGCATTGCGATCACTGCATCCAAAAGGTGGTTTGTGGAGGAGCTGTTGTCAAGTGACTGTTAAACCCGAAACACTTCTTCAGAGTTTCCCTCCCTACCTCCTCTTCTAACCAAAAAAAGACAATCACTGTAAGGATCCCAGCTGAGTAAAGATCAAGAGGGAGACTCGAGGGTGGGTAGAAGTAGAAAGGAGTTGAACAGTGACATCACAGCCTGCAGGTAAATGATTGGCTGTGACTGGTAAGTAGTTTTTCGTTTCCCTGAGGTGTTATTGTGCAGGGCGCAGTGGTTGCTGAGTGAGTACTTGCCAAGAAGGGGAGTAAATTTTTTTTTAAACTTACTGTTGGGAGTGTAAAAATGGCACGAGATCCCAGACCCATGTTATGCTCCTCTTGGTCAATGTGGGAGTTCAGGGACACGGCCAATGCACCTGACCCCTTAATGTGCGGGAACTGTGTCCAGCTGCAGCTCCTGTTAGACCGCATGACAGCACTGGAGCTGCGGATGGACTCACTTTGGAGCATCCGCGATGCTGAGGAGGTTGTGGATAGCACGTTTTGTGAGTTGGTCGCACTGCAGATTAGGATTGGTAAAGAGAACAGGGATTGAGTGACCAAAAGACAGAGAAAGAGCAGGAAGGCAGTGCAGGTGTCCCCTGCGGTCATCTCCCTCCAAAACAGGTATATCATTTTGGATACTGTTGGGGGAGATGACTCACCAGGGGAAGGCAGTAGTAGCCAGGCTCATGGCACCGTGGCTGGCTCTGCTGCACAAAAGGGTGGGAAAAAGACTGGCAGGGCTATAGTCATAGGGGATTCAATCGTAAGGGGAGTAGCCAGGCATTTCTGTGGTCGAAAATGAGACTCCCGAATGGTATGTTGCCTCCCGGGTGCACGGGTCAGGGATGTCTCAGATCGGCAGCAGGCCATACTAAAGGGGGAAGGTGAACAGCCAGTTGTCGTGGTGCATATGGGCACCAATGATATAGGTAAATAAACGGGATGAGGTCGTACAATCAGAATTTAGGGAGTTAGGAGATAAGTTAAAAAGTAGGACCTCAAAGGTAGTAATCTCAGGATTGCTACCAGTGCCACGAGACAGTCAGAGTAGAAATTCAAGAATAGTCAGAATGAATAAGTGGCTTGAGAGATGGTGCAGGAGGGAGGGGTTCAGATTTTTGGGACATTGGAACCAGTTCTGGGGGCGGTGGGACCATTACAAATCGGATGGTCTACAACTGGGCAGGACTGGAACCAATGTCCTAGGGGGTGCTTTTGCTAACACTGTTGGGGAGGTTTTAAACTAATGTGGCAGGGGGATGGGAACCAGATTAGGAAGTTAGAGGTCAGTAAAGAGGCAACAACTAAAGCCAGTAAGGTACTAGATAAAAAACTCAATGTGACTAAGGGGAAGAGTAGACAGGGAAGAGATGATGAACGCAAAGGGACAGGTGGTCTGAGGTGTATTTGTTTCAATGCGAGATGTGTAGCAGATAAGGCAGATGAACTTAGGGCTTGGATTAGTACCTGGGAATATGATGTTATTGGTATTACTGAGACTTGGTTGAGGGAAGGGCAAGACTGGCAAATAAATATCCCAGGGTATAGATGCTTCAGGAGGGATAGAGAGGGAGGTAAAAGGGGTGGAGGAGTTGCGTTACTGGTCAGAGATAATATCACAGCTGTGATTAAGGAGGGCATGACGGAGGATTCGAGCACTGAGGCAATGTGGGTAGAGCTAAGAAATAGGAAGGGTGCAGTAACATTGTTGGGACTTTACTACAGGCCTCCCAAAAGCGAGCGTGAAGTAGAGGTACAAATATGTAGACAGATTATAGAAAAATGTAGGAGCAATAGGATGGTCGTGATGGGAGATGTTAACTTCCCCAACATTGAATGGGGCTCATGTAGTGTTGGAGGCATAGATGGAGCAGAATTTGTAAGGAGCATCCAGGAGAGTTTTTTTAAAGCAGTATGTAAATAGTCCAACTCAGGAAGGGGCCTTACTGGACCTGGTATTGGGGAATGATCCTGGCTAGGTGGTTGAAGTTTCAGTTGGTGATTACTTTGGGAATAGCGATCACAATTCCGTAAGTTTTGGAATGCTCATGGACAAAGACAAGAGTGGTCCTAAAGGAAGAGTGCTAAATTGGGGAAAGGCCAAGTATAACAAAATCCGGCAGGAGTTAGGGAATGTGGATTGGGAGCAGCTGTTTAAGGGTAAATCCACATTTCAAATGTGGGTGTCTTTTAAGGAAAGGTTGATTCGAGTGCAGGACAGACATGTCCCTGTGAAAATGAGGGATAGAAATGGCACGATTAGGGAACCATGGATGACGGGTGGAATTGTGAGACTAGCTAAGATGAAAAAGGAAGCATATATTAGATCTAGGCGACTTAAAACTGATGAAGCTTTGGAGGAATATCGGGAAAGTAGGACAAATCTCAAACGCGCAATAAAGAGGGCTAAAAGGGGTCATGAAATATCTTTGGCTAACAGGGTTAAGAAAAATCCCAAAGCCTTTTATTCGTATATAAGGAGCAAGAGGGTAATTAGAGAAAGGATTGGCCCACTCAAGGACAAAAGAGGAAATTTATGCGTGGAGTCAGAGGAAATGGGTGAGATTTTTAGTGATTACTTTGCATCGGTATTCGCCAAGGAGAGGGACATGACGGATGTTGAGGCTAGGGATGGATGTTTAAATACTCTAGGTCAAGTCGGCATAAGGAAGGGGGAAGTTTTGTGTATTCTAAAAGGCATTAAGGTGGACAAGTCCCCAGGTCCGGATGGGATCTACCACAGGTTACTGAGGGAAGTGAGGGACGAAACAGCTGAGGCCTTAACAGATATCCTTGCAGCATCATTGAGCACGGGTGAGGTCCCGGAGGACTGGAGAATTGCTAATGTTGTCCCTTTGTTTAAGAAGTGTAGCAGGGATAATCCAGGGAATTCTCGATCTGTGAGCTTGACGTCAGTGGTAGGCAAACTGTTGGAGAAGATACTGAGGGATAGGATCTATTCACATTTGTAAGAAAATAGACTTATCAGTGATAGGCAGCATGGCTTTGTGCAGGGAAGGTCATGTCTTACAAACCTAATAGAATTCTTTGAGGAATTGACAAAGTTAATTGATGAGGGAATGGCTGTAGATGTCATATACATGGACCGCAGTAAGGCATTTGATAAAGTTTCCCATGGCAGGTTGATGGAAAAAGTGAAGTTGTAAGGGGTTCAGTGTGTACTAGCTAGATGGATAAAGAACTGGCTGGGCAACAGGAGACAGAGAGTAGTGGTGGAAGGGAGTGTCTCAAAAGATGACTCGTGGTGTTCCACAGGGATCCGTGCTCGGACCACTGTTGTTTGTGATACACATAAATGATCTGGACGAAGGTATAGGTAGTCTGATTAGCAAGTTTGCAGATGATACTATGATTGGTGGAGTTGCAGATAGCGAGGAGGACTGTCAAAGAATACAGCAAAATATAGATAGATTGGAGAGTTGGGCAGTGAAATGGCAGATGGAGTTCAATCCAGGCAAATGCGAGGTGATGCATTTTGGAAGATCTAATTCAAGAGCGGACTATACGGTCAATGGAAGAGTCCTGGGGAAAATTGATGTACAGAGAGATCTCGGAGTTCAGGTCCATTGTACCCTGAAGGTGGCAACGCAGGTCGATAGAGTGATCAAGAAGGCATACAGCATGCTTGCCTTCATCGGACGGAGAATTGAGTACAAGAGTCGGCAGGTCATGTTACAGTTGTATAGGACTTTGGTTAGGCCACATTTGGAATACTGCGTGCAGTTCTGGTCGCCACATTACCAGAAGGATGTGGATGCTTTAGAGAGGGTGCAGAGGAGGTTCACCAGGATGTTGCCTGGTATGGAGGGTGCTAGCTATGAAGAACGGTTGAGTAGATTAGGATTGTTTTCGTTGGAAAGACGGAGGTTGAGGGGGGACCTGATTGAGGTCAACAAAATTATGAGAGGTATGGACAGGGTGGATAGCAGCAAGCTTTTTCCAAGAGTGGGGGTGTCAATTACAAGGGGTCACGATTTCAAGGTGAGAGGGGGAAAGTTTAAGGGAGATGTGCGTGGAAAGCTTTTTACGCAGAGGGTGGTGGGTGCCTGGAACGCTTTGCCAGCGGAGGTGGTAGAGGCGGGCACGATAGCATCATTTAAGATGCATCTAGACTGATATATGAACGGGCGGGGAACAGAGGAAAGTAGATCCTTGGAAAATAGAAGACAGGTTTAGATAAAGGATCTGGATCGGCGCAGGCTGGGAGGGCCGAAGGGCCTGTTCCTGTGCTGTAATTTTCTTTGTTCTTTGTTCTTTGAAACCGGAGCACCCGGAGGAAACCCACGCAGTCACGGGGAGAAAGTGCAAACTCCACACAGACAGTTCCCCGAGTTCAAAATTGAACCCGGGTCCCTGGTGCCATGAGGCAGCAGTGCTAATCACTGTATGGTTATATGAAAAAACCCCTGCATGCTCAGGTTTACCAGCAGCCAGTGTAAGCGGTAAGCATAACGGCTCCTTTGCAATGACTACCTGTAAATGTTTTGGGATCAGCAACACAAAAATGCAACTCACTTCTACAGTTTGCACAGCCTAGTGACACAGCAACCAAAACAGCACAAACAAACCTGAGCACTCACCAACTTAAATAAAATAAAAACAACAAATGCCTGCCAAATTCATGCTAAAAAACAATAAATAACAACATTTTATCATTATCCCCTTTGGTAAATAGCACAAAAGTACATTCAACCATTGCAGTTTCTTTCCAATAATTGCTACAAATGTAAATTCCACCATTGCACTCAATTCCAAAAAGCCTTGCATGCTTAACTTCATCATTGAAACTTCTTTCCAGTTAATAACACACATCACTGAGTCTCCTGCTTAATAATCAACTTGTACTATACTCAATTATTGCCCTATTTTCTCTATAAGCACAGATCGAGTATGATTGTAATAATTTCGCCAAGGTCAGCCTTCCAACACCAGGCCCTTTTACTTACATAACTGAAAGGTCGCAGCCGCAGCTTACAGTGTACAAGTCCAAGCCCAGGGATCTACAGAATGGCGGCCCGGGTTTGATCAGCAGGTTTTTAACTCCCGCTGCTCGCTTCTCATTGGGCAAGCTCCCGCCCTCTCAATAGAGAGGTTCATACTCAATGAAGCCCATGAAGCTCAATACTAATTGTGGTATTATCATAACTATCAGCATTGCAAGGGTTAATGTAGTGTGAAGAGTAGCCACTAGAGGGAGCTACAGTTACAACTATATAAAGCAGTAATGCTAGACTTTAGGGGAGGAGTGTTGCTGGAGATAGCTGGTGAAGGTCAGAAGAGCAGATAGGGCAACAAAGGTTAGATTATAGTTTATACCAGTGGTGAGATCATCAGTAGATGAGCATGGTTAGATGTTATTGATCAATTGTGTATTCTTAAGGACTACGTGTCGAATCCTAGTTTAGTAGTGTAAATAAAATCATAGCTTTGTTTAAGTTAAAGCTATTTGTGGTCTTTGTGAACACTACGCCAACCATGAGATAAGCAACACAAAGAACACCTCACCAATGATCCCTCGTGTCCTTTGTGCCCACCATAACAATGAGCATATCCTTTACTTAACAGATAGGGTGTGATTGTCCAGTGGCGGACGTGATTCACCATAGACTGCCAGTGAGACTTTCCAGTCCCATCGATGCTATGACATTTTGCACAGCTGACCTGCCACGCTTGCCAGGGAATCCACCAGGGAGGGTCCCCTTTGGCAGGACCGGAAGATCTCACCAGCGGGAAGGGCCGGAAAATTTCACACATAGTTTTTGCCAGTACCTGTTATGCTAGCGTTTCTCCAAATCCAGCATATAACCACACATTATAACCTCTTGCTTCTTTCTTAACCAATAAACGACAAGTTCATTATGCGACTGCACTTTAAAAATACTATATTGGGTGTAAATTTCTTTGCTACATCCGGGGGAGTCATAAAAGGTGCTAGAGAAACGCAAGTCTTTTTCTTTCTAATAATGACTATGAACAGAACTCAATCTGTAACATAGAAGTTGCTTTTCATAGCTTAATCAAGCACAAACATATATGTGCATCAACTGAAAGCGGGGGATGAATAACGTGTTTACATCATGAGTGCAGGAGGCGTGTCATGGTGGACCACAGTGAACAGTTCGGACTTTCCAGATGATATATGGCACCAACTGAAAGTCATTCATATACTCAAACTATCTAAACAAACTGAAATAGGCTGACAGGAAATGAAATAACAATCATTCCGCTTTCAGTACCTGGGAATTGAAGGTGATAATAAGAATCTTTATTGTCACAAGTAGGTTTACATTAACATTGCAATGAAGTTACTGTGAAAATTCCCTAGTCGCCAAATTCTGGCGCCTGTTCGAGTACACTGAGGGAAAATTCAGAATGTCCAAATTACCTAACAAACACGTCTTTCGGGAATTGTGGGAATTTCATAGATTATCATAGAATTTACAGTGCATAAGGAGGCCACCCTGCCCATTGAGTCTGCACCGGCTCTTGGAAAGAGCACCCCACCCAAGGTCAACACCTCCACCCTATCCCCACAACCCAGCAACCCCACCCAACACTAAGGGCAATTTTGGACACTAAGGGCAATTTATCACAGCCAATCCACCTAACCTGCACATCTTTGGACTGTGGGAGGAAACCGGAGCACCCGGAGGAAACCCACGCACACACGGGGAGGACGTGCAGACTCCTCACAGACAGTGACCCAAGCCGGAATCGAACCTGGGACCCTGGAGCTGTGAAGCAATTGTGCTATCCACAATGCTACCGTGCTGCCCCTCAATTTGGGCAGCACGGTAGCATTGTGGATAGCACAATTGCTTCACAGCTCCAGGGTCCCAGGTTTGAGTCCGGCTTGGGTCACTGTCTGTGCGGAGTCTGCACATCCTCCCCGTGTGTGCGTGGGTTTCCTCCGGGTGCTCCGGTTTCCTCCCACAGTCCAAAGATGTGCAGGTTAGGTGGATTGGCCGTGATAAATTGCCCTTAGTGTCCAAAATTGCCTTCAGTATTGGGTGGGGTTGCTGGGTTCTGGGGATAGGGTGGAGGTGTTGACCTTGGGTAGGGTGCTCTTTCCAAGAGCCGGTGCAGACTCGACGGGCCGAATGGCCTCCTTCTGCACTGTAAATTCTATGACAAACCGGAGCACCCGGAGGAAACCCTCGCAGACACGGGGAGAACGTGCAGACTCCACACAGACAGTCACCCAAGCCAGGAATCGATCCTGGGCCCCTGGTGCTGTGAAGCAACAGTGCTCACCACTATGCTACCGTGCCACTCATAGGGGATACTGTTCAACTAAATGGGAATTCAGTCCCATGCAGACGACACAAAGGTTGGTGGAATTGCGGATAGCGATGAGGACTGTCTGAGGATACAGCAGGATTTAGATTGTCTGGAGACTTGGGCGGAGAGATAGCAGATGGAGTTTAATCCGGACAAATGTGAGGTAATGCATTTTGGAAGGGCTAATGCAGGTAGGGAATATACAGTGAATGGTAGAACCCTCAAGAGTATTGAAAGTCAAAGAGATCTAGGAGTACAGGTCCACAGGTCATTGAAAGGGGCAACACAGGTGGAGAAGGTAGTCAAGAAGGCATACGGCATGCTTGCCTTCATTGGCCGGGGCATTGAGTATAAGAATTGGCAAGTCATGTTGCAGCTGTATAGAACCTTAGTTAGGCCACACTTGGAGTATAGTGTTCAATTCTGGTCGCCACACTACCAGAAGGATGTGGAGGCTTTAGAGAGGGTGCAGAAGAGATTTACCAGAATGTTGCCTGGTATGGAGGGCATAAGCTATAAGGAGCGATTGAATAAACTCGGTTTGTTCTCACTGGAACGAAGGAGGTTGAGGGGCGACCTGATAGAGGTATACAAAATTATGAGGGGCATAGACAGAGTGGATAGTCAGAGGCTTTTCCCCAGGGTAGAGGGGTCAATTACTAGGGGGCATAGGTTTAAGGTGAGAGGGGCAAGGTTTAGAGTAGATGTACGAGGCAAGTTTTTTACGCAGAGGGTAGTGGGTGCCTGGAACTCGCTACCGGAGGAGGTAGTGGAAGCAGGGACGATAGGGACATTTAAGGGGCATCTTGACAAATATATGAATAGGATGGGAATAGAAGGATACGGCCCCAGGAAGTGTAGAAGATTGTAGTTTAGTCGGGCAGTATGGTCGGCACGGGCTTGGAGGGCCGAAGGGCCTGTTCCTGTGCTGTACATTTCTTTGTTCTTTGTTCTTTGTATAGCTGATGTGTTGGGTGTTCTGGATCACATACACGTCACCAACACTTGAAGTAGTGAAACACTATTTTATTAGAAGGTTAACTATTTAAACATACTTGAACTGTGGGTAAATACGATACTAGCTTTAACTAAAGTCCTTTGCCGTGTCCTAACCAGTTGATGCACTCAGCACATGGTGAATGTCTGTGTTGCAGGCTCTGAGCTTTTTTACGCACACCATGGAACTGACCCAGTCGATTGGTTCCGTAACTCTGGAGATCACTCCTTGGTCTTGGAGGTCCTGCAGCTGCTGCTTGAGGCGGTCCTTGAGGGGTGCTGGGACTCTGCGAGGTGCATGCACCACAGGCGTGGCGTTCTGTTTGAGTAGGATCTTGTAAGTATGTGGGAGTGTGCCCATGCCTTCGAAGACGTTGCGGTGCTGGTCGATGATGGCGTTGACTTGCGCCCTGAAGTCAGCATCCTGGAAGGCAGACGTGTCATCAGGAGAGAGAGAGCGAACTCTTTGAACGAGGTTTAGCAGCTTGCACGCCTGTGCGCCAAGCAGAGAGACCTTCGTGGAGCCCACGATCTCGAAAGGAAGGATGGCTTTTCGTGACTTGTGCGTCACTTCGAGTTGGCATGAGCCGGTAGCAGGAATGATGTTGCCATTGTAGTCCAATAGCTGGCAGGCCGATGGAAGAATTGTTGGTTTGACACGAAGGCTTTGGAAAGCAGACCACGCCATGAGATTGGCGGAAGCACCAGTGTCCAGGCGGAATCGTATTTGGGACCAGTTGACCTTCAGGGTGGCACACCACTCATCGTCTGGATCGATGCTGTATACCGACAGCGGCTGGTGTCTTTGCTTCAGGGACAGCCTGTTTTTCGTTATGACACCGACTCGAAAAAGCGCTTTCGGGTCCTCGGTGCCACTGCTGTGCGGGAGGTCAGAATCGGACTCGGTGACCGTGGGTTGAATTGCCCGAACATTCCTGCGACGCTGGCTGAAGCGATATGAATTGGAAGGCTGAGCTGCTCGACAGCAGGCAGCATAGTGGCCAAGTCTTCTGCATTGTAGGCATTGTCGAGATTTTGCGGGGCATTGCCACTTTAAATGGGCGGAGCCACAGTTGCCGCACGTCGTGACGTCAGCACGTTCGCTGCACCACCGCGCATGCGCGGTGTGGTCATGCGTGGTGCGCGCCTGCGCATTACGTTCCTCCACGTCGCCGTCCCCTCGTTTGGTGCGTACAAGCGCGGGAGTCCGCGAAAAGCACGAGAAATGGCCGCCGTTGGACCCGTTCCGCCTCGTGGGGACCTTGCCGCGCCGTTTCAGCTGCTTGTATATGGGAGTACCGACTGGTGGCATTTTCATGTAGGACACAGGTCTCGATGGCGGTCGCTAGGGTGAGTTGCTTTACTTTGAGGAGCTGCTGACGTAGGGGGTCCGACTGAACACCGAAAACGATCTGGTCGCGTATCATGGAGTCGGAGGTGGGCCCGTAGCTGCAAGATTGCGCAAGGATGCGGAGTTGCGTTAGAAAGGATTGGAAAGGTTCCCCTGAAAACGCTGCTGGAACACGTAGCGCTCAAAAATTTCATTCACCTCTACACTGCAGTGAGTGTCAAATTTGAGGAGAACCGTCTTGAACTTCGTCTTGTCTTCGTCATCTGCAAAGGTGAGAGAGTTGAAAATGTGGATGGCATGGTCCCCGGCCGTGGAGAGGAGAAGAACAATCTTTCTGGTGTCCGAGGCGCCCTCCCTGTCCGTGGCTTCGAGGAAGAGCTGGAAGCGCTGTTTGAAAATCTTCCAGTTGGCCCCAAGGTTGCCGGCGATGCGGAGCGGCGGCGGCGGGCTGATGTTGTCCATGCTGCAGGATGACGGAATGCTGGCGGAAGGCAGATCACTTGCAGGTAGGTCTAAGAAGTGCTAGTATGCAACCAAACCTGGTATCATGATGTGTTGGGTGTTCTGGATCACATACTGGTCACCAACACTTGAAGTAGTGCAACACTATTTTATTAAAAGGTTAACTATTTAAACATACTTGAACAGTGGGTAAATACGATACTAGCTTTAACTAAAGACCTTTGCCTTGTCCTAACCAGTTGATGCACTCAGCACATGGTGAATGTCTGTGTTGCAGGCTGTGAGCTCTATGCTCATAGCTAGCTGCTACTCGAATCAGCGGGAACTCTGATGCCCCCTGTCTTTATAGTGCGTGTGCTCTCACTGGTGATTGGCTGCTGTGTTGTGTGTGTTGATTGGTCCCACTGTGTGTCCATCAGTGTGTGTCTGCACCATGATATACTGGTGTATATTATGACAATAGCGTGTGCGTTTAGCCACTCATTTCCTGGCACTTGCAGCACTGAGAAACACATGGCTAGAGAACGCCACTCGCACTAAATGAGGAGACTCAGCGGGGAACTTGTGGCCGATGCCACACAGAGCCCCATTTTCTACACTGAGGAGCTCTGCTCGCCTGAAGTCCTCAGTGTAGCAAGAGATCGGGACGCCACTTTAAACGTCGTCCCTATCTCCGAAGCCCCCTACGCGACTCGCCCAAAGCCCCAACACACTGGGAGGATACCTGCATCACCCCCAACACCTGCGCAGAGCCCCCCCCACAGCCCGATCACCAGCACAAAACAAATGCCAGCTTGGCATATTGGTAATGCCAACCTGTCAGTGGCCCTGCCAGCTGGCAGTGCCAGCTGAGAACCTTGGCAGTGCCAAGCTGGCACCCATGTGGTACTGCCAGGGTACCCAGGTGGCAACAGCAGTGCCTGGTTACCACCCTGCCCAAAGGGCATACACCTTGGGCCTTGCAATCCCCGGGGATACCCCCACGAATGCCGTTCCATCTGGTCCCCGTTTGTGGGGACCAGTGCTGAACAGCACTTGCCCGATGTCTCCGAGGCAAAGGGGATGAATCCCTCAGGTACCTCAGAATCTGCACATTAACTGTCTTGCATTATTATGCAAATGTGGGTGGGATTTTCATCACAACGTCTCATGAGATTGTGTTAGCTTTCACGAGGCATTGCAACCCTGGTAGATCCAGGGAGCGGAACTTTTATCGGCCGCTCTGCACCGCAGCGAGCTTCTTTTCAGGCTCAGCGTGGCCATTGCATTGTGCCCAAGGTCAATAACTATGTAATTTCAGGTTTGAGATCTAATAAATTAATTGTCGGAAGACAATGGCAATTGGCAACATCACCAAAGGCCCAAGCTAATGCACTGAGTGCACCACTGTCGCTGGTGGAATTTAAATTCAACAACTAAATCTGGAATACCAGGCTAGTCTCAGTAATGGCAACTGAGGCCTGAAATTTTTGCCTGTCGGATGCACACACTCAGCCGGCCACGAAGCAAACACGAAAGGCGTTCCTGGTTGCATTCGGCCCCGGAGCGGAATTTCATGTTGGCTGGCTAGTTAAGGGCCATCCAGTGTGAAACATGCTCAGTGAAAGACTGCACGCTGCCAGGAAGGATGGTGGGCACCAAGAAAAGGGAGGGTGGAGGCTAACATTTTGAATTTTCACAGTGACTTCATTGCAGTGTTAAGTGAGTTTAAAAGCACTGCCAGCGTGTCCAGGTGGCACTGACAAGCTGGCAGGAGCACTGCCATGGTGCCAGGCTGGCAGTGCCAAAGTGCCCAGGTGGCATTTTGCCCTTGCCAGATAGTGGGCCCGGGCTGCCCTGTCCACATGTAGTGCGGTGGGGGAGCTTCAGGACCAACCAACAGTTGAGTTGGGGAGATCTGGGGATCATGTCGGGGGGTCGAGAGATTGGGCCAATTTCCTCCTGCACTGAGGAGCTCTGCATGTCGGAGCTCGTCAATGCAGGAAATG
Source organism: Scyliorhinus torazame (assembly GCF_047496885.1). Classification (NCBI taxonomy): domain Eukaryota; kingdom Metazoa; phylum Chordata; class Chondrichthyes; order Carcharhiniformes; family Scyliorhinidae; genus Scyliorhinus; species Scyliorhinus torazame. The sequence goes on along the minus strand of NC_092713.1, from coordinate 282,475,957 downwards.
CGACTGAGTCCGCCCGCAGCCTCAGCCGGGCATTTCCCGATGAGACCAGAAACAGAATGCCGTTAGATAGCGGACCCATTCCCATCCCTACTCTTCAGGACATCCCATTTTTGAGCTATAGGAAAATTCCTCATCAATGAAATGAGGATTTACAAGAGTAATGAGATTCTATTGATGTTCATTGGTAGAGGGGATGAAACGTAGAAATATAGAAAACAAGAGTAGGCAGATTCAGCCTTTTGGGCCTACTGCACCATTCAATATGATCATGGCTGATCCTCTATCTCAATGACAAACTCCCACTCTCTCCCCACACCTCTTTATGCCTTCAGTGTCTAGACATCCATCTGTTTCCTTTTTAAATATATTCAGTGCCCTGAAGAAAATCAATCGATTCACATCTTCTAGAAGGTAGAGTGAAGTGAAATACTGGGTAGAATTTTCCCATCCAACCCACGGTGGGTGTAGTGGTGAGCAGGTTTGATCAATTTGGGCGGATCCAAATGCCAGAAACCCGTCGGCATAAAATCATGTTGCAATTCTCCCTAAGGCGGATCGCTCTTCCCGCTTGCAGGTGGCGCAAACACAATTTGCATTCATTTGCATCCTACGAATGCTAATTAAAACAGCAGCCCACTGGCATCACATCAGGCCTTGCAATTTTGTGCCACGCCAGCAGGAATTTATGGTGGCGTCTAAAGCGATTGCTGAAGAATGGCGAGCACGAGACAGTCCATGGTGCTTCTGGGTGAGTGCAACAACTTTCTGCCACAGTGCTGCTCCTGGTGCACTGTACACCACTCTGCCAGGGCAGACCAGTTCCTGCCTCCATCTCCATGCTGAGGACAGCATTATGCTGCTCAACCAGATTTCAGTGTAACTCACATTTAAAGGTGTCAATTGATCCATCCCGAATTAACTACAGAAGTCTTCTCTGAGAATCTGTCCTCACGTTGGCCACAAATGTTTTTTTCTTGAATCTCATAACCAATCTATTGTGGGAACCAGATGTGTAACACTGATTAACCAGAGATGGATACTTTGAGGTTGGGCTAAGGCATACCATTGAGGTAGCACAGGTAACATTTATGCTATCCGTGCCTGAAATTTCTGAACATGGATACTACTTGTAAATAGTGGAAAATGGCTCCAAACTCTAGCTTTAGCAATCCCTCAACCCCCCCCCCCCCCCCCACCCACACCCCTTCCTGAAAAAAAGTAAATTAAATTAAAATTACCTCACAATTGTTCAATCATAAATTAATTTACCCGCAAGTCTAAGCCCACCCAATCCCCTGAGGGACCCTCCCTCTGCAGCAATGAGCTGATCCGCTTGACCCCACCCAGGGTCCATCGTGCCAGGATTGCGCTTGTCATTACTTGCACCAAAGCCCACCCGGCGGAGTTCCCGCTTGGGGGGGAGGGGGGGGGGGTCAGTGCATAATGGGATGGGGTGGGGGTGCAGATTTGGGCTGCCAGCCCGTTAATTGCATTCAAATGACTGCATTTGAGCTGTTTGTTCCTGCTGGCATGGGGTGGGATACCCATTATGGCCGCCGGGGCGGGACCGGTCTGCCGTCCGGCACCGATCCTGTTTTTGAGCCGGCGCAGGATTCTCCACCTGATTGGGATTCGCAATCTTAGAGGCGTGAAGCGGAGAATTGCGCCCGAGGTGTGTTGCCGGGCGGCTCCGCTGGCACCTGTTTTGCCGATCAGAATAGTAGGATTCTGTGTCATTCGGTGCTTGGAACCTCATCAGGGGCTGTTTAGCACAGGGCTAAATCGCTAGCTTTGAAAGCAGACCAAGGCAGGCCAGCAGCACGGTTCAATTCCCGTAACAGCCTCCCTGAACAGGCGCCGGAATGTGGCGACTAGGGGCTTTTCACAGTAACTTCATTTGAAGCCTACTTGTGACAATAAGCGATATTCATTTCATTCATTCCACCCAAGCCCATCACCTGTGAGACACCCATGCCCCACTTGGACCATCTCTGGAGTCTTTGTGTATCCTCTTCCAGCGGCCCTCCTTCCATATCACTCCCCTTGCTGGCCACACCTGCCACACCACCACCACCCCACCTTCCACTCTACTCCCTTTCTTGTGGAGGCTGCATCAGTCCGTCAGCATTGTGCTCTCCAGATAGACACTGGGGCATATCACTAATAATAATAATCTTTATTATTCATAGAATCATAGAATTTACAGTGCAGAAGGAGGCCGTTCGGTCCATCAAGCCTGCACCGGCTTTTGGAAAGAGCACCCTAACCAAGCACACACCTCCACCCTATCCCCATAACCCAGTAACCCCACCCAACACTAAGGGCAATTGTGGACACTATGGGCAATTTATCATGGCCAATCCACCTAACCTACACATCTTTGGACTGTGGGAAGAAACCGGAGCACCCGGAGGAAACCCACGCACACACGGGGAGAACGTTCAGACTCCACACAGACAATGACCCAAGCCGGGAATCGAACCTGGGACCCTGGAGCTGTGAAGCAATTGTGTTAACCACAATGCTACCGTGCTGCCCAAGGCTTTCTTTTCACAAGGAGGCTGATATTGTCACTGCAATGAAGTTACTGTGAAAATAAATCCCCTAGTCATGTAGGAAGGGGACTTCTTTACTCCCCAATCCCAGATGCAGTGCTCCTGCAACTCGGTGACATGAATGGCCCATGGATTCAGCAACATAATGATGTCCATAAAGATCACCTCAGCATGGAGATGGAGGCAGGAACTGGTCTGCCCTGGCAGAGTGGTGTACAGTGCACCAGGAGCAGCACTGTGGCAGAAGGTAGTTGCATTCACCTAGAAGGAGGATAATGCAGTTGTTTTCATGTCTGGGTGAACTGACTGAGAGGGGCACATTTTTGACATAAACATGGTTTGAATTGAACTGTTCCAACGAATCGCACAAAAGAGGTGTCAATCGTCTGTCATTCCCCCTTGGTGAGTTTGGTGGCTGGGTGTGTTTAATCAGGTAGGAGGATGCTGGGTAAGGACCCTGCCACCTTGCGAGCATCACCCATGATGGGAAAGCCTTAATTAATTCATGACCACTTAAGGTCACCATCCTGCCACTGCTGGGATTAACCTAGTGGTGTGCGGGGGTGCTTGCCATGCAAGAAGCACCATCTGGAAACACATGTGGGGTTGCTGGCGGGCTCCTTGGGATGACCCTTGCTTAAAGGCACTCAGCGCGCTCAGAGCCTGATGGAGGGATCCGACATCAGGGAGGGGAGGCCCCACTGAGGCAACCTCTGTGTACACTGCTAATGCTGCCCCCTCCCCAACCCCCACCCCCACCTCCGTGACCCAAACCCTGCGACCACCTCCCACCATCTTGGGATCCAGAAACGATTTCAGGCCTCAGGTGGAGCTTGCACACACAGCAGCAACTACCTCCCCGGTGGATTTGCAATTCAATAGAGCGCCTGGCCTCTGATTGGTCAGCAGTTGGGCCACCAATCCCAGGGTCCTTGGTCCTGTGGAAAGTGTTATGGGCCAGGGTTTAGAGAACCCCACAGTGTATCATGGAGTTCACCTGACCCACAACTTTTAATAGATTGTGGTATGGGGAGCACACGGCCCACTCTACAGGTGAGGTAGAGCAGAAATGGAAAAGTATTTTTTCACCACCCCCCAAGAAAAATAAATAAACCATCAACTTCAAGATGGTTTTATTTTTCACTTTTCCACTATCCTTTAACAAATGCACACAGTAAATATACTTTTTCGTTTCAAAAAACAACACACGCAAACAGGTATAATAATATAGTCCATTTTTTTTGGTTCGTCTTCCTCCAACTGAAATCCTTCTCGGTTGACAGTTTCTTTGAACAAGAAGGTCTCTGCACGATCCGTCCATTTGATTAATCTAGGACAAAGGTTCGGCACAACATGGTGGGCTGAAGGGCCTGTTCTGTGCTGTATTTTTCTATGTTCTATGTTCTACGCCTCGACAGTTCTCTTTGAAGTCAGATACTTTAGTTCAATCTGATCACAGAGTCCCTTGTAATTCTCCAACACATGAGCATTGGTGATGACAGCTTTCAGGCGGTCAAATGCCTGTTGAAAGTCCGCTGTCCACTGAAAGTTTTGACGTTTCTTCAGCAAGTCCATCAGTGGAGTAATCACGCTACAAAACATTTTCACAAATGTTCGATCAAATCCACTCATGCCAAGAAATCACATTATATCCCTTCGTCTTGAGGGTATCAATAACTGTTGGTTTCACAGCCTGTGTGACCCTTTGACCCTGTCTGATTGTATGGCCAAGGAAAGTGACTTGGGCTTTTCCAAATTCACTTTTGGCTAAGTTTATCACCAAACTCTCCGCCTCCTGAAGTCCATCGAATAACTCCATCAGATGTTTCAAATGTTCTGTCCATGTCTGGCTGAAAATTACCAGATCGTCGATCGATACCACACAATTGGGGTAATCCTGAAACCACGTTGTTAGTTAACTGTTGAAATGTGGCTGGGGCGTTTTTCATGCCAAATGGCATAACTTTGAATTGGTATATACCATCTGGAGTCACAAAAACTGAAATCTCCTTCGCCCTTTCGGACAAAGGTACCTGCCAGTAACCTTTAAGTAAATCCAGTTTGGAAATAAAAGCTGATTGTCCCACTTTCTCAACGCAATCCTCCAAATGTGGGATAGGATAAGAGTCCGCTCTTGTAACTGCATTAACCTTTCTATAGTCCACACACAGCTGTTGGGTACCGTCTGGTTTTGGTACCATCACTATGGGTGAGCTCCTTTGGCTGCAACCCACTCCAATTATGCCATTTTTAAGCATACTCTCAATCTCTTTGTTAACCTGTGCCAATTTTAAAGGGTTAAGTCTATATGGATGTTGTTTGATTGGAACAGCATTTCCCACATCTACATCATATATAGCCATTTTAGTACTTCCCAATTTATCTCTACAAACTTGCCCACGTGATATCAATAATTCTTTCAAGTCAGTTCGTTTTTCCTCTGGAAGGTAACTCAACAATTTATCCCAATTTTTAAGAACATCCTCATTTTCCAATTTTCTTTGAGGTATGTCTAATTCACAGTCATCTGTATTTGGTTCATCCCTTTGAGTTAGAATCATTATAACCTTGTCCTTTTTCTCTCCTTCCCTTTCAAAGTACTTTTTAAGCATATTCACATGACAAACTCGGTGAGTCTTCCTTCTATCTGGTGTTTTTACCACATAATTCACCTCACTTAATTTCCTTTCAATCTGATAAGGTCCACAAAACCTTGCTTTTAAAGGTTCACCTGCCACTGGTAACAACACTAAAATTTTATCGCCACTGGCAAAACTACGAACTTTGGATTTCTTGTCCACTACCCGTTTCATCAAATTTTGTGCAACTTTTAAATGTTGTCTAGCCAATTCACCTGCTCTATTTAATCGTCCTCTAAAATTTCACATGTAATCCAATAATGTAATTTCCGATTTCGCACTCACCAATTTTTCCTCAATCAATTTAAGTGGTCCTCTTACCTCATGACCAAAAATTAGTTCAAAAGGACTGAATTTGGTTGACTCATTAGGTGCATCCCTAATTGCAAACAGTACAAATGGAATTCCTTTATCCCAATCCTCTGGAGAATCTTGACAATAAGCCCTCAACATTGTCTTTAATGTCTGATGCCACCTTTGTAACTCTCCCTGTGATTCTGGATGGTACGCAGTTGATTTAAATTGTTTTATTCCTAAGCTATCCATAACTTCTTTGAATAACCTTGAGGTAAAATTTGATCCTTGATCCGATTGTATTTCTGTGGGTAGTCCATATCTAGTAAAGAATTTAAGTAACTCCTCCACAATCTTTTTAGCTGTAATATTACGTACTGGAACGGCCTCTGGAAACGTAGTAGACACATCCATTATAGTCAAAAGATATTGATTCACACTTTTTGTTTTCGGAAGCGGTCCTACACAATCAATTAGGACCCTTGGAAAAGGTTCCTCAAATGCTGGAATGGGTATTAAGGGTGCTGGTTTTATCACTGCTTGAGGTTTCCCTATCACTTGACATGTGTGACATGATTGACAAAATTTAACTACATCTTTATGTAGCCCAGGCCAATAAAAATGTTTCTTGATTTTAGCATGAGTTTTCCTTATTCCCAAATGACCTCCCACTGGTACCTCATGTGCAACTCGCAACATCTCCTTTCTATACCCTACCGGCAATACTACTTGATGAACTTCTGGCCACTTTTCATCCGCCTGCATATGTAAAGCCCTCCATATTCTCATCAAGACATTACTTTTACGGTAATAACGCTCTGGTGTACACTCAGATTCCTCTTTCATGTATGCTTTCTGATACATCCGTTTTATTTCTATATCTTTTTGTTGTAACTCCGCCAATTTTCCTGAACTAAAAATATCCGCCTCATCCTCCACCTGTTCTTGTTCTTTTTCAACCATCTGATCAAAAATCGTTTCTGATAATTGCACTTCAACTTTATCTTCACTCTCTGATTTCTCCACTTGTCTTAACCAACCACAGTAGGCATCACACTGGGGCTGTTTAGCACAGGGCTAAATCGCTGGCTTTGAAAGCAGACCAAGGCAGGCCAGCAGCACGGTTCAATTCCCGTAACAGCCTCCCCGAACAGGCGCCGGAATGTGGTGACTAGGGGCTTTTCACAGTAACTTCATTGAAGCCTACTTGTGACAATAAGCGATTTTCATTTCAATTTCAATTTCAACCTGTGACTTTGAGACCTTGTTACTACACAATCCGGAAAAATCCCAGGATATTCATCCTTCAAATCTTCAGTTGTCTGATTTTCCACTGGCTTACCAACCACAGTAGGCATCACTCCCACCTGCGATCCAGCTATATCATCACCCAAGATAAACTGTATTTCTGGACAAGATAGTTTCTCTCTTACTCCTATTACCACTTGACCATTCTTCACTCGACTTTCCAACCTTAACTTATATAATGAACACTACTCCTCTCACCCTGAATTCCACATATTACCACCTTTTATGGCAACATTCTTCCCAAACTACATAATTCCTCATCTCTCACCATTAAAGATTGACTAGCTCCCGTATCTCTTAAAATTGTGACTTCTTTACCTGCTCCTCCTGATACACATGAGTAAACTTTACCCACACAAGTAAATTCTTTGAAGAGATCTAGCACCTTCTTATCAATCACCTCTTGATCAGGCTGTACAATCGTTTGCATCTCCTTCGCTTCACTTGGGCTTTCCTTTACCACTTTAACAAACCCCTCTTCTTACCCTGTTTTACCACATCAGCCTTCCCTGTGCTTTTCTTCAACCACAAACACTGTGACTTTACATGTCCTAGTTTATTACAGTGAAAACATTTGAAACTTTTCATGTCACTCCCACCCTCCTGGATTTATTTTTTAATCTGAGGTACACTCTCCTTATTATCTCCCATCAGATCACCTTTACCTTTACCACGAGTATTTCTCATGTCCCCAGTTTCTATCACTCACAGGCTGAAACTGATGTTGGAAACCAAACTTTGATTTATGAACTAATTCATAATCATCTGCCATTTCTGCTGCTAATCTTGCAGTTGTAACCCTCTGCTCTTCCACACGAGTTCTCACTACATCAGGAATTGAACTTTTAAACTCCTCCAAAAGTATAATTTCTCTCAGAAATAGACATAGGTTTGGTCTATTTTCAAAACCCTTATCCACCAATCAAAATTACTCTGTTTGAGCCTTTCAAACTCCATGTATTTTTGACCAAATTCTTTCCTTAAATTTCTAATCCTTTGTCTGTAGGCTTCAGGCACTAGCTCATATGCACCTAAGATGGATTTTTCACCTCCTCATATGTCCCAGATACCTCCTCCGGTAGTGATGCAAACACTTCACTCGCTCTACCTACCATCTTTGTTTGAATCAGTAATACCCACATGTCCTGTGGCCATTTCATTTGTTTAGCTACCTTCCCAAATGAAATGAAAAAGGCTTCCGCCTCCTTCTCATCAAACCTTGGCAATGCTTGGACATATTTAAATAGATCCCCACCAAGCCTTCGACTTTGACGCTCTTTCTCACTATCCTCATCACTATCATTCAACTGTACGTTTCCCTTTACGTCTGCCAATTTTAACTGACTCTCATGTTTCATGGCCATTTCCTGAAGTTCAAACTCTCTCTCTTTATCTTTTTCCCTGATCTGTATCCCCCTTTCTCTGTCATTTTGTTCTGCTCGGGCTATTCTTTCTGTTTGCCTTTCTTCTCTCTTTTTTTCCTCTCTCTCTCTTTCTCTTTCTCTTTCTTTTTCCTCTCTCTCTCTTTCTCTTTCTTTTTCCTCTCTCTCTCTCTTTCGTATTCAAGCTGCTTTAATTCTTTCTTATGTTCCATTTGTTTAATTTGTAACTGAATTTTTGCCATTTCCAATGAGTCAAACTGTATCTCAGGCAACTTTAAATGCTTAGCCACCGCCATAATTACCTCATCTCTCCGCATTTTGCCAGGTAATGTTAACTGCAATGTTATTGCCAAATCTTCCAATACTTTGATTTATGAACTAATTCATAATCATCTGCCATTTCTGCTGCTAATCTTGCAGTTGTAACCCTCTGCTCTTCCACACGAGTTCTCACTACATCAGGAATTGAACTTTTAAACTCCTCCAAAAGTATAATTTCTCTCAGAAATAGACATAGGTTTGGTCTATTTTCAAAACCCTTATCCACCAATCAAAATTACTCTGTTTGAGCCTTTCAAACTCCATGTATTTTTGACCAAATTCTTTCCTTAAATTTCTAATCCTTTGTCTGTAGGCTTCAGGCACTAGCTCATATGCACCTAAGATGGATTTTTCACCTCCTCATATGTCCCAGATACCTCCTCCGGTAGTGATGCAAACACTTCACTCGCTCTACCTACCATCTTTGTTTGAATCAGTAATACCCACATGTCCTGTGGCCATTTCATTTGTTTAGCTACCTTCCCAAATGAAATGAAAAAGGCTTCCGCCTCCTTCTCATCAAACCTTGGCAATGCTTGGACATATTTAAATAGATCCCCACCAAGCCTTCGACTTTGACGCTCTTTCTCACTATCCTCATCACTATCATTCAACTGTACGTTTCCCTTTACGTCTGCCAATTTTAACTGACTCTCATGTTTCATGGCCATTTCCTGAAGTTCAAACTCTCTCTCTTTATCTTTTTCCCTGATCTGTATCCCCCTTTCTCTGTCATTTTGTTCTGCTCGGGCTATTCTTTCTGTTTGCCTTTCTTCTCTCTTTTTTTCCTCTCTCTCTCTTTCTCTTTCTCTTTCTTTTTCCTCTCTCTCTCTTTCTCTTTCTTTTTCCTCTCTCTCTCTCTTTCGTATTCAAGCTGCTTTAATTCTTTCTTATGTTCCATTTGTTTAATTTGTAACTGAATTTTTGCCATTTCCAATGAGTCAAACTGTATCTCAGGCAACTTTAAATGCTTAGCCACCGCCATAATTACCTCATCTCTCCGCATTTTGCCAGGTAATGTTAACTGCAATGTTATTGCCAAATCTAACAGACTGCTTTTAGTCTCTGCGTGTGACCGTCTCCACCCCCAAAAACTTCTGAACCTCTGAAAGAGCCATTGTCCACAACACACTCCCTACTTAAACTGAAATACCACATCTGAAAAGCAACCACAATATGCTCACCCCTCACTGTCTTTAAGTTCACTAAGCCAATCCAATAGATAGACTTTTATCCCCCTCGAGCCCCCAATTTGTTATGGGCCAGGGTTTAGAGAACCCCAAAGTGTATCTTGGAGTTCACCTGACCCACGACTTTTAATAGATTGTGGTATGGGGAGCACACGGCCCAGCCTACAGGTGTGGTACAGCAGAAATGGAAAAGTGTTTTTTAAAGCAAAACAATGTTTATTCTATGAACTCAAGTTAACCTTTTTAAAACATACAATGAACATCTTAGCAACCACTAATTCAAATACAACCCCCAAATAATACAACACGAAGTAATCCTTAATAACTTCCCAAACAACATCCAGGAGACAAAAGAAACACCTTTTAACAGAAGCACATTAGGTTTACATTCACTACTGAGAACATTTATAATTCTGAATTCACCAAATGATCAAGAGATAGTCTTTCCATGGCGGAGAGATCAACAGTACACTTGCTCTGTCTGGCTTCAGCTCCAACACTGAAAACAAAACTAAAACACACCCTGCAGCAAACAGCCTAAAACGAAAGTAAAAAGCTGACACACAGCCCAGCTCCACCCACACTCTGACATCACTGATAAACACCCATTTCTTAAAGGTACATTTCTTAAACACCCATTTCTTAAAGGTACTTTCACATGACAAAAGGCTCACCACTGGCCTATCAAATGCCTGAGTAGTTCAGGATACAGCGGTCCAGAAAGAGACGACTGTGCTCGCACCGACTCTCCAGCTGAGACCTCTGCCAAAACAATAATATTCTGGCCTTGGTAAATTAGCTGGGTTCAACTCTTTTTCCCTTCTGTTTCCTGCCTTTCTATATTTTCATACTCTGAGTTCTAAACTATTGTGCATGACACATGGGAAGTAGCAATTTCAGTGTCCTGAACCTTTTAAAATTTAACCATAAATTTGGTTTCATTTGAAGTATTCAATCAATAGTTGTCTATGAATTAACACGAATACCTGATTTCTTCCCACTGTCACCACAGTTCCTCACAGCATGATTAACTGATTTGCTTTTTTAATGTCAACATGATTCACTTTTATATTTGCGATATAATTGCTTTTTATAGTCTTTTTATAAAGTGAACAATTTGCCTGACTAAAATCATTTTATTTTCTTGGTCAGAGAAATGATTGTGTTTACCTGGCTAGATCAAAACCTGCGGTAAAAAATTAGGCCTTCTTAGTGCCTTGTTGATTATGCAATGGCGCAGGCAAGAGGTTTTCTTATAAGGTACCTTTCATTTTCTCTTCTTGCATTTATGCACTTTCTTTGTACTATGACATTTGATGAAGGATCTTCCATTTAAGATGGCGATGAGAAGAATTCTATTCTTTCAGTGTGCTGTGAATCTTTATTCTCCAGAGAGTGGAGGAGACAGGGAGCCAGACCTCCTGGCTGTGCACGCACTAAGTAGCGTGGCACAACACGACGGAACTACTGGCTGTGCCCGCACTAAACAGCGTGGCACAGCACGACGGACCTACTGGCTGTGCCCGCACTAAGTAGCGTGGCACAACACGACGGAACTACTGGCTGTGCCCGCACTAAGCAGCGTGGTACAACACGACGGACCTACTGGCTGTGCCCGTACTCAGCAGCATGGCACAACACGACGGACCTACTGGCTGTGCCCGCACTAAGCAGCGTGGCACAACACGACGGACCTACTGGCTGTGCCTGCACTAAGCAGCGTGGCACAACACGACGGACCTACTGGCTGTGCACGCACTAAGCAGCGTGGCACAACACGACGGACCTACTGGCTGTGCCCGCACTAAGCAGCGTGGCACAACACGACGGACCTACTGGCTGTGCGCGCACGAAGCAGCGTGGCACAACACGACGGACCTACTGGCTGTGCCTGCACTAAGCAGCATGGCACAACACGACGGACCTACTGGCTGTGCCCGCACTGAGCAGCGTGGCACAACACGACGGACCTACTGGCTGTGCCCGCACTAAGCAGCGTGGCACAGAACGACGGACCTACTGGCTGTGCCCGCACTAAGTAGCATGGCACAACACGACGGAACTACTGGCTGTGCCCGCACTAAGCAGCGTGGCACAACACGACGGACCTACTGGCTGTGTCCGCACTCAGCAGCATGGCACAACACGACGGACCTACTGGCTGTGCCCGCACTAAGCAGAGTGGCACTACACGACGGACCTACTGGCTGTGCGCGCACTAAGCAGCGTGGCACAACACGATGGACCTACTGGCTGTGTCCGCACTAAGCAGCGTGGAACAACACGACGGACCTACTGGCTGTGCCCGCAATAAGCAGCGTGGCACAACACGACGGACCAACTGGCTGTGCGCGCACTAAGGAGCGTGGCACAACACGACGGACCTACTGGCTGTGCACGCACTGAGCAGCGTGGCACAACACGACGGACCAACTGGCTGTGCGCGCACTAAGCAGCGTGGCACAACACGACGGACCTACTGGCTGTGCCCGCACTAAGCAGCGTGGCACAACACGACGGACCAACTGGCTGTGCGCGCACTAAGCAGCGTGGCACAACACGACGGACCTACTGGCTGTGCCCGCACAAAGCAGCGTGGCACAACACGACGGACCGACTGGCTGTGCCCGCACTAAGCAGCGTGGCACAACACGACGGACCTACTGGCTGTGCCCGCACTAAGCAGCGTGGCACAACACGACGGACCTACTGGCTGTGCCCGCACTAAGCAGCGTGGCACAACACGACGGACCTACTGGCTGTGCCCGCACTAAGCAGCGTGGCACAACACAACGGACCTACTGGCTGTGCGCGCACTAAGCAGCGTGGCACAACACGATGGACCTACTGGCTGTGCGCGCACTAAGCAGCGTGGCACAACACGACGGGCCGACTGGCTGTGCCCGCACTGAGCAGCGTGGCACAACACGGCGGACCTACTGGCTGTGCGCGCACTAAGCAGCGTGGCACAACACGACGGACCGACTGGCTGTGCCCGCACTGAGCAGCGTGGCACAACACGACGGACCTACTGGCTGTGCCCACACTAAGCAGTGTGGCACAACACGACGGACCTACTGGCTGTGCCCACACTAAGCAGCGTGGCACAACACGACGGACCTACTGGCTGTGCACGCACTAAGCAGCGTGGCACAACACGATGGACCTACTGGCTGTGCGCGCACTAAGCAGCGTGGCACAACACGACGGACCTACTGGCTGTGCCCGCACTGAGCAGCGTGGCACAACACGACGGACCTACTGGCTGTGCCCGCACTAAGCAGCGTGGCACAACACGACGGACCTACTGGCTGTGCCCGCACTAAGCAGCGTGGCACAACACGACGGAACTACTGGCTGTGCCCGCACTAAGCAGCGTGGTACAACACGACGGACCTACTGGCTGTGCCCGCACTAAGCAGCGTGGCACAACACGACGGACCTACTGGCTGTGCCCGTACTAAGCAGCGCGGCACAACACGACAGAACTACTGGCTGTGCCCGCACTAAGCAGCGTGGCACAACACAACGGACCTACTGGCTGTGCCCGCACAAAGCAGCATGGCACAACATGACGGACATACTGGCTGTGCCCGCACTAAGCAGCGTGGCACAACACGACGGATCTACTGGCTGTGCCGGCACTAAGCAGCGTGGCACAACATGGCGGACTTACTTGCTGTGCCCGCACTAAGCAGCGTGGCACAACACGACGGACCTACTGGCTGTGCGCGCACTAAGCAGCGTGGCACAACACGACGGACCTACTGGCTGTGCCCGCACTGAGCAGCGTGGCACAACACGACGGACCTACTGGCTGTGCCCGCACTGAGCAGCGTGGCACAACATGACGGACCTACTGGCTGTGCCCGCACTAAGCAGCGTGGCACAACACGACGGAACTACTGGCTGTGCCCGCACTAAGCAGCGTGGCACAACACGACGGACCTACTGGCTGTGCCCGCACAAAGCAGCGTGGCACAACACGACGGACCTACTGGCTGTGCGCGCACGAAGCAGCGTGGCACAACACGACGGACCTACTGGCTGTGCCTGCACTAAGCAGCATGGCACAACACGACGGACCTACTGGCTGTGCCCGCACTGAGCAGCGTGGCACAACACGACGGACCTACTGGCTGTGCCCGCACTAAGCAGCGTGGCACAGCACGACGGACCTACTGGCTGTGCCCGCACTAAGTAGCATGGCACAACACGACGGAACTACTGGCTGTGCCCGCACTAAGCAGCGTGGCACAACACGACGGACCTACTGGCTGTGTCCGCACTCAGCAGCATGGCACAACACGACGGACCTACTGGCTGTGCCCGCACTAAGCAGCGTGGCACTACACGACGGACCTACTGGCTGTGCGCGCACTAAGCAGCGTGGCACAACACGACGGACCTACTGGCTGTGTCCGCACTAAGCAGCGTGGAACAACACGACGGACCTACTGGCTGTGCCCGCACTAAGCAGCGTGGCACAACACGACGGACCAACTGGCTGTGCGCGCACTAAGGAGCGTGGCACAACACGACGGACCTACTGGCTGTGCACGCACTGAGCAGCGTGGCACAACACGACGGACCAACTGGCTGTGCGCGCACTAAGCAGCGTGGCACAACACGACGGACATACTGGCTGTGCCCGCACTAAGCAGCGTGGCACAACACGACGGACCAACTGGCTGTGCGCGCACTAAGCAGCGTGGCACAACACGACGGACCTACTGGCTGTGCCCGCACTAAGCAGCGTGGCACAACACGACGGACCTACTGGCTGTGCCCGCACTAAGCAGCGTGGCACAACACAACAGAACTACTGGCTGTGCCCGCACTAAGCAGCGTGGCACAACACGACGGACCTACTGGCTGTGCCCGCACTAAGCAGCGTGGCACAACACGACGGACCTACTGGCTGTGCCCGCACTAAGCAGCGTGGCACAACACGACGGACCTACTGGCTGTGCCCGCACTAAGCAGCGTGGCACAACACAACGGACCTACTGGCTGTGCGCGCACTAAGCAGCGTGGCACAACACGATGGACCTACTGGCTGTGCGCGCACTAAGCAGGGTGGCACAACACGACGGGCCGACTGGCTGTGCCCGCACTGAGCAGCGTGGCACAACATGACGGACCTACTGGCTGTGCGCGCTCTAAGCAGCGTGGCACAACACGACGGACCGACTGGCTGTGCCCGCACTGAGCAGCGTGGCACAACACGACGGACCTACTGGCTGTGCCCGCACTAAGCAGTGTGGCACAACACGACGGACCTACTGGCTGTGCCCACACTAAGCAGCGTTGCACAACACGACGGACCTACTGGCTGTGCGCGCACTAAGCAGCGTGGCACAACACGATGGACCTACTGGCTGTGCGCGCACTAAGCAGCGTGGCACAACACGACGGACCTACTGGCTGTGCCCGCACTGAGCAGCGTGGCACAACACGACGGACCAACTGGCTGTCCCCGCACTAAGCAGCGTGGCACAACACGACGGAACTACTGGCTGTGCCCGCACTAAGCAGCGTGGTACAACACGACGGACCTACTGGCTGTGCCCGCACTAAGCAGCGTGGCACAACACGACGGACCTACTGGCTGTGCCCGTACTAAGCAGCGCGGCACAACACGACAGAACTACTGGCTGTGCCCGCACTAAGCAGCGTGGCACAACACAACGGACCTACTGGCTGTGCCCGCACAAAGCAGCATGGCACAACATGACGGACCTACTGGCTGTGCCCGCACTAAGCAGCGTGGCACAACACGACGGATCTACTGGCTGTGCCGGCACTAAGCAGCGTGGCACAACACGACGGACTTACTGGCTGTGCCCGCACTAAGCAGCGTGGCACAACACGACGGACCTACTGGCTGTGCGCGCACTAAGCAGCGTGGCACAACACGACGGACCTACTGGCTGTGCCCGCACTGAGCAGCATGGCACAACACGACGGACCTACTGGCTGTGCCCGCACTGAGCAGCGTGGCACAACACGACGGACCTACTGGCTGTGCCCGCACTAAGCAGCGTGGCACAACACGACGGAACTACTGGCTGTGCCCGCATTAAGCAGCGTGGCACAACACGACAGAACTACTGGCTGTGCCCGCACTAAGCAGCGTGGCACAACACGACGGACCTACTGGCTGTGCCCGCACTAAGCAGAGTGGCACAACATGACGGACCTACTGGCTGTGCCCGCACAAAGCAGCGTGGTACAACACGACGGACCTACTGGCTGTGCCCGCACTAAGCAGCGTGGCACAACACGACAGAACTACTGGCTGTGCCCGCACTAAGCAGCGTGGCACAACACGACGGAACTACTGGCTGTGCCCGCATTAAGCAGCGTGGCACAACACGACGGACCTACTGGCTGTGCCCGCACTAAGCAGCGTGGCACAACACGACAGACCTACTGGCTGTGCCCGCACTAAGCAGAGTGGCACAACATGACGGAACTACAGGCTGTGCCCGCACTAAGCAGCGTGGCACAACACGACAGAACTACTGGCTGTGCCCGCACTAAGCAGCGTGGCACAACACGACGGACCTACTGGCTGTGCCCGCACTAAGCAGAGTGGCACAACATGACGGACCTACTGGCTGTGCCCGCACTAAGCAGCGTGGCACAACATGACGGACCTACTGGCTGTGCCCGCACAAAGCAGCGTGGTACAACACGACGGACCTACTGGCTGTGCCCGCACTAAGCAGCGTGGCACAACACGACAGAACTACTGGCTGTGCCCGCACTAAGCAGCGTGGCACAACACGACGGAACTACTTGCTGTGCCCGCATTAAGCAGCGTGGCACAACACGACGGACCTACTGGCTGTGCCCGCACTAAGCAGCGTGGCACAACACGACAGACCTACTGGCTGTGCCCGCACTAAGCAGAGTGGCACAACATGACGGACCTACAGGCTGTGCCCGCACTAAGCAGCGTGGCACAACACGACAGAACTACTGGCTGTGCCCGCACTAAGCAGCGTGGCACAACACGACGGACCTACTGGCTGTGCCCGCACTAAGCAGAGTGGCACAACATGACGGACCTACTGGCTGTGCCCGCACTAAGCAGCGTGGCACAACACGACGGAACTACTGGCTGTGCGCGCACTAAGCAGCGTGGCACAACACGACGGACCTACTGGCTGTGCCCGCACTGAGCAGCATGGCACAACACGACGGACCTACTGGCTGTGCCCTCACTGAGCAGCGTGGCAAAACACGACGGACCTACTGGCTGTGCCCACACTAAGTAGCGTGGCACAACACGACGGACCTACTGGCTGTGCCCGCACTAAGCAGCGTGGCACAACACGACGGAACTATTGGCTGTGCCCGCACTAAGCAGCGTGGTACAACACGACGGACCTACTGGCTGTGCCCGCACTAAGCAGCGTGGCACAACACGACGGACCTACTGGCTGTGCCCGCACTAAGCAGCGTGGCACAACACGACAGAACTACTGGCTGTGCCCGCACTAAGCAGCGTGGCACAACACGACGGACCTACTGGCTGTGCCTGCACTAAGTGCGTGGCACAACATGACGGACCTACTGGCTGTGCCCGCACAAAGCAGCATGGCACAACATGACGGACCTACTGTCTGTGCAGGCACTAAGCAGCGTGGCACAACACGACGGACCTACTGGCTGTGCGCGCACTAAGCAGCGTGGCACAACACGACGGACCTACTGGCTGTGCCCGCACTGAGCAGCATGGCACAACACGACGGACCTACTGGCTGTGCCCTCACTGAGCAGCATGGCAAAACACGACGGACCTACTGGCTGTGCCCACACTAAGTAGCGTGGCACAACACGACGGACCTACTGGCTGTGCCCGCACTAAGCAGCGTGGCACAACACGACGGAACTATTGGCTGTGCCCGCACTAAGCAGCGTGGTACAACACGACGGACCTACTGGCTGTGCCCGCACTAAGCAGCGTGGCACAACACGACGGACCTACTGGCTGTGCCCGCACTAAGCAGCGTGGCACAACACGACGGACCTACTGGCTGTGCCTGCACTAAGTGCGTGGCACAACATGACGGACCTGCTGGCTGTGCACGCACTAAGCAGCGTGGCACAACACGACGGACCTACTGGCTGTGCCCGCACTAAGCAGCGTGGCACAACACGACGGAACTACTGGCTGTGCACGCACTAAGCAGCGTGGCACAACACGACAGAACTACTGGCTGTGCCCGCACTAAGCAGCGTGGCACAACACGACGGAACTACTGGCTGTGCCCGCACTAAGCAGCGTGGCACAACACGACGGACCTACTGGCTGTGCCCGCACTAAGCAGCGTGGCACAACACGACGGACCTACTGGCTGTGCCCGCACTAAGCAGCGTGGCACAACACGACGGTCCTACTGGCTGTGCCCGCACTAAGCAGCGTGGCACAACACGACGGACCTACTGGCTGTGCACGCACTAAGCAGCATGGCACAACACGACGGACCTACTGGCTGTGCACGCACTAAGCAGCGTGGCACAACACGACGGACCTACTGGCTGTGCCCGCACTAATCAGCGTGGCACAACACAACGGACCTACTGGCTGTGCCCGCACTAAGCAGCGTGGCACAACACGACGGACCTACTGGCTGTGCCCGCACTAAGCAGCGTGGCACAACACGACGGACCTACTAGCTGTGCCCGCACTTAGCAGCGTGGCACAACACGACGGACCTACTGGCTGAGCCCGCACTAAGCAGCGTGGCACAACACGACGGACCTACTGGCTGTGCCCGCACTAAGCAGCGTGGCACAACACGACGGACCTACTGGCTGTGCCCGCACTGAGCAGCATGGCACAACACGACGGACCTCGGACCTACTGGCTGTGCCCGCACTAAGCAGCGTGGCACAACACGACGGACCTGCTGGCTGTGCTCGCACTAAGCAGCATGGCACAACACGACGGACCTACTGGCTGTGCCCGCACTAAGTAGCATGGCACAACACGACGGACCTACTGGGTGTGCGCGCACTAAGCGGCGTGGCACAACACGACGGACCTACTGGCTGTGCCCGCACAAAGCAGCATGGCACAACATGACGGACCTACTGGCTGTGCCCGCACTAAGCAGCGTGGCACAACACGAGAGAACTACTGGCTGTGCCCGCATTAAGCAGCGTGGCACAACACGACGGACCTACCGGCTGTGCCTGCACTAAGCAGCGTGGCACAACATGACGGACCTACTGGCTGTGCAAGCACTAAGCAGCGTGGCACAACACGACAGAACTACTGGCTGTGCCCGCACTAAGCAGCGTGGCACAACACGACGGAACTACTGGCTGTGCCCGCACTAAGCAGCGTAGCCCAACACGACGGAACTACTGGCTGTGCCCGCACTAAGCAGCGTGGCACAACACGACGGACCTACTGGCTGTGCCCGCACTAAGTAGCGTGGCACAACATGACGGAACTACTGGCTGTGCCCGCACTAAGCAGCGTGGTACAACACAACGGACCTACTGGCTGTGCCCGCACTGAGCAGCGTGGCACAACACGACGGACCTACTGGCTGTGCCCGCACTGAGCAGCGTGGCACAACACGACGGACCTACTGGCTGTGCCCGCACTGAGCAGCGTGGCACAACACGACGGACCTTCTGGCTGTGCCCGCACTGAGCAGCATGGCACAACACGACGGACCTACTGGCTGTGCCCGCACTAAGCAGCGTGGCACAACACGACGGAACTACTGGCTGTGCCCGCACTAAGCAGCGTGGCACAACACGACGGACCTACTGGCTGTGCCCGCACTAAGCAGCGTGGCACAACACGACAGACCTACTGGCTGTGCCCGCTCTAAGCAGCGTGGCACAACACGACAGATCTACTGGCTTTGCCCGCACTAAGCAGCGTGGCACAACACGACGGACCTACTGGCTGTGCCCGCACTAAGCAGCGTGGCACAACACGACGGACCTACTAGCTGTGCGCGTTCTAAGCAGCGTGGCACAAGATGACGGACCTACTGGCTGTGCACGCATTAAGCAGCGTGGCACAACACGACAGACCTACTGGCTGTGCCCGCACTAAGCAGCGTGGCACAACACGACTGACCTACTGGCGGTGCCCACACTAAGCAGCGTGGCACAACACGACGGACCTACTGGCTGTGCCCGCACTAAGCAGCGTGGCACAACACGACGGACCTACTGGCGGTGCCCACACTAAGCAGCGTGGCACAACACGACGGACCTACTGGCGGTGCCCACACTAAGCAGCGTGGCACAACACGACGGACCTACTGGCTGTGCGCGTTCTAAGCAGCGTGGCACAAGATGACGGACCTACTGGCTGTGCCCGCACTAAGCAGTGTGGCACAAGATGACGGACCTACTGGCTGTGCACGCACTACGCAGCGTGGCACAACACAACGGACCTACTGGCTGTGCACGCACTAAGCAGCATGGCACAACACGACGGACCTACTGGCTGTGCACGCACTAAGCAGCGTGGCACAACACGACGGACCTACTGGCTGTGCCCGCACTAATCAGCGTGGCACAACACAACGGACCTACTGGCTGTGCCCGCACTAAGCAGCGTGGCACAACACGACGGACCTACTGGCTGTGCCCGCACTAAGCAGCGTGGCACAACACGACGGACCTACTAGCTGTGCCCGCACTTAGCAGCGTGGCCCAACACGACGGACCAACTGGCTGAGCCCGCACTAAGCAGCGTGGCACAACACGACGGACCTACTGGCTGTGCCCGCACTAAGCAGCGTGGCACAACACGACGGACCTACTGGCTGTGCCCGCACTGAGCAGCATGGCACAACACGACGGACCTCGGACCTACTGGCTGTGCCCGCACTAAGCAGCGTGGCACAACACGACGGACCTGCTGGCTGTGCTCGCACTAAGCAGCATGGCACAACACGACGGACCTACTGGCTGTGCCCGCACTAAGTAGCATGGCACAACACGACGGACCTACTGGCTGTGCGCACACTAAGCGGCGTGGCACAACACGACGGACCTACTGGCTGTGCCCGCACAAAGCAGCATGGCACAACACGACGGACCTACTGGCTGTGCCCGCACTAAGCAGCGTGGCACAACACGAGAGAACTACTGGCTGTGCCCGCATTAAGCAGCGTGGCACAACACGACGGACCTACCGGCTGTGCCTGCACTAAGCAGCGTGGCACAACATGACGGACCTACTGGCTGTGCAAGCACTAAGCAGCGTGGCACAACACGACAGAACTACTGACTGTGCCCGCACTAAGCAGCGTGGCACAACACGACGGAACTACTGGCTGTGCCCGCACTAAGCAGCGTGGCCCAACACGACGGAACTACTGGCTGTGCCCGCACTAAGCAGCGTGGCACAACACGACGGACCTACTGGCTGTGCCCGCACTAAGTAGCGTGGCACAACACGACGGAACTACTGGCTGTGCCCGCACTAAGCAGCGTGGTACAACACAACGGACCTACTGGCTGTGCCCGCACTGAGCAGCGTGGCACAACACGACGGACCTACTGGCTGTGCCCGCACTGAGCAGCGTGGCACAACACGACGGACCTACTGGCTGTGCCCGCACTGAGCAGCGTGGCACAACACGACGGACCTTCTGGCTGTGCCCGCACTGAGCAGCATGGCACAACACGACGGACCTACTGGCTGTGCCCGCACTAAGCAGCGTGGCACAACACGACGGAACTACTGGCTGTGCCCGCACTAAGCAGCGTGGCACAACACGACGGACCTACTGGCTGTGCCCGCACTAAGCAGCGTGGCACAACACGACAGACCTACTGGCTGTGCCCGCTCTAAGCAGCGTGGCACAACACGACAGATCTACTGGCTGTGCCCGCACTAAGCAGCGTGGCACAACACGACGGACCTACTGGCTGTGCCCGCACTAAGCAGCGTGGCACAACACGACGGACCTACTAGCTGTGCGCGTTCTAAGCAGCGTGGCACAAGATGACGGACCTACTGGCTGTGCACGCATTAAGCAGCGTGGCACAACACGACAGACCTACTGGCTGTGCCCGCACTAAGCAGCGTGGCACAACATGACTGACCTACTGGCGGTGCCCACACTAAGCAGCGTGGCACAACACGACGGACCTACTGGCTGTGCCCGCACTAAGCAGCGTGGCACAACACGACGGACCTACTGGCGGTGCCCACACTAAGCAGCGTGGCACAACACGACGGACCTACTGGCGGTGCCCACACTAAGCAGCGTGGCACAACACGACGGACCTACTGGCTGTGCGCGTTCTAAGCAGCGTGGCACAAGATGACGGACCTACTGGCTGTGCCCGCACTAAGCAGTGTGGCACAAGATGACGGACCTACTGGCTGTGCACGCACTACGCAGCGTGGCACAACACAACGGACCTACTGGCTGTGCCCGCACTAAGCAGTGTGGCACAAGATGACGGACCTACCGGCTGTGCCCGCACTAAGCAGCGTGGCACAACACGACGGACCTACTGGCTGTGCCCGCACTAAGCAGCGTGGCACAACACGACGGACCTACTGGCGGTGCCCACACTAAGCAGCGTGGCACAACACGACGGACCTACTGGCTGTGCCCACACTAAGCAGCGTGGCACAACACGACGGACCTACTGGCTGTGCGCGTTCTAAGCAGCGTGGCACAAGATGACGGACCTACTGGCTGTGCACGCACTACGCAGCGTGGCACAACACGACGGACCTACTGGCTGTGCCCGCACTAAGCAGTGTGGCACAAGATGACGGACCTACCGGCTGTGCCCGCACGAAGCAGCGTGCACAACACGACGGACCTACTGGCTGTGCCCGCACAGAGCAGCGTAGCACAACACGACGGACCTACTGGCTGTGCACGCACTAAGCAGCGTGGCACAACACGACGGACCTACTGGCTGTGCCCGCACTAATCAGCGTGGCACAACAAGACGGACCTACTGGCTTTGCCCGCACTAAGCAGAGTGGCACAACACAACGGACCTACTGGCTGTGCCCGCACAAAGCAGCGTGGCACAACACGACGGACCTACTGGCTGTGCCCGCACTAAGCAGCGTGGCACAACACGACAGAACTACTGGCTGTGCCCGCACTAAGCAGCGTGGCACATCACGACGGACCTTCTGGCTGTGCCCGCACAAAGCAGCATGGCACAACACGACGGACCTACTGGCTGTGCCCGCACTAAGCAGCGTGGCACAACACGAGAGAAATACTGGCTGTGCCCGCATTAAGCAGCGTGGCACAACACGACGGACCTACCGGCTGTGCCTGCACTAAGCAGCGTGGCACAACATGACGGACCTACTGGCTGTGCACGCACTAAGCAGCGTGGAACAACACGACAGAACTACTGGCTGTGCCCGCACTAAGCAGCGTGGCACAACACGACGGAACTACTGGCTGAGCCCGCACTAAGCAGCGTGGCCCAACACGACGGAACTACTGGCTGTGCCCGCACTAAGCAGCGTGGCACAACACGACGGACCTACTGGCTGTGCCCGCACTAAGTAGCGTGGCACAACACGACGGAACTACTGGCTGTGCCCGCACTAAGCAGCGTGGTACAACACAACGGACCTACTGGCTGTGCCCGCACTGAGCAGCGTGGCACAACACGACGGACCTACTGGCTGTGCCCGCACTGAGCAGCGTGGCACAACACGACGGACCTACTGGCTGTGCCCGCACTGAGCAGCGTGGCACAACACGACGGACCTACTGGCTGTGCCCGCACTGAGCAGCGTGGCACAACACGACGGACCTTCTGGCTGTGCCCGCACTGAGCAGCATGGCACAACATGACGGACCTACTGGCTGTGCCCGCACTAAGCAGCGTGGCACAACACGACGGACCTACTGGCTGTGCCCGCACAGAGCAGCGTAGCACAACACGACGGACCTACTGGCTGTGCACGCACTAAGCAGCGTGGCACAACACGACGGACCTACTGGCTGTGCCCGCACTAAGCAGCGTGGCACAACACGACGGACCTACTGGCTGTGCCCGCACTAAGCAGCGTGGCACAACACGACAGAACTACTGGCTGTGCCCGCACTAAGCAGCGTGGCACAACACAACGGACCTACTGGCTGTGCCCGCACTAAGCAGCGTGGCACAACACGACGGACCTACTGGCTTTGCCCGCACTAGCAGCGTGGCACAACACGACAGTACTACTGGCTGTGCCCGCACTAAGCAGCGTGGCACAACACGACGGACCTACTGGCTGTGCCCGCACAAGGCAGCATGGCACAACATGACGGACCTACTGGCTGTGCACGCACTAAGCAGCGTGGCACAACACGACGGACCTACTGGCTGTGCCCGCACTAAGCAGCGTGGCACAACACGACGGACCTACTGCCTGTGCCCGCACTAAGCAGCGTGGCACAACACGACGGACCTACTGGCTGTGCGCGCACTAAGCAGCGTGGCACAACACGACGGACCTACTGGCTGTGCCCGCACTAAGCAGCGTGGCACAACACGACGGACCTACTGGCTGTGCCCGCACAAAGCTGCGTGGCACAATACGACGGACCTACTGGCTGTGCCCGCACTAAGCAGCGTGGCACAACACGACAGATCTACTGGCTGTGCCCGCACTAAGCAGCGTGGCACAACACGACGGACCTACTGACTGTGCCTGCACTAAGCAGCGTGGCACAACACGACAGAACTACTGGCTGTGCCCGCACTAAGCAGTGTGGCACAACAGGACGGACCTACTGGCTGTGCCCGCACTAAGCAGCGTGGCACAACATGACGGACCTACTGGCTGTGCACGCACTAAGCAGCGTGGCACAACACGACGGAACTACTGGCTGTGCCTGCACTAAGCAGCGTGGCACAACACGACGGAACTACCGGCTGTGCCCGCACTAAGCAGCGTGGCACAACACGACGGACCTACTGGCTGTGCCCGCACTAAGTAGCGTGGCACAACACGACGGAACTACTGGCTGTGCCCGCACTAAGCAGCGTGGTACAACACAACGGACCTACTGGCTGTGCCCGCACTGAGCAGCGTGGCATAACACGACGGACCTACTGGCTGTGCCCGCACTAAGCAGCGTGGCACAACACGACGGACCTACTGGCTGTGCCCGCATTAAGCAGCGTGGCACAACACGACGGACCTACTGGCTGTGCCCGCACTAAGCAGCGTGGCACAACATGACGGACCTACTGGCTGTGCACGCACTAAGCAGCGTGGCACAACACGACAGAACTACTGGCTGTGCCCGCACTAAGCAGCGTGGCACAACACGACGGAACTACTGGCTGTGCCCGCACTAAGCAGCGTGGCACAACACGACGGAACTACTGGCTGTGCCCGCACTAAGCAGCGTGGAACAACACGACGGACCTACTGGCTGTGCCCGCACTAAGTAGCGTGGTACAACACAACGGACCTACTGGCTGTGCGCGCACTGAGCAGCGTGGCACAACACGACGGACCTACTGGCTGTGCGCGCACTGAGCAGCGTGGCACAACACGACGGACCTACTGGCTGTGCGCGCACTAAGCAGCGTGGCACAACACGACGGAACTACTGGCTGTGCCCGCACTAAGCAGCGTGGCACAGCACGACGGACCTACTGGCTGTGCCCGCACTTAGCAGCGTGGCACAACACGACGGACCTACTGGCTGTGCCCGCACTAAGCAGCGTGGCACAACACGACGGACCTACTGGCTGTGCCCGCACTAAGCAGCGTGGCACAACACGACAGACCTACTGGCTGTGCCCGCACTAAGCAGCGTGGCACAACACGACAGACCTACTGGCTGTGCCCGCACTAAGCAGCGTGGCACAACACGACGGACCTACTGGCTGTGCCTGCACTAAGCAGCGTGGCACAACACGACGGACCTACTGGCTGTGCCCGCACTAAGCAGCGTGGCACAACATGACAGACCTACTGGCTGTGCCCGCACTAAGCAGCGTGGCACAACATGACAGACCTACTGGCTGTGCCCGCACCAAACAGCGTGGCACAACACGACAGACCTACTTGCTGTGCCCGCACTGAGCAGCATGGCACAACACGACGGACCTACTGGCTGTGCCCGCACTAAGCAGCGTGGCACAACACGACGGACCTACTGGCTGTGCCCGCACTGAGCAGCGTGGCACAACACGACAGAACTACTGGCTGTGCCCGCACTAAGCAGCGTGGCACAACACGACGGACCTACTGGCTGTGCCCGCACTAAGCAGCGTGGCACAACACGACGGACCTACTGCCTGTGCCCGCACTAAGCAGCGTGGCACAACACGACAGAACTACTGGCTGTGCCCGCACTAAGCAGCGTGGCAGATCACGACGGACCTACTGGCTGTGCCCGCACTAAGCAGCGTGGCACAACACGACGGACCTACTGGCTGTGCCCGCACTAGCAGCGTGGCACAACATGACAGAACTACTGGCTGTGCCCGCACTAAGCAGCGTGGCACAACACGACGGACCTACTGGCTGTGCCCGCACAAAGCAGCATGGCACAACATGACGGACCTACTGGCTGTGCACGCACTAAGCAGCGTGGCACAACACGACGGACCTACTGGCTGTGCCCGCACTAAGCAGCGTGGCACAACACGACGGACATACTGGCAGTGCCCGCACTGAGCAGCGTGGCACAACACGACGGACCTACTGGCTGTGCCCGCACTGAGCAGCGTGGCACAACACGACGGACCTACTGGCTGTGCCCGCACTATGCAGCGTGGCACAACACAACGGAACTATTGGCTGTGCCCGCACTAAGCAGCGTGGTACAACACGACGGACCTACTGGCTGTGCCCGCACTAAGCAGCGTGGCACAACACGACGGACCTACTGGCTGTTTTTGCACTAAGCAGCGTGGCAAAACATGACGGACCTACTGGCTGTGCCCGCACAAAGCAGCGTGGCACAACACGACGGACCTACTGGCTGTGCCCGCACTAAGCAGCATAGCACAACACGACGGACCTACTGGCTGTTTTTGCACTAAGCAGCGTGGCACAACACGACAGAACTACTGGCTGTGCCCGCACTAAGCAGCGTGGCACATCACGACGGACCTACTGGCTGTGCCCGCACTAAGCAGCATGGCACAACACGACGGACCTACTGGCTGTGCCCGCACTAGCAGCGTGGCACAACATGACAGAACTACTGGCTGTGCCCGCACTAAGCAGCGTGGCACAACACGACGGACCTACTGCCTGTGCCCGCACAAAGCAGCATGGCACAACATGACGGACCTACTGGCTGTGCACGCACTAAGCAGCGTGGCACAACACGACGGACCTACTGGCTGTGCCCGCACTAAGCAGCGTGGCACAACACGACGGACATACTGGCAGTGCCCGCACTGAGCAGCGTGGCACAACACGACGGACCTACTGGCTGTGCCCGCACTGAGCAGCGTGGCACAACACGACGGGCCTACTGGCTGTGCCCGCACTAAGCAGCGTGGCACAACACGACGGAACTATTGGCTGTGCCCGCACTAAGCAGCGTGGTACAACACGACGGACCTACTGGCTGTGCCCGCACTAAGCAGCGTGGCACAACACGACGGACCTACTGGCTGTTTTTGCACTAAGCAGCGTGGCAAAACATGACCGACCTACTGGCTGTGCCCGCACAAAGCAGCGTGGCACAACACGACGGACCTACTGGCTGTGCCCGCACTAAGCAGCATAACACAACACGACAGAACTATTGGCTGTGCCGGCACTGAGCAGCGTGGCACAACACGACGGACCTACTGGCTGTGCCTGCACTAAGCAGCGTGGCACAACACGACAGAACTACTGGCTGTGCACGCACTAAGCAACGTGGCACAACACGACGGACCTACTGGCTGTGCCTGCACTAAGCAGCGTGGCACAACACGACGGACCTACTGGCTGTGCACGCACTAAGCAGCCTGGCACAACACGACAGAACTACTGGCTGTGCCAGCACTAAGCAGCGTGGCACAACACGACGGAACTACTGGCTGTGCCCGCACTAAGCAGCGTGGCACAACATGACGGAACTACTGGCTGTACCCGCACTAAGCAACGTGGCACAACACGACGGACCTACTGGCTGTGCCCGCACTAAGTAGCGTGGCACAACACGACGGAACTACTGGCTGTGCCCGCACTAAGCAGCGTGGTACAACACAACGGACCTACGGGCTGTGCCCGCACTGAGCAGCGTGGCACAACACGACGGACCTACTGGCTGTGCGCGCACTGAGCAGCGTGGCACAACACGACGGACCTACAGGCTGTGCCCGCACTAAGCAGCGTTGCACAACACGACGGAACTACTGGCTGTGCCCGCACTAAGCAGCGTGGCACAACACGACGGACCTACTGGCTGTGCCCGCACTAAGCAGCATGGCACAACACGACGGACCAACTGGCTGTGCCCGCACTAAGCAGCGTGGCACAACACGACGGACCTACTGGCTGTGCCCGCACTAAGCAGCGTGACACAACACGATGGACCTACTGGCTGTGCCAGCACTAAGCAGCGTGGCACAACACGACGGACCTACTGGCTGTGCACGCACTAAGCAGCGTGGCACAACACGACGGACCTACTGGCTGTGCCCGCACTGAGCAGCATGGCACAACACGACGGACCTACTGGCTGTGTCCGCACTGAGCAGCGTGGAACAACACGACGGACCTACTGGCTGTGCCCGCACTGAGCAGCGTGGCACAACACGACGGACCTACTGGCTGTGCACGCACTAAGTAGCGTGGCTCAACACGACGGACCTACAGGCTGTGCACGCACTAAGCAGCGTGGCACAACACGACGGACCAACTGGCTGTGCACGTTCTAAGCAGCGTGGCACAAGATGACGGACCTACTGGCTGTGCACGCACTAAGCAGCGTGGCACAACACGACGGACCTACTGGCTGTGCCCGCACTAAGCAGTGTGGCACAAGATGACGGACCTACTGGCTGTGCCCGCACTAAGCAGCGTGGCACAACACGACGGACCTACTGGCTGTGCGCGCACTAAGCAGCGTGGCACAACACGGCGGACCTACTGGCTGTGCCCGCACAGAGCAGCGTAGCACAACACGACGGACCTACTGGCTGTGCACGCACTAAGCAGCGTGGCACAACACGACGGACCTACTGGCTGTGCCCGCACTAAGCAGCGTGGCACAACACGACGGACCTACTGGCTGTGCCCGCACTAAGCAGCGTGGCACAACACGACAGAACTACTGGCTGTGCCCGCACTAAGCAGCGTGGCACAACACAACGGACCTACTGGCTGTGCCCGCACTAAGCAGCGTGGCACAACACGACGGACCTACTGGCTTTGCCCGCACTAGCAGCGTGGCACAACACGACAGTACTACTGGCTGTGCCCGCACTAAGCAGCGTGGCACAACACGACGGACCTACTGGCTGTGCCCGCACAAGGCAGCATGGCACAACATGACGGACCTACTGGCTGTGCACGCACTAAGCAGCGTGGCACAACACGACGGACCTACTGGCTGTGCCCGCACTAAGCAGCGTGGCACAACACGACGGACCTACTGCCTGTGCCCGCACTAAGCAGCGTGGCACAACACGACGGACCTACTGGCTGTGCGCGCACTAAGCAGCGTGGCACAACACGACGGACCTACTGGCTGTGCCCGCACTAAGCAGCGTGGCACAACACGACGGACCTACTGGCTGTGCCCGCACAAAGCTGCGTGGCACAATACGACGGACCTACTGGCTGTGCCCGCACTAAGCAGCGTGGCACAACACGACAGATCTACTGGCTGTGCCCGCACTAAGCAGCGTGGCACAACACGACGGACCTACTGACTGTGCCTGCACTAAGCAGCGTGGCACAACACGACAGAACTACTGGCTGTGCCCGCACTAAGCAGTGTGGCACAACAGGACGGACCTACTGGCTGTGCCCGCACTAAGCAGCGTGGCACAACATGACGGACCTACTGGCTGTGCACGCACTAAGCAGCGTGGCACAACACGACGGAACTACTGGCTGTGCCTGCACTAAGCAGCGTGGCACAACACGACGGAACTACCGGCTGTGCCCGCACTAAGCAGCGTGGCACAACACGACGGACCTACTGGCTGTGCCCGCACTAAGTAGCGTGGCACAACACGACGGAACTACTGGCTGTGCCCGCACTAAGCAGCGTGGTACAACACAACGGACCTACTGGCTGTGCCCGCACTGAGCAGCGTGGCATAACACGACGGACCTACTGCCTGTGCCCGCACTAAGCAGCGTGGCACAACACGACGGACCTACTGGCTGTGCGCGCACTAAGCAGCGTGGCACAACACGACGGACCTACTGGCTGTGCCCGCACTAAGTAGCGTGGCACAACACGACGGAACTACTGGCTGTGCACGCACTAAGCAGCGTGGCACAACACGACGGACCTACTGGCTGTGCCCGCACTAAGCAGCGTGGCACAACACGACGGACCTACTGCCTGTGCCCGCACTAAGCAGCGTGGCACAACACGACGGACCTACTGGCTGTGCGCGCACTAAGCAGCGTGGCACAACACGACGGACCTACTGGCTGTGCCCGCACTAAGCAGCGTGGCACAACACGACGGACCTACTGGCTGTGCCCGCACAAAGCTGCGTGGCACAATACGACGGACCTACTGGCTGTGCCCGCACTAAGCAGCGTGGCACAACACGACAGATCTACTGGCTGTGCCCGCACTAAGCAGCGTGGCACAACACGACGGACCTACTGACTGTGCCTGCACTAAGCAGCGTGGCACAACACGACAGAACTACTGGCTGTGCCCGCACTAAGCAGTGTGGCACAACAGGACGGACCTACTGGCTGTGCCCGCACTAAGCAGCGTGGCACAACATGACGGACCTACTGGCTGTGCACGCACTAAGCAGCGTGGCACAACACGACGGAACTACTGGCTGTGCCTGCACTAAGCAGCGTGGCACAACACGACGGAACTACCGGCTGTGCCCGCACTAAGCAGCGTGGCACAACACGACGGACCTACTGGCTGTGCCCGCACTAAGTAGCGTGGCACAACACGACGGAACTACTGGCTGTGCCCGCACTAAGCAGCGTGGTACAACACAACGGACCTACTGGCTGTGCCCGCACTGAGCAGCGTGGCATAACACGACGGACCTACTGGCTGTGCCCGCACTAAGCAGCGTGGCACAACACGACGGACCTACTGGCTGTGCCCGCATTAAGCAGCGTGGCACAACACGACGGACCTACTGGCTGTGCCCGCACTAAGCAGCGTGGCACAACATGACGGACCTACTGGCTGTGCACGCACTAAGCAGCGTGGCACAACACGACAGAACTACTGGCTGTGCCCGCACTAAGCAGCGTGGCACAACACGACGGAACTACTGGCTGTGCCCGCACTAAGCAGCGTGGCACAACACGACGGAACTACTGGCTGTGCCCGCACTAAGCAGCGTGGAACAACACGACGGACCTACTGGCTGTGCCCGCACTAAGTAGCGTGGTACAACACAACGGACCTACTGGCTGTGCGCGCACTGAGCAGCGTGGCACAACACGACGGACCTACTGGCTGTGCGCGCACTGAGCAGCGTGGCACAACACGACGGACCTACTGGCTGTGCGCGCACTAAGCAGCGTGGCACAACACGACGGAACTACTGGCTGTGCCCGCACTAAGCAGCGTGGCACAGCACGACGGACCTACTGGCTGTGCCCGCACTAAGCAGCGTGGCACAACACGACGGACCTACTGGCTGTGCCCGCACTAAGCAGCGTGGCACAACACGACGGACCTACTGGCTGTGCCCGCACTAAGCAGCGTGGCACAACACGACAGACCTACTGGCTGTGCCCGCACTAAGCAGCGTGGCACAACACGACAGACCTACTGGCTGTGCCCGCACTAAGCAGCGTGGCACAACACGACGGACCTACTGGCTGTGCCTGCACTAAGCAGCGTGGCACAACACGACGGACCTACTGGCTGTGCCCGCACTAAGCAGCGTGGCACAACATGACAGACCTACTGGCTGTGCCCGCACTAAGCAGCGTGGCACAACATGACAGACCTACTGGCTGTGCCCGCACCAAACAGCGTGGCACAACACGACAGACCTACTTGCTGTGCCCGCACTGAGCAGCGTGGCACAACACGACGGACCTACTGGCTGTGCCCGCACTAAGCAGCGTGGCACAACACGACGGACCTACTGGCTGTGCCCGCACTGAGCAGCGTGGCACAACACGACAGAACTACTGGCTGTGCCCGCACTAAGCAGCGTGGCACAACACGACGGACCTACTGGCTGTGCCCGCACTAAGCAGCGTGGCACAACACGACGGACCTACTGCCTGTGCCCGCACTAAGCAGCGTGGCACAACACGACGGACCTACTGGCTGTGCGCGCACTAAGCAGCGTGGCACAACACGACGGACCTACTGGCTGTGCCCGCACTAAGCAGCGTGGCACAACACGACGGACCTACTGGCTGTGCCCGCACAATGCAGCGTGGCACAATACGACGGACCTACTGGCTGTGCCCGCACTAAGCAGCGTGGCACAACACGACAGATCTACTGGCTGTGCCCGCACTAAGCAGCGTGGCACAACACGACGGACCTACTGGCTGTGCCTGCACTAATCAGCGTGGCACAACACGACAGAACTACTGGCTGTGCCCGCACTAAGCAGCGTGGCACAACAGGACGGACCTACTGGCTGTGCCCGCACTAAGCAGCGTGGCACAACATGACGGACCTACTGGCTGTGCACGCACTGAGCAGCGTGGCACAACACGACGGACCTACTGGCTGTGCCCGCACTAAGCAGCGTGGCACAACACGACGGACCTACTGGCTGTGCCCGCACTAAGTAGCGTGGCACAACACGACGGAACTACTGGCTGTGCCCGCACTAAGCAGCGTGGTACAACACAACGGACCTACTGGCTGTGCCCGCACTGAGCAGCGTGGCATAACACGACGGACCTACTGGCTGTGCCCGCACTAAGCAGCGTGGCACAACACGACGGACCTACTGGCTGTGCCCGCATTAAGCAGCGTGGCACAACACGACGGACCTACTGGCTGTGCCCGCACTAAGCAGCGTGGCACAACATGACGGACCTACTGGCTGTGCACGCACTAAGCAGCGTGGCACAACACGACAGAACTACTGGCTGTGCCCGCACTAAGCAGCGTGGCACAACACGACGGAACTACTGGCTGTGCCCGCACTAAGCAGCGTGGCACAACACGACGGAACTACTGGCTGTGCCCGCACTAAGCAGCGTGGAACAACACGACGGACCTACTGGCTGTGCCCGCACTAAGTAGCGTGGTACAACACAACGGACCTACTGGCTGTGCGCGCACTGAGCAGCGTGGCACAACACGACGGACCTACTGGCTGTGCGCGCACTGAGCAGCGTGGCACAACACGACGGACCTACTGGCTGTGCGCGCACTAAGCAGCGTGGCACAACACGACGGAACTACTGGCTGTGCCCGCACTAAGCAGCGTGGCACAACACGACGGACCTACTGGCTGTGCCCGCACTAATCAGCGTGGCACAACACGACGGACCTACTGGCTGTGCCCGCACTAAGCAGCGTGGCACAACACGACGGACCTACTGGCTGTGCCCGCACTAAGCAGCGTGGCACAACACGACAGACCTACTGGCTGTGCCCGCACTAAGCAGCGTGGCACAACACGACAGACCTACTGGCTGTGCCCGCACTAAGCAGCGTGGCACAACACGACGGACCTACTGGCTGTGCCTGCACTAAGCAGCGTGGCACAACACGACGGACCTACTGGCTGTGCCCGCACTAAGCAGCGTGGCACAACATGACAGACCTACTGGCTGTGCCCGCACTAAGCAGCGTGGCACAACATGACAGACCTACTGGCTGTGCCCGAACCAAACAGCGTGGCACAACACGACAGACCTACTTGCTGTGCCCGCACTGAGCAGCGTGGCACAACACGACAGAACTACTGGCTGTGCCCGCACTAAGCAGCGTGGCACAACACGACGGACCTACTGGCTGTGCCCGCACTAAGCAGCGTGACACAACACGATGGACCTACTGGCTGTGCCCGCACTAAGCAGCGTGACACAACACGATGGACCTACTGGCTGTGCCAGCACTAAGCAGCGTGGCACAACACGACGGACCTACTGGCTGTGCCCGCACTGAGCAGCATGGCACAACACGATGGACCTACTGGCTGTGTCCGCACTGAGCAGCGTGGCACAACACGACGGACCTACTGGCTGTGCCCGCACTGAGCAGCGTGGCACAACACGACGGACCTACTGGCTGTGCCCGCACAAAGCAGCGTGGCACAACACGACGGACCTACTGGCTGTGCACGCACTAAGCAGCGTGGCACAACACGACGTACCTACTGGCTGTGCACGCACTAAGCAGCGTGGCACAACACGACGTACCTACTGGCTGTGCCCGCACTAAGCAGCGTGGCACAACACGACGTACCTACTGGCTGTGCCCGCACTAAGCAGCGTGGCTCAACACGACGGACCTACTGGCTGTGCGCGTTCTAAGCATCGTGGCACAAGATGACGGACCTACTGGCTGTGCACGCACTAAGCAGCGTGGCACAACACGACGGACCTACTGGCTGTGCCCGCACTAAGCAGCGTGGCACAACACGACGGACCTATTGGCTGTGCCCGCACTAAGCAGTGTGGCACAAGATGACGGACCTACTGGCTGTGCCCGCACTAAGCAGCGTGGCACAACACGACGGACCTACTGGCTGTGCGCGCACTAAGCAGCGTGGCTCAACACGACGGACCTACTGGCTGTGCGCATTCTAAGCATCGTGGCACAAGATGACGGACCTACTGGCTGTGCACGCACTAAGCAGCGTGGCACAACACGACGGACCTACTGGCTGTGCCCGCACTAAGCAGCGTGGCACAACACGACGGACCTATTGGCTGTGCCCGCACTAAGCAGTGTGGCACAAGATGACGGACCTACTGGCTGTGCCCGCACTAAGCAGCGTGGCACAACACGACGGACCTACTGGCTGTGCGCGCACTAAGCAGCGTGGCACAACACGACGGACCTACTGGCTGTGCACGCACTAAGCAGCGTGGCACAACACGACGGACCTACTGGCTGTGCACGCACTAAGCAGCGTGGCACAACATGACGGACCTACTGGCTGTCCCCGCACTGAGCAGCGTGGCACAACACGACGGACCTACTGGCTGTGCCCGCACTAAGCAGTGTGGCACAAGATGACGGACCTACTGGCTGTGCCCGCACTAAGCAGCGTGGCACAACACGACGGACCTACTGGCTGTGCCCGCACTAAGCAGCGTGACACAACACGATGGACCTACTGGCTGTGCCCGCACTAAGCAGCGTGGCACAACACGACGGACCTACTGGCTGTGCCCGCACTAAGCAGCGTGACACAACACGATGGACCTACTGGCTGTGCCCGCACTAAGCAGCGTGGCACAACACGACGGACCTACTGGCTGTGCCAGCACTAAGCAGCGT
Source organism: Scyliorhinus torazame (assembly GCF_047496885.1). Lineage (NCBI taxonomy): Eukaryota > Metazoa > Chordata > Chondrichthyes > Carcharhiniformes > Scyliorhinidae > Scyliorhinus > Scyliorhinus torazame. The sequence goes on along the minus strand of NC_092713.1, from coordinate 282,440,664 downwards.
GGCACAACACGACGGACCTACTGGCTGTGCCCGCACTGAGCAGCATGGCACAACACGATGGACCTACTGGCTGTGTCCGCACTGAGCAGCGTGGCACAACACGACGGACCTACTGGCTGTGCCCGCACAAAGCAGCGTGGCACAACACGACGGACCTACTGGCTGTGCACGCACTAAGCAGCGTGGCACAACACGACGTACCTACTGGCTGTGCACGCACTAAGCAGCGTGGCACAACACGACGTATCTACTGGCTGTGCCCGCACTAAGCAGCGTGGCTCAACACGACGTACCTACTGGCTGTGCACGCACTAAGCAGCGTGGCTCAACACGACGGACCTACTGGCTGTGCGCGTTCTAAGCATCGTGGCACAAGATGACGGACCTACTGGCTGTGCACGCACTAAGCAGCGTGGCACAACACGACGGACCTACTGGCTGTGCCCGCACTAAGCAGTGTGGCACAAGATGACGGACCTACTGGCTGTGCCCGCACTAAGCAGCGTGGCACAACACGACGGACCTACTGGCTGTGCGCGCACTAAGCAGCGTGGCACAACACGACGGACCTACTGGCTGTGCCCGCACAGAGCAGCGTAGCACAACACGACGGACCTACTGGCTGTGCACGCACTAAGCAGCGTGGCACAACACGACGGACCTACTGGCTGTGCCCGCACTAAGCAGCGTGGCACAACATGACGGACCTACTGGCTGTGCACGCACTAAGCAGCGTGGCACAACACGACAGAACTACTGGCTGTGCCCGCACTAAGCAGCGTGGCACAACACGACGGAACTACTGGCTGTGCCCGCACTAAGCAGCGTGGCACAACACGACGGAACTACTGGCTGTGCCCGCACTAAGCAGCGTGGAACAACACGACGGACCTACTGGCTGTGCCCGCACTAAGTAGCGTGGTACAACACAACGGACCTACTGGCTGTGCGCGCACTGAGCAGCGTGGCACAACACGACGGACCTACTGGCTGTGCGCGCACTGAGCAGCGTGGCACAACACGACGGCCTACTGGCTGTGCGCGCACTAAGCAGCGTGGCACAACACGACGGAACTACTGGCTGTGCCCGCACTAAGCAGCGTGGTACAACACAACGGACCTACTGGCTGTGCGCGCACTAAGCAGCGTGGCACAACACGACGGACCTACTGGCTGTGCGCGCACTGAGCAGCGTGGCACAACACGACGGACCTACTGGCTGTGCGCGCACTAAGCAGCGTGGCACAACACGACGGAACTACTGGCTGTGCCCGCACTAAGCAGCGTGGCACAACACGACGGACCTACTGGCTGTGCCCGCACTAAGCAGCGTGGCACAACACGACGGACCTACTGGCTGTGCCCGCACTAAGCAGCGTGGCACAACACGACGGACCTACTGGCTGTGCCCGCACTAAGCAGCGTGGCACAACACGACAGACCTACTGGCTGTGCCCGCACTAAGCAGCGTGGCACAACACGACAGACCTACTGGCTGTGCCCGCACTAAGCAGCGTGGCACAACACGACGGACCTACTGGCTGTGCCCGCACTAAGCAGCGTGGCACAACACGACGGACCTACTGGCTGTGCCCGCACTAAGCAGCGTGGCACAACATGACAGACCTACTGGCTGTGCCCGCACTAAGCAGCGTGGCACAACATGACAGACCTACTGGCTGTGCCCGCACCAAACAGCATGGCACAACACGACAGACCTACTTGCTGTGCCCGCACTGAGCAGCGTGGCACAACACGACGGACCTACTGGCTGTGCACGCACTAAGCAGCATGGCACAACACGACGTACCTACTGGCTGTGCCCGCACTAAGCAGCGTGGCACAACACGACGTACCTACTGGCTGTGCACGCACTAAGCAGCGTGGCTCAACACGACGGACCTACTGGCTGTGCCCGCACTAAGCAGTGTGGCACAAGATGACGGACCTACTGGCTGTGCCCGCACTAAGCAGCGTGGCACAACATGACGGACCTACTGGCTGTGCCCGCACTGAGCAGCGTGGCACAACACGACGGACCTACTGGCTGTGCGCGTTCCAAGCATCGTGGCACAAGATGACGGACCTACTGGCTGTGCACGCACTAAGCAGCGTGGCACAACATGACGGACCTACTGGCTGTGCCCGCACTAAGCAGTGTGGCACAAGATGACGGACCTACTGGCTGTGCCCGCACTAAGCAACGTGGCACAACACGACGGACCTACTGGCTGTGCACGCACTAAGCAGCGTGGCACAACACGACGGACCTACTGGCTGTGCACGCACTAAGCAGCGTGGCACAACATGACGGACCTACTGGCTGTGCCCGCACTGAGCAGCGTGGCACAACACGACGGACCTACTGGCTGTGCCCGCACTAAGCAGTGTGGCACAAGATGACGGACCTACTGGCTGTGCCCGCACTAAGCAGCGTGGCACAACACGACAGAACTACTGGCTGTGCCCGCACTAAGCTGCGTGGCACAACACGACGGACCTACTGGCTGTGCCCGCACTAAGCAGCGTGACACAACACGATGGACCTACAGGCTGTGCCCGCACTAAGCAGCGTGGCACAACACGACGGACCTACTGGCTGTGCCCGCACTGAGCAGCATGGCACAACACGATGGACCTACTGGCTGTGTCCGCACTGAGCAGCGTGGCACAACACGACGGACCTACTGGCTGTGCCCGCACAAAGCAGCGTGGCACAACACGACGGACCTACTGGCTGTGCACGCACTAAGCAGCGTGGCACAACACGACGTACCTACTGGCTGTGCACGCACTAAGCAGCGTGGCACAACACGACGTATCTACTGGCTGTGCCCGCACTAAGCAGCGTGGCACAACACGACGTACCTACTGGCTGTGCACGCACTAAGCAGCGTGGCTCAACACGACGGACCTACTGGCTGTGCGCGTTCTAAGCATCGTGGCACAAGATGACGGACCTACTGGCTGTGCACGCACTAAGCAGCGTGGCACAACACGACGGACCTACTGGCTGTGCCCGCACTAAGCAGCGTGGCACAACACGACGGACCTACTGGCTGTGCCCGCACAGAGCAGCGTAGCACAACACGACGGACCTACTGGCTGTGCACGCACTAAGCAGCGTGGCACAACACGATGGACCTACTGGCTGTGCACGCACTAAGCAGCGTGGCACAACATGACGGACCTACTGGCTGTGCCCGCACTGAGCAGCGTGGCACAACACGACGGACCTACTGGCTGTGCCCGCACTAAGCAGCGTGGCTCAACACGACGGACCTACTGGCTGTGCCCGCACTAAGCAGCGTGGCACAACACGACAGAACTACTGGCTGTGCCCGCACTGAGCAGCGTGGCACAACACGACGGACCTACTGGCTGTGCACGCACTAAGCAGCGTGGCTCAACACGACGGACCTACTGGCTGTGCACGCACTAAGCAGCGTGGCACAACACGACGGACCTACTGGCTGTGCCCGCACTAAGCAGTGTGGCACAAGATGACGGACCTACTGGCTGTGCCCGCACTAAGCAGCGTGGCACAGCACGACGGACCTACTGGCTGTGCCCGCACTAAGCAGCGTGGCACAACACGACGGACCTACTGGCTGTGCCCGCACTGAGCAGCGTGGCACAACACGACGGACCTACTGGCTGTGTACGCACTAAGCAGCGTGGCACAACACGACGGACCTACTGGCTGTGCCCGCACTAAGCAGCGTGACACAACATGACGGACCTACTGGCTGTGCCCGCACTAAGCAGCGTGGCACAACACGACGGACGTACTGGCGGTGCCCACACTAGGCAGCGTGGCACAACACGACGGGTAGCTGCCGGCTCGCCACGCCTCGCAAGATCTTTTTTTTAAATCTAGAGATCCCAATTATTTTTTCCAATTAAGGGACAATTTAGTGTGGCCAATCCACCTGTCCTGCACATCTTTGGGTTGTGGGGGTGAGACCCACGCAGACATGGGAAGAATGAGCAGACTCCGCACGGACAGTGACCCAGAGCCGGGAGCGAACTCGGGTCCTCGGCGCCGTGAGGCAGCAGTGCTAACCACTGCGCCACCGTGCCGCCCTCTGCCTCGCAAGATCTAACGCGATCTCGCGAAACGTCGCAATGTGAATCCCGCCCATTGTGTGCAGGATCACTTCCTGGCAAATCCTTACATTGAAGTGAGACAACTAGTCTCACCCCCTAATATGCATTCCCAAGATCTGACCAAGGCATGAGATCTAACTCCCTTGCTTTGGAGACTTCGGGTCAGCTTAGAGTCACAGAGGTTTACAGCATTGAAACGGGCCCTTCGGCCCAACTTGCCCGTGCCACCCAGGTTTAACCACTAACCTAGTCTCAATTGCCCCCATTTGGCCCATATCCCTCCATACCCATCTTACCCTGATAACAGTCTGAATGCTTTTTAAAAGACAAAATTGTACCCTCCTCTACTACTACCTTCGGCAGCTCGTTCCAGACACTCACCGCCCTCTGTGTGAAAAAAACGTCTTCCTATCTTGACTCTATTTTCTGTCGCACTGTTCAGTGCTGGTCTCCACAAACGGGGGCCAGATGGAACGGCACTCGTGGGGTCGCCCAGAGGATTAGATGCCCTAAGATGCATGCCCCCTGGGAAGGCTGCCAGCCTGGCACTGTCAAGGTGCTTGGGTGGCGCTGGGAGGAGCACTGCCAAGGTCCCAAGCTCGCACCTGGCTAATTCCGCGCTTAGGGACTCTGTCCCCATTCGGGTAGATTGCATTCAGGAACATTGCATGTTTTTAAAGCAGAGATAAATAGATTCTTGACTAACAAGGTGTGTCAAAGGTTATCAGGGGTAGCCAGGAATGTGGATGTTGGTCATCCACAATCTTATTGAAGGGCAGAACAGGCTTGATGGGCCGAATGCCCTAATCCTGGTCATCATTTGTATGTCCGTAGTGCATAAAAGGGCCATTTGGGTGGGTGGTGGTGGTGGTGGAGCTGGGGGTAATGCTAAAGGATTGCTTCTGACCTAAAGTGACGTTCAAACTCCTGATTGAAGACAGCCTTACTGCAATTGGGTGGACTGTGCCCCCAGCATCCTGTCAAGTCTGGTTTCAAAAGTAGTCAGCGAATTTGTTGGACCTCTGTTTCACTTTATAAACTATGCCGAATTGATGGAAATGTTTAGGTTCCGCAAGTTGTTCCCAAATTTATAACCTCTCACAGAGCCTGAAAAGTCAGATTTGCTGCCCATTGACTGCTGAGTTAGAAGATGTGCCCCACGTTGCTGCCCTGTGAAAATGACCTCCGTCTACTCAATATGTTGGGCAGAATTTTACTGGAAGAGGTGGAGAGCAAGACAGGGGTCTGTTAAAATCATGGATAGCCACACCAGGGAGGCACCATGCAGGATCAGATTTAGATTGGCTACCCACCGCTCCAGGGCGATAGGCATCCGATTATCATAATTAACGGCCCAATTATGTTTAATGCTGTCAGCATATTGTCAAGAGAAGGACCACCCCCACCAACTGGGGAGGCCGCCAGCTAAATGGAAGTGATCTTTCCTGTGGTAGTGTGGAGGGGAGAGGGGAGGGAAGGGGAGGGGGATGGGTGATGAAAGGAGGGGGACCATTGAAGCCAGAGAGTCGGTGGCCCAAAGAGGAGGCCTTGTACAAGGGAAAGGCAATTTTGGTCAGCCCCAATGATCTTCCCAGCGTAATTTCCCCTCTACTCTATGACTCCCCCCTGATTTTTCATTATTTTTTTAAGGCTACCAGGTCCAGGTGCAGAGGTCTCATCTTGCTTCAGCAGCTGTCACCTCTACCAGCACTCTTATTGGGCAGGCAACGCCAGGAGTCCGCCCACCAACATTAATTGGACAGTGGGCCCATAGGCAGCCAATTAGAAGGCTACCTTTGGTAAGATTGCCTATAAGGTCCCACTAGCAGCAAGTGTAGGCTCGGGGGCCACTTTTCACCATTGCATCAGGGTGCCCAATGTCCAAATATTCAGGCAATCTATGCAAGCACAGCCGGACATGGTCATCTATATTTACTGGCTACAATGCTTCTACCCAAAAGGCAGGGTTATGAATCCACGTCGAAATGGAAGGCTCTGCGCCTCTGGATAAATGTTAGCAGCTTTGCTGATACAATAGAAGAGTTTCCAATGGTGATCACAGTACAAATGCGGCATTAGATAAGATAAAACCCGCGGTTCAAATACATTGAAGTAATGACAATGTTCAGAAAATGATTATCTTAATTTCCGGAATGTAGTGTTTAATTAGACACCAGGGTAAAAGCACTCACCTAATGCCATCCCTCAGGACTTTTTTTCAGCAGAATGAATTTTGTGCTACATTCAATTAAGTTTCCCTATTGAAAAGTGCTGTCTGAATTTGTCCAACTCTCATTTGCAAATGAAAAGCTTTAAAGAGCCGTAACTTCATCATGATTTTATCTTGGAGATTCAATAAGAAATAAAAGAGAAGTATGATATATAACATTTAATTGCTTCTAAATGTTGGGTGTCATTTTATAATAATAATTTTTATTATTGTCACAAGTAGGCTTACATTAACACTGCAATGAAGTTACTGTGAAAATCCCCTCGCTGCCACGCTCCGGTACCTGTTCGGGTAACCTTGCCAAATTGGGAGAAATTGGGGTGGGGGATTGCGCAGTTAAAGATATCCTTCTGCATTCCTGCGGCCTTGCATTTTGAGCTGCTATTCTGGGCTCAGGAGACGGACACTCACCATGAATACGCAAGATCCTTCTTTAAATATGTTAATCAGGGTCTAAGGATCAGCGCTCAACTTCTGTCTTAAATCGAAGCCTGAATTGTATGTTTCCTGCCAGGTGAATCCAATAGGAAACTAAGAGCCCACCCAGAAGGAAAACACAGTTTGGACCACGATTCTTATTTCCCAGCTTTACTGGTGGTCCTATTTAAAATACACAAGACCAGTTCAGACCAGTATTCATGTTTCCCCGTTCTTACTGGTGTTTCTTTCTGGACAAGGTCCAAAGTGAACTTTGCAAGTAGATTTTTAAACTGCTTTAAACTTTCTACTTGAGGTCAGGTGGGGCTTCAAGCTTCGGAAGGAAACTTTAGGCCTCTCCTGCCCCAGGCCCGAATTTACTGTCACTAAATACCTCAAATCTAATTACACAATATTCTATTATTTTCAGCTGGCTCTTCAGAGTTGTAATTCCATCCATTCAGGCCATCTAGTTTCTGGTGCAAACAATTGTCAAATCAGTCATTCTGTTTTATTTTTACCAATGTTTGTGGACCAATTCTGTGCAAAACGCAAAGCAGTGATGTTGAAGGATAGCAGGGAGAAAATCAGGATACTCCCCTTCCTTGAGCGAGGTCTGAAAAGTCCTCAATACTGGACTTGATAATACCGAAGACAGCATTGGGTTAGTGGTGGCAGGCATCCGGTACTGGTTGGAAATGTCAGGGGTCCATGACTAGAGGCGTTGGGGACTCGAGTGTTCATGAGGTATCGGAGGTTAGGGAGGGTCATGATCAATGGTCAGCTGGGAATGATACTGGACTTTGGGCCAGGGTCTGAGTTTGGAGGTCTTTGAGCAAGTGGTTGGGAGTGGTGGCTATCAGGAGGGTGAATGTGGTGAGCATTTACATTTTTTTAATGTTGATGTCGGTTTTTCCTGAGGCAGCCATGTGCAAAGGGCCTAACATCTGCTTCAGATTTCATGGCAGCCATTTTGGGGCTTCAGAGCGTTAAATTGGGCCTATTTTTCAGGTTCTATGCAGCCCAGTTTTAACCCCTGCAATCTCCACCTGAAACCAGAAGAAGTGGATGCAAGAGATATGTGCTGTTTCCCCTTGACAAAAATTAACTTTTCATCCCCAATATGGTGAATTGGTCTTAATATTTATGGGCAGGAATCCTCAAATAGCAGGGTCTCCCAACTTGCCACACAAGGAGTTAGTGGAGAACACATCCCAGCCAATACTGTCCCGGAGCCAATTAATGCTCCCAGGAGAGTTAATTGGCCAGTGACAGGACCTCTATCTCTCACTTGAGAGGAAGCCTTGCCTCAGAGAGTTGGCTGCTAATTTGATTGGCTGGTTGCTCTACAGTCCCAGCCACACCAGTTGCAGTAGCGGCAAGGACCAGACAACAAACAGTCCTCAGAATTAAAGGTCTGGAGCCAAGGACTAGATAAATTCTGGTTGCTCTCACAACGCAGTGGGGAGGGAGGCCCTGGGAGGTGGGGTGAGAGGGGTAGGGGTCTTGATGGAGAGGCTGGTTGGGAAGAAGTAGCACCTACAAGGGGTAGATCATGTGGGGGGGAGGGGGGGGGGGTGGTCGCCCGATGTGGAAAGCAGGCCATTGAAGAAGGGCCCCCGCCCCTCTTTCCCGCCCAAGCAGAGTGACTCTATGATCCTGAGCTCCTCCTGCCAGCCTCAAACTTGATGCAAAGCAGGAAACAGCCCTTAAGTCACCAAAGTAATTAATTACCCACCTAAGGGCCTTAGTTGTGGCAAACATGAAGAGGCCGGCATAAGCTCGCCCATTTCCCATTAGAATTGTGGATAGGTCAGGATGGGCAGCAGGGCAGAGGGAAGGCCATTTGGGGAATTCTACAAACACACTGGAAGGAGAACCATAAAATCTGTCCTATGTATCATTACATGTTGGGTTGAACATTAACTTCAATGAAAATGGGTGAGTTTGGGTCAGGTATTGAGGTGGCGGGTGGTGGGTGAGGGTGGTGGCGTTACAGTCACAAAAATCTGTTTCCTGACTCAAACCCATGCCCAACCTGCCTATTTCCAGCTTTAACTGAGGGCAGATGTTGGGAGGACGGCCAGTTCAATCCAAGGTGGACGGTTAGAACTTTAAAAATGATAATGAGGCTACGAATCTCATCCACATTTCAACTTTCATTGCTGTCAGTGTGGTTGCCCAAATGTTGGGTGACCTGGCAACTACACTGAAATGAGGACCAGTGAGGACTTGTCACTGGACTAGTTATCCAAAAACCCCGGGTAATGTTCTGGGAACCCTGGTTCGAATCCCACCATGCCAGATGGCAAAATTTAAATTCAATTAAAAGTCCAATGATGGCCATGAAACCATTATTGATTGTTATAAAAACCTATCTGGTTCACTAATGTCCTTGCTTAGTCTGCCCTACAAGTGACTCCAGACCCACAGCAATGGGATTGACGCTTAAATGCCCTCTGAAACAGCTGAGCAGGACGCTTAGTTCAAGGGCAATTAGAGATGGGCAATAAATGATGGCGCAGCGAGCGACACTCACATTCCATCAATTAATTTATTTTAATGGCAGATTCACGTGGCAATCTTGTGAATCTAGAAGGAGCAGCCTCCAGGATTGGACACATCCCACTGACTGTAACCCTGAGGCTTCAAATCCCGAATTAAAGTTACTGACCCCCCCACCTTCCCACAACCTCAGATCTCCAGGTTCCCTCCCAGGATCAGCAAGTCACTCGGTCGGCCCTGCCCCCCTCCACCCCAAATTGCAGGTTAGAACCGTAGAATTCCTACAGTGCAGAAGGAGGATATTCAGCCCATTAGGTCTACACCGACCCTCTGAAAGAGCATCCTATCCAGACCCACTCCCCGCCCTATCACCATAACCCCATCCAACCTGCACATCTTTTGGACACTTAGCATGGCCAATCATTGGTATATTAAAAACTTCTCCACAGAACACAGGTGGAGAATTCAGAATGTCCAATCCACCTAACCTACACATCTTTGGACTGTTGGAGGAAACCGAAGCACCCGGAGGAAACCCACGCAGACATGGGGAGAACGTGCAGACTCCGCACAGACAGTGACCCAGCGGGGAATTACCTGGGACCCTGGCGCTGTGAAGCAACAGAGCTGGCCACTGTGCTACCCAGCCGCCAGTGTCAGACTTTCCGGAGCTGCAGATGGGTGAGGGGTTCTATCGAGGATGGTGGCTGTTTATTCTGTATTTAAAAGAGTTGTTCACCGTTACTCGCTCGGGAGGGGGAGGGGGAGTGGGGAGGGGGGTAGGTGGTGGGAGGGCGGGCTCTAGGGGTGGGTTTTCAATGGGGGGTTGTGATTGGGGCTGTTATTTGGGTGTGATGTGTTTTGGTGTTATGTATAAAATGGCAAATGCTTGAATAAAAATATCTATTTTTTAAAGTCTGAAATACATTCCTATTTGGAAATTATAGGCTGGGATTATAAACAGTTTGCTTGAGTAATTGACGGAACCTTTGTACTATCATTAATTAATGGAACAGATTTTTTAAGGTTCTACATTTCAAAATTTTGAACCACATTTGGCAGGGTGGGATAAAATGAAAAATAATTGTTAATAAATGATGCTTTGATGATCGAGAAGTCAATTCATTCCCATAACTACACAGTTAAAGATATTAATTATAGCCTTCTTGGGGTGAAACCAGAATATCTCACAGAATGCTAACCTTTGTCGATTATTTCCACTTGAATTCAGCAATTTCCACCACGAATCCTTGCACGGAGTGACAATTAACTTGTCAGGAGCAGTTCAATGTCTTTCCCTCTTCTTGCGACCCTCAATCTGCATGGAATGTTTGCAAAGAGAATGGGTACAAGTGGTTCTAGATCTTGATCCAAACTGTTCATGATTATTCCACAGGAGCTAGACAAGGTGCTAGTTTGAGTTACGTTGAGTGTTCAGCAGAGAACCAGGCCATTCAGTCCCAAAGGTGTATTCCAATTTTAATTCTCCACACTAACCTCTTTCCTTCAATATTCCCCCACACAGCCACTCAGCAATCCAGAACTTCAACAATCCAGAACTAATACTCAGTGCAACAACAAACAGGCTGGGCATAACCAACATCGGCACGACCAACATTCAGCACGGTGGCACAGTGGTTAGCACTGTTGCCTCACAACGTCTGGGAACTGGGGCCGATTCCGGGTGACTGTCTGCGTGGAGTTTGCACTTTCTCCCCGTATCTGCGTGGGTTTCCTCCGGGTGCTCTGGCCGCCCCCCAACAGTCCGAATATGTGCAGGTTAGGAGGATTGGCCAAGAAAATTGCCCCTTAGTGCCCAAAGATGTGCAAGTTAACTGGGGTTACAGGGTTACGGAGATAGGGTGTGAGAGTGGGCCTAGGTAGGGTGCTCGTTCACAGGGTGGGTGCAGACTCGGTGGGCCAAATGGCAACATAGGGATTCTATAGATTCTTAAGGAAATGTGCAGCTTTATAACCTGAAAGGAATCATGTGGTTCAGTAAACTGACCACGCACAATTTTTAAAAATCAAAAGGAGCACTGCCTCCCATGCTATTTCATTTATCTCCATCACTTCTATTCCTTTATCCCTCACATTATCTAGCTTCTCCTGAAATGGACCTATGCTATTTAGTGGTTGTGGGAAGATGATCAATTCTCCAGTGATGAGACTTCCACCTACCAGTGTCCAGCAGTCGTTATGCTGCTGTAACTTGTGGGGTCAGCTTATTTGCTCAGTGATTGACATTGAGGCGCTCATCAAGGGAGTCAATGGAAGGCAGGCCAGAAAGTGGAGTTAAGCTCAACCATGACCTTACTCAATGGCGGATCAGGCTCGATGTGCCAAATAGCCTACTGCTGTTCCTATTTCATACAATCTCTGCAATTTCCATATAAAATGACCGTACTGCACTGTGCTGCTTGTGACAGCTGCCTTTAAAGTATGCCAGCTCGAACTGGATTTCACGGTTAGGTGACTTACCAATGAGATTCTGTAAAGTTTTTAAAGGATTAGTTCAAGGACTCCAAGGACAACCAGAGGGCACCAAAGAGGAAAGGGGGGTTGAGAGAAGAAGTTGATAACTTCAATAGTTCTGATCTTCAGATCTCTACAGATAAGTTGCAAGTGGAAAGTCCCAAAGGGTGTCTCCGGAACCATTTGAATGGCACCTCTCTGAACTTCATAAGATCAATGCAGAAAGTATCAATGATCGAAAGATGAGAACATAGTCACTGCATCCTTTCTAACTTTGACACGATGGGAACAAACAAACTCGCCACTGTATGGGAGCACAAGCCTTCCTTCAAATTGCACTTTGATTATAAAGCTCTTTGCTGATAAAATTGATCTTTGCCAGGAACACACAATGAACTCTAAACAAATTGGAACCCTGTTTTACACAGCACCTCATTTTCTTTTCCAGTGAAGTCAACTGCAAGTCAGACTTGGTGTAAATCGAGCTGACAACATGTCAGGATGTATAGACTAATCCTCAACTTAATCTGAAAATTTGCTGATGACACAGGTGTAGGTGGTTTAACTGCAGAGAACTCAGGAAGACTCAAAATTACTGGAATGGGCAGACAGCGGGCAGAGGCAAGATTACGTGGATAAGTACAAAGTGTCACATAATAGGAGAAAAATGTGTAATGAAGATTATTCACTTAAAGAAAAGAGGCTGAAGCGTGTGGATGGTCAGAGGGGTTTAAAATACAAAATTTCCTGAAGCACATTTCCCAAGAAGAGTTTCAAGACCACAGTCATTATGATTGATTTTGAATGGTCCATTATAGAAAATAGGGGCAGAAGGTCCAATTTAAGACACCAATCTCCTGCACCCGAACAGCATTGGAAGCATGTTTGACATCATTTGCTTCAGGTATGATAGAGACGTCTAGAAGCATTACACAGAATTACATTGATTCCCCAAGGGCAGGCAGCACTGTGGCCGAGCTGTTATCTTTGCAACTGTCACAGCCTTCTTCATTGATATCATTGGAGAGGTAGCACTTCATGAATGAATTTCTCCCGCTCCATTGTTTATGTTAGGACACAAATTGATCTGAACATGTTGGCCTCGGGCCTTCTGTTTTCAGAGTTACCAGACCCACAGACGGTCTGGCTTTGGGAGGTCGACTCCAAAAAGGTGTCCATTATAAAACTGCAACCTCCTGTCAATGACTGCGAGCCCATCCTCCTGACTGCTCCCCCTTCTTTTATCCAGCTGATTTCACTCCCCATATCATGACCAGCAAACTACCTCTGATTGCAACTGGTGTCACGATAATAACGGAACGTGGTTGCGGACTCCATTATTAAATACTAAACGGTGCACTCTGTCTTACATATGGGGCCAACTGACCTGGGGGTTGTAGGTCAGATAGCACATGTTAGAGATGGTCGGATGAATCTTTGGATGCAGTGCAGATGTGTGTTCGTGTCAGGAAAATGTGTTATCAATAAAGTTAATTTAGCAGCAATGGTGTGCATCATAAAAACAAGACAACTGGCACCAGCAGCTCAATGAGAACAATTTGCCAACTTTATTACACACATGGAGCATATACTGCTCTGGAATCCCGTTGGTTCATGCGTGTTCACATTTCCACGTCATAGAGACTGCACAGCACAAATTCACCAAACATAAGCCAAGGATGAGAGGCCAGTTGTGAGGGACCATTTAAAATACTTGGACTATTTCCCCAGGAACAGAGGAGATGAAGATTTATTTTAAATAATGAAGAGTTTCGACAGTGTAAGCAAATAAAAATGATTTTCTTAGGTTGGAGACTCAGTGACGATGGGGGTCGTCAATTTAAAATTATTACGAAGAGAGTGAGGAAATAAATCACGAAACAATCTATTTTCGCAGAAAATATTTGCAACATGGATTGTTTTGCCACAAAGATTCTGATTTAATGGTTTAAGCAAAGACCATTTCACCTTTTAAGAAAAAAACAAATCAAACTTTGAAGCAGAGGAGGATAAAAGGCCATGTGGAGAACAATGGGATGATTAACTTGAGATCGTTCTAGAAAAAAGCTTGCACGAATACGATGGGCTGAATGGCTTTCACCTGTACTGCAAACCTCAGTACTCGAAGTTAATCACTTCAAAATAGATATTTTTTTCGCTCTTCACTGGCATGGCAATGATGCACAGGGTCTTTTCCATTCTTTAAGATAGTTTGAAGAATACTTGGCAGAACTAGAGTCAGCCATTTCTACTCAAAAATGCAAGCAGCTTACTACTTAAAGAAGGTCTACTGACAGATCTTGTAACATTTAGTATTAAAAGATCCTGAATGGCTGCAATTCAGAATCATTCATAACACATTTTTCTCCAAATATTGCTTAGCTTGGCTGAACATGGCGAAAGCATAAGAACGTCGTTTACAGTTTTTTGTTTTTCATTCAATGACTGTAAGCCATACTGCCATTTTAGTTCTGTATTTACACTTCTCACCTCTTCCTATTCTCTGCACAGCGTTCTTTTGACGCGAGAGGCCATTTTAACCGAACCTAGGAAACTGACCAGGAAGCTGGTTTTACAGATGGGCTGAATTTTACCGCCCTTTGAAATATGGAAAATAATATTGGGCAGGTATAAAACTCAGCATTCTACAAAATCCATACAATAGGTTTCCCGTCCATCAAATTATTTAAAATTACCACCTAAATGGACAGCGTGGTGGCGCAGTGGTTAGCACTGCTGCCTCTCGGCTCTGAGGTCCCAGGTTCGATCCCGGTCCTGGGTCACTGTCTGTGTGGAGTTTGCACATTCTCCCCGTGTCTGCGTGGATTTCGCCCCCACAACCAAAATATGTGCAGGGTAGGTGGATTGGCCACGCTAAATTGTCCCTTATTTGAAAAAAATTAATTGGGTACTCTAAATTTATAAAAAATAAATAAAATAAAATAAAATTACCACCTAAAAATAGGGAAAATTGTCGCATCATTGACTTTCACTAGTGTCATTATCCAACCGGTCGCATGAAGGTGTGTGACCATGCTATCAAGTAGTTCAGTCTTCTGACTTGCACTGTGTGCAGCACCATTGAGTTAACTCCCATATTCACCACTGTGCAGGTGTACTAGGGGACCAACTTTTCACCTGTTATAGAACTTATCCAATTTTTACCCCATCAAAATCAACAACACGCAATCTCTGTCAGATCATGGCCCGACATCCAGAGCACTATGAGAGGAGCCAACAGGGACAACAGGCAGCTCGTCTGCCAACGTCAAGTGCATATGGACCTCCCTACTCACCATTGATGGAAGGGATCCCAGCAGAGAGACTCAGTTCCTCATCTCTCTCTCACACTGGCAGTGTCCTCCGGGGGTCACGGTCAGGGTGTGGACTGGCAGGTCACAGCACGGCTTCAAGAATCCCGCGAAAGTTGCCACTCTCTCAGCACACTTGGTGTCCAGGGTCAATGCATTGCTCAGCTCCTCATGGACTTCTCAATGACAGAGATCATGACACACAAACCCACTGGAATCTCTCCCAGATCTACCCGCACATTCCCCTGGGCGTCCAGCATCTGTCGCCAGATGGATGATTCCAGAGGCTCATTGTCTGCCTCGGACTCAGCCTCGTCCTGCTCGCCAGCAGTCCTCTGACAGCTGGTGCCCTGAGCACTGCCTGCTTCCACCACTCCTCATGTAAGTGCCCCTTGCCCACCCCTCAGTGAACGACCATCCGAGCCGCTGGCCTACAGCCCATAAGTTGCTAAGCACTCAGAGGCATGCTGGCTTCTCTTGCCCTGCAAGTGCAAAAGTGCATTTATTACTCAGCCTTCCACCTGCAATATTATTCCACGCTCACTCTCCCCCACGAACCAAGTTGAAGTTCCTATCATCTATGCACGCCTTACCGTTAACTGGACACAGGGCTTTCGATCTTATCTCCCAGCCTTAATTGACACAGGTATATAAGAACATAAGAACTAGGAGCAGGAGTAGGCCATCTGGCCCCTCGAGCCTGCTCCACCATTCAATGAGATCATGGCTGATCTTTTGTGGACTCAGCTCCACTTTCCGGCCCGAACACCATAACCCTTAATATCTTTATTCTTCAAAAAACTATCGATCTTACTTAAAAACATTTAATGAAGGAGCCTCTACTGCTTCACTGGGCAAGGAATTCCATAGATTCACAACCCTTTGGGTGAAGAAGTTCCTCCTAAACTCAGTCCTAAATCTACTTCCCCTTATTTTGAGGCTATGCCCCCTAGTTCTGCTTTCACCCGCCAGTGGAAACAACCTGCCCGCATCTATCCTATCTATTCCCTCCATAATCTTATATGTTTCTATAAGATCCCCCCTCATCCTTCTAAATTCCAATGAGTACAGTCCCAGTCTACTCAACCTCTCCTTGTAATCCAACCCCTTCAGCTCTGGGATTAACCTAGTGAATCTCCTCTGCACACCCTGCAGTGCCAGTACGTCCTTTATCAAGTAAGGAGACCAAAACTGAACACAATACTCCAGGTGTGGTCTCACTAACACCTTATACAATTGCAGCAGAACCTCCCTAGTCTTAAACTCCATCCCTCTAGCAATGAAGGACAAAATTCCATTTGCCTTCTTAATCACCTGTTGCACCTGTAAACCAACTTCTTGCGACTCATGCACTAGCACACCCAGGTCTCTCTGCACAGCAGCATGTTTTAATATTTTATCATTTAAATAATAATCCCTTTTGCTGTTATTCCTACCAAAATGGAGAACCTCACATTTGTCAACATTGTATTCCATCTGCCAGACCCTAGCCCATTCATTTAGCCTATCCAAATCCCTCTGCAGACTTCCGGTATCCTCTGCACTTTTTGCTTTACCACTTATCTTAGTGTCATCCGCAAACTTGGACACATTGCCCTTGGTCCCCAACTCCAAATCATCTATGTAAATTGTGAACAGTTGTGGGCCCAACACTGATCCCTGAGGGACACCACTAGCTACTGATTGCCAACCAGAGAAACACCCATTAATCCCCATTCTTTGCTTTCTATTAATTAACCAATCCGCTATCCATGCTACTACTTTCCCCTTAATGCCATGCATCTTTATCTTATGCAACAACCTTTTGTGTGGCACTTTGTCAAAGGCTTTCTGGAAATCCAGATATACCACATTCATTGGCTTCCCGTTATCTACCGCACTGTTAATGTCCTCAAAAAATTCCACTAAATTAGTTAGGCACGACCTGCCCTTTATGAACCCATGCTGCGTCTGCCCAATGGGACAATTTCCATCCAGATGCCTCGCTATTTCTTCCTTGATGATAGATTCCAGCATCTTCCCTACTACCAAAGTTAAGCTCATTGGCCTATAATTACCCGCTTTCTGCCTACCTCCTTTTTTAAACAGTGGTGTCACGTTTGCTAATTTCCAATCCGCCGGGACCACCCCAGAATCTGGTGAATTTTGGTAAATTATCACTAGTCCATTTGCAATTTCCCTAGCCATCTCTTTTAGCACTCTGGGATGCATTCCATCAGGTCCAGGAGACCTGTCTACCTTTAGCCCCATTAGCTTGCCCATCATTACCTCCTTGATGATAACAATCCTCTCAAGGTCCTCACCTGTCATAACCTCATTTCCATCAGTCACTGGCATGTTATTTGTGTCTTCCACTGTGAAGACCGACCCAAAAAACCTGTTCAGTTCCTCAGCCATTTCCACATCTCCCATTATTAAATCTCCCTTCTCATCCTCTAAAGGACCAATATTTACCTTCGCCACACTTTTTTGTTTTATATATTTGTAGAAACTTTTACTATCTGTTTTTATATTCTGAGCAAGTTTACTCTCATAATCTATCTTACTCTTCTTTATAGCTTTTTTAGTAGCTTTCTGTTGCCCCCTAAAGATTTCCCAGTCCTCTAGTCTCCCTCTAGTATATGTGCCTTCTGTAACTCTGATTCCAATACACGTGAGCAGTCCTAAGAATGGCCACCCCTCCAGACTGCTCCACACTGGACCTTGCCAACTCGGTACTACCCTTGCTGAGTGGGCAACATGATTGAACCTTTCTTGACACTGAATCCAGATGCAGCACACCACATCATGCTTGCTGATCTCAGCTCCTCCTCTGCCCAGGCCTTCCGGGTTTGGTGGGATAGCCTCTTCTTCTCATCCCACAGCATCCGGATGTCCCACCTGGCACTCAGCGCCTCCACGGGAGTGCGCAGGCACTCAAACGAGAAGCAGGGGTTAGCAGCCAGCATGAAATTGTGTCTTTTCAATGTTTTCAGACAGAAGTGGACAACACCGCTGCTTCCGGTCCTGCCCACCATGTGTACCCAACAAGCGCAAAATGCAGGACCATAACTTTGTGCAGGAATATAGTTCCATTCATGTGACTAGTTCTCTTGGTTGAATAGAGATGCAGAAAGGGGAATTGAAACAATCAACGAATTGATGGAAAAGAGTAAAGACATGGTCCGGATTCTCCGTTGCGAGCCCGCCCCGCTCACTGCTAGCGAGGACGAAGGATTTGGCACTCCGCCAAATCTCCCATTCACTGCAGTGGGAGAGGAGAATCCCACTGCCGTGAACTGCTGTGCAGACTTGATGGGCCAAATGGCCTCCTTCTGCACTGTAGGGATTCTATGGATATGGACGATGGCAATCCTGCCCATTAACTTCGTCCTTCTTAACTACAGAACCTCATCACTAAAAATGGTTCTCACCATCAGAACTATTGGTGGGAAGGCTTCGGCAAACACAACCCCCAGCTCTATAACAAACACCACAACCTAACATTAATCGTGAGAAAATAGGGAAGAGTGAGGAGAGACAAAGAAACAGTCAAGCTCAGAATTTCAACTTCAGGCACAGAGCAAGAGATTTGAAAGTGGTACAACCTGGAGACAGAGATCAATAAAAGAAGGCATTGTAATAGAAAGAGTTCCACAGCCGAGATCTTATAGAATTCAGATAGACCAGGGAAATATCAGAAGGAATCCAAGAGCCTTGATATCATTGAGAAGAAAACCAATGGAACCTTGGACATACAATGTAGATCCAGATAGAGGCAAGGAACCAGAATCGAGTAGAAACTCTACAACCACTCATTGGTCAAGGAGAGTGTGTGGTTCGTCCTCCACCTCCAAATGAAATCAGGACCAGATCATGAAGCTTGGTCAAGGCACCACAGAGTCTAAACCTGGGAAGTACGAGATTTTGGGGGGACATGGGAGAGGATGTAAATAGTTGGGGAAAAGACTTGAGGGGGAGCTGTGTAAAGGGTCAACATCAGGAGGACTTGATATTGACGTAACTGCTGACGTAACTGCAGTGTGACATGATTAAGAGACTGCGATCTGGTGGAAGCAGATGTACAGCCTTGTGTAAAGTATTTTTTTTACTAAGTTTAGAGTACTTAATTATTTTTTTTCCAATTAAGGGGCAATTTAGCGCGGCTAATCCACTTAGCCTGCACATCTTTGGGTTGTGGGGGCGAAACCCACGCAAACGCAGGGAGAATGTGCAAACTCCACACGGACCGTGACCCAGAGCCGGGATTAAATCCGGGTCCTCGGCGCCGTGAGGCAGCAGTGTTGACCATTGGGCCAGTGTGCCGCTCACACTTGTGCAAAGTGTTAAGATGTGTATCGATCTGGAAATAAACTAGAACGCTTTTTCCAAATGACACCCAACCATTTTATTATTAGTTCGACAGGCAAACCCTAAATAAAGACCACCTAGTCCCCAACTCAAGACAAATTATAGGCCTACAGGGACAGTCCTCAAGGAGGTTAGTGTGGAAGAATGGGTTCTGGACAGAGGAGCAGTGGCAGCTCGGAGAGGGGAAAGGAAACCCGAGGTTGAAGTGTTGCCCCCAAAGCAAGACAACTGAAACTTAACATCTGCAGTTGGTATCTGACCATTCCAATTTTCAGCAGCGTTTCCGACTATTCCCTTGGACCCCAGCTGAAATTCTGCTGGAATGAGCATATAGATTCCGCTGTTAATAAATGCTAAACCCCCTCTAACTTTGCTATACAGCTGCTGAGTTAATTCCCTAATTATGCCCACCAGTGACTCATCTGAAAGTATCATGACCCTAAAGTCATTAAATCAAAGTCATTTCAGCTGATTCAAACTTTATTACCACGGCTTTCATTTCATTGTGCCCACATTAAAATTGTCTACCTAAATTACAAAGTGAGTAAAAGGTTTCCATTTAATCTAAGTTAAAAGAAGTGAAGTGACTCGTGTTATGCTGTTATCTGAAAGCACTGATTAGATTTAAATTAATATGCAATTATTACCCAATTTATCTCCGTCTTAGTAACCGTTTCTTTCACTCCCTTATCCTGATCCCTTTTGTCTCTTTCCAGCTGATGTTCCATTAATTTGCTTTTATTCACAAGCAACCCTTTCTGTCGTTTTAACCTGGCCTATTGTCAAAGAGCGTCATAAACAATTTAACAGTGTTGTTTCGCCCATCATTAAGTCTGAAACATCTTTCCACCTGTTTGGACAGCAGTAACTTGACTGGAGGCAGGTCAAAAACCTGCCTTATGGAAAAATAATACATGAGTCCATTTGTAATAAAAACATCAGACATAACCGTGGTGGTTCCTTTCCTGTCCATTTTGGCCTTACTAATTTCCAGGTCTGACAGGATCCCGCTACAACCAGTCTGGGGCCTACTTTAAATTTATAAGTCACAGCCCGATTGCATCATTAGTGCCATCTCTGTGACTTTGACAAGTCAGGGGAGGTCCGCTTGGTGTCAAACCTGACAGCTGAATCATGGAAGCTGCAGACTCGCTAGAAGAGACATGGGCAAGTTTTGAAAATTGCTTTTCTACTTGTGCAGCAGGAGGAGCAGGAATGTGCCCTCGCCCACCCCCCACCCCCAACAGAAACTGCTGGAGGGTTGTGGGTGGGGGATTCCCATGGGGGGGGGGGGGCTGTGCAGTAGTACAGAGTTTTAAATTCTTCTAATTTTTTCTGGGTAATTATTGGTGTAACTCATTCGAAAACATCCAAAGTTTGTGATTTCCAGGCAGTTGCCATGCAAACGCCCTGTGACTATCCGAAGGGGGTTCCCCAAGTGCATCTTTGGGGTACTCCCCCAATGCAGCACCCAGCAGCTCGCAAGTTACAGCCTGTTTGTTTCTTTTGCCAGTTGCCCTTTTTCCATTTTCTAATGATAGTGAAGAAACATGCAAAAGCCCGCAGCTAGCAGTTATCAAACTCTCAAGATTCACTTTTCTTCTCCTTTGCAAATGTTTTCTTTTCCTTGAAGGTCTGTATTTAGCTGTATTTACTGTGTATTTCATATTTATTCATGTTATAAATAAGTAGTAGTTGTGTTTAAACTTACAAACCTGGTGACTGTGATTATTTGGCAGCCAAAGGCCAATGGTTTGGGGTGTTTTTATAAAGATTATTAGTCAATTCACTTGAGTTATGAATCCTTGAAGGGTGGGGCTAGAATTGACCGCACACTTGGCCAGGGTGTCATAACAATAATGTTCATATACCCCAAGGTACTCCACAGAATGAAAAAATAATTCATGATCATGTAATTACTGACTGCATATATAACTAATATATGTTCAGGCTAGCTTAGTCAGAGAGCTAAATGTACTGGCACACCTCATGGGTGGCACATATTGATGGTGACAGGAGAGTTAGGAACATTTCTTTATTGTGGAGGAAACAATGATTTTTATTGCATTTACTCTTTATTGAATGTTCACTGCTGTACTCGCCACTCTGTGGGACATGGCTGAACTCGCTGACTCAGCTAGTCCTCACTTCTGTGCATTGTAAAGAACATTGTCGGAGATCACTCGTAGCAGGGATAAATGAAATGTTGGAGGGGAACTCAAAGCGCTCTGCCAGCCAACACCCTGAGATGGACCAAAATGTGGAGAGAACTGAGACCACTCTTTAGGCCTCTCATTTTCTTACCTTGACTGACTGTCCTCGCCAACTCTTCCATCACACCCAGAACACCAGCCCCATTCATCTTTCACTCCTCCACGACCCTGATCCCTGCGCTTAAAGTTCAACGCAAATGACGATTCAAGACACGTAAATGTATCACGAGTGGAAACCCGCCATATGATGGCATTACACCTGGCAAGCAACAAATATATAGGGCGCGATTTAACCACCGTGTTTATCGGTGCACGGGAGAGGCCAAAACCAAGATCCGCGCCGGGCGCAAATCAGTTTGCCATCTAACTGGCCCATTCCCGATGGCAAGTTCCTGATTGCGCCCAAATATGGCGAGCATTTAATTAACCCAAATTAGCACCAATTTCCATCTCATCAGCGAGATCGAAGTTGAATGAAATAGCCTCCCGGGAACTAACCGGTTCCCCAGTGAGTAATCACACAGGCATCGTTTAGTACTCCTTTGTTAAAATTTGAGCAAAGTCTGCTGAGTGGATCTGAGGAGGTGAGTAGCCAATTCCATTTCAAGTGCTCGATGAGGGGGGGCCATCCCTGGGCTGGTGGTGGGGCGAGGGGGGGGCACTTTTAGCCTGTGAGGGTTCAACCCATCTTTAAATATTGTGGATATCCATAGCTGGGGCAACTACAGCTGTTTATCTTATCAAAGGACAGAACCCTGTGCTCCATTATATACTGAAGGTCACTTTAATTCCCTTTGACTGTGAGCAGCCTTTAGCTTCGCAGTTGAAGGCTAATGCTCATAAGGAAGTGACCTTATTAGTTGTGAGAGCACTGCACAGCTGCAGGTTGTGTTTGCTGCTTGCTCCTGCTTGTAGCTGCAAATGCTGTTGTTGCTCTTTCCTCCCTTTTCTGCACCTGGAAAGAAAGATAATCTTTTCTCAGATACCTGGTCCTGGAACACTGAGCTCAGGGGGATGTATGCGTCCATAAGGCAATCCAGTTTGAAGCAAGAAGATGCTGCGGGACCTGGTGCGTGACATTGATCCAAATGGGCCACCTGATGACGCCGTTGAAGAAATACTTTTGCAGATTGCTGATGCTTTTGTTGCTGGTGTGGTGAGTGCTGCCTGTAACTGGCACGTCACCGCGGGTCAAACACACTGGAAGTCCAGGATCTTCGACTGCAACTTGAGCGCCAGTGGAACATGTGGATGCAAGGATTTGGTTCTGGCAAATTTGGCCTTGTGGCAGGTCCTGTACAGCAGCAGCTCCTGGACAGAGAATGGCACTGATACGTGGAACAAGTAACACATTGATGTACAGATAATTTCTATGACAAATCTCTGGACATGATGACACATTCTTAGCCTAATCATCCATTTCTGTTGAGGAACCTGCAAGTGGTGATGCAGTGTGTTTGGTTTTTTTTAATGAAAATGTGCTGATATAGTTTTGAATTGGTACCAATAAGGAATGGTAACATTTCCTTGTTGTCTAATGGTTAGTGTGCTATGTGGAATGTTATGTAGTTGATTTTTAATTCTTTATTACTGTTGACCGTTTAATAAACAAAATATTCTCAAATAGTGCTGCAGGTTGTGTATGCTGATTGTTCCTGCTGGTAGCTGCAAATGCCTGAAGGCTGTGTGTTTGTTTGCTACCAACTCTTTTGCTTCTGTGGCCTGAAGTAAGGAAAGGGAGGATGTAAGATGACCTGCTGCCAGTGCTGGAGATGGTGAAGGGGTACTTTTTCTCTCTTCTGGTGTGCTCAGCGTCAGTGTGACTTTCCACTGTTGAGAGGCTACTGCTGAGAGCTGCGGGAGGGGAAAGAGAGGCAGATTAAGCCAAATGCAGGTGCAACTGCCTGGTGGCTGTGTGTTTGTTTGCTGCTGTCCCTTTGCTTTTGTGGCCTGGAGTAAGGAAAGGGAAGATATAAGATGACCTTCTGCCAGCGTTGGAGAAGGAGAATGGGAGCTCTTTCGCTCTTCTGGTGTTAACTGCGTCAGTGTGATTTTTCCCTTGCTGAGGAGTCTACTGCTAGAAGCTGCAACAGGGAGAGAGAGAGGCGGATTGACCCGAGTGAGCAACTTGACAAAGATGTTAAAGAAATGCTTTTGCATGACTTCTGGTGGCGTGGGCGAACAGGGCAGCCGCAGCAACAAGAGCTCCCGCCGGTGGCCGTGATTCGCGGCGATTTCGGGGAAATCCCCGAGTTTTCACGCGCCCCCTTACTATCGTCGGCCTTTGGGGCCGCCACGAGCAGCCAGCGGGGCCAGGTTAAAAACCGGCGAAGAACTCCGCGTGGGTGTCAAGTGGCGGGGGGCTGAGGCGCCGGGCCCAGCGCGGCGGGTCAGAGCAGCGGGGGCGGGGCTACGAGGAGGCCGAGGCGGCAGGCCCGAGGCCAGGCCACCATGTAGGGAGGGTGCTCCAAGTCGGATGGCTCCCACCTAGGAAGAAGAAAGAAGGTTGAAGCCTGGTCCCAGGTGAATGCAGAGGAGAAAGAAAGAAGATTTATGGAAGTTTGGGAAAAATTTTTTTTTGTTTTTTTCTCCCCCCCCCTTTTTTTTTTCAAAAAAGAAGAATGTCAGATTGATGAAGGGCAGGAGGGTGAAGGGGGAGAGAGGAGAAAGGAAAGAAGATAAAAAACAATAAGCCGCTAAAGGATGCGAAGAGCAGCGTCGAAGAAAGGAGGAAACGCGGGTTCGCCGCCGAAGGAGAAGACGAGCAAAAGTGTTGACAGGAAGGCGGAAGCCGAACTGCAAGGCAGGACCGCACTACTGACGGTGGAGAAGATGACCGAGGTGATGGTGGTGGAGCTGGAAAAATATTTGGTGAGGCACATGGAGGTCTTGAGGAAAGAGACAGCGGTCGTGTTGAGGTCATTGTTGGAGGAGGCAATCGGCCCGATGACGGTGGAGGTGGCAAAGGCATCGGCCAAGGTGAGAGAGCTGGGCGAGAAGATGAAGGAGGTGGAGGAGGCCGTGACACGACACAGCGACCAGGTCACCTCGATGGGGGACGAGCTGCGGAGGGTGGTGGAGGTTAACAGAGGACTCCGAGCAAAGCTGGAAGACTTGGAAAACCGCTCAAGGCGGCACAATTTGAGAATTGTGGGCTTGCCCGAAGGGACAGAGGGCCCAAGGCCAATGCAATACTTCGCTAAGAAGTTGGCGGAGCTGATGGGGGAGGGTGAGAACCCCACCCTGTACGAGCTAGACCGAGCTCATCGGCCATTAAGGCCGAAGCCCAAAGTGAACGAGCCGCCAAGGGCAGTAATTATCTGCTTCCATAAGTTTTGCATGAAGGAGAAAGTATTAAGCTGGGCGAAGCAGGAGCGTGAGGTGCTGTGGAATGGTACTGCGGTTCAGATCTACCAAGACTGGACGGTGGAGTTGGCAAAAAGACGAGCGGCGTTTGGGCGAGTGAAGGCGGCTTTGTACAAGAAGGGGGTGCGATTTGGTGTGGTGTACCCAGCGAAGTTGAGAGTAACATATAACGCCAAAGACTTTTATTTTGAGACAGCGGAGGCAGCTGAGGCATTCGTGAGGGCAGAAGGCTTGGGACAGACGTGAAGAACGGAACTGGAAGAGAGACTGTGGACTGTGTTTGAGCGGCTGGAAAATGTACAAATGTTACAGCTTTCTTTTTACTGATTTGTATTGAAATTTACTTCTCTTTGCATTGTTACAGAGTTCAAGTTAATGGTGCTCTGTGTTGTGACGGTTAAATGTTATGTTAGTGAATTGTAGGGGTTGGATTGTTGGGTTTGTTTTGGTGTTTCTTTCTCTGGGACTGGGCGGAAGGGGGCGAGAGGTTTTGGCGGGGGG
Organism: Scyliorhinus torazame; assembly: GCF_047496885.1. NCBI lineage: Eukaryota > Metazoa > Chordata > Chondrichthyes > Carcharhiniformes > Scyliorhinidae > Scyliorhinus > Scyliorhinus torazame. The sequence goes on along the minus strand of NC_092713.1, from coordinate 282,415,186 downwards.
GAGCCACCCGCGCTAGCTAACTAAAGTCAGTTAGTGAACGGGGTGAGGTGAGAGGAGGACTGCGGACGTTGGAGCCTGGACAGCAGGCTTCAATGGGCCTATGAGGCGAGCAAGAGGGGGTGGAGGGATGGATGTTGGGGGATGTTTTTGTAGGGGGGGTTCTTGGGAGGGGGATTCTTGGGAGGGGGGAAGGGGTTCGATGTTAACAATTGACAGGGGCGGGTCAGGCTTATGGGGCAGGACCCGGTGGTATGGTGGTGGTGGATAAGAAAGGTGGGGGGGGGGTGAGAGACCCCCAGTAAGGATAATCACGTGGAACGTGAGAGGGTTAGGAGGTCCGGTCAAGAGGTCAAGGGTGCTTGCACATCTTAAAAGTTTGAAAGCCGATGTAGCTATGCTGCAGGAGACTCACTTGAGGGTGAAGGACCAGGTGAGACTTAAAAAGGGCTGGGTTAGCCAAGTGTTTCACTCTGGATTTGATGGAAGGGCTCGAGGGGTAGCGGTGCTGGTCAGCAAAAGGGTACGCTTCCAGATGGAGAAGGTGGTGGCAGATCAGGGTGGTAGATATGTGATTGTGACAGGGGCACTGGAGGGGAGATTAGTGGCGCTGCTAAGTGTATACGGTCCCAATTGGGACAATGTGAGATTCGCGAGGAAGGTGTTTGGGGCCGTTCCCGACTTGGACACGCATGAGCTGATTGTGGGGGGGTACTGGAACTTGGTGCAGGAGCCAAGGTTGGACAGATCACGGCCGCGCTCGCTGGTCCCATCAGGGGGGGCAAAGGCGCTGGCTGGGCTAATGTTGGAAATGGGAGGGGTGGACCCTTGGAGGTTCCTGCACCCAAGGGAACGGGAGTATTCGTTTTTCTCAGCGGTCCATAAAGTATACTCGCGGATCGACTTTTTTGTGGTGGGGAAGGCTTTGCTGGCTGGAGTCAAGGGGGCGTAATACTCTGCAATTGCAGTGTCAGATCACACTCCACATTGGGTGGATATGGTGCTGGAGAAGGGGGCAGCGCAGAGACTGGGGTGGAAACTGGATGTGGGGCTTTTGGGGAACCAGGTGTTCTGTGAGAAAATTGAAAAGGTAATTAAGGAATATGTAGGTTTCAATTGTACGGGTGAGGTGTTGAAGGCAGTCGGCTGGGAGGCTCTAAAGGCGGTGGTGAGAGGTGAGGTAATTTTGTTTAAGGCCAGGGTGGATAAAGAGGAGAGGTTGGAGCGGCAGAGGGTAATAGATGAGATGTTGGAGGTAGATAGGAGTTATGCAGAGGATGGGGACCTGGCGAAGCTGGAAAAGAGGAAGGAACTACAGACGAGCTTCAACCGACTGTCCACCAGGAAGGCGGTGCGCCAACTGAGACGAGCAAGGGGTGCAGTTTATGAACATGGAGTATGTTAGCAGGTCAGCTCCGGAGGGAGGCAGCGGCAAGGGAAATTCTTCAGGTGAAGGAAAGGGCAGGGAAGTTGGTGATGGCGCCAGTGCTGATTAACAAGGTTTTTGAGGAGTTTTATGAGAGGTTGTACAAGTCAGTGCCACTCAGGGGAGACCGTGAGATGCAGGAATTTCTAGATGGGTTGGAGTACCCAAGGCTAGGGGAGGGGGACAGGGCTACATTAGAAGGAGCAAGAGTGGAGCAGGAGATAAAGGATGCGATTGGGAGGATGCAGTCGGGGAAGGTGGCAGGGCCGGATGGGTTTCCGGCAGAAGATGATAAAAAATTTAAGGATAGGTTGGCACCCCTGATGGTGAGGATGTTTGAGGAGGCGATAGGGAAGGGGATGTTGCCGCAAACCTTGGGGCCAGAATCGATTTCCCTGTTACTAAAAAAAGATAAGGATCCGATGGAGTGTGGGTAGTATCGGCCCATATCACTTCTGAATGTGGACGTAAAAGTGTTGGCGAAGGTACTGGCGGGTAGGCTGGAGGAGTGCCTTCCGAAGGTGATAGGGGAGGATCAGACGGGGTTCGTGAAAGGGAGGCAGCTGTTTTCGAACATTAGGAGGGTTTTGAACGTTGTTATGGCACCGGCGGAAAGAAAGGAAACAGAGGTAGTTGTGGCATTGCACACCGAGAAGGCGTTTGATCGGGTAGAATGGGGGCACCTGATGGCAGTGCTGGAGCGGTTTGGGATTGGACCAAGGTTTGTGAACTGGGTAAAGCTATGATATAAGGAACCGAAGGCGAGTGTCCGCACAAATAATATCAGTTCGAGATACTTTTCTCTCCACCGTGGGATGAGACAGGGATGTCCTATGTCCCCCCTGCTGTTTGCACTTGCAATTGAGCCGTTGGCCATCGCATTGAGAAGTTTGGGAGCATGGAAAGGAATAGTGCGGGGGGGGGGGGGGGGGGGGGGGGGGGTGGCGGGGGGGGGCGGATGGAGCATGGGGTGTCCTTATATGCCGACGACTTGCTGCTGTATGTGTCGGAGCCGAGTGCGTCAATAGGAGGAATATTGGAGCTACTGAGGATATTTGGGTCTTTCTCGGGGTACAAGTTGAACCTGGACAAGAGTGAGTACTTTGTGGTGTCTCGGCCGGGGGTGGGGGCAGGGGTGGGGGGGCTGCCTTTCCGTAGAGCAGGGACTCATTTTAGGTGTCTGGGGGTGCAGGTTGCCCGGGAGTGGGGGAGGCTTCGCAGGTACAACATCACTAATTTGGTGGGGAGAGTGAAAGCCGATCTGGCAAGGTGGGACGGCCTTCCTCTGTCACTGGCGGGTCGGGTACAGGCGGTTAAAATGAATGTGTTGCCGCGATTCCTGTTTATTTTTCAATGCCTACCGATTTTCCTGCCAAAGTCTTTTTTCAGGGAGATTGAGGGAAGGATTACCTCATTCATATGGGGAGGGAAGATGGCCAGAGTGAGAAAGGTGCTGCTACAGAGGGGAAGGCAGGCAGGGGTTTGGGTCTCCCGAACCTGTTGTACTACTACTGGGCGGCAAACGTGGAGAAAGTGCGGAGCTGGGTCAGAGGGGTGGATTCTCAGTGGGTCAGAATGGAGGAGAGATTGTGCAGGGGGTCAGCGCTGAAGGCACTTGAAACAGCGCCGCTCCCGCTAGCTCCGGGGAAATATTCAGGGAGTCCGGTAATAATAGCTTCATTGAAAATCTGGAGGCAGTTTCGCCAACAATTCGGGTTGGGTTTCGGGTCAAGGTAAATGCCGATTCGGGGGAACCACAGATTTGAGCCAGGGAGGTGGGATGGAAGTTTTCGGAAATGGGAAGAGAAGGGGATTAAGACGCTAAAAGATTTGTTTCTTCGTGGTCGGTTTGCAGGATTGAGGGAGCTGGAAGCGAAGTATGGGCTAGAGCAGGGAGAAGTGTTTAGGTAAATGCCGGTTCAGGATTTTGCCAGGAAGGAGATACAGAGCTTCCCAGAGGAACCGGCCTCCACATTGCTGGAGGAGGTGTTGCCGACAAGGGGACTGGAGAAGGGGGCAGTGTCAGCGGTGTACGGAGCTATTCTGGAAGAGGATAAGGCGCCACTGGAAGGGATCAAAGCAAAGTGGGAGGAAGAGCTGGGAGAGGTAATAGAGGAGGGGGTTCTGGTGTGAGGTGCTGCAGATCTGTGTAGATTAAGGGTGACAACGGGTAATCCCTGATTCCTTTTTGTCATTTGTTTATGTAAACATGCGGGCTGATGTTTGGGGGTTGGTGGGTGGATGGGATCGTTGTTATTATGGGGATTGACATATGATTGACATGTGCAGGGGGCCGCTGCACACCTTGAACACCCGGCCACCCATCAGACCGAGGAGCAACCCAGAAGGGGATGCCGGCGACGGCCAAGTTGTACTGGCATTGTTAGTCATTCAACAAGCTGATGGACAGTATGTTCTGACAGGATACCCTGTCTCAACAAAGAGACAGTGCAGCATCTGTGCCATGTCCTCACAGACTTGGCACCATGTGGAGGAGCAGGACACCCACTTCCAGTGGCAGTGAAGGTCACCATAGCCCAGAGCTTTTGTGCCACTGGTTCGTTCCTGGGCTTAAGCGGGGACATGCGCGGCATATCACAACCTACAGACCGCAAGTCCCTCTGTGAGGTTACGGATGCCCTGTATGCCGGGTAGCTGACTATATAAATTGTGAGCTGGACCAAGTCTATCAAGATGCCCGTGTTGCAGGATTCACCACCATGCCCATCATTAACAGGAAGGGATTCCACACCCTGAATGTTCAACTGGTGTGTGACCACCACCTCAGGATCATGCACCTGTGAGCACGCTTCTCCGGGACCATGCATGACAGCTACATCCTGGGACACTGGGAGGTCCACGGTGTGTTCGAGGACCATGTCAGGATGGCGGGTTGGCTCTTGAGGGATGAGGGGTACCAGTTGAAGTCCTGACGACAATGCAGAGGCTGGAGACCAGGGCGGAGACCCGATATAACAAGGCCCATGTTACCACCTGTGCTGTCATTGAGCGGTGCGTCAGACTGCTGAAAATGCGGTTCCAATGCCTGGACTCCTCAGGTGGTGCCCTGCAGTGGGTCTCCTGCTTTGTGATGATCTGTTGTGCCCTCCACAACTTGACACAGCAGTGGGGCGAGATGCTGAAGAGGGAGGAGGAGGAGGAGGGACATGCAGCCTCACCTGAGGAGAAGAAGGAGGAGCCAGGCCAGCAAGGGCTGGAGAGCGAACCTAGGGAGGAGCTAGAGGATGGAGGACAGGTGGCAGCAAAGGTTGGGCGTACCCAGAGGACTTGGGTGGCCCTCATCCTCATCTGCTTCTCATAGGACAAGGCTTTATCCCCATCCCCTTCCTCCTCTTCCTAGCCGTCCCCTCATCCCCACACACCCCATCCCATTCCCCCCTTCTCCAACACCATTCCACTCCTTACAACGTACCCATTCCCTGACTACCGTGTTCATCCCCCCCAGGGTCTGTGTAACATCATCCAAGGGTGATGGCCTGTGTCGCCACTGTCAGTGGGTCAATGTACAAGGCAGGAGAGTGATGATAATTCAGTATGAGGTTAGCTCTGGTGCCTCTCAGTTTATGCTAAAGTATTACTCCTGTCTTTCTGCTGGCAGTGAGTTGACCCTACCCTCTAAATGGGATCTGCATTAGGGGCTTTTGATCTTGGACCACTGTGCCTGGGAGGCAGAGAGTGGGGGGAGTGGGAGGCAACAGGGGGGTGGTGGGGGTGCAGGCATGCCCGCTGTGAGAATTAACGTGACAGAAGCTTCACATTTATCAGGCATGACATGATTAATAGTGCATATTTTCATTTTCTTTTCCCCCTAGCTACAGATAGTGTCCCGTCCCTGTAACCCCCAGTGCCCACACAGTGATCCTCAATCTTCTTTATCTTTCGTGGTCTACTGCTACGTCTAGGTGTGTCCCCAGGATGCACATCAGAGGTGGACGCAGCCTGCTGCTTTCCATGACCTATGGTCTTGATGCCTTTGCGGTATGTCCTATGGAGGGCGGGGAGTCGGAGGGTCTCGGCCAACTTACCAGTGTCACTAGCTTCGCAATGCCAGCCGCTGCTCCTTAGATGCGCCGGTGTCAGGAGTAAGGGTTTCAGGAAATTCGTTGTCTTCTTGGTGGCAGGCCCCAGGATGGCCCTCAGCGCTTCCTCCACCCTGAGGGTGCCCGTAGGACCCTGGGGGTCTCCATGGGATGGAGAGGCATCTGGAGCGAGTTCCAGAGGCCTCTGCGTTAGCTGGCTCTGCCAGTCCTGGCATCTCCCCATTGTCTGCAACATGCTGTCGAAGCCCTCAGCAATGGTCCTCTGTGACTGGGCCATGCGCTGCATTGCCTTGGCAATATCCACCTGTGTTTTGGACATATCCCTCAGCAACTGGGATAAGATGTTGAGGCCCTCAGCCATAGCTGTCACAGTCTGAGCCATGCCTTCGACACCATCACAAGACGCTGACCTGCGGCCATAACCTTTCGGACAGCTTCAATCGGCTATGCACCCGGCTATGTCACTGACATCCCCCTCCTGAGTCTCGCAGCTGTTTCCTAGCATCTGCATCAACTCTGGGATAACCTTGTCTGGAGGTTCGACATCCAACTGGGACCCAGCTAGGTCCTGGGATCTAGCAGACCTCCAATTGCTGAATCCTTTGGATGTGACTGCCTCCGTCAGATGTACATAAGCAATTGTATGGTGCTCACCAGAGTCAGCCCCAGAAGCTTGTCCACTAGGGCAGCAAGGTAGCATCGTGGTTAGCACAGTTTCTTCACAGCTCCAGGGTCCCAGGTTCGATTCCCGGCTGGGTCACTGTGTGGAGTCTGCACGTTCTCCCCGTGTCTGCGTGGGTTTCCTCCGGGTGCTCTGGTTTCCTCCCACAGTCCAAAAATGTGCAGGTTAGGTGCATTGGCCGTGATAAATTGTCCCTTAGTGTCCAAAAAATATTAGGTGGGGTTACTGTGTTAAGGGGATAGGGTAGATACGTGGGCTTCAGTACGGTGCTCTTTGTAGGGGCCGGTGCAAACTCGATGGGCTGAATGGCCTCCTTCTGTACTGTAAATTCTATGATTCTATGATACTGTCGCCCATCGAGGTGAGTCTCTGTACTAGTCAAAGATGTGCATGAAAACTGTGATGCCTTGATGGTGGTCTCCTTGGAGCTCTCCTCAGGGGCGAGAGAATGGAATGTGGTCAGTGAGAGCGAAGGATCATTTTGTCTGACATGGACAACTCACTTGAGACAGGTCATCTCAGTGAAGGGGCAGTGGGTCCTCGTCTCTGCGGCACAGGCCAACCTGGCTGTCGGTCCCTTCTCTCTCGCCAGACAAGCCCGCGATTTACAGGGCCTGTTATTAATAGGGAGTGAGGACTCAGAGCTCAGGTACCCCGCCACCCGTCTTGGCCCTGTCACGCATATTAGGGGCCAACTTATCCTGCAGGGGTAAAGAAAGGGCATTGGAGCCACACTCTTGATGGCTCAGGGGGATCTATGGCAGGTGCATGTATGGGCACACCGCAAATGGACATATCGGGGTTCTGCTGGTAGGTGCGGGGGTGCTGAGGAACAAGCATGAAGATCGGATGTGGGGAGGGTGCGAGGTGTCAGTCAGTGGTTTGTGGGTTGTGGGGGGGGGAGGGGTTATGAATTTGAGGGGATGCAGGTGGAACCAATGCCAGAAGAGAGTTTGTAACGTATTCTTGCAGCACCGTCGTTGGTCTTCTTCCTGCATTGTACGGCGGTCCTCCTGGTCATGCTGCCCGCACTAACAGCCGCTGCCACTGCCTCCCTGCTGCTGGACCTCTGACCACCTCGGGTGAACAGGATGTCCCATCTCGCATCAACTGCGTCTGGTAGCCAGGCTAGGTCGGCACCCACAAAGTGAAGAGCAGGGCTGCACACTGCTGTGCTGATGTGTTGACTGGGAGTGTGTGGCGAGGGAGGGTTTGAAAGTGGTTTGCCTTGTTAGAAGCGAGGCGCTGTGGCACGAGTCCAGTGAATCGGATGGTGAGACAGCCAGAAATGGTGAGAGGTTTGTGGTGGTTCATTTCAAGCACTAAGTGCCTTTACATACAGGCCATGGTCTTGCCGGCGTGCCCTGCCAATTGTGCCCAAAATGACACTTGGAAATATTTCCGTTAGATCGTGTCCATCATTGTCTCTGCATTTCACCCACCATTGAGAAATCAAAATGTTGGCTGCTACCTAACTGCAGTCATTCAGCACACTGAATTCTCTGCTGTTGACGGGCTTCCATAAATCCACCCCCCCCCCCGGCTTCATAACTGACTGTTCAAGGGCGCAATTTAATAAACCTGGGCAGGATTAGTGGGATTGTTCCCGGGTTCATAGCGTCGGGAGCGACCCCGCTACCTAATGGCACTTTGTTGCTATTTTGGGCCCCAGCGGGAACACCCCCCCCCCCCCCCCCCCCCCCCCCCCGAGATCGCACTTAGTGCCATTGCCTGCATTGAAAAGCCCCAGATCCCCCAACGCCCCAACTCCCATACAAGGGGGTCCTCGTGCCCCCTGCACCTCATACGGGCAGGCACCGCCGGGCCTGATCCCTGGTGGAGGCCAAATAGCATCCGGGCAACCTGGTGCTGCAACCTGGCAGTGCCACATGTGGAAGTGCCAGGGTGGTACCTGGGTGGCACTGCCAGAGTGCCAGGCTGGCAGTGCCAATGTTCCCGGGTAGCACCAACAGTGCCAGGGTGCCAGACTGGCCAAAGGCTGACTACTGTGGGCCTCCAGCTGCCTGGGAGACCCCTCCACCTGGTCCCCGTTGGTGGGGACTAATGCTAAACTGCATCTGGCTGGTGTCTACTCGGCGAGGCTGGTAAATGCTGGGTGGCCGTTCGATACGGTGCAGACATAGTTAAGTTTACTTTTAAGCTCGCTTACCTATGTGAGTCTGGACTCTGCCCATTGTGGGCGGGATCCAGATTGCGACATCTCGAGAGATCTGGTTCGCTCTCACGAGGGCATAATGACCGTTCGGAATCAAGGGCGAGGCCTCTGCCAGGATCTACCAGCCGCATCCAGATTCCGGCGAGACGCGGTCGGTAAATCACGTCACAACTATTAATTCTATCCACAACAGATCTGATTATTCCTTACTGACCATATCAACAGGACTAGCCTTTCCTGTACATTTAGTGTCTATGCAGACAATTGACTGTATAATTACCATTGACCGCGATTCCCCGTTCCCCCAGCCGCGTGTTTCTCGCCAGCGTGCCGGTCAGTGGTGGAGCTGTTTCCTCTTCCCGCCGCTTGTCAATGGGATTTCCCATTCAAGCCACTCCATGCCACCGGGAAGCCCGGGGGAAGGGGAAAAAGAATCCCAACGGCTGGAGAATTCCGGCCATAATGTTTAATATTATTTAAGGAAATACATTAAAATATTAGTTACCAAGCGTATAAATCCGTTTATTTGCCTGCATGCCAGTATGTAGATTTTCCTGTGAAACTATTTAAACAATGTTGAAACAGAATAATAAACCAGTTTTCATATTTACTTGTATTTTACTTTCTATGGAAAGTTTCACCATACACATAAACTAGCTGGAGAAACTAAATTCACAATCTTTCATGTTCTGTCCATTCCCGACGGAGCACTGTGTTTCTGTCTGTGTGAATGTGACATTAAAGGTATGGAGTTGGTTATTCTCTTCATCACACAGCAACTAACTTTAAAAATTACAGGGAGGCCCACCAGACTCAAAAATTACAGGGAGGCTCAACATGATTCTTGGGAGATAAGCCTTCTGATCATTAGAAGACGTGTAAAACAAGGCGTGAAAACACTGAGAGGCAAAGTTCAGTCACCTTATAACATTGATCATGTTACAGCTGAGAGATAGTTATTACTGTTCGAATTCCACCTTATTATGTGACTCAGTTAGAATTTTATCCTTATTTTAACACAGGGAGTCTACACGGAGTAGGAATAACAAACTTTGGTTTATTTACAATTACGTTATAAGCAACTCCTGGTAGATCCCTGCCGAGTGTCTCCTCGGTCAGTGCCTTAATGGCTGAGCTTTTAAACATAGTTGAATGCAGTTTGCCTGCCCCTCAGCGAGGGAGCATGTACTCCGCAAGAACAATGAGAAAGATAATCATTACCATCCCGTAAGTCCCATGTGGGATATTACAGCTATTAAAAGTCATGCTACTTTAATGAGGCTCTCAATTATGAAATTATCACGATTATGTACTCCAATCTCATTTTCAGGTCCTCAATTTTAAGACTGTTGTGGATTTTCAGCTTGCCTCCTTGGCATATCATTGGATAACAGATGGGCTACACTTGTAGGAACCGCCCAATTATTTTAGATATTGAGCTTTATCATCCAGTAAGTGTTGGTGATGAATAGGAAAATAGAACCAAATTGCAATACAGTTTTTCTGTATCAATTTACAGCATATGATAAACTTTGGAAAGTTCCATGTCAGGCACAGGTTGTAATATTTGATTCTGAACCTCATGCCCCAATTTCTTTCACACCCAGGTTTGTGAAGGCACAGTTTGACCCTAATCATGGAGGTTCCCTCGTTAGCATGCTTGGCCTCTTTTTTTAATGTCTAAATTAGCAATTAACAGATCCTGTCAAACATCACTGAATTGGAGCACCATTAAGCTTGCTAGCCTTGTCCTTAAAATTCGGTTCGACAGGACAGTAGACACGGGCTGGCACACTGTAGTTTTGTCTGTGTTACTGAATTGTTGAGTCTGGACTATAAACATTTATGAGTGAGCACATGTATTTATTTTTGTACAGATTTATTTTATGCTGGCATTTTGCACTATCCTGTTTTGGGCTGTGCTACACTTAGAGTGTAATAACTGTTGTTATCCAAGTGTGACTGTGGAAGGTTGGACGATCATGTCTCCCAAACCCTATTTTCGTGCATGCCTGATCTGGAGAAGGAGAACTATTTCACACCAGAGAAAATACACAGATACAAAGTCGTCTCTAGCAAATTCGCCACGATCCCAGCATCTGCAACTCCGACCTTTGTATGACATATATTTGACTTTAATGCCTCCATTGCGTTGTAGGTGCAGAGACAGAACACTGCTCTGCATTCTGTCATAAACATCATTTTAAGGATTGGGGTGGCAAATCTTTCTGTGATGGTGAGGAACATTTGCGCTGCAGGATACTGCACGGTTCATCCATCAAATCTGTCAATCCGTAAGTTGTAGCTGCATCAAACAGGTGCAGTGTTTGTCCAAGGAAATCATTTCATCACATTCCCTTGGAAAATAAGACTGATGAGGGCCAAGGATCTTTACTAATTTATAGGCTTTCCTAAGGTTCAGGGTTTCATACCTGGAACGCATAGCCACCAGGTTCCGAATGTGCTTGTGATGATAGGAACATTTTAGGAACATTGGATGATAAATGTAGTGGGCAATTTAAGGATTAAAAGCCTTGGGTTGGAATGTGTTTGTTTAAAGAGAATTCTGTACTGCAGGGCCTGAGTCGTTTTAGCAGCCAGCAAGTGAAATTGACACAGGAATGTGTTTTTCAGTCTGGGCTGATGCCGAGTGGTTCGCCTTGGGACATCTTTGGGAAGTTAAAGTGCTTTGTGGCCTGCAGAGAGAATGTTTTTTTTAGCTTGGGGAGATGAAGAATGCAGAGAAACATTTTGAGAAGCTGTGGAGAGGGACAGGTTTTTGGAGAAAAAGGCTTTTGGAAGTGAAGTCTGATCTGGCAACCACTGTGATCTTTAGACCACAGATAAAGGCAGTTTTCTTTCCCAGTAGGTTATGGAAAAAAAAGTATAATTTTTTTTAAAAAGCAGAGCATTCTTTTCTGAAGACAAGGAAGAGGCTGGAGCAACCTAATTAAAGCAGCTATTTGAAGATATTCAGCCAGAGTCTGATGGGGTTCCAACTGGAGCCAAATCTGTTTTAGGAAGCAAGTATTGCTCTATGCCTTGCTAATTTGAAGCCGGATTAAGAGTTGCATGTTTCTTTTCTCGTTGTTTAATGGGAAATTGTAGTGTGTAATGTAAGCTGTACTTTTTGGGTGTAAAAGTTTAATATTGTAGTTATAATAAAGTTTCATTTTAGAAATATGAAAGCTCTATTTTTCATGTAATCATTCCTGAAGTGAATCATTCTTCCCACAGTCTTATTTTTTATTTAAAAAAAATCTTTTTATTAGCATTTTCAAAATTATGTACATTGCCGTTCGTTTTCATTTATTATACAATACAAAAAGACGTTTTCTTATGTTTCTCTATTTACACACTGTTCGGGGTGTCATTGTCCCTGCCCCCCCCCAGCCCCCCTTTCCATAACCCCCCTCCCCTGCCCCCCCCCCCCCCCACGATGCCCTCCCTGACCAATCATCTGACCTGCTACTCATCTTTGCAGCTATATGCTTTTTCCTTAAGCTTGATCCTTTCGTTAACTTCTTTCGTTAACCACGGATAGTGGGCCCACCTCTTTGAATGTTTCTTTATAGTGAGAATATACTTATTCTGAGTATTCTGAAATATCCCCTAAATGTCTGCCAATGCTTCTCTATTGATCTATCCTCTAGCTTAGTATCCCAGTTCACTTCAGCTATCTCAGTTTTCATGCCCTCATTTAAGTTTAAAGTACTAGTCTTAGACCCACTCTTCTCCCTTTCAAATTTAATCCTATTTTGGTTGCTGCTACAGAGGGGTGCTTTCACTCGCCTTCACAATGAGGTCAATAATTAATCCTGTCACTTTGGTGGCTCAAGACATACACTGGAGACCTCCAGTCGTAAACAAGGGGTTTATTAATGAAAGGCAAAAGCAGTTAAGTAACAGGCACAGAACACTATACAACAAATCTTTACACTTCCGCTCCCTGCTCCATACTGCCTGAGATCCTGCTCCCAGGGCCCTGCGCAAACCCCCATTGACCTGGGTTCAGGCACTCCCACACGATTGGCCCTGAGCCGGTCACATGATCCATGGAGCCCACCCCCTTAAACGGGCCATGCTACCACAGTCACATTGCAATACAAAGTCTAATATAACCTGCTGTCTGGTTGATTCCAAAACGTGCTGCTCTAAGAAACTATCTTGAAAGCATGCTATGAACTATTCATCCAGGCTACTACTGCCAACCTGATTTGTCCAGTTTTTATGTAGATTAAGATCAACCGTGATTAATGCTGTCCCTTTATCAAAACCTCCCAATATTTCTTCTTGGATACTTTGTCCTACATCACAGTTAATATTAGGGAGCCGATAGACCACTCCCACTAGTGACTGACCTATTATTCCACATCTCCACCCAAACCGATTCTACATCCTGATCAACAGTGTCACCTGTCCACCTTTACCTAGTTTCCTATTTTTCTTGAATGTCATACACCCCTCAATATTCAGGACCCAATCCTTGTCATCCTTCAGCCACTTCTCAGCAGTGGCTATCAGATCACATTTATTTCTTTCAATATGCGCTATCAGTTTATTTACTTTGTTATGAATGCACCGTGCATTCAGATACATGGCCTTTAGTTTTGTCTTTTTGTTATCTTTGTAACATCTAGTCATGACTGTAGGCGTATTCTTACGTTTTTCTCTCTCTCCGTTCCTACTATTCTCTGAACCTCATTTCCCGTATTACTATTGTAGTTTCCCGCCTTAAATCTATACCTTGATTTACTACATTTACCCAAGCTTGATCCCTTATCCTGTTGTTAAGCTTAAAGCCCTCTCTACTTCCCCAGTTATGCAATTTGGAAGTTCCCTCATCCCAGCACAGTTCAAGTGAAGACCGTCCCAAAGTTACAGCCCCAGCTTCCCCAGTACTGGAGCCAATGTTCCACAAACTGGAATCCACTTCTCCCACACCAGTTTTTGAGCCACACATTCATCTCTCTAATGTTCTCTGCCCTGTGCCAATTTGCATGTGGCTCAGGTAAAAATCCAGAGGTTAATACCTTTGAGGTTCTGCTTATTAATTTGGTAACAAACTCCTATGCTGACTATGCAGAACCTCTTTCCTTGTCAAGCCTATGTCATTGGTGGCTACATGGACCATGACGACTGGATCCTCCCCTTTCCACTCTATGTTTCTCTCCAACCCTGAGCGGATAAGCAATATAGCTGTCTGAACTCATGCTCCTTGCTACGGGGAACAATGTCAATCCCCTCGCTATACTGTCCCCTTCTACCACTCTTGTTTACTCCCCCTGCTTAAACAGCTTCTGTATCATGGTGTTATGGCCAGCTTGCTCATCCACCTTGCAGACCTCACTTTCATTCACACAGTTTGTAAGCATCTCAAACCTGTTTGACAATTGCAAAGTTTGAGCTTCCGCCACTACTGTCTGCTCAGTAACTTTATCTGTCTCACTCTTGGTCACATTCCCCTATCCCTCACTGCTGACCGTTTTCTAAACGGTGTGACTGGCTTCAGGAACAAAGTGTCCTAATATTTCTCCCCCTTTGTTTCGTTACGCAGTGGCTGCAGTTCAGCTTCCAAATCAGTAATCCTGAACCGTAATTCCTCTAGCTGTTTAAACTTTATAATGGGTCGCCTTGGCATCCAATACTTCGCACATTCCATAGCTGCAACATAACACCTGTTCTGCCATTGTTACTTACGTTATTTAATTAACTTAAGCAATTACTCTCTTAATTAACTTAGAACAATTCCTTTATGTTCCACCATCTCTTTCACCCGTGCACTGAATTCCCACGTGAACCTAATTCGCTATTTACTCAGTCTCCATCTCACTCTGGCATAGTCACCTGTCTCTTTGCACACCCCTTACTGATCCTGACTAATTGAATTGAAGTTCCATCAGCCACTATGATGGGAATCTGAACACACAACCCCAGCGCATTAACTTCGGCCTCTAGATTACTATTCCAGTGACATTACCCCTATTCCACCATCTCCATGTCTCCACCATTTGTTTTCTAACAGACTGACCACTTGAAGGAATTTAAAATCTTTGAACTGTTTTCATGGGTGAGAGATCTTTTTCACTGCATCAAGTGTGCATCAGTGTGAGCTCTCTTAGATTGTTAGAGGTTAACTTTGTTTTCATCTCCACATGGTTCCAAAGGTCTTCGCAATTGCATACTGGTTGAGTGGCATGGAGGTAACATGGGGGTATGTGTGGACCTGGATGTGGTATGGGAGGGGGAAAGAGGTGAAGGCTAGAGAGCTTAACAGCCTTTTATAAAACCGAACCAAAGTCTCACAAAACTAAGACAGGTCTTTGAAGCAGCCCAACTAGACGCTCGCCCACCTCTGTGACCATCGAACTGCCTCCGGTGGCTGCAGGCCCAACTCGATCATGCCCGCGCTCCCTCAAGCAAACTCACGTGTGCGGAGTCATTTCCATGGAGCTGAGTCTGCCAAATTGGCAGATTTCCCAACTCAAGCTGCCCGCCTACATGGTGACATTGTGGCCGAAAGCAATTGCTGGACCAAACAATAAGTATCCAATAAGACAACTTTACTGGCGTAAAACAAAACATAATTGTTGCCGTTGCCATAATAGCACTAATGAAAATGTCTTTATTACACATTACATTGCTTACAACTATTTAATTCAGGGGAAAAAAAGCTTAGTATGTAAATCTCTAATCTAATTCTGCAAATATCAAAGACACATTTCACAGCAGGCAGTTAATGAGTCTTTTGGTCCAAGACCAACTTTAATCAGGTTGAATTAACCTGAAAGTATTTTAATTTCATTCACTTATTCATTCATTTTTAAATGTAAATCTAGAGCATAACATTAGATTTGTTTTCCCATCCATTTTTTAAAGTGATTGCTGTAGTATCAACAGTTACTGGAATGGTGATTTAATACTTTTCCACAGCACTTACTGGCAATGTGACCAGTTGTCAGTAGATTTCTAATTTATTTGTGCTAAGATATCGCAAAAGATGATTAGAAACTGCAACAAGAAGCTGTATTCTTGATATATTTTAAAATACTTTGGTATTTGATTTAAAGTTAGAGAATAATGGCGAGATTCTGATTCATTAGCTTGAGTTAGTCATTTAAAAAGTAAGGAAATCAATGTAATTACCTTGATAATTAAAAGGCAAGGGATTTCTAATTGCCATGTATTGACAAGAATAAATCATTCGGTCCATGGGGTTTTCAACTTGCGGGAGCTGAGTTTTGTTTTCTTAGCTTCATGTTTACTTTTGGGAATGAGTGGTAAAGTGAAGAAAATTGAGGGAAAAGAGAACAGTTTTTGTTAGAAACAGATGGGCAGAGACCCCAACAGAAACAGATACTGTGCGGGAGGTGCAAGTAGGCAACCTTTTGTGATGGAGAGAATCTGAAATTGGAAATTCAGCTCAGGATTAAGATGGAGGCTGAGTTTGGGAAGAGTTGGCTATACAACCTGCTGGGTGTGCTTTCTGCAGAGGGTGGGGCGGGGGGGGAGGGGCACATAAAATACAAGGGGGAGGCAAAGCCCACCACCTTCCCACCCACCCCAAGCTGCCCCATAACACGCTGGGCGGATGGGTGTCAAAATCAGCAGCCTGCCCGTCATTTTAAAGAAATAATTATGGGTCAACTGAGATCGTTACCAAATCAATTGACATGAATAATATGTGGCCCAGACCATAATATGATTGCAGTTAGAAGGCCTGGCGGAATGCTCAGGCTGGTTTTTGTACACAGAGGGAGGAACTTCCTTTGGAAACTTCTTTTGGAGGCTGACTTGTGCGCATCGGGTACAACAACCTCCCCCCCACTTTGTTCCTCCCCACCTGGGCTCCAAAGCCAACATGACCATGGTCCCTCACTAAACCTCCCCACCGCCCCTCCCGGAAGTGCTCTCCACTGAGTTCTGCCGTTCATGGGACCACTAGAGCTGTCAGCCAATCAGATTGTCCGGCATCTCCTGAAGGCAGGATTTCTCCCACTGAGGGGCAGAGGTCCCACTCTGCCTGTTGAGGCCGCCGGCTGCCTCTTATGGCAGATTTCCTGAGGTGCTTCGGCTGCCTGCCCACACTTGCAATGGTGGGGAGAAGAGGGGTGAGCAATATCCTGTGAAATCCAGCCCACTGACTGACTGGGGAAACGATTCAATCAGTGGCAATGAGTTTATAGTGGGGTCCGGAGAAGATGTCTTCATTCGCCCCTAGATTTGACTGGAGGAAACTGAAGCTCACTGGGGCAGCATGGTGGCACAGTGGTTAGCACTGCTACCTCACAGTGCCAGGGATCCGGATTCAATTCTGACCCCGGGCAACTGTCTATGTGGAGCATGCATGTTCTCCCCTTGTCTCCATGGGTTATTTCCGGTTTCCTCCACAGTCCAACGATGTGCAGGTTAAGTGACTTGGCCATGCTAAATTGCCCCTAGGTGAGGTTACGGGGATAGGGTGCGGGTTGGCCCTGGGTAGGGTGCTCTTTCAGAGGTTTTGTGCAGATACAATGGCCTCCTTCTGCACAACAGGGATTCTGGGAATCTTTGATTCTCATCTAGGAGTGGAGATCTGTTAAGCAATCCGATACGAAAACGGCAATGAATGGATAATCTCAAATCTTAGTGCCTTAAAAGCTGTGCATGTAATTATTTATTCTTTAAACTATCTTTATGGGGCCCCGAATCTCAGTGAACCTTAAATTTCAGGGGCCAAGAAGGAGGCAATAGGAAAAGCCCTAAAAGGGACTGGAATTTGGAGCAGAAACGAGCTTTCCTGAATTTATACTTTAGAAGCTACAGTTGGGAGGAAATGGTCGCACCTTATGCCGTCCTCCCCAACTTATCCAGGAGATCTGCGGGGAGAGTTACTGGACTATTCCGAAAAGTAAATCCCCAAGAGACACACTGTAAACCTTAACAACTGTAAGCTGATAAGAGTTCTTAGTTATCGGGCTGAGTAAAGATCCAAAACGTTAACAAGACAAAGGGAATGTATCAAAGAGAGGATGAATTGATAACTTTAGTTCATTCAGGACCTAAAGAAGAAAACTGTTGTGTTTATGTTGGACCAAATCTTTGGGTTTTCTGAGCAAAGTGGTTATTGACCAGCCCAACATCCGCTGCCCGGCGTGGGTCCAATGCCAGAATGCTGTTCAGAACTCCATTGGAATGGAAACTATCACCTTGTCCATAAAGTGTTTGAACCTGCCACACTTCTGTTCCCACTCAGTTTATCGAGAACTGATTCACACAGACCAGAAAGATCTCAATTGCAATTATTAATTACCAATCTCTGCTGCGCGAAGGCAGACATGATACAAGTGGCCTCCATTCTCTTGGTTGAAGAATATGAATACCGATCAGTTTCCACTCCTGGCTATTATCCAGTAAGCCCTGCTCGAAGGGAATGTGTAAGTGTGCATTAAGCAGGGACTGATTGTTTTTCATTGTACATTCCAGGATCAAATATCCTCCTGATGCTCAGTGTTGATGCCCACATTAAGAGACATAGGAACAGGAGAAGGTCATTTAACCTTTGGGACTGTTCTGCTATTGATTGAGATTATGTTGATCTGCAACGTAACTTCATATACCTCTACTTACATCCCTTAAGATCTCGGATAACAAACATCTATCAATCTCAGATTTTAAATTTATAAATGATCTGACATCAATTGCCATTTTTGGAAGAGAGTTCCAACTATTGCCTAATGTGAGTCCTGAAAGGTCTGCCTTCAATTTTTGGACTAATTTTTGGACAGTGGCCCACGACATCCTGGTCCCCCTGCATCGCATTTCGGGGGTATCCCAATGATGCACTGGGGAATCCCTCTAGCAAGTTCCTAACTATCCCTGGACAAATGCGTTGGGCTAGGAACCGTCCGACAGAAGCGATTTAAATAGTTAACTTCAGATGGTTCTGCCAGTTTTACCCTGATAGTTATTCT
Organism: Scyliorhinus torazame; assembly: GCF_047496885.1. Classification (NCBI taxonomy): domain Eukaryota; kingdom Metazoa; phylum Chordata; class Chondrichthyes; order Carcharhiniformes; family Scyliorhinidae; genus Scyliorhinus; species Scyliorhinus torazame. The sequence continues at coordinate 282,396,891 of NC_092713.1, read as the reverse complement.
GAAAGAGTTAGAAGGAAAAAAAATCACTTCTAACTCCACATTTAGCTATTTAAACACCCAGACCCACGAAACACATCCCGCACACACGACCCTCCAGCAAATGCCCCACACCACCCTTCCACCCAACCCGACTCGACCGCTCGACCCTTCGACCCCTCCCCTCTGGTCCATCCCCCACCCTCGCACCATCCGGTCTTACCCTCCCCCCCACATCCCGGTGCGTTCTCAGTTCTGATCCCCCCCCCCCCCAACTCCTTCCAATCGGACCCCTTTCCGTCTGGCACGACACTTTCCCTTCCCAGTCTGCCACCCCTCCTCCAGTCCAACCCCTCCCTCCAGTCTGACCCCCCCCACCCCGTCACCCCCAACCTCTGTTGTCTGAATCACATACATTTGAGACTTACCCTCTTCTCCCTTTAAATTATCCCTTTAAACACCTCCTTCACGGGAGCTAACACTGTAAAAAGAGGGCGTTCCTTTCTTCCCCACTCCTAAGCTACTCTATGTCGTTGCTGCCGGGGGCGCACTTCGCTGTTCCTGTCTCACCCAGCGTGAGTGAGGAAGGTTGGCGAGAAGGGGGCTGTCGTGTTATGTACTCTGGGATAACACAGGCTGCAACTGGATGCAGCTTTAACCAAAAGATACTCCAGACCTTAAAGTTAGTTCAATCTGTTTTATTGAACCAGTAGCACAGTTAGCACAGTTCTCTATGAGTTTGACTCTCTGTTAACCTAAGTGTGGTTACGCTGTATGACTGAACCAGACTAGCTCTTAGCCACGTGTTGGAGGTGTGATACTGTACATACACCCTGACTCACTCTGTAGATGTTCATCAGTGGAAAGAGGTGGAATGTGAGTGCCTCATGCCTTTTATAGTGAGAGACCACCCCTGAGTGTCCTGCCTGCTCATTGGTCATGTTGTGTTCTCTGTATTCATTAGCTGCCTGTCTGTGCCTGTCTGTATATCATTATCTGCATGTCTGCATATCATGACAGGGGCTTTGGAATTTCAGTGAGGATAAGTCTGTGGAGAGTGGCAATCCAGTGGAGATTTCCACTCTGAGCAAGTTATGAGCCAGTATCTCTCTACCTATTTTGCTTAATATCTTGAAAGCTTCAATCAGATCATCCCTTAAGCTTCTAAATTCCAGGGAATATAGCTTGTCTTATCTTCCACCATAATTTTAATCTTGGAGTCTAGGCCAATATATCTTTGGTGGCTTGAGGCAATACCCTGGAGACTTCCAGTAACAACTAAATGGGGTTTATTAACATTAGGCAAAGGAAAGTATATACAGGCACAGAACAATGCTGGATATGTCTTAACTCTCCAGCTCCAGAGTCAACACTGCCCCGGCACCTGCTCCCAGGGCCCCGCACTTACTCTCTATTGGCTGGAGTCTGTGCCCTCCTTCATGATTGGTCCCTAGCCGGTCACGTGGACCACAAAGTCTGTCTCCTTAAAGGGGCCATGCTATCACATCGCTCCCCACTCTCCGCCCAAGTCCCTTCTTACATTTTGCAAGCAAGTTATATACAAGTGCTAGATACTAGGTCAAGAGACATGAAGGAGAAAAGGTCATCACCAAGTCAGTCTGTCTGGGGACCTTTGATGCCTCGCAAATCTCTAATCCCCCAGCCGGTTCCACCGACTCCGAGGCAGCCTAGTCGTCTGCAGAAGACGAAATTCAGGTTACTCCACCTCTTCTGTCGGGCTGCTCGCCTCACCAGCTCCCACCTGGACCACTGACTGGGCTGACTCTGAAATTCCTGGCTCCCTCCACTCTGGAACAGCCACAGGAGTGCCGACAATACTACTTGTTCTGTTCTGGAATGGGGGTTCCCATCCCCCAGCTCCTCACATGGTCTATATGCTGCCACACAGTCCTGCCATTGACATTGACCACATACGATACAGGGTACGATTGAGACACAATTCGGCTGGCTAACCAGACTGGGCCTGAGATGAAATTCCAAATAAGAACCAAGACACCCACCTGGAATGATGTCACCCTTTTGTGAAGTATGTTGATTTTTCTGGGAGGCCTGATACGCCTCCACCCTCCCTGACATGAATAAATATCAAGTCCAAACAAGTTCTAAAGCGACGGCCCATAAGCAATTCAGCCGGCATGACCTCTATGGTCAGGTGGGAGGACAATAGGAAGTTGGCCAGCCGACAGCACGACAGCCAGTCCGATTGCTTCCTCATAACATTTTTTTAAAGTCTGCATGGTCCTTTCCACCAACCCATTGGATGCAGGGTGATATGGGTTATCCTGCTGTGCCAGATTCCATTTGCCTGAACAAAGTGTTGAAAATCATCCCCAGTAAAAGTGGTACAATTATCGGATGCAATGGCTTCTGGTGGGCCAAGTCTGGCGAATACCCAGCGGAAGGAATCCACCGTAGCTGCCGAGACTGCCGTCCATCAAGATCCAGAGTGAGCCCATGGACAATGTGGATCATTTCCCATACCTTAGGAGCCTCCTCTCAGCACGAGCAAACATCAATGACGAAATCCAGTATCGACTCCAATGCGCCAGTGCAGTCTTCGGATGCCTGAGGAACACAGTGTTCGAAGACCGAGACCTCAAACCCAGCACAAAGCTCATGGTCTACAGACAGCCGTGGTCCCTGCCCTTCTGTACCTATCAGAAACATGGGGCTGGATTCTCCAAAAATGGGGCTGGATTCTCCTACCTGCAGGGGGCTTGCAGGGCCCTGGAATGCTTCTCCCAGCTCTGCTGCAGATACGGGACCCTGCACTTCCGGTCGGGAGTCCACGTATTTGCACAGCGGCGGCCACCCTGTGCGACATGGGGACTCGCACGCAGAGCGGCATCAAAAATGTAGGCCCCCTCCCCCCCCCGAGATAGCGTGCGCCCACAGATTGGTGCCGCCCGATTGCTTGTCTGGACGTCCATGAGCCCCCCCCCCCCCCCCGGTGAAGGATCCCCCCCGTCCCTCACCAGGGCAGCCATGGACTGAATCCGCAGCCGCCACCCGAGGTTCCCGTCGGCCGATACGTGGTTAGAACCATGCTGTCGGGAACGCGGCCAGTTACTCTACGTGAATTGCGGGTGGGGGCCTCTGTCAATGGCCCCCCTACCCACGCTGATTAGACCATGCGTACGCACGATTCGCGACTGATTCTCCGGGGACCGGAAAATCGCTTCAGCGGCGCCGGCCACGATTCCCGCGCGAAGGCCCATTCTCCGCCCCCCCACGCCGAACGCGATTTTGGTGCAGAGGCTCGGAGAATCCAGCCCGTGGACAACGTACAGGAGACACCTCTAATCCCTGGAGAGATATCACCAACGTTACCGCCACAAAATCTTGGAGTCCACTGGCAGGATAGGCATACCAATATGAGCGTCCTCTCCCAGGCTGATATCCCCAGTTTCAAGGCACTTGGTCACCCTCGACCAGCTGCAATGGGTGGGCCACATTGCCCCATTCCCAACACAAGACTCCCTAACACGTGCTCTACTCCGATCTCCACAATGGCAAGTGATCACTAGGAGGGCAGAGGAAATGCTGCAAGGGCCTCTGAATACCTCTCTAAATAAATGCAACATCCCCATCGACACGCCTTAGAATGCACAAACTGGAGAAGAAGCATCCGGGAAGGGTCCAATCACCTCGAGCCTCACAGGATGGAGAACACGGAGGCCAAGCATAAAGAGCAGAAAGGGACCGCAGAATACAGAGCGGCCCACCCACCCACCTCATCTAACACCACCTGCCAAATCTGTGGCAGAGTCTGCAGATCTAGAATTGGACTATTCAGCCACTGCAGAACCCACATCCTCGGAGTGGGAGAAAGTCATCCTCGACCCAAGGAAGCTCTCATCTCTTGTATGGACAGCCATTTGGAATTAGTGTCTACCAAGATAGGAAACATACTGCCCAAAAAGGGCCTGCATAGTTGACGTGTACTCTGGGCCATGGGTGATCTGACCACTCTCAGGGTGGTGATTGGCCGAAGGAGGCGACGATTGCAACCAGTCCCTTTCCATCAACCTTGTTCTGTGTCCCTCTATGACAATTAAGGGCAGCTGGGCTTCTTGTTCTTTGTAAACTACTGGTGGTCCCAAGGAGTTTTAGGCTTTCCCCGTGTGGGTTGACAGCTTGGCTGTCATGCTACCCAAATTCAGGGTCTGAGCTCCTTCTCAAATCTAATCAAACATTTTCTCCACACAATCATAATCCTGGCATTGACATCTGTTCTCAGTGATCCTTCATTCACTTGCAGAATTGTTTCGATTGGGCCTCTCTTATTTACTTTAATGACTTCCAGACGGTACATTTTCTGCTCATCCTCAGGGCTTTTCTCCACTTGGTTGAGTGATCTTGTGGATTGCTGCTGTTTTTTTGTGATGCTACGCTTTGCCACGCATGGCAAAATGCCTGGATATGGCTGTCATGATATTCAAACACACACATCATGATAGACACACCAACAGACAAATCAGAACACACAACACCACAACCAATGACAGAAAGATATAAAAGCACAGACACGACCCCTGGTGGTCAGTAAGAGCTGCAGAGGAGAACCAGGACACAGCTATTGCCAAAGACACTCAGGGAGACAGCACGTGCAGAGTATCCAGAACGAACTGTATTATAAGAGTTATAATAAAATAGAGTTGTACCACATACAACTGTGTTGGCTCATCTGTGCACCAGAGCACCCAACACCACAATGGCCTCTTAAGTTACAACGAAATCAGGCAAACAATGGCGACCTTCCGCTCTCACATCGAAAACAATCCACCTCGACCTTGGGTCGACGACCCATTCTGTTCCTCGTACTCTGACTTGGATCCATCCCGAGGAATGTTCCATGTTCTCTGCTGTGCTTGCTGCTCTCGCCACGTGCGTGACGGCCACGCCCCCCCCACAACTGATTCACTTCCCCTTCTGGCGCGCTTTGGAGCTCGGATGCACCATTTTCGGCGCATTTCACCGCCTGAGATATCTCAGTCACTTTGTCTAACGTTTCTGTTCCAGCCAGGGCTTTTTTCTGAACGCTGCAAACCGGGTGGTCATGCAGCACATCACTGAGAGCGGTACCAAACTCACAGTGTCGGCTGTTTGGCGGAGTCTGGCTACGAAGGCGGAGATAGTCTCTTCTGGGTCCCTAACAGCAGAGATGAATTTGTACGGCTGCAGGATGGTCAAGGTCATAATGTTCCTTGACCAATGTGACTAACTGGTCAAAGGTTTTTGAGTCGGGAGCCTTCGAGGATGTAAGATTTCTTATTAGGTTGTAGGTTTGAGGCCCACAAACTGTCAGAGGTATCACCTTCCACTTGTCTTCCCTGCTTTTTCACCCACTGTTAAAGAATAAGAACTAGGAACAGGAGTAGGCCATCTGGCCCCTCGAGCCTGCTCCGCCATTTAATGAGATCATGGCTGATCTTTGTGGACTCAGCTCCACTCTCCGGCCCGTACACCAGAACCCCTAATCCCTTTATTCTTTAGAAAGGCATCTATCTTTTTCTTAAAAACGTTTAAAGAAGGAGCCTCAACTGCTTCACTGGGCAAGGAATTCCAGAGATTCACAACCCTTTGGGTGAAGAAGCTCCTCCTACACTCCGTCCTAAATCTACTTCCCCTTATTTTGAGGCTATGCCCCCTAGTTCTGCTTTCCCCGACCAGTGGAAACAACCTATCCTATCTATTCCCTTCATAATTTTATATGTTTCAATAAGATCCCGCCGCATCCTTCTAAACTCCAATGAGTACAGTCCCAGTCTACTCAATCTCTCGTCATAATCTAATCCCCTCAACTCTGGGATCAACCTAGTGAATCTCCTCTGCACTCCCTCCAGTGCCAATATGTCCTTTCTCAGGTAAGGAGACCAAAACTGAACATAATACTCCAGATGCGGCCTCACCAACACCCTATTCAGTTGCAGCATAACCTCCCTAGTCTTGAACTCCATCCCTCTAGCAATGAAAGACAAAACTCGATTAGCCTTCTTAATCACTTGTTGCACCTGCACACCAACTTTTTGCGACTCGTGCACCAGCACACCCAGGTCCCTCTGCACAGCAGCATGTTTTAACATCTTACCGTTTAAATAATAATCCATTCTGCTGTTATTCCTCCCAAAATGGATAGCCTCACACTTGGCAACATTGAATTCCATCTGCCAGACCCTAGCCCATTCACCTAACCTATCCAAATCCTTCTGCAGACTTCCGGTATCCTCTGCACTTTTTGCTTTACCACTCATCTTAGTGTCGTCTGCAAACTTTGACACATTGCACTTGGTCCCCAACTCCAAATCATCTATGTAAATTGTGAACAACTGTGGGCCCAACACTGATCCTTGAGGGACCCCACTAGTTACAGGTTGCCAACCAGAGAAACACCCATTTATCCCCACTCTCTGCTTTCTGTTAGTTAACCAATCCTCTACCCATGCTACCACTTTACCCTCAATGCCATGCATCTTTAATTTATGCAGCAGCCTTTTGTATGGCAACTTGTCAAAAGCTTTCTGGAAATCCAGATATACCACATCCATTGGCTCCCCGTTATCTACTGCACTGGTAACGTCCTCAAAAAATTCTACCAAATTAGTCAGGCACGACCTACCCTTTGTGAACCCATGCTGCGTCTGCCCAATGGGACAATTTCCCTCCAGGTGCCCCCCTATTTCCTCCTTAATGATAGATTCCAGCATTTTCCCTACAACCGAAGTTAAGCTTACCGGCCTATAATTACCCGCTTTCTGCCAACCTCCTTTTTTAAACAGTGGTGTCACGTTTGCTACTTTCCAATCCTCTGGGACCACCCCAGAGTCTAGTGAATTTTGATAAATTATCACTAGTGCGTTTACAATTTCCCTAGCCATCTCTTTTAACACTCTGGGATGCATCCCATCAGGGCCAGGAGACTTGTCTACCTTTAGCCCCATTAGCTTGCCAAATACTGCCTCCTTAGTGATTACAATCATCTCAAGGTCCTCACCTATCATATCTGTATTTCCATCAGTCACTGGCATGTTATTTGTGTCCTCCACGGTGAAGACTGACCCAAAAAACCTGTTCAGCTCCTCAGCCATTTCCCCGTCTCCTATTATTAAATCTCCCTTCTCATCTTCCAAAGGACCAATATTTACCTTAGCCACTCTTTTTTGTCTTATATATTTGTAGAAGCTTGTAGAATAGCGGGGACGTTCAATGTACTGGCTCCAGTCTTCGGCCCCCTGGTCGAACGGTTCTAACTTTCTGATCATTGGCATCTTACTCACCTTTTGGATTCTGTTGTCGAAGATTCCCGATTCTCGTATATCTTTGGATCTTCTCCCTTTCCCCCTTCAAATCCCAAACTGCTGAAGACTAAAAATCAAACCGTTTACCTTGTCATCAATGCAGTGGCTCGATACAATACACTAGAGACTTCCAGTAACAACTAACGATGTTTATTACCACTCGGTAAAGGCAGCTATATCCAGGCACAGAGCAATGCTGGATAGGTCTTGACTCGCCAGCTCCAGGGTCCACACTGCCTTGCTCCCTGGACCCCGTGCTTTCTCACTATTGGTCAGGTTTCATGTGCTCCTGAGTGCTAGGTCCTGAGCTGGTCATGTGGACCGCAAATACCGCGCCGCCCCCTTAAAGGGGCTGCACTATCACAATATCCTTCTTAAGTTGTGATACCGAAAAATGCACACAGTATCCCAGACCTGTTTTAACCATAGCTTTGGACAGCTAAAGCATGGCATCCACCTCTGGGTATTCTAGTCCTTTAGAAATAAGAGCGCACCTGAGATTGGATGATATCCTATTCATTTTTTAAAAATAATTTAGAATACCCAATTCATTTTTCCCAATTAAGGGGCAATTTGGCGTGGCCAATCCACCTACCCTGTATATCTTTGTGTTGTGGGGGCGAAACCCACGCAAACACGGAGAGAATGTGCAAACTGCACATGGACAGTGACCCAGAGTCAGGATCGAACCTGGGACCTCGATGCCGTGAAGCAGCAGTGCTGACCACTGCGCCACCGTGCTGCCCTCTATGATATCCTATTCATGAGAGAAAATGGCCACCAAACGTAAATGATAATGTTGCAAAGTGAAACACTTTTAGTTGGTGAACAAATCTTTCACCTCATTGTGTAATACTAAGTGTACTGTTAAATTAATGCAAGAATTGGAGTATGTAATAAGTTGAAAGTTTGCGTTCTGTTTAAGGTTGTTACACTTTGGATACAAATCATTGAAACATGCTATTATCTCTCATTCACTTGGAAGGAAGAGATGTAGTATATTATTTTGTAAAGTGCAATGTTCATTTTGTTCATGAAGCTGCCATAAACAATTGTACCAGCAGAAGGAGTCTTCCAGAGCCTATGGAAGCAATTTAATAAAAAATAAGCTATTGTTTGTTCACGCATTTTCAATTCTGAGCTGTCACTGGCTGTTTTGTATCTCAAGAGCTTCACACTAATTGGTCTATAATTCCTTGCTTTCCTTCTTTCACCTTTCTTCAAGAAAAATAGTGCTGTTTCGGAGAACAATAATTTTGTGGGACTGTACCCAAAAAGGAAGTCAGAGCCTATGAGCACTGAGAAAATTTGTGAGCTTTTAGGAAGTTTTGTTTCATTATTGTGTCACATGTGATATGTTCTTCCTCACTGATGTGACGTCAAGTTCTTTGTTTCTATATGAGTTTTATTTTAAAGAAGGATATTAATTTGTTCATGCTACAGTTCGTAAATAAAGTCTCCATTGTCCCAGATGACCATAGGTTGCTTTCCCCTTTGAGGGGGAGAGCTGACTGGTGGTGATTTAACCTGAGGATCACCACACTTCAGGCAACGGGCAAAGTTGAGAAGGTGGGGCCTTCATGACTAACTTCAGCTGGTACTGGAATTAAACCCATGCAGTTGGCCTTACACTGTATCACAAACCAGCCATCCAGCCAACTGAGCTAAACTTTATAGTTTGTACAAATCATTCAGTATTTCAAGGGGCTGGGTACTGGAGCAATAGGTCAGAAGGTGAAAAAATTGAGGGAGAACTAGGGAATAGGGCCAGAATGGCTCTGAGGAAGAGCAGACAGGGAAATGTTGCTGAAAGCAGCGGGACTGGTGACCTGAAGTGCATATGTTTTAATGCAAGAAATATAACACGTAAGGCAGATAAACTTAGAGCTTAGATTAGTATTTGGAACTATGATGGTGTTGCCATTACAGATACCTGGTTAAGGGAAGGACAGAATTGGCAGCTAAACGTTCCAGGGCTTAGATGTTTCAGGCGGGATAGAGGGGGGTGTAAAAGGGGTGGAGCAGTTGCGCTGCTGGTTAGGGAGAATATCACAGCTGTAATGCAGGAGGACATCTCAGGGGGCAGCAAGGCTATATGGGTAGAGATCAGGAATAAGAAGGGTGCAATCACAATGTTGGGGGTTTACTACAGGCCAACCAACAGCCAGCGGGAGATAGAGGAGCAGATAGGTAGACAGATTTTGGAAAGGAGTAAAAGCAACAGGGTTGTTGTGATGGGAGACTTTAAATTCCCCAAAATTGACTGGGACTCACTTAGTGCTAGGGGCTTGGACATAGCAGAGTTTGTAAGGAGCATCCAGGAGGGCTTCTTAAAACAATATCTAGATAGTCCAACTAGGGAAGGGGTGGTACTGGACCTGGTATTGGGGAATGAGCCTGGCCAGGTGGTAGAAGTTTCAGTAGGGGAGCATTTCGGGAACAGTGACCACAATTCAGTAAGTTTTAAAGTGCTGGTGGACAAGGATAAGAGTGGTCCTAGGATAAATGTGCTAAATTGGGAGAAGGCTAATTATAACAATATTAGGCGGGAACCGAAGAACCTAGATTGGGGGCGGATGTTTGATGGTAAATCAACACCTGACATGGGGGAGGCTTTCAAATGTCAGTTGAAAGGAATTCAGGACCGGCATGTTCCTGTGAGGAAGAAGGATAAATAATGGCAAATTTCAGGAACCTTGGATAACAAGAGATATTGTAGGCCTCATCAAAAAGAAAAAGGAGCATTTGTCAGGGCTAGAAGGCTGGGGACAGACGAAGCCTGTGTGGAATATAAGGACAGTAGGAAGGAACTTAAGCAGAGTCAGGAGGGATGAAAGGGGTCACGAAAAGTCATTGGCAAATACGGTTAAGGAAAATCCCAAGGCTTTTTACACGTATATAAAAAGCAAGGGGGGAGTCAGGGAAAGGGTTTGCCCACTGAAGGGCAGGGGAGGGAATCTATGTGTGGAGCCAGAGGAAATGGACGAGTTACTAAATGAATATTTTGCATCAGTATTCACCAAAGAGAAGGAATTGGTGGATGTTGAGTCTGGAGAAGAGTGTGTAGATAGCGTGGGTCACATTGAGATCCACAAAGACGAGGTGTTGGGCGTCTTGAAAAATATTAAGGTAGATAAGTCCCCAGGGCCTGATCGGATCTACCCCAGAATACTGAAGGAGGCAAGAGAGGAAATTGCTGAGGCCTTGACAGAAATCTTTGGATCCTCGCTATCTTCAGGTGATGTCCCAGAGGACTGGAGAATAGCCAATGTTGTTCCTTTGTTTAAGAAGGGTAGCAAGGATAATCCAGGGAACTATAGTCCAGTGAGCCTTACATCAGTGATAGGGAAATTACTGGAGAGAATTCTTCGAGACAGGATCTACTCCCATTTGGACGTATTAGCAAGAGGCAGCACAGTTTTGTTAAGGGGAGGTCGTGTCTCACTAACTTGATAGAGTTTTTTGAGGAGGTCACAAAGATGATTGATGCAGGTAGGGCAGTGGATGTTGTCTATATGGACTTCAGTAAGGCCTTTGATAAGGCCCCTCATGGCAGACTTGTACAAGAAGTGAAGTCACACGGGATCAGAGGTGAGCTGGCAAGATGGATACAGAACTGACTAGGTCATAGAAGGCAGAGAGAAGCAATGGAAGGGTGCTTTTCTGATTGGAGGGCTATGACTAGTGGTATTCTGCAGGGATCAGTGCTGGGACCTTTGCTGTTCGCAGTATATATAAATGATTTGGATGAAAATGATTTGGATGAAAATGTAACTGGTCTGATTAGTAAGTTTGCAGACGACACAAAGGTTGGTGGAATTGCGGATAGCGATGAGGACTGTCAGAGGATACAGCAGGATTTAGATTGTTTGGAGACTTGGGCAGAAAGATGGCAGATGGAGTTTAATCCGGACAAATGTGAGGTAATGCATTTTGGAAGGTCTAATACAGGTAGGGAATATACAGTGAATGGTAGAACCCTCAACAATATTGACAGTCAGAGAGATCTAGGTGTACTGGTCCACAGGTCACTGAAAGTGACATCACAGGTGGAGAAGGTAGTCAAGAAGGCATACAGCAGACCTCCGGTGGCGGCTATGAAGGAGTAAGTCGCACATTTGGTGGCTCCCGCTTGGGTCGGACTTTCGGACCTTTTCCCACGATTTTCTACTGGACTTGAAATGTAAAACTGATGACAGAGGCAATTGTGTACTGAATTCCCACATCGGTGCATGGAGAGGAGGACTAGAAGTGCTCGTAAAGGCAGAAACAGAAAGACAGAGAAGGCTTGAGCTGAAGCTGCAGCGGGAGACAACATGGCGGAGGACCGCACCTCTGGTTTGTCGACCCAGCGGTCAACGGAGCAGCTGATGTAAGTTATTCAGGAAGGCTTTGCTGAGCAGAAATGGGACTGCTTGGACCCGATAAAAGAGTCGATTGGGCGGCTGGAGCTTAGATTGGACGCCCAAGATCGGGCAATCCAGAAGGTGGAGAAGGTGCTGGTTGAGCAGGAGGAACATCAAACTGCGGTGGAGTTGGAGGTGGGGATGCTGAGAGACCAGCAGAAGAAGCTCCTGGAGAAGGTGGAGGACCTAGAGAATCGGCCCCACCGGCAGAACTTGAGAATCGTTGGGCTCCCGTAGGGGTCCGAAGGAGCGGACGCTGGGGCGTACATCGCAGATAAGTTTGAGAAGCTGCTGGGGGATGGGGCATTCTCCCAACCCTTGGAGGTGGACAGAGCTCACAGAGCACTCGCGAGGAAGCCGCGAACGGGAGACCCCCCCCCGAGGGCAATGGTGGTGAGATTGTGTGGGGATTGTTTGATGTTGGAGAAAGTTTGTATGAGAGGTGGGGAGGGAACAATAGATGGGAGACTATCCAGGACCAGGGATGGGGGCCACCAAGCTAGCTGGGCGGGCTAGCTCACAGAAGCGCAGTGGGGGGTGTGCATATGTTCTGTTTATCAAAGGGGTTGGGTTACAGAGTGTTGTTACTAGGGGGGTAGGGGGGGAAATGTTCTGCTGACGAGGGAGGGACTTGGGCCAAGGGGATGATTAATAAGGGGATCAGGGGTTATGGGGAGAAGGCAGGAGAATGGGGATGAGAAAAATATCAGCCATGATTGAATGGCGGAGCAGACCCAAAGGGCCAAGTGGCCTAATTCTGCTCCTATGTCTTATGGTCTTATGCTCTTATCGTCAGAGAGGAGGTTGGGGGTGGAGGCTGCCTGGGGCGGGCCGGTGGAGGCGCGGAGTATGGACTGGAGGCGGGCCAAAAAAAGGGGATGGCTGATCGGCGAAGGGGGGGGGGCAATGAGCCCCCCAACTAGGCTGATCACCTGGAACATTCGAGCGTTAAATGGGCTGGTCAAAAGGGCATGTGTGTTTGCGCATCTTAGGGAACTGAAGGCGGACGAGGTAATGTTGCAGGAGACGCACCTTAGAGTAACGGACCAGGTTAGACTGAGGAAAGGCTGGGTCAGTCAGGTCTTTCACTCGGGACTGGATTCAAAGATTAGAGGGATCGCGATCCTGATCAATTAGCTGGTGGTGTTTGAGGCGGGTAGAATAGTCTCGGATGTGGGAGGTCAGTACATTATGGTCAGTGGGAAACTGGAGGGGGTGCAGGTGGTATTAGTAAATGTGTATACGCCAAATTGGGATGATGTGAGTTGGTCACACCGCAGATTAAAATTACTGAGGCAGATAGGGAATGGGTGACCAACAGACAGAGGAAGAGTAGGAAGGCAGTGCAGGGATCCCCTGCGGTCATCTCCCTCCAAAACAGATTTACCGTTTTGGAAACTGTTGGGGAAGATGGCTCACCAGGGGAAGGTGGCAGCAGCCAGGTTCATGGCACCGTGGCTGGCTCTGCTGCACAGAAGGGCGGGAAAAAGAGTGGCAGAGCTATAGTGATAGGGGATTCAATTGTAAGGGGAATAGACAGGCGTTTCTGCGGACGCAAACGAGAATCCAGGTTGGTATGTTGCCTCCCTGGTGCAAGGGTCAAGGATGTCTCGGAGCGGCTGCAGGGCATTCTGGAGGGGGAGGGTGAACAGCCAGCTGTTGTGGTGCATATAGGCACCAACGATATAGGTAGAAAATGGGATGAGGTCCTACAAGCTGAATTTAGGGAGTTAGGAGTTAAACTAAAAAGTAGGACCTCAAAGGTAGTAATCTCAGGATTGCTACCAGTGCCACATGATAGTCAGAGTAGGAATGACAGGATAGCTAGGATGAATACGTGTCTTGAGAGATGGTGCAAGAGGGAGGGTTTCAAATTCCTGGGACATTGGGACCGGTTCTGGGGGAGGTGGGACCTGTACAAATCGGCCTGTCTGCATCTGGGTGGGACCGGAACCAATGTCCTCGGGGGTGTGTTTGCTAGTGCAGTTGGGGAGGGTTTAAACTAATGTGGCAGGGGGATGGGAACCGATGTAGGAAGTCAGTGGCGGCAGAAACAAAAGGCAGGAAGGGAGAGTGTGTAAAGCATGACCAGAGAAAGCAGAGCAGAGAGCAAGGAAGGTCTACATTAAACTGCATTTATTTCAATGCAAGGGGCCTGACGGGCAAAGCGGATGAACTCAGGGCATGGACGGGCACATGGGACTGGGATATTATAGCTATGACTGAAACATGGCTAAGGGAGGGGCAGGACTGGCAGCTCAATGCTCCGGGGTACAGATGCTATAGAAAGGATAGAACAGGAGGTAAGAGAGGAGGGGGAGTGGCGTTTTTGATTAGGGAGAACATCACGGCAGTACTTAGAGGGGATATATCCGAGGGTTCGCCCACTGAGTCTATATGGGTGGAACTGAAAAATAAGAAGGGAGAGATCACCTTGGTAGGACTGTACTACAGGCCCCCAAATAGTCAGCGGGAAATTGAGGAGCAAATATGTAAGGAGATTACAGATAGCTGCAAGAATAATAGGGTGGTAGTAGTAGGGGACTTTAACTTTCCCAACATTGACTGGGACAGCCATAGCATTAGGGGCTTGGATGGAGGGACATTTGTGGAGTGTATTCAGGAGGAATTTCTCATTCAGTGTGTGGATGGACCGACTAGAGAGGGGGCAAAACTTGACCTCGTCTTGGGAAATAAGGAAGGGCAAGTGACAGAAGTGCTAGTGAGGGATCACTTTGGGACAAGTGACCATAACTCCATTAGTTTTAAGATAGCTATGTAGAATGATAGGTCTGGCCCAAGAGTTAAAATTCTTAATTGGGGCAAGGCCAATTTTGATGGTATCAGACAGGAACTTGCAGCGGTAGATTGGGGGAGACTGTTGGCAGGCAAAGGGACGGCTGGTAAATGGGAGGCTTTTAAAAATGTGTTAACCAGGGTGCAGGGTAAGCACATTCCCTTTAGAGTGAAGGGCAAGGCTGGTAGAAGTAGGGAACCCTGGATGACTCGAGATATTGAGACTCTGGTCAAAAAGAAGAAGGAGGCATATGACGTACATAAGCAACTGGGATCAAGTGGATCCCTTGAAGAGTATAGAGATTGTCGAAATAGAGTTAAGAGGGAAATCAGGAGGGCAAAAAGGGGACATGAAATTGCTTTGGCAAATAATGCAAGGGAGAATCCAAAGAGATTCTACAGATACATAAAGGGGAAAAGAGTAACTAGGGACAGAGTAGGGCCTCTTAAGGATCAACAAGGACATCTATGTGCAGAGCCACAAGAGTTGGGTGAGATCCTGAATGAATATTTCTCATCGGTATTCACGGTGGAGAAAGGCATGGATGTTAGGAAACTAAGGGAAATAAATAGAGATGTCTTGAGAAGTGTGCATATTACAGAGGAGGAGGTGCTGGAAGTCTTAAAGCGCATCAAGGTAGATAAATCCCCGGGACCTGATGAAATGTATCCCAGGATGTTGTGGGAGGCTAGGGAGGAAATTGCGGGTCCCCTAACAGAGATATTTGAATCATCGGCAGCCACAGGTGAGGTGCCTGAAGATTGGAGAGTGGCGCATGTTGTGCCCTTGTTTAAGAAGGGCAGCAGGGAAAAGCCTGGGAACTACAGACCGGTGAGCCTAACGTCTGTAGTAGGTAAGTTGCTAGAAGGTATTCTGAGAGACAGGATCTACAAGCATTTAGAGAGGCAAGGACTGATTCGTGGCAGTCAGCATGGCTTTGTGCGTGGAAAATCATGTCTCACAAACTTGATTGAGTTTTTTGAGGGGGTGACCAAGAAGGTAGATGAGGGCAGTGCAGTAGACGTTGTCTACATGGACTTTAGCAAAGCCTTTGACAAGGTACCGCATGGTAGGTTGTGGCAGAAGGTTAAAGCTCACGGGATCCAGGGTGAGGTTGCCAATTGGATTCAAAATTGGCTGGACGACAGAAGGCAGAGGGTGGTTGTAGAGGGTTGTTTTTCAAACTGGAGGCCTGTGACCAGTGGTGTGCCTCAGGGATCGGTGCTGGGTCCACTGTTATTTGTGATTTATATTAATGATTTGGATGAGAATTTAGGAGGCATGGTTAGTAAGTTTGCAGATGACACCAAGATTGGTGGCACAGTGGATAGTGAAGAAGGTTATCTCGGATTGCAACGGGATCTTGATCAATTAGGCCAGTGGGCCGACGAATGGCAGATGGAGTTTAATTTAGATAAATGTGAGGTGATGCATTTTGGCAGATCGAATCAGGCCAGGACCTACTCAGTTAATGGTATGGCGTTGGGGAGAGTTATAGAACAAAGAGATCTAGGAGTACAGGTTCATAGCTCCTTGAAGGTGGAGTCGCAGGTGTACAGGGTGGTGAAGAAGGCATTTGGCATGCATGGTTTCATTGGTCAGAACATTGAATACAGGAGTTGGGACGTCTTGTTGAAGTTGTACAAGACATTGGTACGGCCACACTTGGAATACTGTGTGCAGTTCTGGTCACCCTATTATAGAAAGGATATTATTAAACTAGAAAGAGTGCAGAAAAGATTTACTAGGATGTTGCCAGGACTTGATGGTTTGAGTTATAAGGAGAGGCTGGATAGACTGGGACTTTTTTCCCTGGAGCGTAGGAGGCTTAGGGGTGATCTTATAAAGGTCTATAAAATAATGAGGGGCATAGATAAGGTAGATAGTCAACATCTTTTCCCAAAGGTAGGAGAGTCTAAAACTAGAGGGCATAGGTTTAAGGTGAGAGGGGAGAGATTCAGAAGGGCCCAGAGGGGCAATTTCTTCACTCAGAGGGTAGTGAGTGTCTGGAATGGGCTGCCAGAGGTAGTAGTAGAGGCGGGTACAATTGTGTCTTTTAAAAAGCATTTAGATAGTTACATGGGTAAGATGGGTATAGAGGGTTATGAGCCAAGTGCGGGCAACTGGGACTAGCTTAATGGTAAAAACTGGGCGGCATGGACTGGTTGGGCCGTAGGGCCTGTTTCCATGCTGTAAACTTCTATGATTCTATGATTCTATGTGGAGTTTATAAAGAGGATGCTGGGGAAGATACCAGACCTGGACTCACACAGGTTGGTCATGGGAGGGGACTTCAACACAGTTATTGACCCTGGCTTGGCCTGGTCAAGCTCGATAACAGGCAGGGTGCCAGCAATGGCAAAGGAACTAAAAGGGTTCATGGAGCAGATGGGGGGGTGGGGTGGATCCATGGAGATTTGGGCAGCCGAGGGTGAAAGAGTTCTCCTTCTACTCACACGTGCATAAAGTGTACTCCCGGGTCGATTTCTTCATTTTGAGAAGGGCCTTACTGGCAGGGGTGGTGGACACGGGGTACTCGGCGATCAGAATCTCAGACCATGCTCCGCACTGGGTTGACCTGCAGGTTAGTAAAGACAGTAACCAGCGCCCACACTGGAGGTTAGATGGGGGACTTTTGATTGACGAAGGGATATGCAAGCGTCTGAGGAAATGTATTCAGAACTACCTGCAGGTCAACGACAGGGGGAAATTTCAGCAGCGATGGTCTGGGAAGCACTGAAGGTGGTGGTCAGAAGGGAGCTGATCTCGATACGGGCCCATAGGGAGAAGGTGGACAGGGCAGGGACGGACCGACTGGTTAAGGAGATACTACAGATCGATAGGAGGTATGCGGAGACCCCTGAGGCAGGGCTTTTTAGGGAACGGCGGAGGCTACAGGGGGAGTTCGGCTTGTTAGCCACAGGGAGGGCGGTGGAGCAGCTGAGAAAGGCAAGGGAGGTGATCTATCAGTTTGGAAAGAAGGCCAACAGGATGCTTGCACAGCAGCTTAGAAAGAGGGAGGCAGCAAAGGAGATAGGGAAAGTAAATGACGGAGATGGGAACCTGGTTGGAGATTCAGCAGGGGTGAATAAGACGTTTAGGGATTTATACAGTAGGCTGTATAGGTCAGAACCCCCTACGGGGCTGGAGGGGATGAGGCACTTCTTGGGGGGGCTGAATTTCCCAACGGTGGACGGGGAGCTGGCAAAAGGGCTGGGGGCCCCAATCGGGTTGGAAGAGATAGTGGAAGGTCTGAAGGCCATGCAGGCGGGTAAAGTCCCGGGACCGGACGGGTACCCAGTGGAGTTTTATAAAATGTTCTTTGGGATATTGGGGCCGGTGTTGATGAGGATGTTCAATGAGGCAAGGGAAAGAGGGGTGCTGCGCCCGACGATGTCACAGGCCACGATTTCGCTGATTCTGAAGCGGGAAAAGAACCCAGAGTTGTGTGTGGCCTACAGGCCGATATCCCTGTTGAATGTGGATGCCAAGCTGCTGGCCAAAATTTTGTCCTCCAGGATTGAGGATTGTGTTCTGGACATTATTGGGGAGGACCAGACAGGGTTTGTTAAGGGTAGGCAGTTGGTGGCCAATGTAAGAACGCTGCTAAATGTGGTCATGATGCTCCCGGAAGGTAGGGAGATGGAGGTAGTGATCGCAATGGATGCAGAAAAGGCTTTTGATCGGGTAGAATAGGATTATCTGTGGGAGGTACTGGGACGGTTCGGATTTGGGCCGGGCTTTATTGATTGGGTCAGGTTGCTGTATCATGGTCCTGGGGCAGGTGTACGGACGAATAGGACAACATTGGACTATTTTAGACTGCACCGGGGGACGAGACAGGGATGCCCCCTCTCCCCACTGTTGTTCGCGCTAGCTTTCGAGCCATTGGCAAATGCTCTGAGAGTCTCAAGGGGCCGGAAGGGGCTGGTCCGGGGAGGGGTGGGGGGGTGGGGGGTGGGGGGGGGGGGGGGGGGGGGGGCAGGGGAGCACAGAGTCTCGCTCTTTGCAGACGACCTGCTTCTGTATGTATCGGACCCATTAGAGGGGATGGAAGAAATCATGAGGATTCTAGGGGAATTTGGCCAGTTTTCGGGGTATAAGCTAAATATGGGGAAAAGGGAGATGTTTGCGATCCAGGCGAGGGGACAGGAGAGGCGATTGGGGAGCTGCCGTTTAGATTAGTAGGGGGAAGCTTCAGGTACCTAGGCATTCAAGTAGCGTGGGAATGGGACCGGCTGCATAAATTAAATCTGGCCCGGCTAGTAGACCAAATGAAGGACGTTTTTGGAGATGGGACGCGCTCCCGTTGTCATTAGCTGGGAGGGTGCAGACGGTGAAGATGACGGTTCTCCCGAGATTCCTGTTCGTGTTTCAATGTCTCCCCATGTTTATTCCACGGTCCTTTTTTAAACGGGTCAACAATGTGATCTCTGGCTTTGTTTGGGCAGGCAAGACCCCGCGGGTAAGGAAGGTAATGCTTGAGCGGAGTCGGTGTGAGGGCGGGCTGGCGCTGCCAAATTTAAGTAACTATTACTGGGCGGCGAAGATATCCATGATCAGGAATTGGGTGGTGTGGGAGGGGTTGGCATGGGAGTATATGGAGGCGGCTTCATGCAAGGGCAGCGGTTTGGGGGCATTGGTAACTGCGCCTCTGCCGTTCCCGCCGGCACGGTACTCCACCAGCCCCGTGGTGGTGGCGGCCCTGAGAGTCTGGGGGCAATGGAGGAGATATGTGGGAGCAGAAGGAGCATCGGTCAGGTCCCCAATCTGTGATAATCACCGGTTTGCCCCGGGAAGTATGGATGCGGGGTTCCGGATATGGTGGGGAGCAGGGATTGAGAGTGTGGGGGATATGTTTATAGAGGGGAGCTTTCCGAGTATGAGGGCGCTGGAGGAGAAGTTTGGGTTGGCGAGGGGAAACAAATTCAGGTATCTGCAGGTGAGGGACTTCCTACATAGGCAGGTTTCAACCTTCCCGCTCCTACCGCTAAGGGGGATTCAGGACAGGGTAGTTTCCAGAGGGTGGGTCGGAGGAGGGAGTGTCTCGGACATTTACAAGGAACTTATGGGGTCAGAGGAGACGCAGACCGAGGAGCTGAAGCGCAAGTGGGAGGAGGAACTGGGAGGAGACATAGAGGATGGTCTATGGGCAGACGTGTTGAGTAGAGTCAACGCGTCCACAACATGTGCCAGGCTCAGCCTGATTCAATTTAAGGTCGTTCACCGGGCTCACATGACAATGGCCCGGATGAGCAGATTCTTTGGGGTGGAAGACAGGTGTGCAAAATGTGCGGGAGGACCAGCGAACCATGTCCACATGTTTTGGGCACGTCCGAAGCTTACGGGATTTTGGCAGGGGTTTGCAGATGTCAAGTCCACGGTGTTAAAAACAAGGGTGGCACCGAGTCCAGAGGTGGCGATTTTCGGCGTGTCGGAAGACCCGGGATTCCAGGAGGAGAAAGAGGCAGACGTTCTGGCCTTTGCTTCCCTGGTAGCCCGGAGACGGATACTATTAGCTTGGAGGGACACAAAGCCCCCAAAGTCAGAGACCTGGCTATCGGGTGTGGCTAGCTTTCTCTGTTTGGAGAAAATCAAGTTTGCCTTGAGAGGGTCACTGTTAGGGTTCGCCCGGAGGTGGCAACCGTTCATCGACTTCTTCGCCGAAAATTAATCGTCAGCAGACGTTTAGTTTAGAGTAGGGGGTTAATAAAGGTGGGACCTGTAAGGGAGGGAGACGGCTTTTGCACTATGTTTATAGTTTCATGTACATTGTTTGTTGTGTTGTTGTTATAATACCAAACAATACCTCAATAAAATGTTTATTAAAAAAAAAGAAGGCATACGGCATGCTTGCCTTCATTGGCTGGGGCATTGAGTATAAGAATTGGCAAGTCATGTTGCAGCTGTATAGGACCTTAGTGAGGCCACACTTGGAGTATAGTGTTCAATTCTGGTCGCTACACTACCAGAAGGATGTGGAGGCTTTGGAGAGGGTGCAGAAGAGATTTACCAGGATGCTGCCTGGTATGCTGGTCCCAGGTTCGATTCCCGGCTTGGCTCACTATTTGTGAGGAGCCTGCACATTTTCCCCGTGTGTGCGTGGGTTTCCTCCGGGTGCTCCAGTTTCCCCCCACAGAGCAAAGAAGTGCAGGTTCGGTGGATTGGCCATTCTAAATTGCCCTTAGTGTCCAAAAATGTAAGGTTGCCTTATGGGGATAAAGGGGAGAGGGTGGAGGTATGGGCTTAAGTGGAGTGCTCTTTCCAAGGGCTGGTGCAGACTCAATGGGCTGAATGGCCTCCTTCTGCACTGTAAAGTCTATGATTCTATGATTCTATGGAGGGCATTAGCTATGAGGAGCGATTGAATAAACTCGGTTTGTTCTCACTGGAACGAAGGAGGTTGAGGGGCGACCTGATAGAGGTCCACAAAATTATGACGGGCATAGACAGAGTGGATAGTCAGAGGCTTTTTCCCCAGGGTAGAGGGGTCAATTACTAGGGGGCATAGGTTTAGGTGCGAGGGGCAAGGATTAGAGGAGATGTACGAGGCAGGTTTTTACACAGAGGGTAATGGGTGCCTGGAACTCGCTGCCGGAGGAGGTGATGGAAGCAGGGACGATAATGACGTTTAAGGGGCATCTTGCAAATACATGAATAGGATGGGAATAGTGGGATACGGACCCCGGAAGTGTAGAAGATTTTAGTTTAGACGGGCAGCATGGTCGGAGAAGGCTTGGAGGGCCGAAGGGTCTGTTACTGTGCTGTACTTTTCTTGATGTGGAGGTGCTGGCGTTGGACTGGGGTGAGCACAGTACGAAGTCTTACAACACCAGGTTAAAGTCCAACAGGTTTGTTTCGATGTCACTAGCTTTCGGAGCGCTGCTCCTTCCTCAGGTGAATGAAGAGGTATGTTCCGGAAACATATATATGGACAGATTCAAAGATGCCAGACAATGCTTGGAATACGAGCATTAGCAGGTGATTAAATCTTGACAGGTCCAGAGATCGAGTAACCCCAGGTTAAAGAGGTGTGAATTCTGTCAAGCCAGGACAGTTGGTAGGATTTCGCAGGCCAGATGGTGGGGGATGAATGTACTGCGACATGAATCCCAGGTCCCGGTTGAGGCCGCACTCATGTGTGCGGAACTTGGCTATAAGTTTCTGCTCGGCGATTCTGCGTTGTCGCGCGTCCTGAAGGCCGCCTTGGAGAACGCTTACCCGGCGATCAGAGGCTGAATGCCCTTGACTGCTGAAGTGTTCCCTGACTGGAAGGGAACATTCCTGCCTGGTGATTGTTGCGCGATGTCCGTTCATTTGTTGTTGCAGCGTCTGCATGGTCTCGCCAATGTACCACGCTTCGGGACATCCTTTCCTGCAAAGTATGAGGTAGACAACGTTGGCCGAGTCGCACTAGTATGTACCGCGTACCTGGTGGGTGGTGTTCTCACGTTTAATGGTGGCATCCATGTCGATGATCTGGCATGTCTTGCAGAGATTGCCATGGCAGGGTTGTGTGGTGTCGTGGTCACTGTTCTGAAGGCTGTGTAGTTTGCTACAAACAATGGTTTGTTTGAGGTTGCACGGTTGTTTGAAGGCAAGTAGTGGGGGTGTGGGGATGACCTTGGCAAGATGTTCATCTTCATCGATGACGTGTTGAAGGCTGTGAAGAAGATGTCGTAGTTTCTCCGCTCCGGGAACATACTGGACGACGAAGGGTATTCTGTCGGTTGTGTCCCATGTTTGTCTTCTGAGGAGGTCTGTGCGGTTTTTGCTGTGGCACGTTGGAACTGTCGATCGATGAGTCGATCGCCATATCCCATTCGTACAAGGGCATCTTTCAACGTCTGTAGATGTCTGTTACGCTCCTCCTTGTCTGAGCAGATCCTGTGTATACGGAGAGCTTGTCCATAGTGGATGGCTTCTTTAATGTGTTTAGGGTGGAACCTGGAGAAGTGGAGCATCGTGAGGTTATCCGTGGGTTTGCGGTAAAGTGAAATGCTGAGGTGACCATCCTTGATGGAGACGAGTGTGTCCAAGAATGCAACTGATTTTGGAGAGTAGTCCATGGTGAGTCTGATGGTTGGATGGAACTTATTGATGTCATTGTGTAGTCGTTTCAGTGATTCTTCGCCGTGGCTCCAAAGAAAAAATGTCATTGATGTATCTGGTGTATAATGTCGGTTGAATGTCCTGTCCGATGAGTAGGTCTTGTTCAAACTTGTGCATGAAGATGTTGGCATATTGGGGTGCGAATTTGGTCCCCATGGCTATTCCGTGCGTCTGGATGAAGAACTTGATGTCGAAGGTGAAGGCGTGTGATCCAGAATGAAACGGATGAGTTGCAGAATTGCGTCTGGAGATTGGCAATGGTTGATGTTGAGTACTGAGGCTGTTGCAGCAATGCCGTCGTCATGGGGGATACTGGTATAGAGTGCCGAGACGTTCATTGTGACGAGGAATGTTCCTGAGTTCCATCAACTCGTCCATGGGTGCTGAGTTTCTGAAGGAAGTCCGTCGTGTCGCGACAGAAGCTGGGCGTGCCTTGTACGATGGGTTTCAAGATGCCCTCGATGTAGCCAGAGAGGTTCTCACACAGGGTCCCATTGCCTGAAACGATAGGACGGTCTGGTGTGTTGGCCTTGTGTATTTTTGGGAGGCATTGGAGTAGAGATCTCCAATGCGGGGAGTACGTGGGATGAGAGCACGTAGGGTGCTCTGAAGATCTGGATCTAAGGTCTTGATCGGTCTGTTAAGTTGGCGGATGTGTTCCTTGGTCGGATCTGCGGGTAACTGTCTGTAGTGTTCTTGGTTGTTCAGTTGTCGGTATACTTCTTTGCAGTAGTCCGTTCTGTTCAGTATGACAGTGGCCCCTCCTTTGTCTGCTGGTTTGATGACGATGCTGCGGTTGGTCTTGAGAGCGCGGATGGCATTGCGTTGTGCTTGGGTGACGTTCGGGGCTGTCTTCTGAATGCGACTGATGAATCTGGCATTGACGCGACTCCTGACGGCTTGAGCATACATGTTGAGTCTAGGGCAGCGGCCTTCCGGAGGGCTCCAATTCAACTTTTTCCTCTTTGGTTGCCGCACCGCAGATCTCTCGGTCTGCTGTTCCAGTTCATTGATAGTCTGCTTGGGTTCGCTGTTGGTCTCTTGGGGTCTGTGGAAGAATTCCCGGAGCCTCATTCGCCTGATGAATTCCTCCGTGTCTGCTCCGAGACTGATGGGGTCCATTTTGGTGGTGGTGCAGAAATTGAGCCCTCTGCTGAGGGCTTCGATTTCGGCTGGTTGAAGGGTGTAGTCTGACAAGTTGACAATAGATTTCCCTGTATTGTTTTCTACTGTGGCACCGGGGGTGGCTTGGTTGCTGCCGGTGGTGATGTCGAGTTTCTCAAGCTTCCTGTTCTTGGTGTGCACATGAGTGGCATAGTATTGTTGTCTCATCTGTTTGGCGGTGTTCCGCAGCTGGTCTGCTGCGTCCTGAGCGCAAGTTGAGAATATGGCCTCTATCTTGGTTTCCAGGTTGCGTCGTCTGCTGTAGAGCTGGCGGCCGAGGTGGTTGAGGAGTGTGAGAGAGGTGCGACGGCAGAGTCTCTCAGCGTAGTGTGTGTTGTAGGTCGACTTGAGTGGGTTTGTGATCTGTAGCCCTTTCGGGATCTTGTCTGCTTTCTTGCATCTTTGTAGAAACTTAATGTCAGTGTCTATATGCGCGATCTTCCTGGAGATCCCCTCCACTTTGAGCCGACAGTTTGCGCTGTCGATGGTAGCCATGATGTGGAGGTGCTGGCGTTGGACTGAGGTGAGCACAGTCTTGCCAATGTCATCCCCACACCCCACACCCCCACTACTTGTCTTCAAACAACCGCGTAACCTCAAACAAACCATTGTTTGCAGCAAACTACCCAGCCTTCAGAACAGTGACCACGACACCACACAACCCTGCCATGGCAATCTCTGCAAGACGTGCCAGATCATCGACATGGATACTGTAGCGCACAAAGACTCCGTGAGACGAATAGAGTGAAGTCGATGAGGCTTTATTAAGCGTGTCTGTTCCCCAGCAGCCCGATAGTAAACTGGCCTGCGGGGGAAGGCACCGGCTTCTTATACTTCGCCTTCAGGGCGGAGTATGAGGTCAACGGCCAACCAGGACCCGGGATCTGTCAGCCAATGACATTAGGGCTTCCAGTCCCACATGACCCCCAATACATACTACCACATTCACCCCTTGTCAAAAATGAACCCGGCGGGGTGATGCTTCGTATGGTGGTAAGGGTTTACAGGGCTGGTCCTGGGAGGATAGAACAGTTACATGGTAGTACAGTATTGGACAGTATCGTCCTGTTACAACTATTTACAGAGGATATAGGAAAAACAAAATGTTCATTGGACAGTCCATCTTTGTTTTACATCGACGCCACGAGTCGGTCGGGCGGTCTGGTCGTCCGTGTCGATCGCCTCGGCCCCGGCGGTGGTGGTGGTGCTTGTACCAGCGTTGTCGCCTCCGGGAGCCGCACGGTTTCAGCTGTCAGTGCAAAGGGGAGGGGGACTGATCCTCCTGGGAAGGGGGCGGTCGCGGGGTGCGGCGGTGGCAGGAAGGGGGGCGGTTGGGTTGATGGTGTCGGGGGGGTGTGCGTGGTGCCGGCGGGTGCCAGATCCCGCAGGGAGACCGTGTCCTGTCGGCCGTCGGGGTACTCCACGTAGGCGTAATGGGGGTTTGCGTGGAGGAGGTGAACCCTTTCGACCAACGGGTCCGCCTTATGTGCCCGCACGTGCTTTCGGAGCAGGATGGGTCCTGGGGCCGCCAGCCAGGTCGGCAGCGACGTTCCAGAGGAGGACCTCCTAGGGAAGACAAGGAGACGCTCGTGAGGCGTTTGATTAGTGCTCGTACATAATAACGACCGGATGGAATGGAGAGTGTCCGGGAGGACCTCCTGCCACCGTGAAACTGGGAGATCCCTGGACCGTAGGGCCAGTAGGACGGCCTTCCAGACCGTGCCGTTCTCCCTTTCTACTTGCCCGTTCCCCCGGGGGTTGTAGCTGGTCATCCTGCTTGAAGCTATGCCCTTGCTGAGCAGGAACTGGCGCAGCTCGTCACTCATGAAAGAGGACCCCCTGTCGCTGTGGACGTATGCGGGGTAACCGAACAGCGTGAAGATGCTGTTCAGGGCTTTAATGACTGTGGCCGCGGTCATGTCGGAGCAGGGAATGGCAAAAGGGAAGCGGGAGTATTCGTCCACTACATTAAGGAAATATGCGTTGCGGTCGGTGGAGGGGAGGGGCCCTTTGAAATCGAGACTGAGGCGTTCAAAGGGGTGGGAAGCCTTAATCAGGTGCGCTCCATCTGGCCTGAAAAAATGCGGTTTGCATTCTGTGCAGATGTGGCAGTCTCTTGTGACTGTACGGACCTCCTCTAAGGAGTATGGGAGATTGCGGGACTTGATGAAGTGGTAAAACCGAGTGACCCCCGGGTGGCAGAGGTCCTCGTGGAGCGCTTGGAGGCGGTCAATTTGTGCGTTGGCACATGTCCCGCGGGATAGGGCATCGGACGGCTCGTTCAGCTTTCCGGGCCGGTACAAGATCTCATAGTTGAAGGTGGAGAGTTCGATCCTCCACCGCAAGATCTTGTCGTTCTTGATCTTGCCCCGCTGTGCATTATCGAACATGAAGGCTACCGACCGTTGGTCAGTGAGGAGAGTGAATCTCCTGCCGGCTAGGTAATGCCTCCAATGTTGCACAGCTTCCACTATGGCTTGGGCTTCCTTTTCCACTGAGGAGTGGCGGATTTCTGAGGCGTGGAGGGTTCGGGAGAAGAAGGCCACGGGTCTGCCCGCTTGGTTAAGGGTAGCCGCTAGAGCTACGTCAGAGGCGTCGCTCTCGACCTGGAAGGGGAGGGACTCGTCGATGGCGCGCATCGTGGCCTTTGCGATGTCCGCTTTGATGCGGCTGAAAGCCTGGCAAGCCTCTGTCGACAGAGGGAAAGTCGTGGTCTGTATTAGGGGGCGGGCCTTGTCTGCGTACTGGGGGACCCACTGGGCGTAGTATGAAAAGAACCCCAGGCAGCGTTTCAGGGCTTTTGGGCAGTGCGGGAGGGGAAATTCCATGAGTGCGCGCATACGTTCGGGGTCGGGGCCTATTATCCCATTGCGCACTATGTAGCCCAGAATGGCTAGCCGATCGGTGCTAAAAACGCACTTGTCCTCGTTGTACGTGAGGTTCAAGGCTTTGGCAGTCTGGAGGAATTTTTGGAGGTTGGCGTCGTGGTCCTGCTGATCGTGGCCGCAGATGGTTACATTGTCGAGGTACGGGAACGTGGCCCGTAACCCATGTTGATCAACCATTCGGTCCATTTCCCGTTGGAAGACCGAGACGCCGTTTGTGACGCCAAAAGGGACCCGTAGGAAATGGTATAACCGCCCGTCTGCCTCGAAGGCTGTGTACTTGCGGTCACTTGGGCGGATGGGGAGCTGATGGTAGGCAGACTTGAGGTCCACGGTGGAGAAGACTTTATACTGGGCAATCCGATTGACCATGTTGGATATGCGGGGGAGAGGGTACGCGTCTAGTTGTGTGTACCTGTTGATGGTCTGGCTATAGTCAATGACCATCCTTTGTTTCTCCCCTGTCTTCACTACTACCACCTGCGCTCTCGAGGGACTATTGCTGGCCTGGATTATGCCCTCCTTTAGTAGCCGCTGGACTTCGGAGCGAATGAAGGTCCGGTCCTGGGCGCTGTACCGTCTGCTCCTAGTGGCGACGGGTTTGCAATCCGGGGTGAGGTTCGCAAACAAGGACGGGGGTTGCACCTTGAGGGTGGCGAGGCCGCAGATAGTGAGTGGGGGTATGGGGCTGCCGAATTTAAACGTAAGGCTCTGTAGGTTACATTGAAAATCTAAGCCCAGCAAGGTGGGGGCACAGAGTTGGGGAAGGACGTTAAGTTTGTAGTTTTTGAATTCCCTCCCCTGTACCGTTAGGGTAACTATGCAGAATCCCTGGATCTGTACGGAGTGGGATCCTGCAGCTAGGCAAATCTTTTGTGCGCTGGGGAAGGTAGTTAAGGAACAGCGTCTTACCGTGTCGGGATGTATAAAACTTTCCGTGCTCCCGGAGTCGACTAGGCATGGCGTCTCGTGGCCGTTAATTAGGACCGTTGTCGTCGTCGTCTGGAGAGTCCGGGGCCGAGCCTGATCGAGTGTAACCGAAGCGAGCCGTGGTTGTAGTAGTGGGGTGGGGTCCGTTGTTGCCGTCCAAGATGGCGTCGGGGATGGACAAAATGGCCACCCCCATACATCGCCCGTGGCTGAGGGGTCACAAGATGGCGTCGGGGGTGGACAAAATGGCCGCCCCATGCGTCGTACAGGTCGGGGCGGTCCAAGATGGCGGGGCCCCTCCTCCCCTCGTGGTGGTTGGGACCCAAAATGGCGGCGTCTGCGGGTCGCACATGGTGTGCTGGGGGGTCTGGGGGGCGCTAGGACCGCGCGGAGTTCCTGCATTGCGAGCGCCCGGGCCGCGGGCGCTAGGACCGCACGGAGTTCCTTGACTGCGAGCGCCAGGGCCGCGGGCGCTAGGACCGGGCGGAGCTCCCTCGCCGGGGACAGCGGTGGTCGGGGCCCAGGCCGGCGGGTCAGTACTGCGAGCGCTGGGACCGTGAGGAGCTCCCTCGCCGGGGACGGCGGTGATCGGGGTCCAGGTAAGTTGCGCCGGCGGGTCAGGGGTGGGGCGCGGGACGGGGGTGAGGGCCCAGGTCGGCGGCGCCGGCGGGTCAGGCGTGGGGCGCGGGACGGGGGTGAGGGCCCAGGTCGGCGGCGCCGGCGGGTCAGTCGTGGGGCCGCGAGCGCTGGCACCGCGCGGAGCTCCCTCGCCGGGGACAGCGGTGGTCGGGGCCCAGGCCGGCGGGTCGGGCGTGGGGCGCGGGACGGGGGTGATGGCCCAGGTCGGTGGCGCCGGCGGGTCAGGCGTGGGGCTGCGAGCGCAAGGAGCGCGAGGAGCTCCCTCACCGGGGACAGCGGTGGTCGGGGTCAAGGTAGGTGGCGCCGGCGGGTCAGGCGCGGGGCGCGGGACGGGGGTGAGGGTGGCGTTCGGGATGCGAAAAACTCCCTCCTCTCCGTGGAGAGTGTTGGCCGGGACCCAAAGCGGTAGCGCCGGCGGCGGGTCGTACATGGGCTGCGGGGAGGGGGGTTGGGGAGCGTAGGCGGCGTGCAGGGCTCCCAGTTCTCCCGGGACCGCGGTGGTCGGGACCCAAAATGGCGGCGCCTGCGGGTCGCACATGGCGTGCTGGGGGGGTTGGGACGCATAGGCTGCCTGTAGGGCTCCCTGTGGCCCCGGGACGGCAGCGACCACGCGGGATCGGCACACCACCGCATAATGGCCCTTTTTCCCGCAGCTTTTGCAGATGGCTGCGCGGGCCGGACAGCGTTGTCGGGGGTGCTTCGCCTGGCCGCAGAAATAGCAGCGGGCGCCCCCGGTGCCACTCGGCGTTTGGACTGCGCAAGCCTGTGGGGTGTCCGGGGGGGGGTAGGGGGTTTGCCGCGACGGGTACGTACGGGGCCCAATGGCCTGCCGCGCGGTCGGGGCCGTAGGCGCGGGTATTACGCGCGGCTACGTCCAGCGAGGCTGCCAGGGCCCGTGCCTCAGAGAGTCCTAGCGACTCTTTTTCTAGAAGTCTTTGGCGGATTTGGGAGGATTGCATACCTGCAACAAAAGCATCGCGCATTAACATGTCCGTATGTTCGTTTGCATTCACCGACGGGCAGCTGCAGGCTCTTCCCAAAATCAGCAGTGCGGCGTAGAACTCGTCCATCGATTCACCGGGAGCTTGCCGTCTTGTCGCGAGCTGGTAGCGAGCGTAGATTTGGTTAACTGGGCGAACGTGGAGACTTCTCAGTGCTGTGAACGCCGTCTGGAAATCGTGGGTGTCTTCAATGAGGGTGAAAATCTCCGTGCTCACCCTCGAGTGCAGAACCTGCAGTTTTTGTTCGTCTGAGACTCGGCCTGTGGTCGATGTGATGTAGGCCTCAAAGCAAGTCTGCCAGTGTTTGAAGGCTGCTGCCGCATTCACTGCGTGGGGGCTGATCCTCAGGCATTCTGGAATGATCCTGAGCTCCATAGTCCTTTTTAGGCACGCTTAATAAATTGTAGCGCACAAAGACTCCGTGAGACGAATAGAGTGAAGTCGATGAGGCTTTATTAAGCGTGTCTGTTCCCCAGCAGCCCGATAGTAAACTGGCCTGCGGGGGAAAGCACCGGCTTCTTATACTTCGCCTTCAGGGTGGAGTATGAGGTCAACGGCCAACCAGGACCCGGGATCTGTCAGCCAATGACATTAGGGCTTCCAGTCCCACATGACCCCCAATACATACTACCACAGATACCACCACTAAACGTGAGAACACCACCCACCAGGTACGCGGTACATACTCGTGCGACTCGGCCAACGTTGTCTACCTCATACGCTGCAGGAAAGGATGTCCCGAAGCGTGGTACATTGGCGAGACCATGCAGACGCTGCGACAACGAATGAACGGACATCGCACAACAATCACCAGGCAAGAATGTTCCCTTCCAGTCTGGGAACACTTCAGCAGTCAAGGGCATTCAGCCTCTGATCTCTGGGTAAGCGTTCTCCAAGGCAGCCTTCAGGACGCGCGACAACGCAGAATCGCCGAGCAGAAGCTTATAGCCAAGTTCCGCACACATGAGTGTGGCCTCAACCGGGACCTGGGATACATGTCGCATTACATTCATCCCCCACCATCTGGCCTGCGAAATCCTACCAACTGTCCTGGCTTGACACAATTCACACCTCTTTAACCTGGGGTTACCCCATCTCTGGATCTGTCAAGATTTATTCACCTGCTAATGCTCGTATTCCAAGCATTGTCTGGCATCTTTGAATCTGTCCATATATATGTTTCTGGAACATACCTCTTCATTCACCTGAGGAAGGAGCAGCGCTCCGAAAGCTAGTGACATCGAAACAAACCTGTTGGACTTTAACCTGGTGTTGTAAGACTTCTTACTGTACTTTTCTTTGTTCTTTGGTAACACTTCAAAGAGGAATGGAAGATGTAGAATATCAATTAAGCTTGACTATATACCTATTCCCATCAAATAATCTTCTCACATGCTAGAGATTAATGGTCCCTTTTAATGCTTCTAAATAACAACATGTTCGATATATGAGATTTATGGATTATTATTTTTCATCTACAAATGTTTTACAGTTAATTATTAAAATACGCACTTCACACTGCAGTGTGTCAAAAGATACGCAATACAGGATGCCTTCCATTCTTTGAGTGCCATCATCTAAATAAAAGTACCAATGTGAAATAAAAGTATCATTCAGAAAATCTAATGGTTTATGTCTCAGTATCAACTAAAAACTCAATTTGGGAAGATTACACAATATTCTGAAGTCCCTCCTGTTCAGAAGATAAGAGGACCACGTGCTGTAGCTGGCTAGAGCTTCATTAATCAAAACCATCCATTGTTGGGCCACAGCGTCTGCTAGTTGACCAAGCCCCACCTGTAGTTAATGTGAGCCTCGTTCACGCTCTGAATCCGTACTGTAAATAATTTGGGAATTGTGGTCTGGATGTGGTGAGGTTACTTGAACCCAATATTTCAAAAGCCATCCCCACCTCCTAGTCTCTTCTACTCTTTGGGGTGCGCAGTTTTAAAATGCGGACTTCACTAACCAGCTTATGGAAATTGTCATTATAATAGAACATAGAACATAGAACATTACAGCGCAGTAAAGGCCCTTCGGCCCTCAATGTTGCGCCAACCTGTGAAACCACTCTAAAGCCCATCTACACTATTCCCTTATTGTCCATATGTCTATCCAATGACCATTTGAATGTCCTTGTGTTGGCGAGTCCACTACTGTTGCAGGCCGTGCATTCCAAGCCCTTACTACTCTCTGAGTAAAGAACCTACCTCTGACATCTGTCTTATATATATCTCCCCTCAATTTAAAGGAATGTCCCCTCGTGCTAGACATCACCATTCGAGGGAAAAGGCTCTCACTGTGCACCCTATCCAATCCTCTGATCATCTTGTATACCTCAATTAAGTCACCTCTTAACCTTCTTCTCTCTAACGAAAACAGCCTCAAGTCCCTCAGCCTTTCCTCATAAGATCTTCCCTCCATACCAGGCAACATTCTGGTAAATCTCCTCTGCACCCTTTCCAATGCTTCCACATCCTTCCTATAATGCGGCAACCAGAATTGCACGCAATACTCCAAATGCGGCCGCACCAGAATGTTGTATAGCTGCAACATAACCTCATGGCTCCTAAACTCAATCCCTCTACCAATAAAAGCTAACACACCATACGCCTTCTTAACAACCCTCTCAACCTGGGTGGCAACTTTCAGAGATCTATGTACATGGACACCGAGATCTCTCTGCTTATCCACACTGCCAAGAATCTTACCATTAGCCCAGTACTCAGTCTTCCTGTTATTCCTTCCAAAATGAATCACCTTACACTTTTCTGCATTAAATTCCATTTGCCACCTCTCAGCCCAGCGCTGCAGCTTATCTATGTCCTTCTGTAACTTGTAACATCCTTCCGCACTGTCCACAACTCCACCGACTTTAGTGTCATCTGCAAATTTACTCACCCATCCTTCTACGCCCTCCTCCAGGTCATTTATAAAAATGACAAACAGCAGTGGCCCCAAAACAGATCCTTGTGGTACACCACTAGTAACTGGACTCCAGTCTGAACATTTCCCATCAACCACCACCCTTTGTCTTCTTCCAGCTAGCCAATTTCTGATCCAAACTGCTAAATCACCCTGAATCCCATGCCTCCGTATTTTCTGCAGTAGCCTACCATGGGGAACCTTATCAACTGCTTTACCCTCATCCACCTGTTTGGTCACTTTCTCAAAGAACTCTATAAGGTTTGTGAGGCACGACCTACCCTTCACAAAACCGTGTTGACTATCTCTAATCAAATTATTCCTTTCCAGATGATTATACATCCTATCTCTTATAAACCTTTCCAAGATTTTTCCCACATCAGAAGTAAGGCTCACTGGTCTATAGTTACCGCGGTTATCTCTACTCCCCTTCTTGAACAAGGGGACAACATTTGCTATCCTCCAGTCTTCTGGCACTATTCCTGTAGACAAAGATGACTTAAAGATCACGGCCAAAGGCTCAGCAACCGCCTCCCTAGCTTCCCAGAGAATCCTAGGATAAGTCCCATCCGGCCCAGGCGCCTTATCTATTTTCACACTTTCCAGAATTGCTAACACCTCCTCCTTATGAACCTCAAGCCCTTCTAGTCTAGTAGCCTGAATCTCAGTATTCTCGTCGACAACATTGTCTTTTTCCTGTGTGAATACTGACGAAAAATATTCATTTAGTACCTCTCCTATCTCCTCGGACTCCAAGCACAACTTCCACTACTGTCCTTGACTGGCCCTACTCTTACCCTAGTCATTCTTTTATTCCTGACATATCTATAGAAAGCTTTAGGGTTATCCTTGATCCTACCTGCCAAATACTTCTCATGTCCACGCCTGGTTCTTCTTAGCTCTCTCTTTAGGTTCTTCCTAGCTAACTTGTAACTCTCGAACGCCCTAACTGAACCTTCATGTCTCATCTATACATAAGTCTCCTTCTTCCTCTTGACAAGTGTTTCGACTGCTTTAGTAAACCACGGTTCCCTCACTCGACCACTTCCTGCCTGCCTGCCAGGTACATACTTATCAAAGACACGCAGTAGCTGTTCCTTGAACAAGCTCCACATTTCCATTGTGCCCATCCCCTGCAGTTTTCCTCTCCATCCGATGTATCCTAAGTCTTGCCTCATCGCATCATAATTGCCTTTCCCCCAGATATAACTCTTGCCCTGTGGTATATACCTATCCCTTTCCATCACTAAAGTAAACGTAATCGAATTGTGGTCACTATCACCAAAGTGCTCACCTACCTCCAAATCTAACACCTGTCCTGGTTCATTACCCAGTACCAAATCCAATATGGCCTCGCCTCTCATTGGCCTATCTACATACTGTGTCAGGAAACCCTCCTGCACACATTGGACAAAAACGGATCCATCTAATGTACTCGAACTACAGCGTTTCCAGTCAATATTTGGAAAGTTAAAGTCCCCCATAACAACTACCCTGTTGCTTTCACTCCTATCCAGAATCATCTTTGCAATCCTCTCCTCTACATCTCCGGAACTTTTCAGAGGCCTATAGAAAACCCCTAACAGGGTGACCTCTCCTTTCCTGTTTCTAACCTCAGCCCATACTACCTCAGTAGACGAGTCCTCATCAAATGTCCTTTCTGCCACCGTAATACTGTCCTTGACTAACAATGCCACCCCTCCCACTCTTTTACCACCTTCCCTGAGCTTACTGAAATATCTAAATCCTGGCACCTACAACAACCATTCCTGTCCCTGCTCTATCCATGTCTCCGAAATGGCCACAACATCGAAGTCCCAGGTACCAACTCATGCCGCAAGTTCACCCACCTTATTCCGGATGCTGCTGGCATTGAAGAAGACACACTTTAAACCACCTTCCTGCCTGCCGGTACACTCCTGCAACTTTGAAACCCTACTCATGACCTCACTACTCTCAACCTCCTGTATACTGGAGCTACAATTCAGGTTCCCAAGCCCCTGCTGACCTAGTTTAAACCCTCCTGAAGAGCATTAGCAAGTTCCCCCCCCCCCCCCCCCAGAATATTGGTACCCCTCTTGTCCAGGTGCAGACCATCCCATTTATCGAGGTCCCACCAACCCCAGAATGAGCCCCAATTATCCAGAAATCTGAAACCCTCCCTCCTGCACCATCCCTGTGGACTTTTGAGAGGACATTTGAATGTCCTGTCATTTCTTCAATTCTGTCACCGATTCATAATAAGGTAGAAGTGATACTATGACATATTCACGAGAGTAATTGCATCTTATGAATAGCCTTTGTAAATAAATCAAATGTTGTGAATAATTATGGATAAAAAATTGTCAATTGGCCAGTTTCACGTGGACAACTTATGTAGACAAGGGCACCTTGACAGAGTATCCTGCAGTGATATGACTAGGAGTCAATCAAAGAGAGTGTGTTTTTTGCCTCATATATGGTTGGATTAAAATTGAAAAAGATCGCGACAAAAATGCCTACAATTACATTTATAAAACAGTATTTAAATGGGCATTCTGTGCAGTGACAGGGATATCTGAGAATGAAAGGGACTCAACAGGACGATTGCCACCAAATAAAATTCAGGACTTTGGGGGTCAAGTTTCATTTGTTCACCTGGTATTAACCGGTAACAGCTTCAAAGCAGTACCCCAAAGCTCCATTAATGCTGATGGTGTGGATGGCAACATTTTAAAAGGGGTCACCAACTGGACGCCCAAAACACCTTTCAGTGCATCAGTTGTCAGAGGATACCTGGGAGATACACTTCTTAATCAACATTTATTAACACATAGATTAGGAGGCAGAGGTTGAAGCTTGAAAACCATGGGCAGGATTCTCCGTTGGCTGACGCTAATATCGTAATCATCAATCGGGCAGAGAATCCCTTCCAATGCCCAAATCGGGGGTGACGCCGTTTTGACATCGGTTTTCTCTTCTCCGCCCCCTCCAAAATGACATCATCGCATCGCGCGCCGCACACCATTGGAAGACCCTCCCCGATGCTACACCCCCGATGGGCCGAGTTCCCGACCGCACGGGGGGATTTGTGGTCTGAGCGGCCGGGAACCCGGAGTGGCGGCTGTGGGCAGTGTCTTTTTGGGAAGATTAATTTGTGGATGCTAACACAGGTTGAGGTTGTCACAATGGGCCGGTTTAGCTCAGTGGGCCAGACAGCTGGTTTGTAATGCAGAACAAGGCAATCAGCGCGGGTTAAATTCCTGTACCGGCTTACCCGAACAGGCGCTGGAATGTGGCGACTAGGGCCTTTTCACAGTAACTTCATACTTGTGACAATAAAAGATTATTATTATTATTCCAACAATTGGTTATGGGCATCTGCAACTCCTTAGAAGAAGACTTGATATTGGTCAGATCTGGTAACAGATATTTCCTGTGGTTATGGAGGTCATCACCACCCTCAATTTTTATTTTTTCTCTGATTCTTCCAGGACACAACTGGAGGCACGTAATGTGTCTTCAATCTACTGCACATAAATACACAAGTCTCATTTCTACCAAATTTATTGTCATAATGCTTTCATATTATGGCCGCCTTCCTTTCCAGACTTTTTTGATCCTGGAAGTAGATTATCGACTGGCTTGAAGGAGATAAAGAATACCTCCCTCAAAACTAGCTCATGACACCTGTGAGGAACACCAAGATGAAGTGCAGGAGCAGTACAAGAGCCAGGACAATCATGTGTGTCAAACAGCAAGCCATCAGAATGTTGAAGATACAGTCCAGGTGCCTCCAAAGTCAAAGTTCTGGAGACACAATGCTGTACTCACGAGTGAGGGTATCCAAAAAGATAGTGATGTGCTGCAAAAAGGATTGTAGGTGGAGGAAGATTAAAGATGCTCATCACTTATTCGGAGAATATTGAGGAAGACGAGAAGAAGGAATGGAGGGCACAGGCACTCACTACGCATCATCGGATGAAGAGAGCATTGAAGAGGAGGAGGTGAAATTATATGAATATTGGACACTCATTATCTGACTGGAGAAGGAAAGAAAAGGAGGCAGTCCTGTACTCCAGATCCCACTTCCTCATGGCAAGTCTGGCCTAGGTGCCCAAAGATAGCTGTGTTGAAAATCAACCTGCTCAGGTGCAGGATGACCAAAAACTCAAGACACTGAGTGAATATCATCCTCAAATTAAGGGACAGCCAACAACCACTCTGCTGCAGGCCAGCGTCGTGAAGATTATTGACACATTGTAAGACCATTGATATAGCATCTATTTTCCTGTTTAACAAGGCAGAATGTTGACATCCAAAGTCAACATGATCACGCTAATGGCCTGCAAGTTTGAGAACTGTGCTTCAAGTTCCGTGCAGGTGGCCACTCACTTCATAGCACCAGTATTTGCTCATGATCAGAGTATTTATGCTGGGGTATAGCTGTAAGTGCATGTGGAAGCCCTGGCAGACAAAATACTTACTCAAGGCAAAGTCACAACCTTGACAATCACCATGCTCAGGCTTCTAATAATTAAGACATGGATGAAATAAGGTCAGCATTGATATGTTTCAGAGATGTGAGGGGATAGGGTGGGTGAATGGGTCTAGGTAGGGTGCTCTTTCAGAGGGTCGGTGCAGACTCGATGGACCAAATGATCTCCTTCTGCACTGTAGGGATTCTATGGTTCTAAATTTGTAACTGTCATCAGCTACCTGCGAATTCCCTGTCTGTCTCCAATTGAGAGCGACGGAGATGTGATGGTTAATCTCCACAACATCCTCCACTGTATCTTTGAGTTGAACCATTTGTGGCAACCCATCTGTTGTCATCTCCCTTGCATTTGTGTACGTTCTTCTATTAGGGGCCAAAATGCAGACTTGCAAGTGAGTGAAGGTGAGCTATTCACCCAATGGTTACAGTGCATTTGGTGACCATGACTATGAGACAGTGGCATCACATTGCATGAGGATTGAAGTAAGCCACAGCAGTAGAAGGATTACTAGAAATGTGATGAAGTGAAGGCTGTGTGCTGCTGATTCAGTGGGTGTGAAGAGTGTTGTAATGAAATTTGCTGGGCAGGGTATAGCTGAAACAGCAAATGTGATTATACATCCTGATCTGATTAGGTCATTACTTCCTCTGAGACACAATGTTTTAGGTCAACCTCCGCCGCCCCCCCACGCAGCCCCCCACCACAGATAAAGGGAACCCCGTAATAGGGCTCTGCAGAGGGCTCACCCCACTCACAGCCACCTCCTTCTGGGACGCAAAGTGATTGACAACTGCCGGTTGGATGGCTAGCGAGGATCTTCTGGCTGGAACCTTCAGGCAGATCGCTCAGGCTGTGGGATCTCTTCTGAGGAGCCACTTTAACTTATATTAACCTGGACCTTCACTCAGAAGAACCACCTTAGGTCTGTTTAATTCTGACTTGCTTCCAACTCCAATAGAATAACTATCAGCCTCACTGAGATGAGATTAGAATTCTCCCACGAGGTTGCCTCGGTGCTTGTGGGATGCGGGTATCCCACGTTGCCTTTGGGGGGGTGCATGCCTTTTGGGGTGTTGCCCCAATGCTTGTGTTGGGGGGAGGGTGTGGTTTTCCATACCCGTGGGGGCGAGGGGGGAGTTTATGTTTTGCGCGGATCGAAGTGCCATTGAAAGATGGTACCCAATCTCTGTGGAGCTGACCTTGCGAGCTCTATCAGACTATGCCCTACCAAAGTGATGGGGCAAACCACACCCTGCAGACTTCCTGTGCACGGAGTGCTGGAGAACCTGGAGTGAAAACTTGGCTGTGCAGATGGAGAGCTATTCACCAGTTTTCATTCTGAAACTGACACGTTGATAAATTGTCTGACGATTCCACCCTGTAATGTCACAATAAGGTCGCCTCTCATTCTTCTAAACTCCAATGAGTACAGGCCCAACCAATTCAGCAACCACCCCCACCCCCATACCCGGCATCAACCTAGTGAACCTTCTCGAGACTGGCCTCCAACATCAGTATATATATTGAGGAAAGGATGAATCTAAAAACAGCTTTTTCCGTAAGGCAGGTTTATTTCCAAGATTATAGAGCAATGGCACAGATTCTTCATGTTCCTCAAAACATCCAGTGTGAATCGGTTTTACATTGTGGCAAGGATGCCCTAATCCTTCTCTGATTGGAGACAGCTCAACGTGAAACACGCGCACTACTGCAGCATGATGCCAGCATTAGCACAATGCTCCTACTGCCTACTTCCTCGGCTATCTCCAACCATTCTTTCAGTGGAAGACTCCGATTTCTTCCGCCTGTTGCTGAGGAAACGTATGTGTCTCCCCCACTCCCCCCCCCCTCCCCCTGCTCCTGACTGCACCCAGCAGTCAATCTGATGATGCACCATTAAATCTGTTGCTCCAGCTCTCACTCCATTCACCTCGTCGCTCCCCCAAACTTCATTTCTATGCTGTCCCTTTAAATAAAACTATGCATCACAACTGCTGCACAGCTTGGAAAGAAAGGAGGAGCCGGGAAATCAAAATTCATTTCCACAATCAATCCGAAATCGGAGAACCTGATGCTCTGACTTGACTTTCCGGTTTTGCGCCTATCCACCCTCTCGCTTGGATGCACCTTCTCGCTTGGAAGCGGCATTCAGGGTCATAGAATCAGAACTGCAGATAGACTGTTCATTCTTAAGGCCAAGTCACAAAGTAGTGACCTATCTACTGTGGTAAAATGATTTGCTATTGAACTACTATGAATCATTTTTGAATTTAACAGTTGAGTGACTTGGAAAATTATTCCTGTCCAGTATTTCCGTACTTTACAGGTTTTTACTCAGTTCATTATCTTTAAAATAAATGATACAAAATACACATGCCTTTATATTTGATTTGCAGGTTCTATAATCACGTTATCATGCTCTATAATTTGTATTGGAAGATAATGACAATTGGCAAGGACCCAGGCACCTTCAGGGTGAAAAGCACGATTCGTAAGTCAACTATTATCAAAACCAGATCATCTAACAGAAAAGGTCAACAAAGATCGCAAAAGAGGAAAAAAAACACAGGTTTATGTTTCGATTGCTGCAATAATCTGGAGTTATTGGGCAGAATCTTACCAGAATTTGACAATGCGTCAAAATGGCGTGTAACTCTCCAGTTGCGTGGACCAGTTTTCTCTACAAATATTGAGCCCCTTAGAGAAAAACAAATGAATGGCGTGACTTATGCTGCCGCTCTGGCAGGGTGAGGCCTCATAGAACTGGCAACCAGCTCCACAGAGATTGGGGTTACCTCTTTAAAGGACGTCCCAATAAGCACTGCAGCATATCGGCCCCCAGTCCCCATCACAGAGATATTGGAGGCTCTCCCCCCGCACCCCGACCCTCAACAATCCTTGCCAGCACTTCCCCTCCACCCTCAGTGTCCGCTCTCCCCGCCACACCACACATTAATGCACCCCTCCCCCATGGGGCTGCCACAAGGGCCTCCGTCCGGCACTGCTCCCTGGCACAGTTTGCCGCTGCCAGGTTGCCACTGCCAGGTTAACTGTGCCAACCTGATGTGCCAAACTCTGCCAGGGGGTAGTATCAGGGCACTGCACATGCATATCCCTCTCCATCCCCCCCCGGACTTTTAAAAAATAATTTAGAGTAGCCAATTATTTTTTTCCAATTTAGCGTGGTCAATCCACCTACCCTGCACATCTTTGGGTTGTGGGGTAAAGACCCACGCAGACATGGGGAGAATGTACAAACTCCACACAGTCGGTGACCCAGGGTCACGATTCGAACCCAGGTCCTTCGCCTCATAGGCAGCAGTGCTAACCACTGTGCCAACGTGCTGCCCCGCCGGAATTATACATACTTCTGCTCCCCTGGAGAGATCCCGACAACTGCCTCTCGTCTGGCCAAACCTGCTGTGAAACTTGCCGACATGACGTCACGTCGGCGAGGTGTGAAAACTTTGTGAGCCGGGGGTCTTTCGACGGGAGGTCCATTATTAAGATTTGAATTGAAGAATGTCTATTAAAATGAGGTTCACACCCTTTGTGGGTGGCAACCTTGTGGCGTTGCCAGTGAGGGGTGGGGTAAATCAGGAAACACATACTCTCCGACCAGAATTGCGTTTCCCGATTCTCGTGGGGTTTGCCACACACACTGCCGATCCTGCGCATGACTAGTGCAGGCTCAAAATCACCCACCTTGCATAAGAAGTATCAAGTCTTTGATCAGTGACTATGATCAATGGCACACTTCACAGCATTTGCAACTTCAATAACATATTGCCCAGACATTCGATCAAATAGCCAACCAATTTATTTTAAAAGTCTTACGCCTGTACTGTATTAATAGTGTAAAATTAAACTCAAACATTGCTGATTGGCCCAGATTAGTTACATGGTGCCATAGAGAAATCAGATTTTTTAAATGATCTGTACAAACTATGCAACATCATACTCTCTCAAACCCAATCCTAGTACACGGCCTCCTTCAACCTTCTCAAAATCCATCTCACGACCTGCTACTTTCTGCCTTCCAGCCTCCTTCTCCCTCCTTGCCCTCCACTTCCTTTCCCCGGCCCAAAACCCACAACACCCAACCGTCTTGCCTACTCCCTCGGAGCCCAGACAACTCTCCCCTGCTCCCTTCCATGGCCTTAGTTCCCTGAGCTTTTCTACAATTCACATGCATCCCAATAACTTCTAGATAAACCAGGCCCAGTCAGGTCAGCAATCCTGGCTCTATCACAACAATAATTAAAAAGTTGTCCAGTCCTCACTAAGACATGCACCCTGAACCCTAACCCTACCTCATCCCAGTCCGGACTTCAACCATTCAATTGCACTCAACTTAATTTCTTTCTTCATTTCCATCCAAACCCCTATCCAGTTGCAAGCTGGCAATGCAGCCATACTGGGGTAATGCCCATCTACTAATACGGCAACCTCCCAAGATCATTCCAATAGGATCAGATTATTTATGATGAGGCATCCTCTGTGAAGACACACCTGAGTTTGCTCTCATCCAACAGGAGAGGCCCTCCTAACACCTCATACAGTGATGGCAAGGAGGGACTATAAAAGCTGGAAAGATAAGAGGAACAGATGAGGAGGGAAAAGGTTTAGCGTGGAGAAAAAAATATTTAAATGGTGGTATAATAAGAGGTAGACAGTGGGAAGAAAGAAGTAGATAAATGTTCTGCCATACAACCCAAGACATTGAAATATTTGTGGAATTTAGTTACCAGTGTTTCTACTTTTGCAATCAACAGCCCGTGATTTTCCTGTCCATTAAAATGAGTGAGGTTAATTATGGGTTGGGGTGCACACAAGTGGAGAGCGCTGGCCAGTGCCTTTGAGGGGTGGCAGTGGTAGAATCCCAGGCTATACCACCTGTTTGTGGGGAAGATTTTTCCCTTCTTCCCAGGACAAGAAGAGAGGTGATTATAAGTTGTCTCACAATAGCTAGGCAGAGGATAACCATGGAAATACAAAATTCTTGCCCCAGTGAAGCTTTCCATAAAATATGCAAAAACATTCAAAACAGTCTTGTTATAACCTGCCTGCTTACCATTGGCTGGGGACTAATGACAATCCCACAATCCTGTGGGAGTATGAGCTCCCCCAATGAGGGGGGGCGGAGAAACCATTAGTAAACTCCAAGTATAAATAAAGCTGGCCAGTTTGGAACCAGCCGGAAGGAGTGTGCAGCAAGGGAAGTTGCTGCTGCTGTTATATATATATATGTTATTGTAAATAAATGTTATTACTTTGTATCCTTAAAACTCGTGCTGGATTCTTCGTGGCCCTCACAAAAAGTCTTTTGTAACATAGTTGACAGATGCATTGAAAGAAGTGGAGTGAAATTTAAAAAGAGTCACTGACAATGTTATTCCTATTCGAATCCACAATATTTATACTCAGGATTTATAACTATTACCCTTTTACACCATAGCCTGTCAGCCTGTGTAATATAATAGGATCTGATATTATCATGGGCAGAATATATGTACTCTCTTACTGCCCAGTAAGATTATGTTTTGCATGCAAAGAGATGTGTCTTTTTTAGCATTGGATAGTGGTTTTTAAGGGCCATCTGACAAATACATGAATAGGATGGGAATAGAGGGATATAGAATCATAGAATTTACAAAGCAGAAGGAGGCCATCGGATCTGCACAGGCCTTGGGAAGAGCATCCCACTTCAGCCCACGCCTCCACCCTATCCCCGTAATCCAGTAGCCCCACCTAACCTTTTTTTGGACACGAAGGACAATTTATCATCGCCAATCCACCTAACCTGCACATCTATGGACTGTGGGAGGAAACCGGAGCACCCGGAGGAAACCCACGCAAACACAAGGAGAACGTGCAGACTCCGCACAGACAGTGACCCAAGCTGGGAATCAAACCCGGGACCCTGGAGCTGTGAAGCAACTGTGCTAACCACTGTGCTACCGTGGTCCCCAGAAGGGTATGGAGTTTTAGTTCGGATGGGCAGCATGGCCGGTACAGGCTTGGAGGGCTGAAGGGCCTATTCCTAAACTGTGATTTTCTTTGTTCTTTGACTCTGTATTCCAATTAAATAATGTAGCAGCAAGCTTTCATGAGTTTAAAATAAAGGTTATTTATTCTCACGCACTTACCCAGAATTAACGCAACATAACACACTCAGTCGCACGCGTGCAAACACGCATTCACGCACACTCATACACACACTCACAGACACATAGATTGAATGCATATGGAGATAATTCACTTTTAAAGATTAAAGTTACTTCAGTCTCTGATTTCTGAATTTCAATCTTCCATGTGGCAGGCCAATGGTTCTTGAATGAATTTGATTATTCAAAGCTGAAGTGAGGGTCTTGTAAAGCAAAGAGTTCACAGCAGGTTGTGAGATTCCTTGTAGTCAAAGATCTAGGAGGTTGGTCCTCTGGTTAAATTTGAAAACTTGGACAGGGTTTGTATTTTGGCTGCTTAATGACTTATAGTTACTTTCAGAGCTTAGTTCTCAGTTCTGCTGATGGTTGATAGTTCTCATGGATCTGCAGATTTCTGGGTGCAGTCCCTGAAACCAACTTCAATAACAAGATCTCTGGTTGTGCACTTATGAGGCCCACCCAGCCGAGTTTGGATGAAGGAGGCCTCATGATACAATGGGAAGTTGAAAGTGGTCATTGAGTTTTTTTAGAAATTTAGAGTACCCAATTCACTTTTTCCAATTAAGGAGCAATTTAGCATGGCCAATCCACCTAGCCTGCACATCTTTGGGTTGTTGGGGCGAAACCCACGCAAACACGGGGAGAATGTGCAAACTCCACACGGACAGTGACCCAGAGCCGGGATCGAACCTGGGACCTCGGTGCCGTGAGGCAGCAGGGCCAACCCTCTGCGCCACCGTGCTGCCCTTGGTCATTGAGTTTCAACCTCCCTTTTTGCCCAGTCTGAATCACGGAGACAAGCTGTATGGAAACTCCATAATCTTTATGCATTGGTCCATCCTTTAACAATGGGATGTGTGAATTCCCTAAATAACGTAAATAGCCTCAATTATGTTCATATTCAATTAAGTATTTGCGAGAAACATGACACTGACTGTAGCCCAAATGCCAAAAGCCACATGGTTTGCAGAAGTCAACTTATCA
Organism: Scyliorhinus torazame; assembly: GCF_047496885.1. NCBI lineage: Eukaryota > Metazoa > Chordata > Chondrichthyes > Carcharhiniformes > Scyliorhinidae > Scyliorhinus > Scyliorhinus torazame. The sequence goes on along the minus strand of NC_092713.1, from coordinate 282,353,108 downwards.
GCTGGTCAGCTGGTTTGTGTTCAGTTTTCAAAATAATTGACTGAAAGTTTATAATATGACATGCGTGTACCGGGCATAACTGGTTTCAGAATGATCGTGCTGTGGCCAAGTTTACGGAAATGTTTCCACTTGAAAAATCTCCCAGCCCCTAACTTTCTTTCAAATTTGCAAGCTCAATAGCTTTTGTGCATGCAAAGTGTCAAATGAACATCACATAGAATTAGGTCAGGAATCAGTGGGTGATCGTGGCAGATAGGAAATGGAAAATAAATTGGATGTCAGTTTCTCTGAATGTAACACTTCGATAAAATTGTGCTTAGATATCAATTGGATTGTAGGTGTTTTGTGCCACCTTGATGTCATAGAGTGCCCTATTGCACTGAGTTTGTCAACAATAACAATTTTATTCTGTAAATATGCAGTAGAGCAGAACACACTTTGATTTATCTGCTGTTTATTTCAATATTCCAGTGACCACATTCGTTGCAGCTAGGAGGCATGGAATGAGAAAAGGCCATGATTCTGGATTATATCGACAGTTCACATTCATGTCATTAATATGGAGACGGGATAAAGGAATTGATGTAAAGAATGAAGAAAAGAATGAAGCAAAATGAGAATGCAAATAAAAGGATAGAAGATTGGAAATAACAGGAAGAAAGAGAGCGAAATGGACGGAAGGAAAGAAATGAGAGGAAACAATGGTAAAAAAGAAAACACAAGATAAAGGAAGGAGGGAAACTGGCAGGGGTGTAGAAGATAAGACCTTTTAATTGTGTTAATGCAACAAATCAAATGATAATAGATCCTCTTTATTTATCTTTAAATAAATTTTCATTTCAATTTCTTAAAAAGCAGTGTAATTGTGAATTGTTTGTTTATTCATTTTACGGGTCTTGAGCATCGCTGGCTGGGCAGTATTTATTGCTGGCCCCTAATTTCCCTCCATTCCAGAGGGCATTTGAGAATCAGCCACATTGCTGTGGTTCTGGAGTCACATGTAAGCCAGACCAGATAAAAATGGTAGATTTCCTTCCCTAAAGGACAGTTTTATTACAATCGCCCAATGGTTTCATGGTTACCATTAGACTTTTTACTGAATTATATTACTCTGGTAAAGAAAGATTCACCTATTTAAAGCAATATATTCAGCCTGATTTAACCCAGTCAAAATCATTTTACTTGCACAGAGTCAAAATTGGAATGGACTGTAAGAGTCAAAGAGTGAAGTTACTGGGTGGTTTATGCAGCACAGCAAAGGCTGATGTTTTCCTTTGCCATCTTCAGTGGCAGCATTCAATCCTCTATTTTCTTTCTGACCAGAGTTCATTAATGTTTAAAAGTATATTTATTTAGACTTTGCATTTTAGAGAATAACGCAATAAAGTTACAAAATAATACATTGCCATAAACAAAAAGGAGAAAATAGCTCAACGCGCATACAGAATGGGACAGGAGAACAGCATCACAACTGGCTCGATACAATCATTGGACAAAACTAGATACTCATATGGCCCCATCGGAGCCCAAGGCAGGAGCAGGATAAAGACATAAAGACATGACAAAACGGTGCACAAGTCTATAATCCTCCCGCGCTGCACAAGTCTATAATCATCACAAAGAAATCAGGATACATTTCCTGAAGTGTGATCAGGTGTGTACCAACGTATAATTCCCTCAACACCAGCAGCGGCAAAGGCATTGATGACCCTAATTTCCTCGGATATCAAACCCATCTTCACCCATGTAGAAGCCAAGAGCGGATTCGTCAGACCTATCCTTATGAAAAACAAAGAAAATACACAAAAAAAAACAGTTCGAAGGGGGGTTACATACATGACACACAATGTAACTTAACCACGATCTAGGCCCAGAGCAGAACAAAAATCATTTCATACGGGGGGGGGCGGCACGATGGCACAGTGGTTAGCACTGCTGCCACACAGCTCCAGGGTCCTGGGTTCAATTCCAGCCTCGGGTGACTGTCTGTGTGGAGTTTCCACTTTCCTTGTCTACGTGGGTTTCCTCCGGGTGCTCCGGTTTCCTCCCACAGTCCAAAGATGCGCAGGTTAGGTGGATTGGCCACGCTAAATTGCCCCTTAGTGTCCAAATGGTTTGGTGGGGTTACTGGGTTATGGAGATAGGGTGGAGGTGTGGGCTTAATTAGGGTGCTCTTTCCAAGGGCCGGTGTCGACTCTATTGGCCGAATAGCCTCCTTCTGTCCTGTAAATCCTATGATTCTATGATGATTTTATATGTGGCAAGAGGACCGGCCACAACATATTCAGATTGCAATCAAACCTTCAGGGCCTCGAGTAGAAGAAAAAGGAAGAAAAGAAAGATTAAAACTACCAGAACTAACCCACTGGATAACAAGAGGTCAGGACATGACTCAAGCTCCCAGCCACCCCAGCTGTTTTGGTGGAAGATTTCGGCTCTGTGGTGCAGGCCATCAGAGCTCACTCTCAGGAATTGTGGCCTTTTTCGTGAGAATGGTAAAGGTGCACGAGGCGGTACTTGTACTCAGGAGAATACTTTCCATGGTGAGGAGCAGCCTCCGCGTCATTGAGGTTCTGCTGCACGGTGTGCGGTCCTTCCTGATGGGCTTCGAGAGATGTGCGCTGGGCGGGGTGTTCCCCCAAGCTTGTTCCCTGGCGAGAGGTGAAAGGCGAGTGCCTGAGTGAGTTTGAAATGTGGCTGCCATTTTTCGATAATCTTGATTTGCAGACGGGTTGCATCAGATTCGATCGAGCACAGTGTATCATGTCTTCGAGGCCAAGGGTTGGTTGGGCCCACCGATCTCTGTTCCTGTATTATCCTGGTCTCAATGCTTATCATGAGGGCGGGAGATGGCTGAGCCAATGGAGTTGTTCCCCCTGGCCAGGGCCTAGGCTGGGGAGTGTCTGGGCTTTGGTGTGATGGCATAGTGGAAGTGATGGTGTCTCATGCTTAGGTCATTAGAATCCTTGAGAGATCTTGAAGAGAGCTCCCTGATCCTGCCTTATCCTTTGCCATCTTGTGCAACAAGGAAGATGTCTTTATCCTGCAGTTTGACCAACAGTCTTACTGTTTTTCTGGGCCTTACCTCTTGTTGATCATGTTGAATATTGTTGCAGCATTTGTTCCTGCAGGGCTGTGCGAAATGTGATGGCCTGTGTCGTTGATTATCTTGATCCAGCAAAATTATATTGAGTCAATTACAGGGAATGTGATTTGTTCACAATTTCACTCCTGCTAAGGGAGATGAGTGGAGCCGGGGCAGGGTGAGGTGGGGGAGGATTGGGGGTGGTCCGGTTCGTTCATCCTCACTGATATTGATTAAGGCCCTCACATGTTAGAGCTAATCTGCCGGGCATCGCGCCGCCCCAAAGGTGCGGAATGCTCCGCATCTTTGGGGCCGAGCCCCGACATTGAGGGGCTAGGCCGGCGCCGGAGGAATTTCCGCCCCGCCAGCTGGCGGAAACGGCCTTTGTTGCCCCGCCAGCTGGCGCGGAAATGACATCCCCGGGCGGCGCATGCGCGGGTGTGTCAGCGGCTGCTGACAGTTTCCCGCGCATGCGCAGTGGGGAGAGTCTCTTCCGCCTCCGCCATGGTGGAGGCCGTTGTGGAGGCGGAAGGCAAAGAGTGCCCCCATGGCACAGGCCCGCCCGCGGATCGGTGGGCCCGATCGCGGGCCAGGCCACTGTGGGGGCACCCCCTGGGGTCAGATCGCCCCGCGCCCCCCCCCCCCAGGACCCCGGAGCCCGCCTTGTCCCGCCGGTAAATACCTACTTTAATTTACGCTGGCGGGACAGGCAATTTCTCGGCGGGACTTCGGCCCATCAGGGCTGGAGAATCGAGCGGGGGGGCCCGCCAACCGGCGCGGCGCGATTCCCGCCCCAGCCCAATCTCCGGTACCGGAGACTTCGGCAACCGGCGAGGGCGGGATTCACGGCGGCCAACGGCCATTCTCCGACCCACTGGGGGGTCGGAGAATGACGCCCCAAGTATCCTTCTATGGCCGGGCAGACGTTCCTTTATCCTCTGGAGTACGGGTTCCTGTTGGTTCTTCCATGAGGTTGAGTTTTTTTAAATCTCTTTGACTGGGTCTCTCTCTTTATTCCTCTTTTGGACTACTCGAATATGATGTATATTATTTGTATAGGTGGGATCAGTAGTTATGGTTGTTGGGAAGGAGGGTACCTTTCTGGGTACATTTTCTGCGACGGTAGTTGCTTTGAGTTAATCTGGACATTCCCTCCTGGGGGTTCCTTCTCTCTTCCTTCCTTCATCTGTGTGAGCATGTGCTGCCTGATACTGTTCGGCTCTAATCCTGCTCTGGCAGGTGATTTGAGGGGGGGGAGACGGTGAAGATGACAGTCCTCCCGAGATTCCTGTTCATGTTTCAATGTCTCCCCATCTTTATTCCGCGGTCCTTTTTTAAACGGGTCAACAAAGTGATCACTGGCTTTGTTTGGGCAGGCAAGACCCCGTGGGTAAGGAAGGTAATGTTTGAGCGGAGTCGGGGAGAGGGCGGGCTGGCGCTGACAAAATGTTAGTAACTATTACTGGGCGGCGAATGCAGCCATGATCAGGAAGTGGGTGGTGGGGGAAGGGTCGGCATGTGAGCGTATGGACGGCTTCATGCAAGGGCACCAGTCTGGGGGCATTGGTATCTGCGCCTCTGCCGTTCCCACCGGCACGGTACTCCAGCCCCGTGATGGTGGCAGCCCTGAGGGTCTGGGGGCAATGGAGGAGACATGTGGGAGCCGAGGGAGCATTGGTCTGGTCCCCAATCTGTAATAATCACCGGATTGCCCCGGGAAGTATGGATGTGGGGTTCCGGATATGACGGAGATCAGGGATTGAGAGGGGATTAATAAAGGTGGGACCTGGAAAGGAGGGAGATGGCTTTTGCACTATATTTATAGTTTCTAGATTTATAGAGCGGAGCTTTCCGAGTATGAGGGCGCTGGAGGAGAAGTTTGGGTTGGCGAGAGGAAACAAATTCAGGTATCTGCAGGTGCGGGACTTCCTACGTAAACAGGTGTCAACCTTCCCGCTCCTACCGCTAAGGGGAATTCAGGACAGGGTAGTTTCCAGAGAGTGGGTAGGAGGAGGATGTGTCTCTGACATTTACAAAGAACTTATGGGGTCAGAGGAGATGCAGACCGAGCAGCTGAAGCGCAAGTGGGAGGAGGAGCTGGGAGGAGAGATAGAGGATGGTCTATGGGCAGACGCGTTGAGTAGAGTCGACTTGTCCGCAACATGTGCCAATTCAAAGTCATTCATCGGGTTCAAATGACAGTGGCCCGGATAAGCAGATTCTTTGGGGTGGAAGATAGGTGTGCGAAATGTGCAGGAGGACCAGGGAACCATGTCCACATGTTCTCGACATGTCTGAAGCTTTGGGGATTTTGGCAGGGGTTTGCAGATGTCATGTCCACAGTGTTATAAGCAAGGGTGGCGCTGAGTCCAGAGATGGCGATTTTCGGGGTGTCGGATGACCCGGGAATCCAGGAGGAGAAAGAGGCAGACGTTCTGGCCTTGGCTTCCCTGGAAGCCTGGAGACGGATACTAATAGCTTGGAGGGACTCAAAGCCCCCGAAGTTGGAGACCTGGCTATCGGATGTGGCTAGCTTTCTCTGTTTGGAGAAAATCAAGTTTGCCTTGAGAGGGTCACCGTTAGGGTTCGCCCGGAGGTGGCAATTGTTCGTTGACTTCTTTGCGGAAAACTAATTGTCAGTAGAGTAGGGGGTTAATAAAGGTGGGACCTGTAAGGGAGGGAGACGGCTTTTGCACTATATTTATAGTTTCATGTACATTGTTTATTGTGTTGTTGTTATAATACAAAAAAATACCTCAATAAAATGTTTATTAAAAAAAAAGAAGGAATTCAACCGGATCCTGAAAAAGATCAAGGCCATACCAGCAGATAAGAGGTGATTATGCGAATTCAAGGTGTGGTGAACTTTATGGGGAAGTTCATTTCCAACTTGTCAAGTTGAACATGGGCTTTAAGGGATCCGTGAACGTATCACGGCAGCAAAAATGAAGCAACAAGAGGTCGAGATGAGACAAACCAAACCTCTGTCTGAACTTCGAGAAGGTGACTGCATGAGAATTCAGAATCAAGAAGGAGGATGGCAACACGTTGCAAAGTTTCTGAAACAAGTAGCACCACGGTCATACTTAGTAAAAACAGAACAGGGATCGCTGTTCAGGAGAAACAGACGAACATTGCTGCGTGATAAGCATAAAGTTCAACCTCAGCTTTCGAATGTTGTACCACGAGATAACATATTCAAGGACATGCCTTTCCAGATCCTTACTTCACGCAGATACAGCAAGAAGATGTAGCAGAGCAATCCAACACTTTGAACATTCCGTTGAGACGATCTACGAGAAGAAGACTCCAGTGAAACTTAGGGTGAGATTCTCCAACCCCCCGCTGGGCTGGAGAATCGCTGAATCCCGCCCCGACGCCAGCTGCCGAATTCTCCGGTGCCGGTTTTTTGGCGGAGGCGGGAATCACGTCGTGCCGGTCGGGGGCCATTGGCAGCGGACCCCCGTCGATTCTCCGCTCCGCGATGGGCCGTGTGGCCACCCGTTTTTGGCCTGTCCCGCCGGCGTAAATTGCACAAGGTTCTTACCAGCAGGACCTGGCTCTGCGGGCAGCCTGCGGAGTCCTCGGGGGGGCGCGGGGGGATCGGCCCCGGGGCGGGCCTCCACGGTGGCCTGGCCCGCAATCGGGGCCCACCGATCTGCGGGCGGGTCTGTGCCATGGGGGCACTCTTTCCCTCTGCGCCAAGCTGTCAGAAGTTAGCGTGGAAGACGGTATCCTCTTGTGGGGGACGTGTGTGATTGCCCCAGAAAAAGGACAGGAACTGATACTAAGGGACTTGCACAATGGACATCCGGGTGTGACCAAAATGAAAATGTTGGCCTGGTGTTATGTCTGGTGGCCAGGCCTCGACACCGACATTGAGAAGGTGGCCCAAAACTGCTCCATTTGCCAGGAGCATCAGAAGCTTCTGCCGGCCGCTCCCCTACATCACTGGGAATGGCCAGGGCGGCCTTGGGCGTGGTTGCATGCGGATTTCGCCAGTCCTTTTCAAGGATCCATGTTCCTTCTATTAATTGATGCCCAGTCTAAATGGTTAGAGGTGCAGAAGATGGTAGGCACAACGTCCTGCACAACGATCGAGAAGATGCGTTTGGCTTTCAGTACGCATGGCCTCCCCAAAGTGCTGGTCACGGACAACGGCACTCCGTTCACAAATGAGGAGTTTACGAAGTTCATGAAGATGACCGGCATATGCCATATCCGCACCGCTCCATACCACCCGGCTTCCTGTGAAGCACGCAGTGCAGACATTCAAACGGGGCCTAAAGAAGCAGACTTCCGGGTCTATGGACACGAGACTGACACGTCTTTTGTTTTCAAAGAGGAGCACTCCACATGCGGTGACTGGGATAACTCCCACGGAACTCCTAATGGACCGGAGACTTCGCACCCGCCTTAGCATGGATTTCCCGGACATTGGCGCAAAAGTACGCTGCACACAAGAACGGCAAGGACATGGCTTTCTCGGCATCGGCCGATTTGGCAGTTTGCGCCCGGTGACCCAGTGTTCGTTCGAAACTTTGCTGGTGGTGCCCAGTGGATTCCTGCCGTTATCTTTCGCCGAACGGGCCCTATCTCTTACCAGGTGCAAGCCCAGGGTCGTCTCCAGCGCAAACATGTAGACCACGTTCGGTCCAGAAGACCATTTCTTCCAAAGATTCCCTGCTCCCGGAGCTCACTTCTACAGCCACAGAGACCGGACACAGTGGAGAGTAGTCCTCACAATCTTCCTCTGGTGCCGCACTCAAAGCCTGCGCAGGTCGTTGACCACCTGGAGATAGGGATGCCGAGATGACGGAGGCAGTGGACTCTGACTCCAAGACGGAGACACAGGACGCCCACGGGCCATGGATGAACAACCATTATGCGTTCATCACGGAAGCGCCGTTCTCCGTCTCGCTACATGCCGCCCGATTCAGCGCCTCGTGCAAATGGTGTCCGGCCTGCGGCAAAACGAGTCCGACGCCCTCCTTCGCCAGGGTCTTTGGTGGATTCCTTGGACTTGGGGGGGGGGGTGGGGGGTGTTATAACCTTACCATTGGCTGGGGACTAATGGCAATCCCACAATCCTTAGGGAATATGAGCTTCCCCAATGAGGGGGAGGCGGAGAAATCATTAGCAGGTCCCTGCATAAATAAAGCTGGCCAGTATGGAACCAGCCAGAGAGGAGTGAGCAGCAAGAGAGTACTGCTGCTGCTGCTGCTGTTGCGTGTGTGTGTGTTATATATATGTAATTGTAAATAAATGTTATTTCTTTCTATTCTACAACTCGCGCTGGATTCATCGTGGCTCTTAAAAAACTACGCCAATCATCCTGAAATAAGCAACACAAAGAACATCACATGGGGAACAGGCAGGGAGGCGGTTTTGAGACCGGGAAGAGATCAGCCACGATCTGATTGAATAGCGGAGCAGGCTCGAAGGGCTGAATTGCCTACTTCTGCTCCTAATTCCTATGTTCCTAACGCCAAGGGGGGAGCCCACTCAGCAACAACTGCACCACTGCAAGCTGGGCCCCACCCCAGCCCACTCCGATCACCACAGGAATAGTAACATTTTATCTTGGCTCTCCCTTGCAAAAAAAAAACAATCAGGGACTTCCAGGAACAGAGCAGCAGAAACGTAGCCCAAGAAATGACAAATCCGAAATGTGCAGCAGGCTAAAATAACAGATTAAAAGGTGAGAATAGCCGGAGCTCGAGAAAACGCCACCGCTCCTGTGCTCACATCACATGAACGCCCTCCCCAGAGTTCATTATTAACTGACTTGTAGGCTGGCATCTTACTTGCAGGGGATAGGTTCAATGTTCCAAAGGAAGCATATAATTAGTGTAGCATATTTTCATCTCAAAAAGGATGAGCAAAAAAACAGTTACATCTAAACAACAGAATATTTAAAAATATAACAAGTGTACTCGAAATGTAAGCAATTATTGTTATCACTGTTCCTTTGTCAGAGGGCAGCATTCTGACATGGCAACCTCTGCCGTATTTGCTGCAGAGGATACAGTGGGCTGAGAAGGTGCATGATCCGCTGACCTCTGTTTTACTCTGGGCCCTCTCCTCGGCCAGTGGAGCTTTTCAGTTGTGCTCCTTTCTACCAATGCCTTTTCACTCAGCTTCCAGGAGACATGGCCGAGGTGTCTCCCAGCTGTCAGTGTCAATGCTTGGCAACATCATATCTCACTCGCTGGTGCCCAGTGTAGCTATGAGTGCCCAGGAAATTGTGAGCCAGTGGCCAGTTCACTGTATAGAAAGTCTTTGAGTATTCGATCATCATCATTCCGATGAGCATGAGCAGACAGCACTGGCTTAGCAGTGCGTGTATGCTGATGAAATTACCACATTCCAGGACCTCGGAGCTGGGGAACCTGACCTGTCAAGAGATGCCGAGGGCATGCCTGAGACAGTGATGGTGGCAACTGTTCAGCATTTTCTCCTGCCTGCCATATGTTGTCCAGGGCTCATTGCTGTAGAGGTGTGCACTGAGGATTCAGGTTTGGCAGTCTTGCAGTTTGGTGTTCTCAGCCAGGTTGCTGCTGTTCCACACTCTGACTCAGTTTGGACGTAACAGCTGCCAGCTTTTGCGATATGTGTATTGATTTCAGCATGAAGTGACAGATTGCTGGTGATTTGTGGAGCCTAGATATGTGAAGTCAAATACAACTTCCAACATCACATTGTCAATGCTAATAGATGCAGTATGGAAACAACTAAACCCTTAAAAGGTATGAGGGTAGGTTTTCCTCATTATGAATGTCAGTGCAGAGTTGTTGGTATAGAGTGTTATAATATTCCTTTAAGTAATAGCAGTACACTGTTATTTTAAGGGAGGTGTGACATGTGATCCAGCCTCAGTTTAACTTCAGCCTGGAGCAGAACTCAGACACACAGCTCTGCAGTTAATATCCTCAAGCTCACTGCCATGTGTATCTGTTCACATGTGCCTTGAATTAATAAATGAATGCACAATGTGTTTGCACAATCCCTTATGAATGATTTATATTGTGATAACACACACGACATAGAATTGTCTGATGGCGACCTGATGCATCTTTATCTTGAGTCTCAGGTGAGCAAGGCTGTACAGCCTTCTGTCTGTTCTGGTATTTAAGTGGACACCCTCTGTAGATGATCTGGCAGCAGCAAAGAGAAAAATATACCAAACCGTGTCAATGCAAGATCACAACATTGTTTGACACTGGCCAATTGACTCCAGGTCAAGATACTGGCAATCAGGGACCATTCCCGTTCGGCTATAACGCAGGCAAAGCTGCTAAATACAGATGAATGAAAGGCAGAACTAGTCATGCCTGAGAATGGAGCAGAATGCGGTTGCATATATTTTCCAGCATCTCCATGACAACCTGCGGCCAAAAGGTCTTGGGGGCGTCCTATGCTGGTGGCAGTAAATGTCACCACCATCATGCCAGTGGCTCCTTCCAGGACTCCGCTCGGGACCTGTGTGGCATCTCCCAAGCAGTGACACACAAGTGCAGCTGAGAGGTGACAGATGTCCTGTTCAGGAGACAGCACCAATTCTTCCAATTCCGATTGGATCCCAAAAGCCAGGCTGCAAGAACACTGAAATTTGCAGACATCTCAGGTTTCCTGCAAGTGCGAGAGGCTATTGGTTGCACACATATGGTCTTCAGAGCTCTCTGGCAACAGCCAGTCACATTCTTCAATTGAGAAATGTTTGCAGTCTTTGTCATGCTGATATGTGATCACAGAAGGCTGCATGTGTGTATTCAGTTCCCAAGGAGCTCTCACGATGCCTACACTCTAACTCGCTCATGTACCACAGGTTTTTGAAGGTGATTGCAGGGCTGACTCCTTGTGGACATGGGATACCCCCAGAATGTCCAGCTGATAACAACAGTTCACCATCCGCATGTTGCTGCTGAGGACACCGACAAAGGTGCACATGCTCCATCCACAAGGCCCATGATTGAGCAAACAATAGGGCTCCTGAAGATGAGATTCAGATGTTTGAACAGTGCAGGTTGGCTGTCCAATACTCACCACAGAGTCGTCACGGATCACTGTTGTCTGCTGCGTCATGCACAACCTCGCACTACAAAGCTGGGATGCCTTGGCTGAGAGCGACATGGAGGAGTCAGCTGTCTCCTCTGATGATGAAAACAGTGAAGGGGTTGGAGCTAACAAGGGTTAGGATGTTGCGGAGCCACATATCGAGGTCATAGCGGGGATACCATGCAGCAAACAGGCCCTTGCCAATTTGATAGCTAACAGATTCCAGACAGAGTAAGCTGCCAAGATATTTCCTTGACTATTTCATTCCTCTGCGAGCTGTAAGGTACCAGCTCCTTTTTGGTTTCAGACAATATAACTTGGTCTAATGTAACTTAATTTGTGATAGCTGTAATTGATCCTTTGCATGCGCCAGACTGTGCTGATACAGAGCCCTAGCACAGAATCTGTGCATTAGAACCTGCAAAGCACTCCATTCTCCTGCAACCTCAGCCACCAATATGTAGAATTGTAATTTCAACTCTTCCCTCACAAAGTCCATGTGCATGGGAACTTGGAAGCAATCTTAAGCCTAACCACAGCAGGGGTGCATTCATGTCACCCTCACATCTGCTTCCAAAGAAGTAAAACTTGCAGAGAGCTCTTTCGTAGAATAAAATTGCTACAGTGCAGTGAGAGGCCATACAACCCATCCAGTCTGCACCGACCCTTCGAAAGAGTAGTCTAATGAAACAGACCTTTGTGCTTCACTATGGTGAGGAGTGGCTGTGATTCAGCAGCCACATTCACCTGCCGATATGCATGTCAAAAGTTCAATTTTACTGAATTTCTGTCCTTCAGAAAGTCCATTAAATAAGTCTTCAATTAGCGGCAGTGGATAATGAACTACACACAAAATTGGGATAATGGTAGTTTTAAAACCTCCAAGAATTCTCACTGAGCCTTCCCATTTTCATACAGGAATGATTGGTGTCACCCAATCACTTGTAGCAACAGTTTCAATGACTCCTGTCCTTACTAATCTATCTAGTTCTTCTTCAACTTTAGGCCTAATAGCATATGGTACGGTTCTTGCTTTGAGGCTTTTGAGTGTGCTGTCTGGCATGATTCTTAGCTGTAGCTCAACTCCAGATTTAGAGCCGGGTGAATTTTTTCACAGATTCTCATATTTCTTCAGAAGTTGTTACAAGTTGCTCGTTGAATCCACTAATTGACAATTAAATCTAATCTTAGCCAACCATGTTCTGCCAAATAGAGCAGGAAAGTTTCTATGGACAACATGAAGAGACAACTTCGCCATCTGTCCATTTATTTCGACTTGCACCATAATGCATCTTTTTAATGCATTTTACCTCTTCAGTGTACATCCTTAGGATCACATTTGATGGTTTTAAAGGCTGACACTTCACTTTTTGATGACAAATTTTCTCCACTATTAGCGATACTGTTGCGCCTGCATCTATTTCCATTTTAACTTTCTGACCATCAAGGTTTTGACATGCCCAAAAACATTGTTGATCTCCCTGCATTGACAAAACACCTAGTTTAAGCTCTTGAAGTAGCTTGGTTTCACTGTCTTTTGAGTAATCGTGAGCTTCATTCACTAATTTTATTCACTACTTTGGTTACTTGTATTGTTTTTCTGACACTTATTTGGTATAGAAGACATTTTCTGAGTCCAACACACCATGGTAGTATGGCCTTCTCGCCATAGTTATTGCATGTATTTTATTTACTCCAGTGTTCTCCTGCTGAGTGTCCAACATAATAATAGTAATAATGTTTTATTGTCACAAGTAGGAAGCTACTGTAAAAAGCCCCTAGTCGCCACATTCCGGCGCCTGTTCGGGTAAGCTGGTACGGGAATTGAACCCGCACTGCTGGCCTTGTTCTGCATCACAAAACAGCTGAACTAAACCAGCCCTATACGTGTACACCTGTGACATGGTTTCATATTTTCTTTGAGGTATCCATTTTGTGGATATTTGCTCCAGCCCCTATCTGTGAAGCTTCTCTCATTGCAAGCTCTGTAAATGTGGTAACTTCCATGGCAGCTTTCAGATTAAATCACTTACAGAAAGCAGCTTCCTCTGAATTGCTTCACTGCGTAATCCACAAACCAGCCTGTCTCAAAAAGCATCATCATGTGCAGTGCCAAATTCACAATATCTAGCTAATCTCATTAAAGACACTATAAACTATGAAATGTGTTTGCCTCCTTCCTGACTCCAGTGGTGGAATTGGATTCTTACTGCAATCAATAACATTTTACGAGAGAAATTTTCATTAATTCACTGCAGGACTTGTCTCCTGGTTTTTCTGGGTGAACTGGATTCTACGTTTTCTGGCCAAGTGAGCTGAGAAATGTTGCAACCTTTAGGTCCTCAGGTATCTGATTAGCTTTAAAAACAATTAGAATCTTTCTTCATATGAATTCCATGTTCCATAATCCTCATCAAATCCAGCCGAAGTGCACGTTTTTCCTGCCTTTTCGTTTTGGCTCCCAGCTACGAGCATCTACAATTCCTCCTTTCCGAATGTGTTGGAAAGTATGGCGCTAACAATCCCTTAAAGAAGCAACTAGGAATGCTTGCTCCTTTTTGCCTCAGTGCATTTAAATTTTTTGCCTGAATAGTGACCAGCGTAGAGTCGGCAGACTTCAAAATTCCCGCTCTCCACAGCCTGCGTAGATTCACCATGCGCGTGGTCCCTTCAGCCCTGATCCCAGTCACTTCAACACAAGCAAGTCTTCCCCGACTGCCAGTCTTCTCACTCACAGTTGCGGTCGAAAACATTTGTTAAACCTTCTTATAGGCGGCACTGCTTCGCCCGACAACTGTGTGTGTGCACAGGTCTGGTCCCGAGAATCTTCTATTCTCCCGGTGCCATCCTACAATTAGTTTTTTTTTAAATTTCTTTATCAGAGAGTTACAAAGCCAGAGCTCAGATTGTGGACAGGGAAAAACCCTCCTTGCCGGCTCGAAAATCCAATTCAAATTGAATCCAGTTCGTGGTCTATAAGAGAGACATACCAGATCCAGGCATTACACCTGACCTCACACTCATCTTAGCCAACAGGCCGAGAAGCCATATCCCACAATTAATTGGTGAAAATCTTCTCTCCAGCAATTTTTCTGCCACAATCCTCGTGGCCAGGTTTCTCTCCTGTTGTATTACTTTGTGGCCACAAAGAGAAAAGGTCTGGAGGTGCCCACGGTCTGGAATCTTGTAAAACGCGATGAGAGGTTTATTTAGTATGTTGCCAACACAATCAAGGTGGTGATCTGCCCAAAGCCCGCAAAAACACTCTGCTGACATCCCTACACATCACATGACGCAGAAGCAGAAGAATGTATTTCCACAGGCGGCACAGTGGCGCAGTGGTTAGCACTGCCTTATGGCGCTGAGGACGCAGGTTCGATCCCACTTCTGGGGTGGGATTCTCCCTTCCGGGGACTAAGTCTCCACGCCGGCGGGAAAACTGGCGCCAACCACTCCGGCGTCAACAGCCCCCGAAAGTGAGGAATTCTCCAAATTTTCGGGTGCTAGGTTGACGCCGGAGTGGTTGGCGCCGCTCCAGCCAGCGGCGAAGGGCCGGCGCGAGTTTGCGCATACGCAGAACGGCTGGCATGATGTCACGCATGCGCAGAACGGCCGGCATCTTTCCGCGCATGCACAGACCGGCTGCCCTATTCCCGCGCATGCACGGGTGTTCTGTTCTCCGCGCCGGCCTCCGGGCAATATGGCGGAGCCCTACAGGGGCCCGGAAAGAAGGCCCCCATGGAAACAGCCTGCCCGCAGGATCGGTGGACCCTGATCGTGGGCCAGGCCACCGTGGGTGCCCCCCCTGGGGTCGGAACCCCCTGCACCCCCCCCCCAGGATGTCACACTTACCTGCCAGGTCCCGTTGTGCGTGAGGTGAGTAATTCACGCCGGCGGGACTGGCCAAAACTGGACAGCCACTCGGCCCGTCGGGGCCCAGAAAATTGCTGGGGGGGGGCCCACTCTCAACGGCCCCCCACTGGCACGGCGGGAATCCCGCCGGCTCCTGAAAAACAGCGCCAGAGAATAGGACAGCCAGCGTCGGGGCGGGATTTGCGCCTCCCCCCGGGGATTCTCCAACCCAGCGCAGGGTCGGAGAATCTCGGTCCTGAATCAGGAATCACTCCCACTTTTGTCGTTGAATGTAGACTCCAGAACAGAAGATTCCGGCCTCTGTTTCTCTCTCCACAGATGCTGCCAGATCTGCAGCAGTTTTCCAGCACTTACTGTTTTTACTGTTACGAATGAAAAAGCTTCAGTGTTTGTATTCTGAGTGATCGGTATCACATTCAAAGCTGTGGCTGCTGCGTATGCTGAAAATGCTGCGCAGTGTACATTTCTGGTGATGATTAGATCCAGCTGGTGTCAGCCATGTCTTCAGGACTCTTTGTGTAATCCGAGCCAAGGGGGCTACTACTGAGCTATGGCTGACTTGGCTACTTCGCAGCCAAGTATATCAATGCCAAGTAGATCAACAAGAACTGTTATAGCATAGCCTGTGGAGGACTGGAGTATCCCTAATAGCAAATCAGGATCCTCATGTTTACATGTGCATGTGTGAACACCCAGAAACTGTTGTCTAATTTTCTCCATATCAGTTGCAGCACATAGCCCACTATTAATATCACCACTGAATACAGGGAAATGGATGCATGAAAGCAATTTTAATCCTGTAATCTCATCTTGAAGTTCAGGCAGTTGTTATAAACCTTGAAGCTTCACTTTGATAGTTGCAGCATTTTCTAAACATCTGGATAAAATATTTCACAACTGCATCTGTGACACAGTATGCAGGCAATAGTATTCCACAAAATAAATCTAGCGGAATTATATAATTGTAATACAATGACACTTGAAATTTTACAATTCAATTACAGAAACTAACATCTGTGGAATCGCTTGGCTTGCCTTTATATTGATATTATGATGGTACCAGTCAAGTATTTTCAATACAACCAAGCCTTAGCATATGGTTCTATTCATAGTCAAACGGGTGAATGTAATGATTTTTGGCTTTTCATGATAAAACCCACAGCAGTAATATGATGTGAATATGATAATATGCAAAAAAAAAAGAAAATTGGTTCAACATTTAATCTGCTGCTTTGTGCTCAGGAATACACAGGAATCCAATGTGCAATCAATCCACTCAGCCAAAGTACTACATATCCCCTCTATGGGAGCAAATAGTCATTTCAGAGTTTCCCCTCTAACTGAGGAAATAGTCCATATGAGTGTTGCCCCCTATGGGACCAAATAGACAAATCAATGTTTACGCTAAGCACTGACAAACTGCTAGGACATGTCTGGACCTGCCTTGTCAATCGCCCATCAGGAGATCGTCAGCTCCATTCATATGGATCAATTTGTTTTGGGTTACCCAGGTCGAGTCAGACTTTCTGGCACTCAAGTTCCCCCTTCCTTACCTTATATGATACCAGGTTACATCTGGACAATGCAACTGGAGATGGACCCTTCGGGGTGGGTCCTTGGTGTCCCGCTAAGCAGCTATCAACAATTCCATTGGGTATTGTGACCCCCTTCCAAGACCTCATTGACTGAGGGCCAGAGAACTTCCTGGAAACGCGCGAAGGGAGGGGGACAAAGGTAGACCCCCAGGACACACCCCAGTGAAGATTTGGTGTGGAGGTGATCGTTGAAGATTAGAAGACTGACCAGAGATGGAAGGAAGCAACATGCGAGAACCACCTTCACAATGAAGACCCCGAAGAAATCGAGACTCAGATAATTGGACCCACAGCACAACTGAGTCCATCGATACAGGTAATATTATGAATCTTAGGATCTTTTAGTAATATTTTGGGATAATTCAAGAATAATTGATTTTACTGTTTGTTAAATAAATTTGATTGAATTTTCTACTTGTCACCTCGCCAATAAAGACATCTGGGTAAAATGTTTGATTAATAAACTGATCGAAGACTTCCGGTGGCGGCTGTGAAGGAGTAAGTTGCACATTTGGTGGCTCCCGCTCGGGGAGGACATTTGGTCCTTTTCCCCCGATTTCCTACCGGACTTGAACTGTAAAACTGAAGACAGAGGCAATTGTGTACTGAATTCCCACATCGGTGCATGGGGAGGAGGACTAGAAGTGCTCGTAAAGGCAGAAACAGAAAGACAGAGAAGGCTTGGGCTGAAGCTGCAGCGGGAGACAACATGGCGGAGGACCGGACCTCTGGGGCGTCATTCTCTGCCGGCGGGAGTCTCCGTTTTACCGGTGCCCGGGGGTTTCCCGACGGCGTGGGGCTGCCCCACAATGGGAAACCCCATTGACCGGCCGGTGTTACGGAGACTCCCGCCGGCCGGTCGGGGCAGAAATGTGGCGGGGCGGGTAGGAGAATTTCACCCCTGGTTTGTCGACCCAGCGGTCAACGGAGCAGCTGGTGCAAGTTATTCAGGAAGGCTTTGCTAAGCAGAAACGGGACTGCTTGAACCCGATAAAAGAGTCGATTGAGTGGCTGGAGCTTAGATTGGACGCCCAAGATCGGGCGATCCAGAAGGTGGAGAAGGCGCTGGCTGAGCAGGAGGAACATCAAACTGCGGTGGAGTTGGAGGTGGGAATGCTGAGAGACCAGCAGAAGAATCTCCTGGAGAAGGTGGAGGACCTAGCGAATAGGTCCCACCGGCAGAACTTGAGAATTGTTGGGCTCCGGAAGGGTCTGAAGGAGCGGACGCTGGGGCATACATCGCAGATATGTTTGAGAAGCTTCTGGGGGATGCGGAATTCTCCTGTCTTTGGAAGTAGACAGGGCTCACAGAGCACTCGCGAGGAAGCCGCGAACGGGAGACCCCCCCGAGGGCAATGGTGGTGAGATTCCACAGGTACTTGGATAAGGAGCACATTCTGCAGTGGACCAGGCAGACACGGAGCTGTAAGTGGGACAACAGTATTCTGCGGGTCTGCCATGACCTGAGTGTGGAGGTGGCCAGGAGAAGAGCAGGCTACAACCAGATTAGGTTGATCCTTTTTAAGAAAAAGGTGAAGTTCGGACTGTTGTATCCGGCCCGTCTCTGGGTCACGTACGAGGAACAGCACTTTCATTTTGAGTCGCCTGAGGACGCGCTGGACTTGGTGAAAAGGAAAGGACTGGTGGTGGACTGAGAACTTTTGAACTTTGCTGCAGCGTTCAGGGTTTGTTTTTTTATTTTTGTTTCTCTGTTCTTTAAAAAAAAAAGTTTCTCGATTTTCGTTTTGGGGAAGCTGTTTGTAATGCCTTCTGTATTGATATGGGACCAGTGGCAGAGCTGAGTGAGTTAAGGTTTTCATTTGCACTGTTGGGGGATGGAGATGTGCTTGTTTAGATTTTGGTGTTTTCCTGTCGGGCAATTGTGTGGGGATTGTTTGATGTTGGAGTGTGTTTGTATGAGCGGGGGAGGGTGGGGAGGGAACAATAGGTGGGAGACTATCCGGTGCCAGGGATGGGGCCACCAAGCTAGCTGGCGGGCTAACTCACGGAAGCGCAGTGGGGGGTGTGCATATGTCCGGTTTATCAAAGGGGTTGGGTTACAGAGTGTTGTTACCAGGGGAGGGAGGGGGGAACTGTTCTGCTGATGAGGGAGGGACTTGGGCCAAGGGACAGAGAGGAGGATGGGGGCAGAGGCTGCCTGGGGGAGGGCCGGTGGAGGCGCGGAGCATGGGCTGGAGGGGGGCCCAAAAAAGGGGATGGCTGATCGGTGAAGGTGGGGTGCAATTAGCTGATCACCTGGAATGTTCAAGGGTTAAATGGGCCGGTCAAGGGGGCACGTGTGTTTGCGCATCTTAGGGGACTGAAGACGGACGTGGTAATGTTGCAGGAGACGCACCTCAGAGTAACTGACCAGATTAGATTGAAGAAAGGCTGGGTCAGTCAGGTCTTTCACTAGGGACTGAATTCAAAGACTAGAGGGGTTGCGATCCTGATCAATAAGCAGATGGTGTTTGAGGCAGGTAGAATAGTTTTGGATGTGGGAGGTCGGTACATTATGGTCAGTGGTAAACTGGAGGGGGTGCAGGTGGTATTAGTAAATGTGTATGCGCCAAATTGGGATGATGTGGAGTTTATAAAGAGGATGCTGGGGAAGATACCGGACCTGGACTCGCACAGGTTGGTCATGGGAGGGGACTTCAACACAGTTATTGACCCTGGCTTGGACCAGTCAAGCTCGAAAATGGGCAGGGTGCCAGCAATGGCAAAGGAACTAAAAGGGTTCATGGAGCAGATGGGGGGGTGGATCCATGGCGATTTGGGCAGCCGAGGGTGAAGGAGTTCTCCTTCTACTCACACGTGCATAAAGTGTACTCTCGGATCGATTTCTTCATTTTGAGCAGGGCCTTACTGGCAGGGGTGATGGACACGGGGTACTCGGCGATCACAATCTCAGACCATGCTCCGCACTGGGTTGACCTGCAGATTGGTTAGATCATAGAATCATAGAATCATAGAATTTACAGTGCAGAAGGAGACCATTCGGCCCATTGAGTCTGCACCGGCTCTTGGAAAGAGCACCCCACCCAAGGTCAACACTGCCACCCTATCCCCATAACCCAGTAACCCCACCCAATACTAAGGGCAATTTTGGACACTAAGGGCAATTTATCATGGCCAATCCACCTAACCTGCACATCTTTGGACTGTGGGAGGAAACCGGAGCACCCGGAGGAAACCCACGCACACATGGGGAGGATGTGCAAACTCCGCACAGACAGTGACCCAAGCTGGAATCGAACCTGGGACCCTGGAGCTGTGAAGCAATTGTGCTATCCACAAGGCTACCGTGCTACTTTTGGCTGACGAAGGGGTGTGCAAGCGGCTGAGGAAATGTATTCAGAACTACCTGCAGGTCAACGACACGGGGGAAATTTCAGCAGCGATTGTCTGGGAAGCACTGAAGGCGGTGGTCAGAGGGGAGCTGATCTTGATATGGGCCCATAGGGAGAAGATGGACTGGGCAGAGACGGACTGACTGGTTAAGGAGATACTACAGATCGATAGGAGGTATGCGGAGACCCCAGAGGCAGGGCTTTTAAGGGACCGACGGAGGCTACAGGCGGAGTTCGGCTTGTTAACCACAGGATGGGCGGTGGAGCAGCTGAGAAAGACGAGGGGGGCGATCGATGAGTATGGAGAGAAGGCCAGCAGAATGCTTGCACAGCAGCTTAGAAAGAGGGAGGCAGCCAGGGAGGTAGGGAAAGTAAATGACGGAGATGGGAACCTGGTTGGAGATTCAACAGGGTGGATAAGGCATTTAGGGATTTCTACAGTAGGCTGTATAGGTCGGAACCCCCTACGGGCCGGAGGGGATGAGGCACTTCTTGGGGGGGGGGGTTGAATTTCTAAATGGTGGACGGGGAGCTGGTAGAAGGGCTGGGGGCCCCGATCGGGTTGGAAGAGATAGTGGAGGGTCTGAAGGCCATGCAGGCAGGTAAAGCCCCGGGGCCGGACGGGTACCCAGTGGAGTTTTATAAAAAGTTCTCTGGGATATTGGGGCCGGTGTTGATGAGGATGTTCAATGAGGCAAGGGAAAGAGGGATGCTGCGCCCGACGATGTCACAGGCCACGATTTCGCTGATTCTTAAGCGGGACAAGAACCAGGAGCTGTGTGGGTCCTACAGGCCGATATCCCTGTTGAACGTGGATGCCAAACTGCTGGCCAAAATTTTGTCCTCCAGGATTGAGGGTTGTGTTTCGGACGTTATTGGGGAGGACCAGACGGGGTTTGTTAAGGGTAGGCAGTTGGTGGCCAATGTAAGAACACTGTTAAATGTGGTCATGATGCTCCCGGAAGGTAGGGAGATGGAGGTAGTGATCGCAATGGATGCAGAAAAGGCTTTTGATCGGGTAGAATGGGATTATCTGTGGGAGATACTGGGACGGTTCGAATTTGGGCGGGGCTTTATTGATCGGGTCAGGTTGCTGTATCAGGCTCCTGGGGCAGGTGTACGGATGAATAGAACAACATCGGACTATTTTAGACTGCTCAGGGGGACGAGACAAGGATGCCCCCTCTCCCCACTGTTGTTCGCGCTAGCTTTCGAGCCGTTGGCAATCATGGGGCTGGAAGGGGCTGGTCCGGGTGGGGGAGAGGGGGGAGCACAGCGTCTCGCTCTATGCAAACGACCTGCTTCTGTATGTATCGGACCCATTAGAGGGAATGGACGAAATCATGAGGATTCTAGGAGAATTTGGCCAGTTTTCAGGGTATAAGCTAAATATGGGGAAAAGTGAGATGTTTGTGGTCCAGGCGAGGGGACAGGAGAGGTGATTGGGAGAGCTGCGATTTAGATTAGTGGGGGGAAGCTTCAGGTACCTAGGCATTCAAGTGGCGCGGGAATGGGACCAGCTGCATAAATTAAATCTGGCCCGGCTAGTAGACCAAATGAAGGACGATTTTCGGAGATGGGCGCACTCCCGTTGTCATTAGCTGGGAGGTGGCAGACGGTGAAGATGATGGTCCTCTCGATATTCGTGTTCATGTTTCAATGTCTCCCCATCTTTATTCCGCGGTCCTTTTTTAAACAGGTCAACAAAGTGATCTCAGGCTTTGTTTGGGCAGGCAAGACCCCGCGGGTAAAGAAGGTAATGCTTGAGCGGAGTCGGGGTGAGGGCGGGCTGGCGCTGCCAAATTTTAGTAACTATTACTGGGCGGCAAAGATATCCATGATCAGGAAGTGGGTGGTGGGGGAGGGGTAGGCATGGGAGTGTAGGGAGGCGGCTTCATGCAAGGGCAGCAGTTTGGAGGCATTGGTAACGGCACCTCTGCCATTCCCTCCGGCACGGTACTCCACCAGCCTCATGGTGGTGGCGGCCCTGAGAGTCTGGGGGCAATGGAGGAGACATGTGGGAGCAGAGGGAGCATCGGTCTGGTTCCCAGTTTGTAATAATCACCGGTTTTCCCCGGGAAGTATGGATGTGGGGTTCCAGATATGGCGGAGAGCAGGGATTGAGAGGATGGGGGATATGTTTATAGAGGGGAGTTTTCCGAGTATGAGGGCGCTGGAGGAGAAGTTTGGGTTGGCGAGGGGAAACAAATTCAGGTATCTGCAGGTGCAGGACTTCCTACATAAACAGGTAGGAAGTCCTGCAGGTAGGAAGGTAGAAAGACGAGGGGGGCGATCGATGAGTATGGAGAGAAGGCCAGCAGAATGCTTGCACAGCAGCTTAGAAAGAGGGAGGCAGCCAGGGAGATAGGGAAAGTAAATGACGGAGATGGGAACCTGGTTGGAGATTCAACAGGGTGGATAAGGCATTTAGGGATTTCTACAGTAGGCTGTATAGGTCGGAACCCCCTACAGGCCGGAGGGAATGAGGCACTTCTTGAGGGGGGGGGTTGAATTTCTAAATGGTGGACATCCTACCGCTAAGGGGGATTCAGGACAGGGTGGTTTCCACAGGATGGGTAGGAGAAGGGAGCGTCTCGGACATTTACAAGGAACTTATGGGGTCAGAGGAGACGCAGACCGAAGAGCTGAAGCGCAAGAGGGAGGAGGAGCTGGGAGGAGAGATAGGGGATGGTCTATGGGCGGACACGTTGAGTAGAGTCAGCGTGTCCGCAACATGTGCCTAGCTCAGCCTGATACAATTTCAGGTCATTCACCGTGCTCACATGACAGTGGCCCGGATGAGCAGGTTCTTTGGGGTGGAAGACAGGTGTGCAAAATATGCGGGACGACCAGCGAGCCATGTCCACATGGTCTGGACATGTCCGAAGCTTAGGGAATTTTGGCA
This sequence comes from Scyliorhinus torazame, assembly GCF_047496885.1. Classification (NCBI taxonomy): domain Eukaryota; kingdom Metazoa; phylum Chordata; class Chondrichthyes; order Carcharhiniformes; family Scyliorhinidae; genus Scyliorhinus; species Scyliorhinus torazame. Next base: position 282,330,239 of record NC_092713.1, on the reverse strand, counting down.
AGGATTTGCAGATGTCAGGTCCACGGTGTTAAAAACAAGGGTGGCGCTGAGTCCAGAGCTGGCAATTTTCAAGGTGGCGGAAGACCCGGGAGTGCAGGAGGAGAAAGAGACAGATGTTCTGGCCTTTGCTTCCCTGGTAGCCCGGAGACGGATACTATTCGGTTGGAGGGACTCAAAGTCACCAAAGTCGGAGACCTGGCTATCGAACATGGCTAGCTTTCTCTGTGGAGAAAATCAAGTTGGCCTTGAGAGGGTCACTGTTAGGGTTCGCCCGGAGGTGACAACCGTTCATCGACTTCTTCGCGGAAAATTAATCGTTAGCAGAAGGGGGTGGGTTAGTTTAGCTTAGAGTAGGGGGTTAATAAAGGTGGGACCTGTAAGGGAGGGAGACGGCTTTTGCACTATATTTATAGTTTCCTGTACATTGTTTATTGTGTTGTTGTTATAATACCAAAAAATACCTCAATAAAATGTTTAATTAAAAAAAGTAAACTGATCGAAGCATCTAAAGTTTTATTGACAACAGCAATTATCTCCATGTGAACAAATGGTCCATATCAGCATTTACCCTGTAGCTGAGCAAATGGTCCATATCAGCATTTACGATCTGCCTGAGCAAATAGCCCATTTCAGCATTTACGCTGTCTGTAAACAAGTAGTCCATATCAGTACTTACCCTCTACATGAATTACAGCCTATATTAGCATGTTGCCTCTGCGTGAGTAAATAGTCCATATCAGCATTTGTAATGGTCTTGTTGATGGCCTGATTTATATTACAAGAACACTTGTAGCTAAAGATATAAATGATTGAAAAACATTAACTGTGGGTCAAATATATACAAAACAACAGATGAATAGCAGTATGAACATGCACAAGCAACCTCTCTCCCAGTTCCCTAGTCAGTCAGAGATCACCTGACTCTAACATTCACTTATATACTAATGAGACACCTAGTGGTCAGTTGGTGAATTACAACACAAGCATGATATCACGACAGCATTTCCCCACGAGGTTGCAAATAGCTACATGGGCATTAAGCCTCTAAGTAGGCCAATAGGCCATATCAGCATTTGCCCTCTACCTGAGAAAATAGTCGTACCGGCGTTTACCCTGTACTTGAGCAAATGGTCATATCAGCGTTTACCCCCTAGGTGAGCAAATGGTCATATCTGCATATGCCGTCAGTGAGCAAATAGTCAATATCAGCTTTGATCCTCGACATGGACAAATTGCCCATAATCAGCTTTTACCATCTATAAGGGCAAATAGTCCATATTAGCATTTACCCTCACTGTGTGCAAATAGTCCATATCAGCATTTACCCTCAACATGTAAATATAACCCATATCAGCATTCATCCCCTATGTGAGCAAATAGTTCAAATCAGCATTAACCCCCAACATGAGCAATTAACCCAAATCAGCATTTACCGTCCACATGGACAAATGGTCAATATCAGTATTTACCCTCTACACGAACAAATAGTTCATATCAGCATTTACTCTCTATGTGGGCAGATAGCCCACATCAGTATTTACCCTTTACCTGGGCAAATAGCCCATCAGCACCCTTTTATCCAGTCAACGCACAAGCATGGCAGTGCACAGACCTGCTCCTCGCTTTGGGGATGTCCACCTGGCCAGGTTTCTAGATGCAGTGGATGAGAGGTGGGGCATCCTGTTCCCTCAAGGGGGTCAGACGACCAGTAGCAGGGTGTGCAATGCTGCCTTGGAGGCAGTGGAAGCGGCTATCAGTGCGGGCAGCATGACAAGGAGGCCCGCTGTACAAATTCAGAAGACAAATGATCTCCAACAAGCTGCAAGGGTAAGTTACCACCTCTCTCCTGGCATTAGTTCTGCCTGCTACCCCTTTGGAGGCAAACCCAAGTCTGCCACCAATGAGATGATGGTAGTCTTCAGTTCTTCCGAATCCCGCCCCTCCCCTTCTGACACCATCGGATCTCAAGGGCAGTAGGCAGAACAGGGTGGCTTGGCTTCCCGGACATTGCAGCAAATCCTGCAACCGGGCATCTTGGTGGGCCTGGTCCAGCTGGAAGTTGATATAATTGGATGCCTGGGCATATCTAGTACCTGTCACCTCCCGGGCGCACCTGTGGGCAGAAAATTAAGATATGCCACACAGATCCCCGCTGGAGCCCCTGGGATGACCCGGTGGCATAAAAGAGGACATGGCATAGGTGTCCCACTGTCTCCCTGCTGAGACGCAGTCTTCTGCTGCACATGATGTCCATCAGCTTATTGAATGACCAGCAACGCCTGTACACTTTGGGCCATCACTGGCTTCCCCTTCTGGGTCCCTCCTCAGCTTGGTGGGTGGCTGAATCTTAAGGGTGTGTGGCGGCCCCCTGCACTTGGGGTGTTGCCTCCAGCCTATGTTAACGTTGGTGCTGTCTCCAGCTTCTGCCTGCCTCAGCTGCCACAAGCAATGTGAGAGCAGTCTCCATTGCATCTACGCCAGCAAATATCATATGTTTGGAACGAATTGGAGAAGGCGATAGAAAGATAATCAGTTAGGGCTTCCACCCTCAAATCCCCCAAGCCTCCTCCACCCTTATGCATCCCGCCTTCTCTCAGAGTGCCAACCAGTGAGCCAGTTGTGCTGGCAAACGTTGCTCTGCACACTCACCCACAGCCACATCAGGATGCTCTAGACCCCAGAGCACTGCCGGGAACATTAGGGAGACCGTGCTCAGCTGCCTTCGCTCATCCACGCACTTACCCTTTGGCCACGAGAAGATCAAGTGGTGACGCCCTGCTCTCTTTGAATGTCTGCAGCTGCCTTTATGGCACTGATGCTCCTAGAGGTCAAGCACACTGTTCAGGCATCAAAGTTTGCTGGACACGCAATGCAACAATCATCTTTCTGAGACATGGCACCTGTGCCCTCGAGGAGGCACTTGAACGTTGAGGAGTTTGAAGTGCTATCACAACTAACAAGACTAATTCCTTGAAATAAGCTTCCGCTGTGAAGCTAGAGGCTACTCACAGTCAAAGGGAGTGAAATTGAATTTCAGGAGAGAAGCCTCAGGAGGCCTCTGACCTGGAAGCGTTTGGAAGGACTGACAGACTGCAGCTGTGAAATGAAATGAAATGAAAATCGCTTATTGTCACAAGTAGGCTTCAAATGAAGTTACTGTAAAAAGCCCCGAATTGCCACATTCCACATTGCCTGTTCCGGGAGGCTGGTACGGGAATTGAACCGCGCTGCTGGCCTGCCTTGGTCTGCTTTAAAAGCCAGCTAATTAGCCCTGTGCTGAATCCCGGCCCTGTTCTTTCCAGTTTGAGCCTGTCTCATTTTGCATGTTTGTGTCACGCAAAGTGATGGAGGGTGTCCTCAGTGTTGAGACTTTGTCTCCCAGGACTGTGTTGACCATTCCTACTACTGATGCCATGCACATTTAAATCTGTGACAAGGTTGGCGAGGATGGGGTCAAACAGGATATTTCTTCTTGGTGTTCTCGCGACATGTACACTTGCTACATGCCCAGTATGGCAGGTATGTTTTCCCTGTTATGGATCTTGACAATATTTAAAGATTGCTTGAAAGACTTATAGTTGCAAAGGTCCTCACCCCCAGGCCATATCATAATTTACCCACCATTTAGGCAAATAGTCCATATCAGCATTTATCCTCCACGTGGGAAAATTGTCCAAATCACCATTTACCTCTACGTGGGAAAATAATCCATATCAGCATTTACCCTTTACATGGGAAAATAGTTCATATCAGCATTTACCCTCTATGTGGGAAAATAGTTCATATCAGCATTTACCCTCTACGTGGGAAAATAGTCCATATCAGCATTTACCCTCTACGTGGGAAAATAGTCCATATCAGCATTTACCCTCTACGTGGGAAAATAGTCCATATCAGCATTTACCCTCTACGTGGGAAAATAGTCCATATCAGCATTTACCCTCTACGTGGGAAAATAGTCCATATCAGCATTTACCCTCTACGTGGGAAAATAGTCCATATCAGCATTTACCCTCTACGTGGGAAAATAGTCCATATCAGCATTTACCCTCTACGTGGGAAAATTGTCCCCATCAGCATTTACCCTCTACGTAGGAAAATAGTTCATAACAGCATTTACCCTCTACGTGGGAAAATAGTCCATATCAGCATTTACCCTCTACATGGGAAAACAGTCCATATCAGCATTTACCCTCTACGTGGGAAAATAGTCGTCATCAGCATTTACCCTCTACATGGGAAAATAGTCCATATCAGCATTTACCCTCTACATGGGAAAATAGTCCATATCAGCATTTACCCTCTACGTGGGAAAATAGTCCATATCAGCATTTACCCTCTATGTGGGAAAATAGTCCCCATCAGCATTTACCCTCTACGTGGGAAAATAGTCCCCATCAGCATTTACCCTCTACGTAGGAAAATAGTTCATAACAGCATTTACCCTCTACGTGGAAAAATAGTCCCCTTCAGCATTTACCCTCTACGTAGGAAAATAGTCCATATCAGCATTTACCCTCTACGTGGGAAAATAGTTCATAACAGCATTTACCCTCTACGTGGGAAAATAGTCCATATCAGCATTTACCCTCCACATGGGAAAATAGTCCATATCCGCATTTACCCTCTACGTGGGAAAATAGTCGCCACCAGCATTTACCCTCTACGTCGGAAAATAGTTCATAACAGCATTTACCATCTATGTGGAAAAATATTCCATATCAGCATTCACCCTCTAAGTGGGAAAATAGTCCATATCAGCATTTACCCTCTACGTGGGAAAATAGTTCATAACAGCATTTACCCTCTACGTGGAAAAATAGTCCCCATCAGCATTTACCCTCTACGTGAGAAAATAGTCCATATCAGCATTTACCCTCTATGTGGGAAAATAGTCCCATCAACATTTACCCTCTACGTAGGAAAATAGTTCATAATAGCATTTACCCTCTACGTGGACAAATAGTCCCCATCAGCATTTATCCTCTACGTAGGAAAATAGTCCATATCAGCATTTACCCTCTACGTGGGAAAATAGTCCATAACAGCATGTACCCTCTACGTGGGAAAATAGTCCATATCAGCATATACCCTCTACATGGGAAAATAGTCAATATCCGCATTTACCCTCTACGTGGGAAAATAGTCGCCATCAGCATTTATCCTCAACGTAGGAAAATAGTCCATATCAGCATTTACCCTCTACATGGGAAAATAGTCCATATCAGCATATACCCTCTACATGGGAAAATAGTCAATATCCGCATTTACCCTCTACGTGGGAAAATAGTCGCCATCAGCATTTACCCTCTACGTAGGAAATAGTTCATAACAGCATTTACCCTCTACGTGGAAAAATAGTCCCCATCAGCATTTACCCTCTACGTGGGAAAATAGTCCATATCAGCATTTACCCTCTACATGGGAAATAGATCATAACAGCATTTTCCCTCTACGTGGAAAAATAGTCCCCATCAGCTTTTACCCTCTACGTGAGAAAATAGTCCATATCAGCATTTACCCTCTACGTGGGAAAATAGTCCATATCAGCATTTACCCTCTACGTGGGAAAATAGTCCATATCAGCATTTACCCTCTACGTGGGAAAATAGTCCATATCAGCATTTACCCTCTACGTGGGAAAATAGTCCATATCAGCATTTACCCTCTACGTGGGAAAATAGTTCATATCAGCATTTACCTTCTACGTGGGAAAATAGTCCATATCAGCATTTACCCTCTACGTGGGAAAATAGTCGCCATCAGCATTTACCCTCTACGTGGGAAAATAGTCCATATCAGCATTTACCCTCTACGTGGGAAAATAGTCCATATCAGCATTTACCCTCTACGTGGGAAAATTGTCCCCATCAGCATTTACCCTCTACGTAGGAAAATAGTTCATAACAGCATTTACCCTCTACGTGGGAAAATAGTCCATATCAGCATTTACCCTCTACATGGGAAAACAGTCCATAACAGCATTTACCCACTACGTGGGAAAATAGTCCCCATCAGCATTTACCCTCTACGTAGGAAAATAGTTCATAACAGCATTTACCCTCTACATGGGAAAATAGTCCATATCAGCATTTACCCTCTACGTGGGAAAATAGTCGTCATCAGCATTTACCCTCTACATGGGAAAATAGTCCATATCAGCATTTACCCTCTACATGGGAAAATAGTCCATATCAGCATTTACCCTCTACGTGGGAAAATAGTCCATATCAGCATTTACCCTCTATGTGGGAAAATAGTCCCCATCAGCATTTACCCTCTACGTGGGAAAATAGTCCCCATCAGCATTTACCCTCTACGTAGGAAAATAGTTCATAACAGCATTTACCCTCTACGTGGAAAAATAGACCCCATCAGCATTTACCCTCTACGTAGGAAAATAGTCCATATCAGCATTTACCCTCTACGTGGGAAAATAGTTCATAACAGCATTTACCCTCTACGTGGGAAAATAGTCCATATCAGCATTTACCCTCCACATGGGAAAATAGTCCATATCCGCATTTACCCTCTACGTGGGAAAATAGTCGCCACCAGCATTTACCCTCTACGTCGGAAAATAGTTCATAACAGCATTTACCATCTATGTGGAAAAATAGTCCATATCAGCATTCACCCTCTAAGTGGGAAAATAGTCCATATCAGCATTTACCCTCTACGTGGGAAAATAGTTCATAACAGCATTTACCCTCTACGTGGAAAAATAGTCCCCATCAGCATTTACCCTCTACGTGAGAAAATAGTCCATATCAGCATTTACCCTCTATGTGGGAAAATAGTCCCATCAACATTTACCCTCTACGTAGGAAAATAGTTCATAATAGCATTTACCCTCTACGTGGAAAAATAGTCCCCATAAGCATTTATCCTCTACGTAGGAAAATAGTCCATATCAGCATTTACCCTCTACGTGGCAAAATAGTCCATAACAGCATGTACCCTCTACGTGGGAAAATAGTCCATATCAGCATATACCCTCTACATGGGAAAATAGTCAATATCCGCATTTACCCTCTACGTGGGAAAATAGTCGCCATCAGCATTTACCCTCTATGTAGGAAATAGTTCATAACAGCATTTACCCTCTACGTGGAAAAATAGTCCCCATCAGCATTTACCCTCTACGTGAGAAAATAGTCCATATCCGCATTTACCCTCTACGTGGGAAAATAGTCCATATCAGCATTTACCCTCTACATGGGAAATAGATCATAACAGCATTTTCCCTCTACGTGGAAAAATAGTCCCCATCAGCATTTACCCTCTACGTGAGAAAATAGTCCATATCAGCATTTACCCTCTATGTGGGAAAATAGTTCATAACAGCATTTACCCTCTACGTGGAAAAATAGTCCCCATCAGCATTCACCCTCTAAGTGGGAAAATAGTCCATATCAGCATTTACCCTCTACGTGGGAAAATAGTTCATAACAGCATTTACCCTCTACGTGGAAAAATAGTCCCCATCAGCATTTACCCTCTACGTGAGAAAATAGTCCATATCAGCATTTACCCTCTATGTGGGAAAATAGTCCCATCAACATTTACCCTCTACGTAGGAAAATAGTTCATAATAGCATTTACCCTCTACGTGGAAAAATAGTCCCCATCAGCATTTATCCTCTGCGTCGGAAAATAGTCCATATCAGCATTTACCCTCTACATGGGAAAATAGTCCATAACAGCATATACCCTCTACATGGGAAAATAGTCAATATCCGCATTTACCCTCTACGTGGGAAAATAGTCGCCATCAGCATTTATCCTCAACGTAGGAAAATAGTCCATATCAGCATTTACCCTCTACATGGGAAAATAGTCCATATCAGCATATACCCTCTACATGGGAAAATAGTCAATATCCGCATTTACCCTCTACGTGGGAAAATAGTCGCCATCAGCATTTACCCTCTACGTAGGAAATAGTTCATAACAGCATTTACCCTCTACGTGGAAAAATAGTCCCCATCAGCATTTACCCTCTACGTGGGAAAATAGTCCATATCAGCATTTACCCTCTACATGGGAAATAGATCATAACAGCATTTACCCTCTTCGTGGAAAAATAGTCCCCTTCAGCATTTACCCTCTACGTAGGAAAATAGTCCATATCAGCATTTACCCTCTATGTGGGAAAATAGTCCCATCAACATTTACCCTCTACGTAGGAAAATAGTTCATAATAGCATTTACCCTCTACGTGGAAAAATAGTCCCCATCAGCATTTATCCTCTACGTAGGAAAATAGTCCATATCAGCATTTACCCTCTACGTGGGAAAATAGTCCATAACAGCATGTACCCTCTACGTGGGAAAATAGTCCATATCAGCATATACCCTCTACATGGGAAAATAGTCAATATCCGCATTTACCCTCTACGTGGGAAAATAGTCGCCATCAGCATTTACCCTCTACGTAGGAAATAGTTCATAACAGCATTTACCCTCTACGTGGAAAAATAGTCCATATCAGCATTTACCCTCTACATGGGAAATAGATCATAACAGCATTTTCCCTCTACGTGGAAAAATAGTCCCCATCAGCATTTACCCTCTACGTGAGAAAATAGTCCATATCAGCATTTACCCTCTATGTGGGAAAATAGTTCATAACAGCATTTACCCACTACGTGGAAAAATAGTCCCCATCAGCATTCACCCTCTAAGTGGGAAAATAGTCCATATCAGCATTTACCCTCTACGTGGGAAAATAGTTCATAACAGCATTTACCCTCTACGTGGAAAAATAGTCCCCATCAGCATTTACCCTCTACGTGAGAAAATAGTCCATATCAGCATTTACCCTCTATGTGGGAAAATAGTCCCATCAACATTTACCCTCTACGTAGGAAAATAGTTCATAATAGCATTTACCCTCTACGTGGAAAAATAGTCCCCATCAGCATTTATCCTCTACGTCGGAAAATAGTCCATATCAGCATTTACCCTCTACGTGGGAAAATAGTCCATAACAGCATATACCCTCTACATGGGAAAATAGTCAATATCCGCATTTACCCTCTACGTGGGAAAATAGTCGCCATCAGCATTTATCCTCAACGTAGGAAAATAGTCCATATCAGCATTTACCCTCTACATGGGAAAATAGTCCATATCAGCATATACCCTCTACATGGGAAAATAGTCAATATCCGCATTTACCCTCTACGTGGGAAAATAGTCGCCATCAGCATTTACCCTCTACGTAGGAAATAGTTCATAACAGCATTTACCCTCTACGTGGAAAAATAGTCCCCATCAGCATTTACCCTCTACGTGGGAAAATAGTCCATATCAGCATTTACCCTCTACATGGGAAATAGATCATAACAGCATTTACCCTCTACGTGGAAAAATGGTCCCCTTCAGCATTTACCCTCTACGTAGGAAAATAGTCCATATCAGCATTTACCCTCTACGTGGGAAAATAGTTCATAACAGCATTTACCCTCTACGTGGGAAAATAGTCCATATCAGCATTTACCCTCCACATGGGAAAATAGTCCATATCCGCATTTACCCTCTACGTGGGAAAATAGTCGCCACCAGCATTTACCCTCTACGTCGGAAAATAGTTCATAACAGCATTTACCATCTATGTGGAAAAATAGTCCATATCAGCATTCACCCTCTAAGTGGGAAAATAGTCCATATCAGCATTTACCATCTACGTGGGAAAATAGTTCATAACAGCATTTACCCTCTACGTGGAAAAATAGTCCCCATCAGCATTTACCCTCTACGTGAGAAAATAGTCCATATCAGCATTTACCCTCTATGTGGCAAAATAGTCCCATCAACATTTACCCTCTACGTAGGAAAATAGTTCATAATAGCATTTACCCTCTACGTGGAAAAATAGTCCCCATCAGCATTTATCCTCTACGTAGGAAAATAGTCCATATCAGCATTTACCCTCTACGTGGGAAAATAGTCCATAACAGCATGTACCCTCTACGTGGGAAAATAGTCCATATCAGCATATACCCTCTACATGGGAAAATAGTCAATATCCGCATTTACCCTCTACGTAGGAAATAGTTCATAACAGCATTTACCCTCTACGTGGAAAAATAGTCCCCATCAGCATTTACCCTCTACGTGAGAAAATAGTCCATATCCGCATTTACCCTCTACGTGGGAAAATAGTCCATATCAGCATTTACCCTCTACATGGGAAATAGATCATAACAGCATTTTCCCTCTACGTGGAAAAATAGTCCCCATCAGCATTTACCCTCTACGTGAGAAAATAGTCCATATCAGCATTTACCCTCTATGTGGGAAAATAGTTCATAACAGCATTTACCCTCTACGTGGAAAAATAGTCCCCATCAGCATTCACCCTCTAAGTGGGAAAATAGTCCATATCAGCATTTACCCTCTACGTGGGAAAATAGTTCATAACAGCATTTACCCTCTACGTGGAAAAATAGTCCCCATCAGCATTTACCCTCTACGTGAGAAAATAGTCCATATCAGCATTTACCCTCTATGTGGGAAAATAGTCCCATCAACATTTACCCTCTACGTAGGAAAATAGTTCATAATAGCATTTACCCTCTACGTGGAAAAATAGTCCCCATCAGCATTTATCCTCTGCGTCGGAAAATAGTCCATATCAGCATTTACCCTCTACATGGGAAAATAGTCCATAACAGCATATACCCTCTACATGGGAAAATAGTCAATATCCGCATTTACCCTCTACGTGGGAAAATAGTCGCCATCAGCATTTATCCTCAACGTAGGAAAATAGTCCATATCAGCATTTACCCTCTACATGGGAAAATAGTCCATATCAGCATATACCCTCTACATGGGAAAATAGTCAATATCCGCATTTACCCTCTACGTGGGAAAATAGTCGCCATCAGCATTTACCCTCTACGTAGGAAATAGTTCATAACAGCATTTACCCTCTACGTGGAAAAATAGTCCCCATCAGCATTTACCCTCTACGTGGGAAAATAGTCCATATCAGCATTTACCCTCTACATGGGAAATAGATCATAACAGCATTTACCCTCTTCGTGGAAAAATAGTCCCCTTCAGCATTTACCCTCTACGTAGGAAAATAGTCCATATCAGCATTTACCCTCTATGTGGGAAAATAGTCCCATCAACATTTACCCTCTACGTAGGAAAATAGTTCATAATAGCATTTACCCTCTACGTGGAAAAATAGTCCCCATCAGCATTTATCCTCTACGTAGGAAAATAGTCCATATCAGCATTTACCCTCTACGTGGGAAAATAGTCCATAACAGCATGTACCCTCTACGTGGGAAAATAGTCCATATCAGCATATACCCTCTACATGGGAAAATAGTCAATATCCGCATTTACCCTCTACGTGGGAAAATAGTCGCCATCAGCATTTACCCTCTACGTAGGAAATAGTTCATAACAGCATTTACCCTCTACGTGGAAAAATAGTCCATATCAGCATTTACCCTCTACATGGGAAATAGATCATAACAGCATTTTCCCTCTACGTGGAAAAATAGTCCCCATCAGCATTTACCCTCTACGTGAGAAAATAGTCCATATCAGCATTTACCCTCTATGTGGGAAAATAGTTCATAACAGCATTTACCCACTACGTGGAAAAATAGTCCCCATCAGCATTCACCCTCTAAGTGGGAAAATAGTCCATATCAGCATTTACCCTCTACGTGGGAAAATAGTTCATAACAGCATTTACCCTCTACGTGGAAAAATAGTCCCCATCAGCATTTACCCTCTACGTGAGAAAATAGTCCATATCAGCATTTACCCTCTATGTGGGAAAATAGTCCCATCAACATTTACCCTCTACGTAGGAAAATAGTTCATAATAGCATTTACCCTCTACGTGGAAAAATAGTCCCCATCAGCATTTATCCTCTACGTCGGAAAATAGTCCATATCAGCATTTACCCTCTACGTGGGAAAATAGTCCATAACAGCATATACCCTCTACATGGGAAAATAGTCAATATCCGCATTTACCCTCTACGTGGGAAAATAGTCGCCATCAGCATTTATCCTCAACGTAGGAAAATAGTCCATATCAGCATTTACCCTCTACATGGGAAAATAGTCCATATCAGCATATACCCTCTACATGGGAAAATAGTCAATATCCGCATTTACCCTCTACGTGGGAAAATAGTCGCCATCAGCATTTACCCTCTACGTAGGAAATAGTTCATAACAGCATTTACCCTCTACGTGGAAAAATAGTCCCCATCAGCATTTACCCTCTACGTGGGAAAATAGTCCATATCAGCATTTACCCTCTACATGGGAAATAGATCATAACAGCATTTACCCTCTACGTGGAAAAATGGTCCCCTTCAGCATTTACCCTCTACGTAGGAAAATAGTCCATATCAGCATTTACCCTCTACGTGGGAAAATAGTTCATAACAGCATTTACCCTCTACGTGGGAAAATAGTCCATATCAGCATTTACCCTCCACATGGGAAAATAGTCCATATCCGCATTTACCCTCTACGTGGGAAAATAGTCGCCACCAGCATTTACCCTCTACGTCGGAAAATAGTTCATAACAGCATTTACCATCTATGTGGAAAAATAGTCCATATCAGCATTCACCCTCTAAGTGGGAAAATAGTCCATATCAGCATTTACCATCTACGTGGGAAAATAGTTCATAACAGCATTTACCCTCTACGTGGAAAAATAGTCCCCATCAGCATTTACCCTCTACGTGAGAAAATAGTCCATATCAGCATTTACCCTCTATGTGGCAAAATAGTCCCATCAACATTTACCCTCTACGTAGGAAAATAGTTCATAATAGCATTTACCCTCTACGTGGAAAAATAGTCCCCATCAGCATTTATCCTCTACGTAGGAAAATAGTCCATATCAGCATTTACCCTCTACGTGGGAAAATAGTCCATAACAGCATGTACCCTCTACGTGGGAAAATAGTCCATATCAGCATATACCCTCTACATGGGAAAATAGTCAATATCCGCATTTACCCTCTACGTAGGAAATAGTTCATAACAGCATTTACCCTCTACGTGGAAAAATAGTCCCCATCAGCATTTACCCTCTACGTGAGAAAATAGTCCATATCCGCATTTACCCTCTACGTGGGAAAATAGTCCATATCAGCATTTACCCTCTACATGGGAAATAGATCATAACAGCATTTTCCCTCTACGTGGAAAAATAGTCCCCATCAGCATTTACCCTCTACGTGAGAAAATAGTCCATATCAGCATTTACCCTCTATGTGGGAAAATAGTTCATAACAGCATTTACCCTCTACGTGGAAAAATAGTCCCCATCAGCATTCACCCTCTAAGTGGGAAAATAGTCCATATCAGCATTTACCCTCTACGTGGGAAAATAGTTCATAACAGCATTTACCCTCTACGTGGAAAAATAGTCCCCATCAGCATTTACCCTCTACGTGAGAAAATAGTCCATATCAGCATTTACCCTCTATGTGGGAAAATAGTCCCATCAACATTTACCCTCTACATGGGAAATAGATCATAACAGCATTTTCCCTCTACGTGGAAAAATAGTCCCCATCAGCATTTACCCTCTACGTGAGAAAATAGTCCATATCAGCATTTACCCTCTATGTGGGAAAATAGTTCATAACAGCATTTACCCTCTACGTGGAAAAATAGTCCCCATCAGCATTCACCCTCTAAGTGGGAAAATAGTCCATATCAGCATTTACCCTCTACGTGGGAAAATAGTTCATAACAGCATTCACCCTCTACGTGGAAAAATAGTCCCCATCAGCATTTACCCTCTACGTGAAAAAATAGTCCATATCAGCATTTACCCTCTATGTGGGAAAATAGTCCCATCAACATTTACCCTCTACGTAGGAAAATAGTTCATAATAGCATTTACCCTCTACGTGGAAAAATAGTCCCCATCAGCATTTATACTCTACGTCGGAAAATAGTCCATATCAGCATTTACCCTCTACGTGGGAAAATAGTCCATAACAGCATATACCCTCTACATGGGAAAATAGTCAATATCCGCATTTACCCTCTACGTGGGAAAATAGTCGCCATCAGCATTTATCCTCAACGTAGGAAAATAGTCCATATCAGCATTTACCCTCTACATGGGAAAATAGTCCATATCAGCATATACCCTCTACATGGGAAAATAGTCAATATCCGCATTTACCCTCTACGTGGGAAAATAGTCGCCATCAGCATTTACCCTCTACGTAGGAAATAGTTCATAACAGCATTTACCCTCTACGTGGAAAAATAGTCCCCATCAGCATTTACCCTCTACGTGGGAAAATAGTCCATATCAGCATTTACCCTCTACATGGGAAATAGATCATAACATCATTTTCCCTCTACGTGGAAAAATAGTCCCCATCAGCTTTTACCCTCTACGTGAGAAAATAGTCCATATCAGCATTTACCCTCTATGTGGGAAAATAGTCCCCATCAGCATTTACCCACTACGTAGGAAAATAGTTCATAATAGCATTTACCCTCTACGTGGTAAAATAGTCCCCATCAGCATTTACCCTCTACGTAGGAAAATAGTCCATTTCAGCATTTACCCTCTACGTGGGAAAATAGTTCATAACAGCATTTACCCTCTACGTGGGAAAATAGTCCATATCAGCATTTACCCTCTACATGGGAAAATAGTACATATCCGCATTTACCCTCTCCGTGGGAAAATAGTCGCCATCAGCATTTACCCTCAACGTTGGAAAATAGTTCATAACAGCATTTACCCTCTACGTGGAAAAATAGTCCCCATCAGCATTTACCCTCTACATGGGAAAATAGTCCATATCAGCATTTACCCTCTACGTGGGAAAATAGTTCATAACAGCATTTACCCTCTACGTGGAAAAATAGTCCCCATCAGCATTTACCCTCTACGTGAGAAAATAGTCCATATCCGCATTTACCCTCTACATGGGAAAATAGTCCCCATCAGCATTTACCCTCTACGTGGGAAAATAGTTCATAACAGCATTTACCCTCTACGTGGGAAAATAGTCCATATCAGCATTTACCCTCTACATGGGAAAATAGTCCATATCAGCATTTACCCTCTACGTGGGAAAATAGTCGCCATCAGCATTTACCCTCTACGTGGGAAAATAGTCCATATCAGCATTTACCCTCTTTTTGGGAAAATAGTTCATATCAGCATTTATCCTCTACGAGGGAAAATAGTCCATATCAGCATTTACCTTCTATGTGGGAAAATAGACCATATCAGCATTTACCCTCTATGTGGGAAAATAGTCGCCATCAGCATTTACCCTCTATGTGGGAAAATAGTCGCCATCAACATTTACCCTCTACGTGGGAAAATAGTCCATATCAGCATTTACCCTCTACGTGGGAAAATAGTCCCCATCAGCATTAACCCTCTACGTAGGAAAATAGTTCATAACAGCATTTACCCTCTACGTGGGAAAATAGTTCATAACAGCATTTACCCTCTACGTGGGAAAATAGTCCATATCAGCATTTACCCTCTACATGGGAAAATAGTTCATAACAGCATTTACCCTCTACGTGGAAAAATAGTCCCCATCAGCATTTACCCTCTACGTGAGAAAATAGTCCATATCAGCATTTACCCTCTATGTGGGAAAATAGTCCCATCAACATTTACCCTCTACGTAGGAAAATAGTTCATAATAGCATTTACCCTCTACGTGGAAAAATAGTCCCCATCAGCATTTATCCTCTACGTAGGAAAATAGTCCATATCAGCATTTACCCTCTACGTGGGAAAATAGTCCATAACAGCATGTACCCTCTACGTGGGAAAATAGTCCATATCAGCATATACCCTCTACATGGGAAAATAGTCAATATCCGCATTTACCCTCTACGTGGGAAAATAGTCGCCATCAGCATTTACCCTCTATGTAGGAAATAGTTCATAACAGCATTT
Source organism: Scyliorhinus torazame (assembly GCF_047496885.1). Classification (NCBI taxonomy): domain Eukaryota; kingdom Metazoa; phylum Chordata; class Chondrichthyes; order Carcharhiniformes; family Scyliorhinidae; genus Scyliorhinus; species Scyliorhinus torazame. Next base: position 282,314,278 of record NC_092713.1, on the reverse strand, counting down.
ACCCTCTACGTGGAAAAATAGTCCCCATCAGCATTTACCCTCTACGTGAGAAAATAGTCCATATCCGCATTTACCCTCTACGTGGGAAAATAGTCCATATCAGCATTTACCCTCTACATGGGAAATAGATCATAACAGCATTTTCCCTCTACGTGGAAAAATAGTCCCCATCAGCATTTACCCTCTACGTGAGAAAATAGTCCATATCAGCATTTACCCTCTATGTGGGAAAATAGTTCATAACAGCATTTACCCTCTACGTGGAAAAATAGTCCCCATCAGCATTCACCCTCTAAGTGGGAAAATAGTCCATATCAGCATTTACCCTCTACGTGGGAAAATAGTTCATAACAGCATTTACCCTCTACGTGGAAAAATAGTCCCCATCAGCATTTACCCTCTACGTGAGAAAATAGTCCATATCAGCATTTACCCTCTATGTGGGAAAATAGTCCCATCAACATTTACCCTCTACGTAGGAAAATAGTTCATAATAGCATTTACCCTCTACGTGGAAAAATAGTCACCATCAGCATTTATCCTCTGCGTCGGAAAATAGTCCATATCAGCATTTACCCTCTACATGGGAAAATAGTCCATAACAGCATATACCCTCTACATGGGAAAATAGTCAATATCCGCATTTACCCTCTACGTGGGAAAATAGTCGCCATCAGCATTTATCCTCAACGTAGGAAAATAGTCCATATCAGCATTTACCCTCTACATGGGAAAATAGTCCATATCAGCATATACCCTCTACATGGGAAAATAGTCAATATCCGCATTTACCCTCTACGTGGGAAAATAGTCGCCATCAGCATTTACCCTCTACGTAGGAAATAGTTCATAACAGCATTTACCCTCTACGTGGAAAAATAGTCCCCGTCAGCATTTACCCTCTACGTGGGAAAATAGTCCATATCAGCATTTACCCTCTACATGGGAAATAGATCATAACAGCATTTACCCTCTTCGTGGAAAAATAGTCCCCTTCAGCATTTACCCTCTACGTAGGAAAATAGTCCATATCAGCATTTACCCTCTATGTGGGAAAATAGTCCCATCAACATTTACCCTCTACGTAGGAAAATAGTTCATAATAGCATTTACCCTCTACGTGGAAAAATAGTCCCCATCAGCATTTATCCTCTACGTAGGAAAATAGTCCATATCAGCATTTACCCTCTACGTGGGAAAATAGTCCATAACAGCATGTACCCTCTACGTGGGAAAATAGTCCATATCAGCATATACCCTCTACATGGGAAAATAGTCAATATCCGCATTTACCCTCTACGTGGGAAAATAGTCGCCATCAGCATTTACCCTCTACGTAGGAAATAGTTCATAACAGCATTTACCCTCTACGTGGAAAAATAGTCCATATCAGCATTTACCCTCTACATGGGAAATAGATCATAACAGCATTTTCCCTCTACGTGGAAAAATAGTCCCCATCAGCATTTACCCTCTACGTGAGAAAATAGTCCATATCAGCATTTACCCTCTATGTGGGAAAATAGTTCATAACAGCATTTACCCACTACGTGGAAAAATAGTCCCCATCAGCATTCACCCTCTAAGTGGGAAAATAGTCCATATCAGCATTTACCCTCTACGTGGGAAAATAGTTCATAACAGCATTTACCCTCTACGTGGAAAAATAGTCCCCATCAGCATTTACCCTCTACGTGAGAAAATAGTCCATATCAGCATTTACCCTCTATGTGGGAAAATAGTCCCATCAACATTTACCCTCTACGTAGGAAAATAGTTCATAATAGCATTTACCCTCTACGTGGAAAAATAGTCCCCATCAGCATTTATCCTCTACGTCGGAAAATAGTCCATATCAGCATTTACCCTCTACGTGGGAAAATAGTCCATAACAGCATATACCCTCTACATGGGAAAATAGTCAATATCCGCATTTACCCTCTACGTGGGAAAATAGTCGCCATCAGCATTTATCCTCAACGTAGGAAAATAGTCCATATCAGCATTTACCCTCTACATGGGAAAATAGTCCATATCAGCATATACCCTCTACATGGGAAAATAGTCAATATCCGCATTTACCCTCTACGTGGGAAAATAGTCGCCATCAGCATTTACCCTCTACGTAGGAAATAGTTCATAACAGCATTTACCCTCTACGTGGAAAAATAGTCCCCATCAGCATTTACCCTCTACGTGGGAAAATAGTCCATATCAGCATTTACCCTCTACATGGGAAATAGATCATAACAGCATTTACCCTCTACGTGGAAAAATGGTCCCCTTCAGCATTTACCCTCTACGTAGGAAAATAGTCCATATCAGCATTTACCCTCTACGTGGGAAAATAGTTCATAACAGCATTTACCCTCTACGTGGGAAAATAGTCCATATCAGCATTTACCCTCCACATGGGAAAATAGTCCATATCCGCATTTACCCTCTACGTGGGAAAATAGTCGCCACCAGCATTTACCCTCTACGTCGGAAAATAGTTCATAACAGCATTTACCATCTATGTGGAAAAATAGTCCATATCAGCATTCACCCTCTAAGTGGGAAAATAGTCCATATCAGCATTTACCATCTACGTGGGAAAATAGTTCATAACAGCATTTACCCTCTACGTGGAAAAATAGTCCCCATCAGCATTTACCCTCTACGTGAGAAAATAGTCCATATCAGCATTTACCCTCTATGTGGCAAAATAGTCCCATCAACATTTACCCTCTACGTAGGAAAATAGTTCATAATAGCATTTACCCTCTACGTGGAAAAATAGTCCCCATCAGCATTTATCCTCTACGTAGGAAAATAGTCCATATCAGCATTTACCCTCTACGTGGGAAAATAGTCCATAACAGCATGTACCCTCTACGTGGGAAAATAGTCCATATCAGCATATACCCTCTACATGGGAAAATAGTCAATATCCGCATTTACCCTCTACGTAGGAAATAGTTCATAACAGCATTTACCCTCTACGTGGAAAAATAGTCCCCATCAGCATTTACCCTCTACGTGAGAAAATAGTCCATATCCGCATTTACCCTCTACGTGGGAAAATAGTCCATATCAGCATTTACCCTCTACATGGGAAATAGATCATAACAGCATTTTCCCTCTACGTGGAAAAATAGTCCCCATCAGCATTTACCCTCTACGTGAGAAAATAGTCCATATCAGCATTTACCCTCTATGTGGGAAAATAGTTCATAACAGCATTTACCCTCTACGTGGAAAAATAGTCCCCATCAGCATTCACCCTCTAAGTGGGAAAATAGTCCATATCAGCATTTACCCTCTACGTGGGAAAATAGTTCATAACAGCATTTACCCTCTACGTGGAAAAATAGTCCCCATCAGCATTTACCCTCTACGTGAGAAAATAGTCCATATCAGCATTTACCCTCTATGTGGGAAAATAGTCCCATCAACATTTACCCTCTACATGGGAAATAGATCATAACAGCATTTTCCCTCTACGTGGAAAAATAGTCCCCATCAGCATTTACCCTCTACGTGAGAAAATAGTCCATATCAGCATTTACCCTCTATGTGGGAAAATAGTTCATAACAGCATTTACCCTCTACGTGGAAAAATAGTCCCCATCAGCATTCACCCTCTAAGTGGGAAAATAGTCCATATCAGCATTTACCCTCTACGTGGGAAAATAGTTCATAACAGCATTCACCCTCTACGTGGAAAAATAGTCCCCATCAGCATTTACCCTCTACGTGAAAAAATAGTCCATATCAGCATTTACCCTCTATGTGGGAAAATAGTCCCATCAACATTTACCCTCTACGTAGGAAAATAGTTCATAATAGCATTTACCCTCTACGTGGAAAAATAGTCCCCATCAGCATTTATACTCTACGTCGGAAAATAGTCCATATCAGCATTTACCCTCTACGTGGGAAAATAGTCCATAACAGCATATACCCTCTACATGGGAAAATAGTCAATATCCGCATTTACCCTCTACGTGGGAAAATAGTCGCCATCAGCATTTATCCTCAACGTAGGAAAATAGTCCATATCAGCATTTACCCTCTACATGGGAAAATAGTCCATATCAGCATATACCCTCTACATGGGAAAATAGTCAATATCCGCATTTACCCTCTACGTGGGAAAATAGTCGCCATCAGCATTTACCCTCTACGTAGGAAATAGTTCATAACAGCATTTACCCTCTACGTGGAAAAATAGTCCCCATCAGCATTTACCCTCTACGTGGGAAAATAGTCCATATCAGCATTTACCCTCTACATGGGAAATAGATCATAACAGCATTTTCCCTCTACGTGGAAAAATAGTCCCCATCAGCTTTTACCCTCTACGTGAGAAAATAGTCCATATCAGCATTTACCCTCTATGTGGGAAAATAGTCCCCATCAGCATTTACCCACTACGTAGGAAAATAGTTCATAATAGCATTTACCCTCTACGTGGTAAAATAGTCCCCATCAGCATTTACCCTCTACGTAGGAAAATAGTCCATTTCAGCATTTACCCTCTACGTGGGAAAATAGTTCATAACAGCATTTACCCTCTACGTGGGAAAATAGTCCATATCAGCATTTACCCTCTACATGGGAAAATAGTACATATCCGCATTTACCCTCTCCGTGGGAAAATAGTCGCCATCAGCATTTACCCTCAACGTTGGAAAATAGTTCATAACAGCATTTACCCTCTACGTGGAAAAATAGTCCCCATCAGCATTTACCCTCTACATGGGAAAATAGTCCATATCAGCATTTACCCTCTACGTGGGAAAATAGTTCATAACAGCATTTACCCTCTACGTGGAAAAATAGTCCCCATCAGCATTTACCCTCTACGTGAGAAAATAGTCCATATCCGCATTTACCCTCTACATGGGAAAATAGTCCCCATCAGCATTTACCCTCTACGTGGGAAAATAGTTCATAACAGCATTTACCCTCTACGTGGGAAAATAGTCCATATCAGCATTTACCCTCTACATGGGAAAATAGTCCATATCAGCATTTACCCTCTACGTGGGAAAATAGTCGCCATCAGCATTTACCCTCTACGTGGGAAAATAGTCCATATCAGCATTTACCCTCTTTTTGGGAAAATAGTTCATATCAGCATTTATCCTCTACGAGGGAAAATAGTCCATATCAGCATTTACCTTCTACGTGGGAAAATAGACCATATCAGCATTTACCCTCTATGTGGGAAAATAGTCGCCATCAGCATTTACCCTCTATGTGGGAAAATAGTCGCCATCAACATTTACCCTCTACGTGGGAAAATAGTCCATATCAGCATTTACCCTCTACGTGGGAAAATAGTCCCCATCAGCATTAACCCTCTACGTAGGAAAATAGTTCATAACAGCATTTACCCTCTACGTGGGAAAATAGTTCATAACAGCATTTACCCTCTACGTGGGAAAATAGTCCATATCAGCATTTACCCTCTACATGGGAAAATAGTCCATATCAACATTTACCCTCTACGTGGGAAAATAGTCGCCATCAGCATTTACCCTCTACGTGGGAAAATAGTCCATATCAGCATTTACCCTCTACGTGGGAAAATAGTCCATATCAGCATTTATCCTCTCTGTGGAAAATAGTCCATATCAGCATTTACCCTCTACGTGGGAAAATAGTCGCCATCAGCATTTACCCACTACGTAGGAAAATAGTTCATAATAGCATTTACCCTCTACGTGGTAAAATAGTCCCCATCAGCATTTACCCTCTACGTAGGAAAATAGTCCATTTCAGCATTTACCCTCTACGTGGGAAAATAGTTCATAACAGCATTTACCCTCTACGTGGGAAAATAGTCCATATCAGCATTTACCCTCTACATGGGAAAATAGTCCATATCCGCATTTACCCTCTACGTGGGAAAATAGTCGCCATCAGCATTTACCCTCTACGTGGGAAAATAGTTCATAACAGCATTTACCCTCTACGTGGGAAAATAGTCCATATCAGCATTTACCCTCTACATGGGAAAATAGTCCATATCAGCATTTACCCTCTACGTGGGAAAATAGTCGCCATCAGCATTTACCCTCTACGTGGGAAAATAGTCCATATCAGCATTTACCCTCTACGTGGGAAAATAGTCCATATCAGCATTTATCCTCTATGTGGAAAATAGTCCATATCAGCATTTACCCTCTACGTGGGAAAATAGTCGCCATCAGCATTTACCCTCTACTTGGGAAAATAGTCCATATCAGCATTTACCCTCTTTTTGGGAAAATAGTTCATATCAGCATTTATCCTCTACGAGGGAAAATAGTCCATATCAGCATTTACCTTCTACGTGGGAAAATAGACCATATCAGCATTTACCCTCTATGTGGGAAAATAGTCGCCATCAACATTTACCCTCTACGTGGGAAAATAGTCCATATCAGCATTTACCCTCTACGTGGGAAAATAGTCCATATCAGCATTTACCCTCCACGTGGGAAAATAGTCCATATCCGCATTTACCCTCTACGTGGGAAAATAGTCGCCACCAGCATTTACCCTCTACGTCGGAAAATAGTTCATAACAGCATTTACCATCTATGTGGAAAAATAGTCCATATCAGCATTCACCCTCTCAGTGGGAAAATAGTCCATATCAGCATTTACCCTCTACGTGGGAAAATAGTTCATAACAGCATTTACCCTCTACGTGGAAAAATAGTCCCCATCAGCATTTACCCTCTACGTGAGAAAATAGTCCATATCAGCATTTACCCTCTATGTGGGAAAATAGTCCCATCAACATTTACCCTCTACGTAGGAAAATAGTTCATAATAGCATTTACCCTCTACGTGGAAAAATAGTCCCCATCAGCATTTATCCTCTACGTAGGAAAATAGTCCATATCAGCATTTACCCTCTACGTGGGAAAATAGTCCATAACAGCATGTACCCTCTACGTGGGAAAATAGTCCATATCAGCATATACCCTCTACATGGGAAAATAGTCAATATCCGCATTTACCCTCTACGTAGGAAATAGTTCATAACAGCATTTACCCTCTACGTGGAAAAATAGTCCCCATCAGCATTTACCCTCTACGTGAGAAAATAGTCCATATCCGCATTTACCCTCTACGTGGGAAAATAGTCCATATCAGCATTTACCCTCTACATGGGAAATAGATCATAACAGCATTTTCCCTCTACGTGGAAAAATAGTCCCCATCAGCATTTACCCTCTACGTGAGAAAATAGTCCATATCAGCATTTACCCTCTATGTGGGAAAATAGTTCATAACAGCATTTACCCTCTACGTGGAAAAATAGTCCCCATCAGCATTCACCCTCTAAGTGGGAAAATAGTCCATATCAGCATTTACCCTCTACGTGGGAAAATAGTTCATAACAGCATTTACCCTCTACGTGGAAAAATAGTCCCCATCAGCATTTACCCTCTACGTGAGAAAATAGTCCATATCAGCATTTACCCTCTATGTGGGAAAATATTCCCATCAACATTTACCCTCTACATGGGAAATAGATCATAACAGCATTTTCCCTCTACGTGGAAAAATAGTCCCCATCAGCATTTACCCTCTACGTGAGAAAATAGTCCATATCAGCATTTACCCTCTATGTGGGAAAATAGTTCATAACAGCATTTACCCTCTACGTGGAAAAATAGTCCCCATCAGCATTCACCCTCTAAGTGGGAAAATAGTCCATATCAGCATTTACCCTCTACGTGGGAAAATAGTTCATAACAGCATTCACCCTCTACGTGGAAAAATAGTCCCCATCAGCATTTACCCTCTACGTGAGAAAATAGTCCATATCAGCATTTACCCTCTATGTGGGAAAATAGTCCCATCAACATTTACCCTCTACGTAGGAAAATAGTTCATAATAGCATTTACCCTCTACGTGGAAAAATAGTCCCCATCAGCATTTATCCTCTACGTCGGAAAATAGTCCATATCAGCATTTACCCTCTACGTGGGAAAATAGTCCATAACAGCATATACCCTCTACATGGGAAAATAGTCAATATCCGCATTTACCCTCTACGTGGGAAAATAGTCGCCATCAGCATTTATCCTCAACGTAGGAAAATAGTCCATATCAGCATTTACCCTCTACATGGGAAAATAGTCCATATCAGCATATACCCTCTACATGGGAAAATAGTCAATATCCGCATTTACCCTCTACGTGGGAAAATAGTCGCCATCAGCATTTACCCTCTACGTAGGAAATAGTTCATAACAGCATTTACCCTCTACGTGGAAAAATAGTCCCCATCAGCATTTACCCTCTACGTGGGAAAATAGTCCATATCAGCATTTACCCTCTACATGGGAAATAGATCATAACAGCATTTTCCCTCTACGTGGAAAAATAGTCCCCATCAGCTTTTACCCTCTACGTGAGAAAATAGTCCATATCAGCATTTACCCTCTATGTGGGAAAATAGTCCCCATCAGCATTTACCCACTACGTAGGAAAATAGTTCATAATAGCATTTACCCTCTACGTGGTAAAATAGTCCCCATCAGCATTTACCCTCTACGTAGGAAAATAGTCCATTTCAGCATTTACCCTCTACGTGGGAAAATAGTTCATAACAGCATTTACCCTCTACGTGGGAAAATAGTCCATATCAGCATTTACCCTCTACATGGGAAAATAGTCCATATCCGCATTTACCCTCTACGTGGGAAAATAGTCGCCATCAGCATTTACCCTCAACGTTGGAAAATAGTTCATAACAGCATTTACCCGCTACGTGGAAAAATAGTCCCCATCAGCATTTACCCTCTACATGGGAAAATAGTCCATATCAGCATTTACCCTCTACGTGGGAAAATAGTTCATAACAGCATTTACCCTCTACGTGGAAAAATAGTCCCCATCAGCATTTACCCTCTACGTGAGAAAATAGTCCATATCCGCATTTACCCTCTACATGGGAAAATAGTCCCCATCAGCATTTACCCTCTACGTGGGAAAATAGTTCATAACAGCATTTACCCTCTACGTGGGAAAATAGTCCATATCAGCATTTACCCTCTACATGGGAAAATAGTCCATATCAGCATTTACCCTCTACGTGGGAAAATAGTCGCCATCAGCATTTACCCTCTACGTGGGAAAATAGTCCATATCAGCATTTACCCTCTTTTTGGGAAAATAGTTCATATCAGCATTTATCCTCTACGAGGGAAAATAGTCCATATCAGCATTTACCTTCTACGTGGGAAAATAGACCATATCAGCATTTACCCTCTATGTGGGAAAATAGTCGCCATCAGCATTTACCCTCTATGTGGGAAAATAGTCGCCATCAACATTTACCCTCTACGTGGGAAAATAGTCCATATCAGCATTTACCCTCTACGTGGGAAAATAGTCCCCATCAGCATTAACCCTCTACGTAGGAAAATAGTTCATAACAGCATTTACCCTCTACGTGGGAAAATAGTTCATAACAGAATTTACCCTCTACGTGGGAAAATAGTCCATATCAGCATTTACCCTCTACATGGGAAAATAGTCCATATCAACATTTACCCTCTACGTGGGAAAATAGTCGCCATCAGCATTTACCCTCTACGTGGGAAAATAGTCCATATCAGCATTTACCCTTTCCGTGGGAAAATAGTCCATATCAGCATTTATCCTCTCTGTGGAAAATAGTCCATATCAGCATTTACCCTCTACGTGGGAAAATAGTCGCCATCAGCATTTACCCACTACGTAGGAAAATAGTTCATAATAGCATTTACCCTCTACGTGGTAAAATAGTCCCCATCAGCATTTACCCTCTACGTAGGAAAATAGTCCATTTCAGCATTTACCCTCTACGTGGGAAAATAGTTCATAACAGCATTTACCCTCTACGTGGGAAAATAGTCCATATCAGCATTTACCCTCTACATGGGAAAATAGTCCATATCCGCATTTACCCTCTACGTGGGAAAATAGTCGCCATCAGCATTTACCCTCTACGTGGGAAAATAGTTCATAACAGCATTTACCCTCTACGTGGGAAAATAGTCCATATCAGCATTTACCCTCTACATGGGAAAATAGTCCATATCAGCATTTACCCTCTACGTGGGAAAATAGTCGCCATCAGCATTTACCCTCTACGTGGGAAAATAGTCCATATCAGCATTTACCCTCTACGTGGGAAAATAGTCCATATCAGCATTTATCCTCTATGTGGAAAATAGTCCATATCAGCATTTACCCTCTACGTGGGAAAATAGTCGCCATCAGCATTTACCCTCTACTTGGGAAAATAGTCCATATCAGCATTTACCCTCTTTTTGGGAAAATAGTTCATATCAGCATTTATCCTCTACGAGGGAAAATAGTCCATATCAGCATTTACCTTCTACGTGGGAAAATAGACCATATCAGCATTTACCCTCTATGTGGGAAAATAGTCGCCATCAACATTTACCCTCTACGTGGGAAAATAGTCCATATCAGCATTTACCCTCTACGTGGGAAAATAGTCGCCATCAGCATTTACCCTCTACGTGGGAAAATAGTCCATATCAGCATTTACCCTCTACGTGGGAAAATAGTCCATATCAGCATTTATCCTCTCTGTGGAAAATAGTCCATATCAGCATTTACCCTATACGTGGGGAAATAGTCGCCATCAGCATTTACCCTCTACGTAGGAAAATATTCCATATCAACATTTACCCTCTTTTTGGGAAAATAGTTCATATCAGCATTTATCCTCTACGAGGGAAAATAGTCCATATCAGCATTTACCTTCTACGTGGGAAAATAGACCTAATCAGCATTTACCCTCTACGTGGGAAAATAGTCCACATCAGCATTTACCCTTTATGTGGGAAAATAGTCCATATCAGCATTTACCCTCTCCGTAGGAAAATAGTTCATAACAGCATTTACCCTCTACGTGGGAAAATAGTCCATATCAGCATTTACCCTCTATGTGGAAAATAGTCCATATCAGCATTTACCCTCTACGTGGGAAAATAGTTCATATCAGCATTTACCCTCTACGTGGGAAAATAGTCCATATCAGCATTTATCCTCTACGTGGGAAAATAGTCCATATCAGCATTTACCCTCTATGTGGGAAAATAGTCCATATCAGCATTTACCCTCTACATGGGAATATAGTTCATATCAGCATTTACCCTCTACGTGGGAAAATAGTCCATAGCAGCATTTAGATTCGACCTGAGAAAATAGTTCTTGTCAACATTTCCCTTTATTGACACAAGTGGTCCCTATTAATGTTTACCCTTTACATGAGCAAATAGGCCAAATGCGCAGTTACTCATTACTTGGGCAAATAGTCCATATCAGCGTTTATCCAGTATGTGAGCAAACAGTCCACATCAGCATTTGTCCTCTATGTGAGCAGATGGTCCATACCTGCAATTACCCTTTATGTGGGGGAATAGTTCATATCAACATTTACCCTCTATGTGAGCAAATGGTGCATATCAGCATGTACCCTGTATGTGAGCAAATAGTCCATATCGGCATTTACTCTCAATGTGAGAAAATAGCCATATCAGCATGTATCCTCCACCTGAGCAATAGTCCATACCAGCAGTTCCCCCCCCCCCCCTCCCTTGGGAAAATAGTCCATATTACCATTTACCCTCTACCTGAGCAAATGGTTCTTGTCAACATGTCCCTTTATTCAAGCAAATAGTCCGTATCACCCTCTACATGAGCAAATAATGCATATAAGTATTTACCCTCTGCGTGGGCAAATAGCCCATATCATCATTTAGGTTTTATTACAATCTTGTGCCAGACCCCAACCTTTGCTCAGATACCAGACAGAAATCCTAATAGTTTTATAAATTGTAAAGCTGTCGGAAAGGATAATTTGTCCCAAGAGTGACTCCACACACAAATCTGGATATGGCATATTAAAACAAACTTTATTTTTAACGCTAACATCACAAAAGAAATAGCTTACAATTGCCAGTTAAACAATGCTTAACAAGAAAATGAAACACTTTAACATCCTAATTTGCTTCTCCTTTTGTACCTGTGTCAACTTTAGTGATTGACACTGTACGGATGTTGTATAATTGGAATAGCATTCCCTACATCTATGTCCTGTATAATTACTTTTGTACTTCCTAACTGTTCCGCCATATTGTTCTATGTGACTGTAAAAACTCTTTCAAGCCACTTTGATTTTCCTCCGGAAGGTAACTCAGTAATTTATCTCAGTTTCTTATCACTCCCCCATTGTCCAATCTAATTTGAAGAATGTCACCTCTTCCTTCTTTCCTTCTCTATCAAAATACCTTTATACCTTTTGAGCATATTAACATGATACACCCTGTGAGTTTTCCCTCAATCTGGCATTCTGAGCAAATAATTTACTTCACTCAATTTCCTTTCAATTTGATAAGGTCCACTGAATCTTGCTTTTAATGGTTCACCCACCATGGTAACAATACTAATACTTTCTTCCAACTAATAAAACTAAATTTTTTTGATTTCTTATCTGCCACTTTTTTCATCACATGCTGTAGAAATGTTAAATGTTTTCCAGCCAACTCACTAGCCCTAGTTAATCTCTCCCTAACGTTTGACATATATTCCAGCAACATAGTCTCCGAACACTGACTCACCAATTTCTTGTTGACCAATTTAAGTGGTCCTCTTACCTCATGGCCAAGAATCAATTTGAATTGACTGAATTTTTGATTCATAGGGTGCATTCCTAATATCCTTTATCCCAATCCTCTGGATAATCCTGACTATAGGCCCTCAACATGGTCTTTAAAGTTTGATGCCACATCTCTAATGCTCCCTGTGATTCTGGATGATACACAGTTCATTTATATTACTTTACTCCTAAACTATTCATAACTTCCCTGAATAATTTTGACATAAAATTGGATCCTGATCTGATTGTATTTCTTTTGGTAGTCCATATCTGTAAAGGAAATGTGGTTAACTTCGCTACAACCCTCTTAGCTGGAATGTTTCTGAATGGAATGACCTCCGGAAATCTAGTAGACACATCCTCCATGAGAGCAAATACCCATATCAGCATTTGCCCGCTACCTGAGCAAATAGTTCTAATCACATTATCCAGTCTAACCTTAATTGTTTAAAAGGAACCTGGCACAATCACAGCCTCACAATCCTCTGGGATAAATGAATTCTGACCTATTCAATCACTGCTTATCAACTTTAATTACGTATTGAGCAGACATTAATATAACTGTTTCAAATTTGTGAAAAGTTGGAAAACAAAAGCTAACACGAAATTTTTTGTGGCAAGTGGCCAGATAATGAAATATCGTTTCAATGCCTTTGTTAAGAGAAAAGGCAGAACACAGACAAAATTTAATAACTACCAACAGATAGTGTTCCATTACAATATAAATCTAATAAATAATTAAGTTCTGGTTCCACCATGCTTACTGATTGTGTTTTAATTTCAACGATTAAACCTCTTTTGTATTCTTATGGAAATATGATAAAAATCCTTTTAAAAAAATTTCAGCCCCATTGACATTAGTTTGTGATTGTATCATACATATGCATAGTTTGATTAAAGGAAAACATGCATATTAATGCACTCAATTATAGATAAAATGCTGCATCAAAAGAATATATCGGAATAATTATATTTTGGTTACTAATAAAAGTTAACAATATTGGATTTTGTGCATCAACACATGAGCAACTCGCTCTTGAAATAAAAATTCTTGATTTCTCATCAGCTTTAGTAGCCGTGAAGCAACTATGAATGTTCAAGCATTTGGTACCTAATCAGGGTGAAAACATTTTTAATTGAACTGAAAAGAAAAGGTTGAGGTAGAATTGCCTTTGAGTCTTATGCTTCAAAGCTCAGTTCTGAAATATCAATGGTTTTGGCACTATGAGAGCTGGGAAATGAAAGAAAATGGCAGAGATTTGCTTTGTCAATTTCCACTGCAACCTTGCGCTGAGTATCATTTTGTAGGGCAATAACGCAGGAGTCCCTTGGAAGCCAAAAGTGGAAAACTCGTGGCATTAGTCAGTGCCTAATGCTGTTTTGGTGCCTTCTTGGGCCACACTCTTTGATACATGTGCAGCTGACCATGTGAACAGCTGCACAAGGAATTCCCCATTTGTAGTATTTTAAGGGATCACTTCATAATTGTCAGATGAGGCGTTTTGACTTTCTTTTTCTGCTTCTGAGGCGACTGTGCCATGCGTTGGTGGAGAAGTTGACAGAAGTCTTCCCTCTACACTACCCTTTGTTGGGAGTGGTCTGGATGTGAAATGTCCCTGAGAAGGAAACTTGCTCTCCGTCTTGGAGACTACGTTGACAGTTCCTCGGGCTGCAGCAAGAGAGGGAAATTGAGCAAAGACAGCAGAAAAAGAAGCTTTGCACAAAACAATGCTCCATTGAAAACAGTAAACCTTTAGGGTCTTCAGAGAGCACTTCTCCTTTCTCCAACTCAGCCAGGAGCACTGTCTGCAGTGACTACACTTTACAAAGCAGGTAGTCACTGAACTGAACCGTTCCACCTCCTGGGACCAGATCTGCAGCCATAGAGAAAGATGAGGATGCTGCTGCAGGTTCGAGCAGAATATATCACCAACATTTCCAGTTCACCATGCAGGAGGTCAGAGAGGTCCCCTACACAAAGAAAAGGTACTTCACTGACTTCTCTCTAAGCAGAGAAAAGTAGGAGCAACAAACATGGAATAATGTGCCTCCCAGTAGTGCAGAGAGCTGTGTGATGTTCTCTGAGCATCACACCTCAAACGATAGACTCGTTGTAACCGTCTCATAACTTGCTCTCCTGCCTATCTTCATATCATCAGCAAATTTGGCTACAATACAACAGGCCCCTTCATCAAGATTGTAAATCTTTGAGGCCCCAGCACTGATCCCTGTGGCACTCCACTAGTTACAGTCTGCCATCTTGAAAATTCGTCCCAACTCTGTTTCCTGTTTGTTGACCAGTTCTCTATCCATGTTAATATATCTCCCCCAACAACATAAGCTCTTATCTTGAGTGGCACCTTTTTGAATGCCTTTTGGAAATCTAAGTAGAGTACATCCAATAATAATAATAATAGCTTATTGTCACAAGTAAGCTTCAATGAAGTTACTGTGAAGGGCCTCTCGTCGCCACATTCCGGCGCCTGTACGGGGAGGCTGGTGCGGGAATTGAACTGCTGCTGCTGGCATTATTCTGCATTACAAGCCAGCTCTTTAGCTCACTGTGCTAAACCAGCCCCTTCTACTACTTCCCCTTTATTCACCCTGCTTGTTGCATCCTCAAAGAACTCAAATAGATTTGTCAAACATGACATTCCTTGCACAAAATCATGTTGACTTTACCTGATAATATTATGGGTGTGATTGAATGGCCTAATGGCTCATTAAAATATGCAGATCTGGATCATGCCCAGTGAGGGGGGAGATCCAGATCATGACGTCTCACGAGATTTTGTTGAATTTTCCAAGGTGCTTCGAGAGATACAAATCAACGAGCTCGTCCCAACACCATGTTGGGTACTACAAGGCCTCTAAATCATGCCCTATATCTCTATTAATTTAATAATTTGTCAGTTCCCCCATAGTTTATTTCATGAATTAATTGGTGACTTAGATCTAGATTTATTAAGGATGACTGAATGACAGATTCTTTACAGTGCAGAAGGAAGCCATTCAGCCCATGGGGTCTGCTACTGAACATTCTACCTAGTTCCAACTCCCTTGCCTTGTCCCCGTAACCTTACACATTCAGATAGTATGATACCTTGATCGAACCTGCCTCCACCACCCCCTCAGGAAGCTTGTTCCAGACACTTCCCATCCGCTGGGTGAATAGATTTTTACACCTTTGCCAATAATTTTAAATCTGTGCCTTCACGTTCTTGATGCTCTCTTGAAAGGGAGCAGTTTTTATCTATTTATCCTGCCCATACCCCTCAGGATCTTGAATATCTCAATCAAGTCTCATCTCAGCTTTCTTTCCTCCAAGGAAAACAAATCCAATGTCTCCAATTTATCCTCATTGCTACAGTTCTTTATTCTTGGAATCATTCTTGTGAATCTCCTCTGTACTCTTTCGAATGGTTTTATATCCCTCCTCAAGTATTGTGTCCAGAACTGGACGTACTACTCCAGATGAGGCCTAACTAGTGTCTCAAACAAATTGAACACTCTTATTCTAGGACTCAATGTCCCAATTAAAGTTTAAGATACTATATACCCTATTAACTGCTCTCTCAACAGCCATTTTCAATTACTTATGTGCACGTACATCAAGGTCCCCCTGTTCCTGAACTTCTTTTAGTGTTTCTCCCTTTATTTTATACTATCTCTGTGAATTCAGGGGCAGCACGGTAGCTCAGTGGGTAGTACTGTTGCTTCACAGCTCCAAGATCCCAGGTTCGATTCCCGGCTTGGGTCGCTGTCTATGAGGAGTTTGCACGTTCTCCTCATGGGTTTCCTCCGGGTGCTCTGGTTTCCTCTCACAAGTCCCGAAAGACGTGCTGTTAGGTGAATTGGATATTCTGAATTCTCCCTCTGTGTACCCGAACAGGCACTGGAATGTGGCGACTAGGGGCTTTTCACAGTAACTTCATTGCAGTGTTAATGTAAGCCTACTTGTGGCAATAAAGATTATTTTAAAAAATTAAAAATTATTCTTCCTGCCAAAATGAATCACCTCACACTTCTCTGCATTGAATTTCACCCACTACTTGTCTGCCCAATCCACTAACATGTCTATGTCTGTTTGAAGTTCAAGACTATCCCCATCGCAGTTGACAACATTTTCCATCTTCGTATCAACTGCAAATTTTGAAAACATGTCCTGAATACCACAGTCTATCTAATATCTATCAGGGAGAGCAAGGGTCCCAACAATGACTCCTGGGAAACTCCACTACAAACCTTCCTCCAATCTGAAAAAAAAAATATTTATCACACAGTAGTGATACTGTCACTGAACCAATTGTTATCCAAGTGCCCACTTTCCCTTTTATTCCATGAGCAAGAATTTTACACACAACAGTGTTAAGTGGCACTGTACCAAAAGTCTTATGAAATCCCAATACACCATTTCAACAGCGCTGCCCTTATCAACCATCTCTGTTAACTTATCAAAAACTTCAGCCAGTTAGTTAAACATGACTTTCCCTTAATTAATCCATGCTGACTTTCCTTAATGATCCTGCACTTGACTTAATAACTATTGATTTTGTCCAGAACACTAGTTTCCAATCATTTCCCTACTGCTGAAGTCAATGGAATAGAAGGTTTATCTTGATGGTAAATAAATTAATAATTAGTTACTGTGATTAATTATTAATCCAACTGCATCTTTAAATGCAGTTAATATTTAATCACTTTGTTTATTTTCCTTTAACTCAGACTTACATTAAAACTTTACTAAATCAAGCTTGATACTAACCACTAAAGGTGCTAAAAATACAAAGGTATCTTTCGCTATGTCATTTATATCCTTATCTTAAGTTCCTTGGGTTCTGTCCTCCTCTGTGTGTGTTGATTATGACCTCATGTTTCGCATTTCCTCTTGTGCAATTATTTATTTGGCACTGATGCCTCACAATGCCAGGGGCACAGATTCAATTCCAACCTAGGATGGCTGACTGTGTGGGTTTCCTTGGGTGCTCCAGTTTCCTCCCACAGTCCAAAGATGTGTGGTTTAGGAGGATTTGCCATGCTAAATTATCCCTTGGTGTCCAAACATGTGAGGTTAGACTACATGGTTGCAGGGACTGGGCAGGGGCGTGGGCCTAGGTAGAGTGCCCATGCGGAGGGTCGGTGCAGACTGGATGGGCAGATTTGCCTCCTTCAGGACTGTAGGGATTGTATGATTCACTGTTGCATCTTAGTTTAAATCGTACCTCCTTTCCCTTCATTTCATTTTTCATTCATTCTCCACTGAATTCCCAATCTTGCCAAATTCTCACAGCTACTCTGTTTATCCGGTTATTCCAGCTTTGTGCATTCTAGGTTAAATAATGTTAAAAATAGTACATATATACTTGTATTTTAAATGTAAAACTTGGTTGTTTTTTGTCACAGCTACAAATTGCACATATTACTGGTGCAGTAGCTATTGTTTAAATTTTGTGAATAGTAACAAGATGAATCACATTTCCGCGATTGACAATGAAGTGATTTTCGTGATCTCACTCTCATTTTCCACTCTGTTGCTCTCTGCTCTTAGCTTCTCTCCCGCATTAAAAATTTCATATTAATTATCTGAATATAATTCTCCACTTAAACCTTGAGATAATTTGGGACCCATCTAATTTGCCATGCAAAAATTATAGGAAACTAAATTTCTCATTTTAATGCAGTGTGATTATAACAGTCTTTTTAATAAAATGAAATGGAACTGAACTGTGCTTTCTCATTAGGTAATTAGTCCAGTAATAACACGAGATCGGGATATACACACAATATAGCTCACCCATATCACAAAGTCACTTTTTTTTGGAACCTGTAAGCAGATCTCAAGGTGTGTAAATGGCCTACTAAATTGTCCTAAAATCTGGAGGATGGTGCATGTTAATGTTTTTCACAATGCGTTTCTGACAAAATCAGGAACTTGGTTCTTAAATTGCATCTAAATCATAGAATTTACAGTGCAGAAGGAGGTCATTTGGCCCATCGAATCTGCACCGGCCATTTACACTTCCAACCTATCCCAGTAACCCAGTAACCCCATCTAACCTTTTTGGACACAAAGACCAATTTATCATGGCCAATCCACCTAACCTGCACATCTTTGGACTGTGGGAGGAAACCTGAGCACCCGGAGGAAACCCACCCAGACACGTGGAGAAAGTGCAGACTCCACACAGACAGTGACCCAAGCTGGGACCCTGGAACTGTGCAGCAACTGAGCTAACCACTGTGCTACGGTGCTGCCGTGAGAAAATGGCAAGAAACGGTTTGAAGTACTTATGGAGGGAGTGTTTCATGCTGGATTTTACTTTGAATTATTGGTACAAAAATAGAACAAGTGAACTGCACTGTGAGCAGAGGACATGAAAGGAACATCCTAATAACTATGTGAACAATTCACTGTCAATTTTATTTTGCTTGTGCTGAATTAAGCAGGTATTTAGCAGCAGTTCACATCTCTGGAGTCTGCAGTTCACATCTCTGAATGCGCTCTCTATTTCCCAGGACACAGCTGGAATCCCTTCACTTCTTAATTCACTTCTTGGGTCCATGGTACAACAGGGCACAACAGAAGAGAGAGAAAACATTTTACTACAACAAAGCAACAGACAACAAAACATAACACAAATGATTCTACTTTGCCTACATCAGCAGAGCAAGGCTTGGTCAGGTCATCGACCTTAGTTCTCTGTAATTATCCATATTACACAAGAGATCCATAGGAGAGTCAATCATTTCTTTGTGTACAGGGCTGCACGTTGTGAAACAGTTTGGTGCAATTCTGATTATTAAGCAGAATATTTTACAGTTTATGCTGAGATGTTTGGAAGATGTAGTAATCACAATCTGAATTTCTAAGCCATAGGCATGTTCTGGGTATCCACTGAATTCTTGAGTGTAATCAACAGCTTAGTCAGAAGCTGCTGCAATCAAGATATGATTGAAGCCTTCGCTATTAGAAGGAAGTTTACGCTCTTACAAGACACAGAAAGTTAACCTGCAAGTGCACAAATGATTAGGAAGGCAAATGGCATGTTGGCCTTTATTGCCAGGAGATTGGACTACAACAATAAAGAAGTCTTGTGACAATTGTGCGGGTGAGTCCACACTTAGAATACTGTGCACAGTTTGTTTTTTTAATTTAGAGTACCCAATTCATTTTTTCCAATTAAGGGGCAATTTAGCGTGGCCCATCCACCTACCCCGCACATCTTTGGGTTGTGGGAGTGAAACCGATGCAAACACGGGGGGAATGTGCAAACTCCACACGGACAGTGACCCAGAGCCAGGGTCGAACCTGGGACCTTGGCGCCGTGAGGCAGCAATGCCACAGCACTGTGCCACCGTGCTGCCCCTCTGTGCACAGTCTTGACCCTGGATTATCATGTGGGTTCAGGAAAAATTGATGCACACATTTGCAGTTTTCAATCTGCACACCCAGCCCATGCATGACTTAGCCCAGGAATTTTGTTTTTCTCACTCGGGGCTCAAGTACACAGTATAGTTTGTGGGCTACGGTAGAGTGTGGGGCAGAGGTACAGAGGGGGTTTAGTTAGAAGACCCCTCTCCATTCTCCAACACAATAGCCCATCTCCCAACATCATTCAAAGGCCCCAAAAGCCTTACCCCCACCCTCTCACTTATCCAAACTATCCACCTGTCACCCCATGTCCCCTCAAATCCCCCATGCTATCTCCATATCCCCTCAGACCCCATGCCTTCTCTAATCCCCCATTCCACTTCCATGCCCCTCAGATTGCTCATGCCACCTCTATGGTCTTTCAGATCACCATGTCACCTTCATGCCCCATCAGTTTCCAAATGTCCCCTCCATAGCCCATCATATCCCCCCATGTCAATTCCATGTCTTCTTAGATCCCTCATGTCAGCTCTATGCCCCTCAAAGCCCCAATGTTACCTCAGATTGTCCACACCTCCTTGTGCCACCTCAGATTACCTATGCCAGTTCCATACTCCTCTCAGTAACTCATGGCACCAGCATGTCCCCTCAGATCCTTCATGTTACCTCATGATATCCTCATAGCCACTCACCCAGTATTCTTTATCTACAGTCCTGAGGAGCCATGCGACAGTAATGAGAATTATTTTAAATGTAGGTGAAAGCAAATTAAATCTATGACAATGTAATAAATCCCTCTTTTGAAGATCTACTAATGAAACAGCAAAAAAGAATTGAATCCTTTCAGTAGCCCTTAGGTTATGCAAATGGCGATGTACTCTGAAACCACATCAAAGTCTGAGTATGTTGTTACAGCACTGAAAGTTGTCGGTCATTTCCCCTGAACAGCAATGCCAATAGAACTGAGTACACTATTAGTTTCTAAAACTGAGCCAAGCATTCATAATGGCCACAGCTATTAAAACATTATTTCAACTCCAAGAGCCTGAAATTTAAAAAAAACAGGTGTTCCCACCATTTCAAAGCAGATTGCTTGTCAATCTATGGAGGGAACAAATGCTCAGATGTATCCTACCTTTCAAAGCAGCGGAAGTCACAATCATAGCTGCATGCTCATTTAGAGATTCAGAGATTAGAGATTTTGAATTATTGTCACGTGTACCGAGGTACAGTGAAGTATTGCTCTGCCTACAGTCCAGGCAGATCATTCCATTCATGAAAAACATAGGACATACAATAAATACACAATGTAAATGCATAGACATCGGGTGAAGCATACAGAGTGTAGTGCTGCACAGTAGAGAAGATGTGTGGAGAGATCAGATCAGTCCATAAAAGGGTCATTCAGGAGTCTGGTAACAGCAGGAAAGAAGCTGTTTTTGAATCGGTTAGTGCATGTTCTCAGACTTCTGTATCTTCTGCCCAATGGAAGAGGTTGGAAGAGAGAATAAGCTGCCTGCTTTCCTAAGGCAGCGGGAGGTGTAGACAGAATCAATGGACGGGAGGCGGGTTTGCGTGATGGACTGGGCTGTGTTCACGACTCTATGTACTGTCTTATGGTCTTGGGCCATATCAAGATACCATATCAAGCTATGATGCAGCCAGATAGGATGCTTTTTATCAATAAAAGCAAATTGCTGTGGATGCTGGAATCTGAAACCAAAAGAGAAAATGCTGGAAAATCTCACCAGGTCTGTAGGGAGAGAAAAGAGTTAACGTTTCGATTCCAGATGACCCTTTGTCAAATGGTGCTTTTTATGGTTCACCTGTAAAAACTGGTGAGAGTAAATGTGGATATGCTGAATTCCCTTAGTTTCCTGAGAAAGTATAGGCGCTGTTGGTCGTAGCCTCGATGTGGGTGGACCAGGAGAGATTTTTGGTGATGTTTCTACCTATGAATTTGAAGCTGTCAACCGTCTCCACCATGGCAACATTGATGCAGACAGGGGTGTGTACGACATTTCACTTCCTGAAATCAATGACCAGTTCCTCAGTTTTGCTGACATTGAGGGAGAGATTGTTGTCGTCGCACCACACCACTGGGTTCTCTATCTCCCTCCTGTACTCTGACTCACTGTTGTTTGAGATCCGACCCACTACGGTTCTGTCATCAGCAATCGTGTAGATGGAGTTGGATCTGACTTTTGGGACACAGCCGTGTGAGTGTGGGGAGTATAGTAAGGGGCTAAGTACACAGCCTTGCGGAGCCCCAATCCTGAGGAATATCGTAGAGGAGATGTTGTTGTTTATCTTTATAGATCTTGGTCTATGGGTCAGGAAGTTGAGGATCCAGTTGCAGAGGGGGGAACCAGGTCTTAGGTTTTGGAGTTTTCATATGAGCTTGGCTGGGATTATGGTGTTGAAGGCGGTATTATAGTCTATGAATCGGTCTGACATAGGAGTCCTTGTTGTCAAAATGTTCCAGGGATGAGTGTAGGGACAGGGAGATGGTGTCTGCTGTGGACCAATTGTGGCGGTATGCGAATCGCAGTGGATCTAGGTATTCTGGGAGTATGGAGTTGATGTGTCTCATAACCAACCACTCGAAGCACTTCATAATGATAGATGTCAAGGCAACCAGAAGGTAGTCATTGAGGCACGTTGCCTGGTTCTTCTTTGGCACCGGTATGATGGTGGTGTTCTTGAAGCAGGTGGGAACCTCAGAACGGAGTATGGAGAGGTTGAAGATGTCCGCGAACACACCCGCCAGTTGGTTGGCGCAGGATTTGAGTGCATGACCACGGAATCTGTCAGGACCCATTGCTTTCCGTGAGTTCACTTTCAGGGAGGCCAATCTGACTTTGGAGGCTGTGACGGTAGCTATGGGTGTGTCTGAGGCTGTTGTGGCAGTTGAAAGCGGTTTGTTGGTTTCCTGCTCGAAATGAGCAGAGGATGCATTGAGTTCATCGGAGAGGGGTGCTCTGTTACCTGAGATTCTACTCAGCTTTGCTTTGTAGCCCGTTATATTGTTTAAGCCTTGCCACAACTGATGAGAGTCTGTGTCGTTAGTCTGTGACTTTAACTTAGTCTGGTATTGTCTCTTAGCATCCCTGATAGCTTTGCGGAGGTCATGCCTAGATTTCTTGCATAGGTCAGGGTTGTCTGTCTTGAATGCCTCAGACCTGGCCTTTAGGGAGTGAATCTCCCAGTTAAACCATGGTTTCCGCTTGGGGAACGTATGTACTACTTTCTTTGGCATGCAATCTTCTACACACTTACTGATAAAGTCTGTGACGGCGCTGGCATACTCGTTTAGGTTGGATGCTGATTTCTTGAATATGACCAGCCCACCGACTCCAAGCAGTCGCATAGGAGCTCTTCAGGAGTCTCCCACTTAAGTTTCTGATTATGTGCCGGGAGAAGGAGCAATGTCTTGAGGCGATCCGGTCTGGCTGCAGGGATCCGTGAGAATGGGTCTGCCTTTTGGAATGTTCGGGTCCTTGCATGGGGTCATCGCTGTTTTGGGGATATTTAGTCTGGGTTTGGGTCACTGGCAGGGTCTTCCTGGGTCAGGTTGGGCCAGTCACGTGGTCGGTTTCAGTGTTGGTGGTCGGGTCTGGCGTTCCTGAGATCGAGCCTTGTAGTAGGACTGGTCGGGACCGCCATGTCGATTCTCCTCTTCTCCAACTTCCAGTAAGTCCGCTGGGCGGACCTCTTTGGTAGGGTAGGGTCTCGTGGTCAGGGGCCAGGTCGGGCATTCAGAGTGCCGGGTCAAGCACTTCGGGAGCTGGGGACGCTTCCTACGCCAGGTCGGGCGCTTCAGAGCCGGGTTGGATTCCTACGCGAGGTTGCGGTCAGGCCTCTTCGTTGGGTCCCTTCCGCTTCCAGGTCATGGTGGGGTCTCTGGAGGAGTACTGCCGGGTTGGGTCGTGTCGGGTCAAGTGGGCCAGTCCATGGACATCAGAAGATCTCCAGACTTGTAAGTAAACATAAAAGAGCATGGTTAGAGATGTCACTGTTAGTATTAAGTTTTAAAATGTTAGTAAGGCTTTAATAGTTGTAGGAAGAGGATCTGTGGGAGAGAGCTCGTCAAGAGTCACCATGCTCCGGTGCCATCTTGCAACTAAAAGGTGACAAAGAAGGAGCATTTCTACATATTTGAATATATTATGGCATGATCTCTACAGGAAAAAGTACTGTAATGCATGTCAACACTTATACAATGGTAGTCAATGTAATTGCCAACTAAACTTTTCAGGACACAGCCTTGGTATGAATCACTGAATTAAAAACACTACAATACAGCATCCAATAGTGACATTTGAAGGTGTCAGAACATTTTACACTTGCCTGTCAGATGTTCCAGACACCTCCATAGGCTTCCTTCAGTGGTCACAAAATAAAATGTTCCTGTGGTCTTCACAATGGGGGCCTCAACCTGTGAAGCAACACATATGCATTTTGCACCCAAAACCTTCCCAACCTGTGAAAAGGCGTCACAGAAATCACATGGGATTGGGATGGCTGAAAAGAAATGGCTTTCGTCAGCACAAAAAGACAAAGTTCAGGGTTTTGCCATCCGATTAGACACCTCCATTGGGAGACCAAAATCCAGTACTCGATTTCCAAATTTAAAGAAGGATATACTTGCATTGGGGGCAATACAGCAAAGGTTCACTAGATTGATCCCTGGGATGAGAAGGCTGTCCTATGATGAGAACCTTTTTAAACAGGGCATGCACTCTCTGGAGATTAGAAGAATGAGAGGTGATCAGGTTTTTGAAAGTGTTTGGCAGGGTAGACACCGAGAAGTTGTTGCCTCTTGCTGGGGATCTAGAACACAGAGGCAGAGCTTCAGAATAAGGGGCCAATCATTCAGATGAGGAGAAATTCATTCAAAGGGTTGTGAATCTTTAGAATTCGTTATTCCAGCGGGTCGTGAATTCGCCTCTGTTGAATATATTTAAGGTTGAGATAGATTTCTGCTCTCTCAAGAAATCACAGGATTTGAAGATCAGACGGGAAAGTGGAGTTGAAGCCAAAGATCATCCATGCAAGTTCACGTGGTCAACTTCTGCCCCATTTTTTTATATTCTGACGTACTCAAGGCACACAATTTTATTCAATTCTACAGAAGTTTATTCAATTCTACATCAACCACAAGCAACTGCTGAATTTTGATCAGCCTTTTTACTTTTCTAGAGTGTAAGGTATCAATTAAGTTCACCTCAAATTTAGGACCATTTTTGAAATGGCAGCTCCAGTTAACAAATACAAAATTATGTCAACTCTTTTTCTCTCCACAGCTGCCAGAATGGCTGAGTTTAGCCAGCATTTCTGTTTATATTTCAGATTTCCAACATCTGCGGTGTTTTGCTTTTATTAACACGTTTCCCCAGCTGTTCATAATATAATGTGATCGTTTGAAATTTGACATTCTTGCATTTGTCCGGGTGAGTGCAAGACGAGGCAACATGGGCGTCATTCTCCAACCCCCCAGCGGGTCGGAGAATGGCCGTTGGCCGCCGTGAATCCCGCCCCCGCCGGTTGCCGAAGTCTCCGAAGGGAGAAAAGTCGGCGGGGCGTTAATGGCGGCGCTGACGTCGGAGAATGGCACGGGTGGGCGCAAGGCAGCCGATTTTGGGCCTGCCGATATTCTCCCGTCCGGATGGGCCGAAGTTCCGTCGACGTGATGATGGGTCACGTTGACGTAAATCAAACCTCCTTTTAATCGGCGTCAACCTGTGCTCCAGGTTGACGCCGACCAGCGTGGAGGTGGGTGACGGCCTGGGGGGTGGTTAGAGTGGGCTGGGCTCCGGGGGAGTGCCGCGAGGGGGGTCCATGCCAGGGAGGAGGATGGGGGGGGTCCGTGCCGGGGAGGGCCGGGGAGGAGGATGGGGGGCCCGTGCCGGGGAGGAGGATGGGGTCCGTGCCGGGAGGAGGATGGGGGGCCCGTGCCGGGGAGGAGGATGGGGGGGTGTCCGTGCCGGGGAGGAGGATGGGGGGGGGTCCGTGCCGGGGAGGGGGATGGGGGGGTCCATGCCGGGGAGGGCCGGGGAGGAGGATGGGGGGGTCGGTGCCGGGGAGGGGGTACATGCCGTACATGACACCCCCGCACGCTTTGGACAGAGCACAAAGGCAGCTTCTGTAGGTGTAACATTGACTTTAATAACCAAAGGAGTTCATGCACGTGCCCTAGCCCCTAAAACTCATCTGTGCCCTGCACCCGTGCCAACTTACTCAGTGTCTAATTGTTTGGCCTTACGGGCCCTTTGACTATGTCTACGTGGTTCCCCAGATGGTACAGCAGAACTGGAGGTGGACTCCTGTGATTCCTGCCCTCTGACACTGGATCCCTTTGGCGGCCGTTTCCTGGGGCGTCCTGGCCTAGATGGACCAGGCTGCGGCCCGGGCGACTGGGATGGCGAGCTGCCAGCCTGTCCTGCCCGTTGCCCACCCGATGCACCTGGGACGGAAGGGGGGGAGTCCGAGGTGTCGCGGTGTTCCGGGACCTCCCCTACAGGAGGAGCCGGGACGGACCACACCACCTCCTCCTCCCTCGGGGTGCCCGATGGTCCCCAGGCCTCTACATGGGTGGGGGATGCGAACGGAATGGTCATCCGACGACCCCCCGACATCTGGCGTTGCCAGTCCTGGAGGCCCGTGCTGGTATCGACAGGGGTCTGCAGGTTTGCAGCCATGTGTGGTGTTGGGTGTTCTGACACACAGATGAGCCAACACAGTTGCATATGGTACAACACTTCTTTATTTAAACTCACTATTTACAACTTGGTCTTTGCACTCTGCACGTGGGGGGCTCCCTGCTTGTGGTGTTTCATCAGCTCTTTCTGTTCCCTTCTCCCCAGACCTACTGACCTCCAGGTGTCGTGCTCGTGCTTTTTATGTGGTTGGTGTTCTTGTCTGTGATTGGTTGTGGTGTTGTGTACTCTGATTTGCCTGTTAGTGTGTCCATCATGATGTGTGTGTTTGAATATCATGACATCCCCCCTTTTTACAAAGATATGTGCCTACGTGGTAATAAATATGATCGTGACGTGAGTGCATCTAAGAGTGTGTGTGTGTCGTGTGCAGCATGTGTCTATGACGGAACTATGTACATGGGGCGATGTCGAGTGCGTCACATGAATCCAGTTGTACCATAACATAACAGAAATGCGAACGAGAGAAGAAGAAAAAAAAAATTTGATCAGTTGTCCAGTCAGACGACATCTGGAACGATAAACAACAACAGGTTATCATGTAAAATTGTCCAACTTATTAAACATATGAACTGTATTATAAGTCCATTCTAATGGGTTTGCGACGAATTCGGGTTGACCGCCTTAAGGGTGGATCAAGAACCACCGGCTGCTGTGCAGGCATGGCCATGGGTGGCGATGGAAAGGGCGTGATGTGCGGCAGCTCCACAAAGTCATCCTCGGAAGCCTGTTGAGGATCTGGCGTGTTGTGTGGCTGTGAGCGTGGAAGTCGGCGAAGGGCGCGCCGATTGCGGCGACGCACGGAACCATCCGGCATGCGAACCAGGAACGAGCGGGGAGCCACTTGTCGGAGGACTTCGGCCGGTGCTGACCAGCCACCATACGGTTGATGGACGCGTACTTTGTCTCCGGAGGACAGGGGGGGCAGGTCCGTCGCTCGTGTGTCGTACCGACCTTTCTGGCGATCACGCTGCAGTTGCATGTTCCGAAGAACCGCCTCATGGTCTGTTGTCGGTGCCAGGACGGAAGGTACCGTCGTCCTGAGGGAGCGACCCATTAGTAGCTGCGCTGGCGAGAGGCCCGTGGATAACGGGGCCGATCGATAGGCCAGCAAGGCAAGGTTAAAGTCCGATCCGGCATCAGCCGCCTTGCACAGGAGCCGCTTTGCGATGTGGACACCCTTTTCAGCCTTCCCGTTCGATTGTGGATGCAGAGGGCTGGATGTCACATGAGTGAAACCATATGCTGCGGCAAAGGACGACCATTCACGGCTGGCAAAACAAGGTCCATTGTCTGACATGACAGTCCTTGGAATGCCATGGCGAGCAAACGTTTCCTTGCAGGCCCCAATGACTGCGGACGACGTCAGATCATGGAGAGGCATGACTTCCGGGTAGTTTGAGAAGTAGTCTATAATAACAATGTAATCTCTGCCGAGCGCGTGAAATAGGTCAACACCCACCTTCGCCCAGGGGGACGTCACCATCTCGTGTGGTAGAAGTGTTTCCGGAGGTTGCGCTGGCTGAAACCTCTGACAGGTTGTGCAGTTGAGCACCATGTTGGCTATGTCTTCATTAATACCCGGCCAATATACCGCCTCCCGGGCCCTTCGTCTGCATTTTTCGACGCCCAAGTGGCCTTCGTGTGGTTGACGAAGAATCATCTGGCGCACACTGTGTGGAATGACGATCCTATGCGATTTCATAAGGACCCCGTCTATATTGGTGAGATCATCTCGCACATTATAAAACTGGGGGCACTGCCCTTTTAGCCACCCTTCCGTCATGTGGCGCATCACTCGCTGCAGCAGAGGGTCAGTCGCCGTCTCTGCGCGTATGTGGGCCAGACTAGGATCATCAGCTGGCATATTTGCTGCTGTCAGAGTCACGTGTGCCTCAATTTGACGCACGAACCCCTCTGCATCTGGTGGTGTGCTCACTGCTCGGGAAAGAGTGTCCGCCACGATGAGTTCCTTCCCCGGAGTGTAGATCAGTTCAAAATCGTACCTCCTGAGTTTGAGTAAGATGCGCTGGAGGCGAGGAGTCATGTCGTTCAGGTCTTTGTTAATGATGTTGACCAGGGGGCGGTGGTCAGTTTCGACCGTGAATCGTGGCAGGCCATACACATAGTCGTGGAACTTGTCCAGTCCAGTTAACAAGCCCAGGCATTCTTTTTCGATTTGCGCGTAGCGCTGTTCGGTAGGGGTCATGGCTCGTGAGGCATACGCAACCGGGGCCCATGATGACGTGCTGTCTTTTTGGAGGAGTACCGCTCCAATACCAGATTGGCTGGCGTCTGTTGAGATCTTTGTAGGGCGAGTCGTGTCAAAGAAGGCCAGCACTGGTGCCGTGACCAGTTTGTGCTTGAGCTCCTCCCATTCCCGCTGATGCGACTGGTGCCAGTTGAATTCCGTCGATTTTTTTACGAGATGGCGCATGTTTGTTGTATGAGAAGCCAGGTTGGGAATGAACTTCCCAAGGAAGTTGACCATGCCGAGGAATCTTAAGACAGCCTTCTTGTCAGCCGGTCGTGGCATGGCTGTGATGGCGCTAACCTTGTCTGCATCGGGACGGACCCCGGACCTTGAGATGTGGTCCCCGAGGAATTTCAGCTCCGTCTGGCCGAAAGCACACTTCGCACGGTTGAGACGCAGGCCATTTTGCCGTATGCGGGTGAAGACACGTCGAAGACGATGCATGTGTTCCTGCGGAGTGGTGGACCAAATGATGATATCGTCCACATATACACGTACCCCTTCGATGCCTTCCATCATCTGTTCCATAATGCGGTGGAATACTTCAGATGCCGAAATGATGCCGAATGGCATCCGGTTGTAGCAGAATCTGCCAAAAGGGGTGTTGAATGTGCATAGTCTTCGGCTGGCCGGGTCCAGTTTGATCTGCCAGAATCCTTTGGACGCATCCAATTTAGTGAATATGTTGGCTCGCGCCATCTCGCTGGTGAGGTCTTCTCGTTTCGGGATGGGATAGTGTTCCCGCATGATGTTGTTGTTCAGATCTTTTGGATCTATACATATACGGAGCTCGCCAGAGGGCTTCTTTACACAGACCATGGAGCTGACCCATGGCGTGGGCTCCGTGACCTTGGATAGGACCCCTTGGTCCTGAAGAATCTGCAGTTGTGCCTTGAGGCGGTCTTTGAGAGGCGCAGGAACCCTGCGAGGTGCGTGAACGACAGGGATGGCGTCCGGTCTGAGTCGAATCTTGTACGTGTGTGGCAATGTCCCCATGCCTTCAAAAACCTCCTGGTTGTGAGCGAGGAGGGAATGGAGATTCGCGTGGAACTCAGCATCCGGGAAGTCGGATATCTCATCTGGAGAGAGAGACATGATGCGCTGTACCAGGTGAAGGACCTTACACGCTTGTGCGCCCAGTAACGAGTCCTTTGATGAGCCCACAACTTCGAAGGGGAGTGTGGCCGTGTACCTCTTGTGAGTCACCTGTAGCTGGCAAGATCCTATGGACGGGATAACGTTCCCGTTATAGTCAACCATCTTAAGCCGGGATGGTGTGATGGGTGGTTTGACCTTCATGGCCTGGACTGCAGAGTAAGCAATCAGGTTGGCGGATGCGCCGGTGTCCAGACGGAAGGCGACGCGCGATCGGTTGACCGTCAGGGTGGCACACCACTCATCGTCTGGATTGATGGCATTGACCTTGTTGACATCAATGACGGCAACTCGGAAGTCATCCTGGTCATCTGCATCACTTAATTGGAAGTCTTGATGCGTGGGCTGGACGGTCCTGACTCGTGTGCGAGGTTGTCGAGGATGCGCCGGATCCATGGGTTGAGCCGCACGACAGCGGGCTGCGTAGTGGCCTATCATGGCACATCTGTTGCACTGTCGGTATTTTGCAGGACATTGCCCTTTTAAGTGTAGACCTCCACAATTTCTGCACGTCATGACGTCACGGCGTTCGTTGCGCCACTGCGCATGCGCAGTGCGATCTTGCGGTGGGCGCGCCTGCGCAGTGCGTCCCTCGTTGTGGCCGTTATTTTTGGCGCGCACCTGCGCGGGAGACCGCGAAAAGCGCGGGAAGCGGCCGCTGTCGTCCGGGCCGTGGGGCGGGAAGAAATCGACGGCCTGGATGCGTTCAACGTCGTGGGCGGCCTGGCTTGCCGATTCGACGGCTGGGGACCCCCTCCGTGCCAACTCGGACGCCTGAAATCGGGCAAAACGGCAGGTAGCATTTTCATGGAGGACACAGGCTTCCACAGCAGACGCTAAGGTGAGGCTCTTTATTTTAAGAAGCTGCTGGCGTAGGCCACTAGAGGCAACACCAAAAACAATCTGGTCCCTGATCATGGACTCTGTGGTGGTGCCGTAACCGCAGGACTGCGCTAGAATCCGGAGGTGCGTCAAAAAGGGTTGAAAAAGCTCCTCCTTACCTTGCAGGCGTTGCTGAAAGATGTATCTTTCAAAAGTTTCGTTTACTTCAGTTTGAAAGTGCTGGTCCAGTTTGAGGATGACCGTGTCATATTTGGCCTGGTTTTCGCCTTCTTCGAACACCAGTGAATTAAAGACATCGTTCGGGTGGGGGCCTGCGTAGAAGAGGAGCATTGCAATCTTCGAATCATCCGAGGCATTCTGTTTTTCGGTGGCACGGATGTACAGGTCAAATCGCTGCCTGTAGAGCTTCCAGTTGGTGCCTAGGTTCCCCGTGACTTGCATCGGCTGCGGTTTGCCGGTGTGGTCCATGTCCAGAATGGCAGGTTAGTAGGCAGGTATCGATCCACTCCTGTACCATGTGGTGTTGGGTGTTCTGACACACAGATGAGCCAACACAGTTGCATATGGTACAACACTTCTTTATTTAAACTCACTATTTACAACTTGGTCTTTGCACTCTGCACGTGGGGGGCTCCCTGCTTGTGGTGTTTCATCAGCTCTTTCTGTTCCCTTCTCCCCAGACCTACTGACCTCCAGGTGTCGTGCTCGTGCTTTTTATGTGGTTGGTGTTCTTGTCTGTGATTGGTTGTGGTGTTGTGTACTCTGATTTGCCTGTTAGTGTGTCCATCATGATGTGTGTGTTTGAATATCATGACACCATGGAGCCCAGGGGATTGTAAACCCTGTCTGTGACTTTGCGACACCGGCTCGCACATGGCCAATGGCACCGATGCCCTCAGCGATGGCCTGCAGAGACTGGGCTATGGCCTGCTGAGACTGGGGCCATGGCCTGCAGAGACTGGGCCATGGCGTTGAGCGCCTCTGCCATCTGGCGCTGCACTGGCTCATGGCCTCCTGTGAAAGGGCAGCCATGTCCTGGGCCACAGATGCCGCCTGCACAGAAAGCCCCAGGCCTCGCAAACCGTTCCCCATGTCTGACACCGTCGCACCCATTGCCTCCACCGCGGACGCCACCCGTGCGGTGTCGGCCTGGGTGGCACGTATGACTGGCACCACTCCCAGCTCCTGGGCGCGGGTGGACTCCTTCACCTGCGACTGCAGCTGCCGCAAGCCGGCCCGTCACCCCTCTTCGCTCGTCTCCGGGTCGGTGGTTGCATTGGATCTATGGGTGGGTGTGGTAACTCCAGGAACCCCGGGATCCATCTGGGCGGGCAGATGTTCGCTTGGGCTGGGCTGCCCTCCAACCGCCTGGCCCCTCTGCTGCTCCTACCTCCACCTGCTGTACCGGGACGGCTGTGTTGTGCGCACCAGTGAGTGTACCAGACGCCTCATCACTAAAGTGCCCAACCGAGGTGAGTGTTTCTGCGATGGTGGAGGGTGTTGGTGACAGCAGTGGCGTTCTGTCATGCTCTTCGTCCCACTCTGAGTCCATGGCACTTTGGGGTGGGGGTTCGTCTCCACCCATCCACTCTGTGTCACTGTCCGGTATTTTGTCTTCCTGGGTAGTGCTGTCCCGGGTAGGGGTGTCCCGGGTAGGGGCGTCCTGGGTAGGGGTGTCCTGGGTAGTGGTGTCCTGGCTCGGCTGTGACGGAGGCCTGTGGCTGCCCCTCTCGTTGCTGGGTGGCACACGCCTGCGTCGTCGCACCCACACGTGACGGGGGCGTCGTCTCCCTGTTGCTCCAGGTCCTCTCCGTCTCCCCGTGGTCTCCAAGGGACATCCTGCAGAGCGTCGCATGCCGGAGGGTCCGGGTCTCTCCGTCTCCCGTGGTGTGCGAGGGGCATCCTGCGGGCGTCGCATGCCGGAGGGTCCGGGGCTCTCCGTCTCCCGTGGTCTCCAAGGGACATCCTGCGGACGTCGCATGCCGGAGGGTCCGGGTCTCTCTGTCTCCCGTGGTGTGCGAGGGGCATCCTGCGGGCGTCGCATGCCGGAGGGTCCGGGTCTCTCCATCTCCCCGTGGTGTGCGAGGGGCATCCTGCGGGTGTCGCATGCCGGAGAGTCCGGGTCTCTCCGTCTCCCGTGGTGTGCGAGGGGCATCCTGCGGGCGTCGCATGCCGGAGGGTCCGGGTCTCTCCGTCTCCCGTGGTCTCCAAGGGACATCCTGCGGGCATCGCATGCCTGAGGGGGTCTCGCCGTCTCCCGTGGTGTGCGAGGGGCATCCTGCGGGCGTCGCATGCCAGAGGGTCCGGTTCTCTCCGTCTCCCGTGGTGTGCGAGGGGCATCCTGCGGGCGTCGCATGCCGGAGGGTCCGGGTCTCTCTGTCTCCCGTGGCCTCCGAGGGGCATCCTGCGGGCGGTCTGCATCTGCGGGGATGGGTGCCTCGACGTTTGCTCCTGCGATACACAATGAAGCATGCATGGTTAGACACGCAGGCAGTGATCGGGTGATATGGGGAGGGGGATATGGGGGAGGGGGGATATGGGGGAGGGGGGATATGGGGAATATGGGGGATGGGGGATATGGGGGATATGGGGGAGGGGGGATATGGGGGATATGGGGAGGGGGGATATGGGGGAGGGGGGATATGGGGAGGGGGATATGGGGGAGGGGGGATATGGGGAGGGGGGTATGGGGGATATGGGGGAGGGGGGATATGGGGGAGGGGGGATATGGGGAGGGGGGATATGGGGAGGGGGATATGGGGGAGGGGGGATATGGGGAGGGGGGATATGGGGGATATGGGGGAGGGGGGATATGGGGGAGTGGGGATATGGGGGAGGGGGGATATGGGGGAGGGGGGATGTGGGGGAGGGGGGATATGGGGAGGGGGGATATGGGGAGGGGGGATATGGGGAGGGGGATATGGGGAGGGGGATGTGGGGGATATGGGGGATGGGGGATATGGATATCGGGCGGGGGGGAGGCTCACCCTGCCTGCTCTGACGAGGTCGTTCACCTTCTTGTGGCACTGGGTGCCTGTCCGTGGTGTCAGGGCCGCAGCGGTGACGGCCTCTGCCACTACCCTCCACAGACGCCGGCTGTGGCGTGGGGCAACTCTGCGGCCGTGCCCGGGATACAGGGCGTCCCTCCTCTGCCTCACCGCGTCCAGGAGCGCCTCCACATCCCGTGACTGGAACCTCGGGGCTGAGCGGCGGCCGGCCATCCGGTCGGGTGTTCCGGTCGGGTATTCCGGTCGTGTGGGGGGGAGCAGCGCCTCCTTATGAGCCGTCACGCCGTGCGGCGTGTATGACGCTGCACGGCGTGAACCACGTGAGCAAGCGCGGATCCCGTCATGTCGCCGCTAGCCCATTTCGGGCCGCAGACTTCGCGACGACTAAAATGGCACCTGAGATTTTGGAGGCGGCAGCTAGGCTCCCAACTCAGGAAGACCACCAGGAGACAATCCGACGCTAAAATAATAGGCAGTCGCACCACCAGAAGGTTTCCTGTGTTCGACCATGAATGGGGGATATAGAAGGAGCCAAAAGGGTTGGAGCCGTCAGACAGGTGGGCAAACGTTTTTCACCAGAAATGGACACTTCCCAATTTCAGCTATTAGTGTCATTCTTCCCATTGAACATAGCCACCAGCTCCAATGGCCACCTGGCCTGCTCCCGGAAACCCACCCCCAATATTTAGGTGGCCTCATAGCCCAAACAACAACTGGAAAATCCAGACGGCACAGGAGGAGTGCCCTCAGGGGTCTTAATTGGCTTACCACCGCGGTTAATCAGTAAACCAGTCAACAGCCACCCCAACTCCTGCAGAATCCCATGAAAACATGAAGGTGTTGTTATGGATCTAACCCGACGATCCATTTTTGAGCCCGTGCTCCTCGCCCCACCTCCCCCTCCATCCCCCCCCCCCCCCCCCCACCCCCCCCCCCCCCCCCCCCCCCCCCCTCCCCTCACCCTCCACCACCCCGGCTCCAAGCCGGCCCCCTCAGGTTCAGGAACATTCCGCCCATGAACTCGGTTTCTCTCCCCAAAGGTGGTGACACACATGCTGTGCATTTCCAGCATTTCAGCTTTTAATTCAGGAGTCCAGCATTGGCAGCATTATGTCACCTGTGAGTTGGTTACTTCTGCATGCTGATGGATAGCATCGGAGAATTTTTCGGCAGCAAAACTGGCAATTCAGCCATCGCACCTGCACCTGTTCCCTGAAAGCGCAGTCCATTTAATCCCATTTCCATGCCTTTCCCAATAGTCTTTTATTTTTTTTACAGATATACACCCTATTATGGATTCTTCTTCCATCAGAGTTTGTGTATTTGATGTCTCAACAACCCACTACATTAAAAAAAAACCTCTTCTAACCGCTCCTTTATTTAAAGCCTTTCAGCTAAAAATAGTAAAAGTTGTCAAAGTTGTCTTTAACCTAACAATAATAGTACTCACAGAAAGATAAAATAAAGCCTGAAATGTGCTGCCACTGATTGCTGTTCAAAATGTACTTGTATGTTGCCATGGTAACTTTTGTGTTATGCTGCTTCGGATAACACAGGCTGCTGCTTGATGCAGTCTTAACTAAAGGATGCTCCAGACTCTGAAATAAGTTCAACATGTTTACTGAACTATTATCACAGTTCTTAAATGAGTTTGATTCTCTGCTAATCTAACTGCAGTAACTCAGTCTAACTGTACCAGCTTGCTGTAAGCCACGTGCTGGGGTGTGATGCTGCTGATCAACCCTGTCTAACTCTCTAGATGTCTGTCTGTGGAAAGAGGCAGGGTGTGAGTGCCTCATCCCTTTTATAGTGTTTATGTCATGCCCCCATGTGGTGATGCCACCTCTGAGTGTCCTGACTGCCCATTGGTTGTGTCCTATTCGGAGTGTTCATTAGTTGCATGTTTGCATATCGTGACATCTCTCCCTTTTTTTTTTGTTTTTTTTAGATGTATATACATGTGAATGTGTCTGTCTAATGTGACTTACTGAGGAATACAGAACAGAACAAACAAAACAAATGCTCATAAGTCCAGTCTCTGAGGCTTGCGTCTGATCCTCGTCGACCGCCGGAGAGGTGGTGGAGGGGATGACGATGTCTTGACAGGCACGACTGCGGCCTCATGATTCGAGGTGTCTGGAGGTGGCAATTCGACATGTAGAAATGGAGGGGAAAGTGGTTGTGGGCAAGCAACCTTTCGCAGTGCCCTTCGATTCCTTCGCACAATGGGGCCATCAGCCATACGTATGACATAGGATCTGGGCGTGGCCTGTCGATCAACAACAGCCGGAACAGACCACCCACCATCCGGTATCTTGATCCTGACCGTGTCTGCCAGGGATAGCACGTCCAGATCGGTGGCATGTGCGTCATAGCCCTGCTTCTGGCTGTCGCGAAGCTGCTGCATCTTCTGCAGCACCAGGACGTGATCAAGGTTGGGCAGGTGTATGGCTGGAACCGTCGTCCGGAGGTCCCTGTTCATCAGCAGTTGAGCTGGCGACATGCTAGTGGACAAGGGAGTCGCCCGGTACGCAAGTAGTGCAAGGTGTATGTTGGAAGCGGAGTCCGAGGCCTTGCGGATGAGCTGCTTAATGATGTGCACCCCTTTTTCGACTTTGCCATTGAACTGCGGATAGTGCGGATTGGAGGTGACATGCCTGAAATTGTAGCTCTTGGCAAACGTGGACCATTCTCGGCAGTGGAAGCATGGGTCATTGTCGCTCATGACGGTGTTCGGGATGCCATTCCGTGAGAATGTCTCTTTACACGCTTTGATGAGGGTCCGTGAGGTGAGGTCTGGCAGATTCAACACCTCAGGATAGTTCGAAAAGTAATCGATGATTAAGACATAGTCACGACCATTCACGTGGAATAGGTCAATGCCAACCTTGGACCACGGAGAGGTCTCTACGTCATGTGGTTGGAGCGTCTCCTTGCTCTGCGCTGGTTGGAACCTCTGACAGGTTTCGCAGTTCAGGGCCATGTCCGTGATGTCCTGGTTGATGCCGGGCCAGTAGACAGCTTGCCGGGCCCTGCGTCTGCACTTTTCTACTCCCAGGTGTCCCTCATGAATCTGCCGCAGCACCATGCTCTGGAGACGTAGCGGGATGACTATCCTGTCCAGCTTGAGCAGGATGCCGTCGATCAGCGTCAGGTCGTCCTTGACATTGTAGAATTGAGGGCATTGCCCTTTCTGCCAGCCATTGCTGAGGTTGTGGATGACTCGCTGCAACAAGGGGTCTTTGGGCATCTCTTCTCAGATGAGAACGATCTTCTCATCTGTTGCCGGGAGAGTGCTTGCACACAGTTGTACCTGCAATTCAATGTGCTGGATGATCTCCAGTGGTTCACTGGGTGAGTTGACGGAGCGGGACAATGCATCGGCGATGATGAGCTCCTTGCCCGGTGTGTACACCAAATTAAAATCATACCTCCAGAGTTTGAGCAGAGTTCTCTGCAAACGAGGCGTCATATCGTTCCGGTCCTTTTGGATGATGTGGACCAGAGGCCTATGATCCGTCTCAGCAGTAAATGTTGGCAAGCCGTAGCCATAATCATGAAATTTGAGGATGCCGGTGAGAAGACCTAAACACCCCTTCTCAATCTGCGCATATGTGGTCTCAGTGGGTGTCATTGCCCGTGACGCATATGCTACTGGTACCCAGGATGACGTGTCGTCTCTTTGAAGCAACACCGCCCCAATGCCATCCTGACTCGCATCTGTGGATATCTTGGTCTCTCGGTCTGGGTCAAAGAATGCAAGGACGGGTGCAGTGGCGAGCTTGGCTTTCAGCTCCAGCCACTTTGTTTGGTGCTCTGCCTTCCACTCAAAGGCGGTTGATTTTTTTTCACCAGGTTGCGTAGGGCCTTGGTGTGTGTGGCCAAATTCGGGATAAACTTGCTAAGGAAATTGACCATTCCCAGGAAGCGCAGTACTGCCTTCTTGTCCTTGGGGACTTTCATTGCCTCGATGGCTTTAATTTTGTCTGTGTCCGGGCGCACACCGTGTCGCAAAATCTGATCGCCCAGTAACTTCAGCGTGGATGTCCCAAAACAGCACTTGGACCTGTTTAGCTTGAGGCCATGTTCATGTATGCATCGGAATACTGTCTTGAGTCGCGACACATGTTCCTCTGGGGTTGTGGACCAGATTATGATATCGTCAACGTAGCCACAAACCCCTTCTATTCCCTCCAACATCTGTTCCATGATGCGATGGAAAATCTCTGATACCGAGATGATGCCAAATGGCATTCGGTTGTAGCAGAATCTGCCAAAAGGCGTGTTGAAGGTGCAGAGCCTTCTGCTGGATTCTTCAAGTTGGATTTGCCAAAATCTTGGGATGCGCCCAATTTTGTGAAGAAGCGCGCGTGTGCCACCTCAATCGTGATTTCTTCCCTCTTCGGGATGGGGTAATGTTCCCGCATAATGTTTTTGTTTAGATCCTTGGGGTCAATGCAGATGCGTAGGTCCCCCGAAGGCTTCTTAACGCACACCATCGAGCTGACCCAGTTGGTTGGTTCAGTGACCTTGGAGATGATGCCTTTTTGTTGTAGACTCGTGAGCTCTGCCTTCAGGCACTCTCTGAGTGGAGCAGGGACACGTCGTGGTGTGTGGACCACTGGCTTGGCATCAGGCCGCAGTAGAATCTTGTACTCGTACGGCAGCATTCCCATCCCACTAAATACATCTGGGTACTGGGTTAGGATATCGTCGATGCTGGCCTGAAGATCCGAATGGGACTGCGACGTGGTGTAGACCCTTTTATTAAGGTTCAGTTGCTTGCAGGCATGTGCACCTAGCAGGGACGCCCGTCGGGTTTAACAATCTTGAAGCGTAAGCTTGCTTGTGTGTGTCAGCTGGACACCTGCAGATGGCAGGACCCCAGTGCCTTGATTGCGTTTCCATTGTAGTCCAGGAGTTTGCAGGCAGCTGGAAGGATTGTGGGGGGCTTCGTGAGTCTTTTGAAGTCCACCGGTGAAATCAGGTTGGCGGAGGCACCTGTGTCCAGTTTGAACTGGATGGGGCAGTGGTTGACCTTCATCACTGCATGCTATTCGTCCTCGGAATCCACGGCCAGGATTGATTGGATTTGCGATGTGTCTGGTGTGGCGTATTCGCTCTTCGTAATAATGCCAACTCGGTAAGTGTTGTCCAGGTATTCATATCTGGATCTGTCGCACTGCCTGGATCAGAGTCATGCATTCGGTGTTGCACACTTCTGATGCGTCGCTGTCGGAATTGGGAGCGCTGGCTCCTGACTGGTAGTGCAGACCTGCACAGGGCTGCATAGTGGTTTGGTTTCCCACAGTTTAAACAGCGTTTGCCTCTTGCCGGGCTGTTTCTTTAAAATTGGGCGGTGCCGTAGATCGCACAAGTCATAACGGCGGTGTCATGACGCTCCGTGCGTCGTTGCGCATGCGCGGTGCGGTTCTCGGACGTCTGCACCTGCGCAGTGCGGTTTTCGACCGCTTTGTGTTCCCGATCGCATTGCGCATGCGTCGGGCCCCGGGAAGAGTGCGTGAAATGGCTGCTTTTGTCAATGTGGAGGCGCTGCATCCGGGAGATGGCCTGAACACTGTCCACCTTGTAGGAGGCTTGTTTTTCACTTTCTGCCGTTTTGTACTGTGAATAGTGATTTTTAGAGTGCTCATGCACAGTACACGTTTCAATCGCGACTGGCAGGGTCATTGCTCTTGCAGAGGGTCAGAGTGGACTCCAAAAACAATTTGGTCTCTGATCATGGAGTCAGTGATATCACCGAAGTTACAGGATTGCGCTAGCAGTCTAAGGTTAGTTAGATAGGAGTTGAAGGATTCGTCTTTACCTTGCATACTCAGATGTAGCGCTCGAAGACTTAGTTGGTGTCCACTTCGCAGTGGCTGTCGAATTTGTCCAGGATGGTTTGGTACTTCGTTTTGTCCTGCCCTTTGGAAAAGTGAAAGGAATTGAAGATCTCTATCGCATGGTCACCCGTAGTGGTGAGTAGAAGAGCTATCTTCCGAGCATTGGTCGCGCCATTGAGGTTGGATGCTTCCACGTATCGTTGAAATTTCTGCTTGAATGATTGCCAGTTGGCACTAAGATTGCTGGTGGTCCTGAGCTGATGAGGAGCCTGAATCTTGACCATTGTGCCTGTATTCAGTAGCTGGTTGTCACAGATCTTGCTGAATTGAACTAAATAGATTGAACAGTTACTCCTGGTATCATGTTGTGTTATGCTGCTTCGGATAACACAGGCTGCTACTTGATGCAGTCTTAACTAAAGGATGCTCCAGACTCTGAAATGAGTTCAACGTGTTGATTGAACTATTAACACAGTTCTGAAATGAGTTCGACTCTCTGCTAATCTAACTGTAGTAACTCAGTCTAACTGTACCAGCTTGCTCTGAGCCACGTGCTGGGGTGTGATGCTGCTGATTAACCCTGTCTAACTCTCTAGATGTCTGTCTGTGGAAAGAGGCAGGGTGTGAGTGCCTCATCCCTTTTATAGTGTTTATGTCATGCCCCCTTGTGGTGATGCCACCTCTGAGTGTCCTGACTGCCCATTGGTTGTGTCCTATTCTGAGTGTTCATTGGTTGCATGTTTGCATATCATGACAGTAACCTAGAAATCTCAGTGGGAAAATAAATATTCCTAAACGTTAATTACCTGTGCGAAAATTACCTTTGCTTAATAATAATGCATGGACTCAAATTTTCTTATCGAGTCAAAGAAAATACAAAATTGGCTGCTAGAGTTGCAAACTTTTCATCTTTATTTGTTCAATTTGTTTTTTTTTAGATTTTTCTTGTTCACAACTGCAAAGGCTGACAGTGCTGGGAGATGGAGCCTTTCTCTTTTTGTACCTAGCGTCAACATTGAACACTCCCTTATTAGATACAGTGCCAATTAAATGCAAACTAAAGAGTAGCTGGGAGAACTTTAGCAGAAGTTGGGTCTATTGAGCTGTCATCCTTTGAAAGGAACTGCGCAATGATTGACCCCATTATGGCTGCAATTGTTTCAGCAAAGAAAGGTACAGACCTGTCAGGCTGCAATCCAAGCTGTAGCTATAGGGTAATCTACAAATAAGAGTAAAATACTGCACCAACAAAAAGACGTAATCGAAGATATAAAAAGCAAATGCATTATCAATTTCAAATTCACAACAGTTTTCTCTTACTGTTGGACAAAACAAATTACACCAACATTTCACTAGGCGTCACACATTGATCACCAGCACAGAAAGAGAATAATGGGGTTATCACTGCAGAAGATACGACTATTCTTCCAACCCCTTAAAAGCAAGCCCACTGTGGAACCAAAAAATGCAATTAAAAAGTACAGAGCGAGTTAAATCACAGCAATAATTTTTCTCACTTCTTGTATCATGAATCACAGCTGATAATGTTATAATCCTTTTTAAAAAACCTTTCAAATCCAATCGTGAGGCTGACCTGTTTAACTAACTCTCAAACTGCAATCAACCGTGAATTAGAAGATCAACTTCACTTGTGGAATAATATTAGTCACACCGATGACTGCACAGTGCCTTCTATAAATATCACAGCTTGGTTAATTAATCTTGACATTTTGTTTAAATGTGCCAAATAAATGGAAGGCTGACATCATTTATGTAAAGCCAAAGATGTCATTTTTTCCTGGTAGATATCCAATTGACTGTCGGTGTGATTTTTGGATAGTCAGTGATCAGAGCTGCTGCACCTACTCCTGCCCAAAAATAGCTGAAATAAATATTACAAATGTAACAAAGCCAAATAAATTCCCTTCTGATATGCCTGATGTGTCTGTCAAACCAAAACACCTATAATAACTAAATACATCCATGCAGACAAAATCTGCTATTTGAATGAGATATATATGTCAATCTTTGATACTAGTCATATCACATTATTAAGGATCAATATCTTCTTATTACAATAAAAAGGGATTAAGAACGAGGAGTGAATTCAATAGCACCACTTTTCCTTCTCAAGGATTTCAAAAAGAAATCTCTAAGGTTTTCAGAAGGGACTAAATTCAATCGCCAAAAATGAGGATACGGCCCTCGACTAACCCGCAACAAATGATTACAATGCAGACAGCACATCAGCTTTGTGCTGCCTGCTCACTTCAATCATTTTGCCATGCAAACAGTACTAACTGCGCTGTTTTTAAAATATATATTTTTATTAAGGCATTTATAAATAAACATCAAACATAACCACAACCAAGATCAAAAAGATAACACACAGGTGATCACATCATACTAAATCAGTAATCACAACCACAACCCTCCCTCCCTACCATGCCCCCACCCTATCTGCCTCCACCTATTCTTATTATCCCCTCCCCCCCCATCCCTGCTGACTTAGCAATCCTGGAAGAAATCAATAAACAGTTTCCATCTCCGGGCAAATCCTTCCATCGACCCCATCATGGCGAACTTAATTTCCTCCAGCCAAATACCCCCGGTTTCGGCAGCTTGGAGTCCCTCCACCCCAACAGGATCCGTCTCTGGCCTACCAGAGCGGCAAAGGCCAAAACGCCAGCCTCTCTCACCCCCTGCCCTCCCCGGTCTTCTCACAATCCAAACACATCCAATTCTGGGCTCGGAACCACCTTCACCCTCAGTACCTCCGACATCATGTCAGCGAACCCCTGCCAAAATCCCTCCAGCTTCGGGACAGCCCAAAACACGTGAACATGCTTCGCGCTCCCCACCCATGCACACCGCCCAGACCTATCCTTCACCCCCTCAAACAACCTACTCATTCTAGCCACCGTCATATGTGCCCTGTGGACTACTTTAAACTGAATGAGACCCAGCTTGGCACACAAAAAGAATGCATTCACCCTCCTCAGAGCCTCCTCCCATAACCCAGCCTCCAGCTCACCTCCCAGCGCCTCCTCCCACTTTCGCCTAGCTACTCCTATCAGGGTGCCCTCCCAATCCATCAATTCTTTATTTATCTCTGACACCCTACCCTCTCCAACAGCGCCTTCTTTATGCGTGGGGTCTTCCCCGTCCACACAAATCCCAATATCAATATCACCGACCTAAAAAAGGCCTTTGAGATAGAAATCGGGAGGCTCTGGAATACAAACAAAAACCTTAGGAGCACAGTCATCTTCACAGACTGCACCCG
This sequence comes from Scyliorhinus torazame, assembly GCF_047496885.1. Classification (NCBI taxonomy): domain Eukaryota; kingdom Metazoa; phylum Chordata; class Chondrichthyes; order Carcharhiniformes; family Scyliorhinidae; genus Scyliorhinus; species Scyliorhinus torazame. The sequence goes on along the minus strand of NC_092713.1, from coordinate 282,271,124 downwards.
TCCCGCCAATTACAACGGAAGCACATCCCACCGTTTAAACTCCCCCTTCATTTACTTCACCAGGCGAGCCAGATTCAACTTGTGTAATTCCACCCCCGCGCCACCTGGATGCCCAGATACCTGAAACACACGCCCACTACCTTAGCAGCTCGCCCAGCCTCATCTCCTGCCCCCTTGCCTGGATCGGGAAGACTTCACTCTTCCCCATGTTTAAATTATACCCCGAAAACCGACCAAATTCCACCAAAATGACCATAATATCTCTATGCTTTCCAGTGGGTCCGATGTATACAGCATCAGGTCATCCTCATAAAGCGAAATCCTATGCTTCACTCCCCCCCGCCCGCCGCACTATCCCTTTCCAACGCCACACGCTTGTTGGCCAGCACCGCCATCACACGCGTCTTCATGTCTAACCCCGAATGGAAAACTTGCCCTACCACCCTTTCCTTAGCCTTGTCTGGTCCCCAATCTTCAAATGTGCCTCTTGTCAAAAGGCCACATCCGCCTTCAAACTCCTCAGGTGTGCGAAAACATGCAACCGTTTGACTGGCCCATTCAGCCCCCTCAAGTTGGTTTCACCGATCCTTTTCTGGGCTCCATGCTCCTCTTATTGATTGATGCCCATCCAAAATGGCTCAATGTACATAGGATGAAGGGAACAACGTCCCACGCGACCATAGAGAAGGTGTGTTTGTCTTTTTGCACGCGTGGCCTTCCCAAAGTGCTTGTCACTGAAAATGGTGCTCCCTTCACGAGTGAGAAGTTTGCTGGTTTTATGAAGATGCACGGGATATGGCATATTCGCACCGCCCCATATCACCCAGCATCCGATAGATTGGCGGAGTGCGCAGTGCAGACATTTAACCTGGGCCTCAAACAACAGTGTTCTGGGTCTGTGGACACTAGACTGGGACACTTTTTGCTTTGCTACAGGACCACTCCGCATAGTGACTGGGGTAGCTCCTGTGGAGCTCCTAATGGGCCGGAGACTTCATACCCGCCTCAGCATGATTTTTCTGGACATTGGCGCAAACGTACGTCGCAATCAATGCAGTGGCATTGTTCTTCTTGACATCGGCCTGCTGGCAATTTGCATCCGAAGACTTAGTGTTCATTTGCAATTTGGCTGGAGACGATTAGTGAGTCTCCGACGTTATCCTTCGACAAACGGGGCCGATCTCTTACCAAGTGCAAGCCCAGGGTCATGTTCAACGTAAGGATCTGGACCACACCAGGTCCAGGAGGCCACCTCTTTGGCAGATTCCTCGTCCCCGGAAATTGTTTTCCCAGCCACAGCAGGTAACGGATCCAGATACAATGGATGCTCATCCTCGAGAACTGCCTCTGGCACCGTGCTTACAGCCTGCTGCTCGGGTCGCTACAGAACCCCACAAAAATAGGGACGCCAAGGTGGTGAAGGTTCTCGGCTCTGACTCCAAGAGGAATATGCAGGATGTCTCCAAGGGGGAGCCCTCGGGTCCACTGCCCATGGACTTGCAGCCGTTACAGCGTTCATCTCGGAAGTGCCGTTCGCCTTCTCATTATACACCGTCCGATCTGCCGCCTTGTACGCATGACGCCAGCCTGATATCAAAAGAGTCCGAAGCCCTCCTTCGCCAGTGTCTTCTGCAGATTCTTTGGACTGTGGGTGAGAGGGATTTTATAACCTTCCTGGATGCTATTGGCTATGGCCAATTGGTTACCTCACGCCTCTTGGGGAATATGAACTCCCCCAATGAGTGTAGGCTAACAGGAAGCATGCTGTCATGGCTGTTAGTGACACAGGTGATTGCTTCGTCAGACCATCCTGAAAGTCCGATCTGCGTGTTCAACCTACCCAGTTGATGAGGTGTGATATTCTGCTTTATTCCATTAAATGTCATGAACTTCTGGAATTCCGCACTTGTGAATGCCGTTCCGTTATCCGAGATCAGTACTTCTGGAATTCCGTGGATGGCGGTGAAACATTGCCCACAGTTTCTCAGTTGTGCTGTATGAAGTTGTGGACTTCATTCCAAATACCTCCATCCATTTCGAATGGGCATCCATTAGCAAAAGGCTGCAATGGCCTCCCACAGGATTCTCCCCATTGATTGAATTTGTACCTTTGTAATATAGACTGAGGGCTTAGGGTGGCAATACGCCTTTGCTAAATCAATGAGCTCTGCAAACATCTTTGTGAAGGCAGCATCTGGGAACATTAAACTCTTGATCAATTTATATGTCTGGGTGCCACATGTAGCCAGCAATATACCTTTCTTCTTATCTTCCCCCTTTATTTCCTTAGCACGGAAAATATATTCCAAATGCTCCACACGCTGTACCCAGCCTTCTCCAGCAGCATCAACAGCTTCTAATTTTCCAAAGAGAGGCATGACCACTTTTTGCTCTTTTGCAGGCAAGACTCGATTGGACTTGTTCTGCAACTCTTCACTTTTTTTCATAATTCTTTCTACATTGCAATCTGAGTCACTGTTGTTTTCCTCGTCGCCAATGTAGTAAATGCAATAATTGCTGACCACCAGTTAGCTAACTACCAATGATGGGTTTATTATCAATACCAACCATATACATAACACTATAATCGATGTCTTCATTCTGAGCACCGGGATCCCCAAAAAAACTGGCTTCAAAAGCCCATGCTGTGCACCAAAATCCCTGCGCTCATTCCCCATTGGATGATTGGGTCACATAACACTTCTGATACATACTCCCTTCAAGGGGCTAGCTATTACTCACATTAAGTGTGATTTTCCCCAAAAGTGCGCGCATGCACCATAGACTTTATTTTGGCGCCATAAGGGCATATGTTGCCCCCAGAATCTGTGTACGAAGGAGCCCAATTTCTCACCCAAATTCATTTTATACAACCAGGATTGTTAAGTACGAAAAATGAGTATCCATGATTTTTCTACTTGTGTTGTACCCAATTGAACAATTTTGCTGTACTTCCTCTTTGGTGTGTCATTTTGTACATCAGATCCCATAATAATAGGGTACAGTTTCTGTCAAAAATAACAGTAAATGCGCTGTTTCGTGTTGGTTGCTGAGGATGCAGAAAAGAAAACTGATGGATTTTTGATAGATGGTGTAGGCGCAAACTAATAGCCTGCCCATCGTCAACTGAATGCTTCAACAACTCTGATCGGCAAAGAATGGCTTGTTCTGTGTTTGAACTATAATATGGTTGAGACAGATGATTACACTATCGGAGAGAGATTTGCAGTCAGAGCAAAACTTCATTATATACATAGCTGAGACTCAATGTAGAAACTCTTGTATTAATTCTGATAAAGCACAGACATGGTGAAACACTCAAAACCCTTATGATAATTCCAGTCATGGTCTTGAGGAGGACTTTTAGCTGGACAATGACCTAGAAATCCAATTATGGAGTGCCCCTTTCAGGTAGTAAATGGGCTACAATGTGTCCAATATCATGTTTGACGTATGTATACAAAGCCTGGGAAGGAATTGCACCATCTTCCATGTTGCCATAAAAAAGGTCACCACGGCTTTTGCCAAAAAAGTTAAATCGCTGCAATGCTGCAAAGGATGGACTCTAATGTCGCGATTCAAAGGGAAATCGTGCTTCAAACAAGAGTTGAGTCTTTCTGTTAAGAGTAGATGGGTTAATGATAATTAGTAAGTTTTTTCTCTGGAGAACGAAACTTGAATTGTAACTTCATTCTCTTTCATTAGATCCCAGATTTGCCTATTCTGTTCTGAACACCATCCCCTAGCTACGAATCCCATCACTCTCCCTGGCAACAGTCCGAGACTAAGCAAATATGTTCGCAAATTTGGTGCGATATGTAATCTTAGATGAACTTCCATCCTCATGTTTGTGTCATCACTAAGAATGCCTATTAGCAGCTCTGTAATATCCACTCGACTTCACTCCTGTCTCAGCTTAGTTGCTCCTGAAACCCTCATTAATGTCTTCAATATCTTTAGGCTCAACTATTCCAATAGACTCCCGGCTCGTCTCCCACATTCTACCTTCTGTAAACTTCAGGTCATCCAAAACTCTGCTGAATGTGTCTCAACCCCTAGCAAGTCCCATTCCTCTATAACCGCTTTGCTCGCTGATCTGCATTTGCTTCCGATCAAGTAACATCAAGGAACAGGGAGGAGAAAGTTCCAGTGATCATCAAGCCTTAAGTGGAAAGTGTATCCAGGCGGGGGGGGGGGGGTTCTGATGAAGGTACCCCCTCCCCCAACCCACAACACTCTTTCCTACCTGAGATAGAACTCTGTTCATTTTCGGGTTTGGCACCTGAACTGTCATCTGACCACCAGTCTAAAATTGAGGCTGGACAGAAACATGCCCTTAAGTGACCAATAAGTGGCTACTTACAGGCCTTAATCTGAGGCCCCACCCACCCCAGCGTAAAATCATGAGCAGGTCACACCGGGTGGGATCCCAGAGAGAGTGTTGTCCAAGCGGTATCATGCCCCCCGCCCACCATCCCCCCAGAATCCGCCAGCAGAGGAGGAGTGTAGAATTCTGGCCCTTAATTTCAATTCACTACCCGTCCTTGTCCCTCCCTGTTGCTGTAATCCTTCAGCCGCACAACCCTCCAAGATATCTGTTCTCCTCTAATTTTGGCCGATTGTGCATTTCCAGTTACAATTTCTCCATTGTTAGTGCTCATGTCCCGAGTTGCCTCGGCCCCGAGCTCTGGAAGTCTATACCTACATCGCTCGGCCTCTCCCCGTCACCTTCCGTCTTGAAGATACTCCTCTTTGACCAAGCTTTTAGTCACCTGGCCTAATTTCTCCTTACATCGCTCAGTGTCATCCTTCTCTTTATAATGCTGCTGTGAAGTGCCTTGAGACATTGATTATGTTAAAGATGCTTTAGCTGTTGTTGTTGATAGAGGATGTGAAATGGGCCAGTGGATAGATAATTTCTTGCACAGGTTGGAGAGCCTCCTGGAAAGGCAGTTAAGACTGATGTGCCCCCGGCTGGCCTCACACATTTACTTGACGTCACCCAAAACTCATCTGCCTTTGTCTTTATTTGCACCAGATCCCATTCACTAATCACTCCTTTGCCTGTTGATTTACATAGGCCCTGAGATAGCTGCACTCCTCTAATTTTGCCCTCTTCAGCACCACTGATCTTAACTGTTCCACTGATTGGTGGCCCTGTCTTCAGCTTCCATCGCCTGAATCTTTTGAATTTCCTCCCTGAACCTCTCTGCCTTAGTCCCTCACATTGCTCCTTCCACACTCTTCTTAAAACCCACTTCTTCAGCCACACCTTTGGTCATCATTCCCAACATTGCATCTCACATTGCCAATTGTGATTGAATGTATTCCTAGCGGTTTCATCACCTGACTTGCGCCCATACTCCAGCCATTACTCGGCCAACACACCATCCATCCGTATGACACACTGCCTTCCTGCGCCACTTGGAAAGCAAAAGGACTCATTACTCAATTAGATGACACTGGACTGTCAGCCAAGCAGCACTTTTTTCCCCCATTTTCAATAATCCTACATCGGGTAAAGAGAAATGTTCAAAGAAAATGTTAAAAAACAAACCATTTGTTTAATCTCCCTGTGATTTTTCCCCGGGGCTGCATGCAGCAGTGGCCTGGAAATTGATCTTCAATTCTGGAGAGTTCAGGCCAGTCCTGGAGAGTTGGCAACCTTAATTGCATCACTCGATTTTGGTGACAAACCTTGCTTTGTAATGTTCCTGTGAATCGCCATTGGATATTTTCTTAGAGGCATTATCCAAAGATAGATTCTTATTATTGAGTTTTTTGGGTTATATTCAAAGCCAGAAAAGAGAAATTGCTTAAAATACGCAGAAGATCTTTTAGCCTATGAAAAGAGAAAACGGAAGTTAACAGTGTGGGTCACGTACACTGACTTTTATTGCATTTCTAGTTTTTATTAAAAGTTTCCAGCATTTTTGGTCATTTCATTTACTTTGGCTCGGCTGTTCCACTTTACCAAACAGGGCAATATAAATACAGGGAACTTACTGTTATGGTGGTATTACCACCTCAGCCCTTTATTTTTGTCAGACTTCTGTGTGGAGTCACTCTTGTAGAGATCATTTCATCAGTATCAGTTGAATCAGATTCACTACCATTGTCATTTTATATGTGATTAATGTCTGCCAACATTTCTTTCTTTGAGTCATTCACTGCCCAATGAGCTATCCTAATTCATATATGCCCTACTATGAGTATCTCATGTGCCATCTGCAGTACTTCCCTCAGACTCTCTGTAACCAGGTGAGGCTACCGCCTTTACTCCTCTCAAATCATTCCCCAAAGGTAAGTCTACTCTGTCCATGAGAATTTCCTAACCACCCCGACCACTACTGGACCTGACACTAACTTACCCTCTAAATGTCCTCTATACAATGGAACTGGGATATAATCCACACTCATTCCATTCACTAATCTTGGGCGGGATTCTCCGCAATTCGCGCGATGTCCGCCGCCCGGCGCCAAAAACGGCGCAAATCAGTCCGGCATCGCGCCGCCCCAAAGGTGCAGAATTCTCCGCATCTTGAGGGGACGAGCCCTCACCTTGAGGGGCTAGGCCCGCGCCGGAGTGATTTCCGCCCCACCGGCTGGCGGGAAAGGCCTTTGGCGCCCCGCCAGCTGGCACGGAAATGACTTTGCCGTGCGACGCATGCGCGGTAGCGTCAGCGGTCGCTCACGGCATCCCCGCGCATGCGCAGTGGAGGGGGTCTCTTCCGCCTCCGCCATAGTGAAGACCATGGCGAAGGCGGAAGGAAAAGAGTGCCACTACGGCACAGGCCCGCCCGCGGATCGGTGGGCCTCGATCGCGGGTCAGGCCACCGTGGGGGCACCCCCCGGGGCCAGATCGCCCCGCGCCCCCCCCCCCCCCAGGACCCCAGAGCCCGCCCGCGCCGCCTTGTCCCGCCGTTCGAAAGGTGGTTCAATCCACGCCGGCTGGCGTGGGTTGACAGCAGCGGGACTTCGGCCCATCGCGGACCGGAGAATCGCCCGGGGTGGGCCCGCCGACCGGCGATATTTCCGCCGACCGGCGCGGCGCGATTCGGGACACGGCGGAGGCGGGATTCACACCAGCCCCCGCCGATTCTCCGACCCGGTGGGGGGTCGGAGAATCGCGTCCCATAGCTTTCATTGAGCTCTCTGAAGGGCAAGTCAACCCATCTCCAGTAGGAGAGTTTCAGTAGCACCTGTTATGGGTTTGGCTACATCATTTGCGGAAGATGGGGGCGATCCTCCCCCAGACAAAAACTCTGCATATCTCTTCTATACCTCATTCATCACACTTGCTCCCACAGCATAGTTTACCTCAGGGTAAGTCCAGTTAAAGCTACAACCTCCCTGTAGTATTTTTCACTTTTGTTCCCTTTTCGCAATCCTCTTAACTGCCACCAGTTCCATGGGCTTCCCTTGCAACTTCTAACGTGCTGAATGAATGTATCCCAGCTTGTTACAATGGTAACACTTAGGTTTCCGAGTCTCACCTCCGCCTTCAGTACCTTCTTTCCTGGGTCTGAGGAACAGATCTCGGAGAATTCCCAGACAGCCATTCTTTACCTTGGCTTCCTGCCTGCCTTACACTCTCACACTTCCTATCCTTTTCAAAATTATGGGTTTATAAAATGAAAATCGCTTATTGTCACAAGTAGGCTTCAAATGAAGTTACTGTGAAAATCCCCTAGTCGCCACATTCCGGCGCCTGTTCGGGGAAGCTGGTAAGGGAATTGAACCCACGCTGCTGGCCTTGTTCTGCTTTACAAGTCAGCTGTTTATCCCACTGTGCTAAACCAGCCCCTTTATGGAACAAAGGTTTAAATTTATGGTTTAGCTCATAATCGTCAGTCTTAATTGCTGCCTGCCTAGCATTCTTACACCATCTGAATGTAGAAGGTGGGAAATTCTTAAATTCCTTTAAGAGAAGGACCTCTTTCATAGCCTCATGGTTGGTTGCAACTCCTAATACTCGTACCCATCGATCAAAATTGTTCTGCTTAAACCTTTCAAATTCAACATACATCTGTCCCAGCTGTCTTCTCAAATTCCGAAACTTTTGATGTATGCTTCGGGAACCAATTCAATATGCATCAGAATAGCCTTTTTCACCTCGTCATAATTCTTAGTCACCCGTTCTGAGAGGGAAGCATAAATGTCCCCTGCCTGAGAGGAAGTGAGGGCGGGGGGGGGGGACAACGGGGAAGGAGGGGAACTATAGACCGATCCAGAGGGCAGCGAAATGTACATAGGGTCAGTTAAATTAAGGACAAAATAAACCAGGTTTGTAAGGTGTAAACACAATTACTGTTCACTTATAACAAGAACTATAATGAACTATTCAGCAAATACAACTGGTTAACTATTAATTAATTCCTAACTCCCCACTTTAACTTCCACCCCCACCCACCCACCCCCCCCCCCCCTCCTCCACCCTCTACACACACACACACAGACACACAAGACAGACAAAGACAGAGGGGTGGAAAGGGGTAAAAATAACAAGCAAAAGGATTTCAGATGATGGTTTTTAGCACACCTTCCTTCACAGCAAGCTTGCAAGTTAAAATCTCTGTCCACAGCCTGCAATCGTCTTCTCTGTATATTCATTCATCCAGTTTCTCTGCAACTTCAGAAGTACAGCAGTCACAGCCTTTCTGGAGAGTGAGTAGCAAATTCTGCTCATTGTTTGCTGGCTGTACTGGTTTTCCTGGATATATATTCATTCAGGTACCCTGCAGGTTCAGAAATACAGCACCCACAGGGTTTCTGGAGAGAAGGAGTAAAGAGAGTATGATCTTCTCCAGGCTGCCAGGAGTCAAACTGAAACTCCTTGAGACTCTGAAAAACATTCCACTGGGATAGATCCAATCACCACCCGTTACTAGGCAGAGTATGGCCCTTTGGGCCAATTCATTGGCTAGCAGTGAATTAATCAAACCAATTCCCATCCCATGTCTCTCTCTTTGGTGCCAACATGTCTCAAGCCTCCTGTTCAAACCAGCAGGAACTAGTATTGACTCCTGTAACTTCTGAATTCTGCTCCTTGACTTGAAGATACATGTCCAGTAATCCAGCTTGACTTAGAGATACATGTCCATTAATTAGCCAGGGATCAAAAATCGGAACAGCAAAATAAAAAAAAGAGAAAATAAGGGAATAAACAGGAAGGACCCTAACAAATAGAATAAGGTACATCAATTACTCTGGTAATTGAAGGATAAGTGATCAACAATCAATAGTCAATAAGAGTTGGATTTTATTATTTCTGTATTTTCCCACTAATATTTCTTATGAAAGAATTAATATTCACTTCTAATTCACTCCCTCCACCACCATTTCATAGCGTCCGCATTGTGTACCATCTACAAGATGCATTGGAGCAGCTCACTAAAGTTGCTTTGACAATACTTCCTAAACCTGCAACCTCTACCACCTAGGACGGTGCAGCACATTCCCCTCAATTCACACACCAACCTGACATGAAACTATATCGCCGTTCCTTCACTGTCACTGGGTCAAAATCCTGGAACCCTTTTTTTCACAACACTCAAAGTGTTTCGAGAACACATGGTCAAGAGTGCAGCTCACCGCAGTGTTCTCTAAGGCAATTGGGGAGGAGCAGTAAATGCTGGTCTCGCCTGCGATACCCACATCCCCTGAAGAATTTTTTTTTTTTAAAAGGCGCAGATGAGCAGAAACGTATTGAATAGAAAATAGAAAATTCAGGTTGCCTTTCCACATTCTGCAGAGCCAACCACATCACATTCCTACAGACAACTGCAAACATGACCTACTGCTGCACACAACATTTAAACAGTCACAATTTTTGGTTTGTGCACAATAGTTAGGGATATAATTCAGCTAAACATATTTGAGGGAACATTGAAAATTAAAGTTAAGTAAATTGAATCCTGCAATGCAAGATGTTTAAGAAACATGCTTAAACAAATATAACATATCAGTATTCACATGCACTGTTGTATTTAACTGATGTACAGTCATATAAAACCTGCTGTCATTTTCTATGCAAAAATGGAGATCTTACTGTCGGCTGTAGTGGCGTGTGTTTAAGCTTTAACTGTCTGTGTGCAGATCTTTCTTCAGTTATCACTGGCTGTCATTTGTTCAAATCTGTCAATCTCCTCTGTATATTTGTCTTGGCCGTGTGCGGACCAGAATTAATTTTGTAACTACAGCAACTGTAGACCTGCTTCCGCTAACTGCCGAACAGAGTCTGGAGCAGTCTACAGATATTGTGACATTATGGACCGTTATGATGGATGTTCATAACCCGGAGTTCCCAAACACTGGGTTCCAAACTCAGTTCAGCTACTCGATGAGACAATTCTCCAATGGGAGAACAAAGAACAAAGAAAAGTAAAGCACAGGAACAGTTCCTTCAGCCCTCCAAGCCTGTTCTGATCATGGTGCCCTGACTAAAAAAAAACCTTCTGCCCTTACTCGATCTGTATCTCTCTATTTCCTCCCTGATCATGTATCCATCCAGATGCCGCTTAAATGTTGCTAATGTGCCTGCTTCCACCACATTCTCTGGCAGCGCGTTCCAGGCACCCACCACTCTCTGCGTGAAAAACGTACCCTGCACATCTATCTGATCTCCCCTCAGCCTCCGTCTTTCCAACAATCTTCATGACATCCGCAAACTTACTAATCAGACCACCCACATTTTCCTCCAGATCATTTACATATACTACAAACAACAGAGGTCCCAGCACTGATTCCTGAGGAACACCACTGGCTACAGATCTCCATTCTGAAAAACATCCTTCCACCGCTACTCTCTGTCTTCTATAACCAAGCCAGTTCTGCATCCATCTAGTCAGCCCACCCCGAATCCCATGTGCTTTTAGTTTTTGTACCAATCTGCCAAATGGGACCTTATCAAACGCCTTTCTAAAGTCCATATAAACTACATCCACAGCCCTTCCCTCATCAATTTTCTTTGTCACCTCTTCAAAAAACACAATCAGGTTGGTGAGACAAGACCTTCCCCATCCAAAACCATGCTGCCTGTTACTAACGAGTCCATTTTCCTCCAAATGTGCATATATCCTCTGTAGAGGTGAAAATATCCCCCGCAGGCCTTTGAACGAGTAAAAAAGCAGTTTATTATATCAGAGCTCTGGGAGGAAGGCCTGAGGCTCCACAGCCTTAGACAGCGCACTTTATCATTTGAGCTAAAGTTCACATTGGGTTAATATACAGATTCAAAGGGTGGAGTTAGCTCGTACTCGCATTTACATATAACCAATCAACTTTATTCGCGTCATAATTCATTACATGCAACTAGTCACTTCTCCATTATCTGAGTCCATGCTATAAATGGTTATTAGTTTGTAACCTAGGAGCCTCTTCCTGTAGTTAGCCAGGCAGCTATAGATAACTTAAGACATGCATACCTTGGGCAAAGTTTGTCAATGGTCCATTGTCTTGAACTATGCACCTGGTGATGAGTCATTTGTTTTGCACACAGGGATGCTATTTCAGTAGAAGATACAGAAAATACATCGAACTGCAGGATTATATGTAATTTTGCAACATAGTTAGAAATTAATTATATATTATAAAAAGCAGAATTTCCCACAACCATCTAATGTGAAACGCAGAATTTTCCCACCAACATCCTGTCCCTTAGTATCTTTTCCAAAAGTTTCTCACCACTGATGTAAGGCTCACCGGCCTATAATTTGCTGGATTGGCCATGCTTCCTTTCTTAATCAAGGGACAAACATAGGCTATTCTCCAGTCCTCTGGAATCTCCCCTGTGGTCAAAGAGGATGTAAACATATCTGTTAAGGCCCCAGCTATTTCTCCCCTTGCCTTGCCTCCCGCAGTAAACGGGGATAGATGTTTATTTACTATAACAATATATACATAACAGTAGCAGTAACTTCCCTTGCTACCTTCTCCTTCCTCCTGGTTCCTGGACTGGCCAGCTTATTTATAGTAGGAGTTTCTCCGCCCCCCTCATTGGGGAAGTTCATACTCCCATAGGATTGTGGGATAGTCATTAGTCCTCAGCCAATCGTCAGTAGGCAGGTTATAACATCCCTCCCCCCCAAAGTCCAAGGAATCCACCGTAGGCCCTGGCGAAGGAAGGCGTCGAACTCGTTTGGCCGCAGGCCGGACGCCATTTGCACGCGGCGCTGGATCAGGCGGCGTATAACGAGACGGAGACCGGCGCTTCCGTGTTGAACGGCGCGGTTGTACATCCACGGCCTGTGGACCCGAGGATTCCCCCTCTGATTCATCCTGTGTCTCCATCTCTGAGTCAGAGTCTGCTGCCTCCGTCATGTCAGCGTCTCTATCCCCATTCGGTCCCGTCACGACCTGCGCAGGCTTCGAGTGAGGCACCAGTGGAAGATTTGGAGGACTACCTTCCCTTGTTTCTGGTCTTTGCCGCTGTTGAACTGAGCTCCGGGGGCGGGGAATCTTTTGCGGGGATGATCTTCTGGACCGGACGTGGTCTACATGTTTTCGCTGGAGACGACCCTGGGCTTGCACTTGGTATGATATAGGGCCCGTTTGGTGAAAGATTACACCAGGAACCCATTGGGCACCACCAGCAAAATTCCGCACAAATACTGGGTCACCGGGCGCAAACTGCCGAATCGGACGATGCCGAGACAATCCCGGTCCCTGCCGTTCTTGTGTGTGGCGTACTTTTGCGCCAATGTCCGGGAAGACCATACTAAGGCGGGTGCGAAGTCTCCGGCCCATTAGGAGTTCTGCGGGAGCTACCCCAGTCACTGTATGGGGGGTGGTCCTGTACGTAAACAAAAACCGAGCCAGTCTCGTGTCCATTGATCCGGAAGACTGCTTCTTTATGCCTCTTTTGAATGTTTGCACTGCACGCTCTGCCAACCCATTTGAAGCCGGGTGGTAAGGCTCAGTGCGGATATGGCGGATGCCGTTCGTCTTTGTAAGCCTAGCAAACTCCTCACTCGTGAATGGAGTGCCATTATCCGTGACCAGCACCTCGGGGAGGCCATGCGTGCTAAATGATAAATGCATTTTTTCAATTGTTGCGCAGGACGTTGTCCCCTGCATCATATGCACCTCCAGCCATTTGGACTGGGCGTCAATTAGTAGAAGGAACATGGATCCCTGAAAAGGGCCTGCGAAATCTGCATGTAAGCGTGCCCAAGGCCGCCCTGGCCATTCCCAGTGATGTAGGGGCGCGGCCGGCGGAAGCTTCTGATGCTCCTGGCAAATGGAGCAGTTTTGGGCCACCTTCTCAATGTCGGTGTCGAGGCCTGGCCACCAGACATAACTCCGGGCAAACATTTTCATCTTGGTCACGCCCGGATGCCCATTGTGCAAGTCTGATAATATCAGCTCCTGGCCTTTTTCCGGGACAATCACATGCGTCCCCCACAAGAGGATGCCGTCTTCCACGCTGAACTCTGACAGCTTGGAGGAAAATGCCCGCAACTCGCCTGGGAGCTGTCTATGCTGCCCACCATACAGGACTATGTGCCGAACCTTTGACAGGACTGGCTCCGTCTGGGTCCACTCACGGATCTGTGATGCCGTGACAGGCAAGGTGTCCATAAAATTTAGGGTTGCGACCACCTCACCGGTCGTGGGGGTCGACATGGGGCCGGTTGATAAAGGCAATCGGCTCAGTGCGTCGGCATTTGCTATCTACGTACCTGGTTTGTGCTCCAGAGAATACTCATATGCAGCAAGCAACAAAGCCCAGCGCTGGATCCGTGCAGAAGCAATGGGCGGTATTGGCTTATCCTCTCTAAAGAGTCCCAGCAGGGGCTTATGATCAGTCACGATAGTGAAATGGCGGCCGTACACATACTGGTGGAAGCGTTTCACCGCGAAAACAACTGCCAGGCCCTCCTTCTCGATCTGCGCGTACTTTTTCTCCGCTGCAGTCAATGTGCGGGAGGCGAAAGCTATCGGTCGCTCGGCCCCGTTCTCCATCTTGTGGGACAGGACAGCCCCAATACCATACGGGGATGCATCACATGTGACGAGCAAAGGCTTTCCCGGATCATAGTGGGTTAGTAACCCAGACGACGACAATTGTTGCTTTACCCGCCGGAAAGCGGTTTCTTGCGGCTGACCCCAAACCCAGGTGTGATTTTTCTTTAGCAGCAGGTGTAAAGGGGCCAGCGTAGTTGCCAGATTGGGGAGGAACTTCCCGTAATAGTTTACGAGACCGAGAAAAGAACGAAGATGCGAAGTGTCAGTCGGGGTGGGGGCATGTTGAATTGCACGCACCTTCTCTGCGACGGGGTGCAGACCCTCGCGGTCCACCCGATAACCTAGGTAGACTACTTCTTTTGCCTGAAATACGCACTTTGTGTGACGTAAACGGACTCCAGCCTCCGAAAGGCGTTTAAGGACAGCCTCCAGATTTTCCAAATGCTCTTGCTCCGACTTCCCTGTAATCAACACGTCGTCTAGGTAGACAGCCACACGTGGTAAACCTCTCAAAATGCCCTCCATAACACGTTGAAAAATTGCGCAGGCAGAGGATACTCCAAAGGGCAACCGTGTATATTCATACAGGCCCCGGTGTGTGTTAATTGTTACATATGGTCAGGAGGCAGGGTCCAGCTCCAACTGCAGGTAGGCGTGACTCATATCTAATTTTGTGAATGAGAGTCCGCCTGCAAGTTTCGCGTAGAGATCCTCTATGCGAGGCATTGGGTATCGGTCTAGTCGGGAAACTGTATTCACTGTAAGTTTATAGTCGCCACACAAGCGAACTGTGGCATCTGGCTTCATTACTGGTACAATTGGTGCTGCCCAGTCAGCAAAACGGACGGGCCTGATAATACCCAAACTCTCCAAAAGAGTGAGCTCCCCTTCTACCTTCTCGAGCAAAGCGTAAGGCACTGGGCGCGCCCGGAAATAGCGCGGCGTGGCTCCTGGTTCAACTTGGATACGGGCTACGGCCCCTTTTATTTTCCCCAAACCAGGCTGGAATACCTCTGGGTATCGTCCTAGCACCTCAGTCAACCCTCCAGAAACTGTTTGGAGGATGTGCTGCCATTGCAACCGCAAATGGCGCAACCAGTCCCGACCCAACAGGCTGGGCCCATGGCCACGCACTACGATAAGTGGGAAACGCCCCTCCTGGCGTCCATAGACAACAGGGGTCATTGTAGTTCCTGCAATGTCCAGTGGTTCCCCCGTGTAGGTGGCCAACCAGGCCTGTGAGTCAGTTAATGTAAGGGTCTGTATACCCTGCTTGATGCGGTCGAATGTCCTCTGGGCGATCACGGAGACCGCTGCGCCAGTATCCAACTCCATCTCCAGCGGGTGGCCATTGACCCGTACTGTCACCTTAATGGGGGCCACACAGGGAGCTGCCACACAATGCAGCTGCAGGCAGTCGTCCTCCGTCGCCACGTCCTCAGGAGTGGTCGCCGCAGGTTCATCCACATGGAAGGTACGGCCTCTGGGCTGGTCCCAGTTACGGCCCCTGGGCTGGTCCCAGTTTCGGTCGGAATGACGGCGCCTCTGGCGTCCCCAGGGCCGCCGTCCGCGACGGGGTCGGCGCCTACAAGTCTGACACGGACATGGCTCCTCATCCATTGGCTCTGGAGAAGGCTCCCTTCGGGGAGGAATGTCCGATGGCCACTGGCGTCGGTCTGGTCGTTGCCTCGCCCAAGGTACCGCAGGAGTGCGGGGGGACGTTTTTGGGCGGAAAGGGTTGCGCCCCAAGGCATGCACTTCCATTCCCTGTAGCTCCTGTACTCCTCGCTCTGCGCTCTCTCGGGACAAGACTATTTGTATTGCCTGTTGAAAAGTCAATGTTGGCTCCGCTAACAACTTTCTCTGGGTGGCCGCATTGTTAATACCGCAAACCAAACGGTCGCGTAACATTTCTGACAAGGTCTCACCATAGTCACAGTATTCCGCAATCCCGCGTAGCCTGGATAAAAAATCGGCAAGGGATTCTCCAGGGGTCCTCTCAGCGGTATTAAACTGGTAACGCTGGACTATCGTGGACGGGGTTGGGTTAAAGTGTTGCCCCACTATATTCACAAGTTCGTCAAACGTTTTGGTGTCCGGCGCAGCTGGGTACGTAAGGCTCCTAATCACCCCAAACGTATGCGGCCCGCAGGCGGTGAGCAATATGACCACCTGGCGCTCGTTTTCAGTGATATTGTTTGCCCGGAAATAGTAACGCATCCGTTGTGTGTACTGGTTCCAGCTTTCCAGCGCAGCATCAAAAACATCCAAACGTCCGTACAGAGGCATGGTATAATAGAAAACAACTTCCGACTTCCGGGTGCGGCGATGACCAGCTGAGTCGCACGTTTCGGCAGCTCCCGGTGAAACGGACTTTTGGGCTCTTGATAGGAGCCCCAACGGCAATTTTAACGGCTAAAAACACCGTGCGGTAAACCAGAAGGGAATTCCCCCTGGACACGGATGGAAAAAGGAGAGGAAAGTGGCCGGATTGCAGCGGATCCTTTGGAACAGCGGCAAGGAAGGCAAGCAAAAACCAAGATGGCGTCGGAAGGTGGCAGTTTCACATGGGGCCCTGAACAACAAGAGTTCTTGAAATGCTGCGTGGAAGAGATAAAAAAGGAAATGAAGAAAGAGCTGTTGGCCCCGATACTACAGGCGATTGAAGGGCTAAAGGAGGAACAAAAGACCCAGGAGCGGGAGCTTCGGGTCGTGAAGGCGAAGGCAGCCGAGAATGAGGACGATATACAGGGCCTGGTGGTGAAGACGGAGATACAGGAGGCACATCAGAAACGATGTGTGGAGAGGTTGGAGGCACTGGAAAACAACGCAAGGAGGAACAACCTGAGGATTCTTGGTCTTCCTGAAGGTGTGGAGGGTGCGGACGTCGGGGCATATGTGAGTACGATGCTGCACTCGTTAATGGGAGCGGAGGCCCCGGCGGGTCCGTTGGAGGTGGAGGGAGCATACCGAGTTATGGCGCGAGGACCGAGAGCAGGAGAAACTCCCAGAGCCATAGTGGTGAGATTCCTCCG
Source organism: Scyliorhinus torazame (assembly GCF_047496885.1). Classification (NCBI taxonomy): domain Eukaryota; kingdom Metazoa; phylum Chordata; class Chondrichthyes; order Carcharhiniformes; family Scyliorhinidae; genus Scyliorhinus; species Scyliorhinus torazame. The sequence goes on along the minus strand of NC_092713.1, from coordinate 282,254,121 downwards.
TTTTAAGGATAGAGAAATGGTCCTTAGATGGGCGAAGAAAACTCGGAGCAGTAAATGGGAGAACGCGGTGATCCGCGTTTATCAAGACTGGAGTGCGGAGGTGGCGAGAAGGAGGGCGAGCTTTAATCGGGCCAAGGCGGTGCTTCATAAAAGGAAGATAAAATTTGGAATGCTGCAACCGGCAAGACTGTGGGTCACATATCAAGGGAGGCACCACTACTTTGAGACGGCGGATGAAGCGTGGACTTTTATTGTAGAAGAAAAACTGGAATGAGTGGATTATTAAAAAGAACGTTTGGACAAAGTGGTGGGGCGAATGGGGGGGGCGAAGAGGGGTTTTATGTTCTAATCCTGCGGTGTGGTAACTTTTCTCTCTCCCACAGGGGGTGATGGTGGGAGGTGGGGAGGGAGAGGAGATGGGGCGTTGGCCATGGGGGGCGGGGCCAAGGGAGAAGCGCGGGCTTGGCTCCCGCGCTATGATAATTATGGCGGGAATAGAGAAGCAGGAAGGAGGGGGCGTCGCACGGTGCGAGCCGTGGTCACGGGGGGAAGCCGGGATCAGCCAGAGTTTGCTGACTTCTGGGAGCAACATGGGGGGAGTAATTACGCTAGCGGGGGGTCTAGCGGGGGGGGGGGGTGGGAGGGGGGAATTACTGGGTTGCTGCTGCTGGGGAAAGGGGGGAGCGGGTACGGGAGAGGATGGGCGGGGGGGCACCGCCTGGGGGAGATACAGCTGCGTGGGAACTGGGTGAGAAGCTGGAAAAAGATGATGGCTAATCGGCAAGGGGGGGGGGGTGGGAAGCCCGCCCCCCAACTCGGCTGATCACGTGGAACGTGAAAGGGCTCAACGGGCCGATAAAGAGGGCACGGGTACTCGCACACCTTAAGAAACTTAAAGCAGATGTGGTTATGTTACAGGAAACGCACCTGAAACTGATAGACCAGGTTAGGCTGCGCAAAGGATGGGTGGGGCAGGTGTTCCATTCGGGGCTAGATGCGAAAAACAGGGGGGTGGCTATATTAGTGGGGAAGCGGGTAATGTTCGAGGCAAAGACTATAGTGGCGGATAACGGGGGCAGATACGTGATGGTGAGTGGCAAACTACAGGGAGAGACGGTGGTTTTGGTAAACGTGTATGCCCCGAACTGGGATGATGCCAATTTTATGAGGCGGATGCTAGGACGCATTCCGGACCTGGAGACGGGAAAGCTGATAATGGGGGGAGACTTTAACACGGTGTTGGAACCAGGGCTGGATAGGTCGAAGTCCAGGACTGGAAGGAGGCCGGCAGCAGCCAAGGTGCTTAAAGATTTTATGGAGCAGATGGGAGGTGTGGACCCGTGGAGATTCAGTAGACCTAGGAGTAAGGAGTTCTCGTTTTTCTCCTATATCCATAAAGTCTATTCGCGCATAGACTTCTTCGTGCTGGGTAGGGCATTGATCCCGAAGGTGAGGGGAACGGAGTATACGGCTATAGCCATTTCGGATCACGCCCCACACTGGGTGGACTTGGAGATAGGGGAGGAAACAGGAGGGCGCCCACCCTGGAGAATGGACATGGGACTAATGGCGGATGAGGGGGTGTGTCTAAGGGTGAGGGGATGTATTGAAAAGTACTTGGAACTCAATGACAATGGGGAGGTCCAGGTGGGAGTGGTCTGGGAGGCGTTGAAGGCGGTGGTTAGGGGGGAGCTGATATCAATAAGGGCACATAAAGGGAAGCAGGAGAGTAAGGAACGGGAGCGGTTGCTGCAAGAACTTTTGAGGGTGGACAGACAATATGCGGAAGCACCGGAGGAGGGATTGTACAGGGAAAGGCAAAGGCTGCGTGTGGAATTTGACTTGCTGACTACAGGCACTGCAGAGGCACAATGGAGGAAGGCACAGGGTGTACAGTATGAATATGGGGAGAAGGCGAGCAGGTTGCTGGCACACCAATTGAGGAAAAGGGGAGCAGCGAGGGAAATAGGGGGAGTGAGGGACGAGGAAGGAGAGATGGAGCGGGGAGCGGAGAGAGTGAATGAAGTGTTCAAGACATTTTATAAAAAATTATATGAAGCTCAACCCCCGGATGGGAGGGAGAGAATGATGGACTTTTTGGATCGGCTGGAAATTCCCAAGGTGAAAGAGCAGGAAAGGGTGGGACTGGGAGCACAGATCGAGGTAGAAGAAGTGGTGAAAGGAATTAGGAGCATGCAGACGGGAAAGGCCCCGGGACCGGACGGATTCCCAGTCGAATTTTATAGAAAATATTTGGACTTGCTCGCCCCGGTACTGACGAGGACCTTTAATGAGGCAAAGGAAAGGGGACAACTGCCCCCGACTATGTCTGAAGCAACGATATCGCTTCTCTTAAAGAAGGAAAAGGACCCGCTACAATGCGGGTCCTACAGACCAATTTCCCTCCTAAATGTGGATGCCAAGGTCCTGGCCAAGGTAATGGCAATGAGAATAGAGGAATGTGTCCCGGGGGTGGTTCACGAGGACCAAACTGGGTTTGTGAAGGGGAGACAGCTGAACACGAATATACGGAGGCTGTTAGGGGTAATGATGATGGCCCCACCAGAGGGTGAAACAGAGATAGTAGTGGCGATGGATGCCGAGAAAGCATTTGATAGAGTGGAATGGGATTATTTGTGGGAGGTGTTGAGGAGATTTGGTTTTGGAGAGGGGTATGTTAGATGGGTGCAGCTATTGTATAGGGCCCCAGTGGCGAGTGTGGTCACGAATGGACGGGGATCGGCATATTTTCGGCTCCATAGAGGGACAAGGCAGGGATGCCCTCTGTCCCCATTACTGTTTGCACTGGCGATTGAGCCCCTGGCGATAGCGCTGAGGGGTTCCAAGAAGTGGAGGGGAGTACTTAGGGGAAGAGAAGAACACCGGGTATCTTTGTATGCGGACGATTTGCTACTATATGTGGCGGATCCGGCGGAGGGGATGCCAGAAATAATGCGGATACTTGGGGAGTTTGGGGATTTTTCAGGGTATAAATTGAACATGGGGAAGAGTGAGCTGTTTGTGGTGCATCCTGGGGAGCAGAGTAGAGAAATAGAGGACCTACCGTTGAGGAAGGTAACAAGAGACTTTCGTTACCTGGGGATCCAGATAGCTAAGAATTGGGGCACACTGCACAGGTTAAATTTAACGCGGTTGGTGGAACAGATGGAGGAAGATTTCAAGAGATGGGATATGGTAGCCCTGTCAATGGCAGGGAGGGTGCAGGCGGTTAAGATGGTGGTCCTCCCGAGATTCCTCTTTGTGTTTCAGTGCCTCCCGGTGGTGATCACGAAGGCTTTTTTTAAAAGGATTGAAAAGAGCATCATGGGTTTTGTTTGGGCCGGGAAGACCCCGAGAGTGAGGAAGGGATTCTTACAGCGTAGCAGGGATAGGGGGGGGCTGGCACTACCGAGCCTAAGTGAGTACTATTGGGCCGCTAATATTTCAATGGTGAGTAAGTGGATGGGAGAGGAGGAGGGAGCGGCGTGGAAGAGATTAGAGAGGGCGTCCTGTAGGGAGACTAGCCTGCAGGCTATGGTGACAGCCCCATTGCCGTTCTCACCGAGGAACTACACCACAAGCCCGGTGGTGGTAGCTACACTGAAGATTTGGGGACAGTGGAGACGGCATAGGGGAAAGACTGGAGCTTTGGGGGGGTCCCCGATAAGAAACAACCATAGGTTTGCCCCGGGGGGAATGGATGGGGGATATGGAATGTGGCAAAGAGCAGGAATAACGCAACTGAAAGATCTATTTGTGGATGGGAAGTTCGCGAGTCTGGGAGCGCTGACCGAGAAATATGGGTTGCCCCAAGGGAATGCATTCAGGTATATGCAACTGAGGGCTTTTGCGAGGCAACAGGTGAGGGATTTTCCGCAGCTCCCGACACAAGAGGTGCAGGACAGAGTGATCTCAAAGACATGGGTGGGGGATGGTAAGGTGTCAGATATATATAGGGAAATGAGGGACGAAGGGGAGACTATGGTAGATGAACTAAAAGGGAAATGGGAAGAAGAGCTGGGGGAGGAGATCGAGGAGGGGCTGTGGGCGGATGCCCTAAGTAGGGTAAACTCGTCGTCCTCGTGTGCCAGGCTAAGCCTGATTCAGTTTAAGGTATTACACAGGGCGCATATGACTGGAGCGCGGCTCAGTAAATTTTTTGGGGTGGAGGATAGGTGTGCGAGGTGCTCGAGAAGCCCAACGAATCATACCCATATGTTTTGGTCATGCCCGGCACTACGGGGGTTTTGGATGGGGGTGACAAAGGTGCTTTCAAAAGTAGTGGGGGTCCGGGTCGAACCAAGCTGGGGGTTGGCTATATTTGGGGTAGCACAAGAGCCGGGAGTGCAGGAGGCGAGAGAGGCCGATGTTTTGGCCTTTGCGTCCCTAGTAGCCCGGCGCAGGATATTGCTAATGTGGAAGGAAGCCAAGCCCCCGGGGGTGGAGACCTGGATAAATGACATGGCGTGGTTTATAAAGCTAGAGCGGATTAAGTTCGTCCTAAGGGGGTCGGCTCAAGGGTTCACCAGGCGGTGGCAACCGTTCGTCGAATACCTTGCGGATAGATAGATGGAAGGGGAAAAAGAAGGCAGCAGCAGCAGCCCAGGATTTGGGGGGGGGGGGGGCGGGGGGGGGTGTAACTTGTGACAAGGCAGTTGCCAATTAGGGCTAGTTTTCATTTTTGTTATTTAATATTTATTCATTTTTTGTTTTTTGCTTATATAAAATAGGTCATTGTTATTTGTGCTGTTATAATATTGTGTAAAGGATGCACAATGTACTGTGTTGGTTGACCAAAAATTTTCAATAAAATATTTATTAAAAAAAAAAGAAAACAACTTCCAACCTGTATCCAACAAAAATCCAGGGAGGTGGCTTCAGCAGTGTAGACAGCTATTCACTTTTACCTTCGTCGCCAGTTTTGTAAGGGCCCCGAAGAATCCAGCACGAGTTTTAAGGATACAAAATAATAACGTTTATTTACTATTACAATATATACATAACAGTAGCAGTAACTTCCCTTGCTACCTTCTCCTTCCTCCTGGTTCCTGGACTGGCCAGCTTATTTATAGTAGGAGTTTCTCCGCCCCCCTCATTGGGGAAGTTCATACTCCCATAGGATTGTGGGATAGTCATTAGTCCCCAGCCAATCGTCAGTAGGCAGGTTATAACATGTACCCAATCTGAGTCTTTGTACAATTGATCGTGCATCAATTTATTGCAGTAAGATTTCTACGAGATGGATATCCGAATCAAACCAGCTCGCCTGCAGCTGGATCCGCAATCGACCGACGCCAGGAAAGATCTTAATTACTGGCTAGTTTGCTTCGAGGCTTACATAAACTAAGCGAACACCCCACCGACAGAGGCTCAGAAGATACAGGTCCTGTACTTCAGGTTGAGCTCAAGCGTGTTTCCGTTAATCCAGGACGCCCCGACCTACACGGAAGCCATGGCGCTCCTCAAAGAGAACTACGCGCAGAAAGCGTCACACTCTTCGCCAGGCACGTACTCGCCACTCGCTCTCAACGCCCTGGTGTGTCCATAGAAGACTTCTGGCCGGCCCAAATCCCACTCGTCCGGGACTGTGACTGTCAGGCCGTGTCGGCCACCGAACATTCTAATCTCCTCATGCGCGATGCATTTGTAACTGGGATTGGGTCGGACCTCTACCGACAAAGACTGCTTGAAGAGGCCACGCTCGACCTAGCGGAGACAAAAAAACAGCGCTCTCCATGACGGTCGCTTCACGTAATGTTCAGGCCTACCACTCCAACTGCGCAGCCCACCCCTCCTATCCCTCCTATCCCTCCGCAAACGGCCGCCCCAGCTGCGGCCTTACACAGCCAATACGCCTGCGCCACCCGCCAATCTGCGCACCCCGGGGGTCCCCGATGGTACTTCTGCGGCCAGCAGAAGCACCCTCGCCAACGCTGCCCGGCTCACACTGCCATTTGCAAGGCTTGCAGCAAAAAGGGCCACTTGGCCGCAGTGTGCCAGGCCCGCGCAGTCGCCGCTATCGCCCCCACACCCCTGACACATGGACAATGGGTGCTGCCGTCTTCACTCCCCCGGACCACGCGCAGCTAGAGAGCGCCGCCATCTTCACCTCCCGGGGCCACGTGGGGCCAGTGGGCGCCGCCATCTCCCCCCCTCAATTTACGTACGGCCATGGGTGCCGCCATTTTGCCCCGACCCGCAACGTGCGGCCCATGGATCCGCAGGATCTTCAGTCGCCGCCATCTTGTATTCCCCATGAGGCATGGACGCAGACAACATTCCACGCTGTGACCAGTGACGATCAACCGCAGCTCGCCTCGATGACGCTAGACCAGTCTCGTCCACGCAACCTGGCCACCGCCTCGACTACGGTAAATCAACAGCCATGCGACCTCTTGCCTGCTGGACTCCGAGAGCACCAAAAGCTTCATTCACCCGGATACGGTAAGGCGCTGCTCCCTCGCGGTCCACCCCACCAATCAAAGGAACTCCCTGGCCTCCGGATCCCATTCAGTCCCGACCCGAGGTTTCTGCACGGTCACTCTCACGGTCCAGGTTGTAGAATTCAGCGGCTTCCGCCTCTACGTCCTTCCTAATCTCTGCACTGCACTATTACTAGGCCTGGATTTCCAGTGCAATCTCCAGAGCCTCACCCTCAAATTCGGTAGGCCCCTACACCCCTCACTGTGTGCGGCCTCGCGACCCTAAAGGTTGACCCCCCTCCCTCTTTGCCAATCTGACTGCGGATTGCAAACCCGTTGCCACCAGGAGCAGATGGTACAGCACCCAGGACAAGACCTTCATCAGGTCCGAAGTCCAGCGGCTGCTTCGGGAGGGTATCATCGAGGCCAGCAACAGCCCCTGGAGAGCTCAAGTGGTAGTTGTTAAAACTGGGGAGAAACATAGAATGGTCGTGGACTATAGCCAGACCATCAATCGGTACCCGCAGCTCGACGCGGACCCACTCCCAAGCATTTCTGATATGGTCAATCAGATTGCGCAGTACCTGGTCTTCTCTAAAATCCGCCTACCACCAGCTCCCCATCCGTAAATCGGACCATCCATACACTGCCTTTGAGGCGGACGGTCGTCTCTATCACTTTCTTAGGGTTCCCTTTGGCGTCACTAACTGGGTCTCAGTCTTCCAAAGGGAGATGGACCGAATGGTCGACCGGTACGGTTTGCGGGCCATGTTTCCGTACCTAGACAATGTCACCATCTGCGGCCTTGACCAGCAGGACCACGATGCCAACCTTGCTAATTCCTCCGCACCGCCACTCTCCTCAACCTTACTTATAATAAGGAGAAGTGTGTGTTCAGCACGACCCGCTTAGCCATTCTCGGCTAAGTGATTCAGAACGGAGTTCTGGGGCCCGATCCCGACCGCATGCGCCCCCTCATGGAGCTCCCCCTCCCCCACTACCCCAAAGCCCTCAAACGCTGCCTGGGGTTCTTTTCGTACTACGCTCAGTGGGTCCCAAACTACGCGGACAAGGCCCGCCCACTCATACAGTCCACCCAGTTTCCCCTTATGGCCGAGGCACAACAGGCCTTCGCCCGTATCAGAGCAGGCATAGCCAAAGGCCGGGATGCACGCAGTAGACGAGACACTGCCCTTCCAAGTAGAAAGTGACGCATCAGACGTCGCCCTTGCCGCTACCCTCAATCAGGCAGGCAGACCCGTGGCATTCTTTTCCCGCACCCTTCATGCCCCAGAAATTTGGCGCTCATCCGTCGAAAAAGAGGCCCAAGCAATCGTTGAAGCTGTGCGGCATTGGAGGCATTACCTGGCCGGCAGGAGATTCACTCTCCTCACTGACCAACGGTCGGTAGCCTTCACGTTCAACAACACACAGCGGGGCAAGATCAAAAATGATAAAATCTTGCGGTGGAGAATCGAGCTCTCCACCTATAATTACGAGATCTTGTATCGCCCCAGCAAACTCAACGATCCCCCAGACGCCCTATCCCGAGGTACATGTGCCGGCGCACAAGTAGACGAACTCTGGGTCCTACACGACAGCCTTTGTCACCCGGGGGTCACAATATTGTACCATCTTGTCAAGGCTCGCAATCTGCCCTACACCGTCAAGGAAGTAGAAACAGTCACCAGAGACTGCCAGATCTGCGCTCAGTGCAAGCCACACTTCTACCGGCCGGACCGTGCGCGCCTGGTGAAGGCCTCCCGCCCCTTTGAACGCCACAGCGTGGATTTCAAAGGGCCCCTCCCCTCCACCGACCGAAACACGTATATCCTCAGTGTGGTCGATGAGTACTCCAGATTCCCCTTCGCCATCCCATGCCCCGATATGACATCTGCCACCGTCATCAAGACCCTCAGCACCATCTTCGCTCTGTTTGGTTTCCCCGCCTACATCCACAGCGACAGGGGATCCTCATTCATGAGTGATGAGCTGCGTCAGTTCCTGCTTAGCAGGGGTATCGCCTCCAGCCGAACGACCAGCTACAACCCCCTGGGAAACGGGCAGGTAGAGAGGGAGAATGGGACGGTTTGGAGGGCTGTCCAGCTGGCCCTACGGTCCAGGAACCTCCCAGCCTCTCACTGGCAGGAGCTCCTCCCTGATGCACTCTTTACCTTCCCCAGGAAGTCCACATCCGGGGTGTCGCTCCCGACTTGGCTCGCAGCTCCAGGACCGGTCCTGCTCCGTAGACACGTCCGCCTCCACAAGGCGGACCCGTTGGTGGATAAGGTACACTTGCTCCATGCCAACCCCCAGTATGCCTATGTGGCATACCCCGACGACCGCCAAGATACTGTCTCCCTCAGGGACCTAGCACCAGCAGGTTCCACCCATACACACTTGTCCAGGCGCCATCCTCCCCTTCCCCGGCGCTTCCAACATTAACCCCACCAGGTCCATCCCTCCTTCCCCTGCCCATGCAAGAGGACAAAGAGGATTTTGGCACGCTCCCGGAGTCATCCAACAGCAGGCCGACACCGACATCGCCATCATCGACATCGCCGCCACCGTTACGTCGCTCCCAGCGGAACGTCAAGGCACCAGACCGGTTGAACCTCTAACTGGCACCGGACTTTAAAGAGGACATTTTTTTTCTCACTTCCTTTTAATAAAACGCTGTGCATAATTTTCAATACTGTATATAGTTCTGCACCACTCCCGCCGGACTTATTTTTAACACGGGGTGAATGTGGTGAACCACTGTACACCTGTATTAGGGGATGTAAGGTAGAACCTGTACTATAGGTTTGCCGGTAGCCCCTGCCTGTTGGCTCTGCCCAGGAGGAGGAGTATAAATATGCGTGTCCTCCATTCAGCTGCCATTTCGCCAGCTGCTGTAGGAGGCCACGCATCTTTCTGCAATAAAGCCACAGTTGTACCCAATCTGAGTCTTTGTACAATTGATCGTGCATCAATCAGCAATCCGACTCCCCCACCTCTTTTGTTTCCCCTTCTGTCCTGTCTAAAACAATGATATCGCAGAATGTTAAGCTACCAGTCCGGTCCCTCCTTTAACCATGTCTCCGTAATTGCAATCACATTAAAGTTCCATACTGTAATCCAGGCTCTCAGTTCATCTGTTCTACCGGTTATACTTCTTGCATTGAAGCACAAACACTCCAGACCTGCAGTCCCGCTGAGCCCTGTGGCCTCCCTCTGCTCTTACTCTGTGCTATGTTGATCTCAGTCTCACTTTTTTCCCCAGTCTCTACACTCACTGACCTGCCGTTCCGGTCCCCACCCCACTGCGACATTAGTTCAAACACTCCCAAACAGGGTGAGAAATTGTCACGCGATTCATCCCGGGGCACTCTCAGCAATTACAAATGCTATGTACAAGTGACATAGTTGAAAGCAATTAAACGCTAAGTGCCACATCAATCAGACTAGCCAGGGAATTTAATTTTATTTTTTACAATCCACTTACTTAAGTTGTAACCAGTTATCGGATTAAACTTAAATTGGTATTTGTTCATTGAAATTGTCCTAAAGCTCTTTATTATACTTAACTAGTCAGAAGGTACGCAGAGGAAGAACTAAATCAACACTTGGAAAAGATTTATTCCATATGTGTCAAGTTGAATGCACAGTGATTTTTGTCCTGAAGGCTCCCAAAAGCTTTCATCGCTAATGTCCTTCATTGGCTATATTAAGTTTGTTATAACATGAGGACTTTTCATTGTCCAATCACCATGCATGTGAATGAGAATTTTGCTGTTATTTTTATTTTGCTCAATTGAATTATCAGAACTTCAGCTTAAAACTTGACAGACCATTCTGCAACTAAAGGAAAAAGCTATCCAATTTTAACCATTAGGATATAAATATTTTCCCTAGCTGTAATAAAGTACACATGACAATGCACAGTTAACTACAATATGGTGTTAGCGGTTGAGAACGATGAATTTATGATGAAAGATATCAAAAAGAAAGTCCTGCTAGTGGTAAGCAGGGGCAATGCAACATATGTCAAAAAGTGAGTTACCATCTGATAAAGTCAGTAAATCCCAGCAGATATTTTTTTTTTTTACTTGCCTGAGCGTTATAAGTCACGAACTACCACTGGGATCAGAGGTACGTCATCGTTTCTGTGAGAATAAAATATGGATCTTGTGCTGTAGCCAATTTTCCACATTCAACAACAAATCTGCACTGGCACAGGCTAATGAAAATATCGCCTCCGTTCACATCGAGAAGAAACGTTAGTTATGCAGAAATCTTTTTCTTAATATGGTACCTCTATGTCATATAGTCTTCATATATTAGACATGATTTGGAGATGCCGGCGTTGGACTGGGGTGAGCACAGTACGATTGCCAAGGTCATCCCCACACCCCCACTACTTGCCTTCAAACAACCGCGCAACCTCAAACGAACCATTGTTTGCAGCAAACTACCCAGTCTTCAGAACAGTGACCACGACACCACACAACCCTGCCATGGCAATCTCTGCAAGACGTGCCTGATCATTGACATGGATACACTATTACACGTGAGAACACCACCCACCAGGTACGGGGTACGTACTCGTGCGACTCGGCCAACGTTGTCTACCTCATACGCTACAGGAAAGGATGTCCCGAAGCGTGGTACATTGGCGAGACCATGCAGACGCTGCGACAACGAATGAACGGACATCGTGCGACAATCACCAGGCAGGAATGTTCCCTTCCAGTCGGAGAACACTTCAGCAGTCAAGGGCATTCAGCCTCTGATCTCCGGGTAAGCGTTCTCCAAGGCGGCCTTCAGGACGCGCAACAACGCAGAATCGCCGAGCAGAAACTTATAGCCAAGTTCCGCACACATGAGTGCGGCCTCAACCGGGACCTGGGATTCATGTCACATTACATTCATCCCCCACCATCTGGCCTGCGAAATCCTACCAACTGTCCTGGCTTGATACAATTCACACCTCTTTAACCTGGGGTTACCCCATCTCTGGATCTGTAACGATTTAATCACCTGCTAATGGTCGCATTCCAAGCATTGTTTGGCATCTTTGAATTTGTCTATATATGTGTTTCTGGAACATACCTCTTCATTCACCTGAGGAAGGAGCAGCACTCCGAAAGCTAGTGACATCGAAACAAACCTGTTGGACTTTAACCTGGTGTTGTAAGACCTCGTACTGTTCATATATTAGGATATTTTGTTCAACATTTTTTTTTTTTTTAATTTTTAATTAAAGTTTTGCAAAGTTTTTCATAATAAATAGTAATAATCCTAACACAGCAAAATAGAGTGAACATTAACATAGTGCAAAAAGAGAATATACAATAACAATTAACTAGACGTGACCCCATGCGCCTCAGTCTTCCCACACCCTCCCAACGGAGCACTCACCCCCACTCCCCTATGGGTCGCTGCTGCTGACGTTTTAATTTTCCCTGAGAAGCCATCGGACGGTATTATGCCCCCGCTCAACAGCAGCATCTCTGTACACTTGGCAAAATTATTTACACACATAAGTAGGCATCTGTTCGTGGTGTTGTCATCCCTTGCTTCTCCCAGACGGAGTTCGCTTCAACATTTTAACAACTATTTATTCCGGATCAAAATGTTACTTTCACAAATTTCGTGGATTAATTTAGCTTTCAGGTGAAATCAAAAATTATTAAAGTGATTTGCAATGTTTTAAAAGCTTCAGAAAATTAAATGCCACAGTATTAATAAATACCGCCGAGCAGGAATCATCCAGTCACTCTTTATATTTATGTGACTTGGAAATAGGTTCAAACTATTGAGTGTGTCCTGTATTTTTGCTTAATTGATTGTGACCCTTTAAGTGATAGTTGAAAACAATTTAAAACAAAATGTTACATCAATGGATGTTACCGGAAATTGTAATTTTAAAAAATCCACTTACTTAAGGTGCAGCCAATTATTTTGCTTTATTTCAAAATTTACCCCAATGATTTATTTTTGAGTTATTGTGATCACTATTTGTATGCATACTAGCCTAAGCCATTAGGAAGAATTCCTGGCTTATTATTTATGTGAACAAGTATCGCCAAAGACAGAAGAATGAAAAAGTGATGGAATGAAGAAATTGAGAAGAAAGATATTTAAAATGGAGAACAGACAGGACTGGAAGCAGAGAGTAAGTGAGAATTGAAAGATTAAAGAAGGAAGTACTGAAGAAATAAGAGATGAAATGAAGATGATGGAAAATAAATTTCAAAAATGCACAAAGTAAGTTTTAAAGGCAAAAGGCTTGTCTGTTGTTACTACCCTCATCAGTTCCAACACATTTTTGATGGCTGTACCTTCACCTTGTTCAAGAGACCATTTAGTGATCATATCAAAGATGGCTGCAAATGGACGTGCTGTTGGAGAAGAGAAAATATTCTTCAACAATATTTGCAAATGTAATAAAAATTCACACTTTCCCTTTGTCAACCAACTACTTAAAACAAATATGCCTCATATTTATTCCCATTCTCTTTTTAATAAATGTTTCTGTTTGTGAAAATACAAAATTGGCTGCTCACTGGTACAGCCAGAAGCAAATAAATGCAAAACTTGGTTTCGGCACAATATTCCTGGACATTATTATTTTTCTAAACTACAAAAAATCCCTAGCCCACGAATAATTCATTCAGCAACTCAACCACAACACAGATAACAAAATATCTTCAACTAACATCTATTACTAACAATTGGATTGAGTTGTACATTATCTGCAGGTGAATTCTGACATTTTAAGTTTGTATTCACCGTGAACATCAAAACACAGATAACTGAGCGGGTTCCATTTGTATCAGGGTTTCGAAGTTCAATATTATAATTGGATCAAGTCAGCTAGCGGTGAATGTGTTCTGGTTTAGCCCGATAGTACTCTTTGTGATGGAAAGGATTGGGAAGTACCATTCAAAATCGAAGCAAAGATTATGAAAATATTAACTAAAATTGAATACAAAATTGAAAGAAAGGTTTATGATCAGAATTAGAAGAAAGTTCAGCATGTTAACCAGCTCTGTTCATCACCTGATTATTCTTATTAGGTTCTTGATCAATAAGGGGATCAGGGGTTATGGGGAGAAGGCAGGAGAATGGGGATGAGAAAATATCAGCCATGATTGAATGGCGGAGCAGACTCGATGGGCCGAGTAGCCTAATTCTGCTCCTATGTCTTATGGTCTTATTCCTGTTTGTTAGCACTGTTGCTTCACAGAACCAGGGATTGGGTTCGATTCCCGACTTGGGTCACTGACTGTGCGGAGTCTGCACGTTCTCTCCGTGCCTGCATGGGTTTCCTCCGGGTAATCCGGTTTCCTCCCACAAGACCCGAAAGACGTGCTTGTTCGGTGAATTGGACATTCTGAATTCTCCCTCAGTGTACCTGAACAGGCGGTGGAATGTGGCGACTGGGGGATTTTCACAGTAACTTCATTGCAGTGTTAATGTAAGCCTACTTGTGACAATAATAAAGATTATTATTATTATTATTATTAATAGCTTCTGACTCAATATTTATACACTTGATAAAGCTTTATTTCATTTGCTATCCTATCCATTGCATTTCTTTGAATCCTTTTGGATGCAATCATTGTTATATGCACGAAATTTAGTAAAATTGATATCAGAATTTATTTTGGAATATGTTTTAAGGGAATCATAGTTTGCATCTCCTGTTAAATAATAGTAGATGTAATTACAATTCAGGAATTTCACCATGGAACTTAAATGACTCCCCGGATCACCAGTCAAGTTTCAGCAGCCCATCGCTTTTATCAGAACCCCAAATGTAAGTTAGCATTAAAATCATGTAAGTGTATGTTGGTGCTGAGAACGCATACTCCCAGATCTTGTCAGCTGGCCTGGATCAACCATGCCTGCCCATATCCACCAGCGGAAGTTCCACCAGTACTGCGCTTATATGGGTGACGTTGGATATCATGACTATCACCATCAGCACATCTTGATTGGCCATCTGACCCGTGCTGCCAGAAATTTCCTGACCTTCTGATTCCCTGCTCACGCTTTGGCCAGAGGAATGGGAGTGAACTATGCAGTCCTTCAAGCCAGCTCCAATAATATTACACCCCTTTTCACGAAACGGGGGAGAGAGAAAACATTGGACTACAAACCAGTTAGCCTGACATCAGGTATTCGGAGAATGCTGGAATCTATTTTAAGGAAGCCTTAGCAATGCACTTAGAAAACCATGGGGCCGATTTAACCGAAACATTTCAAAGTGTCATTTTGCGTGAGTTTGACGGGATGTTTCCTGCGGGTTATTTGATGAGATCCACACCAGTATTCAGCCACACTTAGGGCAGGATTTAATGGCCACGTTGTGCTTAAGCAAGAGCACAACAAGGCCATTTAATCACGGAATAGGCCAAAATCGAGAACCCCACTGAAGTGTTGGGTACTCTGCCACACAGATGAACCAACACGGTTGTGAATGGTACAACGCAGTTTTATTTCAAACATCCATTTACACTGGTAAACTGTTTACTGAGGTTCGATCATGACCCTTGATTCTGTGGACCTATTCCTAATTCTATCTTGTAGTGGCACTCAGCACATGGTGGATGTCTGAGTGGCCTGCAATGAGCTCTGTGCCCTGAGCCGGCTCCTGCTCGAGTGCCCAGGAAGTGTCGTGTTCCCTGTTTTATACTGTGTATGCTCTTGCCTGTGATTGGTTGTCGTGTTGTGTGTGTTGATTGGTCCATTGATCTGCCCATAATATGTATGTATGTAAGTGCTATGATGTTTACCTGAATATCATGACACCCACCAGGCTCTGATTTGTTTGTGATCTAACCGGTCCACTCCTATTGGCGAAATCGGGATCCTGTCATAGCATGGCACGAAACCAATAATCACCACTTAAGCCTAATCTCCACAAAATTAACAGGAGGAAGGGCTGCTGTGGAGACTCGAGGAGGTGAGTAGTCACCTTTGCTTCGGGGCAAAGAGCCTGGGGGCACTGAAGTTGCTGCCCTGCGGCTGGAGGGGGGTGGGGGAGCCCCCTTGAGGCCCAGCTTCAGTCGGGGTGGGCTGCCATTGGTGGGAAGGGGGTTGCGGGGGGGTGGTGGCCGCCCATGGCCTTGGCTGGGGGGGGGGGGGGAGCAGAGGAGGGTTTGATGTCCCACCACCCGCCGGCCCACCATGACAACCCTTGGACCATGTGGTTCATCTGGGGGCAACCCCAGCCCCTGCCCGCCTGCACTACCGACTGCTCATAACTCCCACTGACCATGGAGGCATCTGGCCGTGCAGCTGAATCCCGTCCTTGGGAGGAAACCGGAGCACATGGAGGCAACCCCCCCTGACACGGGGAGAACGTGTAGACTCCGCACAGATAGTGACCCAGGCCAGGAATCAAACCTGGGTCCCTGGAGCTGTGAAGCAACAGTGCTAACCACTGTGCTGCCGTGCTGCCCATGATGTCATCAGCAAATGACACAAAATGTCATTGATGTGCTTTGTAAATAGCTGAGGCCCAACACTGATCCCTGTGGCACTCCATTAGCTATGGTTTACCAAACTGAAAAAGACCCATTTACATAGAACATAGAACATAGAAAATACAGCACAGAACAGGCCCTTCGGCCCACGATGTTGTGCTGAACCTTTGTCCTAGATTAATCATAGATTATCATTGAATTTACAGTGCAGAAGGAGGCCATTCGGAATGCACATTTCGGAGGCCATTTATTCCTCTCTTCACTTCCTGTCAGATAACCAATCTTTATCCATTCACCATGTGTGATTTATTTTTGTGCACCTTTGTGTGGCAACTTATCAAATGTCTTTTGAAAATCGAAATACATCTCACACTTTATCCTTTATCCTCTTTGAATTCCTGGAAGAATTCCAATAAATCAGTTAAACACAGTTTCCGTTTCACATAACCATGAAGACCCTGCCTGATCCAATTGTGATTTTCTAAGTATCCTGTCATGTGAGGGTACCTTTAAGACATGGATGTTTAAGCAATGTACCTTTAAGAAAACAGTGATATCAGAGAGTGGGTGGGGCTCAGCTCAGTTCAGCCATTTTGTAGTTTGGTTTTGCAGTTTGGTTTTGCAGTTTGAAAAGTGGCTGGTTGTTTTGCTGTGAGCTGCTTAAAAGGAGAAAGACAGCTTGAGACAGCAGCTTGAGAAGTTCTGGTTTGGTGTGAGTTGCTTGAAGGGAGAAAGACAGTTGGAAAAAGCAGTTTGTGTGTGTCTGTGTGTGTCCAGAGAGCTGCAGGAAGAAAGCAAGGTGCTGGAGCTGAAGTCAACCAAGCTAATATATCTCTGCCATTCTACAGAAAAAATATATATCCTTTAACCTGAAGTGATACTGATTAAAGGTGTTAAGTCTCTTGGAAGTTTGAAGGAACATTTTAAGGAGTTATTTACTGTTGCAATATTTTCTGAGTTATCTTTGAAGTAAGGGGTGTTAAGAGATCCAATGTTTATTTAAGATGTTAAGTTGAGTTCATGGAATAAACAGTGTTTTGTGTTTAAAAACCTACGTGTCCATAATTGTAATCCCACACCTAGGGAAAAAGCCGTGTGCTAGGAAAAGCAACAAATCCATTTGGTTGGTTGAACTCCATGATTCATTTTGGTGTTCTGAAAAGGCCTCGCCCATAACAATTGGGGGTTCGAGGGGGATAAAAGTCTATCTATTTGATTGGCTTTGTGAACTTAAAGACAGTAAAGGATTGTTGCTTTTCCGGTGTGGTATTTTAGTTTAAGTGGGGAGAGTGTTGGGAACAATGGCTCTTTCAGAGGCTCAGAAGTTTTTTGGGGTGGAGAATGTCACACGTAGTACTTTACGGACAGAAACGAAAAGCAGTCCTGGGGGGTGCGCGGGGCGATCTGGCCCCGGGTGGTGCCCCCACGGTGGCCTGACCCGCGATCGGGGCCCACCGATCCGCAGGCGGGCCTGTGCCGTGGGGGCACTCTTTCCCTTCCACCTTCGCCACGGTCTCCACCATGGCGGAGGCAGAAGAGACTCCCTCCACTGCGCATGTGCAGGAATGCCGTCAGCGGCCGCTGATGTCCCGCGCATGCGCCGCCCGGAGATGTCATTTCCGCGCCAGCTGGCGGGGCACCAAAGGCCTTTTCCGCCAGCTGGTGGGGCGGAAATTCGTCCGGCGCGGGCCTAGCCCCTTAAAGTTGGGGCTCGGCCCCCAAAGATGCGGAGCATTCCGCACTTTTGGGGCGGCGCGATGCCTGACTGATTTGCACCGTTTTGGGCGCCAGTCGGCGGACATCGCACCGTTTCCGGAGAATTTCGCCCCTGATTTGCAATTGCTAGCTGCCCGTTTCCCAGGTAAAAAATGGACAGTGGAAAATTACTCTCCTCTCTCCCACTCATTTTCACTGCACAGAATGCAAATGAAACAAATGGAATTCCTGTTATCTGTTGACAGCTCAGAGCATGGAGGCTTAGGAGCAAATCCATGTTCCAGCATTCTGTTGTTGTCAGTGTTTCTCTTCCCATAGCTAATGATGCACAAGACGGACAATTATCTGATTCCATCATGGGTATTACATGGAACAGATTGTTAAGCTGTCACCAGAGGCTTATAGCTTATGGCTTGAGGGGTGCCACTCCACACTAAGTATGGCTAACCAGGGGCTGGATTCTCCTTTTGGGAGATTAAGTACCCATGTCGGCGTGAATACGGCGGTGTTTTACGCCACGAAAAGTGGCGCAACATGGCCACCGATTCCCTGCTCTGGGGGTGGGGGGCTAGCAGCCAGGCTACCTGCCGATATGGCCCGGAGAATTGCCGGGTCCGTGGCCACGCATGCGCATGGCGGCAGCTTGCAGCGGCTGCGCCGTGCTTCATGGCGGACTCATCCCACGGACCCTGACCGCAAAAATAGCATCCCCCTTCAGCCGCTTGTGCCCCGGACCACCCCCCTACAGTGCCCCCAGCCTCGAATGAAGCCACCAGTGCCCGTGGATCGGTCCTCCCCCGACTGTGACGGTGCTGGACTGAGTCCGCAGCCGCCATGCTGAGTTCATGATATGTGAGACCACACATGTCCCACGCCATCAGAAATTCGGCCGGTCGGGGATGGAGTATCTCGGGGCGGGACTCAGGCAATGGCCTGAGGCCATGGGTACAGCATGTGCCGTACTCCTAGAGTACGCCGCTTTTCAGGGGGCGCAGCATTGCGAAAGAGGCGCCGCCCCCGATTTTGCTGTCATCGGGGATTCTCCGCCCTCTCGCTGAACGCGATTTTGGCGTCGGGGATCGGAGAATCCAGCCCTAGGAGTCTCAACCGCTCTACCGCCTGCCATTGGTGTCCGAGAAGGATTTTGCAGGTTGACACTCAAACTGTTTGGTCATGTTCTGAACCTTCCTTGGCCATCAAGTCATGAGGTGGTACTCGAACCTGGAGCATCTGGCTCAGAGATATGGACGTTATGAACTGTGCCACACTCAGCATGCTGTGGTATTGTGCATTGTTGCTCTCGCACAGTGATAGGCAACCTAGGCTAGTGAGTGAGCCTCATGAGTGGCCCTCCTAATAATAATAATCTTTATTGTCACAAGTAGGCTTACATTAACACTGCAATGAAGTTACTGTGAAAAGCCCCGAGTCGCCACTTTCCGGCACCTGTTCAGGTACACAGAGGGAGAATTCAGAATGTCCAATTCACCGAACAGCACGAATTTCGTGACTTGTGGGAGGAAACCGGAGAACCCAGAGGAAACCCACGCAGACACGGGGAGAACATACAGACTCCACACAGACAGTGACCCAAGCCGGGAATCGAACCTGGAACCCTGGCATTGTGAAGCTAACAACTGTGCTACCGTGCCTCCTTCATCTCAGTGGACTGCAAAACTGAAATGTGGCTTATTCGCTAACCATGACCCCATGAATAAGATTAAATACATTTAATACATGCCAAATATTTCATTATGAGTTAAAGAAAATGCTTAATCATTTATATATTAATAGATATTAATAGAACTATCATCAACTTCAATATGGTAAAAACAAAATAAATATTTACACTTTGGACGCAGAGGGAGCGCATGGCTTTCATAGTAAATATTTTGAGCAATCAGCAAGCACCTCACTTCACTAGCACGGTGGTTAACACTATTGCTTCACAGCGACAGGATCCCAGGTTCGATTCCCAGCTTGGGTCGCTGTCTGTGTGGAGTCTGCATGTTCTCCCTGTGTCTGCCTGGGTTTCCTCCGGGTGCTCCGGTTTCCTCCCACAAATCCCGAAAGATGTGCTAGTTAGGTGAATTGGACATTCTGAATTCTCCCTCAGTGTACCCGAACAGGCGTCGGAGTGTGGTGACTAGGGGATATTCACAGTAACTTTATTGCAGTGTAGTTACACTAATAAAGATTATTATTATTCCAGACAGAAATCGATAGATTTCTAGATTTTGAAGTTAACAAGGGAAATGGGGATAGTTTGGGGAAAAATATTGAGGTAGAAGATCAACCATATTCTAGTTGAATGGGGGACCAGGCTCGAAAGGCAATATGGGTTACTTGTGTTCCTATTTGCTGTGTATTTACGGTGCCAGTGAACTGGCATTCTGGCCCATAGTGCAGGATTTCCTGCCTGCTCGCCTCAATACCCGCACCCATGGGAACTAAAACTTCGGCCTGTGTCTTAGTAGCTGTACCATTTTGTTTTTATTATTTAGATCCAGCAGAGGGCAGTAGAGTGGAGCTGCTGATTGGCTGTTGCGGGGGCATTTGCATACGTCTGTGTGCTCACCCTAACTTGAAGGTGTACCATGGTTTAAAGTGTGTCTTTTTCAATGCCAGGAGCATCCGGAATAAGGTGGGTGAATTTACGGCATGGGTTGGTACCTGGGACTTCGATATTGTGGCCATTTCGGAGACATGGATAGAGCAGGGACAGGAATGGTTGTTGCAGGTGCCGGGGTTTAGATATTTCAGTAAGCTCAGGGAAGGTAGTAAAAGAGGGGGAGGGGTGGCATTCTTAGTCAAGGACAGTATTATGGTGGCAGAAAGGATGTTTGATGAGGACTCGTCTACTGAGGTAGTATGGGCTGAGGTTAGAAACAGGAAAGGAGAGGTCACCCTCTTAGGGGTTTTCTATAGGCCTCTGAAAAGTTTCAGAGATGTAGAGGAAAGGATTGCAAAGATGATTCTGGATAGGAGCGAAAGCAACAGGGTAGTTGTTATGGGGAACTTTAACTTTCCAAATATTGACTGGAAATGCTATAGTTCGAGTACTTTAGATGGGTCTGTTTTTGTCCAATGTGTGCAGGAGGGTTTCCTGACACAGTATGTAGATAGGCCAATATTGGATTTGGTACTGGGTAATGAACCAGGACAGGTGTTAGATTTGGAGCGAGGTGAGCACTTTGGTGATAGTGACCACAATTCGATTACGTTTACTTTAGTGATGGAAATGGATAGGTATATACCGCATGGCAAGAGTTATATCTGGGGGAAAGGCAATTATGATGTGATGAGGCAAGGCTTAGGATGCATCGGGTGGAGAGGAAAACTGCAGGGGATGGGCACAATGGAAATGTGGAGCTTGTTCAAGGAACAGTTACTGCGTGTCCTTGATAAGTATGTACCTGTCAGGCAGGGAGGAAGTGGTCGAGCAAGGGAACCGTGGTTTACTAAAGCAGTCGAAACACTTGTCAAGACGAAGAAGGAAGCTTATGTAAAGATGCGACATGAAGGTTCAGTTCGGGCGCTCGAGAGTTACAAGTTAGCCAGGAAGGACCTAAAGAGAGAGCTAAGAAGAGCCAAGAGTGGACATGAGAAGTCTTTGGCAGGTAGGATCAAGGATAACCCTAAAGCTTTCTATAGATATGTCAGGAATAAAAGAATGACTAGGGTAAGAGTAGGGCCAGTCAAGGATAGTAGTGGGAAGTTGTGCTTGGAGTCCGAGGAGATAGGAGAGGTGCTAAATGCATATTTTCCATCAGTATTCACACAGGAAAAAGACAATGTTGTCGACGAGAATACCGAGATTCAGGCTACTAGACTAGAAGGGCTTGAGGTTCATAAGGAGGAGGTGTTAGAAATTCTGGAAAGTGTGAAAATAGATAAGTCCCCTGGGCCGGATGGGATTTATCCTAGGATTCTCTGGGAAGCTAGGGAGGAGATTGCTGAGCCTTAGGCTTTGATCTTTAAGTCATCTTTGGCTACAGGAGTGGTGCCAGAAGACTGGAGGATAGCAAATGTTGTCCCCTTGTTCAAGAAGGGGAGTAGAGACAACCCCGGTAACTATAGACCAGCGAGCCTTACTTCTGTTGTGGGCAAAATCTTGGAAAGGTTTATAAGAGATAGGATGCATAATCAAATGGAAAGGAATAATTTGATTAGAGATAGGCAACACGGTTTTGTGAAGGGTAGGTCGTGCCTCACAAACCTTATTGAGTTCTTTGAGAAGGTGACCAAACAGGTGGATGAGGGTAAAGCAGTTGATGTGGTGTATATGGATTTCAGTAAAGCGTTTGATAAGGTTCCCCAAGGTAGGCTACTGCAGAAAATACGGAGGCATGGGATTCAGGGTGATTTAGCAGTTTGGATCAGAAATTGGCTAGCTGGAAGAAGACAAATGGTGGTGGTTGATGGGAAATGTTCAGACTGGAGTCCAGTTACTCGTGGTGTACCACAAGGATCTGTTTTGGGGCCACTGCTGTTTGTCATTTTTATAAATGACCTGGAGGAGGGCGTAGAAGGATGGGTGAGTAAATTTGCAGATGACACTAAAGTTGGTGGAGTTGTGGACAGTGCGGAAGGATGTTACAAGTTACAGAGGGACATAGATAAGCTGCAGCACTGGGCTGAGAGGTGGCAAATGGAGTTTAATGCAGAAAAGTGTGAGGTACTTCATTTTGGAAGGAATAACAGGAAGACAGAGTACTGGGTTAATGGTAAGATTCTTGACAGGGTGGATGAGCCGAGAGATCTCGGTGTCCATGTACATAGATCCCTGAAAGTTGCCACCCAGGTTGAGAGGGTTGTTAAGAAGGTGTACGGTGTGTTCGCTTTTATTGGCAGAGGGATTGAGTTTCGGAGCCATGAGGTTATGTTGCAGCTGTACAAAACTCTGGTGCGGCCGCATTTGGAGCATTGCGTGCAATTCTGGTCGCCGCATTATAGGAAGGATGTGGAAGCATTGGAAAGGGTGCAGAGGAGATTTACCAGAATGTTGCCTGGTATGGAGGGAAGATCTTAAGAGGAAAGGCTGAGGGACTTGAGGCTGTTTTCGTCAGAGAGAAGAAGGTTTAGAGGTGACTTAATTGAGGCATACAAGATGATCAAAGGATTGGATAGGGTGGACAGTGAGAGCCTTTTTCCTCGGATGGTGATGTCTAGCACGAGGGGACATAGCTTTAAAATGAAGGGAGATAGATATAAGACTGATGTCAGAGGTAGATTCTTTACTCAGAGAGTAGTAAGGGCGTGGAATGCCCTGCCTGCATCAGTAGTGGACTCGCCAATACTAAGGGCATTCAAATGGTCATTGGATAGACATATGGCCGATAAGGGACACAGGTCGGCGCAACATCGAGGGCCGAAGGGCCTGTACTGCGCTGTAATGTTCTATTATTATTACTTGCCCTTGCTTTATGTGGAAATCACTTCAGTCATAACGATAGGAAACAATGTAGATGGAAACCAGAGGAATGTGAGTAACATACGCGTGGATAATGGTGAATAAAATGTCCCGTGGGCTGCACTCAGAACACAGATTGGCCACATCTGTCCCCGGACCCCAGGTAGCCCGCCACTGCTCCAGTACATTACACTCCTGCACTTTTGTGTAACTCTGGATTTTCTTCTTCAGATTACCAGATCTCGACAACACAGTGCTAAATTGAGGTGGGAGAAGAACTTTACAAAGTTTCATTCCAGATTTGACCTGGGATTTTTAAATCAGTTTTTCACCTCTCCCAGGAGATTACCTGGTTTCCAGTTTCAGCGATGCTTATTTGTTTTGTGATTCACAAGACATCACAATTGGATCAGTAGGTTTTTCCCGTCCAATATTTTTCATGTTTGTATTAAATGTGAACATGGTTCAGTAAAGTTTAGTAATCTAATTACTTTTGTGCTTCAGTTAATGATTTCTCTGCAGTTTATTCAAAATAAGTTTGTTTATTGAACCATCACACAGACAGAGATACACAAATAACTAAACTGATCTGTTCTCTCCTCGCCCATTATGGATAACCATTTTCAGGATTCTGCAAGATTGGGAGTAAAATGTGTAAATGAATAGCCTAAGAAGGAGCATGATGGCCAGGGGGCATTCAAGCAAATGTCAGCAGATTTATTTCCACCTTGGCTTTCGTATCAATCCACCTTGCAGCACAGGAAATTAGGCATTAAAATCGACTGTGTTCAACTCAACCGCTTTGCGCGATTGAAACATGTTTATGACAGTCAAAGGATTAGCTCTTTTGCAGCGATGTTAAAAAGAAAATGAAGACCTGCATGTATACAGTGCCCTCATGTCCATTGGTCATCTCAAAGCGCTTTCCTGCCAATTAAGTTCTTTGGTTACTGTTGCAATGTAAGAAATGTGGCAGCCAATTTACAAACAGCAAACTCCCACTAACAACAATGTGCTGATTGACCTGTTAATCTGATCTTGGACAGGGTCTCCCAGCCACATGTTTCTGGGCGGCGCGCCATTCGCTGGTGGCGGGATTCTCTACGCCCGACACGTTTCAATGGGATCTCGCATTGACGTCACCGCACTATTCCGGGAAACCCGCAGGTGGGGATGCACTGACAGCAGGAACAGTATCCCAACGGTCGGATAATTCCTGCCCATCTGGTTGGGGGAGTGAAAAATATTGGGCCGGACTTCAAGGAAAACTCCCATGCTCTTTTTCAAAATAGTGTTGTGAGATGTGTAGAATCTGCCTGAGAAAGCATTGTCTCATGCAAAAGAGGGCAACTTCAACAGTGCAGCATTCTCTCAGTGCTACATGGGAATAATATCGTTGATTTTGCGTTTAATCCCAGGAATAGGGCTTGAGCCCACAGCCACCCGACCCAGACAAGAGTGCGACCAACCGAACCACACCTGACTCCTAATACCGAGCTTCCAAATATCTGCCGAATGTATTCTTAGTTGATAAAAATAATGAGCTCCTGGAAATATAGATCA
This sequence comes from Scyliorhinus torazame, assembly GCF_047496885.1. Classification (NCBI taxonomy): domain Eukaryota; kingdom Metazoa; phylum Chordata; class Chondrichthyes; order Carcharhiniformes; family Scyliorhinidae; genus Scyliorhinus; species Scyliorhinus torazame. Next base: position 282,229,528 of record NC_092713.1, on the reverse strand, counting down.
TGAAAACCATCATCCCACATTTTTAAGGGGATGTGTGGCAGAAACAGCGAGCAAATAACTCCTTTTATCTAACAGACTTCAATTCAAATCCAAACCAGACAGGTGGGATGAAAATATTCTTTCCCTAATAAGCAAAAGGCATTTAATTCCATCTGAAACCAATCCAACGAGATGGGTGTTCAACAGCACAAATTGGCACCAATCGCTGCATCTCAGTCACAGACACCACGGGATGGCATGCAAAGGAAAGGAGATGTCAGTGTTTTATTATCTTTAATCATATACATCATCCAAATGAAGCCAATTATTCTTCAGGAACTCTCTCATATATTTTAAATATGCACCTTAAGTTCCAATCTGTTAGAATCAATGAACATCTCTGACAGTAATCTTATTCTTTTGGCTGTGCTGTGTGTTCTACAGAAAAGAGTAAGCAAATATTAGACACATGTTTATTCGACTCGTCACAAAAATTTAAAATTACTCGGTGGCCAATCTGAGGACTGACCCATTCTCATTTTTAAAAATAGTAGGCAGTGATACATTTCATATTCCATGAATAATAGTCCCATGAGTTCTCTGACTGGATTACGAAAAATCAGCCTCATAACCTTTACAACTCGCACAATTATGGAATAGTTACCCCAGCAGCTCCGGTACAGAATGACTGCTGTGGGTGAAACACAGACTCTTATGCTCCGCCTGCTGGGCGGAACCAGTAGGCAGGTTCTACCACTCACACTACAGTATAAGGTACATCCCACCTAGGTACCGGGATACCCCTAATATAGCCTACCACATTCACCCCCTGTTTAAAAAAGTGTCCGGCAGGATGATGGCCTTGTTTTTACAGTGGTAGAGGTTATAGCGGTACCCTTCGGTGCCTTTACATGCAATACACATATTTACAGACAATTATTTACAAGTTCATTTTACAATGAAACTATCAGCCGGTCGGGGGCCTTGGTCATCCTCTGCGATCGTCGCAGTCCCGGCGGTGATGCTGGCGTCGGCTCGGGCATCCGTGGCTCTGGGAGCATGTCATCTTCAGCTTCATCGCTTCCGGATGAGGCCAGTGGGAGGACAGATCCTCCTGGGAAGGGGGCTGCGATGGTGTGCACTGGTGAAAAAATGGTTGGGGTTGGTGGAGGGGGGTGAGGGTGGGGATCCAGTGAGGGCCAGATCCCGGAGGGAAACCACGTCTTGTCGGCCATCGGGGTGCGCCACATAGGTGTACTGGGGGTTAGCATGGAGGAGATGTACCCTCTTAACCAGTGGTCCGACTTGTGGGCCCGTACGTGTTTGCGGAGTAGGACGGGTCCGGAGGCTGCCAGCCATGTTGGGAGCGAGGTCCCCGAGGAGGACTTTCTACAGAAGGCAAGGAGACGTTCATGAGGTGTTTCGTTTGTAGCATTGCACAGTAGTGATCGGATGGAGTGAAGTCCATCGGGGAGGAGCTCCTGCCATCGGGAGACTGGGAGATTCCTGGACCGTAGGGCCAGTAGGACGGCCTTCCAGACCGTCCCGTTCTCCCTCTCTACCTGCCCGTTTCCCCGGGGATTGTAACTGGTCGTCCTGCTGGAGACAATGCCCTTGCTGAGCAGGAATTGATGCAGCTCGTCACTCATGAAGGAGGACCCGCTATCGCTATGGATGTAGGTGGGGAAACCGAACAGGGTAAAGATGCTGTGGAGGGCTTTAATGTTGGTGGCAGCCGTCATGTCGGGACAGGGGATGGCGAAACGGAACTGGGAATACTCATCAATCACGTTCAGGAAGTACGTGTTGCGGTCGATGGAAGGAAGGGGTCCCTTGAAATCCACGCTGAGGCGTTCAAAGAGGCGGGAAGCCTTCACCAGGTGTGCTTTCTCTGGCCTGTAGAAGTGCGGCTTGCACTCCGCGCAGATTTGGCAGTTTCTGGTTACGGCCCTGACCTCCTCGATGGAGTAGGGCAGATTGCGGGTTTTAACAAAGTGTAAGAACCGGGTGACCCCCGGGTCGCAGAGGTTGTCGTGGAGGGTCCAGAGTCGGTCTACTTATACACTGGCACATGTGCCGCGGGACAGGGCATCAGGAGGCTCGTTGATCTTCCCGGGTCGATACAAGATCTCGTAATTATAGGTGGCGAGTTCGATCCTCCACCGTAAGATCTTATCATTCTTAATTTTGCCCTGCTGTGCATTGTCAAACATGAAGGCCACCGACCATTGGTCAGTGAGGAGAGTGAATCTCCTGCCGACCAGGTAATGCCTCCAATGCCGCACAGCTTCGACGATGGCTTGGGCCTCCTTCTCGACGGAGGAATGGCGGATTTCTGAGGCGTGGAGTGTGCGTGAAAAGAAGGCCACAGGTCTGCCCGCCTGATTGAGGGTGGCAGCCAGAGCTACGTCTGATGCGTCGCTCTCGACCTGGAAGGGGAGGGACTCATCGATTGCGTGCATCGTCGGCCTGGCAATGTCTGCTTTGATGCGACTGAAAGCCTGGCGGGCCTCTGCCAATAGGGGAAAAACCGTGGACTGGATTAGTAGGTGGGCCTTGACCGCATAATTGGGGACCCACTGGGCGTAATAAGTAAAGAGGCCCAGGCAACGTTTCAGGGCCTTGGGGCAGTGGGGGAGGGGAAACTCCATGAGGGGGCGCATGCTTTCGGGATATGGGCCTATGACTCCATCATGCACTACGTAGCCGAGGATGGCTAGACGGTCAGTGCTGAACACGCATTTGTACTTGTTATAGGTTAAGTTAAGGATTTTTGCGGTATGGAGGAATTTGCGGAGGTTGGTGTCGTGGTCCTGCTGGTCGTGGCCGCAGATGGTGACATTGTCGAGGTACGGGACCGTGGTCCGCAGACCGTACCGGTCAACCATTTGGTCCATCTCCCGTTGGAAGACCGAGACTCCATTTGTGACACCAAAGGGAACCCTTAAAAAGTGGTAGAGCCGCCCATCTGCTTCGAATGCAGTGTACTTGCGGTAGTCCGGGCGAATGGGGAGCTGGTGGTAGGCTGATTTAAGGTCTACTGTGGAGAAAACCTTGTATTGCGCTATCTGGTTGACCATTTCAGATATGCGGGGGAGAGGGTACGCGTCGAGCTGCGTATACCTGTTGATGGTCTGACTGTAGTCTATGACCATCCTATGTTTCGCCCCGGTCTTTACAACCACCACTTGAGCTCTCTTTGCTGGCCTCGATAATGCCTTCCTTTAGTAACCGTTGGACTTCCGACCTAATGAAGGTCCGGTTCTGGGCACTGTACCGTCTGCTCCTGGTGGCAATGGATTTACAATCGGGGGTAAGGTTTGCAAAAAGGGAAGGCGGGTCGACCTTGAGGATCGCGAGGCCACAGACAGTGAAGGGGGGCATGGGGCCGCCGAATTTGAACGTTAAACTTTACAGGTTACACTGGAAGTCCCGTCCCAGGAGTGTGGCAGCGCAGAGATGGGGAAGGACGTAGAGTCGGAAGTTATTGAACTCCACGCCCTGGACCATGAGGTTGGCTATGCAGTACCCCCGGATCTCCTCAGAGTGGGACCCAGAGGCCAGGGAGATCTTTTGTTTAATTGGGTATACAGCGAGGGAGCAGTGTCTTACCGTATTGGGATGGATGAAGCTCCCCGTGTTCCCAGAGTCGATCAAGCAGGATGTATTGTGCCCGTTGATGAGTACTGACGTCGTAGCGGTCGAAAGTGTTCGGGGCCGAGACTGGTCCAGTGTCACTGAGGCAAGTTGTGGCAGAAGCTGAGAGATCTCATCGGGCGATACACGGCCACCCAAGTCGGGGTCCTGAGACATCATCCAACATGGCTGCACCAATGAATCGCACATGGCCGGCTCGGAGATCTCATCAGGCGATACATGGCCAGCCGAGTCGGGGTCCTGAGACGTCATCCAAGATGGCTGCCCCCATGAATCGCACATGGTCTGTGAGGAGAGGAATGGCAGCAGGCCCGGTTTGCCTGTGGAGACAGCGGCGGCCGACCGGGCCTGGCATACTGCCACGAGGTGCCCATTCCTCCCGCAGCCCTTGCAGATTGCGGATTGGGCCGGGCAGCGTTGCTGGGGGTGTTTGTTTTGCCTGCAAAATTAGCATCCCCCCCGCCCCCCGGGGTTTCCTGGCTGCCGCACTGCACAAGCTTGTGGGGAATTTTGGGGTGCTTTGGAATCGGCCACGGGTGGGGTCCACCCAGTCCATGCGGGTACCGCGCGGTCGGGAACGTAGGCCTGGGCGTTGCGGGAGGCTACATCTAGGGAGTGCGCAAGTTTCCGTACCACTTTAAGCCCTAGCGTGTCGTTTTCCAGCAGTCGCTGGCGGATTTTAGAGGACAGCATGCCCGCAACAAAAGCATCCTGTATTAAGAGTTCGGTGTGGTCATTGGCTGAGACTTGTGGACAGTTACAGTTTCTACCTAACACTAACAATGCGCGGTAAAAATCGTCCAGTGATTCCCCTGGGATCTGCCGTCTGGTAGCTAAAAGATGCCGAGCGTATACCTGATTCACAGTGCGGACGTAGTGCTCTTTTAACAAAGTCATTGTGTCCTTGAAACCGTCCGCGTCTTCGATAAGCGTGTAGATTTCTGGGCTCACCCTTGAGTGGAGGACTTGCATTTTCTGTTCCTCCGTGGGGTTAGTCGGGGCCGTCCTGACGTACCCGTTGAAACATGCCAGCCAATGTTTAAAAGTTGCTGCTGCATTTGGCGCATGGGGGCTGATTTGTAGACACTCTGGCTTGATGCGGAGAGCAGCCATTCTTCAATTCTTGTTCATTAAATTGTTGCACGATCAATCACTACTGAAGCGAGATTGTAGCCCAATTAAAGGTTTTGATGAACAAGTCGTTACCCCAGCAGCTCCGGTACAGAATGACTGCTGTGGGTGAAACACAGACTCGTATGCTCCGCCTGCTGGGCGGAACCAGCAGGCAAGTTCTACCACCCATACTACAGTATAAGGTACATCCCACCGAGGTACCGCGATACCCATAATATAGCCCACCACACACGTGTTTCACCCTGCGGCTGAAAATAAACATGTTTACAATTGCATTTCATTTTGCATATAGATTGCGCAATGGACTACAAAATGTAAGGTTCACACACTGAATGGTGTGGGAGGTAGGTTTCTATGGAAACTGGATGCGATTTATTTTACTTTTTTTCATAGGACGTGGGCATCGCTGGCCTGGACAGAACTTTTATTGCCCTTGAGAAGATGGTGATGAGCTGTCTTCTTGAACAGCCGCAGTCCTTGTGGCGAAGGTACACCCGCAGTCCAGTAATGGAATATGAAAGTGGGGAAGTTTTATTGCAGCTGGTCAGGACCTTGGTGAGACCACATTTGGAGTACTGTTTATAGTTTTGGTCACCTTATTTGGAAAAGGATATCATTGCAGTAGTAGCAGTTCTTATCAAATAGTGGGCCAGACTCAATGAACAAAATAGCTACTCCAGCTCGTAAATCCTATGGGGTGGGATTCTCCATTGACTGACAGCGAAATCGCGAAATGCGATTGGGCAGAAAGGGCACCGGTTTGATGCCAAATTGCAATTCTCCATCACTTCAACAGCGGCGCCAATGGGTCTGGAAGGCATGTGCTGTAAACAGCATTTGCATGTCATTAGCGGGCCCAACCTGGTATTCTCCGGGGCCTCTGCGATTCTCCGCCTCCGGCGGGCCAAGTTCCCGACTGCGTAGTTCACTTGTGCCTTTAGAAATCTGGAAACCGGCGTCATAGCTGATGAGGGGGAGAGAGGGGAGGTAGGACACGGAGAGGAGCGGCTGCGGACTGCTGGGTCAGATACTGGCCGTGCTGGCTGGGGTGGGTGCGGGGGGCTCTGCCTGGGCCAGGGGGGGGGAGGGGAAGGTGACGAGGGAATGGGCCGTGTGGCCAGGGTGACCCCCCGTGGGACTGCGGTGGTGTCCAGTCATCGACCGCCATTACCGCGGCGTGCAAGGCAGCCATCTTGCTGTGCACTCCACTGATGACCCAGCTTGCTCCGTGGTTCTGGAGAGTGACACTGGCCATATGGATGGCCCAAACCCCAAGTCCCGTACCCCACCCTCCGCCATACCATCCCCCATCTGGCTGCCACCCACCAGCAGGGTATCAGGCGGCCCACCCAAGGACAATGCTCACCATAGCCACTATGGGGACGGCAGGCAGGAGCCGTGGACCGAACTCCTGGTAGGGCCTGCCGGCAGTAACACTGGCAGCAGGGACAGGCGCCAGGGCCAGAGGCTCCCACAGTGCCAGGGACAGATGGGGCCAAGGGTGCGGTGTTGGCAGGGGGGGGGGCATGCGGGGTTGGAACCCGCAATGCCAACCGGGGCCACTGTGCAGCCCGTTGGACCTAGTTGAGCACGGGGGTTCACACCATGATAACGTGTTTGCCTTTCACCCGCCGTAGGCCATGGAAATTTGAATTCAACCATCAATGGTGGCTTTCCTCCGAGTCGCCACAGCCCTGGGGGAGGCCCTGCGGCTGTACAAGCGGGCGCTGCTGAAGGACGAGGAAGAAGCTGTAGTGTGGAAAGTGCAGCAGCGGTGCGTGACGTAGAGGAACAGGACGTAGCTGCTCAGGATGGAGGGCCGGCCACCCAACAGGCTAAGGTGGAGGTTCCGAGGAGGCGCCGGATGAGGCCTCGTGTGTACCGGCAACGCCTGCCATTCGAGGACCTGCCGGACCGAGCATGCCGTTGAAGATTCCGGCTGAGCAGGGAGACAGTGTGATATATCTGCCAGATCATGGCGCACCTCGCACCGTGGGGGTATGGGGCAGGACACTGGCTCCCAGTGGTCATCAAGGTGATGGTCGCCCTGAACCTTTACGCGATGGGGTCCTTGCAGTTGCTGAGTGGGGACCTATCCAGGATCTCACAGAGCTCAGTGCACAGGTGCATCCGCACCATCACGGAGGCCCTATATGCCCGGTCAGCTCAATACATCCTTTTCAAAGCGGACCAAGCCCCCAGGGTGCCCGAGCAGGGGTCTCGCCACCATTGACGGGGTGCCCCTGGTCCAGGGGGTGATCGACAGGATGCAGGTCGCCCTACGTGCACCTTCAGATGGCAGGCCGCTCTCCACCAACCAAAAGGGGTTCCACTCAATGAACGTGCAGCCGATATGCGAGCAGTGTGCACAATGCCTTCATCCTGGCACACTCAACGATTCCTGACATGTTCGAGATGCCCCCCAACCACCATCCCACCAACCCCCCACCCCCGGCTGAGGGTTGGCTCCTGGGTGACAGGGGTTATCCACTGCGGTCGTGGCTAACGATGCCTATCCGGAGGCCACGGACCAACGCCGAGACCCGCTACAATGACGCCTATACTGCGACCAGAGTTGTGATCGAGCGGTGCTTCGGCCATCTGAAGGTGCGGTTCAGGTGCCTGGAGGGGCTCTCCACTATGTTGCCGAGAGAGTACCCCACATCGTGGTGGCCTGCCGTGCCCCCCACAACATCAGGCAGCAGAAGGGTGGAGGAGGAGGATGAACGCCAGTCCTCGTCCGTGAGGAACATGCAGGGGAGGGCGAGGGTGCGCAGAACATGGAGGCAGGCACAGGAGGCCGCACAATGTGTGCGCCAGGACCAAATTGCATGGGACGCTCTGATCGGCTCCAGGTTCACCGACTAGGGGGGCGCGACTGTCCAGGGTCACGGACACTGATCCCAGACCCACACTCCCCACTCCTTCCCCCCCCCGCCCCGCCTGCAACCCCCTCCGTGATACATACCTGCCGCACTACGGGGGGGTGGGCCCTGGGTTGGCAGTAGGCAGTAACAGCAGGTCTGATCTGTGGAATGGAGGATGATGACAACCCGCTCTGTGATGAACTCTGGTGCTCCGCATCGTGTGACGATGTTTGACTCCTGCCCTCGGTTGCACTTTCCACCGTCCACCTGGGTGATTCCTATTAAGAGCTGGTCATTCCCTCACACGGTCCCATCAGATCCCTGCGGTGGCGGTGGTGGAGACAGTCGGGGGGTGGGGTGTGGGGGGGTGCGGTGGTAGGGATGGAGCACAGGCGACCCACAACGTCCGCCCATCCCCACCCTGATGCACGATCAATTGTACACAGACTAAAGTTGGGTACAACTGTGGCTTTATTACAGTCAGATGTGTGGCCTCCTGCTGCAGCTGGCGAAATGACAGGGCACTGGAGGTCATGCATATTTATACAGTTCTCCGTGGGCGGAGCCAGCCGGCAGGAGCTACCGGCGAACCTGTAGTGCAGGTACTACCTTACATCCCCTAATACAGTGTTTCATCACATTCACCCCCTGTTAAAATGAGTACGGCGGGGGTGACGTGAAACTATATACAATTAGTGCAATTATGTACAGTGGTAGGAAAAGAAAAGTCCAAGGTTCAGCCGGTCCGGTGCTTTGGTGCTTCGTTGGGAGCGGCTTAACGGTGGCGGCGAATTCGGTGCTGGTGGTGGCACCGTTGGCGGTGGTGGCGGTGCTGAAGCTGGCCAGTCATCGGGGAACTCCGGGAGCGTGCCGAAGTCCTCTTCGTCCTCTTGTGCAGAAAAGGGGAGGGGGGATGGTCTGGTGTGGTCAATATTGGCGGAGCGGTGGAAGGCGGGGGGGGGGGGCGCATCGGTCGTGGGTGGTGTTGAGGTGGAACCTGATGGTGCCAGGTCCCTGAGTGAGACAGTATCTTGGCGGCAGTCGGGGAACACAATGTAGGCATATTGAGGGTTGGTGTGGAGCAGGTGAACCCCGTCCACCAAGGGGTCCGCCTTGTGCAGTCTGACGTGCCTACGGAGAAGGACCGGTCCTGGAGCAGCGAGCCAAGTCGGGAGCGACACCCCGGATGTGGACTTCCTGGAGAAGGTAAAAACACGTTTATGGGGTGTGGGATTAGTGGTGGTGCACAACAGTGACCGGATGGAGTGTAGAGTGTAGAGTGTAGAGGAGGACCACCTGCCAGTGAGAGGCTGGGAGGTTCCTGGACCGTAGGGCCAGGTGGACGGCCTTCCAAACCATCACATTCTCCCGTTCTACTTGCCCGTTTCCCCGGGGATCTTAGCTGGTCGTCCTGCTGGAGGCTATACCCCTGCTGAGCAGGAACTGACGCAGCTCAGCACTCATGAATAAGGATCCCCTGCAACTGTGGATGTAGGCAGGGGAACCGAACAGAGCGAAGATGGTGCTGAGGGCCTTGATGACGGTGGCAGACAACATATCGGGGCATGGGATGGCGCAGGGGAATCTGGAGTACTCATCGACCACACTGAGAATGTACGTGTTACGGTCGGTGGAGGGGAGGCGTTCAAAGGGGTGGGAAGCATTCACCAGGCGCGCACGGTCCGGCCGGTAGAAGTGCGGCTTGCACTCCGCACAGACCTGGCAGTCCCTGGTGACTGTCCTTACTTCCTCGACGCGGTAGGGCAGATTGCGAGCTTTGACCAGATAGTAAAATTGAGTGACCCCCGGGTGACAAAAGCTGTCGTGTAGGGCCCGGAGTTGGTCCATTTGTGCGCTGGCACATGTACCTCGGGAGAGGGCATCTGGGGGCTCGTTGAGTTTACCGGGGCAATACAAAATCGCGTAATTATAGCTGGAGAGCTCGATTCTCCACTGCAAGATTTTATCATTTTTGATATTGCCCCGCTGTGTGTTATTGAACATGAAGGCTACCGACCGTTGGTCCGTAAGGAGAGTGAATCTCCTGCCGGCCAGGTAATGCCTCCAATGCCGCACAGCTTCAACGATAGCTTGAGCCTCCTTTTCGACGGATGAGTGTCGAATTTCAGAGGCATGAAGGGTGCGGGAAAAGAATGCCACGGGTCTGCCTGCCTGGTTTAGATTAGCGACAATGGCGACGTCTGAAGCGTCGCTTTCTACTTGAAAAGGCAGTGACTCGTCCACTGCGCGCATCCCGGCCTTGGCAATGTCTGTTCTGATATGGGCGCAATTGTGTTGTGCCTCGGCCTCGAGAGGAAATTGGGTGGACTGTATGAGTGGGCGGGCCTTGTCCGCATAGTTTGGGATCCACTGGGGATAGTAGGAAAAGAACCCCAGGCAGCGTTTGAGGGCCTTGGGGCAGTGGGGGAGGGGAACTTCCATGAGGGGGCGCATGCGGTCGAGGTCGGGCCCGAGAAGTCCGTTTTGGACTATATAGCCGAGAATGGCTAACCGGGTCGTGCTGAACACACAGTTCTCTTTGTTGTAGGTCAGGTTGAGAAGAGTGGCAGTGCAGAGGAATTTATCGAGGTTGGCATCGTGGTCCTGCTGGTCATGGCCACAGATGGTGACATTATCTAAGTACGGAAAGGTAGCACGCAAACCGTACTGGTCGACCATTTGGTCCATCTCTCTTTGGAAGACCGAGACCACATTTGTGATGCCAAAAGGGACCCTAAGGAAGTGGTCGAGGCGACCGTCTGCCTCGAAGGCCGTGTATAGCCGGTCCCACTTCCGGATGGGTAGCTGGTGGTAGGCGGATTTCAGGTCAATTGTTGAGAAGACCCGGTACTGCGCAATCTGAATGACCATCTCAGATATGCGTGGGAGGGGGTATGCGTCGAGCTGAGTGTACCGATTGATGGTCTGGCTGTTGTCCACGACCATCCTGTGTTTCTCCCCAGTTTTAACCACTACCACTTGGGCTCTCCAGGGGCTGTTGCTGGCCTCGATAATACCCTCCTTGAGCATCCGCTGGACTTCGGAACTGCTGAAGGTCTTGTCCTGGGTGCTGTACCGCCTGCTCCTAGTGGCAACGGGCTTAAGCAATCAGCAGTTAGATTGGCAAAAAGGGAGGGGGGATCGACCTTGAGGGTCGCGAGGCCGCAAACGGTAAGGGGGGGTAAGGGCCCACCGAATTTGAGGGTGAGATCCTTTGATTGGCAGGGAGGACCGCGAGGGAGCAGCACCTTACCGTATCTGGGTGAATGAAGCTTTCGGTGCTCCCAGAGTCCAGCAGGCACGAGGTCGTGTGGCCGTTGATTTTCACCGTCGTCGACGCGGTGGCCAGGTTGTGCGGGTGAGGTTGGTCCAGCGTCATCGAAGCGAGCTGTGGGTAGCCGTCGGATGCTTCGGATGGCGAGCGTGGGCAGTTCCGATGTCGGGATGTCCGGGGCCCCTGTGGGGGACAAGATGGCGGCGCCCATGGTGTGCACATTGCGGGGTCGGGACAAGATGGCAGCACCCATGGTGCACGCATTGCAGGGTCGGGACAAGATGGCGACGCCCATGGGGCGCACGTGGCCGAAGGGTGACAAGATGGCGGCGCCCATTGGTCACACATGGACCCGGGAGGAGAAGATGGCTGCTCCCATTGTGCATCTGGCATGGGGGAGTGGGCGATAGCGGGCACAATCGCAGCGACTGCGCGGGCCTGGCACACAGCCGCGAAGTGGCCCTTTTTACTGCAGGCTTTACAAACGGCAGTGCAGGACGGGGAGTTTTAGCGGGGGTGCTTCTGCTGACCGCAGAAGTAGCAGCGGGGACCCCCGGGGTGTGCGGATCGGCGTGCGGCGCAGGTGTATTGGGAAGACAGGGCCCCGGCTGAGGAGGTCGTCGGCGGGGTCCAGGAGGGGTAGGAAGGAGTACAAGGGTGGGCAGCGCGGCGGGAGGGATACGATTGCACGTTACGGGATGCGACCATCATGGAGAGCGCCGAGGTTTTCATCTGCGCCAGTTCGAGCATGGCCCCTTCCAGTAATCGTTCTCGGATGCGGTCCGACGCAATCCCCGTCACGAAGGCATCGCGCATGAGGAGGTTTGCGTGTTCGGCGGCCGTAACGGCCTGACAGTCACAGTCCCGGATGAGTGGAATTAGGGCCCGCCAGAAGTCTTCGATGGACTCACCAGGTAGTTGCGAGCGGATGGCGAGTACATGCCTGGCGAAGAGCATGTTCGCCTTCTGCGCGTAGTGTTCCTTAAGGAGTTCCATCGCTTTTGTGTAATTCGTGGCGTCTTGGATCAACGGGAACACGCTGGAGCTCAGTCTGGAGTACAGGACGTTTATCTTCTGAGCCTCCGTTGGTGCGGGGTCCGTTGCGTTGATGTAATCCTCGAAACATGCTAGCCAGTGAGTGACATCTTTCCTGGCGTTGGGCGAGTGCGGCTCCAGCTGCAGGCGATCGGGCTTAATTTGGATATCCATTCTGTGGAAAATCTGACTGTAATAAATTGATGCACGATCAATTGCACAAAGACTAAAGTTGGGTACAACTGGGGCTTTATTACAGTCAGATGTGTGGCCTCCTGCTGCAGCTGGCGAAATGGCAGGGCACTGGAGGTCATGCATATTTATACAGTTCTCCCTGGGCGGAGCCAGCCGGCAGGAGCTACCGGCGAACCTGTAGTGCAGGTCCTACCTTACATCTCCTATTACAGTGGTTCACCATACCAGCCCACGAAACCCTCTCTCTGGCCAGCCCAGACCAGCCCGCCCTTTGCACCCATCTGACAGAGCACCGAGGCAGGTTGTAACAGTGGTAACAGGTGTGACAAATAATATACAGATTTGTGCTCTAGCGCCTATAACTAAACTGTGCCCTGCAACCATGCCAACTTAACTGGTGCTAACTGCCTGGCCTTACGGGGCTTAACGCTACGTCTCGGTGGATCCCCAGATGGTACTGCAGGAGTGGAAGCGGACTGCTGTGATTCCCTCCCTGCGCCCTGGGTCCCCATTGGCAGGCGTCTTCTAGGACGTCCGGCCCTGTCTGGACCCGGCTGCTGCTTGGGTGTTCCAGGTGGTGTGGTGCTGCCCTGTCCTGCCTGCTGCCCACCAAATTTACCAGGGAGAGGAGGGGTGGAGGGAGTACAAGGTGCTGCAATGTTCCGGCACCTCCCCTGTGGGAGTCACCAGCATGGGCCCCATCACCTCCTCCTCCCTCGGGGTGCCCAATGGCTCCCGGGCTACTCTATTGAACAGGGGTGCAAGCGGAGCCATCCCCTGAGGCCCCCCGCCACCTGGCGCTGCCAGTCCTGGAGGCCCGCTCTGGTTTCCACCAGGGTCTGCATACATGCTAGCACAGGGAGTGGACCATCGCCGTTTGGGACTGCGCCACATCACGCTGTGACTGTGCCACTACCTTCTGGGTCTGCGTCACATCATTCAGTGACAGTGCCACCTCCCTCTGGGACTGGGCTACCTCTCTCTGCGCCTGTGCCACATCAGCCAGCACCTGGGCGATGCCGCTGACATTCCCAGCCATGGCCTGCTGTGAGTGGGCCACACTCAGGAGCGCCGCTGCAATTTCCAGGTAGCTCTGGCACTTGGCTGCTTGTGAGTCGCTAACCGTGTCCTGGGCCACGGCCAGCACCTGCACAGAATTCCCCAGGCCTTGGACATGCTGAGCCATAACTGAAACCGTCGCCACCAATGCCTCCACCGTGGATGCCACCCATGCGGTGCTGGTCTGGTTGGCATGCATGGTCTATTTTGTTACCGTAAGGCAGGTAATCTGCGCTACTCAACTCAGTTACAGTAGAGGCTTTCAAAGAAGGCTCGAAGTCATCCAGAAGTTTCACAGAAGGTTTATTGAGCAACACAACTTAAATAACTGCGTGAATTCTTACTTTAAGAACTGTACTAGTAGAAAGGTTGCAACTTTTCTATACACTACAACTAGGCCTGACCACACTAGCAGCCCTGAGCTAAATCTCTGTCTATGTTCCCCAACCACCCAGAGGACTGCTTGCTTCCCCTTTTATACACACCAGTGCTCCCCCTAGTGGTCTTTCCATTACCCATCAGCCCCTACTGTACATACCCAAGTAAAGATCACTTCATCCCCCCTTTTTTACTTTTTTTTCATAGTTGCAGAGTGATGCGACCATCAATTCACACGAGACGATTAGTAGAAGTGAACAGTGGTTTTAATAAGCTAGATCTGTGCCTGCCTGCGACTGCTCTGTACTGAGTGCCGCCTACAGGCTGCAGGTTTATATACCACCCCCGAGGGGGTGGAGCCACAGGCGGAGCCGACAGGGGCATCAACATAATACAGTACGGGCAGCACGGTGGCGCAGTGGGTTAGCACTGCGCCTCATGGCGCCAAGGTCCCACGTTCGATCCCGGCTCTGGGTCACTGTCCGTGTGGAGTTTACACATTTTCCCCGTGTTTGCGTGGGTTTCACCCTCACAACCCAAAAATGTGCAAGCTAGGTGGATTGGCCAAGCTAAATTGCCCCTTAATTGGAAAATAAATAATTGGGTACACTAAATTTAAGAAAAAACATAATACAGTCCAATACAGTGGTGAATTGCAGTAGCAATACGTTCAACACATTCACCCCCTGTTAAAAATTGAGTCCAGCAGGGGGTGAAGTGGGCTCACATAGCGAGTCTGTCCGGAGCCTTAATCTGTGATCGCCTCAGCTCCGGCTTCGCTGCGGGCACGGATGCTGGACTCGTCGCTGCGGGCACAGGTGTTGGACTCGTTGACTCCGGGAGCGTGTTGTCTGGGGCTTCATCACGGTGTGTCGGCGATGGGGGAATGTAGGTCGTGTAGGGGTGGCGGCGGTGTTCAAGATCCCCAGGGGGGCAGCTGGTAGCCAGCTGTGAGGGATTCGGTTGGTGGTGATAGGCGGCGCGGGGGGGGGGGGGGGGGGGGGGCGTATGTGATGGTCGCTGGGGAACCGGCGGGTGCCAGATCCCGGAGGGAGACTGTATCTTGTCGGCCGTCGCGGTGCGCCACGTAGGCATACTGAGGGTTGGCATGTAGGAGCTGGACCCTCTCGACCAGGGCCTTGGACTTATGGCTCCTCACGTGCTTCCGGAGGAGGACAGGCCCCGGTGTTGTCAGCCAGGACGGAAGCGAGACCCCGGAGGTGGACTCCTGGGGAAGACAAATAGACGGTCGTTAGGGGTCTCATTCGTGGCTGTGCAGAGGAGCGACCGAATGGAGTGGAGCGCGTCGGGGAGGACCTCCTGCCAGCGGGAAACCGGGAGAGTTCTAGACCATACGGCCAGAAGGACGGCCTTCCATAACGTCGCGTTCTCCCTCTCCACCTGTCCGTTTCCCCGGGGGTTGTAGCTGGTAGTCCTGCTCGAGGCAATGCCCTGACTGAGCAGATACTGACGCAGCTCATCGCTCATAAAAGAGGAGTCCCGGTCACTGTGGGGAAACCGAACAGGGTGAAGATGCTGTGCAGGGCCTTAATGACAGTGGCCGCGGTCATGTCGGGACATGGGACGGCAAAGGGGAAATGGGAGTACTCGTCAACGACGTTAAGAAAGTATACGTTGCGGTCAGTGGAGGGAGGGGCCCTTTGAAATCGACGCTGAGGTGCTCAAAGGGGCGGGAGGCCTTCACCAGGTGGACCTTGTCTGGCCGATAGAAGTGCGGCTTGCACTCCGCGCAGACTTGGCAGTCCCTGGTCATGGCCCTGACCTCCTCGGTGGAGTAGGGCAGGTTGTGGGCCTTGATGAAGTGGAGAAGCCGGGTGACCTCCGGGTGACAGAGGTCATTGTGGATGGCCTGAAGTCGGTCATCTTGCGCGCTCACACATGTGCCGCGGGACAGGGCATCTGGGGGCTCATTGAGCTTCCCAGGACGATAGACGATATCGTAATTATAGGTGGAGAGTTCGATTCTCCACCTCAAGATCTTATCATTCTTGATCTTGCCCCGCTGTGTGTTGTTGAACAAAAAGGCTAGCGACCATTGGTCGGTGATGAGGGTGAACCTCCTACCGGCCAGATAGTGCCTCCAATGCTGCACAGCGTCCACAATGGCTTGAGCTTCCTTTTCGACAGAGGAGTGTCGAATCTCGGAGCCATTGATGGTACGGGAAAAGAAGGCCATGGGCCTGGTTAAGAGACCTTGAAGGGGAGGAGAGAACGAAGGTTACTCTTGGCACAGTGGTTCGCATAGCGCCAGGGACCCGGTTCAATTCCGACCTTGGGTGACTGTCATTGCGGAGTCTGCACGTTCTCCCTGTGTCTGCGTTGGTTTCCCCCGGGTGCTCCGGTTTCCTCCCAGAGTGCAAAAATATGCAGGTTGGGTGGATTAGCCATGCTAAATTGCCCCTTAGAGTCCAAAGATGTGGAGGTTAGGTGGGGTTATGGGAAATGGCAGGGGAGTGGGTCCAGGTAGGATGCTCTTTCAGAGGGTCGGGGTCGACCAATGGGCTGCATGGCTTCTTTCTGCACTGTAGGGATAGTATGGTTCTTCTGCAAATTAATTTTAAAACCTGAAATCTGGTCAATGAGAGATGAGGACGGATCAAAAATATAAAGAAGCAGGACATACATAGAAACATAGAATATAGAAGCAGGAGGAGGCGATTCGGTCCTCCAAGCCTGCACCACCATTCATTACGATCATGGTTGACCATCAAGTTCAATACCCTGATCCCTCCTTCCCCCCCATATCCCTTTATCCTTTTAGCCCCAAGAGCCAAATCTAATTCCTTCTTGACATTATACAATCTTTTCGTCTGAACTACTTTCTGTGGTACCGAATTCTATAGATTCACCACTCTCTGTGTGAAGAAATTTCTCCTCACCTCAGTCCTAAAAGGTTTACCCCTTATCCTCAAACTATGACCCTCTAGCTCTGAAATCTTCACTATCAGGAACATTCGATCTGAATCTACCAGGTCTAATCCTGTTAGAATTGTATAAGTTTCTATGAGATCCCCCCCCCCCTCATTCTTCTAAACTCCAATGAATATAATCCTAACCAACTTCGTCTCTCCTCATATGTCAGTCCTGCCATCCCAGGAATCAGTTTGGTAAACCTTTACTGCAGTCCCTCCATAGCAAGAAAATCTTTCCTTAGATAAGGACACCAAAACTGCACACAATACTCCAGGTGTAGCCTCACCAATGCCCTATACAATTGTAGTCAAACATCCTATTCCTATACTCAAATCCTCTTGCTATGAAGGCCAACATACCATTTGCCTTCTTTACTGCCTGTTGTATGTGCGCACTTACTCTCAGTGACTGACACACGAGGACACCAAGTTCTCGCAGTTTATCCACTTCTCTCAATTTATACCGATTCAAATACTAGTCTGCCTTCCTATTTTTGCTACTAAAGTGGATAACCTCACAGTTACCCATGTTATACTGCATCTGCCAAGCATGTGCTCACTCACTCAGCCTGTCCAAATCCCGCTGAAGCATCTCTGCATCCTCCTCACGGTTCACCCTCCCACCCAACTTTGTATCATCTGCAAATTTGGAAATACCACATTTAGTTCCCTCGTCCAAATCATTAAAATATAATGTGAACAGTTGGGGTCCTAGCACAGATCCCTCACCATATAGGGAGAGTTTCCACCGCATATAGCACCCTGTATATCTCCACAGGTCTACAGTGAAATTGCCAGCGAGTTCAGAGTGGATGTTATTTGTACCTACTGAAGTAACCTGGGAGGAATATAGTGGTTTTATCCATTTTATAAAAATAGATCCAAATCCAAATGTTCGAAGAGTGAAGAATAGATCGTCCCATTTCACTCTACCAAAAGCCCTTTCTGCATCCACAGTTATAATAACCTCAGGAAGAGGAGTAGTTGAATGCATTTAAATAATATTGAAACGAGGCCTTAAATTAAAGAAGGATTGCTTGCCCTGTATAAAATCTGTCTGGTCAGGAGAGATAGTAGATGGAAGGGCAGGTTCAACAGTGGGCAAAGGCTTTGGCTAGTATCTTGACATCTGCATTTAAAAAGGAAATAAACTAGTATGAACTGCAATACAGAGGATCCTTATCCCTCTTTAAAAGAGCAAAGATGCCTCGTGCAGCGTAGGAGGGAGCGTATTCGAGAGAAAGCATTCTGAAAACAGAATAATAATGGAGCAAGTTGTGATATAAAATTCTATTAGAAATCCATCAGGCCCTGATGCCTTATTACTTTGCATTGATTTGATTACCTTTAGTATTTCATCTTGGGAAAGGTGTACTTCTAATATATTCATAAAATTAGAGGTGGGCTGTCAATATTATCACAGAAATTGTGAAATAAACCAAGACCTAAAAGGGAGTCTGAGGTATAAAGAATGGAATTTAAAAAGTTTAAATTGAGCATTGATCTCCCGGTGATCAGTGGTTGATCCTGCTGGAGTGCTGATTGCAATAATAGGTTGAGAGGAAGCAGGCTGGCAAAGCTGGTGGAGCCAGAGTATATTAGTTCTTTCACCGCGCTCACAGAATGTACATCGTGACCTAAGCCTTCCTGTTTGTTTAGTGGAGAAGAGATAACATTCAGTCAGTAAAGCCAGACACTGTTTGGATAATACTGAGAAAGGTGCAATGGCATATTGCTAGTACACTAAGAGAATTTGATCAATCAATTGGGACAATGATGCGGTATTGAGTTACGTTGAGCAGTATATGAAATTATTTGTCCACGTAGGTGAGTCCTCAAACTTTCCCAAACAGTGGCAAAGGAAATGTTTAGAATAGTATTCAGTTCTATAAACATACCTATTTGTGAGGAAATTAATTTAGCAAAATCCAGGTCCACCAGAAGAAGATAATTAAGTCACCATGGTGGGTGGGAAACAAGTTGGTTGTGGAATCGTATTGCTAAAATTAAGGGGGCATTATCAGAGATCACAAAACTATTGTATGTGCAAGTTTGAATAAACAGGAGCAGCCTCTTATCAAGGACAAAATAGTCAATATGCGAGTTAAGTGTAGTGAACAGGAGAGAAAAAGCAACATTGCCTTGCTGATGGGAATAGAAAGTGCCTTCACTCTAGCAATCCATGTGTACCCAAAAATGACCGGGCCGAATTCTTCACCGCCTGCCACTGGTAGTGAAGTTCCTGATGTGGCAGAGAATCCAGCATTGGACAAAAAAACGGACCTGTGCCCCGCTGACGTCGGGATCGAGGTTCATGCTACGCGTCGGAGGAGGATGCAAATGGGTCATTAGGGCTCATTTGCATCCTATTAAGGGGCTTGGCACCATATTAATGGGCCTGGCACCATATTCTCTGGGCCTGCGTGGTTCTCCAGTCCTCTGGACCAGGAATCATGTGGGTGAGAATTGGTTCAGGTCTTGACAAACATGGCCCTGATGTGTTGCTCCTCGCGTTGGGCCAAGGGGGTAACTCTTTAAGAAGTTGCCCCTGAAGTCCATCAGAGGGCCACCCTCCCCCCTGCAATGCAAGACCTGCCCACCCATGCCCCCACCACAGGAGTGGCACAGTAGCACAGTGGTTAGCACTGTTACTTCACAGCACCAGGGACTTGGGTTCGCTTCCCGGCTTGGGTCATTATCTGTGCGGAATCTGTACGTTCTTCCTGTGTCTGCGTGGGTTTGCTCCAGATGTTCCGGTTTCCTCCCATAAGTCCCAAACTACATGCTTGTTCAGTGAATTGGACATTCTGAATTCTCCCTCAGCATACCCGAACAGGCGCCGGAATGTGGCAACTAGAGGATTTTCACAGTAACTTCATTACAGTGTTAATATAAGCCTACTTCTAACACTAATAAAGATTTTTACCAGTCCCTCCTCAGCTCCCCCACCAAAGACCCCTAATTAGAGAGACCCCGACCACAGATCCCCCTAAGAGAGACCCCTGCCTGGAAGCTTTCATCTTCCTTCATGCTTGAGTGATTTTGAAGTACCCAACTGTGAAACTAACCAGTTAAGTGTTTTAAGTGCTCTCACTTCTTCTTTTTCTCTGCAGAAAGCACTTAACTATATTTGATGTGGTCCAGGAGCTGTCAATCATAGCTAGAGCCAGCAGGTGTATTGCACAGGTGAGTTTTACGCAGTGATTCTTTTTTACTGCCTCTAGCCTCCAGGCTGGGGCTGCTCTTATGGGAGGAGGTCTTTCTAATTAGGAAGTCTCTGGTAGGGGTTCGGTGGATCGGGGGTCGGGTCACCCTCATGCTGTGGGGAAGAGGGGGGGTGTGACCCAGAAAATCCAGGAGGAGGGGTGAGAATTATTTTTTTGTTTATCCTCTCTTTTGACTCCAGGAGCTGACGACTGCTGCCCAGATTTACCTTGTTGCCAAATGTTATAGCTCAACAACTACTTGGCAGGTGAAAGCTAAACAAATTTGTTTATTGAAGTTTAACTAAATAGGGAAGGTACCAGAATAAAGAATCCTGGACAGTATTGCAGTTGAGAAAAACTAGTGTTTTACTCCCATTTCCATATGGTAGTTTCTGTTTAATTTCTTACTTTTTAAATTAGGTTATTGTGATACACCCTGGTTTTTCTGTCAAAGGTGCCATATTGTTAGTGCTTTCACAAACAACAACCAGTTGTTTGGGCATAAATCCCTCATCCATTTATGCTGAGTTAAAATTGGGACCAAGGCATTCCCGCATTGGCGGAATTTTGAGCCCGCGTAAATGGCGACGCAGGCATAAACTCCCAAGAGAGTCGTGAAACAAGACTCTCACCAACGGGACCTTGTTTCCCAATTTTCCACGTCCTTCACTCGTGACGTAACGAGGTTCCCGCCCAGGAAGGTTGGGAACCTCATTAAAGTAAATTAGCAGCTACTTTGGGAGCCCACCCACCAGGGTGTCTCCCCTCACTGAATATTTATTACTCATACCAGCGCGATTTACAACAGCTCTCTAAAAACGTGGACCTGGTGACCTCACCTCTGAAGGGGATATGCAGAGTCGGCCCCAGAGACGACGTGGGGGAACCGGCTAAGTTATTCTTGGCGCTGGGGTGGAACAAGGGTTTTGCTGCTCACGGGCCTAGTGGGCCTTCAAAAATTTTGGACCCTGAGGTCTCCAAGGGATCTGGCTCCTGATGTGGTGTTTGCTTTTCTCGGGTCCCTCTTGCTGGGGTCTAAGCGACGTTTCCTTGGACGGTTTGTCTTTCTGGAGTGGCAGCACAAGTGGGGGGGGGGGGGGGGGAGCAGGTAAATTCAAAGGGTCAGCACTGTGAGGCCCAAGGGTGGGGTTCAGTGAAATGCCAGGCTGTATGAGTGGTGTGGGGAACTCTGGCATGCGATGGAAATTAATTTTTTGACTCTTCAATGGGAAATCCCACTGACAGCGGCGGGAGCAGAGAATCCTGCCACCAGCGAATGGCGCGGGACGCCTCCCGCCGCCAAGAAACCGGCAGTTTGGGAGGCCTGAGAATTCTACCCACGAACTTTAAGGGCTTCTTCTGTTGACTTGGTAATGTAGCTGCAGACACATTTGGCAGCAGACAGTTTTGAGAAGAATGCTGCACAAAGGATAAACAATCACAATGCAACTCGATAATCCAAACCCATGGCTTGGTGCTCTGAATTACTTTGCCTTGGATCATTTTTGTGCTCAAGACATGGGATATCGCTGCTCGAAATTAAAAATATTTCCGTCTTTACCACCCAGTGCCAGAATCAGGCAATTCAGATCAGATGCATCAAAAATTAATTACAGAACAAGGCTCCATATACAGTGCCACTACAATACATCTTCACTGCATCATTAGCCTACAGCTTTATATTTTCCTGTAGCAGCTGTCTACAGTTTCATATTACTTTGGCCCTTTACTGCAGCCATAGCTGTGGACTGCTCTTTGGGCTGGAGCTGAATTCACATCCCGCAGTTTGGGCAGCACGATAGCCTTGTGTATAGCACAATTGCTTCACAGCTCCAGGGTCCCAGGTTCGATTCCGGCTTGGGTCACTGGCTGTGCAGAGTCTGCACGTTCTCCCCGTGTGTGCGTGGGTTTCCTCCGGGTGCTCCGGTTTCCTCCCACAGTCCAAAGATGTGCAGGTTAGGTGGATTGGCCATGTTAAATTGCCCTTAGTGTCCAAAATTGCCCTTAGTGTTGGGTGGGGTTACTGGATTATGGGGATAGGGTGGAGGTGTTGACCTTAGGTAGGGTGCTCTTTCCAAGAGCCGGTGCAGACTCGATGGGCTGAATGGCCTCCTTCTGCACTGTAAATTCTATGTAGTTGAGAAGGACGCCTTCCAGTCAACTGCGCACTCCTTTTAAAATTTCCACCAATGTAAAAATTAGAAATCGTTGTGCTTGTGCGGGCAAAAACGTCTCACAAACGCAGTGAGTGAACACAT
The DNA here is from genome assembly GCF_047496885.1 of Scyliorhinus torazame. Lineage (NCBI taxonomy): Eukaryota > Metazoa > Chordata > Chondrichthyes > Carcharhiniformes > Scyliorhinidae > Scyliorhinus > Scyliorhinus torazame. The sequence goes on along the minus strand of NC_092713.1, from coordinate 282,207,553 downwards.
GAATTTTTAATAATGCTGGAAAATGAGGAGAAGTGCTGGTTGTGATTTCAGAGTCAAAAAATTAATTTCCATCCCCTTTATCACTATAGCAGCCTCTTTCCTATGTTTGGAGAACTAGATAAAGGTTATGAGCACAGCATGACATGCTCTGCTGCATCTCACCAACAAACACAAAAGTAAATCACAGAAAGTGCTTTTGTTAAAGGGGGCATTTCGATCACCAAACAAAGTGGGTCACAGTTGCAATTATGATCACTGAAGCGCATAACACTAAGCTGTGTATAATTAAAAGGACTCAGTTCTTTGCCTAACCTTACATACAGTTTTCACAGTTTTAGTTATTCATAAATGAGTGCAAGAGCACTTCATTTCATACCTGGGGAATGGGACCTAAAATGACTTTGTCAAACTTAAGATTTGTTTTACAGTTGATCTTTATTTTTCTATTACCGTGCCCTTCCTCCTTCAATTACTAGACTTCAGTCACTTGCACATAAAAGCATGTTTTCAATTACTAATAATGAGGATAACATGACGAAGGACAGTGAGCAGCCAATAGAGTAATAGGGCATGAATTTATCACCCTTCATTTTCCATGCACTCCCTTGTTTTTTAACTTGCACACGTTGGTCACATGTTATAGCTATCCTCAGTGGCCTGAATATTATGGTTTTAAGAAGGAAGAACAAAATATAGGGACATCTTATTTCTAAACATTTGACTGCACCACTTTTTATTCACGGGGGATCACCATTTGCTATCTGCCCAGGCTCGTTATGATGGAGATAGACAGCATCGCGAAAGGTTGGCGCTGCCTCCTCATTTACCCAATTGTAGAGTTAGTCCAAGCTGGGCCTGTGCTGCCAGTTGCCCGAGCACTCTGCCGGGGGCCGAGCAGTGTTTGCGGAGAGCTCATGGTGCCGAGAGCCTGCTCCTCTTGAAGGCATCTATCCCTCTTAAAGTGAAGCTTTACTTCACCCCAGGGTGCTGTTGGATGTTTGAGTTGTAATTCTCAACTGAGAAACTGGAACACCAAGTCAGAGAGAGTGCTTCAAAATGCAGTGCTGGAGGTCCTAGTGGAGGAGATTGGCAGGGGCAAGATGGCTCTCAAGGAAAACCCTCCGAAGGGAATGGGAGTTATTCCCCATGGAGGTCAGTGAAAGTACTGAGGTTTGATGACCTCAAATGGAAGATCATTGAATGCATCTTCCATGTTATCTCCTGCCCACCACTTCAAACACTGCTCAATGTACCACAACCCCCATCACCCACCCATCAGCAGTCCCTGACACGCAGGACACATATCATCCACCTCACCGTCACATGCATTGCAATGATGCCAGACTCATATCCAGCTCCTGCTGCTTTTGCATCACTGTAGCCACTTTTACATCACTGCAGCCAATCAGCTGTGACAGGCACATCAACCAACACAATCACTAATGTTCTTCCCTCTCCCTGATAGGACAAGCTGGTCCATAACAGGAGGGAGCAGATGCCTGCACCTCCTGAGATCTACTGAGTATTGTTCAACTACAGGAGATTCAGATCAGCATTTTGATGGGACAATCAGTGGGAGAACACTGTTGAGGCTGCACACTGACATGTTGGGTACAATTGCTGGCCTGCAGACAGGCTCCTGTCACTGTCAAGGAACATGGAGAAGTCGGCTCCAACTTGGCAGAGGGCACTGCACAGAACTTGCCCTCTCCGCAGCCTCTGCACCATCGCCCTGTCACTGTTGTTACGATCCAAGTTAATGCTACAACTGGATGGGAAGATCCCAGAGTGGAACCCTGGCTCAAAAGGCCAGAACCTTTTCCCATTTTTAACCAAACATGGAAGATCAGAGTCACAGGACCACAAATTACTTTTAGCAACAAGGAAATAAACATTTATTAAACATGAAAAAAATGGATTGTGACACAATACTCCTTCCTTAGCTTAACAATTACACACAGGTTTTAAGATTAACACAGATGACAAAGTACATTTGAAGCTACAATGGTCTCATTGATGCACAAAGTACCTTTTTTAAGGCATGCCGATTGGCTGTGGTCAAATACATGCTCCACTCTGAAACCCCAAGTGAAAGTCTGTGGATTTCTCCTCAGAATCACTCAGATAATTGTCACAAAAGAATTTCCAAACTCTATTCCCCTAAAACACACTTTAAAATCTTCTCTCATTATTTTGGTTTGCATTCTGGAATCCAGTCCAGGAGTTTCAAAAGACTCTTGTGAAGAAAGCTTCCCTGCATTTTTACTAGATTCCAGTCCAGGATTTTACACCAACTCCTTTCAAGATTCCTTTCTCTTGGCTGACTTCCACTGTTGCACAAACTTTGATGTCCAAACAATGCTGACTTCGCAATTATTTTAAAATTTGTTCCACAGATGGTTTTAAGAAATTCTAACTTTAAGATTACTTTAGAAACTTTAAGGATGACTTTAAAAACCTTTAGGAACGTAGCTTGTTACCAACAGATTCCCTCTCAGCTTTGCCTGTGATGCCTATGAACAATATCCTGTTCTATTTATAGGTTACCAGAACCAACCAGCCTTGAGATTCTCTGGAGCTTGTTTCTTGCACGTTACTCCTCTGTACAACATTCCATGCTTCGAACAGAGCTGAGAGACCTTTCCTCTCCAGTTTTCTATCTGCAACTTATCTTCAAGGTTGGCATGGTGGCACAGTGGTTAGCACTGCTGCCTCACAGCTCCAGGATCTGGGGTTCAATTTCAGCCTCGGGTGACTGTGAAGTTTGCACATTCTCCCCGTGTCTTCGTGGGTTTCCTCCGGGTGCTCCGGTTTCCTCCCACAGTCCAAAGATGTGCAGGTTAGATGGATTGGCCATGCTAAATTGTCCCTTAGTGTCCAAAGGGTTAGGTGGGGTTACGGGGATAGGGTGGAGGTGTGGGGTTCAGTAGGGTGCTCTTTCCAGGGGTAGGTGCAGACTCGATGGGCTGAATGGCCTCCTCCTGCACTGTAAATTCTATGATTCTATGGTAACTGCTCTGGCTTTGAGATTTTAAAAACTAAAAACAAAGGAAAACTAAAAACAAAGGAAGTGGCCTCCTGTTGCTAAGCAAGGTCTTGGTTTATTTGTTTTTCACATCTTCACCCTCTCTAAACACAATAGAATCGGAGTTAGAATTGAAACCAACCCCCACGAATACAAACACCTTTTTCCAATATGAACTGAACTATAGGTCCCTACCAACACAGAAACAGTAAATTAAAACCACCTAAATCCATACTTTATTTCTAATGTTTACCCATACAAATATAAACCCCTTACAACTATCTTTATTTTCACAACAGTAGTGGAATTGCACTCCTATACCTTCTGCAACCTTTGGCTGGACAGATCACCAAGTCATCCACCCTCCCTGTATGGATGCGGCAACAATCCCGACCAAATCCAGCGACTCACCACAACACCTTCTAAAACAATCCACATTACTAACATCGACTTTGCAATAGTGGAAGTTATTCTAACTTACCTTATCTGCAGGTTGGGTGCCGAGCTCTTCAAAGAAGGAACTGAAAGCACTATTGCTTAGTTTGCAGATGATACAAACATCTGTAGAGGGACAGGTAGTATTGAGGAAGCAAGAAGGCTGTAGAAGGATTTGGACAAGCTAGGAGAGTGGGCAATGAAGTGGCAAATGAAATACAATGTGGAAAAGTGTGAGGTTATGCACTTTGGAAGGAGGAATTTAGGCATAGACTATTTTCTAAGTGGGGAAATGCTTAGGAAATCAGAAGCACAAAGGGACTTGGGAGTCCTTGTTCATGATTCTCTTAAGGTTATGTAGCCATGTAAAATGGCCACCTGCAAAGGACCATGGGAATTGTGGTCAATTTGGGACACAGTCAGGTACACAGCCTCTGTATATTGAGCAAAGAAACCAGACTTGGCTGAAACTTGTATCCATTAAGAGTCGATCACCATTTCCCCCAGGACAATAGAGTTTGAATCGAGGAATTACAACAGTAGCAGACTAACCGGCACCACCCCCACCCCCCACCCCCCTTATTTGGAAAGGCCTACGTGCCTGGGACAATGATAGCTGGGACCCGCCCAGCTATCGAGGTATCTGCCCGCTAATTGGCTGAGATCAATGAGGGTGATTGAAAACCCTATCGATCCATTGGACCTCGAGTAAGGACCACCCAAAAGGGCGCGAAAGAGACGAAGGATAAAAAGCCTTGCGCACTAGAGATCTGTCTCTTTTGGGATCGGCCTGTGCACGACCAACTGTAACAGAACAACCAAGTTCAAGGGCCCACGACCATTCCTGAAGGACAAGCCCAGCTAAAACGAACCCAACAACTTCCAACCGACCACGTGGACCCGAATAAAGGCCTTATCTCGCACAGTCCCGGTCACTTGAAGTTAAGTAAAGGTCATCTTAGTTGTTAGGTGTAGTTTAGTCAGGAGCCGTGTGTATTATTGCATAGAGATACAAGTCTTGTGTTATTAATAAACTGTGTTTTTCAGCTAACATACTGGTTGCGTGGTCATTTGGTGAATATAAGAAACAGCTTGTGGTTCACATACAGGGTAAGAAAAGGCAACAGTTAATGTGCAGGTTCAGTCAGCAGTTAAGAAGGCAAATGCAATGTTCGCATTCATATCATGAGGGCTAGAATACAAGACCAGGGATGTACTTCTGAGGCTGCATAAGGCTCTGGTCAGACCCCATTTGGAGTATTGTGAGCAGTTTTGGGCCCCGTATCTAAGGAAGGATGTGTTGGGCTTGGAAAGAGTCCAGAGGAGGTTCACAAGGATGATCCCTGGAATGAAAAACTTTCGTATGAGGAATGGTTGAGGACTCTGGGTTTGCACTCGTTGGAGTTTAGAAGGATGAGGGGGGATCTTATTGAAACTTACAGGATACTGCGAGGCCTGGATAGAGTGGACATGGAGAGAATGTTTCCATTTGAATGAAAAACTAGAATCAGAGGACACCATCTCAGACTAAAGGGACGATCCTTTAAAACTGAGATGAGGAGGAATTTCTTCAGCCAGAGGGTGGTGAATCTGTGGAACTCTTTACCGCAGGAGGCAGTGGAGGGCAAATCACGGAGTGTCTTTAAGACAGAGATAGATAGGTTCTTGATTAATAATGGGATCAGGAGATATGGGGAGAAGGCAGGAGAATGGGGATGAGAAAATATCAGCCATGATTGAATGGCGGAGCAGACTCGATGGGCTGAGTGGTCTAATTCTACTCCGATGTCTTATGGTCTTATGGTCTAATAATGTATAACAGTACTGTTGACCCCCACTGACAGCTGGACACTTTGGTGACTGACAAGCAAAAGCGTTGCCTGGACCTGCGCGGTCCAAATTTGTAGATAGAGTTTCAATTTGGTGGATAGGGTTGTTTGATCTTATGATAGCACCACCTGGAGGGATTCTGGCAGATGCAGGATGTCCCTGTGTGAACTCACTTCCTATGGGGAACCACATGAGTCACACCAGAAACAGCTGGAGCCACCATTTGCAGGGCTCCCAATGTCAATGTTGCCTTGCCCAGAGCCAGTTTTCCGCCTAAGGCTCCAAAAATGATTTGATCTCAAATTAATTCTTCCTTCAAGTTGACAAACTCAAAATTTCTGGCAGTCAGTATAGATCACTAATAAATGAATGAGCAATTCCATGATCAGACAATCACGGTGCGCTTATTAAACTTCGCCCACTCAACAATTATATTTTTGCTGAGAATGGTGTGGGCATCGAATGATTTTGTCACTTCATCACATGCAATGATTTCCTCATCGATCCCTTGTCTGATGAGGATGTCGTCTACACAACTACCCATTGCGTGCAGAAGTGTACAGACCTGCACTTTGCTGGCATTATAGCAATCCCCATTGTGGAGTGGTACCGTGCCAGTCTTCGGTGCCTGTTCACCCAATTTGGGTGAGCTGGTTTCTTGGATGAGGGCGGATAATAATCTAATAATCTTTATTATTGTCACAAGTAGACTTACATTAACACTGCAATTAAGTGAAAAGCCCCTAGTCGCCACATTCCGGCGCCTGTTCGGGTACAGGGAGGGAGAATGTCCAATTCACCAAACAGCACGCCTTTTGGGACTTGTGGGAGGAAACCGGAGCACCCGGAGGAAACCCACGCAGACACAGTGAGAACATGCAGACTCCGCACAGACAATAACCCAAGCTGGGAATCGAACCTGGGACCCTGGAGCTGTGAAGCTGTGAAGCAACAGTGCTAACCATTGTGTGACCGTGCCGCCCATAAAAGATGTTGCAATTATTACAAGATCTCATTTCACTGGTTGGTTTCTGGTAGAATTGGTTTCTTGAAACTCTTATTCCAAATGAAGGCGAGGGAGAGAGAGGAACGCTTGGTTTGTTTCCTCTACTGAAGACCTCCGGGACACCGTCTGTGCCATTTGTAATTTCTCTCGAGTGACTGGCCGCCTAGCCTTGAAATATTTCACCCATTATGTACCTCCAAGATGTTTTGGGTGGGTCTGTCTATGGCAGTCATTGTTTCAATGTGCAGTAGTTCTCATTTTTTTATATTTCTTCCTTAGACGGTTAAGAGTTTCAATGGGTATTTGGATTATAGGAAATGTCTTTCTCCTTTCCCCTTCACATTCCCCTGAGGGTGATTTGTTGGTTTCTCACCTTCACCTTGGAATGTGGCCTTGCATTTTTAAGCAGTTTACCATGTTTCAGTTTAAATATCAAAATTTCCAATCAGTTGAAAAATCATGTTTTCAAAAAATAAAGGGGCATAACCTTGTAACAGGATTGACATCAACTTTATTCGAAACGTAACATCTAGAATGAGGCTGCAAAGAGAAAACCCGATCATGATAGACATAAGATCCTGTATCATTTCCCCAAGATGACGTTAATTGTCTCATTTACATATTCACGTTAACTCTTTATGGCAGTGTCTAAGCAGTCATTTTAGTTCATCATATGCCCCTAAGACTGCCTCAGCATGAAGGCGGCATGATGGCACAGTGGTTAGCACTGCTGCCTCTCAGCCCCATGGACCCGGGTTCAATTCCGGCCTTGGGTGACTGTGGAATTTGGACATTCTCCCCGTGTCCATGTGAGTTTTCTCTGGTGCTCCAGTTTCATCCCACAGCTCAAATATGTGCAGGTTAGGTGGATCGGCCATGATAAAATTTCCCCTTTAATGTCCAGGGATATGTGGGTTACGGGGCAGGGCAGGGGAGTGGACCTGGTAGGGTGTTCTTTCAGAGGGTTGGTGCAGACTAAATGGGCCAAATGGCCTCCTTCTCCATAGGGATTCTATGATTCCACACAGCCACTGCCAGTGGAGCAGGTATTCACCAGCATGATATCATTGTGTCTAGCTGCACACCAACTGCACATTGATGGAGTGGTAGATCTTGCTGTACTACATTTTGGGGCCCACAGAGCCACATGGAAGGCTCCCTGGACCATTAGGAATCCTGCAATCCCTGAAAAGACGCATGCTCAAATCTCTGCTTCTGGCTGGTAATAGAAAAGACACAGAAGCTCCCTTGTCCAGCATAAAGATGCTTTGCCACCTCCTTGATAGCAGCAAGGTACAGCAGATGGAGAGAGAATGGCAATGCCACTTGTTCCAGTCTGGAAGCATCAGCTTCAGTCCTCATCCTATGTGCTGTAGGCCCAAAGGAGCTGGCACAGTTCAGTGACCATCCCCCTGGTGGATTTTAAATGCCTCAGACATTGCACTTCACTAAAGTGGAGGTAGGGAAAGTGAGCTCTGCGACCTTTGGTGGGTTGGGCTTTCTGTAAAGCACACTCCTCCTTTTCCCTCTGTGTACAGATTCCCCTCTCCACAGTCTGTGCTCCTTGTCCCTGTCATGTTGCAGACGAAGAGGGACGGCAGGGCAGCACGGTGGCGCAGTGGGTTAGCCCAACTACCTCACGGCGCCGAGATCCCAGGTCCGATCCCGGCTCTGAATGTTTGCACATTCTCCCCGTGTTAGCGTGGGTTTCGCCCCCACAACCCAAAGATGTTTAGGTTAGGTGGATTGGCCACGATAAATTGCGCCTTAATTGGAAAAAATGAATTGGGTACTCTAAATTGGGTACTCTGGTACAGGATGGAGATAATAGAATTCAGCTACAGGCCCAATAATTATTGCAGGCTTTCTGTACAAAAGGCAAAAAACACTTCCAACCATCCTTCAGAATCCAAGGAGTGACAAACCTCCTCCAAGTAAATCAAAAGTACCTACTTTGCAAATTTGATAAGTAGTCTCTGATGCATGATCAATTACAGCAAAAACGAGGTTAAAGCATAACTGAAGGCTTTATTAGACTAGAACTGTTCCCCAGCAGCTCAGGTACAGAATGAGGGCTGCTGGGACGGCACCGACTCTTATACCCCGCCTATCTGGGCGGAGCTACATACTATACAGCCAATGGTAAACCCCCAGGTTTGACCAATGGAACTTCAGCCTCTCGGGTGCTGCAATACCTGATAGTACCACATTCTCCTAAATAGTGGGCTGGTGAGCTGTTGGGAATGGTGGGGGGGTCGGGTGGGGCGGCGGGGGGGGGGGGGGGGGGGGGGGGGGGGGGCGCGGGGGGGGGGCGGGAGAAGCTTCCTCTTGCAGCTGAATGCACGTTCAACTGGTAGTGTGTAGGACACAATGTTAACTGGAATGACACTATCCAATTGATAGAATTTGAATCAAATTAGTCTGAGAGGCTGCTTAATGTCACAATATAGAACATAGAACATTACAGCGCAGTACAGGCCCTTCGGCCCTCGATGTTGCGCGACCTGTGAAACCACTCTAAAGCCCATCTACACTGTTCCCTTATTGTCCATATGTCTATCCAATGACCATTGGAATGTCCTTAGTGTTGGCGAGTCCACTACTGTTGCAGACAGGGTATTCCACGCCCTTACTACTCTCTGAGTAAAGGACCTACCTCTGACATCTGTCTTATATCTATCTCCCCTCAATTTAAAGGTATGTCCCCTCGTGCTAGACATCACCATCCGAGGAAAAAGGCTCTCACTGTCCACCCTAACCAATCCTCTGATCATCTTGTATGCCTCAATTAAGTCACCTCTTAACGTTCTTCTCTCTGACGAAAACAACCTCAAGTCCCTCAGCCTTTCCTCATAAGATCTTCCCTCCATACCAGGCAACATTCTGGTAAATCTCCTCTGCAGCCTTTCCAATGCTTCCACATCCTTCCTATAATGCGGCGACCAGAATTGCACGCAATACTCCAAATGCGGCCGCACCAGTATGTTGTATAGCTGCAACATGACCTCATGGCTCCTAAACTCAATCCCTCTACCAATAAAAGCTAACACACCGTACGTCTTCTTAACAACATTGGGGCTCTTTCTGGGGAAGGTGGGACCTCTACAGACAGGGTGGTCTACATCTGAACCTGAGGGGCACAAATATCCTGGGGGGGAGATTTGTTAGTGCTCTTTGGGGGGGTTTAAACTAATGCAGCAGGGGCATGGGAACCTGGATTGTAGTTTTAGGGTAAGGGAGAATGAGAGTATAGAGGTCAGGAGTTCAGATTTGACGTCGCAGGAGGGGGCCAGTGTTCAGGTAGGTGGTTTGAAGTGTGTCTACTTCAATGCCAGGAGTATACGAAATAAGGTAGGGGAACTGGCAGCATGTGTTGGTACCTGGGACTTCGATGTTGTGGCCATTTCGGAGACATGGATAGAGCAGGGACAGGAATGGATGTTGCAGGTTCCGGGGTTTAGGTGTTTTAGTAAGCTCAGAGAAGGAGGCAAAAGAGGGGGAGGTGTGGCGCTGCTAGTCAAGAGCAGTATTACGGTGGCGGAGAGGATGCTAGATGGGGACTCATCTTCCGAGGTAGTATGGGCTGAGGTTAGAAACATGAAAGGAGAGGTCACACTGTTGGGAGTCTTCTATAGACCTCCAAATAGTTCTAGGGATGTAGAGGAAAGGATGGCGAGGATGATCCTGGATAAGAGCGAAAGTAACAGGGTAGTTATTATGGGAGACTTTAACTTTCCAAATATTGACTGGAAAAGATATAGTTCGAGTACATTAGATGGGTCGTTTTTTTGTACAGTGTGTGCAGGAGGGTTTCCTGACACAGTTTGTTGACAGGCCAACAAGAGGTGAGGCCACGTTGGATTTGGTTTTGGGTAATGAACCAGGCCAGGTGTTGGATTTGGAGGTAGGAGAGCACTTTGGGGACAGTGACCACAATTCGGTGACGTTTACGTTAATGATGGAAAGGGATAAGTATACACCGCAGGGCAAGAGTTATAGCTGGGGGAAGGGCAATTATGATGCCATTAGACGTGACTTGGGGGGGATAAGGTGGAGAAGTAGGCTGCAAGTGTTGGGCACACTGGATAAGTGGAGCTTGTTCAAGGATCAGCTACTGCGTGTTCTTGATAAGTATGTACCGGTCAGGCAGGGAGGAAGGCGCCGAGCGAGGGAACCGTGGTTTACAAAATAAGTGGAATCTCTTGTTAAGAGGAAGAAGGAGGCCTATGTGAAGATGAGGTGTGAAGTTTCAGTTGGGGCGATGGATAGTTACAAGGTAGCGAGGAAGGATCTAAAGAGAGAGCTAAGACGAGCAAGGAGGGGACATGAGAAGTATTTGGCAGGAAGGATCAAGGAAAACCCAAAAGCTTTCTATAGGTATGTCAGGAATAAGCGAATGACTAGGGAAAGAGTAGGACCAGTCAAGGACAGGGATGGGAAGTTGTGTGTGGAGTCTGAAGAGATAGGCGAGATACTAAATGAATATTTTTCGTCAGTATTCACTCAGGAAAAAGATAATGTTGTGGAGGAGAATGCTGAGCCCCAGGCTAATAGATTAGATGGCATTGAGGTACGTAGGGAAGAGGTGTTGGCAATTCTTGACAGGCTGAAAATAGATAAGTCCCCGGGACCTGATGGGATTTATCCTAGGATTCTCTGGGAGGCCAGAGAAGAGATTGCTGGACCTTTGGCTTTGATTTTTATGTCATCATTGGCTACAGGAATAGTGTCAGAGGACTGGAGGATAGCAAATGTGGTCCCTTTGTTCAAAAAGGGGAGCAGAGACAACCCCGGCAACTATAGACCGGTGAGCCTCACGTCTGTAGTGGGTAAAGTCTTGGAGGGGATTATAAGAGACAAGATTTATAATCATCTAGATAGGAATAATATGATCAGGGATAGTCAGCATGGCTTTGTGAAGGGTAGGTCATGCCTCACAAACCTTATCGAGTTCTTTGAGAAGGTGACTGAACAGGTAGACGAGGGTAGAGCAGTTGATGTGGTATATATGGATTTCAGCAAAGCGTTTGATAAGTTTCCCCACGGTAGGCTATTGCAGAAAATACGGAGGCTGGGGATTGAGGGTGATTTAGAGATGTGGATCAGAAATTGGCTAGCTGAAAGAAGACAGAGGGTGGTGGTTGATGGGAAATGTTCAGAATGGAGTTCAGTCACAAGTGGAGTACCACAAGGATCTGTTCTGGGGCCGTTGCTGTTTGTCATTTTTATCAATGACCTAGAGGAAGGCGCAGAAGGGTGGGTGAGTAAATTTGCAGACAATACTAAAGTCGGTGGTGATGTCGATAGTGTGGAAGGATGTAGCAGGTTGCAGAGGGATATAGATAAGCTGCAGAGCTGGGCTGAGAGGTGGCAAATGGAGTTTAATGTAGAGAAGTGTGAGGTGATTCACTTTGGAAGGAATAACAGGAATGCGGAATATTTGGCTAATGGTAAAGTTATTGAAAGTGTGGATGAGCAGAGGGATCTAGGTGTCCATGTACATAGATCCCTGAAAGTTGCCACCCAGGTTGATAGGGTTGTGAAGAAGGCCTATGGAGTGTTGGCCTTTATTGGTAGAGGGATTGAGTTCCGGAGTCGGGAGGTCATGTTGCAGCTGTACAAAACTCTGGTACGGCCGCTTTTGGAGTATTGTGTACAGTTCTGGTCACCGCATTATAGGAAGGACGTGGAGGCTTTGGAGCGGGTGCAGAGGAGATTTACCAGGATGTTGCCTGGTATGGAGGGAAAATCTTATGAGGAAAGGCTGATGGACTTGAGGTTGTTTTCGTTGGAGAGAAGAAGGTTAAGAGGAGACTTAATAGAGGCATACAAAATGATCAGGGGGTTGGATAGGGTGGACAGTGAGAGCCTTCTCCCGCGGATGGAAATGGCTGGCACGAGGGGACATAGCTTTAAACTGAGGGGTAATAGATATAGGACAGAGGTCAGAGGTAGGTTCTTTACGCAAAGAGTAGTGAGGCCGTGGAATGCCCTACCTGCTACAGTAGTGAACTCGCCAACATTGAGGGCATTTAAAAGTTTATTGGATAAACATATGGATGATAATGGCATAGTGTAGGTTAGATGGCTTTTGTTTCGCTGCAACATCGTGGGCCGAAGGGCCTGTACTGCGCTGTATTGTTCTATATTCTACGTTCTATGTTCTAATCCTCTCAACCTGGGTGGCAACTTTCAGGGATCTATGTACATGGACACCGAGATCTCTCTGCTTATCCACACTGCCAAGAATCTTACCATTAGCCCAGTACTCTGTCTTCCTGTTATTCCTTCCAAAATGAATCACCTTACACTTTTCTGCATTAAACTCCATTTGCCACCTCTCAGCCCAGCGCTGCAGCTTATCTATGTCCCTCTGTAACTTGTAACATACTTCCGCACTGTCCACAACTCCACCGACTTTAGTGTCATCTGCAAATTTACTCGCCCATCCAGGTCATTTATAAAAATGACAAACAGTAGTGGCCCCAAAACAGATCCTTGTGGTACACCACGAGTAACTGGACTCCAATCTGAACATTTCCCATCAACCACCACCCTTTTTCTTCTTCCAGCTAGCCAATTTCTGATCCAAACTGCTAAATCACCCTGAATCACATGCCTCCGTATTTTCTGCAGTAGCCTACCATGGGGAACCTTATCAAACGCTTTACTGAAATCCATATACACCACATCAACTGCTTTACTCTCATCCACCTGTTTGGTCACCTTCTTAAAGAACTCTATAAGGTTTGTGAGGCACGACCTATCCTTCACAAAACCGTGTTGACTATCTCTAATCAAATTATTCCTTTCCAGATGATTATGCATCCTATCTCTTATAAACCTTTCCAAGATTTTGCCCACAACAGAAGTAAGGCTCACTGGTTTATAGTTACCGGGGTTGTCTCTACTCCCCTTCTTGAACAAGGGGACAACATTTGCTATCCCCCAGTCTTCTGGCACTATTCCTGTAGACAAAGATGACTTAAAGATCAAGGCCAAAGGCTCAGCAATATCACAGACCATATCATAGAATTTACAGTGCAGAAGGAGGCCATTCGGCCCATCGAGTCTGCACCGACTCTTGGAAAGAGCACCCTACCCAAGGTCAACACCTCCACCCTAACCCCCATAACCCAGTAACCCCACCCAACACTAAGGGCAATTTTGGACACTAAGGGCAATTTATCATGGCCAATCCACTTAACCCGCACATCTTTGGACTGTGAGAGGAAACCGGAGCACCCGGAGAAAACCCACGCACACACGGGGAGGATGTGCAGACTCCGCACAGACAGTGACCCAAGCCGGAATCGAACCTGGGACCCTGGAGCTGTGAAGCAATTGTGCTATCCACAATGCTACCGTGCTGCCCCCAATCTCCTCCCTAGCTTCCCAGAGAATCCTAGAATAAATCCCATGCGGCCTAGGTGACTTATCTATTTTCACACTTTCCAGAATTGCTAACTGTTGCTCTTTTTAGCCTTAGTTTCATTAGCTCTGATTATGTCACCTTTGCTCACGAGTCGCCAGGTATCTTTCTGATACCGCCACGTGGTTCAAGCTCAAGTTATGATTAATAAGTCAGCACACCGCTTAGTAAGATTGAAATCAACGGTCATTTATTATGTACAGCAATCAATACTTACACAATAATCCTACTATCTATATCAAAACCTACCACTACTGGCCAATACTTAACTTTAGGAGATGGCCCACCAAGTCAGGGAAACAAATAGTTTATTGAATTGGATCTGGCCTGTGGGATTCAAAAGGCTGATACGGGTCGATGGCTAGGAATCTCTATCGGGTAGCGATCGCTGGAGTCAGACTTACGGTTCTTTGTCGAAGGTTCTTGCGAAGGTTGCGAGCAGGTGAAGAAGGGAGAGAGAGAGAGATCTGAACTTGGCCCCTCACTTTCTAGGGCCCAGGGGCTTCCCGCCTCTCGGGGCGGCCCTTGACCCTGAGTCCCAAGTGATTGGACTTGTTCCCAATCACTGGGTTCGATATGCTCCAATAATGGGGCGATTCCTCGATCGGGAGGTGGTCGTCCACCTGTCTTTGTTTCGGCCACTGCAGACGCCGAAAGGTCTGGCCCGGCATTCAATTGCTAATATGTTGCAATTGTTCCCGGGGATAGCCAATTAAACGGCAGATGTCTGTGTTGATGTTCTGCTAATAGTCTTAGGTATCGATCTGGGCCGACTTCCCCAGATCCGAATACGCTATTCTGTCTGCAGCTGTCCGTTTGTGTCCTGTTGGCTGCTTTTCCCATCAGCCTTTTCGGTTAGCCATTTTACATTGGGTTTTGGCCAAATTAATAGGGAATCAGCCATTTCAGGTGGCTACATAACACTTCCTCCTTATGAACCTCAAGCCCTTCTAGTCTAGTAGCCTGAATCTCAGTATTCTCCTCGTTTTTTTCCTGTGTGAATACTGACGAAAAATATTCATTTCGCACCTCTCCTATCTCCTCGGACTCCAAGCACAACTTCCCACTACTGTCCGTGACTGGCCCTACTCTTACCCTAGTCATTCGTTTATTCCTGACATATCTATAGAAAGCTTTATGGTTATCCTTGATCCTACCTGCCAAAGACTTCTCATGTCCCCTCCTGGCTCTTCTTAGCTCTCTCTTTAGGTCCTTCCTAGCTAACTGGTAACTCTCGAGCGCCCTAACTGAACCTTCATGTCTCATCTTTACATAAGTCTCCTTCTTCCTCTTGACAAATGATTCGACTGCTTTAGTAAACCACGGTTCCCTCACTCGACCACTTCCTCCCTGCCTGACAGGTACATACTTATTAAGGACACGCAATAGCTGTTCCTTGAACAAGCTCCACATTTCCATTGTGCCCATCCCCTGCAGCTTTCCTCTCCATCCGATGTATCCTAAGTCTTGTCTCATCGCATCATAATTGCCTTTCCCCCAGATATAACTCTTGCCCTGCGGTATATACCTATCCCTTTCCATCACTAAAGTAAACGTAATCGAATTGTGGTCACTATCACCAAAGTGCTCACCTACCTCCAAATCTAACACCTGTCCTGGTTCATTACCCAGTCCCAAATCCAATATGGCCTCGCCTCTCATTGGCCGATCTACATACTGTGTCAGGAAACCCTCCTGCACACATTGGACAAAAACAGACCCATCTAATGTACTCGAACTATAGCATTTCCAGTCAATATTTGGAAAGTTAAAGTCCCCCATAACAACTACCCTGTTGCTTTCGCTCCTATCCAGAATCATCTTTGCAATCCTTTCCTCTACATCTCTGGAACTTTACGGAGGCCTATAGAAAACCCCTAACAGGGTGACCTCTCCTTTCCTGTTTCTAACCTCAGCCCATACTAGCTCAGTAGACGAGTCCTCATCAAGCGTCCTTTCTGCCACCGTAATACTGTCCTTGACTAACAATGCCACCCCTCCCCCTCTTTTACTACCTTCCCTGAGCTTACTGAAATATCTAAACCCCGGCACCTGCAACAACCATTCCTGTCCCTGCTCTATCCATGTCTCCGAAATGGCCACAACATCGAAGTCCCAGGTACCAACCCATGCTGCAAGTTCACCCACCTTATTCCGGATGCTCCTGGCATTGAAGAAGACACACTTTAAACCACCTTCCTGCCTGCCGGTACACTCCTGCAACTTTGAAACCCTACTCATGACCTCACTACTCTCAACCCCCTGTATACTGGAGCTACAATTCAGGTTCCCAAGCCCCTGCTGAACTAGTATGCCCAGTGTTCAGCTCATGCACAACATTCCTGCACTTGGGCCTTTACCAACATGGTGCTCCATGCAGTCTGCACTGGAAGTGGCCAAAATCAGCATCTGAGCTACTTTTAGCAGCATCTAGTTTCCATTGTACTAGCTCTAGCATATGCCTCTATGTCAAATGTAAAACTGTGTGAGTAAAAATATAACTTCATTTCTCGTAGTGCTATCATTAGTTGAAAGAATAACTTAAGAGTTTATAGTTTTGATTTTCCTAAAGGTTTGAAATCTCTGTAAACATTTATGTTAATTGGTAGAACAGGTGTTTTCTACTGGCAGGACTTTGTATATATGGGCCTGGATTTTACAGGTGTGTGAGGGGCAGACTGCTCACCACTCCCCCAAGGCCAGCAGCGGACACACCCAAAAGAAGCCCAGCCTGCAGCCATAACACACTGCAGACAGGCCAAACAAGGCGAGAGTGAAATTTCCGCCCCTCAATAGAGGGGAGAATCTGCCTGCAATAGCTGTCAGTCAATGTGATGGCCAGCAGTTCCAGCAGTCCCAGCAGCTCCAGAACTCAATAGTGGACACTGCCAGAACTGCAAGCAGGTCAAGATGAAAAAAAGATGGATGCCTGCACGAGGAAGGTTAGGCCATTTTGGACAGGGAGGGGTCAGGTAGTGATGGAAGGGGTCATCAACAGCATTATAATACAAGCCACACTTACTCAGCAATAACCTGTTCATTGACACTCAGTTTGGGTTCTGCCAGGGCCACTCAAGTCCTGACATCATTACAGCCTTAGTTCAAACATGGACAAAATTATTAAAAATAAATAATCTTTATTGTCACAAGTAGGCTTACATTAACACTGCAATGAAGTTACTGTGAAAAAACCCCAGTTGCCTCATTCTGGCGCCTTTTCGGGTACACGGAGGGAGAATTCAGAATGTCCAATTCACCGAAGAGCATATCTTTCGGGTCTTGTGGGATGAAACCGGAGCACCCGGTGGAAACCCACGCAGACACAGGGAGAACGTGCAGACTCCACACAGACAGTGACCCAAGCCTGGAATCAAACCTGAGACCCTGGAGCTGTGAAGCAACATTGCTACCCACTGTGCTACCCACTACATCATTGCAGGAGTTACTGAGGGTAATAATCTCGGCCCAACCATCTTCAACTGTTTCATCAATGACCTTCCTTCCATCATAAGACCAGAAGTGGGGATGTTCGCTGATGACTGCATGATGCTCAGCACCATTCGCATCCCCTCAGTCACTGAAGCAGTTCATGTCCAAATACAGCAAGATCTGGACAATATTCAGGCTTTGGCTGACATGTGGCAAGTAACATTTGCGCCACACAAGTGCCAGGCAATGACCATCTCCAACAAGAGTGTATCTAACCATCGTGCCTTGACGTTCAATGGTATTACCATTACTGAAACCCCCACTATCAACATCCTGTGGGTTACCATTGATCAGAAACTGAACTGGACTAGCCAGTGGTAACACTGTGGCTACCAAATCAGGTCAGAGGCTAGGAATCCTACAGCAAGTAACTCACCTCCTGACCCCCAAAGCTTGTCCACCATCTACAAGGCACAAGTCAAGAGTGCCTTCCTTACTTGCCTGGATGAGTGCAGCCTCAATCCAATAGTCAAGAAGCTCGATACCATCCAGGACAAAGCAGCCCACTTGATTGTTCCCGCTTACACAAACATTCAAATCCTCCACCACCGATGAACAATAGCAGCCGTGTGTACTATCGTAAGATGCACTGCAGGAACTCACCAAGCCCCTTAGGTAGCACTTTCCAACCCACAACTACTTCTGTTCAGAAGGACAAAGGCAGCAGATATCAGGGACACCACCACCTGGAGATTCCCCTCCGAGTCACTCACCATTCCGACTTGGCGCTGGGTCAAAATCCTGGCATTCCCTCCCTAACAGTGCTGTGGCAGCATATCATCAGGGTTAATTAGCTTATTGAAAAACTCAATTGTCAAATATATAAATGGGGTGTGGGTTGATGATTTCAGGGCCTGCCTACTCACTTACCGTGTTTCGGGGGACAGGTCGGAAGTAGGCTAATCGTATTTTTCATGTTCCCTGCTGAAAACAGTCCCGACATGGGGACCATAAATCGAACCTGGAACCCTGGCGCTACAAAGCCACAGTGCTAAATAATGAGGGGGATTGACACTGTTCTCTGAAGGAAGGAGCAAAAGGCCAGGTGACTGTGTTGCCTGCCCAGTGCCAGCGTTGGGGACATCTGCACAGGGCTGCAGATGAGCTTGCACTGAGAGGGGGAGGAGGTTCCAGAACGTTTGTTGGGATAGTTTCTTTGATCCCGGACAGGTGCGCATTTGGTGCCTGGAATGACCCCGTGTCGTAAATGTTCAGGGCAACCACTGGGAGCGGGTGTCCTTCCCCTTTCCCCCGCAGTGGCAGGTGCGTCAAGATCTGGCAGATATGTCACACTGTCCACCTGTTCAGCTGGAACCTTCAACGGCAATCCCAGCCCGGCAGGTCATCGAATGACAGGCGCTGCCGGTACACAGGAGGCCTCATGATGCGCCTCCTTTGTACTTCTTCGTCCTCGGCCAGTTGGGCGGCCGGCTCTCCATCCCCACCGGCTGCTCCTGTGAGGCAGGCTCTGTTGCTGCAGCTTCCTCCTCCTCCTCGAGCAGCTCCAGCTCGTGCAACCCCCAGCGACTAGGATGAAGGCCATTGCTGGTTGAATTCCAATATCCATTCTATGCAGGGGCTGAAAGGCCAACACATTAGCATGGTGCATACAACTGCGACCAAACAGGTCCAACAGACTACATGGTGGCCCCGGTTGGCAATGAGGACCCTGCCTCCGCATGTTCCCCTCCCCTCCTGATCTCCGCACCCAGGCCCCTGTTTCCAGGGGTACCGTCAGCTGCGGCTGCCCATGCCAGTGGTGCACTCCACAGCCCCCATCCGCTCCACCCCATAGGGGCTACTGTGGCCATTTCCCTTGGGTGGGCTGTGTGCTGCCCTGCTGGTGGGTGGCGGCCGGTTGGAGGGATGGTATAGCGGGGGCTTCGGTCTGGAGTAGTATGGCGGAGCGTGGGAGCTGGGGTGCGGGGGATCATGGGGTGGTGGGTGGGTGGGTGAGATGCGAGAGGTGAGCACCCATATGGCTGGTGTCACTCTGCAGAACCACAGGCCACGGAGATCGGCCGGTGGGGGGGCACAGCAAGATGGCTGCGTTGCAGGCCACGATAATGGCGGTTTGAGCCTGGACACCCCAGTCCCCTGGGAGGTTGCCCCAGTTCCACGGCCCGTCCCCTGGCCACCTCTCTCCACCACACGCCCCGGCCAGTGTCACGACCGGCAGCCCATGGTCGCACCTCTGCATGTCCTACGTCCTCTCGCTGCCTCATCAGCCACGGCGCCAGTTTCCCGATTTTTAGAATCACAAGTGAACGTCACTGTCGGGAATTCCCTCCAATGGAGGCGGAGGATCACGGAGGCCCCAGAGAATACAGGGTCAGGCCTGCTAATAATATACGAACAGCATTTACTGTACATGCAGAGTGGAACGCATTGACTCCGCTGTCAGGGCACCGGAGAATTGCAATTCGGAGTGAACACGACGCCCGCCATAATTTCGGCACCAAGACTGATTCTCCACTCAATCGCCTTTCCCAATTTTGGCATAGGCCAAAGGAGAATCCCGCCCAACATGTCTTGTGAAAGGGGAATCATGTTTAACCAATTTATTGGAGTTTTTTGAAGGAGACACTTGTGCTGTGGATAAAGGGGAACTGGTGGATGTACTGTACTTAGATTTCCAAAAGGCATTTGATAAGGTGCCACATCAAAGTTTATCTGTGAAACTAAAAGCTTGTGGTGTGGGGGGTAATGCATCTGCTTGAATTGAAGATTGGCTTGCTAACAGGAAACAGAGTTGGGATAAATGAATTTTTTGCTGGTTGACAGGATGTGACAAGGAATGTCACAACTCAGAGAAGTGACTTGAATGAAGGGCTTGAAAGTATGGTTGCTAAATTTGCTGACGACACAAAAATAGGTAGAAAAGTAAATTGTGAAGTGGATGTAAGGAGGCTACAAAACGACGTAGACGGGTTAAGTGAGTGGGGAAAAAAATCTTGCGAATGGAGTACAATTGGACCAAATTTGAAATTGTCCATTTTAGCAGAAAGAATAAAAAAGAAGCTCTTTAGCTAAATGGAGAGAGATTCCAGAGCTCTGAGCTACAGAGGGGTCTGGAAGTCTTCGTGCACGAATCCCAAAAATCACAGGTGCAGCAAGTAATTAGGAAAACAAATAGAATACTATCATTTATTGTGAGGAAAACTGATTACAAATTAGATAGATTATGCTTCAGTTGCACAGGGAATTGGTGAGGACACGGCCGGTATTTTCCCTGATATCAGCAAAGGCCAATGTCAGGCAGGAAAAGCCGTGTTGAAGCCGCTGACAGCAATGGTGACTTTCTACGCTGTATGGTGCAGTACTTTAAAAAAAAAACTTGAACTCTTGGATCCCATGACGTATTGTTGACAGGGCTGCCTCGGATTCGCCTGCCCTGCCAGCAGCTTAGACAGCCGGGCATCGGGACCGTCACTTTTAAAGGCCACCCCAGCACAGAGCGAGACAATCTGTTCACCATGGAAACCAGCTCCCCCACCCCCGGCACCCCACAGGCACTAATTGGGCACTGGCTGCCACAACCCAGGCACTGGCGTTGCCTGGGCAGTGCCAGGGTAGTGCCTGGGGGGTGACAGAGTACAACCCAGGCTGCGCCCGAGCATGACATTCTTCCCCTCTGAGCACTGCACTCACCTGGGCTCCCCTGGGAGGTCTTTTCACCAGGTGCTTGCCTTCCGAGACCGGTCGTGATTCACGTTGTCCTGTCGGCTCGCCGCGGCGATGGATTTTCGACGTGGACAGGATGATTGTGACGTAGGGGTCTGATAATGATGTGATAACGTGTTAAACAGTGTTCCTAACATTGAACTTCGGGACATGCACTCAGTCACTGATGGGGGGAAGGGACAATCGTGTCACACATTCTCGCCGATGTAAAACGTGACTTCGCAATTCTCGCCAAACCCTCTCAACACAAACGGGAGCGTAAAATCCCAATGCACATTTTTAAAAATTCATTCAGCATTTGTTACTCATCCCTGAGGGCATTTAAGAGTCAACCACATTGCCGTGGGCCTGAAGTCACCTGTAGCCAAACCAGGTATGGGTGGCAGATTTCCTTCCCTACAAGGTATTAGTGAACAAGATGGGTTTTTATGACAATCGACAATGGTTTCATGGTCATCATTGGACTTTTAATTCCAGATTTCCAACTGCCCTGGTGGGATTTGAGCCCAGGTTCCCAGACCATTACCCTGGGTCTCTGGATTATTAGTCCAGTGACAATACCTCAACACCACTGCCTCCCCACCTGGGGTATTGTGTACATTGTTGGCCTCGTTATTTCAGGAAAGATGGAAATGCATTAGAAACAGTTCAGAGGAGGTTTACTAGCCTCATACCAGGAATGGGTGGGTTGGCTTATGAGGAAAGGTTGAAAAGGTGAGGTTTTTATCCATTAGAGTTTAGAAGAGTAAGAGGTGACTTGACCAAAATCTTTAATATCCTGAGGTATATTGACAGGGATCTGGAGAGGATATTTTCCCTCGTCAGAGACTCTAGGGCTAGGGGTCATTATTTAAAATAAGGGGTTGTTTATTTCACACATAGAAAATAGAAGCAGGAGGCCATTCGGCCCTTCGAGCCTGCTCCACCATTCATTATGATCATGGCTGATCGTCAAGTTCAATACCTTGATCCCACCTTCCCTCCATATTCTTTGATCTCTTTAGCCCCGAGAGCTATATCTAATTCCTTCTTGAAATTACACAATCTTTTCCTCAATTACCTCAATTACTTTCTGTGGTCGTGAATTCCACAGCTTCACCACTCTCTGGGTGAAGAAAGTTCTCCTCACCTCAGTCCTAAAAGGTTTACCCCTTATCCTCAAACCATAGCCCCTAGTTCTAGACTCCCCTACCATCGGGAATCTACCTGTCTAACCCTGTTAGAATTGTGTAAATTTCTATGAGATCCCCCTCACTCTTCTAAACTCCAATGAATATAATTCTAACCGACTTAGTCTCCACTCATTTGAAAGTCCTACTGTCCCAGGAATCAGCCTGGTAAATCTTCGCTGCATTCCCTCCATAGCAAGAACATCCTTCCTCAGATAAGGACACCAAAACTGTACACAATACTCCAGGTGTGGCCTCACCAATGCCCTGTACAATTGTAGTATAACATCCCTATTCCTAGACTCAAATCCTCACTATGAAGACCAACATACCATTTGCCTTCTTTACTGCCTACTGTACCTGTGCGTTTACTTTCAGCAACTGAAGCAAGTGGATAACCTCACAGTTACCCATATTATACTGCATCTGCCATGCATATGCCCACTCACTCAGCCTGTCCAAATCCCGCTGAAGCATCTCTGCATTGTCCTCACAGTTCACCCTCCCACCCAACTTTGTATCATCTGCAAATTTGGAAATACTACACTTAATTCCCTCGTCCAAATCATTAATATATAATGTTAACATCTGGGGCCCTAGTACAGATCCCTGTGGTACCCCATTAGTCACTGCCTGCCAATTGGATAAAGACCCATTTATTCCAATTTTTGCTTCCTGTCTGCTAACCAGCTTTCTATCCATCTCAAGACACGACCACAATCCCATGTGCTTTAACTTTACATAGTAATCTGCTATGCGAGACCTTGCCGAAAGCCTTCTGAAAGTCGAAATAAACCACATCCACCAGGTCTCGCTGCTCAACTTTATTAGTTACATTTTCAAAGAATTTCAGAAAGAGATGAGAAGAATTTTTATCTCTCAGCGGGTTGTGAGTCTCTGGAATTCTCTTCTCAAAAGGCAGTGGGAGCAGAGTCTTTGAATATGTTTTAAGGCAGAGCTAGATAGACTCTTGATTAACAAGGGGGTAAGGGTTATCGGGGGTATGTGGAAACATGGGGTTAAAGTTACAATCAGATCAGCCTGATCTTATTGAATGGCAGAGCAGACTCAATGGGCAGAGTAGCCCATTCCTGCTCCTAATCCTCATGCCCGTATCCATACGTGAATGCATATCATGACAAATCTAAGTAGGTCTCAGATGATCAGAGAATGGTTGCAGCAGGAGGAGGCCATTCAGCCCATCTTTTCCAGGGCCACTAATCTCCACTCCCCCACCCTTTTTCCCATAGCCCTGCAAATGTTTTCTTTCCATTCCCCTTCTGAAAGCTCTGACATTATCTGCTCCTCCACGCTCTCATGTCATGCATTCCAGAGGCTAAGCATTCACTGCCCAGAAAATTGGATCTCAATCCAGCAGTCTATCATGTTTAAGAAAGCCTTGACTTTATAGAATCTGTGCAAAGTATATTTTGCGATGATAGATAACCAGCAGAAGGTACAGCTGATCCCTTCATTACATTTATACTTAAGCACAAGAGATTCTCCTAACTGAAATAGATGGCAAATAACTACCTGACTCACTCATGTGAAGGCATGATGGAAGCTAAAGTAAGAGAGAATGCTGGGTAGTTGTTCTCTTGCTCACTTCAGCAAAACAGTTCATGTATTAAGGGTGGACGTAAATGAATATCTTGACAATCCTTTGCAGACTTTTCCAGTGTTAAGAAGCTATATCTTGAGCTGTTTTAATTGATTTCATGCTCCTGCTCCCCCTCCCACTCTCATCCCCCCCCCCCCCCCCCCCCCCCCCCCCCGCAACCACACACACACACACACAACTTTGAGTCAACTTACTTGGTAACAGGTTCACAACCCCATTCCCCGTAACAGCCTCCCCGAACAGGCGCCGGAATGTGGCGACTAGGGGCTTTTCACAGTAACTTCATTTGAAGCCTACTTGTGACAATAAGCGATTTTCATTTCATTTCATTTTCAAATGTTTGATTGCCAACACTTTGGGATGTTCTGAGGTGGTGAAAGGGGCTAAATAAATGTGCAATGCTGTTCAGGCATTGTTAAATTGTTCAAACTTTACAACACCAGAGACTGAAAGACATGTGGGCTTAGTTCTCCGATTTTGAAGCTGTGTCCCCCACGCCGGCGTGGAAACAGTGGCGTTTTACAACAGAAAAAATGGTGTAAAACGGTCACCGATCCTCCGTTTTGCTGGGGGTTGGCATCAAGGCAGCGTAGAGCACCCGGCTCTAGCTATCGATACAGCCTGGAGAATTGCCGGGACCATGGCCGTGCATGCGCAAGGCGGCGACCTGCGCCGGCCGCTCGCGGACCCGGCCTGCGAAATAGTGGCCCCCCCTTTTTGGCCGGCTCACATGCCCCGGATCACCCCCCCCCCCCCCCCCCCCCCGCTGCAGTGCCCCTGATGAAGTCCTCCGGCCCGAGGATCGGCCCTCCCCCGACTGTAGCGGCGCTGGACTGAGTCTACAGCCGCTACGCCACGTTCCCAACGGATGAGACCACAAGCGACCAACGCCGTCGGGAACCCGGCCTGTCGGGGGCGGAGCATCGCGGACAGGCCTCAGGCACAGTCCTGGGGCCGCCTATACGTTTTTGGAGGGGGCGGAGCATCGCAAAAGCGGTGCTTCCCCCGATTCGGTCGTGAACGGGGATTCTCCGGCCGATCGCCAAACGCGATTTCGGCATCGGTGACCGGAGCATCCCGGCCAAGGTGGACTGGAGCAGGGGGACTCTTACTCTGCATCCAGCACTGAAGGCGCTGACCAGTACGTGCTTGACACTGACACTATCAGGTTTTCAGAGTCAGTCTAATTCCAGAGGCCTTCAACAATGGTGGGTGGGATTCAAACGCGGAAGTCCTGCTTCCATTTGCAGGAGATACCAATATTGCCAGTAGGAGGCAGCATGTGAATGGCACTGTAGCACAGTGGTTAGCGCTGATGCTTCACAGCACCAGGGTCCCAGGTTCGATTCCCGGCTTGGGTCACTGTCTATGCGGAGTCTGCACGTTCTCCCCATGTCGGGCGTGGGTTTCCTCCGGGTGCTCCAGATTCCTCCCACAAGTTCCGAAAGACGCGCTGTTAGATAATTTGGACATTCTGAATTCTCCCTCGGTGTACCCAAACAGGTGCCGGAGTGTGGCAACCAGGGGCTTTACACAGTAACTTCATTGCAGTGTTAATATAAACCTACTTGTGACAATGAAGATTATTAAAAAGCACGAATCGGCTGGGCCATTTGAAATAAGTGCTGAGTTCAACCAGACTCAAGTTTCACTGTTCCAAGGACTTTAAAGCACAATGTGAGATTCACAAATTTAAAGTAGAGGCTTAAATGCTTCTGAGTGTCTTATATAAGGCATGAATTCACTGTACAGAGTTCTGCAAAGTAACATTTTAAACACTGAAACCTTACTTCAGAGATCGATGCCGGTGGTAGGCTGCAGACATGTTCCTGGGGTTGTGTCCCATCCCCTGGGTATACGGATGTTGGCTGCTGCGAGTGTTGTCTTGCCTTCTGCATTATTCAGGTTCAGTGTCCAGGCATCACTGTCTGATTGGGATGCTAGACAATGACTCCCGAATGCCAAATGGCCCGCCCACCAATGGCAATCCACTTGGGATAGTTAAGTGCTCACTTAACTATGATTGCCAATGCCCTATTAGCAATACCTTCAGCCGCATGGGCAGAGGCCTTGTCAATCAGTGGGGGTTATGTGGGGGTCAGTGGGGCAGACAGGCAGGAACTAGGATTGCCCTGGAATAGGTACACACGATCCAGGGGTTGACATGGCGGTGCCGCGCGCAGTTTCCCCCCCCCCCAGAGGAGCCCACCCAGCAGACACCCCCCCAACTGTGATACCCCCCATGGTGGACTACCCCAGCTGAGAGTGCCCCCCGCTTGCCCCCCATCACCCTCTGAGCACAAGGGCAGCAAGCTCAGTGCCCCTGGACTCATTGCCTGTCAGCGAAGATGGCTACTCACCTCCTCGGCTCCCCGCAGAAGCCCTTCCGCCTGGTTCACGATTTTAAAAAGGAGTACTAATCGATGCCAGCGTGAGCTGAGAAGGCCGCTGGATCACGGGAGGCCATTGGATATGGGGTGGCTCCCGTTAATTGTAAGGAAATAGGGCTTAAGTGGTGATAATTGGTTTCTCGCCTCGCTACGGCGTGATCCCGATGTCGCCGACGGGAGCGGGCCGGTTGCATCGCAAACAGTTTGGCGCCTGGCACGGTTCTTGTTTTTGGCCTCTCCCGTTATTCATTCTCCTGCTCTCGCTCGAGTGCAACGAGGCCACTGAATCATGCCTCAGGTCTTGTGTCTGAAATAAAGGGGCACCCTGGATAGTGTTCCTGCTGTGAGGAAGGAAGCTGGTATAGTTTTGCAGGTTTGTGGGAGGAGACACCAGTCAGCAGTCAGGTAAGAGCAGTATTTGTTGGCCAACTGATTAGTTACACAGGAAGAGATGGCCCATCATCGTCTAGATTTTAATGCTGCCTCTTAAACTTATCTAATGAAGGAGCACACAGCAGTCAGCTAATGTTAGCAAAGCTTCACAAGACTCAGCTATGCAGGTGGGTGCATCTTGGCAGACATTGCAGGTCCTGACACTCTGAATTAACTGAGATAAGAATGATGTTTCAGGTGTAATTTGTTGGTTCTGTATGCAGAACCTTAGCCCTTCCACTTGCTCTTTTACATCCTTTAGGCCAAGCTGAGACCCGGGGGGAGGCCCACAATGTCCAGGGGTTACAAGCATCATTGGTCCTTCGAGCAAATATTATACAGCGCGTGCCACAGGAGGCTCCGCCTCAACAAGCAGACGTTGCTGCACCTGTGCCATGTCCTTGCAGAGTTGGCAAGTCAGGAAGAGAATACCCGCCTCGGGGTCATTCCAGAGCTCGAGCGGGGACCTGTGTGGCATCTTTCAGGCTACAGACCACAGGTGCATCTGCCAGGTGTTTGCCCGGGCAGAAAATTACATAAACTTTGACCTGGACCAAGCCCAACAAGATGCCCGGGCAGCAGGATTCTCCACCATTTCCAGGATTCCCCAGGTCCAGGGGCTGATAGACTGTACGCATGTCGCCTTGTGCTCACCGGACCATCTGGGAGTGTGCTCATGTGTGACCACCACCTTAGGATCAATCACGTGTGTGCACAATTTCTGGGAAGTGTGCATGACACCTACATCCTGGGGCATTCAGACATTCCCAGCCTCTTCGAGGACCAACCGAGGTTGTCCGGCTGGCTCTTGGGGGATAAGGGGTATCCGCTTCGGACCTGGCTAATGAAGCCAGTACGGAGGCCGGAGAATGAAGCAGAGACCCGAAGAAAGCCCATGTGTCCACCCAGGCTGTCATTGAGCAGTGATTCAGACTCCTCAAAATGCGATTCTGATACCTCGGCCGCTCCGGTGGTGCCCTGCAGTACAACCCCCGGAGGGCTTCCCACTTTGTGGTGGTCCAGGACTCCCATGCCTGGGGAGATGGGGCAAGTATTTGGTTTGGAGGTCGGCTCGCATTGCGGAGTAAAGTGACGGAGGCGTCACACTGGTTGTGGTGAAGGATTTTTAATGTATCATACACAGGAGTCCACCACTGCCCCACTCGCCCGATGGTGCAGCCCCTCTCTCCCCAACACCCCTTCGCCCTCCCACCCCTCACCCCGGCCCCAACGTGCACTGCCCCCCCTTACCCCCTGCCTAAACCCCTCTTCACCCCTTCCCCCAGTGCCACCTCAGTGATCCTCGACATGCTGAGTCCTTTTTGCTCCACCGCTGTATCTAGGTGTTTCCCCAGGATGCACAGCGGAGGTGGAGACTGCCAGCTTCTTACCACATCCATGGCTTTTGATGCCCCTGGTGGCCGTCCTATGGGGGCTCTGGGGCCGGAGGGTGGGCACATGCCCAGCCGTGCCAGCCTGTCCTTGGTGCTGGCTGCGAGATGCAGCTTTATCAGAGTGGTGGAACTCTGGAAAGCTGGTGGCCATCATTACCATTCCATGGGCTGTGTCCGGGTTGACACCTGTTGCCCCCTCCTGGGCCATGGGTTCACCTCGGGATGCAGGGACAGCTAGATCGAGCCCCGGCTGCCCCTGCATCATCTGGCTTTGCCAGTCCAGGCAGCTCCCCTTTGACTGCAACGTGGTGTTAACACCTTTGACAATGCTCCTCAGTGACTGGGACATGCTCTGCAGGGCCTCGGCTATTCCCAAGATCCGCCTGGTACTGGGTCAAGTCCCCCAGTGAGTCGTACATTCTATCGAGGCCCTCAGCCGAGGCTGTCACTGACTGAGCCACGCCTTGGGCACCTCCACACATGGAGCCGACATTGTGCACCAGGCTCTCCACTGCAGTCGCCACCCTAGCAGTGTTGGCCTCGGTGCCACACATTGCCGGCACCATCTTCTGCGCCTGTAGCCTCTGGAACTCCTCCAATCGGCCATGGACCTGCTGGAGTGTCGCTGACATTCCCCTCTGAATATCACGGCCGCACACCAACGCTTGCATCAGCCCCAGGTAACCTTTTCCAGAGGCTCAGCGCCTGACTAGGACCCAGCTGGGGCCTGGGATCCAGCAGAACTCCGATTGCTGTCTCGCCTGGTCATTCCTGCCACCCCTTCATGTGATCTGCAACGGTGTGGTGCTCACCAGAATGTGCCCCAAATCATGACCACTCACGTTGCCCACCGAGGTTCGTGTCTCTGCACCGGTGGAGGGTGGGGGTGACAGCTGTGACACATTTATGGTGGCATCCTTGGTGCTCTCCTGGGAACTCCACCACCTGGAGTTTCCCCTCCAAGTCACTCACCACCCTGACTTGGAAATATAACGCTGTTCCTTCATGGTCGCTGAGGCAACATCCTCGGACTCCCTCCCTAACAGCACAGTGGATGTACCTACACCTCAAGGACCGCAGCAGTTCAAGAAGGTAACTCACCACCACCTTCTGAAGGGCAACTAGGGATGGGCAATAAATGCTGCCCTAGCCAGTGATGCCCACATCCCGTAAATGAATTTTTAAAAAAGTTGCTGGAAGCAGGATGCAGAAAATAGGATGAAGAACTTGCAACAGAGGACCATACCTACCCTGGTAATAGAGCCATATAGTCTATTGAAAAAAGTGCTGATGGGATGTCCTACTTGCTGCTGAGCATACGTTCAGCTGTGCGAGGGTAATAACAAAGGGCAGAACTGGAACAGTGACCTCTGAAAGGCACCCTTGGCATCAAATTTGGATTGCATGCTTATTCACATCACGGTTTGTCAATTCTGCATACTCCCATTAGGCATTCATTCCATACACGCCACTTCCTGAATCAATATGACATCCAACAAGATTCATGCCATAAATTTATGCTTGCACACTATAAGCACCATTTTGGAACTCGAAGGACACTGATAGTACCCAAGAAATAGGTGCCAATAAGCCTAATTCCGTGTCATTTGTGTTATGGTTGGAGTATGTAAAGATTGCTATTACCTTTTTTAATATATTTGGGGAATATTGTGTTACTCTGTAAAGAAGACTGTATACCTGTGTGCGGGTACATGTTTTAATGGAACCGAGGAAATGTTAATGGCGACAACTTCTCTGGGAGGGTTGAGAGATGAAAGAGGTAAATGTGCTAAATTTGTAATAAGAGACCATGGAGAAGTGGATTTATCAGTAAATGGGTTGGGTTTAAATATTTGCATTGGGAGATAGATAGATAGACTTTTCAGGTGTTAAATTTCAAAGAAGAGTAAGGGACTTTTACAATTTACATAGATTTCATAAGTAAACAAGGAAATGTTATTCTATTTTATTTGACCCAAAAAAGGGCGACAATAAAGATTTTTATATTTTAGAAAATTTGAGTTCAAAAAAGTGCTGAGGACAATGGAATCAAAGATCAAAGAAAAATGGTATTCAAGGAAAAATGTTGAGCTTAGTGGTGGTTATGTGGGGAGATGTCTTGAGACCAGCTATGTGCTGAGAGAAGGTGTGGAATCTGAGACAGCCAGCTAGGCTTGACTCCAGAAAAGTCTTTATTTTCAGAGAACAGTGTATTTCGGTATTTTCTTGGATTTCCACAACAGAGTGGAAGGGTTTGGGAAGTCATGTGGCATACCTCTACTCAAGTGACAGCAGTTTTGCCTTGAGTAATATGACTGGATTTTTAGAGTTAAATATCTACAAGGGAATGTTTCCAAGAAAGTGTTTACTTGTGTGTTCTAACCAAGTGGTTGCTTTTGGGGAAGTTTTGTGAGACTGTTTTAACCGTGTAACTTTAATCTTGTGTGCTGAAGTTTTCTTTTCTTCTTGTTAATAAATCTTCTAAGTTTTAAAATCCAAAAAGTGTTATCAGAATTCTACGCTTCTGGGATCAGTTGGGGTTTCCTCATTTTCAGATTTTCAGAATACAATAGAAAACGTATGATCAGTAAGACAAGTTTCCCTCTGAGATTTGGCTTGCTCAGCAAATCCTATCTGCTGTGGTCGCAACAAGTAGCATTTCTAAATTACTGCCAGTGGCAATTACTTTCTGAGTTATGAAAGGTCTGATAATAGTAGTTACTGGGAGTGGCAAATTGAATAAATCTTGGATGGAATAACACTGGCAATTAGAATAATTCAAGAGTCAAAACTAGCACCGGTAATTCAAACAGTTCATGTGTAGACTCGCACTGGGAAATGCGGGGATTTATCAGAGAATTGACCGTGATAACAGTGACACATGGATGGAGTATGATTGGTAATTACAGGCTGTGGCAATTACAGTGATGCATGAATGGAGTGGTAGTGGTAATTATAGGCCGTGGAAATTACGGTGACTTATTAAAACAAAATCAACATACTCAGGGAGCTGGATCCTGCGTCCCAGAATCGATTCCCGGCTTGGGTCACTGTTTGTGCGGAATCTGCACATTCTCCCGTGTCTGCGTGGGTTCCCTCCGGGTGCTCTGGTTTCCTCCCACTAGTCCCGAAAGTTGTGCTGTTAGGTAATTTGGACATTCTGAACTCTCCCTCTGTGTACCCGAACAGGGGCCGGAATATGGCGACTAGGGGCTTTTCACAGTAACTTCATTGCAGCGTTAATGTAAGCCTACTTGTGATAATAAAGATTATTATTAAGATTATTATTAAATCTTCTTTACTTGTTCCATTATCACCCCCTTTTTCCTTACGCCATCATCGCTTTTGCAAGTAAAGTGGGCCTGCCTTCCATCTTACAATGGACCTTCCCATTTGTTCTTTCTTTCACACAGCCCTTATCATGGCTCTGTACTTGCTTGTTACACCACTTGGATGGATTGAATTGGTCTGAATTGTAATGTAGTACTGCCCATATTAATAACGAATTAATCAAAGTCAAAGAGCAAATAAAGGTTGTGTCCAGATGAGGCATGAATAGTTATAAAGCAGTCTTCCTGCTATTTCATTGGAGGACTTTTCTCCTCATCCTCTAATGGATGTAGGATAGGCAGTCTGACAATTTG
Source organism: Scyliorhinus torazame (assembly GCF_047496885.1). Taxonomy (NCBI): domain Eukaryota; kingdom Metazoa; phylum Chordata; class Chondrichthyes; order Carcharhiniformes; family Scyliorhinidae; genus Scyliorhinus; species Scyliorhinus torazame. Next base: position 282,176,002 of record NC_092713.1, on the reverse strand, counting down.
GCAACAGTGGAGGAGTCAAGAGAGGTAGTGGTGAGATAGAGCCGGGGGTTGTGAGTATTCATTTGAAAACTAACAGTGAGCGAGATTTACTGGCTGTTCACGTCGGTGGGATATTTTGGGTACCCATTGATAATGGCGGCATCGGTGGATCCCACTGGAAGGCTGCCTCTGCCACCAAAAAACACGTGGCAGGGTTGTTGGTAAATCCCCTCCACTATGTTTTCAGATGATGTCTGTCATGATATGGAAACATGCAGATAATGATATACAGACAGGCACAGACAGGCAGCTAATGAACACAGATAACAATGAGCAGGCAGGACACTCAAGGGTGGTATCTCACGATAAAAAACACGAGGCACTCACACTCCGCCTCTTTCCACTGAGGAACATCTACAGAGTGAGTCAGGGTGTATGTACAGTATCACACCTCCAGCACGTGGCTAAGAGCTAGTCTGGTTCAGTCAGACAGAGTAACCACGCTTAGGTTAGCAGAGAGTCGAACTCATAGAGAACTGTGCCAACTGTGCTACTGGTTCAATAAATCAGATTGAACTAACTTCAAGGCCTGGAGTATCTTTTGGTTAAAGCTGCATCCAGTTGCAGCCTGTGTTATCCCAGAGTACATAACACATCCTGCTACCAGGAGACTGTTTAATCTAGGTGGTTTACCTCAGTCCTTTCCGTGATGACCAGCGAATGTATCCTGGCACCATGGAGAGGATGCAGGCTCCTTACCAGCTAAGGACCTCCGGCAATCTCAATGCCAACTGGCGGATATTCAAGCAAAAGTTTCTGCTGTACATCGAAGCTTCAGACCTCGTGGGTGCGTCTGATGCATGGAAGATCGTGCTTCTCCTCTCAACAGCGGGTGATCAAGCCATCAAACTCTTCAACTCGTTTCACTTCACCGAAGGCCATGATAAGACAAAGTTTCAGACCATCCTGGACAAGTTTGACAGTCACTGTGAAGTGGACACCAATGAACTCTTTGAGCGCTACATATTCAAACAGCGTCTACAAGGTAAAGATGAATCTTTCAACGCCTCCTTAACTAACTTCCGTCTGCTAGAGCTGTCCTGCAACTTTGGTAATAATGCTGACTCCATGATCAGAGAACAAATCGTTTTTGGAGTTCGCTCTGATCCTCTGAGAGAGCAGCTACTGAAAATCAAGCGTATGACCCTGCCAGTCGCGCTTGAAACATGCACAGTGCATGAGCACGCCAAAAATCGCTATGCCCAGTACAAATCGGCTGAAAATGAGAAACTTGCCTCCCACGAGGCAGACAGTGTGCAGGCCATCGCCCGGATGCAGCGCCTCAGCATTGATGAAAGCGGCCATTTTGCGTGCTTTTCCCAGGGCCCCACCCATGCGCGATGCGAACGGGATAACAAAGCCGCCGACACCCGCACTGCGCATGTGCGACGACGCGCAGAGCATCAGGACGCCGACATCACGACGTGCTCGAACTGCGGCAACACCCACTTAAAGAAACACTGCCCTGCAAGAGGCAGGTGATGTTTAAACTGCGGGAAACCTGGACACTATGCAGCCTTGTGCAGGTCTGCACCACCAGTCAGGGGCCAGCGCTCCCAATTCCGACGACGGCGCGTTCAGAGTGTGCAACAACGATTACAGGATTCTGATCCTGGCAGCAAAACGGATCCAGAGGAAGAATGCCTGGACTCCGCCTACTGTGTGGGCATCATTACCAAATGTGAATATGCTACATCTAACTCATCACAAATTCAATCCATCCTCACTGTGGATTCTGCGGACGAATGGCGTGCGGTGATGCAGGTCAACTACTGCTCCATCCAGTTTAAGCTGGACACAGGTGCTTCTGCCAACCTCCTCTCACAGGCAGATTTCAAATGCATCAAGAAGCCCCCCAAGGTCCTTCCAGCAGCCTGCAAGCTCCTGGACTACAACGGAAATGCCATCACGGCACTGGGATCCTGCCATCTACTCGTCTCCAACTGGAGCACCCATGCACGGTTACGTTTTGAAATTGTCAAGCCAGACAGGGCATCCCTACTTGGCGCGCATGCCTGCAAGCAGCTGAACCTCGTGCAGCGGGTTTACACAACGACATCCTCAAATGTGGATCTTCAGACGGGCATTGACGACATCCTCGCTCAGTATCCGGATGTGTTTGACGGGGTGGGCACGCTGCCATATGGATACAAGATTCTGCTATGACCTGATGCCAAGCCAGTGGTCCACGCACCACGCCGGGTCCCGGCTCCACTGAGGGAGCGCCTGAAGGCCCAGCTCAAGGATCTTCAGCAACAGGGCATCATTTCCAAGGTAACCGAACCGACTGACTGGGTCAGCTCGATGGTATGTGTTAGAAAGCCTTCGGGGGACCTGCGCATCTGCGTTGATCCCAAGGATCTTAATAAGAATATAATGCATGAACACTACCCCACCCCGAAGAGGGAGGAACTCACCAGTGAGATGGCACACACATGTTTTTTCACCAAGTTAGATGCGTCACATGGATTTTGGCAAATCCAGCTGGATGAGTCCAGCAGAAGGCTCTGCACCTTTAACACACCGTTTGGCAGATACTGCTATAATCGCATGCCGTTTGGCATTGTCTCGGCATCGGAGATCTTCCATCGCATCATGGAACAGATGATGGAGGGCATTGAAGAGGTTCGTGTGTACGTGGACGACATCATCATATGGTCCACGGCCCCTGAAGAGCATGTTTCCCGTCTCCAGCAGGTATTCCGCCGTGTCCATGCCAATGGCCTGAAGCTGAACAGGTCCAAATGTTGCTTTGGCATGTCAACACTCAAGTTCCTAGGTGACCAGATCTCTCAGCAGGGCGTGCGCCTGGACACAGACAAGGTCAAGGCCATCAAAGCCATGAAGGTCCCTGATGACAAGAAGGCGGTGTTGCCTTCCTGGGCATGGTCAATTTTCTGGGCAGGTTCATCCCATACCTGGCCTCACACACCACGGCCCTACAAAATCTGGTGGAAAAGGTCCACTGCCTTTGAATGGAAGGCAGCACATCAGGCAGAGTGGTTGGAGCTGAAAGCCAAGCTCACCACCGCACCTGTCTTGGCATTTTTCGACCCAGACAGGGAGACGAAGATCCCAACAGCTGTGAGCCAGGATGGCATCGGTGCGGTGCTGCTTCAACGCGATGACACTTCATCCTGGGCACCGGTAGCCTACGCATCTAGGGCCATTACGCCCACCGAAACAAGATATGCGCAAATAGAGAAGGAATGCCTGGGTCTTCTCACTGGCATTCTCAAGCTTCACGACTATGGCTACGGCCTGCCGACATTCACTGTCGAGACGGATCACAGGCCTCTGGTCCACATTATCCACAAGGACCTGAACGACATGACGCCTCGGTTGCAGCGCATCCTCCTCAAACCTAGAAGGTACGACTTTGACTTAGTGTACACGCCTGGAAAGGAGCTCATCATCGCTGATGCATTGTCCCGCTCCATCACATTGCCTAGTGAACCGCTGGAAGTCATCCGGCAGATTGAATCACAGGTGCAGCTGTGTGCTAGCACCCTCCCGGCGTCTGATGAGAAGGTGGTTCGTATCGTCGAGGAAACAGCCAAAGACCCCCTCTTGCAGAAAGGGCAGTGCCCTCAATTTTACAATGTAAAGGACGACCTGACGGTAATTGATGGTATCCTCCTCAAGCTGGACCGGATTGTCATTCCACTCAGTCTCCAGAGCTTGGTGCTCCACCAAATCCATGAGGGACACCTGGGCATCGAGAAGTGCAGTCGCAGAGCCCGGCAGGCTGTCTACTGGCCCGATATTAGCCAGGACATCGCGAGCATGGTCCTCAACTGTGCGACCTGTCAACGCTTCCAGCCAGCGCAGAGCAAGGAGACGCTCCAGCAGCATGAAATCGAGACCTCCCCGTGGTCCAAGGTTGGCATCGACCTCTTTTGTGTGAATGGTCGTGACTACGTGTTGATTATTGACTATTTCTCCAATTGCCCTGAAGTCATGAAGCTCTCAGAACTCACATCTTGGACCGTCATCAGGTTCTGTAAGGAGACGTTCTCCAGGCATGGTGTCCCACTCACTGTCATGAGTGACAATGGCCCGTGCTTCAACAGTCATGAGTGATCTATGTTTGCCAAGTCATACCATTTCAAACATGTCACTTCCAGCCCACACTATCCGCAGTCCAATGGGAAGGTTGAAAAAGGGGTGCACATTGTGAAACAGCTCATCTGCAAGGCCGCGTATTCTGCTTCTGACATCTACCTCACGCTGCTTGCATACAGGGTGACCCCGCTGTCCACTGGCATGTCGCCGGTTCAACTCCTGATGAACAGGGACCTGCGGACGACACTTCCAGCCATACACTTGCCCAACCTGGATCACCTCCCGGTGTTGCAGAAAGTGCAGCAGCTCCGAAACCAGCAAAAGCAGCGCTATGATACTCATGCCACCGATTTGCCCGCGTTATCCCCGGCAGACACTGTCAGGATCAAGATACCGGATGGTGGTTGGTCTGCTCCAGCTATCGTTGTTTGACAAGCTGCGCCCCGCTCGTATGTTGTACGTATGGCTGATGGTTCTGTTGTGCGACAAAACAGACGGGCACTGCGCAAAGTTGCCCGCCCACAACCGCTTTCTTCTCCGTTTCCGTCCGTTGTTTTGCCACCTCCTGATACCTCGATCTACGAGGCCACCAGTCAGGCTTCCATCCTGCCTGTTAAGGCGCCGCCGTCCCCACCACCACCTCTCCGGCGGTCGACAAGGATCAGATGCAAGCCCCAGAGACTGGACTTATGAACATTTGTTTTGTTTGCTATGTTCTGTTTTCTCACATTAGACAGCTGTCTTCACATGTAAATACGTTCACATATGCCACCACTTGTAAATATGTTAATATATGCCACCACATGTAAGTGTGTTCCCATGTGTCAACAAAACATTTTTAAAAAAGGGCAGATGTCATGATATGCAGACATGCAGATAATGATATACAGACAGGCACAGACAGGCAGCTAATGAACACAGAGAACAGGACATGACCAATGAGCAGGCAGGACACTCAGGGGTGGGATCTCACTATAAAAGGCACAAGGCACTCACACTCCGCCTCTTTCCACTGATGACCATCTACAGTGTGAGTCAGGGTGTATTTACAGTATAACACCTCCAGCACGTGGCTAAGAGCTAGTCTGGTTCAGTCAGACAGAGTAACCACACTTAGGTTAGCAGAGAGTCGAACTCACAGAGAACTGTGCTAACTGTGCTACTGGTTCAATAAATCAGACTGAACTAACCTCAAGGTCAGGACTATCTTTTGGTTAAAGCTGCATCCAGCTGCAGCCTGTGTTATCCCAGAGTACATAACACGCCAATGTCGTCAAGGGGAAACATATAGATGAGAAATAAGAGGGGACCAAAGGTAGATCCTTGGGAGACACCAGAGTTAACGGTGCGGGAACAGGGAGAGAAGCCACTGCAAGTGATTATTTGACAAAGATTAGATAAATAAGAATGGAACCAGGTAAGAACAGTCTGACCCACCTTGATGACAGTGGAGAGGTTTTGGAGGATGATGCTGTATATGTGGTCAACTGTGTCAAAGGAAACAGACAGGTTGAGGAGGACAAGTAGGGATGGTTTACCCCTGTCACGGGCATGGAGGATGTTTTATGTGGCTTTGATTAGAGTTATTTATGTGTCAAAAGCCAAGTGGACAGTTTCTGGTGGAAACTCCATCAGGACTGGAAAACATTCCAGGTGAACAACATTTAAAAAGGGAACTGAATATCTGCAGTATCTTCCGTTTCTAATGAAATGTCCACACCTGAATTGCCTACTTGTCTGTTTCGCAACAGATGTTGACTGCCCGATATTTTGGTTTCAGAATTCAAGCAGATGTGTCTTTTTATTTTTTTGTGACTTTCTATGATTTTGATTGTGAACAGGGTAAGAACTGAGAGAAAGAAGATACTCATCTTCCAGAAGCTAACATCCAAATTATTGAGTTATTGCAAAATAGCATAATGGATATATATTTGTACACAAAAAATGCTTTACTTTTTTCATTTTATTCCCCCACTGAACATAAAGGTTCCCTTCTTGCTTATTCACTAAAATGAAGCTGACCATGCTGTCCAATTCACATTTCATAGGCTTATGTCCCAGAGCTGAGACCTCACACTGTATCAAATGCCCCCGCTACAGACCCCACTCAGAGGATGAGTGTGAGCGCGCTGTCAGCAGAAAGACAGGACTCAGACTTTGGCAGAAACTGAGGAGCACCAGAGCTTTCCTCACAGCGAGTGATCATCACTTATCTGCTTTGTGTATTGACCCACTGACAGCTGACACAGGCCCATTACCCTGGGACGATGTTGCACAGGCCCTTGGAGGGTGGAACAGGGTACTCGGGGAGGAGGGGGGATGGCGTGGCGGATGGGGGAGGGCTTGCGGGAGAAAGGTGGGATTGGGGAGGGAAGGAGGGATTAGGGGATATGGGGGGGGGAGGGAAATACATGGGAAGAATGGAAATGTGGGAGGAGGAAGCGGGGGAAAGGAGGGAAATGGGTGGGAAGGAGGAGAATCTGGGAGGGTGATTGGAGGGGAAGGAGGGGAATGGGGGGGAGGGGGGATTTGGGAGGAAGGAGGGAAATAGGTGGGAAGCAGGGGAATGAGGGGAGGGGGGATTGGGGCGATTGGAGAAAAGGAGGGATTGGCGATTGGAGGGAAGGAGGCAAATGGGTGGGAAGGAGGAGTATCGGGGGCAGGGGGATGGAGGGATTGGGATGGATTGGGGCGAAAGGAGAGAGATAGGTGGGAGGGAGGGGAATGCGGGAGGAGCGGATGGGGGAAGGAGGGATTGGGTGGGGTGGGGGTGCGCTGACAGACAAAGCCTCGTCCTATGAGAATCGGGTGAGGATGAGGGCCTCCCTGGTCCTCCGGGCATGCCGCACCCTTGCCGCCATCCCCTGTCTCCTCAGAGGGGGCCAATGTCCCTCCCTCCTCCTCCTCCTCCAACATGTTGTCCCACTGCTGTGCCAGGTTGTGGAGGGTGCAGCAGACCACCACAAAGCAGGAGACTCTCTGGGGGGGTGTACTGCAGGGCACCACCAGAGGGATCCAAGCATCAGAACCGCATTTAACAACAAAGAACAAAGAACAAAGAAATGTACAGCACAGGAACAGGCCCTTCGGCCCTCCAAGCCCGTGCCGACCATACTGCCCGACTAAACTACAATCTTCTACACTTCCTGGGTCCGTATCCTTCTATTCCCATCCTATTCATATATTTGTCAAGATGCCCCTTAAATGTCCCTATCGTCCCTGCTTCCACTACCTCCTCCGGTAGTGAGTTCCAGGCACCCACTACCCTTTGCGTAAAAAACTTGCCTCGTACATCTACTCTAAACTTTGCCCCTCTCACCTTAAACCTATGCCCCCTAGTAATTGACCCCTCTACCCTGGGGAAAAGCCTCTGACTATCCACTCTGTCTATGCCCCTCATAATTTTGTATACCTCTATCAGGTCGCCCCTCAACCTCCTTCGTTCCAGTGAGAACAAACCGAGTTTATTCAATCGCTCCTCATAGCTTATGCCCTCCATACCAGGCAACATTCTGGTAAATCTCTTCTGCACCCTCTCTAAAGCCTCCACATCCTTCTGGTAGTGTGGCGACCAGAATTGAACACTATACTCCAAGTGTGGCCTAACTAAGGTTCTATACAGCTGCAACATGACTTGCCAATTCTTATACTCAATGCCCCGGCCAATGAAGGCAAGCATGCCGTATGCCTTCTTGACTACCTTCTCCACCTGTGTTGCCCCTTTCAATGACCTGTGGACCTGTACTCCTAGATCTCTTTGACTTTCAATACTCTTGAGGGTTCTACCATTCACTGTATATTCCCTACCTGCATTAGCCCTTCCAAAATGCATTACCTCACATTTGTCCGGATTAAACTCCATCTGCCATCTCTCCGCCCAAGTCTCCAGACAATCTAAATCCTGCTGTATCCTCAGACAGTCCTCATCGCTATCCGCAATTCCACCAACCTTTGTGTCGTCTGCAAACTTACTAATCAGACCAGTTACATTTTCCTCCAAATCATTTATATATACTACAAAGAGCAAAGGTCCCAGCACTGATCCCTGTGGAACACCACTGGTCACAGCCCTCCAATGAGAAAAGCATCCCTCCATTGCTACCCTCTGCCTTCTATGGCCTAGCCAGTTCTGTATCCACCTTGCCAGTTCACCCCTGATCCCGTGTGACTTCACCTTTTGTACTAGTCTACCATGAGGGACCTTGTCAAAGGCCTTACTGAAGTCCATATAGACAACATCTACTGCCCTACCTGCATCAATCATCTTAGTGACCTCCTCGAAAAACTCTATCAAGTTAGTGAGACACGACCTTCCCTTCACAAAACCGTGCTGCCTCTCACTAATACTTTTAGAGTACCCAATTCATACCCTGCACATCTTTGGGTTGTGGGGGCGAAAACCCACGCAAACACGGGGAGAATGTGCAAACTCCGCACGGACAGTGACCCAGAGCCGGGATCGAACCTGGGACCTTGGCGCCGTGAGGCAGCAGGGCTAACCCACTGCGCCACCATGCTGCCCCTGGAGCAGTCTGAGGCACCGCTCAATGACGGCATAGGTGGCAGCATGGGCCTCGTTATGTTGGGTCTCCGCCTCGGTCTCCAGCCTCTGCACTGCTGCCTTCAGCCAGGACCTCAGCGGGTACCCCTTATCCCCCAAGAGCTAACTTGTCATTTGGGGGTGGTCCTCGAAGACGCCGGGCTTAGTTTAATGTTGCGGGGGTTAAGTTAATTTGTGCTTTTGATTGTTTGTCATGTTCTTTGTCATTGAAACTTGAATTAATTGTTTTATATTATTTTGGTGATAATGAAAATTTTTCAATAAACATTTTTTAAAATGCTTCATAAGAGTTTTTGCAAAGCAATCGCAGCAACAGTGGACACGAGATAGAATAGCATACCAGTGAAATAAAGCACTGAATGATAATACAAGGTTTCACACACCTACTTCACCGCACAGCATACTGAGTGTTAGTTGTGGTTCAGTTGGTGGCACTTTTGCCTCTAAATCAGAAGGTTGTGGATTTAAGTCCCATACCAAAAGCTGAGGCACAAAAATCAATGCTGACCATCCAGTATCGTACTGAGGGAGGACATGCACCGCTCCATCTTTCAGACGAGATGCTAAACTGAGCTTCTGCTCTCCCAGTCACATGTAAATGAGCCGATGACCCCACTTCAAAAAGATCAGTGGAGTTATCCCTCGTGTCATGGTCATGTTTATCTCTCAATTAACGTCAGTAAAAAGCGATCATCTGGCCATTATCACGTTGTCTGGTGGACTTTACAGCGTGCACTTCAAAAAATTCTTAATTAGCTGTAACGAGGCCATGACAGGCACCGTATAAATGAAAGTTTTTCTTCCCTATTCTACTTTCCAGTCACGCCATAAAGAAGAAGTTGGAAACACATATGTGATCTGCGGCGGGAAATGATGAGTTAATACTCACCTCGCAATGTAACATTAACGGCAATAATGGAACAGGATAAGTGGCAAAGTTATTTCTTTTTAACAATATAACTAGCAAGGACTTTTCAATTTATTAGCGAGAATTGTAAATCATTGGCTGCTTTGCTGCAGTTCCAGCAAAGCATATAATGTCTCCTACTGAATGGGTTATGTCCTTCATATTAGCGTCAGTGCCCTTTCTTAATGGAAACTGGTAATATGAAAATTTGAACTACACAGTGATTAATGAATTCAATCTTGAAATAAAGTCAATAGCTCTAACAACAATAATGCCTAAGATTCAGCCAATGCTGCAAGCTAATGCTTGAAGCACAAAAGCCGTTTGTACTAGAACACATACTGTAATATTTTACATTAGGGACATTGGACGGGTGGGGGAGGTGAGTGGGGGCGGGGTTATGACCCCCAAGATGGAAGCAAAGTACTGCAGATGCCGGAAACCTGAAGTAAAAAGATGCTGGAAAATCTCAGCAGGCCCGCCAACATCTGTGAAGACAGAAACAGACTCTGTACGGACACAAAAGCTGATCTGTTTCTCCCTCCACGGATGCTGCCTGACCAACTGAAATTTCCCAGCATTTTCTGTTTTTACTAAGAGAGGGGTGGAGGTTGGGGCAGGTTTAAATTGGCAAAGATATGCAACGGAATTCTTCGTGCCAGAAACTAAGTGTTGATGCCGGGACTGAATCGGTGGTGTTCTACAACAGCAAAATTGGCGCTGTTCCCACACCAATCCACCGACCGTTAATGGACTAGCTGGAGGGCCCCTCCAGAGCAGTCCAGACCACTGAACCGCATCTTCGGAATGCCGAAGCACTGCTCGATCACACCCCTGTCGCTCTTTGGGCATCGTTGACTCCGCGCCGGTCTGTGGCCTCCGGATGGGCATCATCAGTCACGGCCGCAGCAGATAACCCCTGTCGCCCAGCAGCCAACCCCCCAGCCGATGAGGTGCTACAGAGAGATCAGGGACCGTCGGGTGTGCCAGGATGAAGGGTTTGATACACTGCCTGGGTATCGGGCACAGAAGTGCATGATGTACAGCTCATGGACACACATCAGATGCACGTTCATCAAATGGAACCCCTTTCGGTTTGTGAAGATCGGCGTGTCATGGGCCAGGGCTCGTAGGGCGACATGCATCCTGTCAACCATCCCTTGGACCCAGGCAACTCGGCGATGGTGATGAACACCACTGCCCAGGCATCCTCGTGGGCTATGTCCATGTTGAATTTGATGTATTGTGCTGACCGGGCATATAGGGCCTCCGTGATGGCACGGATGCACCTGTGCACCGTGCTCTGTGAGATGCTGGACAGGTCCCCACTCAGCACCTGGAAGGACCCCGTGGCATAAAAGCTCAGAGCGACCGTCACCTTGACGGCCACCGGGAGCGGGTATCCTCCCCATTCCCTCGTAGTTCCAGGGGTGCCGTGATCTGGCAAATGTGTCACAATGTCCCCTTGCTCAGCCGGAGTCTTCAACGGCATGCCCTGTCCGGCAGGTGCTCGAATGACAGGCACTGTCGGTACACACGAGGCCTCATGTGCCTCCTTTGTACCTCCTCCTCCTCGGCCTGTTGGACAGCTGGCCTCCCATCCTCACTGGCTGCCTCCTGTTCCTCTGGGGTAGGCTCTGCTGTTGCAGGGCCTTCATCGAACAGCTCCAGCTCGTACAGCCTCAGTGCATCCCCCAGGGCTGCAGCAACCAGGATGAATTCCTGGTTGAATCCAAAGTCCATTGTCTGAAGGGGCTGAAAGTCAAACATGTTAGCATAGTGTGTACCCCCATGCCCGACCAGGTCCACCAGGCTACACGATGGCCCCAAGTCTGCACTGCAGCCCCTGCCCCCACATTTCCCCTCCCTTCCTCCCCGGTCGCTACACCCACCTCTGGCCATTCCCCCAGGTCCCCTGCCCACCGCACCCTTGGCCTCACCGGTGCCTGGCATTGTGGGGGGTCTCTGGATTTGGTGCCTGTCCCTGCTGCCAGTTGTACCAGTGGCTGGCACTACCTGTGCCAACGGTATGCTCCGCGCACCCTGCACGGCGCTCCTGCAGGGGGTACTGTGGCCGCTGCACTTTGGTGGGCTGCGTGCTGCCCTGTCGGCAGGTGGTGGCCGGTTGGTGGGGTAGGGGCTTGAGTGTGGGGGGGGGGGGGGGGGCACACCCATGTTGTTGTTGGCACTTTGCAAAACCAGGGCCCACAGTGGGTGGTCAGTGGAATGCGCAACAAGATAGCTGCCTTGCAGGCCGTGGCAAAGGCGATCCGTGCCTGGACACCCCAGTCCCATGGAGGGTCATCTCTACCCCATGGCCCATCAGCTGGTCACCCCTATCACCCCCCCCCCCCTTCCCCACATCCCAGCCTGGGCCTGAGGGAGGTGCCCCCCATCCCCATCCCCAGCCAGCCAGCCCTCCCAGCGGCAGGACCTGCTTGTCCTACCTCCTCACTGTCCTGTGGTAAACCACTGTGTTCCTATATTAAGGGTTGTACGGTAGAAGCTGCACTACAGGTTCACCTGGGCCCCTGCATGCTAGCTCCGCCCAGGAGCCGGGTTATAAATATGCGTGGCCTTCAGCTCGCAGCCATTTCGTCAACTGCTGTAGGAGGCCACACTTCAGATACTAATAAAGCCTCAGTTTGAATTCAACTTCGTCTCCAGCCAAATTGATCGTGCCTCAATTTATTAGTATCTGATTCAGAAGATGGACCTCCGGATTAAACCAGATCGACTGCAGCTGGATCCACACGCAAGCGACGCCAGAAAGTACTTTCAGCACTGGCTAGCTTGTTTTGAAGCGTATATCAACGCGGCGCTGACCCCTGTTCCAGAGGCTCAGAAGATTCAAATCTTGTACTCCAGACTCAGCTCTAAAATCTTCCCGCTGATCCAGGATGCGCCTGATGCACTAAGCGCCAAGAACCACAAAGACATGTGAGACTTTAACCAAGGCTTTAATACACTACATAGGAAGCTTACCCGACACAGACGACCCCAGACAAAATGGGTCAGGTCTCAGAAGCTGGGTCTTATACCTAACTCCCGGGGGAGTGGCCAAGGCGGAGCTCTCCGTGGCCAGGTCAGGTTACATACAGGTGACCGAGCCTCTACAGAGCTACAGTACAATACACAGTACAATACACAGGATTACAGGGCCACGTTACACACAACTATTATATAACTATGTACAATGCTAGGGAAGTACAGTGGTGTATCACCACAGCGCCCAATTACGCTGACGCTATGACTCAACTCAAAGAGAGTTATGAGCAGAAGACGAACACGCTCTTCGCCAGACACGTGCTCGCAACGCATACTCAACTACCAGGTGAGTAAATCGAGGACTTCTGGAGGGCCCTGATCCCACTAGTTCGGGACTGTGACTGCCAGGACGTTACAGCTAAGGAGCACTCAGATCTCCTTATGAGAGACGCTTTTGTAACTGGGATTGGATCCGATGTTATCAGGCAGCGGCTCCTAGAATGGGCCACGCACGACCTCGCAGAGACTAAAACACTAGCGTTTTCCATGACGGTCGCCCTGCGTGGCCCACTCCTCCTACACTTCATGGGCCCCACGGTCAGCCGCCCCAGCGGGGGCGCTACCCACCCAGTACACCTGCGCTACGCGCCAGCCAGTAATCTCCGGGGGACCCCGATGCTACTTTTTCGGCCAACAAAAACACCCCCGCCAACGTTGCCCAGTCCGCGTTGCCCTTTGTAAGGCTTGCGGGAAGAAGGGCCACTTAGCTGCGGTGTGCCAGGCCCGCTCAGCGGCAGCGGTCGCCCCCATCCCCCCCCCCCCCCCACCCCCGGTCACATCCTCCCCTCCTCCCCAGGCCATGTGCGAGCAATGGGCGCCGCCATCTTCTCCCCTGCACAACACGTGCGTTTCATGGGTGCCGCCATCTTGCTCCACCCCCGCAACGTGCGTTCCATGGGCGCCGCCATCTTGTCCACCCCGCAGCACACGGAGACCAACGGCGTTTCAGGACTCCGACGCAGCGGCCGCCTCACTACCCGGCGGTCAACCACGATTCACATCCATGGTAATTGACCAGTCCAGACCACACACTCTGACCAACGCATCCACCAGCGTGAAAGTCAACGGCCACGTGACCTCCTGCCTACTGGACTCCGGGAGCACCGAGAGCTTTGTACATCCAAATACGGTAAGGCGCTGCTCCCTTAAGGTACACACTACCAATCAAAGTATCTCCCTGGCCTCCGGATCCCATCGCATAGCGATCCGGGGGTACTGCACGGTCACGCTCACAGTCCAAGGCATAGAGTTCCACGGTTTTCGCCTCTACATCCTCCCTAACCTCTGCGCTGCACTTATCCTTGGCCTGGATTTTCAGTGCAACCTCCAGAGCCTGACCCTTAAATTCGGCGGACCCTTACCACCCCTCACTGTGTGCGGCCTCGAGACCCTAAAGGTCAATCCTCCTTCCCTCTTTGCCAATCTAACTCCAGATTGCAAACCCGTCGTCACCATGAGCAGACGGTACAGCACCCAGGATAAGTCCTTCATCAGGTCCGTGGTCCAGCGGATGCTTCAGGAGGGAGTCATTGAGGCCAGCAACATCCCCTGGAGAGCTCAAGTGGTAGTGGTTAAGTCTGGGGAGAAAAATCGAATGGCCGTGGACTACAGCCAGACCATCAACAGGTACACGCAGCTCGACGCGTACCCCCTCCCACGCATATCTGACATGGTTAACCAGATTGCACAGTACCGGGTCTTCTCAACGGTGGACCCGAAATCCGCTTACCACCAGCTCCCCATCCGTAAATCGGACCGGCCATACACCGCCTTCAAGGCAGACGGCCGGCTATATCACTTCCTTAGGGTCCCCTTCGGCGTCACCAATGGGGTTTCGGTCTTCCAAAGAGAGATGGACCAAATGGTCAACCGGTACGACTTGCGGGCCACTTTTCCGTACCTAGACAATGTGACCATCTGCGGCCACGATCAGCAGGACCATGACGACAACCTCGCTAAATTTCTCCGCACCGCCACTCTCCTCAACCTCACGCATAACAAGGAGAAGTGTGTGTTCTGTACAAACCGCTTAGCCATCCTCGGCTACGTGGTCCAGAACAAAGTTCTGGGGCCCGATCCCGACCGTATGCGCCCCCTCATGGAGCTTCCCCTACCCCACTGCCCCAAGGCCCTCAAACGCTGCCTGGGGCTCTTCTCGTATTACGCTCAGTGGGTCCCAAACTATGCGGACAAGGCCCGCCCACTCATACAGTCCACTCATTTCCCCTTGACGGCAGAGGCCCAACAGGCCTTCGCCCAGATCAGAGCTGATATTGCCAAGGCCACAATGCACGCTGTAGACGAAACACTTCCTTTCCAAGTAGAAAGCGACGCATCGGACGTCACCCTTGCCGCCTCCCTCAACCAGGCAGGCAGGCCCGTTGCATTCTTTTCCCGCACCCTCCATGCCTCCGAAATTCGGCACTCATCCGTCGAAAAGGAGGCCCAGGCTATCGTTGAGGCTGTGCGACAATGGAGGCATTACCTGGCCGGCAGGAGATTTACTCTCCTCACTGACCAACGGTCGGTAGCCTTCATGTTCAACAACACGCAGCGGGGCAAGATCAAAAATGACAAAATCTTGCGGTGGAGAATCGAGCGCTCCACCTATAACTACGAGATTAAGTATCGCCCTGGCAAACTCAACGAGCCCCCAGACACCCTATCCCGAGGTACATGTGCCAACGCACAGGTAGACCGACTCCGGACCCTGCACTACAGCCTTTGTCACCCAGGGGTCACTCGGTTGTACCACTTCATTAAGGCACAAAATTTGCTCTACTCCGTCGAGGAAGTAAGGACGATCACCAAGGACTGCCCGGTCTGTGCGGAGTGCAAACCACACTTCTACCAGCCGGACCGCACGCACCTGGTGAAGGCCTCCCGCCCCTTTGAACGCCTCAGCATGGATTTCAAAGGCCCCTCCCCTCCTCCGACCGACACACATATTTCCTCAGTATGATTGATGAATACTCCCGTTTTCCCTTCGCCATCCCATGCCCCGACATGACGTCTGCCACCGTCATTAAAGCCCTTAATTCTATCTTCACTCTGTTCGGCTTCCCCGCCTACATCCACCGTGACAGGGGATCCTCATTCATGAGTGATGAGCTACGCCAGTCCCTGCTCAGCAGGGGTATCGCCTCCAGCAGAACGACGAGCTACAACCCCCGGGGAAATGGACAGGTAGAAAGGGAGAATGGGACGGTATGGAGGGCCGTCCAGCTGGCCCTACGGTCCAAAAATCTCCCGGCCTCCCGCTGGCAAGAGGTCCTCCCTGATGCACTACATTCCATTCGCTCATTACTTGGCACTGCTACTAACAGTACACCGCATGAACGCCTTTTTGCCTTCCCCAGGAAGTCCACATCTGGGGTATCACTCCCAACTTGGCTCACAGCTCCGGGAACCGTGCTTCTCCGTAAACATGTGCGGCTCCACAAGGCGGACCCGTTGGTGGAAAGTGTGCACCTGCTCCACGCAAACCCACAGTATGCCTACGTTGTGTTCACCGACGGCCGCCAGGATACCGTCTCCCTCAGGGACCTGGCACCAGCAGGTTCCGCCCCCACACCACCCCCGTCGCCACCCTCCCCTCCCCCGCCACCCCTATCACCCCCCCTTGGACCGTCAGTCCTCCCCCGCCCACCCCCATTGATGAAGAGGATTTCGACACGCTCCCGGAGTCAACTTCGACCACGACAGCACTAACATCGCCGGCTCCACTTCGTCGATCCCAGAGAACGATCAAGGCGCCGGACCGGCTGAACCTCTGACCGGCCCACCGGATGACCAGAGACATTTTTTTTTCACTGTTCTGTAAATATTAAAGATTGCGAATTGTATATAGTTATCCACCATCCCCGCCGGACTCAATTTTAACAGGGGGTGAATGTGGTAAACCACTGTATTCCTACATTAAGGGTTGTACGGTAGAACCTGCACTACAGGTTCACCTGGGCCCCTGCATGCTAGCTCCGCCCAGGAGCCGGGTTATAAATATGCGTGGCCTTCAGCTAGCAGCCATTTCGTCAGCTGCTGTAGGAGGCCACACATCAGATACTAATAAAGCCTCAGTTTGAATTCAACTTCGTCTCCAGCCAAATTGAACGTGCCTCATGACCCTCATCAGCCATGGTGCTTGTTTCCCGATTTTTAAAACCACAAGTGAACCATGCCTTCAGGAATTCCCTCTGGAGGAGGCGGAGCATCGCGGAGGCCCTGGAGAATACCGGGTCGGGCCTGCTACTGATAGGCAAACGGAGTTTACTTGCAGACTAGAACTCATTGATGCCGCTGTCAAGGCACCGGAGAATAGCAATCTGGCATGCGCCTGTTGCCGACCATGATTTTGCGTTCACGACCGATTATCCGTCCAATCGCCTTTCCCAATTTTGGCATCAGCCCGCGGAGAATCCCACCCATGGAAGCCATCCTCTGGGAAAGCACGTTCTTCTCTTTTCACCAAAGTTGGCTGGGAGTTATCCCAGTTACCAATTCTGAAGAGGTGATTCCATGATTATAATATGCTGATGGATCTCAAATGGCAACTATTTGAATTTATGGCTGGTTGGTCAATTTTCACAGGTTTGGGGAAATCCAACAGCTAAATGGGGAGCGGGTGGAACCAGATCCAGCTGATGAGAGCTTTGTGTAGCACTGCTGCTTGGAAAGGGGGAGCGAGAGTATATACTCATGGCCCCTCAAGCAAGTCGACTCATAGAAAATTTACATCGCAAAAGGAGACCATTCAGCCCATCTTATCTATGCCAGCCCTAGGACACCCAGGTGCCCATTTTAATCCCACCTTCCTGCACCCGATTCATAGCCCTGTAGCTTAGAGCAATAAAGGTGCAGATTCAGGTACCTTTAAAAAGTGTTTCGGGCCTCTGCCTCCACCATCAACCCAGGCAGCAGATTCCAGACTCTTCTACCCAAATCTTCGACCATATCTTTACCATGATCAGCTGACACCCATCTCCACCCTCCTGAAGGCTGATTCTTCACCCACATTTTCCAAGCAGCAATCTCTGCCAATGCCTCTCCTTCAGATGACCAGTCCGGGTCCCCCCAGCCAACCAGAAGCGTTTCCCAGTCGGGAGGGACCCGACACCGGTGGTCCTCGGCTGTGATGGTCTACCATTGGCTTTCTCGACAAACAGACGGTCAACCTGCTGGGCGAGAAACAGAGTAACAAATGATAGTGGCGTCCTCCCATTGACTTCAACAGGACCTCCATGTTCCCACTTTTACTGGCTATCCCAGCCATATGCCTCCGCTCCCCCACTGCCTCCTTGTAAATACTGGAGCCATGGGCTTGTTAGACGATTAATTAGCATTTGACAGATTAATTTAATTATCTCTGTGATGGAATGGAATAATTTTTTCAAAGACAATAATAATGAATGGTATTTTAGAATTTGTAGGTCATTGGTAGTGGTTAGATGTAGAATAAATGCTCTTTGATCAGTGTATTAAAAACTCATTGCAGCAAAGACCATTATTGTTGCACAGATGAATGGCTTGAGAACTATTTTCGTGAGCTATACATGGCTGCATCAGTGAAGCATGCACTAACCTAATATTGCTGCTTAATTATTCTGCTCAGTAACTGGTTCCTAAAATTTTTCAGGACGACTTTGGTGGCCTAATGAAGGTTCTGATGAAAATGTGCACAATGCATACAAATGAAGGGAGTACCACTCGCTGCAGCCTTATCACAGCAAGGCAAGAGGACTAGAGAACTTTGTGTCAATCACTTTGACGGGCAGGCATTTTTAACCAGAAATCTGTTTAAAAATGATACAATAACGAGCACCCTTTATCATTTGGTTAATTTCTATTTCGAGATGAACTGCTTCCTCCACTTCTTTTTTGGTATTGGAGTATTTTATTGCAGGGTGAAGCTCATAGTATCTTTCAAACTTGCACTACTGTGCATATTCTCCCATGCAGTTACGGTTTAATATTTTATTTGAAGAACTAAATGAAGGGGTGGGTACTCTGCAGGACAATAATTTGGTGAACCTGTCTACAGTATGAGTTAGAGGAGCAAATCTTTACAACAGCATCCAATCTAAACGGGTCTTTTTTTGGCACACAAGGGAGGCAAAAAGTTCAAGTCAAGAAGGAGAGGGGATCGGACAGGGGAAAGATCAGAGGGGAGTCAGGGGGAGTGAGGGGAAGGAGAGAGGGAGAGTGAAAGAGAAAAGAAGGGAAAGACCTGAAGAGCAGGAAGAAAGGGGAAGGCGAGGTAGGGTATGGGAGAGGGATGCGGGAGGGGATAATGGTAGAGAAGGGGAAAAAGAAAAGTGAGGAGGAGGGGAATTGGGAGGGGAAGGGAGATTTGGAGTTGGGTACGGATCAAATGGACACTTGCACTGTGCTGACCGATGGTCTGCGAGTCAATAATTTCCATCTGTGTGCTTCATCAAATTGGTTTTTTTTCTTTCGATTCCATATTTTGGTGCTCTTCAGTGTGGGAAACAATATTATGAGAGGGTTGAACCCAAATTGTTGATGGTAGTGGCAGTACTTCAACCTTGCCAGCATTTTGGTGATTGTTGAAATACGGATGCAGCTGGCTTGACAAGCAGAGGTTGATATGCTTGGTCAACTGCTGGAGGCTGTAGAGATTTGATGGACTTTCTTCACACAGGTTTCCATCGAGTGGGTAGTTTGGGATAAGGTGAGGAACTTACTTAACTGAGCCAGAAGTACGACGAAGCTGAGAACTGTTAGGGTACGTGTCGCTCTTGTAGGATGGGGGCAGTTAATAACATTGAAAAGGTTACATAAAACTGGGGGCAGGTTTTCAATTGCTGGTAGCTAGGGCCAGGGAAAAGTGCAGGCAAAATATTTAAATCATACTCCCAGAATTCCAACACGTCCAGCAAGCACTCTGATTTTCAAAAGGAAGCTCGGATGTGAGCATCGGGAACTCGATTAGCTCCAAAGAACGTCCCATTGAGGAGCTTGTTAACTGACCGGGGAGAGCGAGAATCCAATTTCAATGAATTAAGTGAACGGCAGTGCTCAACTGATGAGTTCAATGCAGGGTGAAGTGAAACTTTTCTTTTATATGATGAAAAGTCACAGGACATCAAGAGACAGCATGGTGGCACAGTGGTTAGCACTGCGGCCCCACAGTGCCAGGGACCCAGTTTGATTCCGACCTATCATGACTGTCTGTGTGGAGTCTGCACGTTGTCCTCGTTTATGAATGGGTTTCCTCCGGGTGCTCCGGTTTCCTCCCACAGTCCAAAGATGTTCAGGTTAGGTGAATTGGCCATGCTAAATTGCCCCTCGTATCCAAAAGTTTAGGTGGGGTTACTGGGTTACAGGGATGTGTTGGGGGGGGGGGGCTTGGGTAGGGTGCTCTTTCGGAGGGTGGGTGCAAACTTGATGGACCGAATGGCCTCCTTCTGCACTGTAGGGGTTTTGTGATCTTGTGACAGATTCTGCTCATTACCTACCATTAATGTGACCATATGGCCACCTTTCTAAGTGTTTATGCTGCTGGATCACTGAGGTACCACATATTCTCTTCTGCAAGGAAGAGACAGAACCTATCATGGCTGCCGCTTTGACCTGGAGATTGACACAACTAAATGAGGTCTGAGCTCGCCACTGGCCCAATGAGAATGTTCACCTTTCAAAATAGTGTCACATGATCTTCTTTCCTCCTTTGTTCAGCTTAGTGAATTTTCTGTGGCACTGCTTTATCGCCCTGGGGACGACCGAGGTTGCACTCAGTTGCTCTTCCACCACCCTTCAATCTTAACTCCTGACTGCATGTGAAGGCTAAGATTTGGAGGAGCTTGTCTTGTATTTTCTCAATGTTGTTTAAGGACCTGCAGGTTGTCCTCCTTGAAGCTGCTCCAGTGGAGGCACAATATTTTGCCTATGTCTGTCCATCATTTTAAAGGATGAACCCTACATTCTCCAAAATCCTACAATATTCAATCATACAGTGACCATAATCTTAGAAGAATACCACTTTTGATGTGGTGGATAAATCTGGCTATTGAATGGACTCTTCATTCTACTACTGTTTTTTCCAATAACTTTCTCTACTTGTTTGCACCAGAGTAAATCAGATATATTTATGAGCTGAAAGGTATATAGAAAATGACACAACATGTCAGGCGGCATCTGTGGAGGGAGGAATAGGTAACATTTCAGGTCTATAACCTTTCGCCAAACCTGGAAAAAGTAACAGACTTCACAGATTTTAAGCAGGTACAGGGGTAAGGAAAGAAGGTGAAGAAAGGAAAGAGCAATTAGGAACAAGAGTAGCGGGGCGACATAGGATGGATGGCCGGAGTGATTTAAATTAAGGTGTTCATATGTTCCTGGGACACCCTGGCATTCCCTCTGGCACCAGGGCACACTGGCACTGCCGTTCTGGCACTCTGGAGGTGCTCCTGGCATCCTGACAGTGCCAGGTTAGGTGGATTGGCCATGCTAAATTGTCCCTTGATGTCCAAAGGTGTGCAGGTTAGATGGGGTTACAGGGATAAGGTGGGGGAGTGGGCCAAGGTAGGGTGCTCTTTCGGAGGGTCGGTGCAGACTCGATGGGCCAAATGGCCTCCTTCTCCACTGTAGGGATTCTTTAAGAATTATATAAGAAATCTGGTTGAAGAGAAACAGACCTCATAACCAAAATGTCTTAGTAAGGTGAGGAGCGTGGGGGTGGGTGCGCTGGTAACCAGGGAGCTGGATCAGAGTGCATCCCGGGGCCTGAGATAGTTTGAGTGTGTTTCAGATTGTTTGTTCAAGGATTCGGTTTAGAAAATATAACCATCCTAATTTCAATGACAGTACGATGCAAAGCAAAAGGGGTTGATAATGGGGCAAGGAAAAAAACAAAGGATGGGTTTAGGGGAACTATAAATGACAACAGCAGAATGATCACCAAACTGACCGTTCATTTCAGCCTTGGTTGAAACATGGACAAAAGACCTCAATTCAGAGATGAGGCAAGAGTGACTGCCGTTGACATCAAGGCAGTATTTGACCAAGTATGGAATCAATGAGCCCGAGCAAAACTGGGGTCAAAAAGGATCGGGGGGGGGGGGAATCTAAGGGGTGGGATTCTCCGATCCTGGGGCTAAGTGTCGACGCCGGGGCGTTTTACGACGGCGTCATCTGGCCCCTAGGAGCAGCGATCCTGCACCGCACAGGGGGCCAGCCCGGCACTGGAGTGCTTCACGCAGCTCCAGCTGCCGATATGGGCGCCAGCACGGCCAGCACGAGTTCGCGCATGCGCGCCACGGCCGGCGTGAGTTTGTGCATGCGCGCAGGTTGCCTTCTCCGCGCCAGACCCCGGGCAACATGGTGGAGCCCTATAGGGGCCCGGCGCGGCGAAATATAGCCCCCCCCCCCCCCCCCACCCGGGATAAGACCGTCTGCCGATCGGTAGGCCCCGATCGCGGGCCTGGCCACCGTGGAAGCCCCCCCTGGAGTCGGACACCCCCTCCCCCACACCAGGACGGCCCCCGCAGCATGAACGCAAAGGTCCTGCCGGGTAGGACCACACGCCAACGATGCCGGCGGGACTCGGCCGAATTCGGCGGGCACTTGGCCTGTCGAGCGCGGAGAATCGCCGGGGATACCGCGTTGAGAATCCCGACCCTGATGTTTGGAGTCATACCTAGCACAAAGACTGATAATTGTTGTTGTTGGAAGTCAGTCATCTCAGTCCCGGGGCACCACTGCAGGAGTTCCTCAGGGTAGTGTCCTAGGCCCAAACATCTTCAACTGCTTCATCAATGGCCTTCCTCCCATCATAAGGTCAGAAGTGGGGATGTCCGCTGGTCATTGTACAATGTTCAGCACCACTCATGGCTCTTTAGGTACAGAAGCTGTTCATGTCCAAATGCAGCAGACATGGACAATATTCAGGCTTGAGCTGACAAGTGGAAAGTAACATTCATGCCATACAATTTCCAGGCAATGACCAGCAAGTGAGAATCTAACCTTCGCCCATTGACATTCAGTGGCATTACCATTGCTGAATCCCCACCATCAATATTCTGAGGGATACCATTGTCCAAAAAAATAAATTGGACTACCATATAAAAGCTGCAGCTACAAGGGCAGGTAAGAAGTTAGGAATGCTGCGGCAAGGCACAGTGGCACAGTGGTTAGTATTGCAGCCTCACAGCGTCAGGGACCGGGTTCGATTCCGTCCTTGGGTTACTGTCTGTGTGGAGTTTGCACGTTCTCCCCATGTCTGCTTGGGTTTCCTCCGGTTCTCTGGTTTCCACCCATAGCCCAAAGATGTGCAGGTTAGGTGGATTGGCACTTGGTGTCCAAAAAGGTTATGTGGGGTTGCTGGGTTACGGGGATAGGGTGGTGGCGTGGGCCTAGGTAGGGTGCAGGGTTGATGCACTCAATGGGCTGAATGGCCTCCTTCTGCAATGTTGTGATTGTATGATTCTATGATAACTCACCTCCTAATTGACCAAAGCTTGCCTACAATCTGCAAGGAACAAGCCAAGAGTGAAGTGGAATACTCTCCACCTGCCTTGACTTGAGCAACACTCAAGAAGCTTGGCACCTTCCAAGACAAAGCAGCCCACTTGATCAGCACCCCTTCCACAAACATTCATTCTCTCCAGCACCACACATCATGGCAGTAGTGTGCATTATCTGCAAGATGCACTGCAGAAACTCACCAAGATTCCTCCGCCAACACCTATCAAACCCACAACCACTACATAGAAACATAGAAAATAGGTGCAGGCCCTTCGAGTCTGCACCACCATTCAATATGATCATGGCTGATGCAAATTCACCACTCCCGCTTTCTCTCAATACCCCTTCTTCCCTTTAGCCGCAAGAGCCATGTCCAGCTCCCTCTTGAATATATCCAATGAACTACCCCAACAGCTTTCTGTGGTAGAGAATTCCACAACTCTCTGAGAGACGACGTTTTTCCTCATCTCAGTCCTGAATGGCTTATTCTTAGTCTGTGACCCCTAGTTCTGGATGTCCCCAACATCGGGAACATCTAGCCTGTCCCGTCCCATCAGGATTTTATATGTTTCTATGAAATCCCCTGTCATTCTTCCAACCTCCAGTGAGTACAAGCCCAGTCGATCCAGTCTTTCTTCATATGTCAGTCTTGCCACCCCGGGAATTAGTCTGGTGAACCTTCGCTGAATATGCTCGATAGCAAGAATGTCCTTCCGCAAACCAGGAGACCAAAACTGCACACAATACTCAAGATGTGACCTCACCAAGGCCCTGTATAACTGTAGCAAGACATCCCTACTCCTATACTCCAATCCTGTCGCTATGAAAGCCACATGCCATTCACTTTCCTCACCAACCTGCATGCCAACCTTCAGTGACTGTTCCACCACGACACACAGGTCTCATTGCACTTCCCCTTTTCCTAAACTGTCACCATACAGATAATAATCTGCCTTCCTGTTTTTGCCACCAAAGTGGATAACCTCACATTTACCCACATTATATTGCATTTGCCAAGTATTTGCCCACAAAGCCAGCCTGTCCAAGTCACCTTGCAGCATGTTTGCATCCTCCTCACAGCACACACTGCCACCCAGCTTTGTGTCGTCTGCAAATTTGGAGATATTGCATGCAATTCCTTCATCCAAATCATTAATGTATTGTGAACATTATGGGGTCCCAGCACTGAACCCTGCAGTACCCCACTAGTCACTGCCTTCCACTCTGAAAAGGACCCGTTTATTCCCACTCTCTGCTTCTTGTATGTCAACTAGTTCTCTATCCACGTCAATACATTACCCCCAACACCATGAGCTTTAATTTTGCTCACTAATCTCTTGTGTGGGACCTTGTCAAAAGCCTTTTGAAAGTCCAGATACACATCATCCGCTGGTTCACCCTTGCCCACTCTACTGGTCACATTCTCAGAAAATTCCAGATGATTTGTCAAGCATGATTTCCCTCCAGTAAATCCATGCTGACTGGGACCGACCCTGTCCCCACTTTCCAAATGTTCAGTTCATCCTTAATAATTGACTCCAACATTTCCCCCACCACCAATGTCAGGCTAACCCATCTATAATTCCCTGTTTTCACTCTCCCTCCTTTTTTAAAAAGTGGGGTTACGTTAGCTATCCTCCAATCCATTGAAATCTTAGAGTCTATAGAATGCTGAAAATGATCACCAATGTATCCACTATTTCTAGGGCCATTTCCTTCAGAACTCTGGAATGCAGGGCATCAGGTCCTGGGGACTTAGCGGATTTTAATCTCATCAATTTCCCTAATACAATTTCCTGGCTAATAAGGATTTCCTTCAGTTCCTCCTTCATGCTAGATCCTCTGTCCCTAGTATTTCCAGAAGTTTATTTGTGTCCTCCTTCATGAAGACAGATCCAAAGTAATTGTTCAACTGCTCTGCCAGCTCTTTGTTCTTTGTATGAATTCACCTGATTCTAACTGTAAGGGACATTTGTCTTCACCAGTCTTTGGGTTACTGGGTTGCTCTGGGTTACTCTTCACATATCCATAGAAGCTTTTGCAGTCAGTTTTTATGTTTTCTGCAAGCTTACTCTCGTATTCTATTTTCCCCTCCCGAATTAAACCCTTTGTCTTCCTCTGCTGAATTTTAATTTTCTCCCAGTCCTCAGGCTGGCTGCTTTTTCTGGCCAATTTATATGCCTCCTCTTTGGCCTTAACATTATCCCTGATTTCCCTTGTTAGCTATGGTTGAGCCACCTTCCCCATCTTACTCTTGTGCCAGACAGGGATGTACAATTGTTGAAGTTCATCCATGTGTTCTTTTATCCACCGTCAACTCCTTAAGTATCCTTTGCCAGCTTATCCTAGCCAATGCTCACCTCACACCATCAAGGTTAGCTTTCTTAAAATTCAGTACCCTAGCCTCAGACTTAACTGTGTCACACTCCACCTTAATGAAGAATTCTATCATATTATGGTCACTCTTCCCTAAAGGATCTCGCACCACAACATTGCTAATTAATCCTCTCTCATTGCACAATACCCAGTCAAGGATGGCCTGCTCTCCAGTTGGTTCCTCGACATATTGGTCGGAAAACCATCCCTTATACATTCCAGGAAATCCTCCTTCTTCGCATTGCTACCAGTTTGATTAGCCCAATCAATATGCAGATTGAAGTCACCCAGAATAACTGCTGTGCCCTTACTGCACACATCTCTAATTTCTTGTTTGATGCCATCCCAACCTCACAACTACAGTTTGGTGGTCTGTACGTAACTCCCACTCACGTTTTTTGCCCTTTGGTGTTCCGCAGCTCCGCCCATACAGATTCCACATCGTCCAGGCTAATGTCCTTCCTTACTCTCGTATTCTATTTTCCCGCTCCGAATTAAATCCTTTGTCCTCCCTTGTTGAATTTTAATTTTCTCCCAGTTCTCAGGCTTGCTGCTTTTTCTGGCCAACTTATATGCCTCCTCTTTGGCCTTAACACTATCCCTGATTTCCCTTGTTAGCCATGGTTGGTACCTCAACATATTGGTCGGGAAACCATCCCTTATACATTCCAGGAAATCCTCCTCCATCGGAGGTTAATCTCCTCTTTAACCGCAACATTACCCCACTTCCCTTTCCTTTCCTTCTGTCTTTGCTGAATATTAAATGCCCCTGGATGTTGAGTTTCCATCCTTGGTCACCCTGGATTGGGATTTGTTTATTGTCACGTGTACCGAGGTACAGTGAAAAGTATTTTTCTGCGAGCAGCTCAACAGATCATTAAGTACATGAGAAGAAAAGGGAATAAAAGAAAATACATAATAGGACAACACAACATATACAATGTAACTACATAAGCACCGGCATCGGAGGAAGCATACAGGGTGTAGTGTTAATGAGGTCAGTCCATAAGAGGGTCAGTTAGGAGTCTGGTAACAGCAGGAAAGAAGCTGTTTTTGAGTCTGTTCGTGCGTGTTCTCAGACTTCTATATTTCCTGCCCGATGGAAGAAGTTGGAAGAGTGAGTAAGCCAGGTGGGAGGGATCTTTGGTTATGCTGTCCGCTTTCCCCAGGCAGCGGGAGGTGTAGATGGAGTCAATGGATGGGAGGCAAGTTCGTGTGATGGACTGGGCGGTGTTCACGACTCTCTGAAGTTTCTTGCGGTCCTGGGCCGAGCAGTTGCCGTACCAGGCTGTGATGCAGCCCGATAGGATGCTTTCTATGGTGCATCTGTAAAAGTTGGTAAGGGCTAATGTGGACATGCCGAATTTCCTTAGTTTCCTGAGGAAGTATAGGCGCTGTTGTGCTTTCTTGGTGGTAGCGTCGATGTGGGTGGACCAGGACAGATTTTTGGCGATGTGCACCCCTAGGAATTTGAAACTGCTAACCATCTCCACCTCGGCCCCGTTGATGCTGACAGGGGTGTGTACAGTACTTTGCTTCCTGAAGTCAATTACCAGCTCTTTAGTTTTGCTGGCATTGATGGAGAGGTTGTTGTCGCTACACCACTCCACTAGGTTCTCTATCTCCCTCTTGTATTCTGACTCGTCGTTACTGGAGATCCGGCCCACTGTGGTCGTATCATCAGCAAACCTGTAGATGGAGTTGGAACCAAGGTTTGCCACGCAGTCGTGTGTGTACAGGGAGTAGAGTAGGGGGCTAAGTACGCAGCCTTGCGGGGCCCCGGTATTGAGGACTATTGTGTAGGAAGTGTTGTTGTTCATTCTTACTGATTGTGGTCTGTTGGTCAGAAAATCGAGGATACAGTTGCAGCGTGAGGAGCCAAGTCCTAGGTTTCGGAGCTTTGATATAAGCTTGGCTGGGATTATGGTGTTGAAGGTGGAGCTGTAGTCAATAAATAGAAGTCTGATGTTGGAGTCCTTGTTGTCGAGATGCTTGTAGCACAATCAATCACTCACGAGATGAGATGAGAAGGAGTCAATCGATGGCTTTATTACGCAGACTTGTTCCCCAGCAGCAGAGTTACAGAATGCGGCTGCTGGGAGAACCCGAGCTCTTATACTCCGCCTTACTGGATGGAGCCAATAGGCGGTTGATCCAATCGGGGCCCAGCGTCTATCCACCAATAGCCTCTCGACATCACAGGGTACCGTAATACCCCTAATGCATACCACCACAATACTCTAGGGTTGAGTGTAGGGCCAGGGAAGTGGCATCTGATGTGGACCGGTTGCAACGATATGTGAATTGCAGTGGATCAAGGCGTTCTGGGAGTATGGAGGTGATGCGCTTCATGATCAACCTCTCAAAGCACTTCATTACGACTGAAGTCAGGGCCACCGGATGGTAGTCTTTGAGGCACGTTGCCTGGTTCTTCTTTGGTACCAGTATGATGGTGGTCTTCTTGAAGCAGGTGGGGACCTCGGAGTGGAGTAGGGACAGGTTAAAGATGTCAGTGAATACCTCTGCCAGCTGGTCCACGCAGGCTCTGAGTGCACAACCAGGGATCCCGTCCAGGCCCGTCGCCTTCCGAGGGTTCACTTTCAGGAAGGCCAATCTGACTTCGGAAACTGTGATGGTGGGTATGGGTGAATTATGGGCTGCTGGGGCACTCAACAGTGAATTGTTAGTTACCTGCTCGAACCGAGCATAGAATGCATTGAGTTCATCGGGGAGGGGTGCGGTGCTGCCAGAGATACTGCTCGGCTTCACTTTGTAGCCCGTTATGTTGTTTAGTCCTTGCCACAACCGGCGAGAGTCTGTCTGTGACTCTAGCTTGGTTTGATATTCTCTCTTGGCACCTCGGATGGCTTTGCGGAGGTCGTACCTAGATTTCTTGTATAGGTCAGGGTCATCTGCCTTGATCGCCTCAGATCTGTCCTTCAGTAGGGAGTCAATCTCGTGATTGGGCCATAGTTTCCAGTTGGGGAACGTACGTACTGCTTTCTTTGGCACGCAGTCATCCACACATTTGCTGATGAAGTCTGTGATGGTGGTGGCAGACTCATTTAAGTTGGTCGCTGAGTTCTTAAATATGGACCGTCCACTGTCTCTAAGCAGTCACGTAAGAGCTCTTCTGTCTCCTCGGACCAGCACTGCACAACCTTCTTAGCTGGATTCTCCCGCTTGAGTTTCTGCTCGTATGCCGAGAGAAGGAGCACCGTCTCATGGTCTGTTTTCCCAAAGTGCGGTCGGGGGATGGAACGGTAGGCGCCCTTGATTTTTGAGTAGCAGTGGTCAAAAGTGTTGTCGCCCCTGGTGGGACAGGAGATGTGCTAGTGGAATTTTGGCAGTACACTCTTGAGGTTGGCCTTGTTGAAGTCTCCGGCCACTATGAACAAGGCCTCCGGGTGTTCTGTTTCGCAGTTGTTTATAACTGTGTACAGTTCGTCCAGCGCCTTCCTCACTTCTGCCTGGGGTGGGATGTACACCGCTGTGATAATGGCTGAAGTGAACTCACGTGGAAGATAGTATGGGCGGCACTTCATGGTCAGGTATTCCAGTTCTGGGGAGCAGTAGGTCGCCAGGGTCACCACATCCAAGCACCAGGAGGAGTTGATGAGGAGGCACACCCCCTCCACCCTTTGCTTTGCCTGATGATGCCGTGCCGTCCGCCCGGTGAATTGAGAAGCCTTCAGGTTGTATGGCACAGTCCGGTGAGGCGGGGGTGAGCCATGTCTCTGTGAAACAGAGCACACAGCAGTCTCTTACTTCCCTCTGAGAGGTAAGTCTGGCGTTAAGTTCATCCAGCTTGTTTTCGATCACTTGGACATTTGCCAGGAGTATGCTGGGGAGAGAGGTCTTGAAACCGCGTTGCTTCAGTCTAACCTGCAGACCGCTGAATTTCCCTCACTTCCTCAGTCGGCGGCTGCTGCTGGATGATCCTGGGATCAGATGGGGGTCGTCAGCCCTTGTGGAAGGTAGGTGGTTGCGTCTGGCGGGGTCCAGGGCGCTGGCGGGGACCAGAGCGCTGTTTACATATCCAGGGTCGCGTCTGGCAGGGTCCCGGGCACTGGTTGAGGTAGAGGGGTTGTTAGGGGTGCGTGTTTGTGATCCGGATGGGTCCCGGCGTTCTGCGGGCGCAGGAATACCTTGCAGTGCGTTCGGGTCCTCGAGCGGGGTCTCAGCCATTTTTGGGGTCCTGAGCAGGGGCTTCCTGAGGCAGGTTGGGCTGGGTCCCGTGGTCTGTTCCCTCCCTGGGCGCTCCTGGGGTCGGTTCTTGAAGTAGGCCCTGTCGGGCCTCCACGTGGATTTTTCTTTCTTCCATCACCAGGTAGGTCGGGTTGTTGGGCGGGCCTCGCCATGTCGGGCCATTGGGCGGGTCTCTCGGGGTCATGTTGGGCCGGGTCTTGCCGTCGGGGGTCGGGTCGGGAGCTCCGGGGATTGGGCCAGGCGATCTGCGGGCTGGCGTTGGTCGTTAGGCCGTGTTGGGAGCTCCGAGGTCCGGGTCGGCTCCAAATCGAGGTCGGGGCTTCACTTCCGGTTTGGGCCCGATCTTCGTCCAGGTCGCGGAGGTCGGGTCAAAAGGTCTCCAAGGGCCTCGGAGGATGTTCAAGCCTGCAAGAGAAGATGAAAGAGAGAGGTTAGTAATAATGTTAGTTTTAGAATTAATTTTTAAAAGATTAGAACAAGTATAAGTTAAGTTAAAAGTGGATCTGTTGGGGAGAGATCGCAGAGAGTCGCCTCGCTCCGGCGCCATCATGGAATCGAACCCTGGAGCCATGTCTCCCTGATCCCAATTACATCATATCCGATAATGATTGTCAGCGCAGTTAATTCATCAAACTTATTACAAGTGTTCCTTGCATTGAGACACAGAGTCTTCAGGCTTGTTTTTTTGACATTTATTGACCTTTTAGAATTATGATGTAATTTGGCCTTTTGCTTTTGAGTTTGGTTTCTCTGCTTTCCACTTTTCCCTTTACTGCCTTTTGTTTCTATCCTCACCTTACTTCCCTCTGACTTCCTGCATCGGTTCCCATCCCCCTGCCATATTAGTTTAAACCCTTCCCAACAGTACCAGCAAGCACTACCCCTAGAACATTGGTTCTGGTCCTGCCCAGGTGCAGGCCGTCTGGTTTGTACTGGTCTCAACTACCCCAGAACTCGTTCCAAACCCCAGGAATTTGAATTCCTCCCACTTGCACCATCCCTCATCTTAACTATCCTGCCATTCCTGCTCTGACTCGCACGTGGCACTGGTAGCAATCCTGAGATTACTACCTTTGAGGTCCTACTTTTTACTTTAACTCCTAACTCCCTAAATTCATCCAGTTTTTACGATATCGTTGGTGCTTATATGCACCACGACAGCTGGCTGTTCACCCTCCCCCTCGAGGATGTCCTTCAGCTACTCCGAGACATCCTTGGCCCTTGCATGAGGGAGGCAACATATCATCCTAGAGCCTCGTTTGCGTCCGCAGAAACACCTATCTATTCCCCTTACAATTGAATCCCCTCTCACTATAGCTCTGCCACTCTTTTTCCTGTCCTCCTGTGCAGTAGAGCCAGCCAGTGTGCTATGAACCTGGCTGCTGCCACCTTCCTCTGGTGAGCCATTTCCCCCAACAGTATCCTGCACTGCCTTCCTACTCTTCCTCTGACTGGCAGTCACCCATTTCCTACCTCCCTCAGTTCCTTCTCTGTTCCTTCATTGTCACTGGGTCCAAATGCTGGAACTCTCTCCCTAACAACACTGTAGGTGTACCTATACCACATAGCCTCCAGCAGTTCAAGAAAACGGCTCACCATAACCTTCTCTTTTTTTAATAAATTTAGAGTACCCAATTTTATTTTCAATTGAGGGACAATTTAGCATGGCCAATTCACCTACCCTGCACATCTTTAGGTTTTGGGGTGAGACCCACACAAACACAGGGATAATGTGCAAACTCCACAGGGATAGTGACCCAGAGCCCAGTTCAAACCCAGGTCCTCAGCACCGTTAGACAGCAGTGCTAACCACTGCATCAACCTGTTGCCCCCCCACCACTACCTTCTCAAGGGCAGTTCAGGTTGGACAATAAATACTGGCCTCAAGAGCAACTCCCACATCCCATGAATGAGCCTAGTTATTTGCTAAAAGTACTTTCTGTACTTGCCTCTTCATGGATGTTGCCTGATCTGCTGACTATTTGCAGCACTTTCTGTTTATATTTCAGCAGATTTCCAGCATCTACAATATTTTGACTTTGGTATTAATTAAATGAATGGTCTGTATCAGTGGTTTATATGTTGTCTTGTGGGGGTCTTTTACGAATATTGAAATTGTCATAGTCATAGAGGTCTACAGCACTGAAAAGACCCTTCGCCCCATCGTTCCTGCGCTGGTCCAAAACAATCACTGAACTTTTCTAATCCCATTTTCCAGCATTGGCCCATAGCCTCGTATGTCTTGGCATCGCAAGTGCACATCTGAAGGTAAAGGTAAAGTTGCCATAGTCCCAGATGACCATCGGCTGCTTCCCCCTTTGAGGGGGAGAGCTGACTGGTGATGATTTAACCTGAGGATCACCACACCTCAGGTGAGGGGCAGGATTGAGAAGGCGGACTGTCATGAATAACCTCTAAATACTTCTTAAATGTTATGAGGGTCTCTGCCTCCACCACATTTTCAGACAGCGAGTTCCAGTCTCCCAACCCCCTCTAAACCTCCTGCCCCTTACCTTAAATCCATGCCCCCTGGTCATTGATTCCTCCACCAAAGAGAAAAGTTTCTTCCTGTCACTCATAATTTTATACATCTCAATCATTTTCACCCTAAGTCTCCTCTACTTCAAGGAAAACAACCCTAGTCTATCCAATCTCTCTTCATAGCTAAAACTCTCCAGCCCAGGCAACATCTTGGTAAATCTCCTCTGCACCCTTTCCAGAGCTATCATACTCCTCTGACGATGTGGATTCCAGAACTGCACACAATACTCCAGCTGTGGCCTAGCCAACGTTTTGTACAGTTCCAGCATAGCCGCCCTGCTCTTAAACTCTATGCCTCAGCTAATAAAGTCAAGTATACCATATGCCTTCTTAACCACTGTATCCACCTGCTCTGCTACCTTAAGAGGCCGGTGTATATGCACACCAAGATCCCTCTGCTCCTAAGGATTCAGCCGTTTATCATGTATTCCCTTGCCTCGTTTGTCCTGCCCAAGTGCATCACCCCACACTTATCCAGATTGAATTCATTTGCCACTGATCAGCCCGTCTATATCCTCCTGTAATCGAAGGCTATCCTCCTCATTATTTATCGCATCACCAATTTACGTATCATCCGTGAACTTACTGATCAACCCTCGTACATTCATGTCTAAATCATTTATATAAACCACAAACAGCAAGGGCCCCAACACTGATCCCTGCGGACCCCACTGGACAGAGACTTCCAGTCGGAAAAACACCCCTCGACCATCACCCTGCCACTCAGCTAATTCTGGATCCAATTTGCCAAATTTCCTTGCATCCCATGGTTCTTATCTTCGCTATAAGTCTCCCATGTGGGGCCTTCTCAAAAGCCTTGAGTCCAGAGTCTAATGTCTGGGAAATCTATCTGAAGGTATAAATGTCTGAAATACAATGCTTTTGTTGAAGAAACCATTTTATTGAAACAGCAGCATTGCTAACCTGCCAGTCAACCATTGTAGAGAAAGATAGAAATCTGATCCTCGATAGACAGAAACCTGAAAACCTAGGAAACCCTGTCACATTTTAAGTTTTTCCTGACCATTTGTGCATGGATGGAATTCACAAAAAAGATTTACTTTTAATTTTGGGATTTTTTTTAAAAATTACACAAACAGCTGGTTGTTAAAAAAAGATTCTGGAATGATAAGTTGGCATTGATACTGCTTCCTCACAGTTATTACTTGAAAGGGGCAGCAAGGGTTTAAGAGAAAATAGTCAGAAATCATTTTTGTTTGCGTCAAGTCAGATCACCCAATGATGTGTGGATGTGTAACATTATTTAATGAAGACCACGTTGTATTGATTAGACCAAATCACTATGAACATAATTTTTGCTCGATATGTATGCTCAAAATAAAGCAGCTTAACGAATATTTCCTGAGAAGAGTCATATTGGATTTGAAACCTTGACTTGTGTTTCTCTCTCCACAGATCCACAGTATTCCCAGCATTTTCTGGTTTTATTTCAGATTTTCAGCATTCGTGTTTTTTTTTTTTTGCTTTAATATTAAAACAGTTCAGCGCAGTGGGGGGTGGA
This sequence comes from Scyliorhinus torazame, assembly GCF_047496885.1. Classification (NCBI taxonomy): domain Eukaryota; kingdom Metazoa; phylum Chordata; class Chondrichthyes; order Carcharhiniformes; family Scyliorhinidae; genus Scyliorhinus; species Scyliorhinus torazame. The sequence goes on along the minus strand of NC_092713.1, from coordinate 282,142,252 downwards.
CAGGTGTTAAGCTGGAGCTTGACTTGGGGGATTGGGTTTTTAGTATTGTTGCTAGGGGGGGAGGGAGGGGGGGGGGGGAAGCTGCTTTGTTGACATGGGAGGAACTGTTATTAGGGGACAAATGGGAGGTCGGGAACGGCAACAGCCCGAGGGGGGAGCTCATTTGAGGGAACTGAAGGCGGACGTGGCAATGCCACAAGAGACACACCTAAAGGTTACAGACCAGACGAAATTGAGGAAGGGGTGGGTTAGCCAAGTGTTCCACTCAGGACTGGACTCAAAGACCAGGGGGGTAGCGATCATGATCAGCAAACAAGTGGCATTCGAGGCAGGGAGAATTGTGTCAGACAAGGGGGGTAGGTACATAATGGTGAGTGGGAAGCTGGAGGGGGTGCGAGTGGTACTTGTGAACATGTATGTCCCAAATTGGGACGATGTGGAATTTATGAGGCGGGTGTTAGGTAAGATCCCAGACTTAGAGTCACATAACCTGATCATGGGAGGGGACTTCAACACAGTCATTGACCTGGAATTGGACCGGTCAATATCCAGGACAGGGAGGAGGCCGGCTGCGGCAAAGGAATTGAAGGGTTTTGTGGAACAGATGGGGGGAGTAGACCCATGGACGTTTTGCACGGCTGAGGATGAAGGCGTTTTCCTTTTTCTCACACATCCACAAGGTATACTCTCGCATTGACTTTTTTGTTCTGGAGACTTCCGGGTGCGGCGATGACCAGCTGAGTCGCACGTTTCGGCAGCTCCCGGTGAAACGGACTTTTGGGCTCTTGATAGGAGCCCCAACGGCAATTTTGACGGCTAAAAACACTGTGCGGTAAACCAGAAGGGAATCCCCCCTGGATACGGATGAAAAAAGGAGGAGAAAGTGGCCGGATTGCAGTGGATCCTTTAGAACAGCGGCAAGGAAGGCAAGCAAAAACCAAGATGGCGTCGGAAGGTGGCAGTTTAATATGGGGCCCTGAACAACAAAAGTTCTTGAAATGCTGTGTGGAAGAGCTCAAAAAGGAAATGAAGAAAGAGCTGTTGGCCCCGATACTACAGGCGATCGAAGGGCTAAAGGAGGAACAAAAGACCCAGGAGCGGGAGCTTCGGGTCGTGAAGGCAAAGGCAGCCGAGAATGAGGACGACATACAGGGCCTGGTGGTGAAGACGGAGACGCATGAGGCACATCAGAAACGATGTGTGGAAAGGTTGGAGGCACTGGAGAACAACGCAAGGAGTAATAACCTGAGGATTCTTGGTCTTCCTGAAGGTGCGGAGGGAGCGGACGTCGGGGCATATGTGAGCACGATGCTGCACTCGTTAATGGGAGCGGAGGCCCCGGCGGGTCCGTTGGAGGTGGAGGGAGCATACCGAGTGATGGCGCGAGGACCGAGAGCAGGAGAAATTCCCAGAGCCATAGTGGTGAGATTCCTCCGTTTTAAGGATAGAGAAATGGTCCTTAGATGGGCAAATAAAACTCGGAGCAGTAAATGGGAGAACGCGGTGATCGGCGTTTATCAAGACTGGAGTGCGGAGGTGGCGAGAAGGAGGGCGAGCTTTAATCGGGCCAAGGCGGTGCTTCATAAAAAGAAGATAAAATTTGGAATGCTGCAACCGGCAAGACTGTGGGTCACATATCGAGGGAGGCACCACTACTTTGAGACGGCGGATGAAGCGTGGACTTTTATTGTGGAAGAAAAACTGGAATGAGCGGGTTATTAAAAAGAACGTTTGAACGAAGTGGTGGGGCGAATGTGGGGGGCGAAGAGGGGGGTTTAAAAGGGGGGAAAGAGGAGTTTTATGTATTAATCCTGCGATGTGGTAACTTTTCTCTCTTCCACAGGTGGTGATGGGGGGAGGAGGGGAGGTGGAGGAGATGGGGCGTTGGCCATTGGGGGCGGGGCCAAGGGAGAAGCACGGGCTTGGTTCCCGCGCTATGATAATCATGGCGGGAATAGAGAAGCAGGAAGGAGGGGGCGTCGTACGGTGCGAGCCGAGGTCACGGGGGGAAGCCGAGGTCGGCCAGAGTTTGCTGACTTCTGGGAGCAACATGGGGGGAGTAATTACGCTAGCGGGGGATCTAGCGGGGGGGTGGGAGGGGGGAATTACTGGGTTGCTGCTGCTGGGGAGAGGGGGGAGCTGGTATGGGAGGGGATGGGCGGGGGGGCACCGCCTGGGGAGATACAGCTGCGTGGGAACCGGGTGAGGAGCTGGAAAAAGGGGATGGCTAATCGACAAGGGGGGGGGGGGGGGTAGGAAGCCCCCCAATCCGGCTGATCACGTGGAACGTGAGAGGGCTGAACGGGCCGATAAAGAGGGCACGGGTACTCGCACACCTTAAGAAACTTAAGGCAGATGTGGTTATGTTATAGGAAACGCACCTGAAACTGATAGACCAGGTTAGGCTACGCAAAGGATGGGTGGGGCAGGTGTTCCATTCGGGGCTAGATGCGAAAAACAGGGGGGTGGCTATATTAGTGGGGAAGCGGGCAATGTTCGAGACAAAGACTATAGTGGCAGATAACGGGGGCAGATACGTGATGGTGAGTGGCAAACTACAGGGGGAGACGGTGGCTTTGGTAAACGTATATGCCCCGAACTGGGATGATGCCAATTTTATGAGGCGGATGCTAGGACGCATTCCGGACCTAGAGATGGGAAAGCTGATAATGGGGGGAGATTTTAATATGGTGTTGGAACCAGGGCTGGATAGGTCGAAGTCCAGGACTGGAAGGAGGCCGGCAGCAGCCAAGGTACTTAAAGATTTTATGGAGCAGATGGGAGGTGTAGACCCGTGGAGATTTAGCAGACCTAGGAGTAAGGAGTTCTCGTTTTTCTCCTATGTCCATAAAGTCTACTCGCGAATAGACTTTCTTGTGCTGGGAAGGGCGTTGATCCCGAAGGTGAGGGGAACGGAGTATACGGCTACAGCCATTTCGGATCTCGCTCCACACTGGGTAGACTTGGAGATAGGGGAGGAAACAGGAGGGCGCCCACCCTGGAGAATGGACATGGGACTAATGGCAGATGAGGGGGTGTGTCTAAGGGTGAGGGGGTGCATTGAAAAGTACTTGGAACTCAATGATAATGGGGAGGTCCAGGTGGGAGTGGTCTGGGAGGCGTTGAAGGCGGTGGTTAGAGGGGAGCTGATATCAATAAGGGCACATAAAGGGAAGCAGGAGAGTAAGGAACGGGAGCGGTTGCTGCAAGAAATTTTGAGGGTGGACAGACAATATGCGGAAGCACCGGAGGAGGGACTGTACAGGGAAAGGCAAAGGCTACATGTAGAATTTGACTTGCTGACTACGGGCACTGCAGAGGCACAATGGAGGAAGGCACAGGGTGTACAGTACGAATATGGGGAGAAGGCGAGCAGGTTGCTGGCACACCAATTGAGGAAAAGGGGAGCAGCGAGGGAAATAGGGGGAGTGAGGGATGAGGAAGGAGAGATGGAGCGGGGAGCGGAGAGAGTGAATGGAGTGTTCAAGACATTTTATAAAAAATTATATGAAGCGCAACCCCCGGATGGGAGGGAGAGAATGATGGGCTTTTTGGATCGGCTGGAATTTCCCAAGGTGGAAGAGCAGGAAAGGGTGGGACTGGGAGCACAGATCGAGGTAGAAGAAGTGGTGAAAGGAATTAGGAGCATGCAGGCGGGAAAGGCCCCGGGACCGGATGGATTCCCAGTCGAATTCTATAGAAAATATGTGGACTTGCTCGCCCCGGTATTGACGAGGACCTTTAATGAGGCAAAGGAAAGGGGACAACTGCCCCCGACTATGTCTGAAGCAACGATATCGCTTCTCTTAAAGAAGGAAAAGGACCCGCTACAATGCGGGTCCTATAGACCTATTTCCCTCCTAAATGTAGATGCCAAGATCCTGGCCAAGGTAATAGCAATGAGAATAGAGGAATGTGTCCCGGGGGTGGTCCACAAGGACCAAACTGGGTTTGTGAAGGGGAGACAGCTGAACACGAATATACGGAGGCTGTTAGGGGTAATGATGATGGCCCCACCAGAGGGGGAAACGGAGATAGTAGTGGCGATGGATGCCGAGAAAGCATTTGATAGAGTGGAGTGGGATTATTTGTGGGAGGTGTTGAGGAGATTTGGTTTTGGAGAGGGGTATGTTAGATGGGTGCAGCTGTTGTATAGGGCCCCGATGGCGAGCGTGGTCACGAATGGACGGGGATCTGCATATTTTCGGCTCCATAGAGGGACAAGGCAGGGATGCCCTCTGTCCCCATTATTGTTTGCACTGGCGATTGAGCCCCTGGCGATAGCGTTGAGGGGTTCCAAGAAGTGGAGGGGAGTACTTAGAGGAGGAGAAGAACACCGGGTATCTTTGTATGCGGACGATTTGCTACTATACGTGGCAGACCCGGCGGAGGGGATGCCAGAAATAATGCAGATACTTGGGGAGTTTGGGGATTTTTCAGGGTATAAATTGAACATGGGGAAAAGTGAGTTGTTTGTGGTGCATCCAGGGGAGCAGAGTAGAGAAATAGAGGACCTACCGTTGAGGAAGGTAACAAGGGACTTTCGTTACCTGGGGATCCAGATAGCCAAGAATTGGGGCACATTGCATAGGTTAAATTTAACGCGGTTGGTGGAACAAATGGAGGAGGATTTCAAGAGATGGGATATGATATCCCTGTCACTGGCAGGGAGGGTGCAGGCGGTTAAGATGGTGGTCCTCCTGAGATTCCTCTTTGTGTTTCAGTGCCTCCCGGTGGTGATCACGAAGGCTTTTTTTAGAAGGATTGAAAAGAGCATCATGGGTTTTGTGTGGACCGGGAAGACCCCGAGAGTGAGGAAGGGATTCTTACAGCGTAGCAGGGATAGGGGGGGGCTGGCACTACCGAACCTAAGTGAGTATTATTGGGCCGCTAATATTTCAATGGTGAGTAAGCGGATGGGAGAGGAGGAGGGAGCGGCATGGAAGAGATTAGAGAGGGCGTCCTGTAGGGGGACTAGCCTACAGGCTATGGTGACAGCCCCATTGCCGTTCTCACCGAGGAACTACACCACAAGCCCGGTGGTGGTGGCTACACTGAAGATTTGGGGACAGTGGAGACGGCATAGGGGAAAGACTGGAGCCTTGGGGGGGTCCCCGATAAGAAACAACCATAGGTTTGCCCCGGGGGGAATGGATGGGGGATATGGAATGTGGCAAAGAGCAGGAATAACGCAACTGAAAGATCTATTTGTGGATGGGAAGTTCGCGAGTCTGGGAGCGCTGACCGAGAAATATGGGTTGCCCCAAGGGAATGCATTCAGGTATATGCAACTGAGGGCTTTTGCGAGGCAACAGGTGAGGGAATTTCCGCAGCTCCCGACACAAGAGGTGCAGGACAGAGTGATCTCAAAGACATGGGTGGGGGATGGTAAGGTGTCAGATATATATAGGGAAATGAGGGACGAAGGGGAGACTATGGTAGATGAACTAAAAGGGAAATGGGAAGAAGAGCTGGGGGAGGAGATCGAGGAGGGGCTGTGGGCAGATGCCCTAAGCAGGGTAAACTCGTCGTCCTCGTGTGCCAGGCGAAGCCTGATTCAGTTTAAGGTATTACACAGGGCGCATATGACTGGAGCACGGCTCAGTAAATTTTTTGGGGTGGAGAATAGGTGTGCGAGGTGCTCGAGAAGCCCAGCGAATCATACCCATATGTTTTGGTCATGCCCGGCACTACAGGGGTTTTGGATGGGGGTGACAAAGGTGCTTTCAAAAGTAGTGGGGGTCCGGGTCGAACCAAGCTGGGTGTTGGCTATATTTGGGGTTGCACAAGAGCCGGGAGTGCAGGAGGCGAGAGAAGCCGATGTTTTGGCCTTTGCGTCCCTCGTAGCCCGGCGCAGGATATTGTTAATGTGGAAAGAAGCCAAGCCCCCGGGGGTGGAGACCTGGATAAATGACATGGCAGGGTTTATAAAGCTAGAGCGGATTAAGTTCGTTCTAAGGGGGTCGGCTCAAGGGTTCACCAGGCGGTGGCAACCGTTCGTCGAATACCTCGCAGAAAGATAGATGGAATGGAAAAAAAGAAGGCAGCAGCAGCAGCCCAGGATCGGGGGGGGGGGGGGGGGGGGGGGTGGGGGGGTGGGGTGCGGGGGGGGGGGGGGCGGGGAGGAACCAGAAGGACTCTCAGGGTTGTTAATATATACTGTATAATATGTATAGGTCGTTGCTACAGATAATTATATATTGGGCTGTTAAATTATATTTTTGGAGAGTGTTACTTGTGATAAGGCAATTGCCAATTAGGGTTAGTTTTCATTTTTGTTATTTATTATTTATTCATTTTTTTTTTGTTTATAAAATAGGTCATTGTTATTTGTGTTGTTATAATATTGTGTAAAGGATGCACAATGTACTGTGTTGGTTGACCAAAAATTTTCAATAAAATATTTTTTTTAAAAAAAACTTTTTTGTTCTGAACAGGGTGCTCATACCGAAGGTGGTGGATACTGAGTATTCGGCAATTGCAATGTCGGATCATGCCCCACACTGGGTGGATCTATGGGTTAGTGTGGAGAGAGGTAAACGCCCACTGTGGAGACTGGATGTGGGGTTGCTAGCGGACGAGGCGGTTTGTGGGCGGGTTAACAAGTCCATCCAGAACTACCTGGAAACAAATGATACGGGGGAGGTCACTGCAGCGATGGTCTGGGAAGCTTTGAAGGCAGTAGTCAGAGGGGAATTAATCTCGATACGGGCCCACAGAGAAAAGGTGGTACGGGCTGAGAGGGATAGATTAGTGGAGGAGATACTCCAGGTGGACAGGAGATACTCGGAGGCCCCAGACGCAGGGCTCCTGAGGGAGTGGCAGAGGTTACAGGTGGAGTTTGGGCTGTTGGCCACAGGGAACAGTTGAGAAAGGCAAGGGGGGCGATCTATGAGTACGGGAAAAGGCAAGCAGAATGTTGGCACACCAGCTCAGGAAAAGAGAGGCGGCCAGGGAGATAAGTAGAGTAAAGAGTAAAGAGTAGAGATGGTAATACTGTCCTGGACTCAGCGGGGGTGAACGAGGTGTTTAAGGATTTTTATAGTAAATTGTATGAGCCGGAACCCCCGGCTGGAGTGGAGGGAATGAGGCAATTTCTGGGTCAGTTGAGGTTCCCGAGGGTGGAGGAGGACCTGGTGGAGGGGCTGGGAGTGCCAATTGAGATTGAGGAAATAATCAAGGGGCTGGAGGGCATGCAGTCGGGCAAGGCCCCCGGGGCCTGACGACTACCCGGTGGAATTCTATAAGAAGTTTTCAGAGATATTGAGGCCACTGCTGTTGAGGACATTTAACAAAGCAAGAGATAAGGGAGTCCTCCCCACAACAATGTTGTAGGCCTCGATTTCATTGATCCTAAAACGGGAAAAGGATCTGGAGCAATGCGGGTCATACAGGCCAATTTCTCTACTGAATGTGGATGCCAAATTGCTGGCTAAGATACTGGCCACAAGGATAGAGGACTGTGTCCCGGGGGTGATAGGGGAAGACCAGGCGGGATTTGTTAAGGGCAGGCAACTCGAGGCCAATGTTTGAAGGCTTTTAAATGTTATTATGATGCCCTCAGAAGGAGGGGAGGCGGAGGTGGTGGTAGCGATGGATGCGGAAAGGTGGAGTGGAATTACTTGTGGGAGGCGCTGGGAAGGTTTGGCTTTGGTGAGGGCTTTATTGACTGGGTGCGGTTGCTCTCCAGTCTATCAGGCACCAGTAGCGAGTGTGGTAACGAACCGGCTGAGGTCGGGGTATTTTGAACTACACCGAGGGACGAGGCAAGGGTGCCCCCTCTCCCCGTTACTGTTTGCTCTGGCCATAGAGTCTTTGGCCATGGCGTTAAGAGCCTCTAGGAACTGGAAAGGGCTGGTTCGGGGGGTGGGGGGGAGCACTGGGTCTCGCTCTACGCAGATGACCTGCTCTTGTACATTTTGGACCTGTTGGAGGGGATGGGAGGAAGCAATGCGAATCTTGGGGGAATTTGGCAGTTTTGTGGGGTATAAATTGAACATGGGGAAGAGCAAGATGTTTGCGATCCAGGCAAGAGGGCAGGAGAAGAGACTGGGAAAGCTGCCGGAGAGCTTTCGATATCTGGGAATCCAGGTGGCCCGGAAATGGGAGGTACTACACAAGTTAAACCTATCCCGGTTGGTAGATCAAATGGAAGGGAGCTTTAAGAGATGGGACATGCTCCCGCGATCACAGGCGGGGAGGGTACAGACTGTGAAGATGACGGTCCTCCCCAGATTTCTATTTGTCTTTCAGTGCTGTGGTGAACCATTGTAATAGGAGGTGTAAGGTAGGACCTGCACTACAGGTTCGCCGGTAGCTCCTGCCGCCTGGCTCCGCCCAGGAAGAACTGTATAAATATGCATGACCTCCAGTGCCCTGTCATTTCGCCAGCTGCAGCAGGAGGCCACACATCTGACTGTAATAAAGCCCCAGTTGTACCCAACTTTAGTCTTTGTGCAATTGATCGTGCATCAATTTATTACAGTCAGATTTTCCATAGAATGGATATCCGAATTAAGCCTGATCGCCTGCAGCTGGATCCGCACTCGCCCGACGCCAGGAAAGACTTTGCTCACTGGCTAGCATGTTTTGAGGCCGACATCAATGCGGCGGACCTCGCGCCGACGGAGGCTCAGAAGATAAACGTCCTGTACTCCAGACTGAGCTCCAGCGTGTTCCCGTTGATCCAAGACACCACGAATTACACAAAAGCAATGGTACTCCTTAAGGAACACTACGCGCAGAAGGCGAACACGTTCTTCGCCAGGCATGTACTTGCCACCCGCTCGCAACTACCTGGTGAGTCCATCGAAGACTTCTGGTGGGCCCTAATTCCACTTGTCCGGGACTGTGACTGTCAGGCCGTTACGGCCGCCGAACACGCAAATCTCCTCATGCGCGATGCCTTCGTGACGGGGATTGTGTTGGACCGCATCCGAGAACGATTACTGGAAGGGGCCACGCTCGAAATGGCAGAGACGAAAACCTTGGCGCTCTCCATGACGGTCGCATCCCGTAACGTACAATCGTACCCTTCCCGCCACGCTGCCCACCCTTCTACTCCTTCCTACCCCTCCTGGACCTCGCCGACGACCTCGCCGGGGCCCTGCCTTCCCAATATGCTTGCGCTGCACGCCGCTCCACGCACCCCGGGTGTCCCCGCTGCTACTTCTGTGGTCAGCAGAAGCACCCCCGCCAACACTGCCCGGCCCGCACTGCAGATTGTAAAGCCTGCAGTAGAAAGGGCCACTTTTGCGGCTGTGTGCCAGGCCCGCGCAGTCGCTGCGATCGTGCTCGCTATCGCCGCCTCCCCTACGCCAGACGCACAATGGGAGCTGCCATCTTGTCCCCCTTCGGCCACGTGCGCCCCATGCGCGCCGCCATCTTGTCCCGACCCCGCAATGTGCGCACCATGGGCGCCGCCATCTTGTCCCGACCCCGCAATGTACGCACCATGGGCGTCGCCATCGTGTCCCCCACAGTGTCTCCAGACATCCCAACATTGGAACCACACGCGCTCGCCACCCGAAGCATCCGATGGCTACCCACAGCTCGCTTCGATGACGCTGGACCAATCTTGCCCGCACAACCTGGCCACCGCGTCGACGACAGATAAAGTCAACGGCCACGCGACCTCGTGCCTGCTGGACTCCGGGACCACCAAAAGCTTCGTTCACCCAGATACAGTAAAGCGCTGCTCCTTCGCGGTCCACCCTGCCAATCAAAGGATCTCCCTAGCCTTCAGATCTCACTCCGTCCTGATCCGAGGCTTTTGTACAGTCACCCTCACGGTCCAGGGCGTAGAATTTAGTAACTTCAGCCTCTATGTCCTTCCTAATCTCTGCGCTGCACTCCTGTTGGGCCTGGACTTCCAGTGCAACCTCCAGAGCCTCACCCTCAAATTCGGTGGGCCCTTACCCCGCCTTGCGACCCTCAAGGTCGATTCCCCCCCACTTTTTGCCAATCTAACTGCGGATTGAAAGCCCATTGCCACTAGGAGCAGACGGTACAGCACCCAGGACAAGACCTTCATCAGGTCCGAAGTCCAGCGGCTGCTTAAGGAGGGTATTATCGAGGCCAGCAACAGCCCCTGGAGAGCCCAAGTGGCAGTGGTTAAAACTGGGGAGAAACACAGGATGGTCGTGGACTACAGCCAGACCATCAATCGGTACATGCAGCTCGACATTTAACCCCGCCCACGCATATCTGATATGGTCAATCAGATTACGCAGTACCGGGTCTTCTCAACAATTGACCTGAAATCCGCCTACCACCAGCTCCCCATCCGGAAGTCGGAACGGCCATAAACTGCCTTCGAGGCAGACGATCGCCTCTACCACTTCCTTAGGGCCCCTTTCCGTGTCACAAATGGGGTCTCGGTTTTCCAAAGAGAGATGGACCGAATGGTCGACCAGTACGGTTTGCGGGCCACCTTTCCGTACTTAGATAATGTCACCATCTGCGACCATGACCAGCAGGACCACGATGCCAACCTCGATAAATTCCTCTGCACTGCCACTCTTCTCAACCTGACCTACAACAAAGAGAAGTGTGTGTTCAGTACGACCCGGTTAGCCATTCTCGGCTAGATAGTCCAAAACGGACTTCTCTGGCCCGACCCCGACCGCATGCGCCCCCTCATGGAAGTTCCCCTCCCCCACTGCCCCAAGGCCCTCAAACGCTGCCTGGGGCTCTTTTCCTACTACGCTCAGTGGGTCCCAAACTATGCGGACAAGGCCCGCCCACTCATTCAATCCACCCAATTCCCCCTCGCGGCCGAGGCATAACACGCTTTCGCCTGCATCAGAGCAGACATCGCCAAGGCCGGGATGCGCGCAGTGGACGAGACACTGCCTTTCCAAGTAGAAAGCGACGCTTCAGACGTCGCCCTTGCCGCCACTCTAAACCAGGCAGGCAGACCCGTGGCATTCTTTTCCCGCACCCTTCATGCCTCTGAAATTCGACACTCATCCGTCAAAAAGGAGGCCCAAGCTATCGTTGAAGCTGTGCGGCATTGGAGGCATTACCTGGCCGGTAAGAGATTCATTCTCCTTACGGACCAACGGTCAGTAGCCTTCATATTCAATAACACACAGCGGGGCAAGATCAAAAATGATAAAATCTTCTGGTGGAGAATCGAGCTCTCCACCTAGAATTACGAGATCTTGTATCGCCCCGGTAAACTCAACGAGCCCCCAGACGTCCTCTCCCGAGGTACATGTGCCAGCGCACAAGTGGACCAACTCCGGGCCCGACACGACAGCCTTTGTAACCCGGGGGGTCACTCGATTGTACCATCTGGTCAAAGTTTGCAATCTGCCCTACTCTGTCGAGGAAGTAAGGACAGTCACCAGGGACTGCCAGGTCTGTGCGGAGTGCAAGCCGTACTTCTACCGGCCAGACCGTGCGCGCCTGGTGAAGGCTTCCCACCCCTTTGATTGCCTCAGCGTGGATTTCAAAGTGCCCCTCCCCTCCACCGACCGTAACACTTATATTCTCAGTGTGGTCGATGAGTACTCCAGATTCCCCTTCGCCATCCCATGCCCCGATATGACGTCAGCCACCGTCATCAAGGCCCTCAGCACCATCTTCGCTCTGTTCGGTTTCCCCGCCAATATCCACAGTGACAGGGGATCCTCATTCATGAGCGATGAGCTGCGTCAGTTCCTGCTCAGCGGGGGTATAGCCTCCAGCAGGACGACCAGCTACAACCCCCGGGGAAACAGGCAAGTAGAACGGGAGAATGGGATGGTTTGGAGGGCCGTCCAGCTGGCCCTACGGTCCAGGAACCTCCCAGCCTCTCGCTGGCAGGAGGTCCTCCCTGACGCTCTACACTTCATCCGGTCACTATGGTGCACCGCCACTAACACACCCCACGAACGTGTTTTTACCTTCCCTAGGAAGTCCACATCCGGGGTGTTGCTCCCAACTTGGCTCGCTGCTCCAGGACCGGTCCTTCTCCGTAGGCACGTCCGACTCCACAAGGCGGACCCCTTGGTGGACAGGGTTCACCTGCTCCACGCCAACCCTCAATATGCCTACGTTGAGTTCCCCGACGGCCGCCAAGATACTGTCTCACTCAGGGACCTGGCACCGTCAGGTTCCACCCCAACACACACCCCCACCAATGCCCCCCCCCCCCCACCTCCCACCGCGCCGCCAATATTGACCCCACCAGACCACCCCCGCCCTCCCCTTTTCCGCACAAGAGGAGAAAGAGGACTTTGGCATGCTCCCAGAGTTCCCCGATGACTGGCCATCATCAGCACCGCCACCACTGCCATCGATGCCACCTCCACCACCGCCAGCACCGACTTCGCCACCACCGTTACGCCGCTCCCAATGAAGCACCAAAGCACCGGACCGGCTGAACCTTTGACGGTCTCCCGACCGTCAACATGACTTTTCTTTCCTTATCACTGTACATAATTGCACTAATTGTATATAGTGTCACGTCACCCCCCACGGGAGTCATTTTTATCAGGGGGCGAATGTGGTGAACCACTGTAATAGGTGATGTAAGGTAGAACCTGCACTACAGGTTCGCCGGTAGCTCCTGCCGGCTGGCTCCGCCCACGGAGAACTGTATAAATATGTATGACCTCCAGTGCCCTGCCATTTCGCCAACTGCAGCAGGAGGCCACACATCTGACTGTAATAAAGCCACAGTTGTACCCAACTTTAGTCTTTGTGTAATTGATCGTGCATCAAGTGCCTCCCCATCTTCATCCCTAAGGCCTTTTTCAAGCGGGTGAATAAGATTATTTTGGGCTTTGTGTGGGCGAGTAAAACCCCGCGAGTGAAGAAAGTGTTGCTGGAGCGCAGTCGGGGGGAGGGTGGGTTGGCGCTGCCGAACTTCTGCTATTACTACTGGGCGGCTAATTTGGCATGATTCGGAAGTGGGTAGTGGGGGAGGGGTCAGCATGGAGGCGGCGTCATGTAAAGACACCAATCTGGGAGCATTGGTATCGGCACCTCTGCCGTTCTCGCCAGCCCGATACTCCACAAGTCCGGTGGTAGTGACAGCTCTGAGGATCTGGGGGGCAGTGGAGGAGATATAAGAGAGTGGAGGGAGCATCGATTTGGACCCCGATTTATAACAACCACAGGTTTGTACCGGGTAGGCTAGGTGGCAGGTTCCGGAGTTGGCAGAGGGTAGGAATCTATTTATAGATGGGAGCTTTCCCAGCTTGAAAGCCTTGGAGGATAAATTTAAATTGCCACCAGGGAATTTGGGGCAGCACGGTAGCATTGTGGATAGCACAATTGCTTCACAGCTCCAGGGTCCCAGGTTCGATTCCAGCTTGGGTCACTGTCTGTGCGGAGTCTGCACATCCTCCCCGTGTGTGCGTAGGTTTCCTCCGGGTGCTCCGGTTTCCTCCCACAGTCCAAAGATGTGCAGGTTAGGTGGATTGGCCATGCTAAATTGCCCTTAGTGTCCAAAATTGCCCATAGTGTTGGGTGGGGTTGCTGGGTTATGGGGATAGGGCGGAGGTGTGGACCTTGGGTAGGTTGCTCTTTCCAAGAGCCGGTGCAGACTTGATGGGCCGAATGGCTTCCTTCTGCACTGTAAATTCTATGAAATCTATGAATGGTTTTAGGTATTTGCAGGTGCAAGACTTCCTGGCAAAGCAGGTGCCGGCCTTTCCGCTGCTGCCACCACGGGGGATACAGAATAGAATAGTTTCCAGTACCTGGGTGCGGGAGGGGAAAGTATCGGATATTTACCAGGAGCTTTCGGAGGCGGAGGAAACTCTAGTGGAGGAGCTTAAGGGCAAGTGGGAGGACGAGCTAGGTGGAGAGATAGAGGCGGGTCTATGGGCGGATGCCCTAAGCAGGGTTAATACCTCCTCATCGTGCGCCAGGCTTAGCCTGATACAATTTAAGGTAGTCCACCGGGCACACATGACAGTGGTTAGGATGAGCAAGTTTTTTGGGGTAGAGGATAGGTGTGCGAGGTAAGTGGGAAGCCCAGAAAATCATGTCCACATGATTATAGGCATGCCCGAAGCTCAGAGGGTTTGGGCAGGGTTTTGCTAAGGCAATGTCCATGGTACTAAAAACATCGGTGGTGCCGAGTCCGGAGGTAGCGATCTTTGGAGTGTCGGATGATCAGGGAGTTCAGGGAGTGAAAGAGGCCAATGTCCTGGCCTTTGCCTCCCTGATAACCCGGAGTCGGAACTTGTTAATGTGGAGGAACTCGAAGCCCCCAAGTGTTGAGACCTGGATTAGTGACATGGCTGGGTTTCTCAGTCTCGAGAAAAGAAAGTTCGCCTGAAGAGGGTCACTGTTACGGTTCTCCCGGAGGTGGCAGCCGTTCGTCGACTTTCTCGGGGAAAATAAAAATGGCAGCAGATGCAGTATTATTCCGGGGGGGGCGGGGGGAATAGTGTTGCACTACTTCAAGTGTTGGTATCCTGTACGTGATCCAGAACACCCAACACATCACCTAGTTCCCCTGAGACAGTAATGATGAGTTCCAGGATTTTGACCCAGAGCCAATGAAGGAAATTTAGTCTGGTTTTAAGTCAGAATGGTTTGTGGTTTGGAGGGGAATTTGCAGCTGATTATGTTCCAATGAATTTGCTGCCCTTGTCCCTTGATGGAAGAGGTAGCAAGTTTGGAAGGTGCTGCCAAGGAAGCTTGACAAGTTACCGCAGAGCAGTCTGTAGATAGTACATACTGCTGCCGCTGTGCACTAGTCATGGAGGGAGTGAGTGTTTAAGTAGCTAGGTGGCATGCCAATCAAGCGGGCTGCTTTGTCCTGGATGGTGTCAAGTTTGTTGAGTGTTTTTGGTGCCGCGCTCATCCAGGCAAGGGGAGGGAGAGTATTCCATCGCAATCCCGCTGACACTCCCGCGCATGCGCAGACGTCTGCCGCCCAGCGAAGCCCTTTCGGCCCCGGCTGGCATGGCGCCAAAGGCCTTTCCCGCCGGCTGGCAGCGCGCCAACCACTCCAGCGGGGCTTGTGCCTTATTGATGGTGGACAAGCTTTATGGAGCCATAGGTGGGTCACTCACTACAAATTCCCAGCCTCTGACCTGCTCTTGTACCCATAGTATTCATATAGCCGGTCCAGTTAAGCTTCTGATCAATGGTAACCCTTAGCATGTTGATAGTGGGGGATTCAGCACTGATAATGCCATTGAATGCCAATTCATTAGAGACCCCTAAATCTCACATTAAAATTCCATGAACTATATGCACATTCATAGACCAAGATTATAGTGAAGAGAAGTCAAATGGAGGTGGGTGGACTGCATCTTAAAGAAATCCAACAGCAAATTAACTTCAATTGACTCATGTTCTATAAAACTCCAGTGGATCAAACACCTGTCTTCCATTCTTATTGCACAAGGTTCTGTTGTAATATGTCTTGAAGGGATTGCATCATGACATCACTAGAGATGAAGTGTGTCGTGCAATCCAGTTTTACTTTGAGCAGAGAGCACCCGGGAGACGGCTTTTGGTGTTTTCAAGCTTGATAGCCATGTATATTTGTTCCCATGTGCCTAGTTTAAATAAATGAACCCACAACAAGTTTACCAAATCCCTTATGAGTGATTGATGCTTTTGTATCATTATAACACATCGTGACAGATTCCTGACCAGTTGACCAATAAATCATAAAATTAATTCTGATATGAAATAGTTCCTTAGTTACAGGCTCTCTCCATCCTTCCTCATCTAACTTGAACCGTATAACCCTCAATTCTCTTCTTTCCCAAATGCTTATCTAGTTTCCCCTTAAATGCATCTATATTATTCACCTCAACCACTCCCTGTGGTATCAAGGCCCTGCCTATTTCCAATAATCCTTAGGCAGAGGTTCCTTCTGAATTTCCTATTTTATTTTTTGGTGACGATCTTGCATTGTTTTTTTTTTGGAAAATATTTTATTAAACGGTTACCATTTTATACTCAAAGAATACAAAAAGTACAAAAATTAGAAATATTACAAACAACAGTAAACCAAATAATAAAAACAATAGCCTAGTAAACCCCCCTCCCCTTACTCCCACACCCCTCCATCCCTCCACCACCTCCCCCCCCCCCCCCCCCCACCACCACCACCACCACCACCACCACCACCACCACCACCACCACCAATAGCTAACAATGACCAATTCCTTAAAGTACAAAGTGAACAGTTGCCATCTTTGGTAGAACCCTTAAATTGACCCCCTCATGGTATATTTGACTTTTTTGAGATGTAAAAACTCCATTAAGTCACCTAGCCATTCCGAGGCACTTTAGAGCATCACCAGTCTCCAACTCAGGTGACTTCACCTCCAAGCAACCAGCGAGGCGAATGCCAGGGCACCCGACACATACCCAACTCCGGCAGGTTCGAAACCCCGAATATAGTCACCAGTGGACAGGGCTCCAGCTCAATATTCAGGATTGCTGATATGATGCTGAAAAAAGAGACCCAGAAACTCACAAGCTTGGGACAGGACCAGGACATGGGGCGGGATTCTCCGACCCCCCGCCAGGTCGGAGAATGGCCGGGGGCTGGTGTGAATCCCGCCCCCGCCGGTTCCGAATTCTCCGGCACCAGATATTCAGCAGGGGCGGGAATCACACCGCGCTGGTCGGGGAGCCCCCCACGACGTTTCTCCGGCCCGCGATGGGTCTCTCAGGAATAGCAGAAGGTCATCTGCATACAAGGACACCCTGTGTTCTACCCCACTTTGAACAATTGCTCTCCACCTAGTTGAGACCCTCAGGGCAATAGCCAGTGGCTCAATCACCAGCACGATCAAAAGGGGCGACATAGGACACCTCTGTCTCGTCCCCATATGCAGTCGAAACAACTCAAACTCATGGTGGGATTGTTACGCACACTGGGTGAGCCATGTACAACAACCGCACCCATGACACAAATCCAGGGCCCAACCCTGCGACGAGGTACCTCTGCTCAACCCTGTTGCTCGTTTTTTTTACGTCCAGCGACACGATTATCTCCGGTTCCGGCCCAGCCACTGGGGTGAGAACCACATTGAGCAGTTGCCTCACGTGGATGACAACTTTCGGCCCTTCATGAATCCCGTCTGGTCCTCCCCAACTAACCCTGGAAGACAGGGCTCTAACCATTCGACTAGGTACTTGGCCAAAAGTTTCACATCTACATTGAGCAGTGAAATCGGGCAGTAAGACCCACACTCTGTAGGATTCTTAGCCTTTTTCAGGAGAAGGGAGATGGATGCCTGCTTCAACAGCTCAGAGAGAGAACCCCGTTCCAAGGAATCATTATACGTCCCCATCCATACCGGACCCAATTGATCTGCAAACTTCTGATAAAATTCTACTGGGAACCCATACGGCCCTGGCGCCTTCCCGCCCTGGCGCCTTCCCTGTCTGCATCTTTCCTAGAGCTGTTCGGATCTCCTCCAATCCAAGCTGTGCCTTCAGCTCCTCCCACAATTCCTTTCCTATTTTGGGAAAGTCCAGACCCTCTAAAAGCTCTGCCATTCCCCACTCGTCCCTATTTTATTCCTTGTGTGTGAATAAAGCTCGTAGTCTTACAGTTGAAGTAGATGCTTTATTGTGTGAGTTCGTTCTCTCTCCAGCGCTTATACTATATGTCACACCTGAGCTGTCTGTCTGTGTCCTGCTCACCAGCTGCCATTCCTGTGAAGAGTGCCCCTTGACTTCCTGTTTATTAGAATCGCCATTCCCCGAGCCCAGCTATCAAAACCGAAATGAAAAACCAGGCCTTCCGCAAGGTGGTCTGGTCCCACACCCACAAGTGAGTCTCCTGTAAGAACATCACATCGGCCGCCAAACCTTTTAAATGGGATAAAACTCTTGCCCTTTTCACCAGCCATCCCCAGGCCCCGCATGTTCCAGGTGACTAAGCTTGTTCAGGGTGTCTCAGCTCCCCACACCCTCGAGTCAGCCATTTCAACCGTGATAAATGATCTCCTCCTTACAAATTTGTGGGTCCCAAGCCCACATATGATGGCCGCTGGCCCCATCCCAAGGATGAGACAAAGAAAATCTCCTGATCACCTGTTAGCTCCCCCCTCTCCCCCCCGCTTCCCCCTCCCTGTATCTCCTCCTTCCCTCCCCAGGCTTGAAGACTGCCTGACGCCTCGTCTAGCCAAATCGCCCCCACCAAACAAACTGGACGCATTGTGCCTGACCAAAACTGGCCCAACGAGTCGCAGCTCCTACCCCTACTCCACTCCTGTTCACTAGCTACTCTTGCTTGCGAGTGACATTTCACCTATCCAGGATATTCCTCCAAAAGGCCAACCAAAAACAACAGCCTAATGTCTCCCATCCTTTCCCCATCCAAGTGTCCAGGCCCTGGCTTCCGAACTATTCTCCTCTTTCTCTACCGGTACTCTATCAGACCCCCATTTTACAACCTCAACTTCCAAGAAAAAGTAAAAAGAAGAGACATTAACACATTGTAATAAAGCATCATCAATGCCCCTCGACGCATCTCTCATAAACAAAGTCCCCATCCTCAGACCGGTCCCAATCCCTTCTCTCTAATGAAGACCTCTGCCAGCTCTGGCGTATCAAATAAATTATCATTCGAGTCCGCTGTTGCTTTCAGTCGTGCTGGGGATACCACCCTGAACTGCACTCCTTTGATGTAGGATGCCGCTGTTGCCTTATTGAATGCCACACTCCTCTTTGCCAGCTCGGTCCCAATGTCCGTGTAGGTCCGCACTGTGTCCTGCCCCAGTCAATGTTGCGGGTCTTTTTTGCCCACTCCAGGACCCACTCCTTCCTTTTGAAACTATGAAAGCGGTTTATCACCGCCTGCATTGGCTCATTCGGCCGTGGCTTATGCCAGGGTGCCCGATGGGCACTATCCAACTCCGGAGGGACAAACACCTCAGCCCCTCCCACCAGCCAAGAGAACAACTCTGTGAAGTACTCAGTTGGCCTCGAGCCCTTCACTCCCTCCGGCAGCCCCACCATCCCGAGGTTCAATCACCTTAACCTATTCTCCACACCTTCCACTTTTGCCCACAAGCCCTTGCTATTCTCTGCCATGAGCAGCAACTCCGCTTTCAATGAGGCAAACCACTGCGACAAGGCGTCCTCCACGCCCTTCAACGTCTCCCCTTATTCTTCCGCAGCCTTTGAGGTCTTACCCAGCTGCTCTGGGATTGGGCCGAATGCCTCCTCGATAGTGGCTTTAAAGAATTCCTTCATCTCTTTACCTTACTGCTCAAACTGCTTGTCCATCTTCTTTCCAAATTTTTACAGCACCTGTGTCATCACCACAGCTAGCATGTCCACTGCAGTGAGCTCAGCTGCCTCCGCCATCTTCTCCCCTTCAGATTCCTTCATCGGACTACCAACCTGGGTTTTCTTCCCAGCGGGCTTTATCGTCGAACCTTTCGACATAACTCCATCGCGTAAATGTTTCCTAGGTCAGTCAACTAGGTATGGACATGAATATGCCCTGGAAAACGGGCAAAAGAGATTAAGAAAATTAAAGACCCTGGTGGGAGCCACCTTTCATATGACTTGCTCTCACGTAACGTCACCAGGGGCGGGATTCTCCGACCCCCCGCCGGGTCGGAGAATTGCCGGGGGGTCGGCGTGAATCCCGCCCCCGCCGGCCTCCGAATTCTCCCACCCCCCCCAAAAACCGGCGTGGCGTGAGTCGCGCCGCCCGCCTCGGAAAATGGCGGGGTCCGGCGCGACTCAATGGGCCCCGGGGCCACCCGAATTCTCTGGCCCGCGATGGGCCGAAGTCCCACCCGCCTGTAGCCGGTCGCGCCGGCGTAAATTGGAGTTGGTCCCTTACCGGCGGGACCTGGCGGCGCGGGCGGCCTCCGGGGTTATTGGGGGGTCGCGGGGGGATCTGGCCCTGGGATGTGCCCCCACGGTGCCCTGGCCCGCGGTCGGGGCCCACTGACCGCGGGCGGGCCTGTGCCGTGGGGGCACTCTATTCCTTCCGCACCGGAGGCAATGGTCATCCACCATTCCCGGTGCAGAAGTGAATCCATGTGCGAATGTGGGGGGATGACGTCAGCAGACGCTGACGCTCCTGCACATGTGCGGACCCACGCCGGACGGCGGAGTCCCTTCGGCCCCGGCTGACGCGGCGCCAAAGACCTTCCACACCAACCGGCGGGGCGCAAACCGCTCCGGCGCCGGCCTAGCCCCTGAAGGTGTGGAGGCCTCGCCGATTCCCGGAGAATCCCGCCCCTGAAGTTTATCTTGCATTTATGGGACGTGAATCCCACCCCCGCCGTCCTCCGAATTCTCCGAACCCCCAAAAGTCGCTGAGGCGTGAATCGCGCCGCCCGCCTCGGAGAATGATGGGGACCGGCGCGACACTATGGACCCCGGGGCTGCCCGAATTCTCCCGGCCGGATGGGCCAAAGTCCCGCCGACGTGACCACAGGTCACACCGGCGTAAATTGAACCAGTGCTGATGGTTGACGCCGGACAGCGCGGAGGTAGGTCACGGCGTGGGGTGGCCGCAGAAGAAGTGATGGCGTGACCGCAGTCAGTGTGCGTGTGTGTGTGTGGGGGGGGGGGATGAAGGGGGGGTTGGGGGGTGGAGGGGGTGAGGGGCGAGTGACGGGGAGGGGGCGAGTGACGGGGAGAGGGCGAGTGTCGGGGAGGAGGGAGAGGGCGAGTGCCGAGGAGAGGGCATGTGTCGGGGTGAGGGCGAGTGCCGGGGAGGGGGGAGAGGGCGAGTGCCGGGAGCGGGCGAGTAGGTAGGGCAGTGGATGTTGTCTATATGGAGTTCAGTAAGGCCTTTGACAAGGTCACTCATGGTAGACTAGTACAAAAGGTGAAGTCACATGGGATCAGGGGTGAGCTGGCAAGGTGGATACAGAACTGGCTAGGTCATAGAAGGCAGAGAGTAGCAATGGAAGGATGCTTTTCTGATTGGAGGGCTGTGACCAGTGGTGTTCCGCAGGGATCATTGCTGGGACCTTTGCTGTTTGTAGTATATATAAATGATTTGGAGGAAAATGTAACTGGTCTGATTAGTAAGTTTGCAGACGACACAAAGGTTGGTGGAATTGCGGATAGCGATGAGGACTGTCAGAGGATACAGCAGGATTTAGATTGTTTGGAGACTTGGGCAGAGAGATGGCAAATGGAGTTTAATATGGGCAAATGTGAGGTAATGCATTTTGGAAGGTCTAAAGCAGGTAGGGAATATACAGTGAATGATAAAACCCTCAAGAGTATTGAAAGTCAGAGAGATCTAGGTGTACAGGTCCACAGGTTACTGAAAGGGGCAACAGGTGGAGAAGGTAGTCAAGAAGGCAAACGGCATGCTTGCCTTTATTGGCCATGGCATATGAATAGAGGGATACGGACTCAGGAAGTGTAGAAGATTGTAGTCTACTCGGGCAGCATGGTTGGCACGGGCTTGGTGGGCCGAAGGGCCTTTTCCTGTGCTGTACATTTCTTTGTTCTTTGTTGCCGACAGAGGGCGAGTGCCGTGGTGAGGGGGCGAGTGCTGGGGAGGCGGGAGAGGACGAGGTAGGTCGACCGCCTGGCCAGGTGCCAGCTTCCAACAGTCGCGACCATGCAGCCCATGGCACCTGGCTGCGGGGGGGTACGGGCAATGATGACATGTCGTTGTTCCCCCCCACCCTGCCCCCACCCCCTGCAGGCGGTTATGTTTGCTGATCAGCCAGCGGCAGGCGGCAGCCGCCCAGGCAGGAGGGCCGCCTGCCCGACAGGATGAGGAGGAGGAGGAGCATGAAGAGGAGGAGGAGCACGAGGAGGGGGAGGAGGAGGTGGTGGCGCCACGGCGACGGAGACGCCCGAGGAGGCCCCGTGTCTACCGGCCCTGCTCGTCGTACCAGGATCTCACGGACAGGGCATGCAGGAGGAGACTCCGGATGAGCCGGGAAACCGTGGCACACATCTGCCACCTGATGGCACACCTGGCACCGCATGGCACTGGGGGAGGACACCCTCTCCCCGTGTCCGTAAAGGTTACGGTGACCCTGAACTTTAATGCCACGGGGCCATTCCAGGTGCCGAGTGGGGACCTGTCCGGCATCTCGCAGACATCGGTGCACCGGTGCATCCGGGCAGTGACAGATGCCCTTTATGCCATGGCACACCGCTACATCCAGTTCCCTGTGGGCCGGGCCAGCCAGGATGCCCGGGCCGTGGGCTTCGCTGCCGTGGCCGGGTTTCCCATGGTCTAGGGCACGATCGATGGGATGCACGTCACCATGCGGCCACCTGCAGATAACAGGACCGTGTTCACCAATAGGAAGGGGACCTATTCCATGAACATTCAGGTGGTCTGCGACCACCGCATGATGATCCTGCACGTCTGCGCCCGGTACCCCGGCAGTGTACGTGACTCATACATGTTGTCGCGGTCATACATCACCGGCATATTCAAGGGATGTCACCCCCGGCTGAGGGGCTGGTTGCTGAGCGTCAGGTTACCCGTTGCAGTCGTGGCTGATGACGCAGACGTTGCAGTCGAGGCCACAGACTGATGTGGAGAACAGCTACGACGATGCCCATGCAGCGACCAGGGGTGTGATAGAGAGGTGCTTTGGCCTGCTAAAAATGCGTTTCAGGTGCCTGGACTGCTCTGGAGGGGCCCTCCAGTACCCACCAGATAGGGTCGGCCGCATCGTTGTGGTCTGCTGCGTCCTGCACAACATAGCCCAGCAGAGGGGCGATGTGCCGCAGGCAGAGGAGGGGGGAGTGGAGGAGCAGCAAGACGAGGCGCAGTCCTCCCAGATGAGGAGGATGGGGGCAATGGTCAGGATAGACGGGCTGGACATGGGCGGGAGACTGCCCACCAATACCGGCTAGGCCAGCGGGCACGGGACAGGCTGATAGCCGCCCGGTTCACTGACTAGGGGGGCATGGGAATCGCTGAGTATGGGCACAGACTGCACACCACGGCACCAGCCGACCACCCTCACCCCCCCACCCACCCACCACCAACCACACCCACCCCACCCGCATGCACACCACCCCTCCGTTACAGATCCACCTGCGGCACAACGGGCCGGGCTCACACGGTTGCCGGTGGAAGCGTGTCTATTGCAGGCCATGGAGGATAATGACGACCCGCTCTGCAATGGGCTCCTGGCTCTACATCGTTGGACAATGTCTGACCCATGGCCACAGTACCACCATCCACCCGGACCATCCCTGCATGCGGCCATGACACTGCAGCGCACGGTCCCGTCCTCTGCCCGGGGGATGGCGAGGGCGGCCTGGGGTTGGGGGGGGCACATTCATCTGGGGCCGACGTAAGACCACCCCTCAGACACACACTGGCGCTCAACGCACACGACACCCCCGCACGCTTCGGACAGAGCACAAAGGCAGATTTTGTAGGTGTGAAAGCGATTTTAATAACCAACAGTCCATACACGTGCCCTAGCCCCTATAACTCGTCTGTGCCCTGCACCCGTGCCAACTTACTCAGTGTCTAATTGTTTGGCCTTACAGGCCCTATGACTACATCTAGGTGGTTCCCCAGATGGTACAGCAGGGCTGGAGGTGGACTCCTGTGATTCCTGCCCTGTGACTTGGGATCCCTTTGGCGGCCGTTTCCTGGGGCGGCCCGGCCTGGATGGGCCAGGCTGCGGCTATGGTGACTGGGATGGCAAGCTGCCAGCCTGTCCTGCCTGTTGCCCACGAGATGCACCTGGGACGGAAGGTGCCGCGGTGTTCCGGGACCGGGGACGGGCCCCAGCACCTCCTCCTCCCTCGGGGTGCCTGCTGGCCCCCGGGCCTCTACATGGGCCGGGGGTGCAAACGGACCGGCCATCCAACGCCCCCCCCTGACACCTGGTGCTGCCAGTCCTGGAGGCCCACCCTAGTATCAACAAGGGTCTGCAAGTTTGCAGCCATGGAGCTCAGGGAGTTGGCCATCTCTGTCTGTGTCTGGGCGACGCCGGCCAGCACATGGGCAATGGCGCCGATGCCCTCAGTGATGGACTGCTGAGACTGGGCCACTGCCTGCAGAGACTGGGCCATGGCCTGCTGTGACAAGGCCATGGCGTTGAGCGCCTCTGCCATCTGCCGCTGGCTCTGGCTCATGACTTCCTGTGAGAGGGCAGTCATGTCCTGGGCCACAGACGCTGCCTGCATGGAAAGCCCCAGGCCTCGCATACTGCTCCCTATGTCTGACACTGTTGCACCCATTGCCTCCACCACGGACGCCACCCGTGCGGTTTCGGCCTGGGTGGCACGCATGACCGGCACCACTCCCAGCTCCTGGACGCGGGTGGACTCCACCACCTGCGTCTGCAGCCGCTGCAAGCCAGCCGTCACCCCCTTCGATCGTCCCTGGTTCGGTGACTGCATCGGGTCTATGGGTGGGTGTGGTAACTCCAGGAACCCGGGACCCATCTGGGCGGTTGATGGTTACTTGCGCCGAGATGCCCTCCAACCTCCCGGCCCCTCTGCTGCTTCTACCTTCACCTGCTGTACCGGGACGGCTATGTTGTGCACACCAGTGAGTGTACCAGAAGCCTCATCACTAAAGTGCCCAACCGAGGTGAGTGTCTCTGCGATGGTGGAGGGTGTTGGAGACAGCAGTGGCGTTGTGTCGTGAGCATCATCCGGCCCAGAGTCCATGGTCCCCTGGGGTGGGGTTCCTGTCCAGCCGTCCCCTGTGTGTCAGTGTCCTGTATTTCGGTGTCATGTGTGTCGATGTCCCGGGTAGGGGAGTCCTGGATAGTGGTGTCCTGGGTAGGGGCGTCCTGGGTAGGGCAGTCCTGGGTAGGGGTGTCCTGGGTAGGGCAGTCCTGGGTAGGGGTGTCCTGGGTAGGGGTGTCCTGGATAGTGATGTCCTGGGTAGGGCTGTCCTGGGTAGTGGTGTCCTGGGTAGTGGTGTCCTGGGTAGGGCTGTCCTGGGTAGGGCTGTCCTGAGTAGGGGTGTCCTGGGTAGGGGTGTCCTGGGTAGGGCTGTCCTGGGTAGGACTGTCCTGGGTAGGGCTGTCCTGGGTAGGGGTGTCCTGGGTAGGGGTGTCCTGGGTAGGGCTGTCCTGGGTAGGGGTGTCCTGGGTAGGGGTGTCCTGGGTAGGGGTGTCCTGGGTAGGGCTGTCCTGGGTAGGGGTGTCCTGGGTAGTGGTGTCCTGGGTAGGGCTGTCCTGGGTAGTGGTGTCCTGGGTAGGGGTGTCCTGGGTAGGGGTGTCCTGGGTAGGGCTGTCCTGGGTAGGGGTGTCCTGGGTAGTGGTGTCCTGGGTAGGGCTGTCCTGGGTAGGACTATACTGGCTCGGCTGCGGCAGGGGCCGGTGGCTGCCCCCCTCGTCGCTGGGTGTCACACGCCTGCGTCGCCGCACTCGCAGGGGCGTCGTCTCCCTGTTGCTCCGGGGCTGTCCCTGTCTCGTGGCCGCCCTGGGGTGTCGTGGGGGGGGTCGCATGCCGGAGGGGCCGGGCCTGTCCCTGTCTCGTGGCCACTCTGGGGCGTCGTGGGGGCGTCGCATGCCGGAGAGGTCAGGTCTCTCCCTGTCTCGTGGCCGCCCTGGGGCGACCTGCGGGCGGTCGTCATCCGCGGGGACGGGTGCCTCAATGTTTGGTCCTGCAATACACAATACAGCATGCATGGTTAGACACGCGGGCGGTGATCAGGGGATGTCGGGGAGGGGGGATATGGGGGAGGGGGGATATGGGGGAGGGGAATATGGGGGATATGGGGAGGGGGGATGGGGGGATATGGGGATATGGGGAGGGGGATATGGGGATATGGGGAAGTGGGGATATGGGGAGGGGGGATAACGTGGGATATGGGGGAGGATGGGTATGGGGGTATGGGAGAGGGGGATATGGGGATATAGGGGAGGGGGGTATGGGGGAGGGGGGATATGGGGAGGGGGATATGGGGGAAATGGGGGAGGGAGGAAAAGGGGGGATATGGGGAGGGAGGATATGGGAGGGGGATATGGGGATATGGTGGAGGGGGATATGGGGGATATGGGGAGTGGGATATGGGGAGGGGGTAAGGGGGTATATGGGGAGGGGGATATGTGGGAGGGGGATATGGGGGAGCGGGGATATGGGGGGTATGGGGGAGGGGGGATATGGGGGAGGGAGGATATGGGGGACATGGGGGGGATATGGGGAGTGGGGATATGGGGGATATGGGGAGGGGGATATGGGGTTATGGGCAGAGAGGGTATGAAGGTATGGGGGAGGGGGGATATGGGGGGTATGGGGGAGGGGGATATAGGGGAAGGGGACGGGCTGTGGGTGTCTCACTTGGTGGTGCGTCCCCAACCTCTGCATCGGCAACCCCCAGGTCCTCGGGTCCGCCTGCCAGTTCCAGGGCCCTCTACTCATGAACGGTGAGGGGTCTCTATTAGCTGGGCCCCCTCCAGTCCTCTCATGCTCCCTGTTGTTGTGTGCGCATTTCTCCTGTGGGGGGCGGGCAGGTGGGTGGCAGGGATAAAGGGCAAGAGTGTTAGGCAGGGATATACATGCAGGCCGGCGGTTGTGCATATATTGGCAGAGGTGCGCAGCACATTAGGGTTAGGGTTAGAGTTAGGGTTGGTTGCACCTGGGGGGGGTGCCGCACATCGGGGTACTCACTCTGGCTGCCCTGACAAGGTCATTCACCTTCTTGTGGCACTGGGCGCCTGTCCTTGGTGTCACAGCCACAGCGCTGACGGCCTCTGCCTCCTCCCTCTACAGGCGCCGGCTGAGGCGTGGGGCGACGCTGCGGCCGTGTCCGGGGTACAGAGTCTCCCTCCTCTGCTCTACTGCGTCCAGGAGCGCCTCGATGTCGCTCCTGGAACCTTGGGGCTGCGTGGCGAGCGGCCATCTTGTCGGGTCTCCGGGGGGCGGGGGGGGGCGTCTTTTGTGCTGTGATGCCATCTGGCGTCAATGACGGCGCGCGGCCGTGGCGGGTGATGCCGTCGCGAATGGCGTCACGCCGCTATTGGAGACTTTGCGCCATTTGGGGGGGTCCGATGCCGGAGTGATCAGCGCCGTTTTTGGCGACGGGTTCCAGCCATCGCGCCGATTATCGCCCAAGGTGTCCAGTTTTGCTTTTCCCCACAAGTGGAAACACCCATCGGGTGGAATCTTGTCGAGGTGATGGGAGCATCGCTATTGAACAGCATTGGCACCGTGGAGATTGTTGCTGCTGGCAGGACAACACCCACATGAGACCTCGGAAACTCCCACCTGTTAAGAGCTGCCAGCCAATCATAGGCAACTCTTCTGTCCACAAGAACGCCATCAGGGAGACGAAGGTTGCTGCTGATCCTGTATCCACCAAAGCCTCAGATCAAAGATGGACCCTGGCACAGGTGAACGGTGGCAGGATGGAGGTTGGGGGATGTGGGATAGGGAGAGGGTGGGGTTTCAGAGGCAAGGACAGAAGGACAGCTCTCAGTAAACCCCCCATCCCTGTCCCCATGCCAGCTTTCTCCATGGGGCACTGAGAGCCTTTGAACTCCCTCCTTCCCCACCCATCCCCAGAAGCCTTTAAAACAAATCCAGGATGAGGCCCTGAAGTGAGCATGAATTTTCCACTCAAGGTCCTCAATTGGCAGTGGAGCAGGAAGGCTGTAATTAATCGGAGTGGAGGCCTGATTGAATGACTTCCCACCAAACACGCCAGGAGTGACAGCATAAGACTCTTCCCACAGTTTCTACTATATCAAAGCCTTTCACAATTTTAAGGAATTTATTATGTAGTCTCTCAACCTTTTGTCCAAGGGAAAAGAGAACCAGGCTCTTCATCCTTTCCTGATAGGTATGGCCTCGCAGTTCCCTTGTAAATCTTCCTTGTGCCCTCTGCATGTGCTTACATATCCTTTTTACAATATGACAGTCCGAACTGCACAGTTCTCCATGTGTGGTCGATCTTAATGTGCATCAAAATATAACCTTCCAACTCCGATAATTGTGTTTTGAGAGCAACGCTATTTTAAAGTCAAGTAGCTTCTACAGTAAAAAAAAATTGATGAGGAATTTGCTGCATTTTTGAATGATTAGCTAAATTAATGAGTTAGTGGGCTGAGATCAAAGAATAAAGAACAAAGAAAAGTACAGCACAGGAACAGGTCCTTCGGCCCTCCAAGCCTGTGCCGACTATGCTGCCTGTCTCAACTAAAATCTTCTACATTTCCTGGGTCCGTATCCCTCTTTTCCCACCCTATTCATGTATTTGTCAAGATGCCCCTTAAATGTCACTATCATCCCTGCTTCCACCACCTCCTCCGGCAGCGAGTTCCAGGCACCCACTACCTTCTGTGTAAAAAACTTGCCTCGTACATCTACTCTCAACCTTGCCCCTCGCACCTTAAACCTATGCCCCCTAGTAATTGACCCCTCTACCCTGGGAAAAAGCCTCTGACTATCCACTCTTTTTGATGCCCCTCATAATTTTGTAGACCTCTATCAGGTCGCCCCTCAACCTCCGTCGTTGCAGTGAGAACAAACCGAGTTTATTTATCCGCTCCTCATAGCTAATGCAAAGGAACATGAGAAACATTCTTAATTCATAACATTTTCTCTCCAGGTTTTGTAAATCCCAATCAAAGGCATACACTGATTACATGTTTCTCAGAATTCACTTACAGATAGATTTTTAACCCTATCGTAACCAGAAATAAAATAGAAAGGTCAATTCTATTAATAGCAAATTAGCTTATTAATTTATTGTTTGATGCAAAGCAGTCAATTTCACAGTCAAGTGAATCATCGGTGAATAAGCAAGCCAAGTAACATCTGCCATTACAAATTTTCATACCTTCTTGATTTATGGGCTAATAAAGCATATTGTAATGGAGTCACCTTCAAATGCTGACCTTCTCTTTGAAAGACCTGTGAATTATTGCAGAGTTAATCCTGGATAGGCTGAAGCACAGCAGCTCTTAGATTAAGTGCATTCAAATGAACTTGTCAATAGCTTCGGTCTACATGAGAAGACTATCTTTAGTTGTGGCCTGCACTGTGCATAACCAAAGGAAGAGGAGGCAGATCTATCAATCTGCTGTATACATGGCTTAATTGCAGATTGTGTACCGTACACATTGACCAAATCCATTCATTCACATCTGAAACTCTTTGCTGTACATTTAAAGCTCATGCTGGCCAGAAACTAGCAAGTTGCTTGCATTTATGCTTTGACTTGTGTAGGGTTCATGCAAGATTGTTAAATTTACAGTGTACATGGTAATCATTCACACATGTTGCAAGGTGAACTGTTAAACTGAAATAGCTAGCTTAGATACTGACTGTTGTGGGTGATATAGTGTGGGATTCTCCCTTCCGCATGTTTCTCAGTGGCGGGAGGCAGCCTGTCGTTCGCTGGTGGAGGGATTCTCTGCTCCCCCTACTTTCAATGGGATTTCACATTGAAACTACCCCATGCCGCTGTGATACCCATGGGCAGGGATGCTCTGGCAGTGGGACTAGAGAATCCCGTCACTCATAAGGAATTGTGCAAACACATTGTGCATTCATTTATTAATTCTTGGCACATGTGAACAGATACACATGGACAGAAAGCTTGAGGGTATCAGAGCTGTTTACCTATGTTCTGCTCCAGGCCAAAGTGAAACTGAGATTGGATCACATGGCACACTTCCATTAAAGTGATGGCATCGTGCTATCTCTTAAAGGCATATTACAACTGAGACTTAGATATTAATATAATGAATGAATTAAATGAATGAAATGAAATGAAAATCGCTTATTGTCACAAGTAGGCTTCAAATGAAGTTACTGTGAAAAGCCCTTAGTCGCCACATTCCGGCACCTGTTCGGGGAGACTGGTACGGGAATTGAACCATGCTGCTGGCCTGCCTTGGTCTACTTTCAAAGTCAGCTCTTTAGCCCTGTGCTAAACCAGCCCCAGATAAAATTGGCTAGAGCACAGATTAAGTAATTACTTGTAGATGTTTTATGTTTCCTTATAATAAAATGCATTGGACAGAATTTTACTAGCCCCCAGTTGGCAGGCTGGCTGATAACCTGGGGTTCAGCAAGATAGCGGCGGGCTATCATAGAATCATAGAAACCCTGCAGTGCAGAAAGAGGCCATTCAGCCCATCGGGTCTGCACGACACTTCGAACGACCACCCTACCTAGTCCCAAATCCCCGCCCTGTAACCCCACTCTAAAGGGCAATTTGTCATGGTCAATCCACCTAATCTGCACATTTTTGGACTACGGGAGGAAACCGGAGCACCCAGAGGAAACCCACGCAGACACAGGGAGAATGTGCAAACTCCACACAGATAGTTATCCGAGGTCAGATCCAAACCCGGGTCCCTGGTGCTGTGAGGCAGCAGTGCTAACCACTGTGCCACTGTGCCATCCCAACTGAAATGACCTATGGCAACGGTTGGATTCGAACCCAAGACCTCGGAGAGGCTGCAGCCTAAATCCAGCTCCTTAGACCATTCGGTCACCCCTATGTCGAGAAGGGGACCGCATCCAGTACTGCCGCTGAGGCAATGTCCTAGCAGCAGGACTGAATCCAGAGCGACTGTCCACTGCAACTATTGGTGATGATTCTGCTATTCCCATTCACTCCTCTGGACCCACCTTTTCCTTCTGTATTTAGCAATGTGCATTACTGTCTCCTTTGGCCTTGTTGTCTAATCCCTCCTGCCCATTACAGACCTTTTCTAAAGACCTTTTCTCCCTCTCCCCCTTCTCTGCCTCTGTACTCATTCAAAACCTGTAACATTTTAACTTTTTCCGGTTTTCATGAAAAGTCATCAGCTTGAATAGTTATTTCTGTTTCTCTCTCCATAGATGCTGCCAGGCCTGCTGAGTATGTCCAACATTTTCTGGATTTATTTAAAATAAACAATGTTTTATAATTCTGCACATCTACTATATGTCATGCTATCTGTTAAGATAGATAAGACTCTGTAAATGCATAAGTTATTTTATCATGTCTGGTTTCAAACTTAACACAAGCAACCTGGCATAACTTGAATGGCGTCTTGGGCTCTCCCTAAATCTAATTTAATTAACCAGAGGGTTTTCATGTTATTTTCACTTTATAAATTTGAGACAATATATGTCCTTCAACAAGTCAAACTCTATCCAAATAAAATATCAAGCTTCCTTCTGTTGATTTCCTCCTGGGATATTTTTTTGTAATTATCTACACAAGATATGCAGGATCTCATACAAATATTAATAATGCCCTTTCAAATCCAATTGCTGTGATTTTAATGAACAAATATTTTTCAAACTGTGTTAATAATTTTGTGGTGACTGCTGAAGAATACCTGCATAAATTAGATTATTGTTAAATTATAATAAAATTCATTCATTTTTGGTTGTGTTATTAAAAATCGTGTCACTTTTATGTTTAAGCAAATTAAGGTAATGTATGTTTGTGCTTTGGAAAGATTACAGCCACAATTTGTATTTATATGACGTCTTTAACAGTGATAAAACTAAGTAGCCCATCTGATGGGCATCCCATCTACCACCTTCAACATTCACTACTTCCACTACCAAAGTGCATTCGGCAGCAGTGTGTACTATCTACAACGCAGTGTAGTAACTCACTAAGGCTCCTTCAAAGCACGTGAATGGGAATGCCGCCATCTATTTGGAATTGTAGGCAGTTGGAGACTTCAGTTCCTGGAGCGGGCCACAGACTGCAGGGTTGCTGGGAGAGGTGAGTGCATATTTAAAAGTGCTTAGTTTACAGGTCGAGTGGCAGATGGAGACTTCAGTTCCTAGAGCGGGCCACAGACTGCAGTGTTGCTGGGAGAGGTGAGTGCATATTTAAAAGTGCTTAGTTTACAGGTCGAGTGGCAGTTGGAGAATTCAGTTCCTGGAGCGGGCCTATTGGCAGAACATAAAAGCAGATAGTAAAAGCTTCTACAAATATATAAGACAAAAAAGAGCGGCTAAGGTAAACATTGGTCCTTTGGAAGATGAGAAGGGAGATTTAATAATAGGAGATGGGGAAATGGCTGAGGAGCTGAACAGGTTTTTTGGGTCAGTCTTCACAGTGGAAGTCACAAATAACATGCCAGTGACTGATGGAAATAAAGATATGATAGGTGAGGACCTTGAGATTATTGTAATCACTAAGGATGCATTATTGGGCAAGCTAATGGGGCTAAAGGTAGACAAGTCTCCTGGCCCTGATGGGATGCATCCCAGATTGTTAATAGAGATGGCTAGGGAAATTGTAAACGCACTAGTGATAATTTATCAAAATTCACTAGACTCTGGGGTGGTCCCAGAGGATTGGAAAGTAGCAAACCTGACACCACTGTTTAAAAAAGGAGGTTGGCAGAAAGCGGGTAATTATAGGCCGGTAAGCTTAACTTCGGTTGTAGGGAAAATGCTGGAATCTATCATTAAGGAGGAAATAGCGGGGCACCTGGAGGGAAATTGTCCCATTGGGCAGACGCAGCATGGGTTCATAAAGGGTAGGTCGTGTCTGACTAATTTGGTAGAATTATTTGAGGACGTTACCAGTGCAGTAGATAATGGGGAGCCAATGGATGTGGTATATCTGGATTTCCAGAAAGCCTTTGACAAGGTGCCACACAAAAGGTTGCTGAATAAACTAAAGATGCATGGCATTGAGGGTAAAGTGGTAGCATGGGTAGAGGATTGGTTAACAAACAGAAAGCAGGGAGTGGGGATAAATGGGTGTTTCTCTGGTTGGCAACCTGTAACTAGTAGGGTCCCTCAAGGATCAGTGTTGGGCCCGCAGTTGTTCACAATTTACATAGATGATTTGGAGTTGGGGACCAAGTGCAATGTGTCCAAGTTTGCAGACGACACTAAGATGAGTGGTAAAGCAAAAAGTGCAGAGGATACCGGAAGTCTGCAGAAGGATTTGGATAGGTTAGGTGAATGGGCTAGGGTCTGGCAAATGGAATTCAATGTTGCCAAGTGTGAGGCTATCCATTTTGGGAGGAATAACAGCAGAATGGATTATTATTTAAACGGAAAGATGTTAAAACGTGCTGCTGTGCAGAGGGACCTGGGTGTGCTGGTGCACGAGTCGCAAAAAGTTGGTGTGCAGGTGCAACAGGTGATTAAGAAGGCTAATCGAGTTTTGTCTTTCATTGCTAGAGGGATGGAGTTCAAGACTAGTGAGGTTATGCTGCAATTGTATACGGTGTTGGTGAGGCCACATCTGGAGTATTGTGTTCAGTTTTCGTCTCCTTACCTGAGAAAGGACATATTGGCACTGGAGGGAGTGCAGAGGAGATTCACTAGGTTGATCCCAGAGTTGAGGGAATTAGATTATGACGAGAGGTTGAGTAGACTGGAACTGTACCCATTGGAGTTTAGAAGGATGCGGGGGGATCTTATTGAAACATAAAATTATGAAGGGAATAGATAGGATAGATGCGGGCAGGTTGTTTCCACTGGTCGGGGAAAGCAGAACTAGGGGGCATAGCCTCAAAATAAAGGGAAGTAGATTTAGGACCGAGTTTAGGAGGAACTTCTTCACCCAAAGGGTTGTGAATCTCTGGAATTCCTTGCCCAGTGAAGCAGTTGAGGCTCCTTCTTTAAACGTTTTTAAGAAAAAGATAGATACCTTTCTAAAGAATAAAGGGATTCGGGGATATGGTGTATGGGCCGGAGGGTGTAGCTGAGTCCACAAAGATCAGCCATGATCTCATTGAATGGCGGAGCAGGCTCGAGGGGCCAGATGGCCTACTCCTGTTCCTAGTTCTTATGTTCTTATGTTCTTATGTAACCATCGCTCCTTCACTGGCGCTGGGTCAAAATCCTGGAACCCGTTCTCAAGGGCAACTAAGGATGGGCCATAAACGCTGGCCTGCGAAATAATTTTTAAAAGGTGAAACTTCCTAAGGTCCATCACAGGACTGGTTTTCAGACAAAATTTGACACGAAACCAGATGAAGGGATGTTAGGGCAGGTGGCCAAAACGTTGGTCAAAGATAAAAGCAAATTACTGCGGATGCTGGAATCTAAAACAAAAACAGAAAATACTGGACAATTGCAGCAGGTCTGACAGCACCTTTGGAGAGAGAACGGAGCTTCAGTTTTGACAAAGAGTCATCCAGACTTGAAACATTGGCTCCCTTCTCTCTCCACAGATGCTGTCCGACCTTCTGCGATTGTCCAGCATTTTTTGTTTTTTTGTTGGTCGAAAAACTTGGTTTTAAAGAGCATCTTAAAGGAGGAGAGGAAATGAGAGATGCTGTTGGGGGGGGGACTCTAGAGTTAGGTGTCAATACAGCTGCCATTGCGGCCACTAATAGAAGGAATTTGAGGATTCACAAGAATTGAAGTGATGAAGAGTTTTGAAGGGTTGCACACCTGTGGAGCTTACAGAGATCGGGTGCATAAAGCCATGGAGGGATACCAGCAGAAGGAGGAGAATTCAAAATTTGAGACACTGCTGGACGAGAGACCAATTTAGGTCAAAGACAATGACCATTTTGGTTAAAATTGACGTGATCTGACAAACACAGGTTATCAATGATGCTCACTCTTACTAGTACACATTATTTAGCAGATAAATATATATATTCATGTTTCAGAGACACAGAGGAAGAGATGGAAAGATTCTGGAATTTGTCTTTTTCTTTCATGATATGTAACACTGGCATAACCAGAATTTGTTGCCCATTCCTAATTGCCCTTGAGAAGGGGATGGTCAGCTGAACTCTTGAAATGATGTAGTACATCTGGGTAAGTAGTTCCAGGATTTTGATCCAGCGATATAATTCTAGGCCAGGATGGTGAGTGGTTTAGATAGGAACGTGCAGGTGGCGGCATCCCCAGTCATCTACTGCCCTTGTCATTCTAAGTGGTAGAGGTCGTTGGTTAGGAAGGTGCTGATGAAGGAGGCTTGGTAAGTTGCGACAGTGCATCTTGTCGATGGTACACACTGCTGCCACTGTGCATTGTTGGTGGAGGGAGTCCATGTCTAAGATGTGAATAGGGTGCCAATCAAGCGGGTTGCTTTGTCCCGGATGCTATTGAGCTTCATGAGTGTTGTTGGAGCTGCACTGATCCAGCTAAGTGGAGAGTATTCTTTCACACTTCTGATTTGGGCCTTGTAAGATTCTGGACAGCGTTTGCAGAGGTAGGAGGTTTGTTGCTCGCTGCAGAATTCCCAGCCCCTGATTTGCTCTTCTGCCAAACCATATGGCCTGTCCTCTAAGTTTCTGATCAACAGTGACCCCCAGGATATTGACCTGTTGAATGTCAAGGGGAGCTGGTTAGATTTTCTCTTGTTAGAGATGGTCATTGATTAGCATTTGTATGGCACAAATGTTACTTACCACCTATCAGCCCAAACCTGAATGTTGTCCAGTTTATTTGGTCGCTCTGATAATAACAGACTTATTTAATCTGTTTATTTCACAATTAAGTTTTGCCTTTGGTACAGTGGTTAGCACTGGGACTGCGGCGCTGAGGACCCGGGTTTGAATCTGGCCCTGGGTCACTGTCCGAGTGGAGTTTACATATTCTCCCCATGTTCTGCGTGGGTTCCACCCCCACAATCCAAAGATGTGCAGGTCAGGTGGATTGTCCACACAAAATTGCCCACTAATTGGAAAAAAAATAATTGGGTACTCTAAATGTAAAAAAAAATTTAGCCTTAAAATAGTGCAGGAAATTGAACCCTGTCAACTTAAAGGAGAATACCTTAGAAGCAAAATATATATTTAACGCTATTGTTCCTGTCCTTATAAAACAGTAAGAACTCAAAATTGTTCGAGGCTTGTTAGCAACCTCCAGGAGTGCGATGCACCATTATCCCATGACATATGGAAATGATGCAAGCATGACGCAACCATCATGCTTCCTGCTCGTCTCCATGACTGTGGCATGATGCCAGCACTAAGCACACAGTCGGCGGTTAGGAAGGCAAATGCATGCTAGCATTCATGTCGAGAGGGCTAGAATACAAGACCGGGGCGGGATTCTGCCCTACCTGGCGGGGCGGGGGGTTCCGGCGTAATGGAGTGGCGGGAACCACTCCGCCATCGGGCCGCCCCAAAGGTGCGGACGTCTCCGCACCTTTAGGGGCCAAACCCTCACCTTGAGGGGCTAGGCCCACGCCGGAGCGGTTTCCGCTCCACCGGCTGGCGGGATAGGCCTTTGGCGCCACGCCAGCCGGCGCCGAAAGGTCTTCGCCAGGCGACGCGGGTCGGCGCATGCGCGGGAGCATCAGCGGCTGCTGATGTCATCCCCACGCATGCGCAGGGGAGGGGGTCTCTCCCGCCTCTGCCATAGTGAAGACCATGGCGAAGGTGGAAGAAAAAGAGTGTCCCCACGGCACAGGCCCGCCCACGGATCGGTGGGCCCCGATCGCGGGCCAGGCAACCGTGGGGGCACCCCCCCGGGGCCAGGTCGCCCCGCACCCCCCCCCCAGGACCCCGGAGCCTGCCCGCGCCGCCTTGTCCCGCCGTTCAAAAGGTGGTTTAATCCACGCTGGTGGGACAGGCATTCCAGCATCGGGACTTCGGCCCATCGCGGGCCGGATAATCGGCGGAGGTGGGCCCGCCGACCGGCGCGGTGCGATTCCCGCCCCCGCCGACCGGCGCAGCACGATTCCCGCCCCCGCCGACTCTCTGGTGGCGGAGAATCCGGGGCACGGGGGGGGGGGCGGGATCCACGCCAGCCCCTGGCGATTCTCCGACCCGGTGGGGGTCGGAGAATCGCGCCCCATGTATGTACTTCTGAGACTGTGTAAGGCTGTGGTTGTCTTGTTACCTGTGTGGTAGGTAACTCGTGCTGCTCAATCCTTGGTTGATGGTGAGGTCTTCTGAATCTCAATGAAGAAGTCTCAAACTCGTCCAGTAACAACAAAGGTTATTGAGTAACTATAACAACAAGTGCATGAGTTCTTTACTTTAACTTTGATACTCGTGATAAGGTTAACAAGATCTAACTACAATAACTATACGTAACTCCACTAGCCATCTGAACTATTCTGATATTGTCCTGGTCACAGTGGGATGTGCTGGCCTTGGAAAGGGTCCGGAGGAGGTTCACAAGATTGATCCCTGGAATGAGGAGCTTGTCTTATGAGGAATGGTTGAGGACTCTGGGTCTGTACTCATTGGAGTTTAGAAGGATGAGGGGGGATCTTATTGAACCTTACAGGATACTACGAGGCCTGGATAGAGTGTATGTGGAGAGGATGTTTCCACTTGTAGGAAAAACTAGAACCAGAGGACACAATCTCAGACTAAAGGGTCGATCCTTTAAAACAGAGATGAGGAGGAATTTCTTCAGCCAGCGGGTGGTGCATCTGTGGAACTCTTTGCCCCAGAAGGTTGTGGTGGCCAAATCACTGAGTGTCTTTAAGACAGAGATCGATAGGTTCATGATTAATAAGGGGATCAGGGGTTATGGGGAGAAGGCAGGAGAATGGGGATGAGAAAAATATCACCCATGATTGAATGGCGGAGCAGACTCGATGAGCCGCGTGGCCTAATTCTGCTCCTGTGTCTTATGGTCTCCTGGTCTTATGAAACACTCAGCACAGAGCGCCTGTTTGTTTGAGTCTAACACCAATTAAAGCTAGCCTGCACTTCTTAAAGTCATACTGCACCCACTAAAAGGGAGATCCATTCTGGCTGTAGCAGGGATTGGTTATGTCCACAAGAGTGTTTCTCAGAAGAAAGAAAGAGGAGCAATGGAGCAGCAAGGGTGCAACAGACCACAGAGAGGATTCCCAGATTCTTGGAGGTAGTGCAGTTGCCTTAAACTAGGGTTGGAAAGGAAGATGCATTTCCTGTGAAGGGAATGGGAGCAGGCAACCAGGGGGTTCAATGCAAGGAGTTTCGACCCAAATACAAAACGTTCAATGATCTTAGTGAAAGAATCTTCAAATCCCATCTCCTACCCATTGCACCAGCCAACCACACACATTATTAACTCTGTGCACTGCATCCCATTGCTCAACAATCAGCAATCCCGAGCAATCAAGTCTCATGTCAAGAATTCACATGCTCCACCTCACTCTTACACATTTACCAGTGCTGCAAATCTCATAGCCCTGTTTTGCAGCTGCCACAAATTGCCAGCTATTCAGCTACGACAGACATCTCATCCAAACACGTTACAACACGCTCACTGACACCCTTCCCACTGTCTTGAAGCACAAGGTGGCACATAGCAGGTGGCAGCAGCAATGAACCAATGAAGGGCAGGCACAACTGCACCGCTTGAATGCTTGGAGGAGACAGTGCTCCGAATTATTAGTGCAGCAGTCACTGAGGCTACTACAATCAGCATCACTGCAACTATCCAACTCTGTTCCTTTCCACTGCACCTTTTAAAATCCTACTTCTTCCTCATTCCACAATCTGGTATGAAATACAAGCTGCAGATATTGTGACCATCCACCTTCTGCGTCCCACTCACCCATGCACCCATCCTGAATTCCCTCGCCTAAACCCTCTCCTTGTGCATTTATTCTTTCAGAGACCCATGGCCTTCAGCCTGGCGATGAAGGGCAAGAAGTTTGAAGAAGGAGCAGCATCACTTTGATCTGACACTTACAGTGACCGGCTCAGCACTGCACACATTTTACAGGGTAATATAGAGGTGGGCTCTGCACGAATCATCGGGCATGAGTGGGCTGCAGCTGAGCCATGGGGAAAGGATCACGCTGGTGTCATCTCCCCAGGGGGCAAGATCAGCCTTGCTTTATTCATCATCCTTCACAGGTGAGTAACTCTGAAGTGCTCTAAGTAATGTGTATAAACATCAACCACTTCAAAGAGAGCTAAGTGCATGCCAATCACCCCCCTTCATGCATAAGTGATTTTGAAGTGCTCAGCTGGAAATTGGCAGCACTTAATTCTCTGCAGGCATTATTCCATGTGAGTTCCTAATGCAGCATCGTCAGCACAGAAACATTCCCTGATGGGCAATAATCAATGAGGCCCTACGATTGCGCCCAACATCTCTAATCTGGGCCATTTGGTCTCTGCTGTTTTGAAGGGCTCGTTCAAGGGAATTGAATAACTCCGGTAACAATGGTGAATGAGAAATTCTGGTAGCGTTGATGCGCGGACGACCATTTTGCTTGGAATAATGTATCTTCTTTGGTCGGATCAAACTTTGCTGAAGACCAGGGAGTGGGTGGTATCACAGTCTGCCTGTGGTGACTGTGTGTGATTAGAACAATATTCACAAAGACTCTCCTGGTGATGATAATGTCCAACTGGAACCACCGGCATGATCTTGGAAGTCTCCTTGAAACCTAGTCGGTTTGAAAGACCACGTTACTAATATAGAGGCTACTGTAAATACACAACTCCAGCAGTCTGCATCCACTCTCGTTCATCCTTCCAATGCCACATAGCCTGAGGCAGGAGGGCCATTCCCCAGCAGGAGCAAATGTTCGGTGTTAGGGATGCTGTTCATAGAATAGAATTTACAGTGCAGAAGGAGGCCATTCGACACATCGAGTCTGCACCGGCCCTTGGAGCACCAGTTGTTAGCACTGTGGCTTCACAGCGCCAGGATCCCAGGTTCGATTCCCGGCTTGGATCACTGTCTGTGCGGAGTCAGAGTGTGGGTGGAGCTGAGCTCCACTTCTGCTTTTTGAGTTTCAGTTTGAGAAAGCTTGGGAGTGTCTGTGAGCTGCACTGCTGTTGATCTCTGCCATGAAGGACTATGTCTACATCATTTGGTGAGTTCAGAAGAATTATAAATGTTTTCAGTCTTGAAGGTTTGAGTCTTGCTCCTGTTTGAAGGTTTGTTAAGTTTTTGGATGTTAAAAAACAGCAGACAGATAACTTAGTGTTGTATTCTTTGGGGGTGTATTTGATTTACTGGTTGCTAAAATGTTCACTGTTTGTTTTCAAAAGGTTAACTTGAGTTCATAGAATAAACATTGTTTTGTTTTAAAAAACCACTGGTCCATTTTCTGCTGTACCATACCTGTAGAGTAAGCCGTTGGCAAGGGTCATCTCCCAAAGACGCTGGGGCAGGCGTCCGTCTCCCTCCTTCTGAAGAAGGGCCCCACAGAGTGTGAGTTGTACCGTCCAATTTGTCTTCTCAATGTGGATGCGGAACTTTTGGCCAAAGTCTTAGCTTTGAGCTTGGAACCTTGTCTCCCGGAGGTAGTGGGGGAAGGGCAGACGGGATTTGTGAAGGGCAGAAAACTGTTGGCTAATGTGAGGCGGCTGCTTAACATAGTTCTCACACTAATGTGGGGGACAGACCCGGAAATAATTGAGTCTCTGGACGCAGAAAAGGCGTTCGATAGGGTTGAATAGAACCTGTTTGCGGTTCTGGAGATGTTTGGGATCGGTCCTGCGTTTGTGTGATGCGTTAGGCTGCTATAAGAAGCGCCGTCTGCAAGTGTGCGAACGAACACTATCAGTTTGCGGTCATTTAGGCTGTAGAGGGGGACGAGGCAAGGATGTCCTATGTCCCCTCTTTTGTTCGCGTTGGCGATTGAACCGTTGGCAATTGCTTTGATGGCTTCGGAGGGGAGGCGGTGGCACAGTGGTACTGTCATTGGACTAGTACTCCAGGGACCCAGGATAATGATCTGAGAACTCAGGTTCGAATCCCACCACATCAGGTGGTGGAATTTAAACTCAGTAAGATATCTCAAATTACAAGTCTAATGATGACCACAAAACCATTGTTGATTGTTGAAAAAGCCCACCTGCTTCACTCATGCCCTTTAGCAAAGGAACTCTGCCATCCTTACCTGGTCCGGTCTACATGTGACTCCAGACCCACAGCAATGTGGTTGACTCTTAAATGCCCTCTTAAAATGGCCTAGCACTCGATTGTATTCAACCACTACAAAAACACAGAAAAAGGAATGAAACGGACCACACGGCATTACCCCAGGCACCGAAAAAGGCAACGGCAAACCAAGACTCGTC
Source organism: Scyliorhinus torazame (assembly GCF_047496885.1). Taxonomy (NCBI): domain Eukaryota; kingdom Metazoa; phylum Chordata; class Chondrichthyes; order Carcharhiniformes; family Scyliorhinidae; genus Scyliorhinus; species Scyliorhinus torazame. The sequence continues at coordinate 282,101,459 of NC_092713.1, read as the reverse complement.
AACCCTGCAAAGTCCTCCTTACTAACATCTGGGGGCCTCTGCCAAAGTTGGGAGAGCTGCCTCACAGACTAGTTAAGCAACAGCCTGACATAGTCATACTCACACAATCATATCTCACAGACAATGTCCTAGACACAACTCCTGGGTATGCCCTGCTTCACCGGTAGGGCAGACCCAGCAGAGGTGGCAGCGGCGCAGTGGTATAGTCGTGAGGGAGTTGCTCTGGAAGTCCTCAACGTTGACTCTGGATCCCATGAAGTCGCATGGGCAACAAAACCTCCTGCTGATTACCACATACCGGCCACCATCAGCTAACGAATCAGTACTTCTCAATGCTGAACACCACTTGGAGGAAGCACTGACGGTAGCAAGGGCACAGAATATAATCTGGGTGGGGGACTCAATGTCCATCACAAGAGTGGCTTGATGGTAGCACCAGGCCGAGCTGGCCAGGTCCTAAAGGGCAGAGCTGCTAGACTGGGACTGCAGCAGGAAGTGAGGGAACCAACAAGAGGGAAAAACATACTTGACCTCATCCTCACCAACCAGATGCACCGACCCATGACAGTATTGGCAGACCAAAAGAGAAAATGCTGGAAAATCTCAGCAGATCTGGCAGCATCTGCAGGGAGAGAAAAGGGCTAATGTTTTGAGTCCAGATGACCCTTTGTCAAAGCTGGTGTTGGTAAAAGAGACCACCACATAGTCCTTGTGGAGACAAAGTCCCATCTTCACATTGAGGATACCCTCCATTATGTTGCGTGGCACTACCACCATGCTAATTGTGATAGACTCCGAACGGATCTAGTAACTAAAGAGTGGGCATCCATGAGGTACTGTGGGCAGTATTGTATTCAATCACAATCTGCAACCTTATGGCCCAGTATATCTCCCACTCTACCATTACCCCAAAGCCAGGGGACCAACCCTGGTTCAATGAAGAATGGAGGAGCGTATGCCAGGAGCAACAACAGGCATACCAAAACATGAGGTGTCAACCTGGTGAAGCTGCAACACATGACTACTTGTGTGTCAAACAACAGAAACAGCAAGTGATAGACAGAGCTAAATGATTTCACAACAAGCACATCTGATCTAAGCTCTGCAGTCCTGCCACATCCAGCCATGAATGGTGGTGGACAATTAAATAACTCACTGGAGGAGGAGGCTCCCCTACCAAGCTGTTCCAGTACAGCTACAACACTGGCATCTACCCGGCAATGTGGAAAATTGCCCCGCTGTGTCCTGTACACAAGAAACAGGACAAATCCAACCCAGCCAATTACTGTCCTATCAGCAATGTGATGGAAGGAGTCATCAACAGTGCTGTCAAGTGGCACTTACTCAGCCTGCTCACGGACGCTCAGTTTGGGATTCACCAGGATCACCCAGCTCCTGGCCTCATTATAGCATTGATTCAAACATGGACCAACGAGCTGCATGTCAGAGGTGAGGTGAGAGGGACTGCCCTTGTTTCAAGGCAGCATTTGACTGAGTATGGCATCAAGGAACCCTAGCTAAACTGGAGTCAATGGGAATTAGGGAACAATCTCCACTGGCTGGAGTCATACCTGGCACAAAGGGAGCTGGATGTGGTGGTTGGAGGTCAATCATCGCAACTCTAGGACACCACTGCAGGAGTTCCTCAGGGTAGTGTCCTAACCCAACCATCTTCAGCTGCTTCACCAATGACCTCGCTTCCATCATAAGGTCAGAAGTGGGGATGTTCGCAGATGACTGCAGAATGTTCAGCACCATTCGCAGCTCCTCAGATAATGGAGCAGTCTATGTCCAAATGCAACAAGACCTGGACAATATCGATGCTTGGGCTGACAAATGGCAAGTTACATTCGCGCTAAGCGAGTACCAGGCAATGACCACCTCCTACAAGAGTGGATCTAACCATCGTCCTTTGCCATTCAATGGCATTATCAATGCTGAATCTCCCATATCACTGGGGTTACCATTGATCTGAAACTGAATTAGACTAGCAACATTAATACTGTGGCTACTAGGGCAGGTCAAAAGCTAGGAGTCCTGCAGCAAGTAACTCACCTTCTGACAGCTCCCCCCCCCCCCCCCCCCCCGCCCCCGCAATGAATGTCCACCATCTACAGGGCACAAGTCAGGAGTATAATGAACTACTCTCCACTTGCCAGGGTGAGGGCAGCTCTGACAATATTCAAGAAGCTCGACACCGTCCAGGATAAAATAGCCCGCTTGATTCCTCCCCTTCCAGAAACATTCAAACCCTCAACCACCAAAGAACAGTGGCAGCCATGTGCACCATCTGCAAGATGCACTGCAATAATTCACCAAGGTGACTTTGACAGCACTTTCCAAACCCACAACCACCACCATCTAGAAGGACAAGAGCAGCAGATACCTGGGAACCCCACCACCTGGAGGTTCCCCTTCAAGTCACTCACCACCCTGACTTAGAAATATTTCGCCGAATATTAGGTACTTTGGACATTCTGAATTCTCCCTCTGTGTACCTGAACAGGTGCCGGAATGTGGCGACTAGGGGCATTTCACAGTCACTTCATTGCAGTGTTAATGTAAACCTACTTGTGACAATAAAAGATTATTATAAATTATTATTCTTGTTTCAATGCCTTCCAGTTTTTCTACCAAAATCATTTTTTTTGGGAGACGGAGCAGCTCACAACGGGTTTCACATGGGCGGGAGAACTCGTCAGATTCGTAGGTGAGTCCTACAGACGAAGAGGCAGGTGGGGGTTGCCGCTGCTGAATCTGATGTCTTATTATTGGGCAGCTAGTGCAGAGAAGGTGTTGGGGTGGTTTGGGGATCAGGAAGTTATTTGGGTAAGGATGAAATCGGGGTCCTGCAAAGGCACACGATTGGAGGTGCTGGTGATGGGGTCTCTGCCGTTTGCTCGCATGAAATATTCTTTGAATCCGGTGATCATCTCCAGGTTACAAATATGCCTGCAACTCCGTCAGCATTTTAAGTTGAGGGCGGTGTCAATGTGGGACCCTATTTGAAGGAACCCATCTGTTTGAGCCGCCAAAATTGGAAGCTACATTTGGGGCGTGGAAATGTAAAGGGCTGGAGAAGGTGAGGGACTTGCTTCTGGAGGGGGGGTTTGCCAGCTGAGAAGAGTTGAAGGAGAAAGCAGGACTTTGGGGGGGGGGGTCAGATGCATTCAGGTACTTTCAGGTGCCGGATTTTGTTCGACGGGCATTTCCGACATTCCCAGCGGCACCGCCGTCTGCCTGACTGGAAAGGATACTCTCCTGTGCGGGGTTGGAGGAGGACAGCACGTATGGGTTATGTGGGTGGAGGAAGTGAAGGCCAGGTGGGAGGAGGAGCTGGGACCAATTTTGGAGGAGGCGGTGTGAAGTGAGTCCCTTCGTAGGATGAATGCAACATCATGCTGCACAAGGTTATTTTTATAAATGCTTCTAATTGGGTTTTTGAACAAAGTATATTTGCCGTTATGCACACAGGATATATATATATAGAAGAGAAGGGCATACGAACTCCATGATTAATTTGTCTAGTGCTTTGAAAAAGGCCTTGGGGATGTAGATCAGGATAGATCTAAGTAGGAATAGGTAACTGGGCAGCATGTTCATTTTGATCGTCTGGACTCTCCCCGCGAGGGAGAGTGGGAGTGTGTTCCATCTTTGCAAGTCCTTTTTTACTTCCTCTGTCAGACTGGTGAGGTTCCATTTGTGGATCCCTTTCCAGTCATGGGCTATTTGGATCCCCAGGTAGCGGAATTTGTGTCGGGCTTGTTTAAACGGCAGTCCCGTTGGTGCTGCCCTCCCCTACTTGTGGGTGTATCGGGAAGATCTCGCTTTTGCTCATGTTGAGTTTGTAGCCCGCGAAGGCGCCAAACTCTTTCAGGAGAGCGATGAATCCGTCCGTGCTGCTTTGTGGGTCCGAAATGTAGAGGAGCAGGTCATCTGCATAGAGTGAGACTCTGTGCTCTCTGCCTCCCCTTCGGATCCCCCTCCAGCTTTTTGCTGCTCTGAGCGCAATTGCTAGTGGCTCGATCGCGAACAGCTGCGGGGACAGTGGGCATCCTTGTCTGGTGCCCCTGTACAGCTGGAAGTATCGGGAGTTGGTATTGTTGGTCTGTACGCTCGCCATGGGAGCGTTGTATAGGAGATTTACCCAGGAGGTGAACCCTGTTCCAAGCCCGAACCGATCAAGGACCTCTATGAGGTATTTCCATTCGACTCTGTCGAAGGCCTTTTCGGCGCCTCGGGAGATGATCACCGCTGGTGTTCTCTCCCCGGAGGGGGTCATTTTTTTGGCTAGAATTTTGGCCAGTATTTTGGCATCTGCGTTCAGCAGTGAGATGGGTCTGTATGACCCACATTCTGTTGGGTCTTTGTCTTTCTTAGGTATCAGCGAGATTGAGGCCTGTGCTAGCGTGGGTGACAGTGTGCCCCCAGCTAGTGAGTCTGTGACCATCTCCCGCAGGTGCGGGGCCAGTGCTGTCGCAAATGTTTTGTAGAAGTCCGCCGGGAACCCGCCTGGTCCCGGCGCCTTCCCCGCCTGCATGGAGCTAATGCTGTCCATGATCTCTCCCAGTGCTAGTGGTGCTTCCAGGCCCCGTTTTCTGCCCTCCCCCATGACTGGTATGTCCAGTCCATCAAGGAACCGTTTCATCCCGGACTCCCCCACTAGGGGCTCTGACGTGTACAACCCTTGGTAGAAGGCCTTGAAGGTTTTGTTGATCTTTTCTGGTTCTGTTTCTAACGTGCCTCTGGTATCCTTGATTTGTGTAATTTCTCTGGTGGCTGCCTGCTTTCTCAGCTGGTGTGCCAACAGGCGGCTGGCTTTGTCTCTGTGTTCGTATCGGGTCCCACGTGCCTGGTGGAGTTGGTGCACTGCTTTCCTGATGGAGAGCAGATCAAAGTTCCTTTGTAACTCTTCCCTCTCTGCCAGGAACTCGACGGTCGGGGCCTCGGAGTATTTACGTTCTACCTCCAGTATGGCGACGACCAGCTGCTGTGCAGCCTTCCTTTCCTCCCTTTGAAAGCGATGACTTCCCCTCTTATTACGGCCTTTAGCGCTTCCCAGAACGTGGAGAGTGAGACCTCCCCGTCCTGGTTGTTCTCCGTGTACTCTGCTATGGCCCGCGATATCTTTTCATTGAAGGCCTTGTCAGCTAGTAGGGCAATGTCCAACCTCCATGTGGGGCATTGGGCCCTGCCCGTCTCCAGCCTCACGTCCATGTAGTGTGGAGCGTGGTCTGATATCACAATTGCGGAGTATTCCACTTTGTCTATTCCCGGGAGCACCGTTTTCCCCACCACAAAGAAGTCAATTCTGGTGTATACGTTGTGTACTGGGGAGAAGAAGGAGAACTCCTTCTCCCCGGGTGGGTGAACCTCCAGGGGTCCACCGCTCCCAACTGTTCCATAAAGTGACTGAGTTCTCTTGCCATGCTTGAGGTTTTCCCCGTTTTTGGGGTTGATCTGTCAGTCATTGGATCCTGTATAAAGTTGAAGTCCCCCCCATGATTAGTCGGTACGTCGCTATGTCAGGGATTTCTGCCATGGTCTTCGTGATGAAGCTCGTGTCATCCCAGTTGAGCGCGTACACGTTAACTAGTACTACCGGTGCCCCATCCAGGGCCCCGCTGACCATGTCGTACCGTCCCCCTGGGTCCGTAACCGTCTTTGTCGCCCTGAACATCGTCCTTTTGCTGATCAGCATTGCCACCCCCTGGCCCTCGTCCCGTAACAGGAATGGTAGGTTTGTCCCACCCAGCCCTTTCTTACCCGCAGTCGGTCCTGCTTTCTCAGGTGTGTCTCTTGGGGGAAGACTATGTCAGCCTTCATATTTCTTGGTGGGTGAGGACTCTGGACCTTTTCACTGGGCCGTTGAGTCCCCTTACATTCCAGATGACTATCCTGGTGGGGGGCTTCTGTCCCCTCGCTCCTGTGGGATTAACCATACTTACCTGGTGGACGCGCCCCTGCCCCGGAGGGTTTCCCTTTGTTAGGGGGCCGTCCAGGATGGCCACTGTCACTGCTCTCTCCATGCGGTCGGGCCCCTGCGCTCTGGGGTTTCCCTTTGTCCAGGGGGACCCGACATGGCCGCCCACTGTGCGTCCGCCACGCAGGTAGTCCCCTGCACTCTGGGGTCTCCCTTCGCCCAGAGACCGTACTGGGTGGGTGCTTGCAGCGATTCCTTGTTCCGAGCCCTTGGTTGTGGCACTTTGTAGCCCTATTGCTATTATTTTTCTAGCCTTGTTTGTCCCTCCTTCCCTGTGTCCCCCCGTCCCCCCCCCACCTCCGGTCCCTCCCTCCCTGTGTCCCCCACCCCGGTCCCTCCCTTTCCACCCCCTTTTTTCTCCCTCTCCCGTATACCACTCCTTTGTCCCTCTTTCCCTTGTTCCTATCCCCGTTTGCTCTCCCGCCTCTGTTGAGTGGTCCCCCCCCCCCCCCTCCCTGCCTGGCGCTTTCCCCCCTGTTGGGGGCGGGCTGCGGCCCTGCTTTGTTGCATGTCCCCAGCGTTAGCTTTCCTGCTAGCGCGGTGTCCCCCCTCTCGGGAGTTACTGTCTCGCTTCTCCCCTGCCCGGCCTCTGCGGTTTTCTGCCCGCTCTTCCCCCATCCTATCCTGCACTCCTCTCGCTTGCTCTCCCTTCTCCGCTACTCTCGTTCCCTCGTGCTGGGGCTTGGCCTCCCACCTGAAGCGGTCCCTCAGGTAGTGGTTTGATTTTTGTTCAGGGTGCGCTCGCCGTGATGGGTGTGGGGGCAGGGGGGCCTGGCGTTGCCTCACGCCTCCCCCCCCCCTCCATCGGCGTGTTGTTGCCCCTTGCCAGGGGCCCCTTATTTCTATCCTAGCTGTTGGTTTCCCAGCCCGTGTTCCTCGATAAACTTGTTTGCTTCGGCGGGGGCTGTGAAGAAGGATTCTCTTTCTTGGTATGTGACCCAGAGTTTCGCTGGGTACAGCATACCAAAACTCACTTCGTTCTTGTGAAAAGCTGCTTTCGCTCTATTGAATTTGGCCCGTCTCCTGGCGAGGTCTGCCCCAATGTCCTCGTAAACTCTAATGAAGTGTCATTCCCATTTGCAGGTTCTGTTTTGCCTGGCCCAGCGCAGGATTGTTTCCCTGCCTTGGTACCGGTGCAGTTTAGCGACAACTGCCCGAGGGTGGTCCCCTGCCCTGGGCTTTGGGCGCAGCGACCGGTGTGCTCTGTCCATTTCTGGTGGGTTGGGGAAAGTTTTCCTCCCAGCACCGCGGCCACGTAAGCCGCGAGGTTTCTACCCTCGATCCCCTCTGGTAGGCCCACTATCCTGACATTTTGTCTTCTTTTTTTTAATATAAATTTAGAGTACCCAATTATTTTTTCCAATTAAGGGGCAATTTAGCGTGGCCAATCCACCTATCCTGCACATCTTTTGGGTTGTGGGGATGAAATCCATGCAGACACGGGAAGAATGCGCAAATTCCTCACGGACAGTGACCCAGGGCCGGGATTCGAACCCGAGTCCTCAGTGCCGTAGGCAGCAATGCTAATCACTATGCCACCGTGCTACCCTGACATTTTGTCTTCTTGACCGGTTTTCCTGATCGTTAACTCTGTCCTTCAGACTCCCCTGCATTGTTATCAGTCTCGCCACCTCCTTCTCCAGGGCCGTGATCCGGTCGCTCATGTCAGTCGCGGCTCCTTAATGGTCGCCTCTTGGGCTTCCAGTTTCTCCTCTTGGGCTTTCAGTTTCTCCTCTGCTCTGCCCAGGGCGAGCTGCACCACCGCCAGGGCCTTGGCCATTGCAGCCTGCACTGCGGCCTCTATGTCTGCTCTGGCCTCTGCCTTGTTTTCCTGCTGCTGTTCCCTCAGTGCCTTGGCAAAGGCTGCCTTCCAGCTCCAGTTCCCCTCTGCCCAGGGGAGAAATACTCCTGTCTGACCAGTTCTTTTTGTTGTGGCGAACCTTCCGTTCCCCCGCTTCATGCGCCGATTAGCTTGTCTGAGCGGTCTCGCCCATTTCCCCGTCTGCTTTTAGTGCCCTTTCTCCCTCTGCTTTGGCTCCCTTCTGGCATTTTCTTTTCCCCTCCCCCCTTTTTTCCCCTTTCCCCACCCCCTTTTACTTTTCCCCCTCTCTTCTCTCCTTTAACACTTTTTTTTTAACAGACTCTTTTCAGCTAAATTTGTTTTTTTGTTAAGAAAGTGAAAACCCTTTAAAAGTTTTCTTTTCAAAGTTTTTTTTTGAAAAAGTGAAGTTCTTTTTTTTTCCCTCACTCACCCAGGGTCGGGAGAGAGAGAGGCTTCTGGTCGGGCCGGGAGTCCCTCTTTGTTCCGCCGCCTGCCTCGTGGTCATGCTGCACGAAGTTGAGTTTGATTCAGTGAAAGGTGATGTTTAGTGTTGGGGTACTGTTGTAAAACCTTTGTCTGTTCTGTGTTTCTTTTTTAAGTCCTGTCCTGGCTGCCTTTAATCTGCAATCATCTTGCTAGCTGCTGTAAATCGAAACACCACTGGTCTAATGGACTTGCCCAGCACTTCCCTTTTAGGTTCTGCAGCACTGCCCAAGATATCAGCCAATCGGTGAATCTGAAATTCTAAACTATCTCCTGTTGTTGCTTGCAATTGGTGGAGCTATTCAAAATCTTCCGGAAGAAAGGCAGGTTATCTCCATTTTGTCCCCAGTTCTGTGCGGAGTTTAGCCTGGTATCAGTTGGAAGGCTCTCTCTCTGCTCTCTCTCTCTGCTTTCTCTCTCTGCCAGGCGATTTTAAATGCTCCTCGTCAGATCTTTGAAGGTACTTCACTTTAAAAGACAGACAGCAGCAACAACTGTGAAGGGAAACTTCTGGAGTGGAAAATAGCAAGCAGTTTCTCAAACAGGTCTGTGAGTCTTTGATCCTGATACACCATCAATAACACACAGTGAATGATGAACGTGACTGAGGCTTTAATACACTAAACAGCAAGCATCCTGCCTCTGGACCCGAACTGAGTCCAGAGGCGGAGACTTGCCACTTTTATACAGAAGCCTGAGGGGAGGAGCCACAGGCGGAGCCAGCCTGGACAAGCTCAGGCATGCACAATACAGTACCATACATATCATGCAATATTCACCCCCTGTTTAAAAAGAGTCCGGCAGGGGTGAAGTGGTCTTCAAGGTCAAGTCTGTCGGGGGCCTTGACCTTCCGCCGTGACCGTCTCAGTCCCGGCTGTGGTGTGGCCGCCGGCGTCGAGACCTGCGCGTCCGGGAGCGTGTCGACTTCTTCTTCTTCACCCAGATATTGAGTCGGCGAAGGGGGGGCGCTGTATGGGCGGAGGTGGGGACGCTTGTCGCCGGTGGGCCTGTGGGTGTCAGCTCATGAGGGAGGTGGGCGGAGGTGGGGGAAGACGGTGGAGGGTGGGGTGTGGTAGTGATGGTCGCCGGGGAGCCTGCAGGAGCCAAATCCCGAAGTGAGACCGTGTCCTGCCGCCCGTCCTGGTGTGTCACGTAGGCATATTGGGGGTTTGCATGGAGCAACAGGACCTTCTCGACGAGGGGGTCGGTTTTATGGCTCCTCGCATGCTTCCGGAGAAGGACGGGCTTCGGGACTGTCAGCCAGGACGGAAGCGAGACCCCGGAGGTGGACTTCCTGGGGAAGACAAACATACGCTCATGGGGAGTCTCGTTAGTGGTTGTACATAGGAGCGACCGGATGGACTAAAGCAGGAGACTGGGAGACTTTTCGACCATAGGGACAGGAGGACGGCCTTCCAGACTGTCGCGTTCTCCCTCTCCACCTGTCCGTTTCCCCGGGGGTTATAGCTGGTCGTCCTGCTGGAGGCGATGTCTTTGCTGAGCAGGAACTGACGCAACTCGTCGCTCATAAAGGAGGAGCCCCGATCACTGTGGATGTAGGCGGGGAACCCGAACAGGGTGAAAAGGCTGTGCAAGGCCTTGATAACGGAGGCAGAGGCCATGTCAGAGCAGGGGTTGGCGAAGGAGAATCTGGAGTACTCGTCAACGATGTTGAGGAAGTACACGTTACGGTCAGTGGAGGGGAGGGATCCTTTGAAGTCCATGCTGAGGCGTTTAAAGGGGCGGGAGGCCTTTAGCAGGTGCACTCTGTCTGGCCGATAGAAGTGCGGTTTGCACTCTGCGCAGACCTGGCAGTCCCTGGTCATGGTCCTGACCTCCTCGATGGAGTAGGGCAGGTTGCGGGCCTTGATGAAGTGGAAGACCCGGGTGACCCCCGGTTGACAGAGGTCGTTGTGGAGGGCCTGGAGTCGGTCTACTTGTGCGCTGGCACATGTACCGCGGGAGAGGGCATCTGGGGGCTCATTGAGCTTCCCGGGTCGATACAAGACATCATAGCTGTAGATGGAGAGCTCGATCGTCCACCTCAGGACTTTGTCGTTCTTGATCTTGCCCCACTGTGTATTATTGAACATGAAGGCAACCGACCGTTGGTCAGTGAGGAGAGTGAATCGCCTGCCAGCCAGGCAATGCCTCCAATGTCTCACAGCTTCTACAATGGCTTGGGCTTCCTTTTCGACGGAGGAGTGTCGAATTTCGGAGGCATGGAGGGTACGGGAGAAGAAAGCCACGGGCCTGCCCGCCTGGTTGAGTGTAGCGGCCAGAGCGAAGTCTGATGCATCGCTCTCCACTTGGAAAGGGATGGACTCATCCACAGCGTGCATCGCGGCTTTGGCAATGTCTGCTTTGAGCCTCCCCGAACAGGTGCCGGAATGTGGCGACTAGGGGCTTTTCACAGTAACTTCATTTGAAGCCTACTTGTGACAATAAGCGATTTTCATTTTTCATTTCATTGAAGGCCAGTCGGGCCTCAGCCGTCGGGGGAAAAATGGTGGATTTGATCAGTGGATGGGCCATGTCCGCATAATTGGGGACCCACTGGGCATAGTAAGAGAAGAACCCCAGGCATCGCTTCAGGGCTTTGGGGCAGTGGGGGAGGGGGAGTTCCAGGTCATGCGGTCGGGGTCGGGCCCTAGGACTCCGTGTTTCACGACACAGCCGAGGATGGCCAGGCGGGTTGTGCGGAAGATACATTTCTCTCTCTTGTAAGTTAGGTTCAGGAGTTTTGCGGTGTGGAGGAAGCGCCGGAGGTTCTCGTCATGGACCTGCTGGTCACGGCCGCAGATGGTGTACTCTGCGCCTTGGACAGTGAGGGTCACGACCCAGTACCCCCGGATTTCTACTGCGTGGGATCCGGAAGCCAGGGAGATTTTCTGGGTCGCGGGTAGGATGGGGAGGGAGCAGCGCCTTATCGTATCAGGGTGAATGAAGCTGTCTGTGCTCCCGGAGTCGAAAAGGCAGGCCATCTCGTGCCCGTTGATCCGGACGGTCATCGTGGACTTCGCGAGGTGGTGTGGCCGGGACTGGTCGAACGTGACGGAGGCGAGTGTCGGAAGGTGCTCGGTAGGCCGGTCGCAGGTAGTGGCGGCCAGCTTGCGGTCGGGTGAGCTGGACTCCCGGGAGGCTGCGGAGTGGTCACAAGATGGCGACCCCCATGAGTCGCACGTGGTGGGTGAGGTGCAAGATGGCGTCCAAGATGGCGGCCCCGTAGGTCGCACAGGTCGGCCGAAATTAAAGATGGCGGCGGTCACGGGTCGCACATGGCGGGTGGCGCGGCAGTTGTGGGCGGCCCCAAAAGGCAGCAGGCAGCGCTGCTGGGCCGAGAAGATTTAGGGGAAGCTCGGGCCTGGCAGGCTTTTGAACAATGGCCCTTCTTGCCACAGCTGTTACAAGTTGCGTTCCGTGCCGGGTGGCGTTGTCGGGGGTGATTACTCTGGCCACAGAAGTAGCACATCGGGCCTCCGGCATTGGCGGGCCGCTGCGCGGCGCAGGCTTGGGTCGCACCCGGTCGGCTGATGGATGTACCCACGAGGTCCACGAAGGTGCAGTGCGGTCGGAGGTGTAGGCCCCCATGTTCTGGGAGGCCACCTCCAGTGAGCAGGAGAGTTGTACTGACTCTGGCGGATACTGTTAGAGTTCATGCCTGCGACATAAGCGTCCCTGATCAGCAGGTCCGCATGCTGGTAGCCGATATCGTCCGACAGTCGCAGTTCCGGCAGTGGATGCGCAGGGAATGCAGGAATTCTGCAACTGATTCCCCAGGGCGATCCCGTCTCGTGGCGAGGAGGTGCTTGGCATATACCTGGTTAACGGATTTCACGTATTGTCCTTTTAGCAGCGTTACTGCTTCCGCGTACGAGTGGGTGTCCCTGATGAGGGGAAAGGCCCTTGGGCTCACCTGTGCGTGGAGGACCTGCTTCTTCTGGAGGTCTGTGAGGTCTTCGTTGAAGGATGCGAGGTAGGCCTCGAAGCAGCTTAGCCAGTGTTCAAAAGTCTCTGTAGTGTCAGCTGCCTGTGGGTCCAGTTCCAAGCGATCAGGCTTGAGTGAGGAGTTCATCTTGAGGAGTTTAGTGTATTAAATTGATACACCATCAATAACACAAGACAAGTGATGAACGTGACTGAGGCTTTAATACACTAAACAGCAAGCTTCCTGCCTCTGGACCCGAAGTGGAGACTTGCCACTTTTATACAGAAGCCTGAGGAGAAGAGCCACAGGTGGAGCCAGCCTGGGCAAGCCCAGGCATGTACAATACAGTACCATACATATCATGCAATAACGTGGTTTACCACATATCCTTTGTTTGAATGGCTTGGAAGAACCCAATCTGTGAACACTCTTTATAATACAGCCACGATTCTGTACATAGATCAGACATATGAAGTCACTGTAAAATTCTCAGGTTTAAACTTCCAGTAATATTTCAGGGTGTCGGGTGCTCCATCCAGTGGTCGTAGATCAGAATTGCACTGACCTGAATCTCCTGTGTGAGCTCCACCTGGTGGTCAGAGGCCAGAGTTGCACTGACCTGAATCTTCTCCTTGAGCCCCATCTGGTGATCGGAGGTCAGAATTGTACCAACCTGAATCTCTTATATGAACTAATTTCCCAGAGGGTCACATTTGGAGAAGACCAATGCCTACAGAAGACACACCCACAGCAGCGAAGATTAATCTCAAATTTATTCCTTCAACTCCCATTGTTTTAATTCTTCCCCTCTCTTACCATGTGTCTGTCTTGTGTGTGTGTCTGGGGTGGAGGGTGGGACGGGGTTTTGGAAATAGGTAGACTAGTAGACAATAGTTCCAATTATTATCTTTATAGGTTCATCTTTTACCCTTGTTGTAAATAAATAGTATGTTAATGTTTTACTTATAAATCTGGTGTCTGTAAATCTCTGGAGCAGTCAGGGGTTAAATATCTCAGGAAAACGCAAATTACTGGTTAATTCACTTATGTTGGGACTCCGCAGTCTATGGGACCCAGGGTGTTGTAACATTAGGGCGCTCCTCACAAGGGCCAGATGATTCAATTTTTTTCAAGGGGTCGAGGACAAGTGAGCAGTGCTTGAGAGGGCCTGCTCACCACACGTGCCTATGTTCTGGTCCTGCTGGTGGGCTTTTGGGGACCTTTGTTTAGCACCATATCGACTATCCTGAATGTGGATCTACATCCATGCCCATTAGTAGCTGTATTTGGGGTGTCGGACCAGCCAGAGCTGAGGACGGGGCTCGGGGTGAGGGTGGATGCTCTGGCATTTGCCTCGTTGCTGGCCCAATGGCAGATTTTGCTGAGTTGGAGGCAGGCGACACTCCCGAGCACCACGGCATGTCTGGGTGATTTGATGGAGTTCTTGTACCTTGAGAAGGCCACGTTCACAGTGAAGGGGTCGATCAATGGGTTCTATCTTAGATGGAGGCCAGTCATATTGCACTTTAAAGATCTGGTCACTTAATTTTTTGTGGGTGAAGAGGGGATAGTTTCCGGTTGGGAGGTACTGATTTTCTTTGTTTTTGCTTTGCTATTGTTACTGTATGTGTTATTGCGATTTGTATAAAATTATATAATATTCAACAAAAATATTTTGTTTCAAATTGGAAAGATTGAATTTGTTACAGAGCATGGCCAAACTCCAACCACACATTCAGGGAATGAAACACTTTGCAGTTCCAATGCAGCTCCCCAGTTAGATCTCACAAACCCATGTGATCGCAGCCTATAACTCTCCACATCATTGGGAAGTCCACTGCCTTGTAAAAGCCATGTACCTTTTCCTGCTTCCTTCTGCTTGGAGAGAAGACAAGTGAATACATTCTTCTTGCAGCCAGGATCTCGGTGATCTCCCAGAGGCAGTACCACATAGCGAGCAGAGAGAAATTGGCTCTGTAGTCTGCCGCAGTCTGGAAGGAGCCAGTGGAGTAGAAATTGTGGCCAACAGTAACCTTGACAACCACTGGCAACACCAGAGTTTCAGATCTGGTGTGAGAAGGTGGCACAGTTCAGTAACTATCTGCTTGATGAAGCATGACCTCCACAGACACAGCTCCTGGCTGAGGTGGAGAAAAAGGTGGTATGGCCTTCTGTTGAAAGATATGCACTCCCTCCCTCTGTGCACAGATTCTCCTCTCTAATATCTTTGCTTCATTTCCATGACATGCTGCAGCCAAAAAGAAACTACCTCTACAGACTCCATGACTGGGAGCAGGTTTTCTGCTCAGGGGCCTTTCAAATAGTGCTAGTGAGGGATTTTCATGTAGTTGAATGCATATTCACTGTGCATGTTTAAAATAGAGTATTATCAGGACCCCCGAATGTCCTGGGATGGTGAGACTGACATATGAGGAGAGACTGAGTCGGTTAGAATTATATTCATTGGAGTTTAGAAGAATGAGGGGGGATCTCACAGAAACCTATAAAATCCTAACAGAACTAAACAGGGTAAATGCGTGAAGGATGTTCCCAATGGTGGGGGAGTCCATAACCAAGGTCACACTCTGAGGATAAGGGGTAGAAATTTAGGACTGAGATGAGGAGAAATTTCTTCACCCAGAGAGTGGTGAGTCTGTGGAATTCTCTATCACAGAAATCAGTTGAGGCCAAAACAGTCTCCGTTTGGGAGATTATGTTCTCCCGCCGGAGCTAAATTGCAACTGAGTCGCAGATCAGAAAGCAATTCACTATCCTTCGCCATGCAAATTTACAGAGAGTTAAGTGCATTCCAATCACCCCCTTCACACTTTAGTGATTGTGAAGTGCTCAGCTGGAAATTGACAGCACGTAACTCTCTTTGAAATGGTTGATGTTTGTAAACATTATGGTCAGAGTTACTGAACCATGAAGGAAGATTAATCAAGCAAGGCTCACAGCTGTGTGTGTGTGTGGAAGCTGTCAATCGCAGCCCAATTAAGGGAAATGAATGAATGGCTTGCAACTCAAGGATCTGGGAGGGGGCCAACGCCCTTGCTTTCGCTTCCCTAATCGCACGCCGGAGAATCCTACTCGGCTGGCGATCGGCAGCACCGCCCAAGGCTGCAGACTGGCTCGCTGACTTCTCGGAATTTCTCCACCTGGAAAAGATTAAGCACACCATCCTAGGGTCAGAGGAAGGCTTCCTGGATACTTGGAGGCAGTTCGTCGGCCTGTTCCAAAACCTGTTTGAGGCCAGCAACGAGGAGTAAGCCAGGGAAGAAAAAGAAGATGAAGAACCACAGGACTGCGCAACCCGGGGGGATATCATAGACCGATCCAGAGAGCAGCAAAATGTATGTACAGTTAGTCAAATGAAGGACAAAACAAACCTCTCTGTAAAATAAAGCAAATTAGCGCGGGCAAGAAAAATGCAAGCACTCCTTCTCAATCTGAGCGTATCTGGTTTCAGTGGGCGTCATCGCTCTTGATGCGTAGGCTACAGGTGCCCAGGATGATGTGTCATCTCGTTGAAGCAACACCACACCGATGCCATCCTGACTCGCATCTGTGGATATCTTTGTCTCCCAGTCCGGGTCGAAGAATGCCAGGACTGTTGCAGTGGTGAGCTTGGCTTTCAACTCCAGCCACTCTGTCTGATGTGCTGCCTTCCACTCAAAAGGCAGTTGACTTTTTCACCAGGTTGCGTAGGGCCATGTTTGGAATGAACTTGCCCAGAAAATTGACCATACCCAAGAAGCACAGCACCGTCCTTTTGTCCTCTGGGACCTTCATCGCCTCGATGGCCTTGATTTTGTCTGTGTCCGAGCGCACACCATGCTGTGAGACCTGGTCACCTAGGACCTTGAGCGTCGATGTGCCAAAACAACATTTGGACCTGTTTAACTTGAGGCCGTTGGCATGTACACTGCGGAATACCTTCTGGAGATGGGACATGTTCTTCAGGGGTCATGGACCATATGATGATGTCATCCACGTACACACTAACCCCTTCAATGCCTTCCACATCTGCTCCATGATGCGATGGAATATCTCCGATTCTGCAATGATGCCAAATGGCATGCGATTGTAGCAGAATCTACCAAAAGGCGTGTTGAAGGTGCAGAGCCTTCTGCTGGACTTGCCAAAATCCCTGTGATGCATCGAATTTCGTGAAGAAGTGCACGTGTGCCATCTCACTCGTGAGTTTATCCCGCTTCGGGATGGGGTAGTGTTCCCGCATGATATGCTTATTGAGATCCTTGGGATCAGTGCAGATGCGCAGGTCCCCCGAAGGCGGCTTTGCGCACACCATCGTGCTGACCCAGTCAGTCGGTTTGGTGACCTTGGATATGATGCCTTTTTGCTGAAGATTCTTGAGCTGTGCTTCAGGTGCTCTCTCAGTGGAGTAGGGACAAGTCGTGGTGCGTGGACCACTGGCTTGGCATCAGGTCATAGCAGAATCTTGTATCGATACGGCAGCGTGCCCATCCTGTTGAATGCATCTGGATAATGGGCGAGGATGTTGTCGATGCCAGCCTGAAGATCCACATGGGAGGATGTCATGGTGTAAACCTGTTGGGAGGTTCAGCTGCTTGAGGCGTGTGCACCTAGTAGGGATGCCCTGTCCGGCTTAACAATTTCAAAGCGTAACCGTGCTTGTGTGTGTCGGTTGGATACGTGCAGGTGACAGGATCCCAGTGCCATGATGGCATTCCCGTTGTAATCCAGGAGCTTGCAGGCAGCTGGAAGGACCGTGGGGGGCTTCTTAATGCATCTGAAGTCTGCCTGTGAGAGGAGGTTGACAGAGGCACCTGTGTCCAGCTTGAACTGGATGGGGCAGTGGTTGACCTTCATCACTGTGCATCATTCGTCCTCTGAATCCACGGCTAGGATTGACTGGACTTGCGATGAGTCTGGTGTGGCATATTCACATGTTGTAATCATTCCCACACGGTTTGCGTTGTCCAGGCATTCATTCATCTGGATCCGTTGCACTGCCGGGATCAGAATCCTGTAGGCGTTGTTGCACACTCCGGATGAGCCGTCGTCTGAATTGGGAGCGCTGGCTCCTGACTGGTGGTGCAGATCTGCACAGGGCTGCATAGTGGCCTGGCTTCCCACAGTTTAAACAGCGCTGCCTCTTGCAGAGCACTGTTTCTTTAAATGTGTGGTGCCACAGTTCGAACACATCATGACGTCGGCGTCCTGACGCTCCGTGCGTCGTTGCACATGTGCAGTGCGGTTCTCAGACATCTGCACCTGTGCAGTGCGGGCTTCAGCCGCTTCGTTATCCCATTCGCATCGCGCATGCGTCGGTCCCCGGGAAGAGCGGACAAAATGGCCGCTTTCGTCAATGTTGAGGCGCTGCATCCGGGAGATGGCCTGCACACTCTCCGCCTCGTGGGAGGCTAGTTTATCATTTTCTGCCGTTTTGTACTGGGAATAGCGATTTTCAGCATGCTCTTGCACTGTGCATGTTTCAATCACGACTGGCAGGGTCATATGCTTGATCGGCAGCAGGGTAGTATTGTGGATAGCACAATTGCTTCACAGCTCCAGGATCACAGGCTCGATTCCTGGCTTGGGTCACTGGCTGTGCGGAGTCTGCACATTCTCCCTGTGTGTGCGTGGGTTTCCTCCCGATGCTCTGGTTTCCTCCCACAGTGCAAAGATATGCAGGTTAGGTGAATTGGCCATGATAAATTGCCCTTAGTATTGGGTTAGGTTACTGGGTTCTGGGGATAGGGTGGAGGTGTGGACCTTGGGTAGGGTGCTCTTTCCAAGAGCCGGTGCAGACTCGATGGGCCGAATGGCCTCCTTCTGTATTGTAAATTCTATGATCTTCAGTATACAAGTAACAACTGTTTATAAATATGAGAACAACCAATAAAAAGATTTTCAAAGAAAAAAAAGGATCTGAGAGGGCGAACACAGGTCACCACTTTCTCTTTCCTGCAATTGACATGTGGTACTTCCAGCAGGTGTATGCCCAGGTGAGCATCACATCGGTGATTTTTTTCTCTGCCTCTGTCCAGACTGCTCTCTTTTTTGGGGGAGTCTCAGTGGGGGGATCCCTGTATTCAGAAGGCCTTTTTTGCAGGGGAGTCTCTGTGGGGGATCTTTCGATTTAGGGGATCACTTTATTTAGAGGGCCTCGGGGGGATTGTTGGGGGGCTGGTGGGGGTGGGGTGGACAGACCTGGCATTGTGGGTGGGGGAGGGTGGCTCTTGTATGGAATTTGGGGGCAACTCCCTTAAGGGACCTCCTACCGCGAGGTCCACAAGAGCAGAGTTACACTGGGAAATACTGCCCATGTGATTACCGGCCCAGAGGACCGGAGAATCACACGGGCCCAGAGAATCTGGTGCCCAGACTACTAAGAGAGTGCAAATGGGTCATTAAGACCTATTTGTATTCCCCCACTGGCACATGGGCGCGAACCTCGAACCCACAGCCAGCAAGGGAGCCAGAACGTCATAATGAATGGTTGCCCTGCACCATTCCAGTTGTTTCTCCCGATACCGGATTCACTGCCACAGATGGAACACCGCTACCAGCGGCGGACAGCGGAGAATTCTGTCCATTGTATGTTTTCAAGAAGGAGTTAGATACACCTTTTGAGGCTAAAGGCATCAAAGGATATGGGGGGAAACGGGAACAGGTCACTGAGTTAGACAATCAGCCGTGATCATGATGCGTGGCAGAACAGACTCGAAGGGCCGAATGGCCTACTCCATTTCTACTCCATTTCTACTCCTTACTAGGTCCAAAATTCAAGGTTGAATGCCAAAAAAATCAGCATTAGACACTGACTGTCGTTATGATCTTTCCGTTTGTGATGCCCAACAATCACCCTAAAATGCCCTACCTGGAGCCCTCAGAAACAGACTCCTCACCATTTTTCCAGCTCCAGGGTGCTATTTGCCCAATACCAGTGGCACTAGGGAGCTGAATTTTGCAACCCGTATCTTGTGGGCAGAGGAGATCAGCTAGTGCCGTGTGTTTAAATGTTGGAACGGAATCGACTTTTACAACTGGCAGAAGTGTTTGGTCGGCCAAAAGCCCGATAATTATCATAAATTCGTAATTATCCATCCGTCAATTTTAGGGAATGTCTTTTCCATGCCATTCCAGATATTCCATACCACTCGTTAAAGATGCTCAGTTTTTTTTTAAAGGAGAAAGTAAGGCAGTTACCTAATCCTGGAGGTTTCTTTCCCAGAGCCTTAAAATCACAAGAATTCCTTAGCTACATAGTTGTCTAACCAGGCAACAATTAATGTATAATTCATTTGAAACTCTGTTTAGTTGACATTTGAATTTTTCGCCATAAAGACAAACAAATCAACATTAATTCTGAAACTTTCTGTGACGCACTAAAATTAAAAAGTATAGAGAAACAATGGCAGTCGTTTTGAATTCAATAGACGTCCACAGTTGAAGTTACCCTAATTAGCATGAATTATAACATTTTTTATTAATGATTGATGTTATCTATCGCTCATGAAAAAATGAATTATAAAATTCTCATTCTTATTTTTCAGCCCCTCTGTAATCTCCTGCTGCCCCACCACCCTTTGAGATCCATGCATTCCTGACTTCAATTGCTCTGCCGCTGACGACCATACAATTGCCAGGACTCTACAGAATTCTTTCCCTGGTACATTTCCACCTCTTTAAAACCTGCTTTTCTGACCAAACATATTTTACCATCTGTCCTAATAGCTCCTTATGTGTCCTGGTGTCAAATCTCATTTGCTTACACTCTTGTGAAGAGCCAGGGGATATTTGAATAGGTTAAATGCACAATATAAATGCAAGTTGCTGTTGTTATTGTCGTTGTCATGAAAATCCAAGTTTCCTGAAATTAGACTCTTATTTTGATTGTTCACTTAGAATCATAGAATTTACAGTGCAGAAGGAGGCCACTCGGCCCATCGGGTCTGCACTGGCCCCTGGAAAGAGCACCCCACCTAAGCCCACCCTATCCCCGTAACCCAACCCAACCGTTTTGGACACTAAGGGCAATTTAGCATGGATAATACACCTAACCTGCACATCTTTGGACTGTGGGAGTTAACCGGAGCACCCGGAGGAAACCCATGCAGACACTGGGAGAATGACAGTGACCCAAGCCGGGAATCGAATCTGGAACCCTGGAGCTGTGAAGCAACTGTGCTAATCACTGTGCTACTGTGCTTGATGGGAGACATCTTTACCTCAGCAGCAGCATTATATATTGTGTACGACATGGTGTAAGATCCATACCTTAAAAAGCAGCGTGTTGTTTGACTGCAGATATTAAACAATACACATCAAAAGTGTCAGAATTCATTACAGATACAGAGCAACCTTAAAGCAAAGAGCCTGTTGTTGATGAAATACTCTCGCAATTTACTAACCTCTAATTAACCTGAGCCACAATTACAAGCAGTTACAATTACCCAGATTTCACAGTGAGTACATCAGGGCCAACGGCCTTAAAAGGACAGGATTAGCAACTAAACTGACCTAGACCTTAAGTATAAATAATGGCTTGGAAATCCACTAATGTACGTGTATATCAGTATGTTAACATGCACTTTAATTTGTCAGGTTACATTTCATGTATCAAACTTTTGTAATAATTTTTTGATTTACTTGTATCATATTTTTTGATTTGGAACAGAGGAACACCCTGCTTTTAAAAAAAACTACAGGATTTTGGATCATGAGTGACATTGATAGAGCAGTGTTCATTACCCAACCCTGAGGGTATGAGGTTTCAACCCCATAAAGTAGAATTGGAATTGCTTGAGGGTCAAGTCGGCGTTGCATGTTATCTTATCTGAAGGACATTAACAAACTCATTTGTTTTTAATCACTATCAACAAATAACACTCTGCCAGGTCTCCACAAAACTTGTGGGTACACCACCCACATTGGGGCTCATGCACATTGTACCCATCTCCTCCTTTGAGAGCATAGGCTGAACGACAGCATGTTATTCATTTTTTATTTACTAATCAAAAATGCAATCAGACAAATCTGGATTCCCAATTAGCCATTTGAAACAAGTGGCTAATGAAATGGATAACGCTGAACGGAGTTGTTGATGGTGGCAGCCTTCCATCTTGTGAGATGATGGTTTGTGCCGTGGTGGTCAACTCTGTAAACTGAAGTCTTCTCTCTAAGGTGCAAGCCTTGGCAAGAATTATGGAGACCCTGGGTTACCCAAATGTCAGGGTCCCTCTCTCCACTTGTCCAGTTGAGTTCAAAGGAATGCAATGTAATACGTGGTGGCTTGGTTACAGGAATTGCCTTAAAGAAGGTGGAGGGGCTTGCAGAGGGAGGAAGATGAGCTATTTTGCGCATGTGGCTGAAGTTCTTTGTGGTCGGTATTGAGGGTGGGAGCCAGCAGTAGACATTGGTTGAGGAGACTAGGAGGGGAGTGCTCTAGGTTGCTCTCTGGAATTTCCAGGTATTGTCCTTTGTCGAGTGGTATTGTTCCATGGCTTTTGATGGTGTTCTTCACATTTTGCTGGTATTCTCATCTGAGAAAAGAAACTTGAAGCAGATATTGATGCCAGGATCGGCAGGTTTCTCTTCAAACAGCTGCTTGGAAACAGTCACTCTGGTCTAAATTCTATTCCAAAGGCATTGTGGAAAAGTACATTTTCTGGGCAGCAAAAAAAAATCTCTTTTAACCCCTGAATAGCGGAAAAAGGAGGAAACACCTGGGAATGCTGATAGTTGTTGCCAACCAATTTTGGTTGAATTTGGATATCTGATTAAACCACCAGCACAACACCCACTCTTCTTACAATTATGATTTTTTTTTTTGATAATTTAAAGTTGTTTAAGGTTTTTCTCTAGCTTATCCAACACATGGATTAATCCTCTAGAGTCCAATGTCAAAATACCAACGCAGAATGACAACAGAAATCAAAACAGAATTATTTTTTTTAAGACATCATGCAGTCAATTAGATAACTTGAACAGTACCTTGATTTACTGTGAACCTTACGATCCCATCACCATGCCAGCTAATATATCAAAAATAGATTTCAGTTCAACAAATGTATATAAGGTACCGAAATTTGTAATTTCAACTTACTGCATAAAAACGTGAGCCTATGGAGACCAATTCATTCATTCTTTCAGCACCAAACAAAATGTTCCACTCATTTAATGATATTATTGAGAATGTTTACCTCTTATTTTTCAGAGAACAGAGCCATCAGGTTGCGCAGTAAAAGGATCTTGGATATTAGGTGACATATGAAAGTAGCATGCTAGTTGATGTCGACACCAGTTACATGTTTAATGTCATGAATGGTATCATTTTCACTTGGCTCGTTGAGGTTGAAATTCAACTTCGGCAAGAGCGGGCATTATGTGATCGTGAATCAGCTGCCTGTCACACACAATTCCCATTTTTAATTTCCATTGGTGACAATGAAAAGGGAAATCAGACACTTGTATAAGGGGTGGCTACTGCATTCTTGTTAATTTCAGCCTAATTGGGTGCGATCTAGCTACAAACATAGGCCATTCTAGGTGGGATGAGCGGGGTTGTTCCCAGTGTTTGTAGCATCGTAAGCAACCCCGCTATCTAACGGAACTCTAGGGTTTTTTCTAGCCTCAGTGGGGAACGCCCCACCAAGGCCGCTCTCAATTGTATTTCCTGCATTGAGGAGCTCTGTTCGTCAGTGCAGGAAGAGATCTCTCGATCCCCTGATGCAATCTCCAGGCTCCTCCAATGCCCCAACTCACCTGTTGGGGGGATGCTCAAGCCCCCTGCACCCCACCTATTATGGGCAGGACACCCCCGAACCTGATCTCCAGCGTGGGCAAAATGCCCACCTGGGCACCTTGGCACCCTGGTGGTGCCCTTGCCAGCCGGGCAGTGCCACCTGGGCACCCTGTCAGGTGGCAGTCAGGGTGACCAGGTGGCACTGCCAGGCACCTGGGTGGCATCAGCAGTGCCAGGGTGCCACCCTGCACAGGTACCAACCACCTGGAGCCTTTGATTGCATGGGAGACACCCCGCCCATGTGCCGTTCCGCCTGACCCCCATTTGTGGGGCCTGTGCTAAATGGTGCCTGGCTGGGGTCTCCCCATCGGTCCCGGTAGATCCCGGGGGTCAGTTAGATCTGGCGTCGGAGAGTTAATAATAATCTTTATTAGTGTCACAAGTAGGCTTACATTAACTTCCGGTCACGGCTATGCGGAGCTAAGTCACACATGCGGCGGCTCCCACAAAAACATACTTTTGGGCTCTTTTCAGGGCCCCCAACGGCACTTTTTCGACGTTTCCCGGTGTGGTGGTGATGGACCCGAAGAAGGTGCGAGGGAAGAAGGACAAAATGGTGGCGGGCGGAGACCAGGCAGCGTGGATGCAGTGGACAGAGGAGCAGCAGCAGGGTATCCAGCACTGCTTCAGAGAGATTAAAACGGACTTGCTAGAGCTGATGAAGGCTTCTATTGATAAGCTGCTGGAGACACAGACGGCCCAGGGGGTGGCGATCCGAGAGGCTCGACAAAAGATCTCTGACAATGAGGACGAGGTCTTAGGCCTGGCAGTAAAGGTGGAGGCGCACGAGGCGCTCCACAAGAAATGGCAGGAGTGGTTCGAGGAGATGGAGAATCGGTCAAGGCGGAAGAATCTGCGGATTCTGGGCCTCCCGGAGGGGCTGGAGGGGCCGGACGTGTGGGCCTATGTGGTCACCATGTTGAACACGCTGATGGGAGCGGGGTCCTTCCAGGGGCCCCTAGAGCAGGAAGGGGCCCAAAGAGTGCTGGCGAGGAGGCCCAAGGCTAACGAGCCTCCGCGGGCGGTGCTGGTGAGGTTCCATCGATTCGTCGATCGGGAGTGTGTGCTCAGGTGGGCCAAGAAGGAGAGGAGCAGCAGGTGGGAGAACGCGGAGGTTTGAATATACCAGGACTGGAGTGCGGAGGTGGCGAAGAGGAGGGCCGGGTACAATCGAGCGAAGGCGGTGCTGCACAGGAAGGGGGTGAAGTTTGGAATGTTGCAGCCGGCGTGACTGTGGGTTACCTACAAAGACCGGCACCATTATTTTGAGTCTCCGGAGGAGGCGTGGGCCTTTGATCAGGCCGAGAAGTTGGACACTGATTGAGGGTCGGGATGGGCGAGTGGGGACTGCGGTTGATATGTTATGTTGGGTTTCTTTTCTCGAGGGGGGGGGGCGCCTTTGTATTGCTCCGGGTTTCTTTTTCTCTGTGTTTTTCTCTTTCGGGCTGGTGAGGGTGGCTGGGGCGGGTTGGGCACTGTTTTGGTTGGGTTGGGCTGGGGGGGGTTCTTGGAGGGGGGATAGGTAAACAGAACAGGGGGGGTGGACGGCGGTGAGATGGGGCCCCGCGGGGAGGGGGAGGCCCGAGTCAGGGGCGAGGGGACCGGGCCTGTAAAAGGAGCTGCGTCAGAGGTGGCGGGGCCTGGTAGGTGGAAAGCGCGGGGTTTTTCCCGCGCTGAAGACTGGAGGGGGCGGGGCCAGGGTAGGGAAGCGAGGGCTGTTTCCCGCGCTTAGGACCGGGAGGGGGAGGGGGGAGAGCCTATGGATGGGGAACAGGAGAGGAGGGAGTGCCGCACAATGGGAGGAGTCGAAGGAGAGGCGGGAGTGGCCGGGGTCAGCAGGAGTCAGCTGACTTGCAGAAGTGCAATGGGGGGAGTAAACCAGCTAGGTTGGGTCCTAGCCCGGGGGGGGGGGGGGAGAAGGAATTGAGTTGCTGCTGCTATGGTCAAGGAGGAGCTGGAGCGAGTGGGGGGGGGGTCGAGATGGGGGTATGCCGCTGTGGGGAACGGGCCGGGTGTGGGGTGCGGGCGCGTGGCTGGCTGAGGAGGGGTCATGGCTACTCGGCGGGGTTGAGGGGCGGGTAGCCCCCTGATCCGGCTGATAACCTGGAATGTAAGGGAACTGAATGGGCCGGTTAAACGGGCCCGGGTGTTCACGCACCTGAAGGGGCTGAAGGCGGATATGGTTATGCTTCAGGAGACACACCTGAAGGTGGCAGACCAGGTAAGATTGAGGAAAGGGTGGGTAGGTCGGGTGTTTCACTCGGGGCTAGATGCTAAAAATCGAGGGGTGGCCATCTTGGTGGGAAAGAAGGTGTCGTTCGAGGTGTCGAGCATTGTGGCAGATAATGGTGGTAGGTACATAATGGTAAGTGGTAAGTTGCAGGGGGAGAGGGTGGTACTGGTCAATGTGTATGCCCCGAACTGGGACGATGCGGGTTTTATGCGGCGTATGTTGGGTCGGATCCCAGACTTGGAAGTGGGGAGCCTGATAATGGGGGGAGACTTTAACACGGTGCTGGATCCGGCACTGGATCGCTCCAGGTCTAGGACAGGTAGGAAGCCAGCGGCGGCTAGAGTGCTGAGGGGGTTTATGGCCCAGATGGGAGGGGTGGACCCTTGGAGATTTGCAAGGCCGGGGGCTAGGGAATTTTCATTCTTCTCACTTGTCCATAAGGCTTATTCCCGAATCGACTTTTTCGTTTTGAGTAGGGCACTGATAGTGAGAGTTGAGGATACTGAGTATTCGGCAATAGCTATTTCGGACCACGCCCCGCATTGGGTGGACTTAGAGATGGGGGAGGAGAGGGACCAGCGCCCGCTGTGGCGCTTGCAGGTGGGGCTGTTGGCGGACGAGGAGGTGAGCGAGCGGGTCCGAGGAAGTATAGATAGGTACTTGGAGTCCAACGACAACGGGGAGGTCCGAGTGGGGATGGTATGGGAGGCACTGAAGACGGTGGTGAGGGGAGAGCTGATCTCCATTAGGGCCCACAAGGAGCGGAGGGAGCGGGGGGAGAGGGAGAGGCTGGTGGGGGAGATGGTGAGGGTAGACAGGAGGTATGCAGAGGAGCCCGAGGAAGGATAGTTGAGGAAGAGGCGTAGCCTCCAGGCCGAATTCAACCTGGTGACCACCAGGAAGGCGGAGGTGCAGTGGAGGAAGGCCCAGGGTGCGATTTACGAGTATGGGGAAAAGGCAAGCCGGATGCTAGCACATCAGCTTCGGAAGCGGGACGCAGCTAGGGAGATCAGGGGAGTTAAGGACAGGGGAGGGAGCGTGGTTCGGAGTGGGGTTGGCATCAATGGGGTCTTCAGGGACTTTTACGAGGAATTGTACCGATCCGAGCCTCCACGGGCGGAGGGAGGGATGGGCCGCTTCCTGGACCAATTGAGGTTTCCAAAGGTGGAAGAGGGACTCGTCGCGGGATTGGGGGCCCCGATAGGGCTGGGGGAACTGATCAAAGGGATAGGAAGCATGCAGGCGGGGAAGGCACCAGGGCCGGACGGTTTCCTGGTCGAATTCTATAAAAAATATATGGACCTGTTGGGCCCGCTGTTAGTC
The DNA here is from genome assembly GCF_047496885.1 of Scyliorhinus torazame. Lineage (NCBI taxonomy): Eukaryota > Metazoa > Chordata > Chondrichthyes > Carcharhiniformes > Scyliorhinidae > Scyliorhinus > Scyliorhinus torazame. The sequence continues at coordinate 282,074,892 of NC_092713.1, read as the reverse complement.
AGGACCTTTAATGAGGCAAGGGAGGGGGTGACTTTGGCCCCGACGATGTCCCTGGCACTGATTTCCTTGATTCTGAAGCGGGACAAGGATCCCCTGCAATGTGGGTCTTAGAGACCGATTTCCTTGCTAAATGTAGATGCCAAGGTGCTGGCGAAGGTCTTAGCCATGAGGATTGAGGATAGTGTGCCGCAGATCATCCATGAAGACCAGACGGGGTTTGTGAAGGGGAAACAGTTGAACGCGAATGTGCGGAGGCTTTTGAACGTTATCATGATGCCGGCGAGGGAGGGGGAGGCGGAGATAGTGGTGAAGTTTGGACGCTGAGAAAGCCTTCGATAGGGTAGAGTGGGGGTACCTGTGGGAGGTGCTGAAGAGGTTCGGGTTTGGGGAGGGGTTTGTCAGGTGGGTTAGGCTGTTGTATGAGATCCCGATGGCGAGTGTGGCCACAAACAGGAGGAAGTCCGAGTACTTTCGGTTGCACTGAGGGACGGGACAGGGGTGTCCCTTGGCCCCCCTGCTCTTCGCACTGGCGATTGAACCCCTGGCTATGGCACTGAGGGAGTCAAGGAACTGGAGGGGGTTGGTGCGGGGTGGGGAGGAGCATAGGGTGTCGCTTTATGCGGACGACCTGCTGCTGTATGTGGCGGACCCGGTGGGAGGAATCACAGATCATAGAATTTACAGTGCAGAAGGAGGCCATTCGGCCCATCAAGTCTACACCGGCCCCCGGAAAAGTACCCTACCCAAGGTCAACACCTACACCCTATCCCCATAACCCAGTAACCCCACCCAACACTAAGGCCAATTTTGGACACTAAGGGCAATTTAACATGGCCAATCCACCCTAACCTGCACATCTTTGGACTGTGGGAGGAAACCGGAGAACCCGGAGGAAACCCACGCACACACGGGGAGGATGTGCAGACGCCGCACAGACAGTGACCCAAGCCGGAATCGAACCTGGGACCCTGGAGCTGTGAAGCAATTGTGCTATCCACAATGCTACCGTGCTGCCGGAGGTAATGAGGATTCTTCGGGAATTCGGGGACTTTTCGGGGGACAAGCTCAACATGGGGAAGAGTGAGCTGTTCGTAGTTCATCCAGGGGACCAGGAGAGGGGGATTGGCGAGCTCCCACTAAAAAGGGCGGAGAGGAGCTTCAGATATTTGGGGGTCCAGGTGGCCAGGAGCTGGGGGGCCCTGCATAGGCTTAATTTTACAAGGCTGGTGGAGCAAATGGAGGAGGAATTCAAGAGGTGGGACGCGTTGCCGCTGTCCTTGGCGCGTAGGGTGCAGTCAATCAGAATGACGGTTCTCCCAAGGTTTTTGTTCCTGTTCCAGTGCCTCAACGTGTTTATCCCGAAGGCTTTTTTCAGGAGGGTTAACAGGAGTATAATGGGGTTTGTGTGGGCGCGAGGGACTCCAAGGGTGAGAAGGGTGTACCTGGGGCGGAGTAAGGATGGGGGGGGAACGGCGCTGCCCAACCTCTGGGTACTACTGGGCCGCCAATGCGACGATGATGCGCAAGTGGGTGATGGAGGGGGAGGGGGCAGCATGGAAGAGGCTAGAGACGGCGTCTTGTGTGGGTACGAGTCTGGGGGAGCTGGCAACAGCGCCTCTGCCGCTCCCTCCAAGGAGGTATACCACGAGCCCGGTGGTGGTGGCTGCCCTCAAAATTTGGGGGCAGTGGAGGTGGCACAGGGGGGAAGTTGGGGCCTCGGCGTGGACCCCATTACGGGGAAACCACCGGTTTGCCCCAGGAAGAACAGGTGGAGGGTTTGCGGGGTGGCACAGGGCAGGAATACGAAAGTTGGGGGACCTGTTTGTGGACGGGAAGTTCGCGAGCCTGGGTGAGCTGGAGGAGAAGTACAGGCTCCCCCCGGGGAACACCTTCAGGTACTTACAGGTAAGGGCGTTTGCCAGACGGCAGGTGGTGGAATTCCCGCGGCTACTGCCACACACAGTACAGGACAGGGTGCTCTCAGGGGGGTGGGTGGGAGTGGGGAAGATCTCGGAAACGTACCAGGTAATGCAGGAGGAGGAGGCCTCAGTGGTGGAGTTGAAAGGTAAGTGGGAGGAGGAGTTTGGGGAGGAGATCGAGGAGGGGACATGGGCAGATGCCCTGGGGAGGGTGAACTCTTCCTCATCGTGCACGAGGCTCAGCCTCATACAGTTTAAGGTGCTGCACAGGGCACACATGACCGGGACAAGGATGAGCCGGTTTTTGGGGGATCCGGACAGGTGTGTTAGGTGCTCAGGGAGCCCAGCACATCACACCCATATGTTCTGGGCATGCCCAGCGCTGGAGGAATTTTGGAAGGGCGTAGCAAGGACGGTGTCGAGGGTGGTAGGATCCAGGGTCAAACCGGGCTGGGGGCTCGCAATATTTGGCGTGGCAGAAGAGCCGGGTGTGCAGGAGGCGAAAGAGGCCGGAATTCTGGCCTCTGCGTCCCTGGTAGCCCGGCGAAGGATTCTTCTTCAGTGGAAAGATGCGAGGCCCCCAAGCGTGGAATCATGGATCAGTGATATGGCGGGGTTCATTAAATTGGAGAGGGTAAAATTCGCCTTGAGAGGGTCGGTACAAGGGTTCTTTAGGCGGTGGCAACCGTTCTTAGACTTCCTGGCAGAACGATAGACATTGGTCAATGGAAGCAGCAGCTCGGGGGGGGGGGGTTTACTTTATTATTGTTTTTGTTATTTACACTGAAGGGTCTGAGGGGGTGTATATACCTGTTGCGTTAAGTCAGGGTGTTAATGTTAATTTATTATTTAGGTACAGGGGGGGAGGGGTATGGGGGGTTGATTTTCTAGATTGTGTTTTGTACTTAACCCTGTTGGGTTCTTTTTTTCATTTTGTTATTGATATTTTATGAAAACCTTTAATTAAAAAAAAAATTTTTTTAAGAAAAAAAAAACCAGGCTTACATTAACACTGCAATGATGTCACTGTGAAAATCCCCTAGACGCCACACTCTGGTGCGTGTTCAGGTATACAGAGGTAGAATTTAGAATGTCCAATTCAACCAACAAGCACGTCTTTCGGGACTTGTGGGAGGAAACAGGAGCACCAGGAGGAAACCCACGCAGACACGGGGAGAATGTGCAGATTCCATGCAGAGAGTGACCAAGCCGGGAATTGAATCTGGGCCCCAACTCTGCAAGCCTGGGTCCCGCCCATTGTGGATGGGATGCAGATTGTGACAATTCGCGAGATCTGAGGCATAACGACTGTCGGGAATTCCAGAAGAGGCATCTCGCGGGATCTACCGGCCGTGTCCTGTCCCGAATCCTGAGTTCAGGGTGGGGCATTTGGAGTAGACATGCTGGACTTATCTGGATAAATTGCCTGGAAACATTACACAGTTTAACCTCTGATCTAACTCAGTGATTAGCCAGTGTAACTGAACTGAGCATCGCAACCTACTCCTCTAATTACTACATCCGACTTTCCCACCAACCTCTCCCCCACCCCCCTCTCAAACTTCACTACTCCCTCCAACCCGGGCCAACTGCCCCCAGCCTGACTATCACCTTCCCTTCCTGAGCCAACTACCCCCGCACCCACCCCCACCCAACCACCTCACCCACCCACTTATTCACCCATTCACTCACCAACCCATTCGCTCATTGACCGACTTGAGATTTTCAAAATAAATTAGCTGGACATGGCGGAAACTGTTGTAAGAAGGGGGCATGTCCTCTTTTTGTCTGTCTTCTTCTGCGCTCGCCAGCCTTGCCCTGGGGTGGCTGCGCTGGCCCATTTGTGCTGCAACTGGGACTGACGGTCTTAGCTGAAAATGCACAATATAGTTCGGGCTCAGAAAATCTCACGAGCAGCACCAATGTGCCCAGCATTGCCACTGACCAGAAAGTCTGGGCTAATATGGTTTTAGATGTTGTTAACTCTGAGTCACTGACTCCACCTGGTGGCCATCAGTGCAATGTAGTTTCATTGTCTTGAATTATGAGAATAACTGTGATGTAGTCATAGAATAGTTATGATTGAAACAATATAATACTGGTATACATTGATAAGGAGATTGTACTTGTGAAAACTAAAAACTGGAACTTCAATATAATCAGCATTTTTAAACGGTCTTATTCTGCCAATCATCTAAGGGGCAGCACGGCAGCATTGTGGTTAGCACAATTGCCTCACAGCTCCAGGGTCCCAGGTTCGATTCCCGGCTTGGGTCGCTGTCTGTGCGGAGTCTGCACATCCTCCCCGTGTCTGCATGGGTTTCCTCCGGGTGCTCCGGTTTCCTCCCACAGTCCAAAGATGTGCAGGTTAGGTGGATTGGCCATGCTAAATTGCCCTTAGTGTTGGGTGGGGTTACTGGGTTATGGGGATAGGGTGGAGGTGTGGACCTTGGGTAGGGTGCTCTTTCCAAGAGCTGGTGCAGACTCGATGGGCCGAATGGCCTCCTCCTGCACTGTAAATTCTATGATGATGACAGGGAAACACGGCCAACGTAGATGCCATGCGGCTTAAAAGGGAGGGAAATCTAAACTTTACTTCATAACCAAGGTACAACTATATTTTATAAGGAAAAGCAACAGGCTCATTAAATTTTTCTTCACATTTTTTAAGATAATTTTTCAGTTATAAGGAGGAACTGACTCAAGCTCACATCTCCATTCCTACCACACCACTCTACAACCATCGATACTGATGAATTCACACTGAGGTCTGAAGTGGCTCCATCGTAAACGACGGTGGCCATTAACTAGAGCTAGTCCAAGAGCTGCTCTGACACCGGATGGTTCTTCGGGTCAATGCTCACCTGCAGCCACCAGCATTGTTCCTCAGTGTCCCGCGCCCCCACAGCTGCTCTCAAACCAATCTGAAGCTGCACTCCACATGTTTACAACAATGTACCTCTGGAGAGTTCCCCATCAATGAAATGAATGTCGTTAGTTTTACAGAAAGATGATGTCATTCAATTGCAGGAGGCAACTCAGAAATTACAGATTGAGTTGGGTAGGCTATTTCAGTGGCAGGAAATGGCAGAAGAATTTTAACGCTGGCAAGCCTAAATTACTGTGCATTAATCTGCTAAGGATGAAAATGAAAGAGACCTTGGAGACTTAGTACACCAGGCATTCAACATATCCAATCATTGCTGAGCAGCTTTCAACAATGCCAATAGACTGTTGAAGTACATTGCCATAACAGAAATATAAGTCATAGGAGATATATAGTCCTTTATAATGCTCTGGCAGGATTATGCCTTGTATAGCCATTGTTCTCTTCTGCAAAAGAAAATGAGGCAGTTAAGCACTGCAGACCTTTTATAGGGTCTAACTACTGTGTTAAGCACTGGAGAAACAGCAGAGAATAGCTGAGAGAGATCGTCCGTGCCAGTGTCCTCAGTGCCCAACCTTCCATGGCTCCCCACTGGATGTGTCTTTCCAACCACCGCCCAGTTCCCAGACTTTTACTTACCGTAACCATGGACGGGTTGCTGAACATCCCACCCTCTCTGATCAGCGACCTGTCCATCAGCACTTGTTTATCAATCACAGCTCCTCTATTATATTTAAATAAGGCCAGACCACCAAAATTGATCAGGCCTCTGTGGGCAGAGCAGATACTGTCGTGTTGGGTGTTCTGGTTCACAAACAAGCCAACAATGCTGGAAGTGGTGTAACGCTATTTTATTAACTGTTCAACTATGCTGTAAACGTGGGTATAAGCAATACCAGCTTAACTGTGGACCCTCTCCTATCACTAGCTATGGTGAGGCACTCAGCACATGGTGAATGTCTGTGATGCAGGCTGTGAGCTCTGTGCTCTGAGCTGGCTGCTGCTAGAATGAGCGGGAACTCTCCTGTCCCCTGTCTTTATAGTGCTTGTGCTCTCACTGGTGATTGGCTGCTGTGTTATGTATGCTGGATGGTCCTACTGCATGTCCATCAGTGTGTGTATGTGATTGCACCATAATGTACTGATGTATATTATGACATCCCCCTTTTTTACAAAGAACATGTGCCTATGTGAGAATAAATAACATGTAATGAGTGTATCTGACCACGTGTGTGCAGTATTTACATAACTATGTACATGAGGCTAGTCTATATACACGGGAAGGTGCCTGGTGCAGAGAAAAGAAAAACAAGGTGTTACACCAACAACAAAACTAATAACGAATGCTATAAACAAACTAGTGAAATGCTGAAACAGGATGAAAGAACAAAGCATTGAGTCCAACATTGTAAGGCTCATAAATCAAGTCTCTGAGGTGGGCGACGAATTCGGGTTGACCGCCTCAAGGGTGGGTCAGGAGCCACCGGCTGAGGATCGGGCCGGGCCACGGCCAAGTGAGGAGGATACGGAGTATCCAGAAGCGCTACAAAGTCCAGGCCGGGGACAACAGGAGGGCGTGGCACCGGTGGAGGATCGCGTAGCGAGCGTGGAACCAGACGAAGGGCACGCCGATTGCGGCGGCGAATGGAGCCATTAGGCAGACGAACCAGGAATGAGCGGGGAGCCACCAGCTGAAGAACCATAGCAGTCGCAGACCAGCCACCCTCCGGAAGATGGATTCGGACGTTGTCACCTGGCACCAGAGCAGGAAGATCAGTCGCTCGAGCGTCATGCGCCGCCTTGCGCTGCGCGCGAAACTGTTGCATCGCTGAAGGACCGGAGCATGGTCGAGGTCTGGGACGTGAATGGACGGTACAGTGGTCCTGAGGGTGCGACCCATCAGCAGCTGGGCTGGTGACAGGCCCGTGGACAGTGGAGCCGAGCGATAGGCCAGCAAGGCGAGGCAGAAGTCGGATCCTGCATCAGCAGCCTTGCAGAGGAGCCTCTTTACGATGTGGACGCCCTTTTCTGCTTTGCCATTTGACTGGGGGTGCAGGGGACTGGACGTCACATGTACAAAGTTATACCTGCTGGCGAAGTTAGACCATTCCTGGCTCGCGAAGCAGGGGCCATTGTCCGACATCACAGTGAGTGGGATGCCGTGACAAGCAAAGGTCTCTTTGCAGGCACAGATAACAGCCAATGACGTGATGTCGTGCAGGCGTACAACCTCGGGATAGCTGGAAAAATAATCAACTATGAGAACATAGTCCCTGCCAAGCGCATGGAACAGGTCCACGCCTACCTTAGACCAAGGGGATGTGACCAACTCATGGGGCTGAAGGGTCTCCTGTGGTTGGGCCGGCTGGAACCGCTGACAGGTGGGGCAATTGAGCAGTGTTGGCAATGTCCTCATTTATGCCAGGCCAGTAGACAGCCTCTCGGGCCCTCCATCGGCACTTCTCTACGCCGAGATGGCCCTCATGCAGCTGCTCTAAAACCAGGTGATGCATGCTGTGTGGGATCATGTGGGGTCCAGCTTCAGGAGGACACCATCAACGACTGCCAGATCGTCTCGAATATTATAGAACTGCGGGCATTGTCCCTTGAGCCATCCGTCAGTCATGTGGCGCATCACACGTTGTAGCAGGGGGTCAGCCATAGTCTCACGGTGAATGTGGGTTAGGCGTTCATCCGTGGCCGGCAGATTGGTGGCCGTGAAGGCCACATGGGCGTCGACTTGGCAAACGAACCGCTCTGGGTCGGACGGAGTGGTGACTGCCCTGGACAGAGCGTCGGCTATGATCAGGTCCTTACCCGGTGTGTACACGAGTTGGAAATCGTATCTCTGGAGCTTGAGCAGAATGCGTTGTCGGCGAGGGGTCATGTCATTGAGGTCTTTTTGGATGATACCGAACAGCGGGCGATGGTCGGTCTCCACAGTGAACTGGGGAAGGCCAGACACGTAGTCATGGAACTTGTCGACATCGGACAACAGGCCTAGGCACTCCTTCTCGATTTGCGCATAGCGCTGCTCTGTGGGGGTCATGGCCCGTGACGCATAGGCAACAGGGGCCCATGACGAGGCGTCATCTCATTGCAGGAGCGCCGCCCCATGCCAGATTGGCTAGCGTCCGTTGATATTTTTGTCTCCCTTGCAGGATCGAAAAACGCCAATACCGGGGCGGTGGTCAGCTTGACCTTGAGCTCCTCCCATTCACGCTGGTGGGCAGGAAGCCACTGGAAGTCCGTCGTCTTCCTAACTAGATTGCGGAGAGCCGTGGTGTGGGAAGCAAGGTTAGGGATGAACTTTCCTAGGAAGTTGACCATTCCTAAGAACCGGAGCACTGCCTTCTTATCCGCCGGCTTCTGCATGGCCGTGATGGCAGCCGCCTTGTCCGCATCCGGCCGCACACCCAACCGAGGGATGTGGTCTCCTAAAAACTTGAGTTCGGTCTGGCCGAAAGAACATTTGGCTCTGTTGAGGCGCAGGCCTTGGTCCCATATTCGCTTAAAAACTTTGCCCAGAACTTTCCCAATTTGTGCTCAAAATGAAAATGAACTCCATGATGTTTAGAGCAATAAACAGGAACTGAATATGACTGCTTTTATATATTCAGCTTTTGTGTGTCATTATAAACAAGAGCATTGCACCATGTCCTGTAAATTATTGAGCTTAAAAACAATACTGGAAATTGCAATTGCATAGAATAAATAAATGCATGGCACTCTTGTGCAGAACACATCCATCTGTCACTTACATTTTTGGTTTCAGTATTTTTAATTCCTTTCCCGCAGCAGTAACATATAATAAATGTGAAAATAGAAATCATCATCACAGAATCCACCACTATTAACATCCTGGGTGTTAAGATTGATCAAAACTGAACTGGAGCAGCCAGTAAAAAACTGTGGCTATGAGGGTATGCCAATGGCGGAGAATTCTACAGAGAGTAACGTATTACCTGACTCCCCAAAACCTATCCATCATCTACAAGGCCCAAATCAAGAGTGTGATGAACAATTCCCCACTTGCTGCTCCAACCACGTTCAAGAAACTCAACACCATCTATGACAGAGTAGCCAGCTTGATCAACACCCCATTCACCATCCTACACTCTGCAGAGTGTGGTGAACTCAGCCCAATGCATCACACAAGCTTGCCACCCCCACATTGATTCTGTATACACCTCTTGCTGCCTCAGGAAGACAGACAGCATTATCAGAGACCCTTCACACCCAGGCATTGCCTTCTGCCAGACCCTTCCACCAGGCAGAAGGTACAGAAGTCTGAAGACCCGCACATCCAGACATAGGAACAGCTTCTTCCCCACAGCTACAAGACTCCTCAACGACTCCCCCTCGGACTGATCTGTTCCCTGTAAGAACACTATTCACGACGTCTTTTGCTGCTCTTTCTCGTGTATTTGCTTTGTTTGGCCCCTTGTTCCGCACTGCAACCAATCACTGGTTGTCAATGTACCATTTGTCAATATTCACTGTTGATTATTCTTTTGTCTACTATGTACGTGCTGTGTACGTTCCCTCAGCCACAGAAAAATACTTTTCACTGTACTTCGGTACATGTGACAATAAATCAAATCAAATCAAAAATCAAAAAATTTACTCCTTCCACCGGTTTAGCTCACGTGGCCAGACAGCTGATTTGTGATGCAGATCAAAGCCAGCAGCACAGGTTCAATTCCTGTTTTGGCTGAGGTTAATCATGAAGGCCCTGCCTTCTCAACCTTGCCCCTCGCCTGAGGTGCGATGATCCTCGCCTGAGGTGCGATGATCCTCAGGTTAAATCACCACCAGTCAGCTCTCCCCCTCAAAGGGGAAAGCAGCCTATGGCCACCTGGGTCTATGGCAAATTTACCTTCACATTTACTGCCTCCACCCTCCCCTCCAGCTGCAGCTCTGTGTACCATCTACAAATGTCCTTCAACAGCACCCTCCCAGACCCGCAACCTCCACCACCTAGAAGGGCAAGGGAAGCCGGCACATGGGAACATCAGCACCCACAATGTCCTCTCCAAGCCACACACCACCCTGACTTGAAATTATATCACCATTCCTTCACTGTTGCTGGATAGAAATCCTGGAATTCCCTTCCTAATAGCAATCGGTATTTGTTTACCCATGGACTGCAGTAGTTAAGAAGGTCGCTCAACCCCACCTTTTGAAGGACCGTTAAGGATGGGCAACAAAGGCAGTCCTTGTCTATGAAGCTCACATCCCACCAACAAATAAAAAAACACAGATCCCAATTTACAAAACTATTGTGCATTACAGCCTCAGTGAATATTTTTCTTTCCTTTCCCACACCAGTAATATAAAATAAATAAATTAATATTAATTTAATTTTCTTTTTTTCTTTTTTAATTATATTTTATTCAAAATTTTTGGCCAACCATGACAGTACATTGTGTATCTTTTACACAGTAATATAACAATATAAATAACAATGGCCAGTTTTTTAAACAAGAAATAAATAATATATAAACAACATCAAAATTAAAAAACAAAACTAAATGGCAACTGCCTTGTCCCAAATAAAGACTCTTCAAAAATACAATTCAGCAGTCCAGTATACAATTACCTATAACAACAACCTATACATATTATACTTATGCACTAACATCCCTGAGAGTCCTTCTGGTTCCTCCCCCCCCCCCCCCCCCTCCCCCCCCCCGGGTTGCTGCTGCTGTCTTCTTCTTTTCCATTCCCTCTAGCTTTCTGTGAGGTATTCGACGAACGGTTGCCACTGCCTGGTGAACCCTTGAGCCGATCCCCTTAGGACGAACTTAATCCGTTCCAGCTTTATAAACCCTGCCATGTCATTTATCCAGGTCTCCACACCCGGGGGCTTGGCTTCCTTCCACATCAACAGTATCCTGCGCCGGGCTACTAGGGACGCAAAGGCCAAAACATCAGCCTCTTTCGCCTCCTGCACTCCCGGCTCTTCTGCAACCCCGAATATAGCCAACCCCCAGCTTGGTTCGACCTGGACACCCACCACCTTCGAAAGCACCTTTGTCACCCACACCCAAAACCCCTGTAGTGCCGGACATGACCAGAACATGTGGGTGTGATTCGCTGGGCTTCTCGAGCATCTCGCACACCTATCCTCTACTCCAAAAAATTTACTGAGCCGTGCTCCAGTCATATGCGCCCTGTGTAACACCTTAAATTGTATCAGGCTTAGCCTGGCACACGAGGACGATGGGTTTACCCTACTTAGGGCATCAGCCCACAGCCGCCCCTCAATCTCCTCCCCCAGCTCTTCTTCCCATTTCCCTTTCAGCTCATCTACCATAATCTCCCCCTCGTCCCTCATTTTCCAAAAATGTTTGATACCTTACCGTTCCCCACCATGTCTTTGAGATCACTCTGTCCTGCACCTCCTGCGTCGGGAGCTGCGGGAATTCCCTCACCTGTTGCCTCGCAAAAGCCCTCAGTTGCATATACCGGAATGCATTCCCTTGGGGCAACCCATAATTTTTGGTCAGCGCTCCCAGACTTGCAAACGTCCCATCTACAAACAGATCTCTCAATTGTGTTACTCCTGCTCTTTGCCATGTTCCAAATCCCCCATCCATTCTCCCCGGAGCAAACCTGTGGTTATTTCTTATCGGGGACCACACCGAGGCTCCCGTCTTTCCCCTATGCCGTCTCCACTGCCCCCAAATTTTCAGAGTAGCCACCACCACCGGGCTTGTGGTGTATTTCTTCGGTGAGAACGGCAATGGCGCCGTCACCATAGCTTGTAGGCTAGTCCCCCTGCAGGACGCCCTCTCCAATCCCTTCCACGCCGCTCCCTCCTCTTCTCCCATCCACTTACATACCATTGAGATATTGGCGGCCCAGTAGTACTCACTTAGGCTCGGTAGTGCCGGCCCCCCCCTATCCCTACTACGCAGCAAAAATCCCTTCCTCCCTCTCGGGGTCTTCCCGGCCCACACAAAACTCATGATACTCTTCTCAATCCTTTTGAAAAAAGCCTTCGTGATCACCACCGGGAGGCACTGAAACACAAAGAGGAATCTCGGGAGGACCACCATTTTAACCGCCTGCACCCTCCCTGCCAGTGACAGGGATACCATGTCCCATCTCTTGAAGTCCTCTTCCATCTGTTCCACCAACCGCGTTAAATTTAACCTATGCAATGTACCCCAATTCTTGGCTATCTGGATCCCCAAGTAGCGAAAGTCCCTTGTTACCTTCCTCAGCGGTAAGTCCTCTATTTCTCTGCTCTGCTCCCCTGGATGCACCACAAACAACTCACTTTTCCCCATGTTCAGTTTATATCCTGAAAATTCTCCAAACTCCCCAAGTATCCGCATTATCTCTGGCATCCCCTCCGCCGGGTCCGCCACATACAACAACAAATCGTCCGCATACAGAGATACCCGGTGTTCTTCTCCTCCCCTGAGTACTCCCCTCCACTTCCTGGAACCCCTCAATGCTATTGCCAGGGGCTCAATCGCCAGTGCAAACAATAATGGGGACAGAGGACATCCCTGCCTCGTCCCTCTATGGAGCCGAAAATACGCAGACCCCCGTCCATTCGGGGCCCTATACAGCAGCTTTACCCATCTAATATACTCATCTCCAAAGCCAAATCTCCTCAACACCTCCCACAAATAATCCCACTCCACTCTATCAAATGCTTTCTCGGCATCCATCGCCACCACTATCTCCGCTTCCCCCTCTGGTGGGGGCATCATCATTACCCCTAGCAGCCTCCGTATATTCGTATTCAGCTGTCTCCCCTTCACAAACCCAGTTTGGTCCTCATGGACCACCCCCGGGACACAATCCTCTATCCTCATTGCATTACCTTGGCCAGAATCTTAGCGTCTACGTTCAGGAGGGAAATAGGCCTTTAGGACCGCATTGCAGCGGGTCTTTTTCCTTCTTTAGGAGAAGCGATATCGTTGCCTCTGACATAGTCGGGGGCAGCTGTCCCCTTTCCCTCGCCTCATTAAAGGTTCTCATCAGTAGCGGGGCGAGCAAGTCCACATATTTCCTGTAAAATTCAACTGGGAATCCATCCGGTCCCGGGGCCTTCCCGCCTGCATGCTCCTAATTCCTTTCACTACTTCCTCCATTTCGATCTGTGCTCCCAGTCCCACCCTCTCCTGCTCCTCCACCTTAGGAAATTCCAGCTGGTCCAGAAAACACATCATTCTCTCCTTCCCATCCGGGGGCTGAGCTTCATATAATCTTTCATAGAATGCCTTGAACACTCCATTCACTCTCTCCGCTCCCCGCTCCATCTCTCCCTCCTCATCCCTCACTCCCCCTATTTCCCTCGCTGCTCCCCTTTTCCTCAATTGGTGGGCCAGCAACCTGCTCGCCTTCTCCCCATATTCGTACTGTACACCCTGTGCCTTCCTCCACTGTGCCTCTGCAGTACCCGTTGTCAGCAAATCAAATTCTACGTGTAGCCTTTGCCTTTCCCTGTACAGTCCCTCCTACGGTGCCTCCGCATATTGCCTGTCCACCCTCAGAAGTTCTTGCAGCAACCGCTCCCGTTCCCTACTCTCCTGCTTTCCTTTATGTGCCCTGATTGATATCAGCTCCCCTCTAACCACTGCCTTCAGCGCCTCCCAGACCACTCACACCTGGACCTCCACATTATCATTGAGTTCCAAGTACTTTTCAATACACCCCCTCACCCTTAGACACACACCCTCATCCGCCATTAGTCCCATGTCCATTCTCCAGGGTGGACGCCGTTCTTTTTCCTCCCCTATCTCCAAGTCCAGCCAGTGTGGAGCGTGATCCGAAATAGCTATAGCCGCATACTCCGTCCCCCTCACCTTCGGGATCAACGCCCTTCCAAAACAAAAAAGTCTATTCGCGAATAAACTTTGTGGACATAGGAGAAAAACGAAAACTCCTTACTCCTAGGTCTGCTAAATCTCCATGGGTCTACTCCTCCCATCTGCTCCATAAAGTCTTTAAGCACCTTGTCTGCTGCCGGCCTCCTTCCAGTCCTGGACCTCGATCTGTCCAGCCCTGGTTCCAGCACCGTGTTAAAACCTCCACCCATTACCAACTTCCCCACCTCTAGGCCCGGGATACGTCCTAATATGCGCCTCATAAAGTTGGCATCATCCCAGTTCGGGGCATATACGTTCACTAAGACCACCGCCTCCCCCTGTAATTTGCCACTCACCATCACGTATCTGCCCCCACTATCCGCCACTATGGTCTTTGCCTCAAACATTACCCGTTTCCCCACTAGTATAGCCACCCCCCTGTTTTTCGCATCTAGCCCCGAATGAAACACCTGCCCCACCCATCCTTTGCGTAGTCTAACCTGGTCTATCAGTTTCAAATGCGTCTCCTGTAACATAACCACATCTGCCTTAAGTTTCTTAAGGTGTGCGAGTACCCGTGCCCTCTTTATCGGCCCGTTCAGCCCTCTCACATTCCACGTGATCAGTCGGGTTGGGGGGCTCTTTACCCCCCCCCCCCCTTGTCGATTAGCCATCCCCTTTTATCCAGCTCCTCACCCGGTTCCCACGCAGCTGTGTCCCCCATCAGGCGGTGCCCTCCCGCCCCGCCCACCCCACCCCATACCAGCTCCCCCTTCTCCCCAGCAGCAGCAACCCAGTAAATCCCCCCTCCCACACCCCTCCCGCTAGATCCCCCACTAGCGTGGTTACAACCCCCATGTTGCTCCCAGAAGTCAGCAAACTCTGGCCGACCTCGGCTTCCCCCCGTGACCTCGGCTCGCACCGTGCGACGCCCCCTCCTTCCTGCTTCCCTATTCCCGCCATAATTTTCATAGCGCGGGAACAAAGCCCGCGCTTCCCTTTTGGCCCCGCCCCCAATGGCCAACGCCCCCAGCTCCTCCACCTCCCTTCCTCCCTCCCCCACAACCTGTGGAAGAGAGAAAAGTTACCGGGTCGCAGGATTAACAACATAAAAATCATCTCTCCCCCCTTTTTCCCCCCATATTCGCCCCACCACTTTGTCTCAAACGTTCTTTTTTAATAACCCGCTTATTCCAATTTCTCTTCAACAATAAATGTCCACGCCTCATCCGCCGTTTCAAAGTAGTGGTGCTTCCCTTGATATGTGACCCACAGTCTTGCCGGCTGCAGCATTCCAAATTTAATCTTCTTTTTATGTAGCACCGCCTTGGCCCGATTAAAGCTCGCCCTCCTTCTCGCCACCTCCGCACTCCAGTCTTGATATACGCGGATCACCGCGTTCTCCCACCTACTGCTCCGAGTTTTCTTTGCCCATCTGAGGACCATCTCTCTGTCCTGAAAATGGAGGAATCTCACCACTATGGCTCTGGGAATTTCTCCTGCTCTCGGTCCTCGCGCCATCACTCGGTATGCTCCATCCACCTCCAACGGACCCGTCGGGGCCTCCGCTCCCATTAACGAGTGCAGCATCGTGCTCACATATGCCCCGTGGTCCGCCCCTTCTGCACCTTCAGGAAGACCAAGAATCCTTAAATTCTTCCTCCTCGCATTATTCTCCAGCACCTCCAGCCTTTCCACACATCGTTTATGGTGTGCCTCGTGCATCTCCGTCTTCACCACCAGGCCCTGTATATCGTCCTCGTTCTCGGCAACCTTTGCCTTCACGACCCGAAGCTCCCGCTCCTGGGTCTTTTGCTCATCTTTTAGCCCTTCAATCGCCTGTAATATCGGGGCCAACAGCTCCTTCTTCATCTCCTTTTTAAGCTCTTCCACGCAGCGTTTCAAAAACTCGTGTTGTTCAGGGCCCCATATTAAACTGCCACCTTCCGACGCCATCTTGCTTTGTGCTTGCCTTCCTTGCCGCTGCTCTAAAGGATCCACCGCAATCCGGCCACTTTCCTCTCCTTTTTCCATCCGTATCCAGGGGGGATTCCCTTCTGGTTTACCGCACAGTACTTTTAGCCGTTTAAATTGCCGTTGGGGCTCTTATTAAGAGCCCAAAGGTCCGTTCCACCGGGAGCTGCCGAAACGTGCGACTCAGCTGGTCATCGCCGCACCCGGAAGTCTTAATTTAATTTTCAAGGACAGGTTTATGTAAGAGCCCTTCATTTGTGCATTGTGGGGGGTCAATCAATTTAAAATATATTAATTCACAATTGGCTACAGCAGTGTCAGTTTCCTTGACAAGAAGTTTAAATGCTGCAAGCAGAAAGATAAACATTGCAGTTTCCTGCTGTTAACATTGCACAACTAAACCATTGCCGAAGTACAAAAGTCAGTCATTTTATATTACGCAACCCTGCACTGGAGAAACAAAAGGAATTCAGGCTGAAACTCTTCCTTAAAATACTTAGATTTTATGATGTTGCATATGCAGACCAAAGATACTTTGTAAATGTGTTGGACTGATCCCAGGGGAAACATGGCTGCAGGGTCAAGGAGAGAAATCATGGAGCCTGATGCTTCACTTGTTTTTATTCATTTACAGGATGTGGGCATCACTGGTTAGGCCCGCATTTATTCCCCATTCCTAGTTGACCTTGAAAAGGTGATGATGAGTTGCCTTCTTGAACCGCTGCAGTCCTTGATGTGTAGGTACACCCACTGTGATGTTAGGGAGGGAATTACAGGATGTTGCCCCAGTGACAGTGAAGGAACGGTGATTATATTTCCAAGTCAGGGTGGTGAATGACTTGGAGGGGAACCTCCAGGTGGTGGGGTTCCCAGGTGTCTGCTGCTCTTGTCCTTCTAGGTACTGGTCGGAGGTTTGGAAAGTGGTGTCTCAGGAACCTTGGTGAGTTGGTGCAGTGCATCTTGTAGATGGTACACATGGCTGCCACTGTTCGTCGGTGGTGGTGAGTTTGAATGTTTGTGGAAGGGGGAGCAATCAAGCAGCTGCTTTGTCCTGGATGGTGTCGAGCTTCTTGAGTGTTGTTGAGCTGCAATCATCCAGGCAAGTGGAGAGTATTCCATTACACTCCTGCCTTGTGCCTTGTCAGGCTTTGGGGGGGTCAGGAGGTGAGTTACTCGCCGTAGGGTTGCTAGTCTTTGACCTGCCCTGGTAGCCACAGTATTAATGTGGCTAGTCCAGTTCAGATTCTGATCAATAGTTACCCCCAGGATGTTGATAGTGGAGGATTCAGCGATGGTAATGCCATTGAATATCAAGGGGGCGTTGGTTAGATCCTTCCTTATAGAAACTTGTCATTGTCTGGCACTTGTGTGGCGCGAATGTAACTTGCCATTTGTCAGCCCAAAAGCCTAGATATTGCCCAGGCCTAGCTGCATTTGGACATGGACTGCTTCATTATCTGAGGAGTCACGAATGGCTGAATATTGTGCAGTCATCCGCAAACATCCCCACTTCCGGGCTCCCTTATCCCCCCCTCCCCACTTTAATCCTCCCCCTCAGTCATGCATGATTATTTTTCCCTATCAAGATTCGCCAATCAATTCACCAAACAATTCCCGAAAGGTCCAATGAAACGATAATGCCTATTGTTGGCATTTGGTTACAAAACCATCCAATACATATATATGCAGAAGGGACAATAATATTAAGAGCAGCAACACTGTAATGCAGTGTTAGTTTGTGTCTGCCCAATAGGCGATCCCACCACAACTTTTAAACAAACCAGAGAGTATGAATTATATTTTAACTGCATCATGCAATACTATTAACTTGACAGGAAAATATCCCATTAGTTATTTATACCATTGAGCAGGCAATAACTGCCTCAACCCTCATGGACATATTCTGCACATTGCAATTGTAATTGGATTTTATTTAATCAATAATCTCACAAGATATAAAGATCAAATGACTCCTGAGCAACAAAGTAGAATGATTGAACAACATAGGTCTTCACTGTCAGTGAGAAATGTTGGGGCCCTCAGGTGTGTCAGTGTGATAGAACTTTTAAGAAGCCAAAGAATAAAGAATGAATGGTTCACAATCTGTGTTTTCTTGATCAGCAAGTCTTAAAATCCTGCTGATTGTTGCTTCTTAAGAACAATTTATTTTCAATATCTACTATCCAGCACAACTCTATCACAATATTTCAATACCTCAAAAAATTCATAAAATGCTCCAAGATAAAGTGGGGTAATAGATAGATAGGCAAATGGTTAAGATTTAAGTCAATGGAAAAGATTCTGAAGAATCCTGTGCAGTGTAAAACAGGTCACTGATTCACTGTGTACTCATTCTGCATTCCTCTCTTGGCAATCTCATCCCAAAAATCTTGCTCACTGTAAATTTCCATCAGCAACAAAATAAACAGAGCTCCAAACATGATTCCACCTTCTATTTGCAAGATAATTATGAATGATTAAGGCCATGTAGCCTAGCTCATTGCATCCATCCAGAATGACGTTCGAGCATACATATTAGGAACCGGAGTAGGCCATTCGGCTCCTTGAGCCTGCTACACCATTTGTTAATATTGCCAGTGACGACAACTCAAAAGTACTTAATTGGTTATCAAGCGATTTGGAACATTATGAATGATACTGCATAGGATGAATGATGCTGCGTAGGGTGTCACGGTGGTGCAGTGACTAGCACTGCTGGCTCATGGCACCGAGGACCCGGATTTGATCCCGGCCCCGGGTCACTGTCCGTGTTAGGTTTGCACATTCTCCCCGTTTCGACGTGGGTCTCACCCCCACAACCCAAAGATGTGCAGGGTAGGTAGATTGGCCATGTTAAATTTCCCCTTAATTCAAAAAAAAAATAATTGGGTAATCTAAAAAAAAAATTTTAAGTGAATAAATGTAGGTTACATTTGCATGCACCAGGCAGAGTGACTGTAGACATTGGACACTCAATGCTGATTATCTTAGGATAATTAATCACAGAGCAATCAACTTGTTAGGAAAGTGGCTACAAAGGGTCATTACATTTACAAAAACAATTATTTAACTAACCTCCTCCCAACGCTTGCTCTCTAACCTTCCCTCCAATCCCTTCCAACCTTTTCTCCAACCCACCTCCGACATAGCCCCATCTCCATCCCAACACCCTTCCAGCCTCCCTCAGCCCCAATTTCAACCTCCCCCAAACCCCCCTCCTATCTACCCCCTTCCAACCTCCCCCAGCCACCCCTCTAACAACTCCCCAACCTCCTCTCCAACCACCTTCCAATCATCTCCCCAACATGACTCCAACCTACCCCAAACCCCATTCCAACTTTCCCCCCAACCTTCACCCCAAACCCATCCTCCGACCTTCCCCAAAATCCCTCTCCAATCTCCTTCAAAACCCCCTTCAATCTCCCCATCCAATTCCGCATCATCACCCTCCTCCTCCCCTTTGTCTGCCGCAATCCCTCCCCGCTATCACAAGAGCATTCAATTGGTTCTACAATTGCAGGGATTTTGACTGACCAGTTTTTCAAGCAGGAATACCCTCAGTTACTGCTGCTGCTTCGCACCCACTGGCAGCAATGTGGTTTACCAGTAGACTTCTAAAATAAAAATAGAAATCATGAAGCTTTCCGAAGGTCAGGAGCAGCAGTAGCAACTAATTAAATTGGCCTGACACTGACAGACTGGCCTAAAATAATATTGAAACTCTCAGCAGATCCGATTTTCTTTAAGCCTGTCTTTTATGTCTGCAGCTCTGCCTGTTCAGCATGGATGAATAGAAACCACTGAAAACAATGAGCCCTGACCAGGGCCCAAGATCCCCAAACCATGGGCCCGGGTGCTTGGCACCATCTGAGCACACACCCTTGATACACGATCAATTGCACAAAGACTAAAGTTGGGTACAACTGTGGCTTTATTACAGTCAGATGCATGGCCTCCTGCTGCAGCTGGCGAAATGGCAGGGCACTGGAGGTCATGCATATTTATACAGTTCTCCCTGGGCGGAGCAGGCCGGCAGGAGCTATGGGCGAACCTGTAGTGCAGGTCCTACCTTACATCTCCTATGACAGTGGATCACCACATTCACCCCCTGTTAAAAATGAGTCCGGCGGGGGTGACGTGAAACTATATACAATTAGTGCAATTATGTACAGTGGTAGGGAAAGAAAAGTCCATGTTGACGGTCCGGAGTCCGTCAAAGGTTCAGCCGGTCCGGTGCTTTGGTGCTTCGTTGGGAGCGGCGTAACAGTGGCGTCGAAGTCGGTGCTGGCGGTGGTGGAGGTGGCAGCGATGGCGGTGCTGATGCTGGCCAGTCATCGGGGAGCTCCAGGAGCGTGCAGAAGTCCTCTTCATCCTCTTGTGCGGAAAAGGGGAGGGGGGGTGGTCTGGTGGGGTCAATATTGGTGGTGTGGTAGGAGGTGGGGGGGGGGAGACATTGGTGGGGGGGTTGGGGTGGAGCCTGACGGTGCCAGGTCCCTGAGTGAGACAGTATCTTGGCGGCCGTCGGGGAACTCAACGTAGGCATATTGAGGGTTGGCATGGAGCAGGTGAACCCTGTCCACCAAGGGGTCTGCCTTGTGGAGTCGGACGTGCCTACGGAGAAGGATCGGTCCTGGAGCAGCGAGCCAAGTCGGGAGCGACATCCCGGATGTGGACTTCCTGGGGAAGGTGAAATCACGTTCATGGGGTGTATTATTAGTGGCGGTGCACAATAGTGACCAGATGGAGTGTAGCGCGTCAGGGAGGACCTCCTGCCAGCGAGAGGCTGGGAGGTTCCTGGACCGTAGGGCCAGCTGGACGGCCCTCCAAACCGTCCCATTCTCCCGTTCTACTTGCCCGTTTCCCGGGGGTTGTAGCTGGTCGTCCTGCTGGAGGCTATACCCCTGCTGAGCAGGAACTGACGCAGCTCATCGCTCATGAATGAGGATCCGCTGTCACTGTGGGTGTCGGCGGGGAAACCAAACAGGGCGAAGATTCTGAGGGCCTTGATGACAGTGGCAGACGTCATATCGGGGCATGGGATGGCGAAGGGGAATCTGGAGTACTCGTCGACCACACTGAGAATGTATGTGTTATGGTCAGTGGAGGGTAGGGGCCCTTTGAAATCCACACTCAGGCGTTCAAA
Source organism: Scyliorhinus torazame (assembly GCF_047496885.1). Lineage (NCBI taxonomy): Eukaryota > Metazoa > Chordata > Chondrichthyes > Carcharhiniformes > Scyliorhinidae > Scyliorhinus > Scyliorhinus torazame. The sequence goes on along the minus strand of NC_092713.1, from coordinate 282,054,138 downwards.
GGGGTGGGAAGCCTTCACCAGGCACGCACGGTCCGGCCGGTAGAAGTGCGGCTTGCACTCCGCACAGACCTGGCAGTCAGTCCCTGGTGACTGTCCTAACTTCCTTGACGGAGTAGGGCAGATTGCGAGCTTTGACAAGGTGTTACAATCGAGTGACCCATGGGTGACAAAGGCTGTCGTGTAGGGCCAGGAGTTGGTCCACTTGTGCGCTGGCGTAGTTATCTCTCCTCGGGAGAGAGAGTCTGGAGGCCCGTTGAGTTTACCGGGGCGATACAAGATCTCGTAATTATAGGTGGAGAGCTCGATTCTCCACTGCAAGATTTTATCATTTTTGACCTTGCCCCGCTGTGTGTTGTTGAACATGAAGGCTACCGACCGTTGGTCTGTGAGGAGCGTGAATCTCTTTCCGGCCAGGTAATGCCTCCAATGCCACACAGCTTCAACGATAGCTTGGGCCTCCTTTTCGACGGATGAGTGTCGAATTTCAGAGGCATGAAGGGTGCGGGAAAAGAATGTCACGGGTTTAGAGTGGCAGCAAGGGTGATGTCTGAAGCGTCGCTTTCTACTTGGAAAGGCAGTGACTCGTCCACTGCGCGCATCCCGGCCTTGGCGATGTCTGCTCTAATGCGGGCGAAAGCGTGTTGTGCCTCGGCCGTGAGGGGGAATTGGGTGGACTGGATGAGTGGGCGCATAGTTTGGGACCCACTGAGCGTAGTAGGAAAAGAACCCCAGACAGCGTTTGAGGGCCTTGGGGCAGTGGGGGAGGGGAACTTCCATGAGGGGGCGCATGCGGTCGGGGTCGGGCCCGAGAAGTCCGTTTTGGACTATATAGCCGAGAATGGCTAACCGGGTCGTGCTGAACACACACTTCTCTTTGTTATAGGTCAGGTTGAGAAGGGTGGCAGTGCGGAGGAATTTATCGAGGTTGGCATCGTGGTCCTGCTGGTCATGGCCACAGATGGTGACATTATCTAAGTATGGAAAGGTGGCCCGCAAACCGTACTGGTCGACCATTCGGTCCATCTCTCTTTGGAAGACCGAGACCCCATTTGTGACACCGAAAGGGACCCTAAGGAAGTGGTAGAGGCGACCGTCCGCCTCGAAGGCAGTGTATGGCCGGTCCGACTTCCGGATGGGGAGCTGGTGGTAGGCGGATTTCAGGTCAATTGTTGAGAAGACCCGGTACTGCGTAATCTGATTGACCATATCAGATATGCGTGGGAGGGGGTACGCGTCGAGCTGCATGTACCGATTGATGGTCTGGCTGTAGTCCACGACCATCCTGTGTTTCTCCCCAGTTTTAAGCACTACCACTTGGGCTCTCCAGGGGCCGTTGCTGGCCTCGATAATACCCTCCTTAAGCAGCCGCTCGGACTGATGAAGGTCTTGTCCTGGGTGCTGTACCGTCTGCTCCTAGTGGCAACGGGCTTGCAATCCACAGTTAGATTGGCAAAAAGGGAGGGGGGATCGACCTTGAGGGTCGCGAGGCCGCAAACGGTAAGGGGGGATAAGGGCCAGCCGAATTTGAGGGTGAGGCTCTGGAGGTTGCACTGGAAGTCCAGGCCCAACAGGAGTGCAGCGCAGAGATTAGGAAGGACATAGAGGCAGAAGTTACTAAATTCTACGCCCTGGACCGTGAGAGTGACTGTACAAAAGCCTCGGATCGGGACGGAGTGGGATCCGGAGGCTAGGGAGATCTTTGATTGGCAGGGTGGACCGCGAGGGAGCAGCACCTTACCGTATCTGGGTGAACGAAGCTTTCGGAGCTCCCGGAGTCCAGCAGGCACGAGGTCGTGTGGCCGTTGATTTTAACCGTCATCGACACGGTGGCCAGGTTGTGCGGGCGAGATTGGTCCAGCGTCACGAAGCGAGCTGCGGGTAGCCATCGGATGCTTCGAGTGGCGAGTGTGTGCGGTTCCGATGTCGGCATGTCCGGGGACCCTGTGGGGAACAAGATGGCGGCGCCCATGGTGTGCAGATTGCGGGGTCGGGACAAGATGGCGGCGCCCATTGGATGCACATGAACCCGGGAGGAGAAGATGGCGGCTCCCTTTGTGCATCTGGCATGGGGGAGGGGGCGATAGCGGGCGCGTTCGCCGCGACTGCACGGGCCTGGCACACAGCCGCAACGTGGCCCTTTTTACTGCAGGCTTTACAAACTGCAGTGCGGGCCGAGCAGTGTTGGCGGGGATGCTTCTGCTGACCTGCAGAAGTAGCAGCGGCGACCCCCGGGGTGCGGGGATCGGCATGCGGCGCAGGCGTATTGCGAAGGCAGGGCCCTGGCTGAGGAGGTCATCGGCAGGGTCCAGGAGGGGTAGGAAGGGGTAGAAGGGTGGGCAGCGTGGCGGGAGAGGTACGATTGTACGTTACGGGATGCGAGCGTCATGGAGAGCGCTGAGACTTTCATCTCCGCCAGTTCGAGCGTGGCGTCTTCCAGTAATCGTTCTCGGATGCGGTCCGACGCAATCCCCATCACAAAGGCATCGCGCATGAGGAGGTTTGCGTGTTCGGCGGCCGTGACGGCCTGACAGTCAGAGTCCTGGACAAGTGGAACTAGGGCCCACCAGAAGTCTTCGATGGACTCACCAGGTAGTTGCGAGCGGGTGGCAAGTACATGCCTGGCGAAGAGCGTGTTCGCCTTCTGCGCATAGTGTTCCTTAAGGAGTTCCATTGCTTTTGTGTAAGTCATGGCGACTTGGATCAACGGGAACACGCTGGAGCTCGGTCTGGAGTACAGGACGTTGATCTTCTGAGCCTCCGTTGGCGCGGGGTCCGCCGCGTTAATGCAAGCCTCGAAACATGCTAGCCAGTGAGTAAAGTCTTTCCTGGCGTCGGGCGAGTGAGGATCCAGCTGCAGGTGATCGGGCTTAATTCGGATATCCATTCTGTGGAAAATCTGACTGTAATAAATTGATGCACGATCAATTGCACAAAGACTAAAGTTGGGTACAACTGGGGCTTTATTACAGTCAGATGTGTGGCCTCCTGCTGCAGTTGGTGAAATGGCAGGGCACTGGAGGTCATGCATATTTATACAGTTCTCCCTGGGCGGAGCCAGCCGGCAGGAGCTACCGGCGAACCTGTAGTGCAGGTCCTACCTTACATCTCCTATTACAGTGGATCACCACAACCCTGCCCCCGGCCCAGGACCCAGGACCAGGGTAGATTGGAAACATTTGTTTAAGGTATAGGGCTTAGTAGTGGGGCAGGAATGGGGCTTTGTAATGGTTTTTATTCGTTCACCTATGTTAAGGATGTTGCTGTTGGGGAACTGAAAACATTTCAAATTATTTTCACTATATCAGGAAGGGAAATAAACTGTACAATTTGGAAATATCAACTTTCAGCTTGGCGGGCTGAAAACCCACTTGTTTCTGAGGGTCCATGACCTGAGCACCTGTAGCTAAGTTAATAGTTCAGTACGGTACTCAAGGATTATTGCATTGTTGGACATGCTGTCTTTCTGGTAAGATTTACCTGAGGCCCTGTCTGTTGGTTTTGGTGGATGTAAAAGATGCCACAGCAGTTTTGCTTTGAAGAACAGGAAGTATAGCCTTTAACACAATCAATGTAGGTCAGCTAATCATTCATCTCACTGCTGCCTGTGGGACTATTGCGTGTGCATACTGGCTTCTCCGTTTGCCTACAAAATAACTCTTCAAAATGACTCCTCAAAAGTAATTCATGCTGTTTGTAAAGTACTCCGGGCTACGCTGAACAATTGAAAAGTGTTACACAAATGCAAGTTCTTTTTAAAAATAAAATTCTGCCTTATTAAGCTTGCCCATGAGTCAGCTGTAGATTCAATTGCAAAGAAGCAAGTAGCAAGTCATAGCCGCCTCTGTGACTCACAGTGCTGCACCCAAACTGGTGGAATGTGAAAAATTGAGGAACATGAGCAAAAGTGCATGCTTGGGGAGGAGCAAGTGGTGGCAGCGTTGGAGTAATTGAAACCAACTGGCCAGAAGAGCAGATTGCAGAGATACATACCATATAAGATTTATCTATAAACAGGTAGTTATCGCAGCATTGCCCTTTATTACAGTATTATTCGGCTTAAGCAGTCTGAATTGGTGTTTATCCATCACAGAAATAATGATCTTAATAAACTATGCACTCTGCCACATTCCATGTAGACCCAACTCCCGCAAATTTCCCCATCTATTTACCCCCATTTTGTTTTCAGTAATATAACTATAAAAAACCTTGATTTCAAAATTTAATGTAAAAGCAAATTCTAAGGGGCCTCACTGTAGCACAGTGGTTAGCACTGTGTTTGCTTCACCGTGCCAGGAATCCTGGTTCGATTCCCAGCTTGTGTCACTGTCTGTGCGGAGTCTGCACGTTCTTCCGTGTCTGCGTGGGTTTCGTCTGGGCGCTCCGGTTTCTTCCCACAAGTCCCGAAAGATATGTTGTTAGGTGAATTGAACATTCTGAATTCTCCCTCTGTGTACACGAATAGGCCCCGGAGTGTGGCGACTAGGGGCTTTTCACAGTAACTTCATTGCAGTGTAAGCCTGCTTGTGACACTAATAGGTTATTATTAGAACATAGAACACACAGTGCAGAAGGAGGCCATTCGGCCCATCGAGCCTGCACTAACCCACTTAAGCCCTCGCTTCCACCCTATCCCCATAACCCAATAAGCCCTCTGATGTGTTGGGCGCTCTGGATCCGTGGAACACATACAGACCACCAACACTTAAAACAGTGCAACACTATTTTATTAAGTCAGAAACTGTTTAACATACTTTCACTGTGGGTTAACATGATATTAGATTGAACTAAAGACCTATGCCTTGTCCCAACCAGTCTATGCACTCAGCACATGGTGAAGTTCTGTGCTGCAGGCTGTGAGCTCTGTCCTATGAGGAAGCTGCAGCTCGAATGAGCGGGAACTCTGGTGCCCCCTGTCTTTATAGTGCGTGTGCTCTAACTGGTGATTGGTGCGGTGTTGTGTGTGTTGATTGGTCCCACTGTGTGTCCATCAGTGTGTGTGTATCTGCACCATGATATACTGGTGTATATTATGACATCCCCCCTTTTATAAATGAATGTATATGTGTGACAATAAATAGTGTATGGTGAGAATGTTCCTAACTACCTATGGGGTGCGAAAGACATATTTACAGGACTATGTACATGAGAACTAAGCTATTTACATGGGAAGGTGCCTGGTGCAGAGAAGCAGTATGCAACAAGAATAACGAGATCAACACTATATACAAACCAGGGAAACGATCAAACAAAGCAACAAAACAATTCAGACAGTCAATAAGTCCGCAAAGTTCATAAATTAAGTCTCTGAGGTGGGCGATGAATTCTGGTTGACCGCCTCAAGGGTGGGTCGGGAGCCGCCGGTTCAGGAGCGGGCTGGACTGCGTCAGAGTGAGGAGGATGCAGAGTGACAGAGATTTCTGCATAGTCCGTGGCAGGGTCAGCAGGAGGGCGAGGCGACAGTGGAGGATCACGTAGCGAGCGTGGAACGAGACGAAGGGCGCGTCGATTGCGGCGCAGAATGGAGCCATCCGGTAGATGAACCAGGAACGAGCGGGGAGCCACCTGCCGAAGGACAACAGCGGTTGCAGACCAGCCACCATCCGGAAGATGGATGCGAACGTTGTCAGCTGGAGCCAGAGCAGGGAGATCAGCTGCACGGGAGTCATGAGCCGCCTTGTGCTGTGCACGAGACAGCTGCATCCGGCGAAGGACCGAAACCTGGTCGACGTCTGGGACATGAATGGATGGCACCGTCGTCCTCAGGGTACGACCCATGAGCAGCTGGGCTGGCGACAGGCCAGTGGACAGTGGGGCGGAGCGATAGGCCAGCAAGGCGAGGTAGAAATCGGACCCAGCATTGGCAGCCTTGCAGAGGAGGCGTTTGACTATATGTACTCCCTTCTCCGCTTTGCCATTGGATTAGGGGTACAGGGGACTGGATGTCACATGGGCAAAATTGTACCGCCGGGCAAAGATGGACCATTCCTGGCTGGCGAAGCAGGGGCCATTGCCCGATATAACCGTGAGCGGGATGCCGTGTTGAGCAAAGGTTTCCTTACAGGCACGAATGACTGCAGATGAGGTGAGGTCATGCAACCGTATCACCTCCGGGTAATTTGAAAAGTAGTCCACGATGAGGACATAGTCTCTACCCAGCGCGTGGAACAGGTCGATGCCCACCTTGGTCCATGGTGACGTGACCAACTCATGGGGCTGCAGGGTCTCACATGATTGGACCGGCTGGAAGCGCTGACAAGTGGGGCAGTTGAGCACTGTGTTGGCTATGTCTTCATTAATGCCGGGCCAGTACACTGCCTCTCGGGCCCGTCGACGGCACTTTTCCACGCCAAGGTGGCCCTCGTGTAGTTGTTGCAGGACAAGTTGGCGCATGCTATGCGGGATGACAATGCGGTCCAGTTTTAGAAGAACCCCGTCTACTACCGCCAGATCATCTCTGACATTATAGAACTGAGGGCATTGGCCCTTGAGCCACCCCTCCGTTAGGTGGTGCATGACACGCTGTAGCAAGGGATCAGCCGCCATCTCGCGGCGAATTTGGACGAGGCGTTCATCCGTGGCAGGTAGATTGGAGGCCACGAATGCCACATGGGCGTCAACCTGGCAGACAAATCCCGCTGGGTCACATGGTGTGTTGACTGCCCTGGAGAGAGCGTCAGCAATGATGAGGTCTTTGCCTGGGGTGTATACCAGCTGGAAGTCATATCGCCGGAGCTTGAGAAGAATACGCTGGAGGCGAGGCGTCATGTCGTTCAAGTCTTTCTGTATTATATTGACGAGCGGGCTATGGTCGGTCTCGACGGTGAATTGAGGAAGTCCGTATACATAATCGTGAAACTTAACCACACCGGTCAGAAGGCCCAGGCACTCCTTTTCTATCTGCACGTAGCGCTATTCCGTGGGGGTCATGGCGCGTGACGCATATGCAACGGGGGCCCATGATGAGGCCTCATCATGTTGAAGGAGCACTGCCCCAATGCCGTATTGGCTGGCCTCAGTCGAAATTTTGGTCTCCTTTGCTGGATCAAAGAAAGCTAAGACCGGGGCCGTGGTGAGTTTTGTTTTGAGTTCTCTCCATTCACGCTCGTGGACAGGGAGCCATTGGAAGTCTGTCGTCTTCCTGACCAGGTTCCTGAGAGCCGTGGTATGAGAGGTGAGGTTAGCAATGAACTTCCCTAAAAAATTGACCATGCCCAGAAATCGGAGGACCGCCTTCTTGTCCTCTGGTGTTTTCATAGCTGTGATAGCAGCTACCTTGTCCGCATCCGGCTGCACACCCAACTGGGAGATGTGGTCCCCGAGGAACTTGAGTTCCGTCTGACCAAAAGAGCATTTGGCCCTGTTGAGGCAGAGGCCATGCTCACGTATACGTTTGAATATGCGCTGGAGGCGACTAACATGCTCCTGCAGGGTGGTGGACCAAATGATTATGTCGTCGACATAGACGCAAACACCTTCAATGCCTTCCATCATTTGTTCCATAATCCTATGGAACACTTCTGAAGCAGATATGATCCCAAACGGCATCCTGTTGTAACAATATCTCCCAAAGGGGGTATCAAATGTGCAAAGTTTCCTGCTGGGTTTGTCGAGCTGGATTTGCCAGAATCTTTTAGAGGCGTCGAGTTTGGTGAAGAGTTTGGCGCGAGCCATCTTACATGTGAGCTCTTCGCGCTTGGGAATTGGACAATGCTCCCTCATGATATTGCGATTTAGATCCTTGGGATCAATGCAAATTCTCAATTCGCCGGAAGGCTTTTTTACACATACCATGGAACTGACCCAATGGGTTGGTTCCCTGACTTTGGAAATCACTCCTTGCTTCTGGAGGTCCTGCAGCTGCTGCTTGAGGCGGTCCTTAAGGGGTGCTGGGACCCTGCGAGGTGCATGCACCACAGGCGTGGCATTCTGTTTCAATAAGATTTTGTAGGTGTATGGGAGCGTGCCCATGCCCTCGAAGACGTCGTGGTGCTGGTTAATAATGGCGTTGAGTTGCGCCCTGAAGTCGGTGTCCTGAAAGGCAGACGTGTCATCAGGAGAGAGAGAGTGAACTCTCTGAACTAGGTTCAACAGCTTGCATGCCTGCGCGCCAACCAAGGAGGCTTTCGAGGAGCCCACGATTTCAAAAGGAAGGATGGCTTTGAGTGACCTGTGCGACACTTCAGTTGGCATGAGCCGCTGACATCAAAGGCATTGCCATTGTAATCTAATAGCTGGCAGGCTGATGGAAGGATGGCTGGTTTGACACGAAGGCTTTGGAAGTCAGACCGCGCAATGAGATTGGAGGAGGCACCAGTGTCCATGCGGAATCGTATTTGGGACCAGTTGACCATAAGGGTGGCACACCACTCATTGTCTGGATTGATGCTGTATACCGATAGAGGCTGGATTCTTTGCTTCGGGGACACCCTGTTTTTTGTAACGATACCGACTCAAAAAGGCGCCTTCAGGTCCTCGGTGTCAATGTTGAGTGGTAGGTCCGCATCGGACTCGGTGACTGTGGGTTGAATGGCCCGGACATTCCTGCGAGGCTGGCTGAAGCAATATGAGTTGGCAGGCTGAGCTGCTCTGCATAAAGCAGCATAGTGGCCACGTTTGCCACATCTCAGGCATTGTCGGGATTTGGCAGGGCATTGCCGTTTTAAATGGGTGGAGCCACAGTTGCCGCACGTCATAGCGTCAGTACGTTCATTGCGCCACCGCGCATGCGCGGTGCGGTCGTACGTGGTGCACGCCTGCGCATTACGTTCGTCGATGTCGCCGTCCCCTCGTTTGGTGCGCACAAACGCGGGAGTCCGCAAAAAGCGCGCGTAATGGCCGCCCTCATCCAGGCTGAGGCCCTGGGGTTTCTGAATTGCTTGGACCTGTTACGCCTCGTAGGGACCTCGCCGTGCCATTTCAGCCGCTTGGATGTGGGAGTACCGACTCGTGGCGTTTTCGTGTAGCACGCAGGTCTCGATGGCGGTCGCTAGGGTGAGCTGCTTTACCTTGAGGAGCTGCTGGCGTAGGGGGTCCGACTGAACACCGAAAACGATCTGGTCGCGTATCATGGAGTCGGAGGTGGGCCCGTAGCTACAGGACTGCGCAAGGATGCGGAGGTGAGTGAGAAAGGACTGGAAAGGTTCAGCCTTACCCTGCAAACATTATTGGAACACATAGCGCTCGAAACTTTCATTCACCTCTATGCTGCAGTGAGTGTCAAACTTGAGGAGGACCGTCTTGAACTTTGTTTTATCTTCATCATACGCAAAGGTGAGAGAATTGAAAATGTGGATGGCATGGTCCCCAGCCGTGGATAGGAAGAGAGCAATCTTCCTGGTGTCCGAGGCATCCTCCCGGTCTGCAGCCTCAAGGTAGAGCTGGAAGCGCTGTTTGAATATCTTCCAGTTAGCCCCTAGGTTACCGGTGATGCGGAGCGGCGGCGGGCAGATGTTGTCTATGTTGCAGGATGACGGAATGCTGGTGGAAGGCAGATCACTTGCAGGTAGGTCTAAGAAGTTCTAATATCCCTCAACTCCTGGTATCATGATGTGTTGGGCGCTCTAGATCCGTGGAACACATACAGGCCACCAACACTTAAACCAGTGCAACACTATTTTATTAAGTCAGAAACTGTTTAACATACTTTCACTGTGGGTTAACACGATATTAGATTGAACTAAAGACCTATGCCTTGTCCTAACCAGTCTATGCACTCAGCACATGGTGAAGATCTCTGCTGCAGGCTGTGAGCTCTGTCCTATGAGGAAGCTGCAGTTCGAATGAGCGGGAACTCTGATGCCCCCTGTATTTATAGTGTGTGTGCTCTAACTGGTGATTGGTGCGGTGTTGTGTGTGTTGATTGGTCCCGCTGTGTGTCCATCAGTGTGTGTGTATCTGCACCATGATATACTGGTGGTATATTATGACACCCCTCTAACCTTTTTTGGTCACTAAGGGCAAATTTATCACGGCCAATCCACCTAATCTGAACATCTTTGGACTGTGGGAGGAAACCGGAGCACCCGGAGGAAAACCATGCAGACACAAGGAGAACGTGCAGACTCCACACAGACAGTGACCCAGTAGGGAATCGATCCTGGGACCCTGGCGCTGTGAAGCCACAGTGCTAATCACTTGTGTTACCGTGCTGCCTACAGTTGTGCTACAGTGCTGCCTATTATTGTTATTACGAATTGCATTGTTTGCAATACAACGAAGGTTCGCTAGATTGATCTTTGGGATGACGGTGGTGTCATATGATGAGAGGTTTAGTAACTTATGTTCACATTCTCTGGCGTTTAAAAGAATAAGAGATTATCTCATTGGAACATATTATTCTAAGGGGTTTTACATGGTAGCCACGGAGAGATTGTTTCCCCAAGTTGGGGAATCTGGAACATTGGGTACAGCCTCAGAATAAGGGAACGGTCATTTGGGACTGAGATTTAGAGTAATTTCTTCACTCAAAAGGATTGTGAGATTTGGAATTCTCTACCTCAGGGATTTGTAGATTTTCTATCATGGAATATATTTAACTGAGTTGGACAGATTTTTGGTCTCTCAGGGAATCAGGGGATAACGAACGTGGGTGGAATGTGGAGTTGAAGCTGAAGATCAGTCATGAACCTATAGAATACTGGAGCAGGGTCAGTGGTCTACTTCTTATGGCCATATTCTTATGTTCTAATGTTCGTAAGTTTTGGAATGAGATTATTCCACTTCTAGGTTTAGTGGCATGTCCAGACCATAAATACGACATGGATCCTGATGACAAGAAGTACAAGCCCAAAATGCTATGCCAAGATTAAATTGATGTGGAGATGCCGGCGTTGGACTGGGGTGAGCACAGTAAGAACTCTTACAACACCAGGTTAAAGTCCAACAGGTTTGTTTCGATGTCACTAGCATTCGGAGCGCTGCTCCTTCCTCAGGTGAATGAAGAGGTATGTTCCAGAAACATATATATAGACAGATTCAAAGATGCCAGACAATGCTTGGAATGCGAGCATTAGCAGGTGATTAAATCTTCACAGATCCAGAGATGGGGTAACCCCAGGTTAAAGAGGTGTGAATTGTGTCAAGCCAGGACAGTTGGTAGGATTTTGCAGGCCAGAGGGTGGGGAATGAATGTAACGCGGCATGAATCCCAGGTCCCGGTTGAGGCCGCACTCATGTGTGCGGAACTTGGCAATTGAATTAGTGCTGTAAATCCAGAAATTTTAGGGAAATGATGTGGCCATGAAAGCGAGCTAGCTGACGTGAACAAGGACACAAGGATCAATAGAGAGACAGTGCTAGACTTTTAAGGGAATATTTTGGAATACTCAGAATAAGTATATTCCTTCTATAAGGACAAATTCTAAGGGGTAGACCACCATCCATGGTTAACTCAAGAAGTTAAGGAAAGTATCAAACTTCAGGAAAAAGCAAATTACTGTACCATGATGAATGACAGGTCAGATGATTGGTCAGAATATAAAAATGGCAGAGAATGACTAAAAGGTTAGGAAGGAAAAGAAATTAGAGTAAGAGAGGAAGCTAGCTAGGAATGTAAAAACAGATAGCAAGAGTTTCTACAGGTATTTAAAAAGGAAGAGAATAAGTACAAAGCGTGTTGGTCCTCTACAGGGTGACAATGAAGAGTTAATAGTCGATAATAAGGAAATGGCAGATGAAATCAACAAACGTTTTGCTTCTGACTTCAAATTAGAAGATACAAAAAAAATTCCAGTCATAGCTGTCAATCAGGATGTAGAAGGGAGAGAGGAACTTTGTGAAATTACAACCACTACTGGGCAAACTGATGGAGCTGTGAGCTGACAAGTCTCTGGGTCCAGATTGACTTCATCCTGGGTCTTAAAAGAGGTGGCAAATAAGCTACTGTTAATTTTACAAAATGTGCTAGATTGCGGAAAGGTTCCATCAGACTGGAAAGTATCAAATGTGACTCCTCTATTAAAAAAGAGAGGGAGGCAAAAAACAGGAAACTATAAGCCAATTACGTTGATGTTTATCGTGGGGTAGGTGTTGGAATCGAGCATTGAAGAGGTTATAGTTCGGCATTTATAAAAACTCAAGGCAATTGGGAAGGGTCAGCATGGTTTTGTGAAAGGGAAATCATGTGTAACCAATTTATTGGAGTTCTTTGACAGAGGAACAAGCTCTGTGGATAAAGGGGAGCCTATAAATGTGCTGTACTTGGATTTCAAGAAGGCATATGATAAAGTACCACATCAATGGTTTTTGCGAAAAAATAAAAGCTTATGGTATAGGGGTGACATATTAGCATGGATAGAAGATTGGATGGTACGCAAAAAATCAGGGAGTATGCTGTAAATGTTTTTTTATTTTGATTGGCTTGGCAGAATGTGATGAGTGGAGTTCTGCAGGGGTCTATGCTGGGGCCTCAACATTTTACAATTTATATCAATGACTTAGATGAGGTGAATGAAGGCACAGCAGCTAAATCTGCAGTCGACGCAAAGATAGGTCGGAAAGTATGTTGTGAAGAGACATAAGGAGGATGGATATAAATAGGTTCAGTGGATGGGCAAAAATCTGGCAGATGGAGTATAATATGGGAAAATGTGAAGCTATCCAGGAAGAATAAAAAAGCAGAGCATAACGGCCTGCAGAACTCTGAGGTGCAGAGGGATCTATGTGTTTGCTGATATGTGTTCTGATGCATGTCACAAATTATTAATATGCAAGTGCAGAAAGTAATTAAGAAGGGTCATGGAATTATGAAAGGAATTGAATGTAAAATTAAGGATGATATGCTTCAGTTATACAGGCCATTAGTGAGACCACATCTTGACTACTTTGTGCAGTTTTGGTCTCCTTATTTAGGGAAGGATGTAAATGCATTGGAGGTGGTTCAGAAGAGGTTTACTAGATTGATACCTGGAATGAGCAGGTTGTCTTATGAGGGAAAGCTCGAGGGGCCAGTTGGCCTATATCTGCTCCTATTTCATATGTTTGTATGTACGAATGCAACACTGGAGATATTCATTGCAAAATGGTAATTTTCTTGGTTTTGCTGAGGCTAATGGCAGAGGCTTTGGTTTGAAAAATTGTCCAGCAATTTGTGAGAAACTAGAATTCATGGAATGTCATTCCTCACGAGGAATTGCTCTTTTTACACGCTACTAAGTGGGCGATGCAAACTACCCATTAATTTTATCAACAATTTTTGGAGCATTGTCTTTCATAAAGCAATTTGAATGAACGTATGGGCAAATTATCAAAGGGCCAGCTAGTAGCTATGTTGTGTATTCATTGAGTAAGACCAGCATATGCTCAACAGCAGGCAGCCATTATTGAACTAATTTTATTTACACCACAGCAACAGAGAGGGCAGTATAACAAAACGGTCAGATCATGTCTGCCTCTTGGATCTACCGTTGGGGCCCTGGACCCCTTTCCACCCTAAGTGGGCTCTAGGCTCTGCATGCGGAGGTACACAGTCTGCATGCACAGGCACCGAAGATGTTTGGGTAGAGGCAAGAAGAGATTCTGAGCAGATTCCTCAGTTGCTGTCCGGAGGAATCCAAGGCAAATGGCGTGTTGGGACATCTACACAAGGGACACAGGACAGTAAGGCATATCCTGGGAGTACCCTGGAAAATCCAGAATGTTTGGTCACCCTGCACTATGACAAATACATGATCAACAGAAGGCATGTGATGAATGCAGGAATTTCATATATATATTGTATTATATGTCTCTGGTGCAGTAATAGTTAAAAACCTGGGTTAGTGGGTGTATATATCTGCTGCAATAATATTTTTTTTAAATCCTGGTTTAGAATCCTGGGTGGCACGGTGGCACAATGGTTAGCACTGCTGCCTCACAGCTCCAGGGCCCCAGGTTCGATTCCGGCCTCTGTCTGCGTGGAGTTTGCACTTTCTCACTCTGTCTGCGTGGGTTTCCTCCGGGTGCTCCGGTTTCCTCCCACAGTTCAAACATGTGCAGGTTTGGTGGATTGGCCATGCTAAATTGCCCCTTAGGTCCAAAAGGTTGAATGGGGTTACTGGGATAGGGTAGAAGCATGGGCATATGTAGGGTGCTCTTTCCAAGGGCCGGTACAGACATGATGGGCCAAATCGCCTCCTCCTGCACTGGAAATTCTATGATTCTATGATGATTCTAGAAGAAAGGCAGATGCTCTGGCTACAGAAGGGGTAATTGAAACATTGTAAAAGTACAATCATTCATTCCAACCATGTACGGTGTTTGCCTAAATAGCCTGATGGAATTTTGTTCATAGAATGTTTCCTGGGGTTTAGATAATTATGGGGTTGTGGTTAGCCTTAATAAGATGGCCGTGGGATAGAGATGGTGTCGTTAATGGGAGGAACCAGTGGCTGAAGCAGTCAGGTTTGAGTTTCCGTTTAGATTTTGTTGTGAACAGAACATGAGGCTGATTCTCCGCAGCCCGACGCCGAAATCGCGGCCGGTGCCAGGGCGGAGAATCCAGTTTGACGCCGTAATCGGGCCCGCCACTGGTTTAGCGATTCTCCAGCCACCGAAAATCGGCGGCACCAGGGAATACGTCGCGTCGCTGGGGGCTATTGCCAGAGGCCCGCTCAGCAATCCTCCGCTCCTAACCGGCCAAGTTCCCAACGGTGTGGAACTAACCTGCTATTGCCGGTCGGGATGCTCGTGCGGCGGCTGCGGACTCAGTCGGATCGGAGGCCGGGGGGGCTATATAGGCAGCCGGGGATTTAATGTGCGGGGTTTGAGGATCTGACGCATGGCCGACCAGGGGGTCTCTTTCTTCGGTCTGGCTCCGCGGTTCAAGTCCGCCATGGAGCACGGCGTGGCCACTGGAGGCCGCCGCCATGCACATGCGCGGCCTCTGACCAGACGTGCCGGGGCCCATGTCTGCAGCAAAAGCTGTGAGATTCACTCCGGGTTTCTGCTCGTCCCCTGCAGGGCTATGAATTCGTTTAACATTTTTCCAGGAATTTCAGGAGTAAAACTCCACTGTTTTTACTCCGGTGTGGGGAGATAGTTCCAAAAACAGAGAATCCAGCCCATGGGCGTTTTGCCAAATGCTGGAAGTTAAACAATAGTTTCACACAGGCAATAATCTTCAGGTTGTTTCCTGAAGGATCTCTCTCTCAAAACAGTTTCTCCAAAAAATCTCCATACAGAAAGTATTTCTGTGTTAGGTAACTGTATTTAAAAGTGGATTTTGACCTGAGGTGGGTTTTGCTTGATTGGAGATAAAAAGATAGCAATTAGAAGTTAAAGTGCTTCACTTCATTGTTTTAAAAAAAAAAGTTTTATAAACTTTGAGTATTCAATTCTTTTTTTTCCAATTAAGGGGCAATTCATCTAACCTGCATATCTTTTGGGTTGTGGGCGCGAAACCTATGC
The DNA here is from genome assembly GCF_047496885.1 of Scyliorhinus torazame. Classification (NCBI taxonomy): domain Eukaryota; kingdom Metazoa; phylum Chordata; class Chondrichthyes; order Carcharhiniformes; family Scyliorhinidae; genus Scyliorhinus; species Scyliorhinus torazame. Next base: position 282,038,754 of record NC_092713.1, on the reverse strand, counting down.
AGACATGGGGAGAATGTGCAAACTCCACACAGACAGTGACCCAGGGCCGTGATTCGAACCCGGTCCTCAGCGCCGCAGTCCCAGTGCTAACCACTGCGTCACATAGAACATAGAACATAGAACAATACAGCGCAGTACAGGCCCTTCGGCCCACGATGTTGCACCGAAACAAAAGCCATCTAACCTACACTATGCCATTATCATCCATATGTTTATCCAATAAACTTTTAAATGCCCTCAATGTTGACGAGTTCACTACTGTAGCAGGTAGGGCATTCCACGGCCTCACTACTCTTTGTGTAAAGAACCTACCTCTGACCTCTGTCCTATATCTATTACCCCTCAGTTTAAAGTTATGTCCCCTCGTGCCAGCCATTTCCATCCGCGGGAGAAGGCTCTCACTGTCCACCCTATCCAACCCCCTGATCATTTTGTATGCCTCTATTAAGTCTCCTCTTAACCTTCTTCTCTCCAACGAAAACAACCTCAAGTCCATCAGCCTTTCCTCATAAGATTTTCCCTCCATACCAGGCAACATCCTGGTAAATCTCCTCTGCACCCGTTCCAAAGCCTCCACGTCCTTCCTATAATGCGGTGACCAGAACTGTACGCAATACTCCAAATGCGGCCGTACCAGAGTTCTGTACAGCTGCAACATGACCTCCCGACTCCGGAACTCAATCCCTCTACCAATAAAGGCCAACACTCCATAGGCCTTCTTCACAACCCTATCAACCTGGGTGGCAACTTTCAGGGATCTATGTACATGGACACCTAGATCCCTCTGCTCATCCACACTTTCAAGAACTTTACCATTAGCCAAATATTCCGCATTCCTGTTATTCCTTCCAAAGTGAATCACCTCACACTTCTCTACATTAAACTCCATTTGCCACCTCTCAGCCCAGCTCTGCAGCTTATCTATATCCCTCTGTAACCTGCTACATCCTTCCACACTATCGACAACACCACCGACTTTAGTATCGTCTGCAAATTTACTCACCCACCCTTCTGCGCCTTCCTCTAGGTCATTGATAAAAATGACAAACAGCAACGGCCCCAGAACAGATCCTTGTGGTACTCCACTTGTGACTGTACTCCATTCTGAACATTTCCCATCAACCACCACCCTCTGTCTTCTTTCAGCTAGCCAATTTCTGATCCACATCTCTAAATCACCCTCAATCCCCAGCCTCCGTATTTTCTGCAATAGCCTACCGTGGGGAACCTTATCAAACGCTTTGCTGAAATCCATATACACCACATCAACTGCTCTACCCTCATCTACCTGTTCAGTCACCTTCTCAAAGAACTCAATAAGGTTTGTGAGGCATGACCTACCCTTCACAAAGCCATGCTGACTATCCCTGATCATATTATTCCTATCTAGATGATTATAAATCTTGTCTCTTATAATCCCCTCCAAGACTTTACCCACTACAGACGTGAGGCTCACCGGTCTATAGTTGCCGGGGTTGTCTCTGCTCCCCTTTTTGAACAAAGGGACCACATTTGCTGTCCTCCAGTCTTCTGGCACTATTCCTGTAGCCAATGATGACATAAAAAAATCAATGCCAAAGGTCCAGCAATCTCTTCCCTGGCCTCCCAGAGAATCCTAGGATAAATCCCATCAGGTCCCGGGGACTTATCTATTTTCAGCCTGTCCAGAATTGCCAATACCTCTTCCCTACGTACCTCAATGCCATCTATTCTATTAGCCTGGGGCTCAGCATTCTCCTCCACAACATTATCTTTTTCCTGAGTGAATACTGACGAAAAATATTCATTTAGTGTCTCGCCTATCTCTTCAGACTCCACACACAATTTCCCATCCCTGTCCTTGACTGGTCCTACTCTTTCCCTAGTCATTTGCTTATATCTGACATACCTATAGAAAGCTTTTGGGTTTTCCTTGATCCTTCCTGCCAAATACTTCTCATGTCCCCTCCTTGCTCGTCTTAGCTCTCTCTTTAGATCCTTCCTCGCTACCTTGTAACTATCCATCGCCCCAACTGAAACTTCACACCTCATCTTCACATAGGCCTCCTTCTTCCTCTTAACAAGAGATTCCACTTCCTTGGTAAACCACGGTTCCCTCGCTCGACGCCTTCCTCCCTGCCTGACCGGTACATACTTATCAAGAACACGCAGTAGCTGATCCTTGAACAAGCCCCACTTATCCAGTGTGCCCAACACTTGCAGCCTACTTCTCCACCTTATCCCCCCCAAGTCACGTCTAATGGCATCATAATTGCCCTTCCCCCAGCTACATGCCGCCCTTTCATTTTATTGTTAAGCATTGTTTAACTAGTAAATGTAAGCTATTTCTTATATGATATTCAAGTTAGTTTAATACTGTGTTGATAATAAAAGTTTGTTTTAATACACCATATCCCTACTTGTGCATGGAGTCACTCCTGGAGCAAAGTGTCCTTTCCTCACATTCTTATAAATTAAATTAAATATTGGGGTTTCGGTCCGGTATCCTGGTAAATGTTGGATCTGGTCTGGGATTGTAATAGCTATTATTGAACTAACTTTATTCACACCTCCCAGAAAAGAGGGTAACATAACAAAATACTCAGATCTTGTAACACGCTACAAGCATCATGACCAAATAGTGACAGAAGAATTCCCATTGATAATATTTACATTTCAGGTTTCAAATAAATGTTTTCCCTTTGCTAGTTTAACAAAAGATTGTGCCTATAGTTGCCATCAGCAGTTTCTAACGCTAACACTAACCCATAACACTAATGCAAACCTTGAAACTTGGCCCTAATCCTGACACAACAAAACCCCTAAAGTTAACACCAACTCCTAAATCTAATTCCAATTCTTAAACCATTACTATTGGGGTTGGATAAATAGGTTGCCTTTTAACCAAAACAGAGCAAAATCATCTCAAATCCAGGGTGGGATTCTTCCTCTGCATTCAGATGGCGCACCTTCCTCTATTCCTGGGGTTTGCGCCAGGCTCCAAAACGATCGTGATGCTCCCGACACATGATGCCCGATGCGATCTGATTCACACCCTCATTGAGCGTGAACCATACTTGCATATTTAAATAAGTTTTAAAACTGATTGAAAATGCAAATCCCGTTCGAGGCTGGATTCTCCCGATTCCTGGGATTCATCAGCCCCACCGTGAGGCCTGTATGAATCAGTACTGGTTTTCAAAAATGGGCACACTGGAGCACCAAGGGCACTGCCATGGGGTGTGGCCTGAGAGGGCCATGGCCATGAAAGGGGGGGGGGGGGGTGAAACGGGGAGGTGCAAAGGGGTGCATGATGGTTGGGTGTGTGAAAGGGGGTATGAAGAGTGGGTATGATGGGTGGGTCTGAGGTGGGGTATGAAAAGTGGAGCCTGAACTGGAGTGGGGAGGTTGAAAGGATTGGGGGGGGGGGGGGGGGGTGAGGTGCTGTAAGCTGAAGTAGACCGAAAGTTGGGGGATCCTCAGCGACCCCATAGCAGGGTCTGCTCACTTACGGGGTGGGGCAGGCTATGTTGACGAAGATGGATGGGGTGGAGCCGGTTCACCCTCATTCCTGGGTGTTGTGGGGGAGGGGGTGATGCAGATATTTAGTGATGGGGAGGTGGGGGATGTTGCCCCTCTGGGGTTGAGGGTGTTGCCCACGACTGCAGGGGGTGGGAGCTCACGGTGTCCGTGGGTGGGGTGTGTGGGAGACCTTCAACTTAACTTTGAGATCTGGGCAACCTTTAAAATGGGTGCGCCAGCCTTGCTGGCGTCGTTAGTTCCCCACTCCAGAAAAAAACTCTGTGTGGGATATTTCAGTGAGAATCTCCTCAAGCTCCAAAAACAAAATTACTAAGTGTGGGTGAATTACGATCTGGATCGCGCCCATATGCCTGGCAGAATTCCCAACCGAAATGAAATGGGGTAATTTTTTTGGGAGAATTTCACCCCCAGTCTTTGAGCCAACCCCATCAAGCAAATGGAGTTTGATGCAGTTTGTTGGATGCTGAGGCCCAGGATATTGCCAAGGGTTGGTCAGAACCTTCAGGCTTGTTGCTTAGTGACGGTCCCGGTGCATTTCGGGAATTACTAAGATGGCGACGCCTATGCACAGACTGATCGCTCGCAGGCAAGCGTGAGTATTCAACTCTCAGAAACGGGTTGTTTTCCCTTGAGGGGCACTTTAGCGAGACAGAAATGATTGCTTTCGATGCTGTGGGTGAGAGGTAGGTAACGTCCTGGAAGGCGAGGCGCGCGGGGGCAGGGGCAGGTAGGTCCCATCTTTTGCCCAGGGCCTCAGTGATGCTCCAGCCACAAACCGCAGATGTTTCCTATTTGAAATGGAGAGTGACTCAATTCCACACACAGCGAGGAAAGACGCCGAGGACCTCATTTCGGGGAGGACCGTCGTAGTGAAGGAGATTTCAGGGGCGAAATCGGTCCTCCCAAAACGTTAAGACACTGACCAACTCGCTTGAATCTGAATTAGCATTAAGTGTACGGTGCGTCAGTAAACTGCATTTTAACCCCCCATAAGTTTCACTCAAAATGAGTGCTGATCATTTTTTCTGCCTCCACCCCCTTTTTTTTAAAGCGGGTTTCAATTCGTTTGTAACATATTTTACGTTTACATGTCGGAAATAAGCCAACGCTCTCCACAAAACTTGCAGGCAGTCAAAAACAAACCAGGAGGGCGAGGGGCTGCCAACAATCACTGCCCTTTTATTCTGCTCCAGCTGCTTCAACTCTTGCACAGTATTTCCCCCTCTCTTTAGCTCTGAAACAAACTAGGACCGTTTAGATGGGCTGCATTTGGGGGGGGGGGGGGTTACTATTTTCTTTAAACTGTCTGGTTCCTCTGCTCAAATTCCCAGTGTGATTGTTGGTTAGTTATGGAAGCAACTAGGGCAGCACGGTGACGCAGTGGTTAGCATTGCTGCGTTACATAGCCGAGATCCCAGGTTCGATCCCGGCTCGGGGTCACTGTCCGTGTGGAGTTTGCCACACTCTCCCCATGTTTGTGTGGGTTTCGCCCCCACAACCCAAAGATGTGCAGGATAGGTGGATTAGCCACGCTAAATTGCCCCTTAATTGGAAAAAATGAATTGGATACTCTTTAAAAAAAAAATTTTAAAAAATTTTTAAAGTTATGATTATTGTTAAGTTGTAAGTAATTGTTTTAGATTGTTTGTAAAAATCACAACAGATGAGGATGATCAGCTTAGTTTCATCCAGTCAAATGTAGCCCACTTTATTGCCATTGAAGCGTGTAATGTTTTCTTAAGCATTTCCAGGGTTTCTTTTGCCTCCACAGTGGCGTTGGGATGGCTATTCCATGTATGCATAGAAAGGTTACAACCATTTAACTCGTCCAGTCCATGCCGGCACTGTGTGAAAAATAATTTCTCATCAGTGTTAAATTTATCTTCCAATTTGACTTGTGTTCCCTTGTATCTTAAAGTAATATTCTGATTACACCTTTTCCAAACCCTTGATTATCTTGTATATTTCAAGATCATCTTTCAAGTACTTCCTCTGCAGGATATAATGCCCAGGTTTCTCCCAGCCATTCATCAACCATTCTATTTGTCACTTGCACCTACTATGACACATGTATTCTAACAAGTACCTGTTGCTTTCTATCCTTCAGCCAATCTCTTATTGATTCTGAATATTTACCCTTGACCTCCCTCGTTTTCAGCTCAATTTTAGGTGACGCTTTGTAAAATGCCATTTGAAATCCCACATTATAGAATTTCCACAGTCCACTTGAAGTTGTCAATTCCTCCGAGTAATTGATGAACTTGATCAGGCAGGATCTTCCCTTTCCAGCCCAATGCTGTATTTTCTTTACTAGATTATTTTTTTAACAAATTGATTCCATTATTTTGAACCAAATTCAAGGAAGAAGTTGATGGTTGGAGTACAGTAACTTGCATCTATAGAATGTGTTGAGTGTAGAAAGGCATCCCAAGGCACTTCACAAGCATGAGCTAAAATTAGATTGAGAGTCAAAGCAAGAGATACTTGTAGAGATGTTCCTCCAGCAAAAAAATAGTTATAAGGGGAACCAGGAGAAGGCAGTCCCCCTGATTTTGAACAAAGGTAAAGCATTGGAGGAGGATTCTGTGGTCACCTAGAGAGGATGAAGGAAGCAGAATAACACATTGCTGTCACAGTTGCCCGTGACTTTGATTAGGGTTGTTTTGGTGGTATAAAGCTGATTGGAAAGATTCAAGGGATTGTTGGAGAGATCAGCATATATCTGGGAAATTTCAACTTTTCAAAAGATTTGAGAACAAGAAGGGAGGTTTCTCCATAGAATCCATTTGGCCCATCGCATCTGCACCGACCCTCCGAAAGAGCACTTTTACCTAAGTCCACTCCCCTGCCCTATCCTCGTGTATTGACCATGGCCAATTCACCTAACCTGCACATCTTTGGACTGTGGGAGAAAATCAGAGCACCCAGAGAAAACCCATGCAGACACGGCGAGAACTTACAAACTCCACACAGTCACCCCAAGGCCGGAATCGTTCCCGGGTCTCTGGCGCTGTGAGGCAGTAGGGCTAACCATTGTGCTACCATGCCATTTACAACTACAGATGAGTGAGTGTAATGTAATAGGGCTAAGAAAGCAAGAGAGGCGTCTCGGGATGAGCTGAATGAACTTTCAAATTCATTTGACTCATGTTCCAAAAGTAACATTTTAGTGTTACTAAAATTAAGTGAACAAGCCCAAAGAGCCTTGAAGTTGTGTAAAAATATGTTATTTTGAATAAACTGTCTTTGCTGCTTACTGCAGTAATCATGCTGTGTTAAAAAGTTGACTTTTTTTACAAGACGGAATTTTCTTTCCCTGCCCCCAGCCCCCCAAACCAGCCAAAAAAATGTGGATGATTAATCTCTGTGAAAATAAGAGTTACGGATGACCTCTATGAAATGTTTAACTTCTCTGACCATCATATATGCTTCAATAAATTAATTGGAAGCTGTAAATTACACGTGCCAGTATCTCTTGGAACAAGCGTAGGATAAATTTAATAGCAAGAAGGAAATATAGATCTGTTTTTTTAGCTATCTTTACAAGTGATCACTGCTATATGAGAGGACATTGGGAAAATTGGTTATTCCACATCAGGCTGCCTTTCTCCTTTCTCTCTTTAAATATAATGTATTTTTTATGATGCTTTTATGGGGTGAGTGCAAAATATTCTTGTTAAAGTGAATTTTAATTTACTCCAAGGAATTCTGTATTATTTCTAACTTTGCACTTTGTTCAATGGCAAGGCTATTCAGGTGAACCGCGTGGATTAATTTCAATGAAGCAAATGCATTAGAAAGGTGTTTTACAGCATTGATGTGCAGTCTGTTATTTTGCAATTGTGAACAGATTGTTGGCATCAAGTATCTTTTCATTGCCCTTGATAACTACCTGCACGCAAGCAAACATAATCACAAGCTAAACATTCTCCCGCCACCCCCCCCCCCAAAAAAAATGTCAGTATTAGCTTTGTTATTCCAGTTGAGATTCATGATTATTAGCTATCTCTAAAAAGAGATGGGGTTATATTTAACCGTCACTTTGAAAATTAAAAAATATTTCAGTGTTAACTAAGTGTAAATTATTCAGTTGCGAAGTATATGAATTTCTTTATTGATAAAATTTATTAAATCTGTTAAATTAATCAGTTGAATGTTGTGTTTGCTGTGCCACCCCTGAAATGACTATAAATGTGGCAAATAATACATTCTGGTTTCTGTATTTTAGGGAAGCTAATAAACAGCATGTTCGATGTCAGAAATGTTTAGAATTTGGCCACTGGACCTACGAGTGCACTGGAAAACGGAAGTATCTACATAGACCCTCAAGGACAGTGCAGTTAAAGAAGACTTTGAAAGAAAAACAAAACAAACTAGCATTGTCACCAAGGTAAGTGTGGTTTCATATTAAAACCTGCTTTAATAGCTCATGCACTATATTATAATAATTAATAATCTTTTTATTGTCACAAGTAGGCTTACATTAACACTGCAATGAAGTTATTGGGAAAAGCCCCTAGTCGCCACATTCTGGCTCCTGTTCGGGTACAGGAGGGAGAATTCAGAATTCTCAGCTGGTATGGGAATTGAACCCACGCCGCTGGCCTTGTTCTGCACCACAAACCAGCTGTCTATCCCACTGAGCTCCAGCCCCATTGTGTAGGGCAGTGGGGCAGAAAGGTCCTGGTTTGGTCCCTAGTCAGATACATAAGAAATAGGAGCAGGAGAGGATCTTATTCCCCCGCCTGGTCTGCTCCGCTATTCACTATGATTGATCATGGCTGGACTTGGGTTTCATCTCCACTTTCCCACCTGTTCCCCTTATCCCTTGATCCTCTGAGAGATCTCAAATCTGTCCATCTCAGCCTTAAAAATATTCAATTATGCCACTTTCATAACCCATTGAGTGAAGAAATATCTCCTCATCTCAGTCTTAAAAGCTTTGCCCCTAATCCTAAGACTGTGCTCCATTGTTCTAGATCCCCAGCCAGGCAAAACAATCTCTCAGTATCTACCCTGTAAAGCCCCTCCATAATCTTGAATGTTTCAAAAACATTACATCTCATTCTTCTACATTCCAGAGAAAATAGACCCAATATACAATGCCTCTCATCATGAGTTAACCCTCTCATCCCAGGGACCAACCAAGTGAACCTTTGCTGTACTGCTTCCACTGTAATATATCCTCCCCTAAGTTTGGAGACCAAATTAAATACGTTGGGTGGGATTCTCCATTAGCTGACAGTGAAATCGGAAAACGCGTTTGGGCGGAGAATCGGTTCTGACACCAAAATCACGGCAGGCGCCCATTTGATGCTAAATCACAATTCTCCATCACCTCGACAGCGGTGTCAATGCGTTCCATAAGCACGTACAGTAGACAGCATTTGCATCATATTAGCGGGCCCGACCCGGTATTCTCTGGGGCCTCCGCGATTCTCCGCCTCCCGATGGGCCGAGTTCCCGACAGCGTGGTTTAAAATGCCGACTGCTGAGGGAGAGAGAGGGGGTGGTGACTGCTGAGGGAGACAGAGGGGAACCAACATCGGCATAGTTTGCTGACAGTTGTGCCGCTCACCGGGGGGGCTTCTGCCAGGGCCAGGCGGAGTAGTGGGGGGTGGCCAGGAAGTGGACTGTGGGGTTGGGGTGGATTGATTGATTGATTTATTAATTGTCACATGTACCGAAGTACAGTGAAACGCATTTTTCTGCAGCCAGTACAGTACATACACAGTAGATAAATAGAATAATCGACAAAGTACATCGACAAATAGTGATTGGTTACAGTACGGAACAAGGGACAAACAAAGCAAATACATGAGCAAGAGCAGCATAGGGCGTCGTGAATAGTGTTTTTACAGGGAACAGATCCGTCTGAGAGAGAGTCTAGTAGCTGTGGGAAGAAGCTATTCCTATGTTTGGATGTGCGGGTCTTCATACTTCTGTATTTTCGGCCTGATGGAAGGGCCTGGAAGAGGGCAAAGCCTGGTTGGGAGGGGTCTCTGACAATGCTGTCTGCCTTCCTGAGGCAGCGGGAGGCGTAGATAGAATCAGTGGGAGGGTGGCAAGCTTGTGTGATGCGTTGGGCTGAGTTTCTTGCGATCTTGGGCCAAGCAGTTGCCATACCAAGCTGTGATGCAGCCGGATAGGATGCTCTCAATGGCACATTTGTAGACGTTTGTGAGAGTCGATGCAGACGTGCCGAATTTCTTTAGGCAGGCACAGAACACCATTACTGCAGCCAGCAAGGCAGCCATGCAGCTGCACACACCGCTAACAGCCCACTTTGAACTTAGTGCCACACGTCGTATAGTTGTCCCCCCAGAGTTGTCCCCTCTGGCTCCAGCCAACCCATCAGCTCTATGGGCCTGCTCTAGCACAACCAGTGCCATCCTTTTGGCTGGGATAAGTATGTGTGGAGAGTGTAATGTATATGTGCGGCTCCAGCTTGTCAGCGTCCCGAGTGTTAATCATGGACTCTGCGAATTCCGCACCATTTTTCATTGAAATCGATTGTGTTCCATGTGGCACCGGTGCTAGCCCCTTAATAGTACCGGAATCAGTCCAGGTGCGGCACCAGTTTTTCTGTCGTGAAAGTCCACAAATTCTGCATTGACGTCAACACGGTCACAGAAACGGAGAATCTTGCCCCATCCCATATTCTAGATGTGGTCTCACCAAAGCCCTATACAATCGTAGCAAACCTTCTTTAGTGTTGGACTCCAATCCTCTCGCAGTAAAAGCCGGCACACCATTTGCTTTCCTAATTGCTTGCTGTACTTGCGTGCTGACATTTTGTGTTCCTTCTCTCATTGAACATCAATATTTACAAGTTTCACATCTTTTTTTTTTAAATCTACTTTTCTATTCTTGCAATTTAAGTGGTTAACCTCACACTTCCCCACATTATACACCATCTGCCACCTTGTTGCCCATTCATTTAACTTGTCCAGATCTCTTTGCTGCTTCTTTGTGCCCTCCTCAAAGTTTACAATCCTACCTAACTTTACATAATCAGCAAACTTTGATACATTATTCTCTGTAGATTATAAATAGCTGAGGCCCAGCACTGATCCTTGAGGCACTCCATGAGTCACAGCCTGCCAACTTGAAAATTTATAGAGTCATTGGGTTTTACAGCCCATTGTGTCAGCACCGGGCATCAAGCACTTAACTGTTCTAATCCCATTTTCCAGCACTTGACCCATAGCCTTGTATGCTGTGGGGTTTCAAGTGCTCATCTGAATGCTTCTTAAATGTTGTATGGGTACCGACTCTACCATCCTTTCAGGCAGAAAATAGGGCACAAAGAAATGGAGGCAAGTTAAGTGAGTGGACAACAAGCTGGCAAATGGTGTATAATGGGGAGGGGGAGAAGTGTGAGGTTACTCACTTTGGTTGTAGTAGAAGAGTGGAATTTTAAAAAAAAATCTCTGCTCTCTGCTTCTTGTCCATTACCCACTCTTCTATCCATGCTAATATATCACACCAATTCTCTGAACCTTAACTTCGGGCACGATCGGAGGAGGTAGTGGAAGCAGGGACGATAGGGACATTTAAGGGGCATCTTGACAAATATATGAATAGGATGGGAATAGAAGGGTACGGACCCAGGAAGTGTAGAAGATTGTAGTTTAGTCGGGCAGTATGGTCGGCACGGGCTTGGAGGGCCGAAGGGCCTGTTCCTGTGCTGTACATTTCTTTGTTCTTTGTTCTTTGTTTGATTTAACACGTCAAAAATAGAGTCCCGTTTCGGCTACATTTAACGGGGTGTTTCTCGGCCCCTACAACTCCAAGCAAGACCCCTATTTAACGGCACTTTGCTGTTTTTTCTGGCCTCAGCGAGGAACGCCCTGCCGAGGCCACACTTACACAGCCACCGAAGGCGGGTTCCAAATCGCGACATCTCACAAACGTCCATTGAACCTCGCGAAAGATTTTCGTGAATCTCGCACGAGGCCTCGTGAGATTCAATGGCCTCGTCGCATCACCAGGTCGGGCGTGGTGGGTCGTTAAATCGTGCGCCATGTATAATTAACCTTTTGTGTGGCATCTTATCAAATACCTTTTGGGAATCCCACGTATACTACATCCACTGGTTTCACTTTATCTACCCTGCTAGTTACATCTTCAATAAATATGTTAAACAGGATTCCCTTTCCTAAAACCACACTATGCTTTTTTAAGTTAATTATTCAAAATACCGTAATAGATTCCAATACTTTCTTTAAGAATTCCACAGCTTCACTACCCTTTGAGAGGAGAAATTCCTCTTTTTTTAAACGGGGACCCCTTATTCTGAGATTATGCCCTCTGGTCCTAGACTGTCCGACAAGGGGAAAACAACTCTCAGCATCTACCCTGCCAAACCGCCTGAGAATCCTATATGTCTCAATAAGGTTGCCTCTCATTTTTCTAAACTTCGGTCAGTGCTGTCCCAACCTACTTAAACCTCTCCTCATAAGAAAATCCCTCCATACCCAGGATCAACCTAGTGAATCTTCTCTGGACTGCCTCCAATGCCAATATATCTTTCCAGACTACCTTTGCCAATTTGATTGGTCGAGTCAGTGTAACTCTCTACTTGTGCAGAGTGATCACCAAGATAATAGTAGAGAGGCTGTAAGTTAATTTTGTCTCCCCAACTAAGGAGGGGCGAAAGTGAACTAAGATTACCATTTCTGATCGTTATCAAGTTAGCTTTGCTGGAAACTGTGAATGTGCAGACATGGGTTCGGCTATGAGTTTCTTTGTAGGCTCAGATACGCAGTATGCATTAGAAAGTTATAGGTTGACAGAGAGCCGTCCAACAGTAAAGATCACCATCATTTCAGGAGTGAGTGGGAAAAAGAAAAAGCCATTGAGTTTATGTGCCGTGCTGAGGAGCCTCAAATTTTCTTGGTGTCCAGGGCCCAAGAATTCGTAATGCATCCCTGCTTTAAATATTGTGGTCTCTTTCAATAAAAGGCCATCTTAAGTTTGTCCTTCTTTGCTTGTACTCAAATCGACTATCTTAAAATTGACTTCTGAATTTTATTTTATGTGGCCTGTCTTGAGGTAATTTTCAAAATAAATTTGGGGGTTGGGGAGGAGGATATCTTCCAAAAATACAAATTTGTGTAGTCACCACAAGTCTCAACTTTGATATGTTAAAGTAACAACTTTGCCTCACAGTTTACAGTAAAATGTCACGGTTGTGTCCGTCATTAGACAAGATATATAATGTTTAATATTGCAATCTTCAACTAAAACAGTTACTTGTTTTAACTTCCAACAGTGGACAAGGAATTACAGAAAACAAGATGAAGAAGAAAAGGTAACCACCAGAGAACTGCAAGCTTATCACAATTCTTCCATTATTAACCCACAGTACAAAAAGTATCTTTGCAGTCCGGACCACAGAGTACTTATCCCAAAATATCCCTTCGCCTGCCCACTCTGTCGGTACTTCTCAACATTCCCCAATCTCTCCAGTACCAATACGACTGCCAGCTCTTTCTTCCTATTCCAGTTCCAAAAGGTCACTGCACATTTTAGTGCAGGAATTGTTCCAAAACTGGGAATTCACATCCAGAATAGGCATAGACTTTTTCTCTTCCCTTTTCCCAATTATGTAACAAGTGATTGTAATATTGTGAATTCCGGGAGAATCTGTGTCAACTGATTCTTTTTCTTCCCCCACCAATGCCACTTCCTACCTTCTGTTATTTGCAGTAATTCAATACCACTGCATACTAAGGCAGGGGGAGGAGCCTGAAGCCACACTACAGCCAGGAAAGTACCAATGTGTAATTAAAGGAAGGAACAATGGTGTCAACATGAAATAGTAAGAACAATGTCAGTGCTAAATGCCAATTTGGGAGGAGGGTATGGGGGAGAAGAGTGTCAACTTGGTAAGTAAGTACAGAATTAGGATAAGAACTAGGTTCGGGAGGTTTTCCTTCTAGAGGAATAAATTGCCAGCTTGTAGAGAGTTCAAATTCAGCCCAAACATTCAGAAGGGAGCTGGTTGAGTTCCAAGTTAAGATTAAAAGTACTGTACAAGAGGTAGATAAAATGTTAGGTGATGTGCCTCATTGTCAGTGGTCTTGTGGAACTTGTTTTGATCATCTTCAGGGTTTGAAGTGGTATTTCTCTAAATTATCTTTCTCTAAATTATTTTTTGCCTTTTTTTTCTGGGCTGATGGTAAACCATTGCATTATGACTCTTGTGGAACAGGTATGCGATCGTATGGCCTCGTCGAGCACAACGAGGGACACAAGGCCGTTAGTCTCGTGAGATTTGCAATGCTCGGGACGTCTCGCGAGATCTAATGAGATCTGGATCTCGCCCTCACTGACGGCACCCAGATTTGCACAATTAAGTGAGCAGGTAGCCTCGGGTAAATATGTCTGTGCCGCAGTCTCCTAAGGCTCGGGATCGAATGTCCATGCCTGGGAGGCCTCGCCCTAGCGCCGATGGGCACTGGTCCACATAAATGTGCACCTGGGCGTGACTCCCACGCCATCTGGCCCCTAGGAGCTTTGGGCAAGGTGGCACCCTGGCAGTGCCACCCAGGCAGCGCCACATTGGCACTTCCAGACTGGTAGTGTCCAGGTGCCTGGGTAGCAGGTTACTGGTGCCGGGGATCAGGCCTGGGGTTGTCCTGTCCTTATGAGGTGGGGTCAGGGGGGCTCGAGGACCCCCTGACAAGTAGGTTGGGGCATTGTGGAGGTCCAGAGGCTGCATTGAGGCAGCATTCATCAGTGCAGGAAATTAAGGTTAGTACTGCCCCGGCGGGGTGTTCCTTGCTGCGGCCAGACAAAATAATCCCGTTTGATAGCGGGGTCGATGTCAGCGCTGTTGGCACCAAGAAACACCCCGCTAAGCACGCCCAAAACGTAAATCTGTTTTTTTCCCCATTAAGTCAAGCCCCAAATTTTTTAATTTGTTCACAGGATGTGGTGTTCTGTCTGTCAGTTGCATATGTTTGTGTTAAATATTATCCTGATGCCAGCAAAACTTTGAAATAGAATCACTGGAATTAATCACAACAGGCCAACACCAGAGTGAAACATTTTCACATTTTGAATGTTGAAAATAAAACAGTAGATGAAGAAAATTGATCTCCAATAAAATGGTGAAAAGAAACTGTGAATTGGAAATAAAAACAGAAAATGCTGGACATATAGTGGCCATTGTATTGAGAAAAGATGATTTTTAAACATTTTCATTCATGGTATGTGGGTGTTGCTGGCTGGTCAGTATTTATTGCTCATCCTTAATTGCCCTTGAACTGAGTGGCTCACCAAGCCATTTCAGAGGGCATTTAAGAGGCAATATGTATGCCAAGGACATTAGCGAACTAGGTGGGTTTTTACGACCATTGACAATGGTTTCTTAATCATTATTAGACTTTTAATTCCAGATTTTTATTGAATTCAAGTTTCACCATCTGCCGTGGTAGGATTCAAACCCAGGTCCCCAGAGCATTGCCCTGAATTACGAGTGCAGTGACAATACCACTATGACACCGCCTCCCCCTAATTTCTGCCTTATAAATACCAAAAGTGTATGTGAATTATCCATGAACAGAAGTGCCTTTTTATCTTTCCGTTATCTTTTCTCATTACTAATCCTGACCAATGAACAAAATTACCATGTTGTGCCGTATTTATATATCAATTATGTTTTTTCTTGCCTTTCTTGCACTCAAATGAAACCTAAATAACACCGAGCACAAGAACTGTGCAAGTTCAGATAGATAGAATTCATTGATGTAGGTATTGTTTGGTACTAACATCAAACCAGTAGTTTATCAGATGACGTAGGAGGCCAGATGATGATTACAGAGTATTTTATAGAGAGCATATTGCACAATGGCACATTGCACAACGACACAATGTTCAAGAAGGGCAGCATGGTAGCACAGTGGTTAGCACAGTTTCTTCACAGATCCAGGATCCCAGGTTCAATTCCCAGCTTGGGTGGTTGTCTGTGCGGAGTCTGCACGTTTTCTCCGTGTCTGCATGGGTTTCCTCCGGGTGCTCCAGTTTGCACCCACAGTCCAAAGATGCGCGGGTTAGGTGGATTGGCCATGATAAATTGCTCTTCGTGTCTAAAGAAGATTTGGTGGGTTTGCTAGGTTATGGGGATAGGGCGGAGGTGTGGGCTTAATTAGGGTGCCCTTTCCTAGGGCTGGTGCAGCATCGATGGGCTGAATGGCCTCCTTCTGCACTGTAAATTCTATGATTCTATAAGGCTTCATGGCCAATTTGGACACAGAATAATCCCACAAATGACAATTAGTTTTTAAAAAACAGATGATCTGTATTTGGTGGGCAGTGCTGGAGGGACCAAATGTTGACAGGACACTGGAGAACTCTTTTTCAAAATGTAGTGTACATTAAATTGTGGTCAAGTAACTTCAGAGATATATGCAACTCTTGGATTGTGGACACCCGTGTTGAACTTTATAGTCAACAGAATATGCAGTTATCTGTTGAAGTGATAGAATTTTCCTATATCTAGCAATGTGAAGTTTTGATTTTCTTTTTCAGAAATCAAAAATTGAGATATTTGTAATCATAGAATCATAGAATTTACAGTGCAGAAGGAGGCCATTCGGCCCATCGAGTCTGCACCGGCTCTTGGAAAGAGCACCCCACCCAAGGTCCACACCTCCACCCTATCCCCATAACCCAGTAACCCCACCCAACACGAAGGGCAATTTTGGACACTATGGGCAATTTTAGCATGGCCAATCCACCTAACCCGCACATCTTTGGACTGTGGGAGGAAACCGGAGCACCCGGAGGAAACCCACGCACACACGGGGAGGATGTGCAGACTCCGCACAGACAGTGACCCAAGCCAGAATCGAACCTGGGACCCTGGAGCTGTGAAGCATTTGTGCTATCCACGATGCTACCGTGCTGCCCCGTGTAATATTTAGGACTTGATTTTCTTTTGCAAGCTGTGCTTCTTAATTCCCCACATCTCTAGGGTGGGGATTTTGAGTTATTTTGCTTGCACATGCAAAAATGAAAGGACTTTTAACCAGTCTTAAACATGGTTTGTTTTGGAAACAAATAAAATTTATCTGCAAACTAATGGATAAGAAAATCGTTAACTAATGCACAGACACACTATGATCTACACACATAAAAAGTATGTTGTCTTGAACAATATGCTGTAAATACTTGTATTGTATTGACTTCGGGAATTTTACACGACATGCAATGTTTACATTGGTTGTAAAACAAGAAAAGTAGTTAACTGCCCTGTATATTTACTTTTTACTTCAAGGCCTCAAAGTGTTAGTAGCAGCAGTAGTGGCACTTCTTCCACTGATTCATCTTCAGACAGCGAAACATCATCAAATTCCTCCACATCAGAAAGCAGCAGCAGTGATGATGAGAGTTCATCGACTGACAGTTCCTCATCTTCCTCAACATCATCATCCAGTGAAACATCGTCTTCTGATTCAGATTCTGACTCTAGTTCCAGTAGTAGTATTAGCAGCTCTGATGAAGAGCCACCAAAAAAGAGGAGAAAATCGTGACAGTATTCCCTTTTGAATTGTGGCAATTTCATACCAACATTTTTTTCCCGTTAAAAGCAGTAGATGTATTCCTTTTATGGTAATTAAAACCAGAAACTAACTTTCCATGCTCTGAATCAGTGAAGACAAACTATGGATCAGATATGCAGTACATATTTAATATTTGTCTGCAAATTTGATAGTTGTCTTTTTCCTTTAAAGTATATTTTCTTCTACAGTGCAGACTGCATTCCTATTCTCTGAATTCTAGTAAATATGAGTGGGGGAAACATGCAGACACCAAAGTAGTCGAAGTACCCGGAATATAAGAAATAAACCTCTGGGCTGTAGAATAGAACTTTACAGTGCAGGAATTATGCCATACAGGTGACAGTATACTGTAGCAGCTCTGAAAAAGCTATTCACTTAGTCCTTTAACCTTCCCTTTCTAATTGCTCTTCTATTTATCTTTAAAATGTACTTATGGTTTGTCCTTCCACTTTTTGTTTGTTTTCCATATCTTATTAAATGTGTGGATATATATTTAAAAACCACCTAACCTCTCTTATTTTAGTGGTGAGCTTCAAATTATGTTGACCCGTTGTCCAGTGGATTTTTATTACCTTATCAAAACAACCCAAATATCAAACAGAGCTATTGTATTTCTTCTTAACCTGGCCATTGAAATTTTTCCTAACTTGGGGAAGATGTTCACAGGAAGATAAGGCAACAACAATGTTTAACCTGTACACGACCTGTTCTTTTTCTCTTTCTTTCCAAATCACAAAATTATTCTTGTGCGCAAAAGACTCTTGTCTCCCTTTTTATGTTTATTTGAAACAGTAAGTTCATTCAACTAAATAGAGATTAGGTAGTTTCGTCAACAGATTGCTGTGATTTTGAACTGGAGTCAGTACACCTTTTTTGTAAAATTAGCCAGAAAGATTTAAAAAATGACTCTGGAAATATTTTCAGTTGGCATGAGAGAATCAAGTACGTGTGGCCGAGTGGGGTACAGAAGAGGAAAGATTGAAAATCATCTACATTCAAAGAGAAACAACTTCATTTTAATTTACAAATAAATAATCAGTCAGGCCTTTGACCACATAATGGCCGCTGAATGTTTTTTTCCCACTCAGCCTCAATTTTGGATGGGGCAAAGGGAGTAGAAAAATTTAACAATCTACATCTTGGGCAGCAATGGGGAGGGAGCTTCTGATGGTGGGTTACACAAAGACGGAAAAGAGTCAGACGAGTAACATTAAGAAGAAATTTATTTATAACACTTCTTATGTACAAAGGGGCCCGGTCAGACTACCGGGCTCTCATCTCTAGTCGATTCCTATCTGGTCGACTTTATATACACACAATAATAGCCCTGTAGTTGGTGGGGGAGTTCAAACTTCTTGAGCCACACGGGGAAAACAATCAATCCAGCCTTGCGTGCTCCGTGCAGGTTATTGCAGTGGACACCATCCCATAAGTTCCGTGAAATCTCTGCACCCTGCCCCAGCATATCCCGGGGACCCCAAAACTACCCCTGCAGCCCCCGGTACCCTACTACTTAGCTGGCGTCCATGTACCAACACTTTGTCCCAGTCATGTTGCTGCAGTGCCTCTTGAAAATGAAATGAAAATCTCTTGTCACAAGTAGGCTTCAATGAAGTTACTGTGAAAAGCCCCTAGTCGCCACATTCCGCTGCCTGTTCGGGGAGGCTGGTATGGGAATTGAACCGTGCTGCTGGCCTGCCCTGGTCTGCTTTAAAAGCCAGCTATTTAGCCGTGTGCTAAACCAGCACCATGCTAAACCATCTTCCGGCCACGGCAACGCCAGACCTGCACTACTGTTGGCTAATCTGATTGGCCGGCTGCTCTCGAAGGCACGGTTTCCTCCTGGTGGCAGCAAAAAGCCCTGCCTGCTGCAAATCAATGCTTGTTGGAGCGCAAAATGGCAGCAGGTCTGTCTGAGTCGGCAGGGTATTGTGGGCCATTGCCATCTGAAAATTCAGGCCATGAGAACATAGAACATTACAGTGCAGTACATGTCCTTCGGCCCTCGATGTTGCGCTGACCTGTGGAACCACTCTAATGCCCATCTACACTATTCCCTTATCGTCCATATGTCTATCCAATGACCATTTGAATGCCCTTAGTATTGGCGAGTCTACTACTGTTGCAGGCAGGGCATTCAACGCCCTTACTACTCTCTGAGTAAAGAACCTACCTCTGACATCTGTCTTATATCTATCTCCCCTCAATTTAAAGCTATGTCCCCTCGTGCTAGACATCACCATCTGAGGGAAAAAAGCTCTCACTATCCACCCTAACCAATCCTCTGATCTTTTATGCCTCAATTAAGTCACCTCTTAACCTTCTCTCTAACGAAAAGAGCCTCAAGTCCCTCAGCCTTTCCTCATAAGATCTTCCTTCCATACCAGGCAACATTCTGGTAAATCTCCGCTGCACCCTTTCCAATGCTTCCACATCCTTCCTATAATGCAGCGACCAGAATTGCACTCAATACTCCAAATGCGGCCGCACCAGAGGAGTTTTGTACAGCTGCAACATGACCTCATGGCTCCGAAACTCAATCCCATTACCAATAAAAGCTAACACACCGTACACCTTAACAACTCTCTCAACCTGGGTGGCAACTTTCAGGGATCTGAAATGTACATTGTACTATGTACATGGACACCGATATCTCTCTGCTCATCCACACTGCCAAGAATCTTACCATTAGCCCAGTACTCTGTCTTCCTGTTATTCCTTTCAGAATGAATCACCTCACACTTTTCTGCATTAAACTCAATTTGCCACCTCTCAGCCCAGCGCTGCAGCTTATCTATGTCCTTCTGTAACTTGTAACATCCTTCCGCACTGTCCACAACTCCACCGACTTTAGTGTCATCTGCAAATTTACTCACCCATCCTTCTACACTCTCCAGGTCATTTATAAAAATGACAGCAATGGCCCCAAAACAGATCCTTGTGGTACACCACGAGTAACTGGACTCCAGTCTGAACATTTCCCATCAACCACCACCCTTTGTCTTCTTCCAGCTAGCCAATTTCTGATCCAAACTGCTAAATCACCCTGAATCCCATGCCTCCATATTTTCTGCAGTAGCCTACCGTGGGGAACCTTATCGAACACTTTACTGAAATCCATATACACCACATCAACTGCTTTACCCTCATCCACCTGTTTGGTCACCTTCTCAAAGAACTCAATAAGGTTTGTGAGGCACGACCTACCCTTCACAAAACCGTGTTGACTATCTCTAATCAAATTATTCCTTTCCAGATGATTATACATCTTATCTCTTATAAACCTTTCCAAGATTTTGCCCACAACAGAAGTAAAGCTCACTGGTTTATAGTTACCGGGGTTGTCTCTACTCCCCTTCTTGAACAAGGGGACAACATTTGCTATCCTCCAGTCTTCTGGCACTATTCCTGTTAAAGATGACTTAAAGATCAAAGCCAAAGGCTCAGCAATCTCCTCCCTACCTTCCCAGAGAATCCTAGGATAAATCCCATCCAGCCCAGGGGACTTATCTATTTTCACACTTTCCAGAATTGCGAACACCCCCTCCTTAAGAACCTCAAGCCCTTCTAGTCTAGTAGCCTGAATCTCAGCATTCTCCTCGACAACATTATCTTTTTCCTGTGTGAATACTGACGAAAAATATTCATTAAGCACCTCTCCTATCTCCTCGGACTCCAAGCACAACTTCCTGTTACTGTCCTTGACTGGCCCTACTCTTACCCTAGTCATTCGTTTATTCCTGACATATCTATAGAAAGCTTTAGGGTTATCCTTGATCCTACCTGCCAAAGACTTCTCATGTCCCCTCCTGGCTCTTCTTAGCTCTCTAGGTCCTTTCTAGCTAACCTGTAACTCTTGAGCGCCCTAACTGAACCTTCATGTCTCATCTTTACATAAGCCTCCTTCCTCTTGACAAGTGTTTCGACTGCTTTAGTAAACCACGGTTCCCTTGCTCGACCACTTCCTCCCTGCCTGACAGGTACATACTTATCAAGGACACGCAGTATCTGTTTCTTGAACAAGCTCCACATTTCCATTGTGCCCACCCCCTGCAGTTTTCCTCTCCATCCGATGCATCCTAAGTCTTGCCTCATCGCATCATAATTGCCTTTCCCCCAGATATAACTCTTGCCCTGTGGTATATACCTATCCCTTTCCATCACTAAAGTAAACGTAATTGAATTGTGGTCACTATCACCAAAGTGCTCACCTACCTCCAAATCTAACACCTGTCTTGGTTCATTACCCAGTACCAAATCCAATATGGCCTCGCCTCTCGGCCTATCTACATACTGTGTCAGGAAACCCTCTTGCACACATTGGACAAAAACAAACCCATCTAAAGTACTCGAAGTATAGCGCTTCCAGTCAATATTTGGAAATTTAAAGTCCCCCATAACAATTACCGTGTTGCTTTCGCTCATATCCAGAATCATCTTTGCAATCCTTTCCTCTACATCTCTGGAACTTTTCGGAGGCCTTTAGAAAACCCCTAACAGGGCGACCTCTCCTTTCCTGTTTCTAACCTCAGCCCATACTACCTCAGTAAACGAGTCCTCATCAAACGTCCTGTCTGCCACTATAATACTGTCCTTGATTAACAATGCCACCCCTCCCCCTCTTTTACCACCTTTCCTGAGCTTACTGAAATATCTAAACCCCGGCACCTGCAACAACCATTCCTGTCCCTGCTCTATCCATGTCTCCGAAATGGCCACAACATCGAAGTCCCAGGTACCAACCCATGACGTACGTTCACCCACCTTATTCCGGATGCTCCTGGCATTGAAGAAGACACACTTTAAACCACCTTCCTGCCTGCCGGTACACTCCTGCAACTTTGAAACCTTACTCATTCCCTCACTACTCTCAACCCCCTGTATACTGGAGCTACAATTCAGGTTCCCAAGCCCCTGCTGAACTAGTTTAAACCCTCCCGAAGAGCATTAGCAAATTTCCCCCCCAGCATATTGGTACCCCTCTGGTCCAGGTGTAGACCATCCCGTTTGTAGAGGTCCCACCGACCCCAGAATGAGCCCCAATTGTCTAGAAATCTGAAACCCTCCCTCCTGCACCATCCCTGTAGCCACGTGTTCAACTCCTCTCTCTCCCTATTCCTCGTCTCGCTATCATGTGGCACGGGTAACAACCCAGAGATAATAACTCTGTCCTAGATCTAAGTTTCCACCCTAGCACCCTGAATTTCTACCTTACATCCCTATCCCTTTTCCTACCTATGTCGTTGGTACCTATGTGGACCATGACTTGGGGCTGCTCCCCCTCCCCCTTAAGGATCCCGAAAACAATCTGAGACATCACGCACCCTGGCACCTGGGAGGCAACACACCAACCGTGAGTCTCTCTTGTTCCCACAGAATCTCCTATCTATCCCCCTATCTATGGAGTCTCCAATGACTAATGCTCTACTCTCCCCCCTTCCCTTCTGAGCAACAGGGACAGACTCTGTGCCAGAGACCTGTACCCCATGGCTTACCCCTGGTAAGTCCCCTCCAACAGTATCCAAAGCGGTATACTTGTTATGAAGGGGAACGACCACAGGGGATCCCTGTATTGACTGCTTCCTCCCAGCCCCTCTCACCGTCACCCATCTATCTTTATTCTTCGGAGTAACGACATTCCTGAAGCTTCTATCTATGACCACCTCTGCCTCCCGAATGATCCGAAGTTCCTCCAGCTCCAGTTCCCTAACGCGGTTTCTGAGGAGCTGGAGATGGGTGCACTTCCCACAGATGAAATCAGCAGGGACACTGACGGCGTCCATCACCTCAAACATTCTGCAGGAGGAACATTGCACTACCTTCCCTGCCATCCCCTCTAGATAAAAAAAAAACAGCTTACCTGTTATTCATTCCCCTTCTCAGCAAGCACTCACTCAGCAACCTCTGCGCCCCGCACGATAATACCTGAGGGAAAATAAAAGAACAACTACTTACCAGTCACCAGCCAATCCCTTACCTGCAGGCTGTGACGTCACTTGACAACAGCTCCTCCACAAACTACCTTCAAGTTAGGGTGAGCACAACGGACGTATGCAAATTTCCCCTGCAACAGCCAATCAGTAGCTCCGCTCTACTGCCCTCTGCTGGATGCTTGTCTTCACTTGAACAGCTAGGGTCTCTTGCTCAGGTACACCTTCAAGTTAGCGTGAGCTCAACGGACATATGCAAATTTCCCCCGCAACAGCCAAATGAGATTGAACCATTTTCCATGAATTGTTTTTTGTCCCTTTTTTAAAAATAAAGAACAGCACTTTATAATAATTATAAACATGGCCATCATGAAATTTAAGTCCCTGTGTACATTTGTGTTCCTTTCCAACATATCCTACCAGCACTTTTATGCATTTCACTTTATTATTCACAATCTCTTTGTATCCTGTCAACAAACTATGCACTAAGTGATGCTGCAGGTCAAACAGAGTAAAATAGTTCATATGAAGATAATACAAAAACAATTATAACTGTAAAGTACAGGAGTACAATAATGTTTGAATACCTGAGCATGGTGTTTTAAATAAAGTTCTATTAGTTTTTAGTATGATGTTAGCTCAGAGGTTTATTTTAATTGAACACGATTGTGCTTTTGTTTTTTTCCCCCTCCCCTCTGGCTAACTCCCTCATGCCCTTGTATGTCTCATTCATATCCCTTTGCATCATGACATATTTTTGCCAAGATGGAAGATGTGTAGCCTGCCATACATTTACCAGTGCTGAGTGAAACCAACTTGGCTTTATGATTTGGCTCTTATTTCCTGTTGACAAGATTCTTGTAGTTAGTGGCTCCCGTTATTAATACATATATGATCAGAAATTCTGTTTGGTGAGTCACTGGTTAGAAGCGATGTCCAACTGAATCTGCCAAATTAACTTTTTAATGTAATGATGCAAATATTTGGCCTAGTTTTAGAAAGCTATTTTGCCCTGCTAGATGTATCCGTATTTCATAATATTTTAAGTGTTTTGAAGTGTCTGATTTTCATCACACCAAATCTCAGATACTTTTGTGATGTATTGTACCATTGCATATAGGGGAGAATGTCTGCTTCCATATAACCTTTTACTGTTACGTTGATAAAATAATTCCTTCGTCACAATACTAAAGGTAAATTGTTATAACTTCTACAAATCTCAAGCTGAAATTTATTGTTTTGTTTACGAAACCTGTGTAATTCAATGGCACCTGCCCATGCCTTTATTGGAAACCAAAAATTGTTTCAAAATAATACCAGACTATAAATAAAATGTAATTGCTTAAGATTTGTGTGGAAAACCTATGTGCATAATTTACAGCACTCGTAAGCTTCCCCCGTTCGTTCCCACTTTTAGAGCAACAGCAGTCCAGGTTTTGCCATCTATTTGTTTCTTTTCTCACCTAATTATATATGCGGCTTCATGCTTCAACAAGAGAGAAGGCACGCTGTCACCAGATTCTGTTTTTCTTCCTTCACTATTCAGGCATGTCACCAGCAGCAAAACTATGAATACGTATGAAATATCTGTCCTTGGTGTGATTTGAACCTTTGCCCTCGAGTGACATGAAAACTCAACATGTATATATAATTGTTATATAGAAATATAGTATTTTTAATTTGCTTTTGTTGATTTAGGATTTAGAGTTTTAAATCTGCTCTCTTTAAGACACTTTCTCTTGCTGGGATACAATACCTTGACTGCAGGCAATCTTCTGTAAATTTGCCACATTTGGCTTTATTCCCCTGTTGAGCACAGACGGTGTTCACTGCTTTTTAAACTAGGGAATGGTAGACAGGATGCAAGACGACTCATCCTGTTTCTATGCTTGACCAACATTTCTACCAGGTATCACTTCATAATGATCCATTGTGATGACTCCAGTACAATCTTGTCTGAGATAGTCTAAACGCAAGCAAGTGAACGCGTGACCGTTCTAATTTATATGGCTTAGTTTTATGCCATGTAGTGAATTTACCCAGTGTCATCACACTGTACTGTTAACATCTAAAACAAAATGTTAATCCTTGCTTTAGTTTTTAGTGGCATGGGCCTTTTTTTAAAAAACAAATTGTATATCATGCTTCCTTGTATTATCTTTCTATGGAGGGACAGCCTAGAATGTGTTTAAAGCACTGTGCAGTAAAATCTCATGGAACATTGTGTGGCTGTTTTGAATGTTTCACTGTTAGTCTAAAACAGATTTTCATATTTATATAAATCTTTAAAAAGTGTTTCCTGTATTTTAGTATGATGTGGGTTAAACATTCTAAAAGCCAATTGTTACTTCTATGTATGTATTAATTGAAATTTATGCCCTTTCTGTTTTTAAATAAAAATATTACAAGTATGAATATTGGTGGCGTAACTTCTTAAAACATCGAATCATAGAAACTGCATTTCTCACTATGCTCGAATACACACAATCTAAGGAGCCAGGTCTGCAATTATCTTTTTAAATATTTCATGGGAAGTGGGGGTCGCTGGCAAGGCTAGCATTTGTTGTCCATCCCTCATTGCCCTGGAGAAGTTGATGAGCCATTGCTTTGAACTGCTGCTGTCCATCAGGTGCAAATACACCCACTGTGATGCTGAGAAGAGAATTGCAGGATTTTGATTCAGGGACAGTGAAAGACTGTGAGCATTTATCAGCCTAAGCCTAAATGTTATCCAGAGCTTGCTTCATTTGGACATACACTGCTTCAGTATTTGAGGAGTTGCAAAAAGTACCGAACATTGTGCAATCATCAGCGAACATCCCCACTTCCGACCTTATGCTGGAGGGAAGGTCATTGAAGGGAAACAGTCCAGGGGCTCTTTAGCACAGGGCTAAATCGCTGGCTTTGAAAGCAGACCAAGACCAGCAGCACGGTTCGATTCCCGTAACAGCCTCCCCGAACAGGCGCTGGAATGTGGCGACTAGGGGCTTTTCACAGTAACTTCATTTGAAGCCTACTTGTGACAATAAGCGATTTTCATTTCATTTTGATAAAGCAGCTGATGATGGTTGGGCCTAGATCGCTATCCTGAGGAACTCCTGCTTCAAAGCACTGGGACTGAGGTGATTGGCCTCCAACAGCCACAATCATCTTCCCTTTGTGCTGGATAAGACTTCAGCCAATGGAGAGATTTCCCCCTCATCCTATTGACTTTTATTTTTTTTAGGGCTTCTTGATGCCACACGTGATCAAATGCTGCCTTGGCGTCAAGGGCAGTCAACTAACTTCTCAAGTTCAGCTCGTTTGTCCCATGTTCGAAGGAAGGCTGTAATGAAGTCAGGGGCGAAATGGCCCTGGCAAAACCAGATGCGACAGAATTATTTGGTGTGGGTAATATATTTGATCATCAGAGTTGAAACTTCACTGCTTTTTGAGTACAAGCCCTTTTTTTGTCTTTTCAATCAAAAGTATTTTGGGTTAGAATTTAAACTGTTAAGTGTTCCTTGGTAGATGGATTACAGAAAAGAAATCAATCTAAATTTGAAAACTGATTTAAGTAGCAGTAACTTTCAAAATATCTTTGAAATGTCGACATTGTGTTGCCATTTGTAATTCAACCAAAACGTATTCAATCATTTAACAAATCAATTTGATCATTTAAAAATCTTTTGGGAACATTTTGGACCTCAGTTCAGCAAGGACATTTTAAACTAATTAAGTCGGGTGTTGGGTAGAACGAAAGGAAAAAGCATGAATGACAACAAATGCAGAAACATTTTTTTAAAATAAAATTTGATGAAAGATGGGTGTATATTTTTTAAACAACTTCCGTTTGTAAAGTATCTTCACATAACAAACAAATCCCAAACCACTTCTCATATAGGCTAAAAGGAATGGATGCTTTTTTTTTAAGATAGAGCTGATGTTTAGGAAGAGAGCTCCAAAAGGTAGGACAAAGGAAGCTGAAAACTTTGCCACCAACGATTTGGTGCAGGCAGAGGCGGGGTGATGCACAGAATGTCAATCACAGGGCCAAAGTGTTCAGTATAGAATATGAGGCTGGAAGAGGGTGCAATGAGATTATGGTAAATGGAATTTTAAGTTGAATGTTAAGTACGAGTGAGGATGCTGGGCAAAGTTGGACAGACAATGTGCAGCAGAGCTTTAGACAGGTTGGAATTCATGGCGATAGATTGACAAAAGGGACCAATGAGAGTGGGGATGAAAAGCTTGTTCAAGCATTGCAATTGTGGAGGGATAGAAGAGAGATGGAGACAGATACTGGCAGAGATTTGTGTAAGCACTATTGTTAGGACTTGGGATTGAAGACGACATCTAAGTAGTCAATAAACTAGTTCCCAGGCCCAACCATCTTCAGCTGCTTCCTTCCAAAAAAAGGTCAGAGGACTGCACAATATTCATTGCTGTTCATGACTCCTCAGATACTGAAGTAGTCCATGTTCAAATACAGCAAGACCTGGACAATATCCAGGATGGGCTGACAAGTGGTAAGTTACATTCACGCCACACAGGTGCCAGGCAATGACCATCTCCAACATGGGGGGATATAACCATTGCTCCTCGACATTGAATGGCATTACCATTGCTGAACCCTCCACTATCAGCATCCTGGGGGTTACCATACTGATCGGAAACAGAAGTGAACTAGCCATATAAAGACTGTGGCTACCAGAGCAGAACAAAAGCTCGGAATCCTGCAGTGAGTAACTCGCCTCCTGACTCCCCAAAGCCCGTCCACCATCTACAAGGCACAAATCAGGAATATAATGGAATACTCACCACTTGCCTATTTGAGTGCAGCTCCAACACTCAAGAAGCTTGACACCATCCTGGACAAAGCAGCCTCCTTGATTTCTACTCTTCCCACAAACATTCACTCCCTCCAACATCGGCAAACAGTGGCGGCAACTGTACCATCTACATGATGAACTGCAGGACTCGCCAGTGTTCCTTAGGCAGCACATTCCAAACCCACTACTATCTAGAAGAAAAAGAGCAGCAGATATCTGGGAACACCACCTGCAGTTTCTCACCCTCATGACTTGGAAATATATCGCTGTTCCTTCACTGTAGTTGGATCAAAATCCAGGAATTCCCTCATTAATAGCACTGTGAGTGTACCTACAGCTCCGGGACTGTACCAGTTCGAGAAGGCAGCTCACCGCCATCTTCAGAATGGAAACTAGGAATGGGCAATAAATGCAGGCCAAGCCAGCAATATACACATCCCGTAAATGGATTTTAAAAACATGAGAAGGTAACCAAAGGAGTGGACATTTTCGGTGGGGACTGAAGGTAGTGGTTTATGACTTGTCAATGTTGTATTGGATAAAGTTGTGACTTAACTAAAACTTGAGATCTTAAGCAGTCTGACAGCTGTTATGGACCAGGGATTAGAGAACCCCAAAGTGTATCATGGAGTTCACCTGACCCACAACTTTTAATAGATTGTGGTGGGGAGCACACGGCCCACTCTACAGGTGTGGTACAGCAGAAATGGAAAAGTATTTTTTTAAAGCAAAACAATGTTTATTCTATGAACTCAAGTTAACCTTTTTAAAACATACAATGAACATCTTAACAACCATTAATTCAAATACAACCCCAAAAGACTACAACACTA
The DNA here is from genome assembly GCF_047496885.1 of Scyliorhinus torazame. NCBI lineage: Eukaryota > Metazoa > Chordata > Chondrichthyes > Carcharhiniformes > Scyliorhinidae > Scyliorhinus > Scyliorhinus torazame. The sequence goes on along the minus strand of NC_092713.1, from coordinate 282,010,084 downwards.
AGTAAACCTTTAAGCTTTCCTTTTTAACATCCATACGACTTTAAAACAAAACCTTTATCAGAAGCACATCAGGTTAAAGTCACTACTGAAAACATTTATAATTCCGAATTCACCAAATGATCAAGAGATAGTCTTTTGATGGCAGAGAGAACAGCAGTACACGTGCTTGGTCTGGCTTAAGCTCCAACACTGAAAACAAAACTAAAACACACCCTGCAGCAAACAGCCTAAAATGAAAGTAAGAAGCTGACAGACAGCCCAGCTCCACCCACTCTCTGACATCACTGCAGTAGTAAACGCCCATTTTGTAAAGGTACTATCACTACAGATATTTATATACACACCGATTTATAAACACCCATTTCTTAAAGCTACTCTAACATGACACAGCACAGATGCAGTCAAGTGAAGCGGTGGAGAGTTAGTGTTCAATACTATCAGCATGAACAAGAAGTTGACCCCAAACCTGCAATTGGTCTTGTTGAGGGGCTGTGTGTAGATAAGGTAGAAGTGATAAAGAGTGGATTCTTTGGGCCCTGAAGGTGGCAGTGCTGGAAAAAAAAACACAAAGCAGAAAATGAATTTGAACAGATGGAATTAAACCATATATGACAATCCTACAGTGCTGGACAGCAGAAGAATCATTGGAGAAGGGGGTGTAGTCAAATATTAAGCGCCATTGATGGGGGGATGAACATGGATAAAGTTCCAATGATTACTGTCATATAGAATGCCATTTAAAATTTTGGTCAGGCTGTTTTGGTACTTTGAAAAGCATCAAAGTTGGACTGGAGGAAGATGCATTTTCACAGAGCTGTGAATTACTGGTAACTTTCAGGACCTTGAAGTGAAACTTCTTGAGATGGGGATGTTGTGGCTTTTTTTGAGGATGGGTGACAGGGGGCTACTGCCTGAGGAAAGAACCATTACCTATAGAAAGAATTGAGTGGTCAGGAGCTGAGTAGAGAGGGGAACAAGAGATGGGTCACCAACTAGGAGACCTTACAGTGGCCCTGAAGACTAGAATGAGTCAAGGGCTGAACATAGGAACAGTTGACCATTTGGCTCAAACTGTTCCGTCGGATTTCAATATGATCATGTCTGATTTATCACAGTTCAATTTTCCAGCCTGTTTCCCACATACGTTAATTCCTTGAGAAATAAACAAAATCTATAGATCTCAGTCTTGAGTATTCCCAACAATGGAGCACCTACAACCCTCTGGATTAGACAATGCCAAAAATTCATGACAATTTTCTCTTCACCTCAGTCCTAAATGATTGATCCCTTATCCTGAGACAGTGCCCTCTGTTCTAGAGTCAGTCTCAGTGTCTACCCCGTCAAGCCCCTGAAAAAGGTTCGAAATTGAAGGAAGAGCTGGGACCAGGTATACTTTTTGTTGAAGTCAATGTCTTAGTCTCTCACATGCTTCAGTTTACAGTCAATATTTTCTTAGCATTATCGGTCTGTGGTTGAAATTATTCGGATACTATATTCTGAGTATGGGCAGGCTTTCTCAGATTGCATATCCATCTCAAGGATTCTTTCTTCATAGTTTAGTTTTCTCAACATTTTTTAGAAACCAAATGAAGGATGAATATAAGCAACATTGTGCAGATTATTTTTGACATTTGAAATATTATGAAGTCATAGAATCATAGAATCCCTAGAGTGCAGAAGGAGGCCATTTGGTCCATCGGGTCTGCACCGACCCTATGAAAGAGCATCCTTCCTAGGCCCACCCCCATAACCCTACCTAACCTGCACATCTTTGGACACTAAGGGGTAATTTAGCATAGCCAATCCACCTAATGTGCACATCTTTGTCTGTGGGAGGAAACCTTGCACCTGGAGGAAGCCCATGCAGACACGGGAAGAACATGCAAATTCCACACAAACAGTCACTCAAGGCTGGAATTGAACCGGGTCCCTGGTGCCCTTAATTCTTTACTTCACAAACTACAAGTGTAAAAATGTGGAGTACTTGGAATTGGGACTTTTGCTCGAAACATTAATGATTGAAAACATGATTGGGACATTTAGAATATGTCAAAGAGGAGGTGCAAAATTTTTTAAGTTTATAACGTCTTGGTGATTGTGCCAGCTTAATTCTATGTGTTTACGGAAAGTATGTTTATATTTATCAGTACAAATGTATCTTTTGTCATTGTAACTCATTTATTTTTCCAAAACAGGAAGAATTTAAGTTCCATGTGAAAGTGGTTAGTTTTGCTTCAGAAAGAATCTAACAAGACAAAACACCTGATTAGAGTACTGACTTCTGACAAGCAATCGGTTTACATGAAGATTGTTTGTACAGCTGCAGATACTAAGGAATCATTCATTTTCCAAATGTTGTCACTGGATACCTCCTCCGCCACATCTAACAAGCAGAGGCAAAGATGCTGAAGAATGAATTTGTGAATATTTCATGTAACTTTTTAACATGTTCTAATGATCCTGTAACAATGTAATTTGTATTTATTTACTGTTATTGTTGAAAGGGGTAATTTATTTTGCAACGAATCAGTCAAAGGGAAATTATCATACTGTCTCTGGAGATATCAACAAGCATCTTCATAAATTATTCCCATCTTATTTCCTTTCACCAATTCATCCACTGTTGTCAACACCCTTATGTTGTAGCAAACCTCGATATACTTGTGTTGATAAAGGCAGGACTGCCATCTTTTGTTGAATCAGAGGACCATTCCCTCAGCACCACCAATTTTTCTTCTCCTGAACCTGGTGCAAATCCTTAGCTCATCCATGATTGTGTTGCCAGAATATCAATTTACCCCCTTAGCAAGGAGTTGGTGGGAAGAGGGAGGTGGTCTTCTACCTCAATGCAATTTTCCCATTTTTCCCATATCCCTTGATATCTTTAATATCTCAAAGCCCATCGATCTCTATCTTGACTCAATGTCAGAGTCTCCACACCCCTCTGGGGTAGAGAATTCCAAAGAATCACTACCCTCTTCAGTGAAGGAATTCCTCATCTCAGCAGCACGGTAGCACAGTGGGTAGCACTGTTGCCTCACAGTGCCAGGGTCCCAGGTTCGATTCCCGGCTTGGGTCACTGTCTGTGCGGAGTCTGCGTGTTCTCCCTGTGTCTGCATTTGTTTCCTCCGGATGCTCCGGTTTCCTCCTGCAAGTCCTGATAGAACATAAGAACATAAGAGAACATAAGAACTAGGAGCAGGACATCTGGCCCCTCGAGCCTGCTCCAACATTCATTGAGATCATGGCTGATCTTTTGCGGACTCAGCTCCACTTTCTGGCCCGAACACCATAACCCTTAATCCCTTTATTCTTCAAAAAAACTATCTATCTTTATCTTTAAAACATTTAATGAAGGAGCCTCTACTGCTTCACTGGGCAAGGAATTCCATAGATTCACAACCCTTTGGGTGAAGAAGTTCCTCCTAAACTCAGTCCTAAATCTACTTCCCCTTATTTTGAGGCTATGCCCCCTAGTTCTGCTTTCACCCGCCAGTGGAAACAACCTGCCCACATCTATCCTATCTATTCCCTTCATAATTTTATATGTTTCTATAAGATCCCCCCTCATCCTTCTAAATTCCAACGAGTACAGTCCCAGTCTACTCAACCTCTCCTAGTAATCCAACCCCTTCAGCTCTGGGAAAGAAGAGCTGTTAAGTGATATGGACATTCTGAATTCTCCCTCGGTCTACCCAAACAAGCGCAGGAATGTGGCGACAAGGGGCTTTTCACAGTGACTTCATTGCAGTGTTACAGTGTTACTTGTGACAATAACGATTATTATTATTATTATTATAAATAACCCACCCATTAAATCTGAGACTGTGAATGAGATTCTGTGGCCTCCCCGGGCGTGTTTCTCGACGACAGGAGGCAGCCCGTCATCGGGACCTTCCTGTCCTGCCGCTGTCGACGGGATTTCCCATGCTGTCAGTGGGACCACAAGATCCCGCTGGCGTGAGCAAGCCCGAAGATCTCGCCCAGCGTGTCCCCCTCGTTGCAGATCACCCCAAGCCGAGGGAAACATCCTTCCTTCCTGTATCTCCCCTGATGAGTGCCGTAAGAATGATGGTATTATTAGGGCTGGTTTAGCTCAGTGGGCTAGATAGCTGGTTTGTGATGCACAACAAAGCCAGCAGCGTGGGTTCAATTCCCGTACCAGCTTACCCGAACAGGCGCCGGAATGTAGCGACTTGGGGCTTTTCACAGTAACTTCATACTTGCGACAATAAATATATTTAATAATGATTATGACTGAAGATTGCAACATTTGTTACCGCCCTCCCCCCCAAAGGGAAGGGCAGGGATCTGTTTGGAAGCTGCTGTCCAGGTCTTCCAAATGTTCTGCTGGGATGAGATGAAGGGAGGTTGGGGGTGGGGAGAGAAGTGTTGCAGTCCTACTTGAGGGCAGCCATTCCTGGAAGAGGAATGGCGGAGAGTGGGGTGTCTAGGGGGAGAGGGTGGTGAGAGAGAAAGAGAGCACTAGTCACGTGCCGCCCAGTTCATCCCGTGATGCAGAGGGGCAGCGGCCGGGCCCCTCCCCCGGCGGGGCGGAGTCGCGTGACGCGCTCTCCCCTGGTTACCAGCTGTTCTTGCTCGGGGCCGGCACCTAAAATGGCGGCGGCGTGATTTCATTTGTGTTTAAACTTTTATTTATTTTAATCTTAATTTTTTTTAAAAAACCGACGGTGGGAGGAGAGAACGGGGCTGGGGGCGCGGTGTAAAAAAAAAAACCAACAACCAAGAATCACCGCTGCGATGAATGAGGAGGGACTGTGCGGGCGGCCGGCGATCCGGGAGGGAGGTGTTGTTCGTTTTTCGAGTGCGATCGGGAGGCGGTAGGAGCGGCCCGGCCTGGCCCGGCCGGTTGGTCTGGTCCTTGTCGCCCTCCTCGGCACCACCACCTCTCTCTCTCCCGGCGGGAGGTGGGTGGGTGGGGGGGGAGGATTCAGCCTCCTTCTCCCCCACCCCACCCCACCCCACCCCACCCCAAATCTTCCCCGGTTTGCGTCGCCGTGTGAGAATGGCTCAGGAGGTCGGACAGGATTGAAGGTAAAAACAAAGCCGTCGCTGCGCTTTGCTGGCTTGTGCTGTGCTCAACGGGCCCGGGGTGTCTGTGAGGGAAGGGGGGGGGGGGGGGGTCGTCTGGTCTGGCTGTGGGGAGGGGGCAGGACGCGAGCCTGTAGCCTTGCACCCCCCCCCCCCCCCCCCCCCCCCCCCAAAGATATTTCATTACCCCAAGAAAATTTAAACCTAGGTTGATCCTTTTAATGCTCGTCCCCCAACTGCTGTCCTTGGGGATATTTTTTTTTTGGGGGGGGGGGCGGCTGAGGTTGAATGGGGGGGCCGAAGCCTTTTGTTTCAGAGCGGGTGGGGGGGGGGGGGGGGGGGGGTCTGCGGGAAGTGAGTCTGCGCGAAGCTGCATTCCGGGAGTCGTTGTCCTTTCCCGTCCAATAAAGAGCAGCAGCGGCTAACCGAGGCGCTCGGTGAGAACTACAAGTCCATGAACAAAGATGTCCACCGTCAGGATGGTTGGCAGCAATGGGATTAGCTGTGCAACTTCTCGGAAAAGGAACGGAAGAACGTACGACGTGGAATCGTCCCTTCTCTTCCCCTCCTGTGAGCGGTTGGCCAATCTGTTCATCCAGTTCTGCTAGATTTCAACTTTTCTTTTTAATGTTGGGCCGTATTTATGCACTTGGTGACAACGTGCGAACTCGGGAACGTTTTATCTTGACAAATACTGCCTGTTGGTGCCCGTTAGTCTAAACTGTGGCCTGTGCCGGCTCCTTCAGTTACCCAAGTTGTCTTGGACCAGCAAGTGGTATGTAAAGTAATCTCTATACAGTTGGCCGCAACTGCCATTAGCTGCGCCTGGTTTTATATTGGTTTTGAAATGTGTATTTGGCTTTGCCATTTCTCGATGATACCATTTAAGTTTGTTTCAATATAAATGCCATTATTTGAATTCTACGGGTGTATCTTTTAGTAATGGTTTGATCTGTGTCTTCAAATAGGTACATCTAATCTTAATTTCTTAATTAATTTGAAGTTCATCTTTTATACTAAGAGGCAATTTTTCATGTGCAGTGTTGGTAGTGAAGCTGTTCTTGTGATATCACAATGGCGTTGAGCCATGGTTTGTAGCTATGCATATAAGATTGGAAAACAGGGTAAGGGACAGAGAAGGAGGGTGAGAAGTCGCCTCAAGGGAAGGCTTACTAAACAATGGCGTTGTTCCAGATTATTCTGCAATATTTTCTTAGGATTACCTCATTTCCTTGCATTAAAACTGACACTTGAAATATGGATGTTAAGGGTAACGAGTATTTTTAAATTACTGCTATGACTTGAAATTAAATCAATAGTTCGACTATTGAACTTGTTCTTTAAACTGAACTGTTATATGTTGAATATAAATTAGTTTTGAACGTTTGTTTTAATGTATTCCTGTTCTACCCCTGTCCTAGATGGACTGTTACATGTATGGATCAGATTGGCACCATGCTCTCCATGTTACCTGTTTGACTTATGGAGACTTGGAACAGAATTATAGCATTACATTTGTGTAGTTTTGAAATTTTGATATTTTGGTCCATTGCTTGTTGATTTTGAAATTATTCTCTTTGCTGAAAAGCACAATGGTAAAACAAAGTAGTGCCTATTCTGTGTGGTTTGGCAGTAACGTACTGGGACGCAACTACATGAATGAAATTTTAAAAGTATAACTTATCTGAATTTCTTGACTTAATTTTTGCATTTTATCTTCACCAAACATCATTCATATTTATTGACATTAGTGTGTTCCTTCTGATAATTGCTGTTTTGGTGGGCTTAATGTTTTCCTATCTCTGAAAATCATTAAAGACAATCAGAATTACAGAGGACCTGATATACCAGACCTTTTTAGAAGCTAATTAGGTGGAAATATAAATTCTGTAATGTGATAAATTGTATATGAAGCACTTTGAAACTGTTGAGGACTGAGAAGTCAGTATATAAATAGTTATTTTTTAAAATATTTTATTAGAGATTTATCATTTTTACAGATAGCGCAACAAATTTTCAAAACACAACAGGTATAGTACAGAACAAGTATTTCTGCAAACATTTGAGCAGAGAAAGGCAGGATAAATTCATAACAACAGTTCTTAAGAACTAGTGCCTTCATTTATAGACTGGATCAATCAGAAAATGGGCTGGGAATAATGGCATATAAACATGAAAGGATAACCCATCAAGATGCACACCTTTATGTATAGTGAGAGCGAGACTTGCAATAAGGCTCATGAGAAACCTTGCAGGAACAGGTCAGACAAAGCGGAGCATAGAAATTTGATATGAGGCCCCACGCTTTATGGAATGTATCAGACTTAGAACGGAGTACAGACGTCAGGAATTCCATAGGAATACACTCCATGACCACTTTATGCCAGTTTTGAATCAAAGGATACTTGTCACTAATCCAAGGGCTGCAGTAGTTAGGATGTTATACAGCCATTTTTTTATTGGCGTCAATAATTCGCCTATCTGTAAGACCCAGATTTAGGAACCTAGGGTCAAATCCTAAGGCCCTGCCAAATATCCTCTCAAGCTCCGTAACCAGACCAGTAGGATTGAATCTTGACACAGGTTCATACGCAGTATGTATAATCATCCTCGACTACCAGGCACTTTAGGCACATTGGGGATATAGCCAACCTTGTCTCAAACATAACGTGATATGCAAGTGGCGCAATATCTTGAACTGAGTCTCCTTCATTCTATTGCATGCCAAAGTTCTATTGGCATAATCCCATACACTGCCCCATGTCTCCTCATCAATATTATTTGCCAAGTCTCTTTCCCAAGACTGCAAGGTACCAATGTACTAACACAGGATCTAGACCGCGAGGTATCATAAAACGTGCAAATTAACTGTTTAGGCTCTGCAGATATCGGGATTTTATTTCCACTCGGGAAATAGAAGAGTCAAGATTCAAAGTTGTCTTATTAAGGATAACGTCTCTAAGTTGGGGGCACTTGGCATGTAAAAATGCCTCCATCTCTCCAAATATCAAATTCATGATCCATAAGACCTAGTAGGATGTCTGCGCTGACCTGGATGGGAGAGAGCGTGGAAGTCAGTTTACATCTCGCTTTGAATTGAAAGACCATCCTCCACATTCTAAGAGTATTAATAATTATAGGGTTTCTGCACCTAGCAGAACCCGATCAACAGTACTTGTAAAATAACAAGACCTGTAAAGGTTATACCAACTTGCGATCTTCAGGATCAAGCCAAATAGAGGTAGGGTCTTTCAACCCCAGTCCCTCATAAACGAAAGATGAGAGGCTAATTGGTACAGTCTAATATTTGGCACCCGAAAAACCCCTTTAAAAGGTGGGAGCTGCAGAATGAAGAACTTCAAACAAGGCTTCTTTTTATTCTATATAAACAAACTGATCATTCCATTGATACCATTTAAGACCCTAGCACTCCGTAAGGTGGACAACATCTGTAAGGGATGCAACAATCTAGGCAAAACTTTCATCTTAATTCATGCAATCCTACCTAGCCACAATACTGGCATGGAGGAGCAACGAGTCAGGTCCCACCTCATAGACAATCAACAGAGGGATATTAGCCTCGTATAGTTGTTTGAAAAAGGGGGTAATTACAGCACCCAGATAAGTAAACCCTGACCGGGTCCACCTAAAAGGGAAATTAGTAAGGGGAGGTGGTCTACCTCACAACTCTCCCACCGACATAGCCTCAGCCTGTAAAATTAATCTTGTAGCCAGAGAAGATATTAAATCTATCCACCACATAGATAATAACGGGAACTGAAATGTCCGGCTTCAACACAAACAGCAGCACGTCATCAGCATAAAGCATGATCTTATGCTGCTATCTTTCCTCTCTTTCCTTCCCCCCACCTCCTATAGCCTCTGCCCAAGGCTTCGTGGCCAATGCAAACAGCAAGACGACCATAATTCTCAAATCTATGATTCGCAAGCACTGCTGCCTGTGGTCTATGATACAACATTTGAATCGACTTAACTTATTCCTCACCCAGCCCAAATGTCTGCAATGTGTAAACCAAATAATTCCACTCCGCTCTAAAAGCATTCTCTTCATCCAGGGAAATCACTAATGTATCCAACGCTCCACTTTTTAGAAAACCTAGATCCCATTTTGTAACCTTCTGACATTGCTTGAAAACTGACCTTTTATGAACCCTGTAAAACTCACCTAAAACCAACCAGCCCAGGGGCCTTACCCGGTTGGAGCTCCCTAATGGCCATAGCCACCTCTCTTTTTTAATGATAGGAGCATTAAGGACCAATCGTTAATCCTCCAAAGCCACAGGAAGCTTGAGCAAAGAGACGTGCTCCATATGTGTCAATACATATCCAGACTTGCCCGACACATACAGTTCAGCATAAAAATCCCCAGATTTTTTGTCTCTAGGATGAATAGTCTTCTTCACATACTGGCGCCAACGGCCTTACATGTAGGGTGGGGGCGATTGGAGGGTAGTGCGGGTACACGCCCTTGAGTAAAAACTCAAGGAAGACAGGAGCATAGTCCGGGATCACAATGCCATCTATAGAACAAGAGGATACCAAATGTAGTATTGCCCTAGGCATTAAGAAATACCCAATTCTAGTATGACATTGAGGAGCTGAGAAAATTGTAAATTCTTTATCTCTAGGATGTAAAGTCCTCCTCGCATACTGACGCCAAAAACCTTTCTGGTTACTGGAAGCTTATCCATAAAGGGATTCAAATGGCAATTCCACACCCACAAAAGAATTGGTCAAAACCAGCTTCTGCAAAGTCCATGAAGATTTTGATAAACTCTGGGGAGTGATTTGGAGGGCCATACACATTATGGGTGGCACGACAGCACAGTAGGGTTAGCACTGTTGCTTCACAGCGCCAGGGACCTGGGTTTGACTCCCGACTTGGGTCACTCTCTGCGGAGTCTGCATGTTAATAATAATAGAACAAAGAAAATTACAGCACAGGAGCAGGCCCTTCGGCCCTCCCGGCCTGCGCCTATCCAGATCCTTTATCTAAACCTGTCACCTATTTTCCAAGGATCTACTTCCCTCTGTTCCCCGCCCGTTCATATATCTGTCTAGATGCATCTTAAATGATGCTATCGTGCCCGCCTCTTACCACCTCCGCTGGCAAAGCGTTCCAGGCACACACCACCCTCTGCATAAAAAACTTTCCACGCACATCTCCCTTAAACTTTCCCCCTCTCACCTTGAAATCGTGACCCCTTGTAATTGACACCCTCACTCTTGGAAAAAGCTTGTAGCTATCCACCCTGTCCATACCTCTCATAATTGTGCAGACCTCAATCAGGTCCCCCCTCAACCTCCATCTTTACAACGAAAACAATCCTAATCGACTCAACTTTCTTCACAGCTAGCACCCTCCATACCAGGCAACATCCTGGTGAACCTCCTCTGCACCCTCTAAAGCAGCCTTCTGGTAATGTGGCGACCAGAACTGCACGCAGTATTCCAAATGTGACCTAACCAAAGTCCTATACAACTGTAACATGACCTGCCGAGTCTTGTACTCAATACCCCGTCCGATGAAGGCAAGCATGCTGTATGCCTTCTTGACCACTCTATCGACCTGCGTTGCCACTTTCAGGGTACAATGGACCTGAACTCCCAGATCTCTCTGTACATCAATTTTCCCAAGGACTCTTCCATTGACCGTATAGTCCGCTCTTGAATTGGATCTTCCAAAATGCATCACCTCGCATTTGCCTCGATTGAACTCCATCTGCCAGTTCTCTGCCCAACTCTCCAATCTATCTATATTTTGCTGTATTCTCTGACAGTCCCACTCGTTATCTGCAAGTCCACCAATCTTAGTATCATCTGCAAACTTGCTCATCAGACCACCTATACCTTCGTCCAGATCATTTATGTATATCACAAACAACAGTGGTCCGAGCACGGATCCCTGTGGAACACCACTAGTCATCTTTCTCCATTTTGAGACACTCCCTTCCACCACTACTCTCTGTCTCCTGTTTCCCAGCCAGTTCTTTATCCATCTAGCTAGTACACCCTGAACCCCATGCGACTCCACATTTTCCATCAACCTGCCATGGGAAACTTTATCAAACGCCTTACTGAAGTCCATATATATGACATCTACAGCCCTTCCCTCATCAATTAACTTTGTCACTTTAATCATGAGGCACCATAGCATCGCTTATTGTCACAAGTAGGCTTCAATGAAGTTACTGTGAAAAGTCCCTAGTCGCCACATTCCGGCGCCTGTTCGGGGAGGCCGGTATGGGAATTGAACTCGCGCTGCTTCCTTGTTCTGCATTGCAAGCCAGCTGTTCAGCCCACTGTGCTAAACTAGCATGTTCTCTCCATGTCTGCGTGGGTTTCCTCCCACAAGTCCCGAAAGACGTGCTTTTAGGTGAATTGGACATTCTGAATTCTCCCTCCGTGTACCCGAACAGGCGCTGTAATGTGAAGACCATATACAAGCCCCTTAATAATCGCCCCCACCCCCCCTTATCCTTTGCACCATTCTTCACTTTGAAGAGAACGTTTTTGTTCATCAAAATTGCTACTCCCTTGGTGCTGGTCGAAAACGAGGTGAAGAAGACCTGCCACGTCCATTCCCACATTAAGTGCTTCTTGTCATGCACATTTCCTGTAACAAGGCTGTCTACTTTCTCCTTAAGCAAGACAACATTTTTTTCCTTTTGATACGATGATGAATTCCCCTTGCATTCCAGGAGCATACTTTAAAATTAGCTACCGCCATTGCACAGACCACCGGAAGAAAAATACGATTGGATGTTTGTGCCAGAGTTTAAATTTTTTTTAATAACCTTTATTGTCACAAGTAGGCTTACATTAACACTGTAATGGAGTTACTGTGAAAAGTCCATAGTCGCCATACTCCGACGCCTGTTCGGGTACTCAGAGGGAGAATTCAGAATGTCCAAATTACCTAACAGCACGTCTTTCGGGACTTGTTGGAGGAAACTGGAGCACCCGGAGGAAACCCATGCAGACACAGGGAGAACGTGCAGATTCCGCACAGACAGTGACCCAAGACTGGAATCGAGCCTGGGAACCTGGCGTTGGGAAGCAACAGTGCTAACCACTGTGCTATTGGCATGATTCAAAACACATTTCAAGTTACACAGAGGCACCATAACATCCATCAAGCGTTCTTTTTTGGGATAAAAGACCCGTCTGTGCCATTGCAGTATTCAGTCAACAACCTCCAACATAACAAAAGTACAAAAAAAATCACGACCACAAAAGTTCTAAGGGGACAGCCCTCAACACAAGTGAGGCCCGTAAGGCTAACCCTACTGCTATACTATCATTACCATCAGGAGACATACTCATCAACAGAGAGGAGAAGAACAAGGCCAAGAAGGGAATGGGAGCCAAATGTCCATCTTGCATTTTGGATCCACCCGTGAAGACCTAACCCTTCCACCCGCTTCCCAGCAATGGTGCCATTCAATATTATCATGATTAATGAGAGGATACCAAATAACCAGTATTACCATCATAAAGATATGGATGATTAGCACGTGGCGGCCCTACCCCAAATAAAATTACTATGATTCCTAAGGATATGGCATTCAGTAAAGTGCTCAAATGTTAACACCTTCCAATAAACAGGCTATATGACAATATAAAATCAGACAAAAAAACAATATAACCAGAAGAAAGTCCAAATTTCAATGAGCCGCAGATTGTCAGTCCAAGTCCTCACCTTCTACGGACTTTATGAAGGCCAAGGCACTAGCCGGATTATCGAAAGACTTCGGAGTCGTCGGATATTACCCTCTGGGTCTCAGGATAAAGCAGGCATAATTCACTCCAGCTGTTTTCTAGCTTCATCAAAGCACTATGCTTCAGCTATGCTATGTCACCACCAAGAAGTCCTGGAAAAAAGAGACTTTTGCTTCCTCACGGAGCCAGGTCCTGCCATGCCTCACCGCTTCCAGAACCCTCTGGCGATCTTGGAAGTTATGAAAGCAAATGACTCTGGGCCTGGAATGTCAATTGTCCTGAGGTCTCAATGACCGGATATGGTGTGTCCTTTCCAACTTGAAACGCTTAGCTTCACATCCAGCTAAATGAAACGGTAGCCAGCTCTTAAAAAACTTAACAGGAATCTTACGCTCCACTCCTGGCAAACCAATGGGCCAGACATTCTTTCTCTGACCTCGGTTCACCAAGCCTTCCAGGATTTCTGACATACCACATGGCTGGTTTTCCATGGATTGAATGCAAACTTGAGCCAAAGAAGCAATATTTTTGATGCTCAGGATTCTTTCCTCTGTTTTCCGCAAGCCTTTTATTAGTATTCTGCAGTTTGGTCTCATAGATTCCGTGTCAGCAAGTCAAGTTCGTCATGGAGTACACTGATATTGTTGATAATGTTCGCAGTCATCATTTTCACAACTTTTAGAAAGTGCTATGTCAAGAACCCGTTCAAGGATCAGGCCACCATATTGAGAAGGAATCTCTACCCCTGTTGCATCAAACTGCTCCCTTTTATCGCCAGATTTATTCAAATTCCTCGACATATTTTCTCCAACACTTGTTAACCATTTTCTCGGGACATCCTATGGAGTGGGATTAGGTAAGCATGTGCCGTGCAAACAGGATAAAAGAAGGATTACAAAAAACAGTAGTGCCAGAGCCCAGGAAAAACTTATATCACATGGTCCCCCAAATTTAGGTATTCTAATGAATCCTATCTATTTGTTATCATGGTCTTGTATGTTTGGATCTTACTAAATGAATGTCTCTGGAAGAAGCTCCTATATTCCCTGTGAAAATTATTGTAGACGTAGCGTGGGATGGGTCGAAGGATAGTCCTTTGAAATACTTTTGAAAAGATTGGAAAATGCCATATACCTTGGCTTTAATTGAAAGTAAAATCAACCAAAGTAATAGAAAGAAATTGCATTTATATAGCTCAATTTACAATCTCAGGAGATCATAAGAGTACTTTACAATCAATGGGATTCATTTTGATGGATAGTTAGATGTTGTAATGGAGATAACAAATCAGCTAGTTTGCATATGCAAATAGAAATGAAAATTGTCCAGATAATCTGTTATAACTCTGTTAGTTGAAGATAAATATTGGCTCGGACAGTGGGAGATTTACCCTTCCCTCCTTTTTAATTGTGTCATGGGTTCTTTTATGTCCACCTGACTCGGTAGATGGAACCTCAGTTTCACATTTCACATGAAGGACCACACTTAACTGGAGCACTCCCTCAGTCTTGCGCTAGCCATTCAAGCACTTTTGGACCTATTTTACCGTTTGATTTAAATCATATTTGATCTGTTGTGCGGCACGGTAGCACAGTGGTTATCACTGTTGCTTCACCGCGCCAGGAACCCAGGTTCAATTCCTGGCTTGGGTCACTGCCTGTGCAGTCTGCACATTTTCCCTGTGTCTGCGTAGGTTTCATCCGGGCGTTCCGGTTTCCTCCCACAAGTCCCGAAAGACATGCTTGTTCGGTGAATTGGACATTCTGAATTCTCCCTCAGTGTACCCGAACAGGTGCTGGAATATGGCGATTAGGGACTTTTCACAGTAACTTCATTGCAGTAAGCCTACTTGTGACAATATAGATTATTATATCATTATTAATAGATTATTATATCATTATTAATTAGGCGAGATAGCAGAGGAAAACTATCAACTTTGATCATTTTTAACACCTCATTTCGGTCACCCCTTAATCTTTATTCAAAGGAATACAAGTCTGTGCAACCTGTCCTCGCATTTATAACCCTTTAGTCCAGTGTAATTGAACATGTAATGTTCAATATGGGTAGCATGCAATTTAGATCAGAGTGGTAAGAATGTTGAATTAGCTATGAAACAAATTACTTTAAGGGTATAGATACGTTTAAGGGAAGGCTAGATAAGCATATGACTAAGGGCTAAATTGAGACTAGGAAAGATGGGAGAAAGCTCAAGTGGAGCATAATTACAGGCATGCACTTGAAGGGCTGGCCTAATGGCCTGTTTTTATGCATCTACAGGAGGCACTGCATGACCTCACCAAGGCTCCTAGACCACACCTTCCAAACCCACATCCACTACCATTTGTAACGGCAAAGGCAGTAGACACCTGGAAGTTCCCCTCCACTCATCATACTCACTTGGAAATATATCACCGTTTCTTTGGTGGATCCTGGAGCTCCTTCCCTAACAACGCAGTGGGCATTAAAAGTTAAAGTCGTCATAGTTCCAGGTGACAGTAGGCTGCTCTTCCCTTTGCGAGAGAGATGTGACTGGTGGTGATTCAACCGTGAGGGCCATCACACCTCAGGTGAAGGACAAGGTTGAGAAGGCGTGTCTTTATGGTAACCTCAGCCAGTACAAGAATTGAACATGCGCTGTTGGCATCACTTTGCATCATGAACCAGCCATCCAGCCAACTGAGCTAACCAATATCTCAACCTACATATCTACACCACATGGACTGCAGTGGTTCAAGAAGATAGCTCATCCCCTTCTCTAAGGCACTCGCGGATCGGCAATAAATGCTGGCCTTGCCAGTGATGCCCACAGCTACATAATTGGCACCCAGCTCTACTGCACCACCTCTTTTATGATTCCACTATTGATAAATTGTCAGCTGCCTTATTTGATATCTGATGCTGAATGAGCAGAAATTTCCTCCATTAAATATTGGGAAGATCAAGGTTATTGCTTTTGAGTTTCTGCTCCAAACTTCATCTCCTTTGCAACTGTGAGATCAAGCTTGTTTGTTCTCAATCTTGGTGCTGCATTTGATCCTGAGAAGAGCTTCCAACCTCATTTGTACTATCACCAGGACTGCGTATTTCCACCTATGTAGCGTCGCCTGACTTTGCCTGTCCCACCTCAGCTAAAACCCACACCCCTATGCCTTTGTTAGCTCTCAGCTCAACCATTCCAGCACACTTCTGGCTGGTCTTCAAATTCTATTCTCTGTTGAGATTGTCCAAAATTCTGCTTTTGTGCCATAACTTGTAACTCACAAGTCCAATTCCTCTATCTCCCCTGACCTGACCAATGTTGGCTTCTGATCAAGTAAAGACTTGATTTTAACATTCTCGTTTGTTTTCAGAGACTTTCATGGCCTCATTCTCTCTCTCGTAATTTCCTCCAGCCCCACAACCACCTGAGATACTCTGGCCTCTTTTGCATTCCCAAGTTCAATCACTCCTCCATTGGTGACTGTGTTTCAGTCGCCGAGGCCCCAAGCTCTGGAATACCCTCCCTATACTTCTTGGTCTCTATTACTTAGTTTCCTCCTTTTTAAAAAAAAATTTTAAGTGGCCAATTATTTTTTTTCCAAAATTAAGGAGCAGTTTAGTGTGGTCAATCCACCTACCCTGCACATCTTTGGGTTGTGGGAGTGAGACCCACGCAGACATGGGGAGAATGTGCAAACTCCACATGGACAGGGGGCTGGGATCGAACCTGGGTCCTCAGTGCCATCAGTGCTGCCCTCTATTTTCTTCCTTAAAAGCCTCTTTCTTTTTTTTTTAAAGTATATTTTATTCAAAATTTTTGGCCCACCATGGCAGTACATTGTGTATCCTTTACACAGTAATATAACAATATAAATAACAATGGCCAGTTTTAAGCAAGAAATAAATAATATATATAAACAACGTCAAAATTAAAAAACAAAACAAAAAACAAGACAAAACTAAATGGCAACTGCCTTGTCCCAAATAAATACTCTCCAAAAATACAATTCAGCAGACCAATATACAATTACCTATAACAACAACCTATACATATTATACATATACACTAACATCCCTGAGAGTCCTTCTGGTTCCTCCACCCCCCCCCCCCCCCCACCCCCACCCCCCCCGGGCTGCTGCTGCTGTCTTCTTCTTTTCCATTCCCTCTATCTTTCTGTGAGGTATTCAACGAACGGTTGCCACCGCCTGGTGAACCCTTGAGCCGATCCCCTTAGGACGAACTTAATCCGTTCCAACTTTTTAAACCCTGCCATGTCATTTATCCAGGTCTCCACACCCGGGGGCTTGGCTTCCTTCCACATCAACAGTATCCTGCGCCGGGCTACTAGGGACGCAAAGGCCAAAACATCAGCCTCTTTCGCCTCCTGCACTCCCGGCTCCTCTGCAACCCCGAATATAGCCAACCCCCAGCTTGGTTCGACCTGGACCCCCACCACCTTCGAAAGCACCTTTGTCACCCCCACCCAAAACCCCTGTAGTGCCGGACATGACCAGAACATGTGGGTGTGATTCGCTGGGCTTCTCGAGCATCTCGCACACCTATCCGCTACTCCAAAAAATTTACTGAGCTGTGCTCCAGTCATATGCGCCCTGTGTAACACCTTAAATTATATCAGGCTTAGCCTGGCACACGAGGACGATGAGTTTACCCTACTTAGGGCATCAGCCCACAGCCGCCCCTCAATCTCCTCCCCCAGCTCCTCTTCCCATTTCCCTTTCAGCTCGTCTACCATAATCTCCCCCTCGTCCCTCATTTCCCTATATATGTCTGATACCTTACCGTCCCCCACCCATGTCTTTGAGATCACTCTGTCCTGCACCTCCTGCGTCGGGAGCTGCGGGAATTCCCTCACCTGTTGCCTCGCAAAAGCCCTCAGTTGCATATACCGGAATGCATTCCCTTGGGGCAACCCGTATTTTTCGGTCAGCACTCCCAGACTTGCAAACGTCCCATCTACAAACAGATCTCTCAATTGTGTTACTCCTGCTCTTTGCCATGTTCCAAATCCCATATCCATTCTCCCCGGAGCAAACCTATGGTTATTTATTATCGGGGACCACACCAAGGCTCCCGTCTTTCCCCTATGCTGTCTCCACTGCCCCCAGATTTTCAGAGTAGCCACCACCACCGGGCTTGTGTTGTATTTCTTCGGTGAGAACGGCAACGGCGCCGTCACCATAGCTTGTAGGCTAGTCCCCCTGCAGGACGCCCTCTCCAATCTCTTCCACGCCGCTCCCTCCTCTTCTCCCATCCACTTACATACCATTGAGATATTGGCGGCCTAGTAGTACTCACTTAGGCTCGGTAGTGCCAGCCCCCCCTATCCCTACTACGCTGCAAAAATCCCCTCCTCACTCTCGGGGTCTTCCCGGCCCCCACACAACTCATGATATTCTTCTCAATCCTTTTGAAAAAAGCCTTCGTGATCACCACCGGGAGGCACTGAAACACAAAAAGGAATCTCGGGAGGACCACCATTTTAACCGCCTGCACCCTCTCTGCCAGTGACAGGGATACCATGTCCCATCTCTTGAAGTCCTCCTCCATCTGTTCCACCAACCGCGTTAAATTTAACCTATGCAATGTACCCTAATTCTTGGCTATCTGGATCCCCAAGTAGCGAAAGTCCCTTGTTACCTTCCTCAGAGGTATGTCCTCTATTTCTCTGCTCTGCCCCACAAACAACTCACTTTTCCCCATGTTCAGTTTATATCCTGAAAATTCTCCAAACTCCCCAAGTATCCGCATTATCTCTGGCATCCCCTCCGCCGGGTCCGCCACATACAACAACAAATCGTCCGCATACAGAGTGTTCTCCTCCTCCCCTGAGTACTCCCCTCCACTTCCTGGAACCCCTCAATGCTATTGCCAGGGGCTCAATCGCCAGTGCAAACAATAATAGGGACAGAGGACATCCCTGCCTCGTCCCTCTATGGAGCCAAAAATATGCAGACCCCCGTCCATTCGTGACCACGCTTGCCATCGGGGCCCTATACAGCAGCTGTACCCATCTAATATACTCATCTCCAAAGCCAAATCTCCTCAACACCTCCCACAAATAATCCCACTCCACTCTATCAAATGCTTTCTCGGCATCCATCACCACCACTATCTCCGCTTCCCCCTCTGGTGGGGGCATCATCATTACCCCTAGCAGCCTCCGTATATTCGTATTCAGCTGTCTCCCCTTCACAAACCCAGTTTGGTCCTCATGGACCACCCCCGGGACACAATCCTCTATCCTCATTGCCATTACCTTGGCCAGAACCTTAGCGTCTACATTCAGGAGGGAAATAGGCCTATAGGACCGCATTGCAGCGGGTCTTTTTCTTTCTTTAGGAGAAGCGATATCGTTGCCTCTGACATAGTCGGGGGCAGCTGTCCCCTTTCCCTCGCCTCATTAAAGGTTCTCATCAGTAGCGGGGCGAGCAAGTCCACATATTTCCTGTAAAATTCAACTGGGAATCCATCCGGTCCCGGGGCCTTCCCGTCTGCATGCTCCTAATTCCTTACACTACTTCCTCCATTTCGATCTGTGCTCCCAGTCCCACCCTCTCCTGCTCCTCCACCTTAGGAAATTCCAGCTGTTCCAGAAAACACATCATTCTCTCCTTCCCATCCGGGGGCTGAGCTTCATATAATCTTTCATAGAATGCCTTGAACACTCCATTCACTCTCTCCGCTCCCCGCTCCATCTCTCCCTCCTCATCCCTCACTTCCCCTATTTCCCTCGCTGCTCCCCTTTTCCTCAATTGGTGGGCCAACAACCTGCCCGCCTTCTCCCCATATTCGTATTGTACACCCTGTGCCTTCCTCCACTGTGCCTCTGCAGTACCCGTAGTCAGCAAATCAAATTTTACGTGTAGCCTTTGCCTTTCCCTGTACAGTCCCTCCTCCGGTGCCTCCGCATATTGCCTGTCCACCCTCAGAAGTTCTTGCAGCAACCGCTCCCGTTCCCTACTCTCCTGCTTTCCTTTATGTGCCCTGACTGATATCAGCTCCCCTCTAACCACTGCCTTCAGCGCCTCCCAGACCACTCCCACCTGGACCTCCCCATTATCATTGAGTTCCAAGTACTTTTCAATACACCCCCTCACCCTTAGACACACCCCCTCATCCGACATTAGTCCCATGTCCATTCTCCAGGGTGGATGCCGTTCTTTTTCCTCCCCTATCTCCAAGTCCACCCAATGTGGAGCGTGATACGAAATAGCTATAGCCGTATACTCCGTCCCCCTCACCTTCGGGATCAACGCCCTTCCCAAAACAAAAAAGTCTATTCGCGAATAAACTTTGTGGACATAGGAGAAAAACGAAAACTCCTTACTCCTAGGTCTGCTAAATCTCCATGGGTCTACTCCTCCCATCTGCTCCATAAAGTCTTTAAGCACCTTGGCTGCTGCCGTCCTCCTTCCAATCCTGGACCTCGATCTGTCCAGCCCTGGTTCCAGCACCGTGTTAAAATCTCCACCCATTACCAACTTCCCCACCTCTAGGTCCGGGATACGTCCTAACATGCGCCTCATAAAGTTGGCATCATCCCAGTTCGGGGCATATACGTTCACTAAGACCACCGCCTCCCCCTGTAATTTGCCACTCACCATCACGTATCTGCCCCCACTATCCGCCACTATGGTCTTTGCCTCAAACATTACCCGCTTCCCCACTAATATAGCCACCCCCCTGTTTTTCACATCTAGCCCCGAATGAAACACCTGCCCCACCCATCCTTTGCGTAGTCTAACCTGGTCTATCAGTTTCAAATGCGTCTCCTGTAACATAACCACATCTGCCTTAAGTTTCTTTAGGTGTGCGAGTACCCGTGCCCTCTTTATCGGCCCGTTCAGCCCTCTCACATTCCACGTGATCAGCCGGGTTGGGGGGCTCTTTACCCCCCCTCCCCTTGTCGATTAGCCATCCCCTTTTACCCAGCTCCTCACCCGGTTCCCACGCAGCTGTGTCCCCCCCCCAGGCGGTGCCCCTCTGCCCCGCCCACCCCACCCCATACCAGCTCCCCTTTCTCCCCAGCAGCAGCAACCCAGTAAATCTCCCCCCCGCTAGATCCCCCACTAGCGTCGTTACACCCCCCATGTTGCTCCCAGAAGTGTCAGCAAACTCTGGCCGACCTCGGCTTCCCCCCGTGACCTCGGCTTGCACCGTGCGACGCCCCCTCCTTCCTGCTTCCCTATTCCCGCCATAATTATCATAGCGCGGGAACAAAGCCCGTGCTTCCCTTTTGGCCCCGCCCCCAATGGCCAACGCCCCCAACTCCTCCATCTCCCTCCCTCCCCCACAACCTGTGGAAGAGAGAAAAGTTACCGGGTCGCAGGATTAACAACATAAAAATCATCTCTTCTCCCCCCCCCTTTTTCCCCCCATATTCGCCCCACCACTTTGTCTCAAACGTTCTTTTTAATAACCCACTCATTCCAATTTCTCTTCAACAATAAATGTCCACTCCTCATCCGCCGTTTCAAAGTAGTGGTGCTTCCCTTGATATGTGACCCACAGTCTTGCCGGCTGCAGCATTCCAAATTTGATCTTCTTTTTATGAAGCACCGCCTTGGCCCGATTAAAGCTCGCCCTCCTTCTCGCCACCTCCGCACTCCAGTCTTGATATACGCGGATCACCGCGTTCTCCCATCTACTGCTCCGAGTTTTCTTTGCCCATCTTAGGACCATCTCTCTGTCCTGAAAACGCAGGAATCTCACCACTATGGCTCGAGGAATTTCTCCAGCCCTCGGTCTTCGCGCCATAACTCGATAGGCTCCCTCCACCTCCAGTGGACCCGTCGGGGCCTCCGATCCCATCAACGAGTGCAGCATTGTGCTCACGTATGCCCCGACGTCCGCCCCTTCTGCACCTTCAGGAAGACCAAGAATCCTTAAATTCTTCCTCCTCGCATTATTCTCCAGCACCTCCAGCCTTTCCACACATCGTTTATGGTGTGCCTCGTGCATCTCCGTCTTCACCACCAGGCCCTGTATATCGTCCTCGTTCTCGGCAGCCTTTGCCTTCACGACCCGAAGCTCCCGCTCCTGGGTCTTTTGCTCATCTTTTAGCCCTTCAATCGCCTGTAATATCGGGGCCAACAGCTCCTTCTTCATCTCCTTTTTAAGCTCTTCCACGCAGCGTTTCAAAAACTCGTGTTGTTCGGGACCCCATATTAAACTGCCACCTTCCGACGCCATCTTGGTTTTTGCTTGCCTTCCTTGCCGCTGCTCTAAAGGATCCACCGCAATCTGTCCACTTTCCTCTCCTTTTTCCATCCGTATCCAGGGGGGATTCCCTTCTGGTTTACCACACAGTGCTTTTAGCCGTTAAAATTGCCGTTGGGGCTCTTATTAAGAGCCCAAAAGTCCGTTCCACCGGGAGCTGCCGAAACGTGTGACTTAGCTGGTCATCGCCGCACCCGGAAGTCTAAAGCCTCTTTCTTAACCTACGTCTTTGATCAAGCTGTTGGGTCATCTAGCCTAATGTTTCCTAGTGGTACAATGTCATACTTTGGTGTATAATGCTCCTGTGAAACATCTTGGGATGTTTCATTACGTGAATAAATCAATGTTGTTGTCTAGATGTAGTAGAGGTCTACATAATAATTGCGTAAAATTTAGGTGTGGCTAGCCACTAGATTTATAATTGATCCGAGGAATAATTTAAATTTGTTTTCCTTCTTTGTCAGGAATGCTCAGGTTTGAATTTTAATACAATGGATTTAAAACTGAAGGAAGTTGTATTGTGTACACCATTTTAAGCAGCGTAGCAAGCTGGTATGTGTTGCTGTGCCATTGGATGTTAATGATGTGCAATTCCACAGCAGTAGAGTCCATACCATACCCACATGACTGAATAAACAGTGCGTAACCCATAAATAATTAGCTCTATTTTGTCTTTACCTGGTGTTACTCATCTCTCCCTACTCCAGAGACATTCATGGTACTACTAGTATCTCCAATACTTCCAGGCTGTTGAAGGAAGCCCGGGAGGAAATAGCAGATGCACTGAGGATCATTTTCCAATCCTCACTAGATACAGGTGAGGTACCTGACGATTGGATATCTGTACCACTATTTAATAAGGGTGCTCGGGATGGGCCAGAAATCTGGCCAACCTCGGTGGGAAAATTATTGGAAACAATTTAGAGACAGGATAAACTGTCATTTAGAAAGGCACGGATTGATGGGGATAGTCAACATGATTTTGTTAGAGGAAAATTGTGTCTTGCTCACATAAAAGAAGTAACGAGGAGGATTGATGGCGATAATGCAGTGGATGTTGTCTACATTAATTTCAGTAAGACATTTGACAGGGTTCCCACATGTCAGACTGTTCAGTAAAGATACAGGGAAAGGAGCCGGTTGGATCCAAAATTGACTCAGTGTCAGAAAAAGAAGTGCAATGGTTGATGGATGCTTTTGCAAATCGAAAACAATTTCCAGCAGTGTTCTACAGGGCTCAGTATTGGGACCCTCGCTGTTTGTTGTGTGTAGTACAGATTTAGACTTGAATGTGGGTGACATGATTGGGAAATTTGCAAATGACTCAAAAATTAGCCGTGTAATGGATAGTAAAGAGGATAGCTGTTGACTCCAGAATGATATCAGTGGTTTGGTTGAGTGGGCAAATGGAATTCAATTCGGAAAACTGTGAGGTAATGCATTTGGAAAGGGCAAAAAAAAAACAAGGGAATACTAAATAAAGGATAAAATATTGAGAAGGATTGAGGACGTGAGAGACTTTGAAGTTCCTATCCAAAGATCCTTGAAGATGGCAGGACAGGTGGACAAGGTGGTCAAGAAAGCATATGGAATGCTTCCCTTTTATTGGGCAAGGTATTGAATACAAAGGCAGGGATGTAATGATGGAACTGTATCAAACGCTGGATGGGCCACAGTGGTGTTTTGTGTACAGTTCAGTGACCATATTACAGGAAGGACATAATTACTCTGAGTGCAGAGGAGATTTACAAGAATGTTGCAAGGCTTGAAAATTACAGCTAGGAGGAGAGATTTGACAGTCTCGGGTTATTTTGTTAGGACCGAGGAGGGTAAGGGATGACCTAATTGAGGTGTACAAAATTGACGGGTCTAGACAGGGTGGACAAGAAAAACTTGCTTCCCCTAGCTGAATTCCTAGGGCACAAAGATGAGGAATAACTTTTTCATCCAGAGTGTGGAAATCTGGAATTCACTGCCTAAGTTGGTGGTTGTGGCTGAAACACTTAATTCACTTAAAAGGTCCCTGGATCTGTATTTGAAGTACTGTAACCTAACCTGCAAGGCTACGGACCAGATGCTGGAAATTGGAATGAAAATGTGCGGCTAGTTTATTTTTTCATTTTCTTGGCCGGCACAGACACAATGGGCTGAATGACCTCTGTGCACTGTAACTTTTCTATGGTTCTAAAAGCTCTCCTTGTGTTCAAGCATAGCTGCTGCCTACTAATTTAAATAAATTTAACATTAAAAGGCACAAATGTGATGCGCTACATTATCCCTGATCACTGAGCAATGCCAGAGTTGGGAATATTGTTGGTAATAGTGTTGTCTCCTACAGGTACCAGAAGTCATCATAATTTGGCTAGGTCTTGTCTAACCATGTTACTTTGGATTAAATTGTTCTGTTTCATTTATATTGAATGTTTTTTTTATTCGTTCATGAGATGTGCACGTCACATTTATTGTCCATCCCTAATTTGCTTGAGTGCCTTGCCCGGCACTTTGAGTGCAGTTAAGAGTCACATGTAGACCAGGCAAGGATGACAGATTCCCTTCTCTAAAGGACATCAGTGAACCAGTTAGGTTTTTACAACAAAAAGCAATGTTTCATCTGCCCTGATAGGATTTGAACCCGGCTCCCCAGAACATTGTCCTAGGTTTCTGAATTACTGGTCTAGTGATCATACCACTATTCCATTGCCTCTCCCTGCATAAAAAATATTGAATGTGAAGAATGCAGTTGAGCTGATTAAGGGCACTTTATATAGTTGCCATTTTTTGGGGATATGATCATTGTGTCTGTAGTTGATATGCTGATGGGGTGAAGGAGTTGTTGATGATTAATAGATATCACATTTCCAAAGTACAGTGAAAAGTATTTATTTTTCTGTGGCCAAGGGAACGTACACAGTATGTACATAGTAGACAAAAGAATAATTGACAGAGTACATCGACAAATGGTACATCAGCAAATAGTGATTGGTTACAGTACGGAACAAGGGCCAAATGAGCAGCATAGAGCGTCGTGAATAATGTTCTTACATGGGACAGTTCAGTCCAAGGGAGAATCGTTGAGGAGTCTAGTAGCTGTGGGGAAGAAGCTGTTCCTATGTCTAGATGTGTGGGTCTTCAGACTGCTGTATCTTCTGCCTGATGGAAGGGTCTGGAAGAGGGCAAAACCTGGGTGTGAGAGGTCTCTGACAATACTGTCTGCCTTCCTGAGGCAGCGGGAGATGTAAACAGAATCAATGGGAGGATGGTAAGCTTGTGAGATGCGTTGTGTGAGGAAGGGTTAAGCTGGTTGGCTCTATACTCGAGTTTAGAAAATGAGAAGTGATCTTAATGAAGCATATAAAATTCTGAGGGGACATTTATAGGGTGGCTGCTGAAAGGATGTTTCCTCTTTGGGTGGGCGATGTAGAGCCTTAAACGAGTGGACAGGTTTTGAATATTAGAGGTCAATTTAAGAGTCAGATGAGAATTATTTTTCTGAGGGTCATTTGTCTGAAATTCTCTTCCTCAGAGAGCAGTGGAGGCTAGGTCATTGAATTAATTCAAGACTGAGTTAAATTTTCATCGACGAGAGTAGAGAGTTATGATGAGCAGACAGGAAAGTAGGGTTGAGGCCACAGTTAGATCTGCCAAGATCTTGGGAGCAAACCCGAGGGGCCAAATGGTCCACTGCTCTTTTTTTTAAAAATATATATATTTTTATTCTCCTTTTTCACATTTTCTCCCGCATTTACACCCATCAACAATAAACAATAATCAGCAAGATATGTCAATCCCCATAATAACAACAATCCCATCCGCCCACCAACCCCCAAACATCAGCCCGCATGTTTACATAAACAAATGACAAAAAGGAACCGGGGATTACCCAGTCACCCTTAATCTACAATTCCCCCCCAAAAACTAATGTTCGATGTTATCCAGTTCTTGAAAGTGCATAATAAATAGTGCCCATGACTTGTAGAACCCCTCTGAGCTTCCACTCAGTTCGAACTTAACCTTCTCAAGGGTCAAGTATTCCAACAGGTCCCCCCGCCACGCCAGGGCACTGGGTGGAGAGGCTGCTCTCCATCCCAGCAGGATCCGCCTTCGGGCGATCAACGAGGCGAAGGCTATGATATCTGCCTCCGCACCCGTTTCCAACCCTGGCTGGTCCGACACCCCGAATATGGCCTCCTGGGGGCCCGGGTCCAGTTTCACACGCACACCTTGGAAATTACCCTAAACACCTCCTTCCAGTACTCCCCTAGCTTTGGACAGGACCAAAACATATGAACGTGATTAGCACCCCCCCCCCCCCCTCAATTTGCTTTGATCCCTCCAGTGGTGCCTTATCCTCTTCCAAAATAGCTCCGTACACCGCTGACACTGTGCCCTTCTCCAGTCTCCTTGTCATCAACACCTCCTCCAGCAATGTGGAGGCCGGTTCCTCTGGGAAGCTCTGTATCTCGTTCCTGGCAAAATCCCGAACCTGCATGTAGCTAAACACTTCTCCCTGCTCTAGCCCATACTTCGCTTCCAGCTCCCTCAATCCTGCAAACCGACCCCGAAGAAACAAATCCTTTAGCGTCTTGATCCCCTTCTCTTCCCATTTCCAAAAACTTCCATCCCACCTCCCTGGCTCAAATCTGTGGTCCCCCCCCGAATCGGCATTTCCCTTGACCCTAAACCCAACCCGAAGTGTTGGCGAAACTGCCTCCAGATTTTCAATGAAGCGATTATTACCGGACTCCCTGAATATTTCCCCGGAGCTATCGGGAGCGGCGCTGTTGCTAGAACCTTCAGCCCCGACCCCTTGCCCAAACTCTCCTCCATTCTGACCCACTGAGAATCAACCTCTCTGACCCAGCTCCGCACCTTCTCCACATTCGCCGCCCAGTAGTAGTACAACAGGTTCGGGAGACCGAAACCCCATGCCTGCCTTCCCCTCTGTAGCAGCACCTTTCTCACTCTGGCCACCTTCCCTCCCCATATGAATGAGGTAATCCGTCCCTCAATCTCCCTGAAAAAAGACTTTGGCAGGAAAATCGGTAGGCATTGAAAGATAAACAGGAATTGCGGCAACACATTCATTTTAACCGCCTGTACCCGACCCGCCAGTGACAGAGGAAGGCCGTCCCACCTTGCCAGATCGGCTTTCACTCTCCCCACCAATCTAGTGATGTTGTACCTGCGAAGCCTCCCGCACTCCCGGGCAACCTGCACCCCCAGATACCTAAAATGAGTCCCTGCTCTACGGAATGGCAGCCCCCCCCCTCCCCTGCCCCACCCCGGCCGAGACACCACAAAATACTCACTCTTGTCCAGGTTCAGCTTGTACCCCGAGAAAGCCGCACTATTCCTTTCCATGCTCTCGAGCTTCTCAATGCGATGGCCAACGGCTCAATCGCGAGTGCAAACAGCAGGGGGGGGGGACATAGGACATCCCTGTCTCGTCCCACGGTGGAGAGAAAAGTATCTCGAACTGATATTAACTGTGCGGACACTCTCCTTCAGCTCCTTGTATAATAGCTTTACCCAGTTCACAAACCTTGGTCCAATCCCAAACCGCTCCAGCACTGCCATCAGGTACCCCCATTCTACCCGATCAAACGCCTTCTCGGCGTCCAATGCCACAACTACCTGTTTCCTTCCCTTCCGCCGGTGCCATAACAACGTTTAAAACTCTCCTAATGTTCGAAAACAGCTGCCTCCCTTTCACAACCCCCGTCTGATCCTCCCCTATCACCTTCGGGAGGCACTCCTCCAGCCTACCCGCCAGTACCTTCGCCAACACTTTTGCGTCCACATTCAGAAGTGATATGGGCTGATACGACCCACACTCCGTCGGATCCGTATCTTTTTTTAGCAACAATGAAATCGATGCCTGCCCCAAGGTTTGCGGCAACACCCCCTTCCCGATCGCCGCCTCAAACATCCCCACCATCAGGGGTGCCAACCTATCCTTAAATTTTTTATAATATGCCACCGGAAACCCATCCGGCCCTGCCACCTTCCCCGACTGCATCCTCCCAATCGCATCCTTTATCTCCTGCTCCACTATTGCTCCTTCTAATGTAGCCCTCTCCCCCTCCCCTAGCCTCGGGTACTCCAACCCATCTAGAAATTCCTGCATCTCACGGTCTCCCCCGGGTGGCTCTGACTTGTACAACCTCTCATAAAACTCCTCAAAAACCTTGTTAATCAGCACTGAAGCCACCACCAGCTTCCCTGCCCTATCCTTCACCTGAAGAATTTCCCTTGCCGCTGCCTCCCTCCAGAGCTGACCTGCTAACATACTCCATGTTCATAAACTGCACCCCTTGCTCGTCTCAGTTGGCACACCGCCTTCCTGGTGGACAGTCAGTCGAAGCTCGCCTGTAGTTCCTTCCTCTTTTCCAGCTTCGCCGGGTCCCCATCCTCTGCATACCTCCTATCTACCTTCGACATCTCATCTATTGCCCTCTGCCGCTCCAACCTCTCCTCTTTGTCCACCCTGACCTTAAACAAAATTACCTCACCCCTGCCTTTAGAGCCACCCAGACGACTGCCTTCGACACCTCACCCGTACAATTGAAACCTACATATTCCTTAATTACCTTTTAAATTTTCTCACAGAGCACTTGGTTCCCCAAAAGCCCCACATCCAGTTTCCACCCCGGTCTCTGCGCTGCCCCCTTCTCCAGCACCATATCCACCCAATGTGGAGCATGATCTGACACTGCAATTGCAGAGTATTCCGACCCCTTGACTCCAGCGAGCAAAGCCTTCCCCACCACAAAAAAGTCGATCCGCGAGTATACCTTATGGACCGCTGAGAAAAACGAATACTCCCGTTCCCTTGGGTGCAGGAACCTCCAAGGGTCCACCCCTCCCATTTCCACCATTAGCCCAGCCAGCGCCTTTGCCCCCCCCCCCCCTGACGGGACCAGCGAACGCGGCCGTGATCTGTCTAACCTTGGCTCTTGCACCAAGTTGGCCCACTGCTCTTAATGTTTGTGTACTTGTGCCACTGAATCCTCATTCTGAAGTGCATTGATTTCAAAATTGTCACTTGTGCATAGATATATTCATGGTTTCAGCTCATCCAATCATTGCCCTACATCCCACCAGGTGCCTTCACTTTTTCAGCTTTGAGTCTTTTGTGCATCTTCTCCCTTTGTTCCATTATTGCGGGTAGACTTTTTATTTAGCTCTGCCATCTCTTTCTAAACCCCCTGATTTTGCTTCATCATCCCCATCCTCAGAACCTTCTGGTTTCAATCATCTCCCCTAGATTTTCTTGCAGCTGATTGGAATCTATTCTTCCCTATTTACCCCATTGCAAGTAAAAATATACCAAAAACAAAACAGTTGCTGTAGAGAGAAAAGACAGGTTAATAGAGCTTTCACAACAGGAAATTAGTGCGAATGTTGGCAGTGATGGGGTGGAGAAAGATTGAAAAGCAAAAGTAAGATGCAAGGGAATGATCATCTGAGGCAACCACATGAACTATGGAAAGAAGCATTAAGGTCATAAGAGAAAAAATGTGTCTGAAAAAATTAAAGCACAGTGAGGTGTTCGCACAAAAGGCAAAAACAAGGAAAATGGATGACCATATTAGGACTGAAGTTCAAAGTGAAAATGCTGACAAAGTAGGGTTGGTATGCCATTTCCAAAAAGAGAAGAATCAAGCTAACCAAGAATGCCTCCCATCCCACCAGCAATCCCTGCTCTAAAGAAAACAATTTTGAAGTTAGTAAAGTCAGTATATATGCTGAGAAAGATAAATAGCTGTTCCTGGATATATGGTGAACATTTGGAAACATTCTATGAACCCCAATACTGAGAGCTCAAATGTGAGGGGATTTTAAGTCTCTGTAGCTCGCCACTTTATGATCACACCTTCAGATAAGACTTGGTATTCAGCATATAGGTCACCTTCCTTGCATTTAGTGTCTCCATGTGAGCAATTATTGCTTGTAAATATATGATAGAATGCTTATACGAACAGGATTGATTCAAAGGGGAATTCCGTTTTACTGAATTTAAATTATTGTACAAATATTATAAAGGGAAATACCTTACTGTCAGATATACTACCACATCTGGTAAGCTGCTGGTTAGCAGTAACTGAAAAGAAGACAATTGTATAACTTTCCTCGGGGCATGGAAGTCTGCTGTAGTATGGGAATGACTAACGCTGCAAAAAAAAATAATCTTCTCCTATTCATGACATCCTGAGCAGAACTTCATGATGTGTCATGTTTGAAATTCTACACACAATGTCTTGGCTGAGACTGCCTCTAACCAGTTTGGATTTAATTGGGTCAA
This sequence comes from Scyliorhinus torazame, assembly GCF_047496885.1. Lineage (NCBI taxonomy): Eukaryota > Metazoa > Chordata > Chondrichthyes > Carcharhiniformes > Scyliorhinidae > Scyliorhinus > Scyliorhinus torazame. The sequence continues at coordinate 281,979,761 of NC_092713.1, read as the reverse complement.
TGAGAAACACTAACTAGAGCGCACAATGCTTTTGGAATGCTTCGGCAAAGACGTTACTTCAGTGTTAATAGGTCAGTCTGGAACCTGATCTCATATTTTTAAATTGAAAGGTTGCCTTTCTGACGCTACATTTTGAATAATTTACTAATTCTTAGAATCACTCCGGTTCGTCCAACCCAGTTGGCCCTGCAAAGTCCTCCTGATTAGCATTTGTACACTAGTGCCAAAATTAAGAACTCTCCCACAGATTAGTCATGATGTGGAGATGCCGGCGTTGGACTGAGGTGAGCACAGTACGAAGTCTTACAACACCAGGTTAAAGTCCAACAGGTTTGTTTCGATGTCACTAGCTTTCGGAGCGCTGCTCACCTGAGGAAGGAGCAGCGCTCCGAAAGCTAGTGACATCGAAACAAACCTGTTGGACTTTAACCTGGTGTTGTAAGACTTCGTACAGATTAGTCAAATGGCCATACTCACAGAATTATCTCAACACTCCAGACTCCTGCATCATCACCATTCGTGAGTATGCCCTGACCCACTGGCATGACAGACCCAATCAGAGATCAGAAACCTTCTATTCTGCCCCACCTCCCTCTCCAACTATATAATCTGTGTCAATGCTACTCTCTCAGCTCCGAAGAAGAATCACACAGACTCAAAAGGTTAACTCTGTTTCTCTCTCCACAGACCTGCTGAGTTTATCTAGCGTTTTCTGATTTTATTTTAGATTTCCAGCATCTACAATATTTTGCATTTGTTTTAGAAGATATAATGAACCTGAATCTGTATTTAAAAACCCTGGTTTGGCCTCAACTGGGGTACGTGTCCAATGCATGGCACCACATTTTAGAAAAGAGATGAAAGCAAGAGAGGGAGTGCAGAAGAATTCGCAAGTCCATCATCCCTGTAACCAATTGCATAGATAGATTGGAGAAGCTGGGGCTCTTCTCCTTGGAGAAGAGAATGTGGAGAGAAGATTTGATAGAGGTTCTCAAAATTGCGAGGGGCCTGAGCAGAGTACATGGGAGAAACTGTTCCTAGGGGCGGGACAGTTGAGAACCAGAGGGCACTGAATTAGGATGATTGGCATCGGAAACAATGGTGACATGAAAAACATTTTTATGCAGCATGTGGCTAGGAGCTGGAATGGTCTACCTGAGAGCATAGTGGAGGCAGATTCAATCAAGAGCTTGAAAAGAATTGGAAAATTCTGAAACAAACATCATTTTCTGGACTGTGGGGGAAATGGCAGGGGAATGGAACCAGATGAGTTGCTCTTCCAGAGTGCTGATGTCTGTACAGTATCAAAGTTATTGGAATTTGTTTTATTTGCAGATGATGCCAATATTTGTTCTGTGTGGGATGTTCAACAGCTTATTGCAATTGTTAGTGTTGAATTGGATACATCAAAGATATGATTTACCATAAATAGATTGTCATTGAATCGGAGCAAAACAAAGTTTGTTATTTTGTAATGGTAAAATAAATACCCAGGCTGACAAATAATGTCAACATTGAAAGAGTATATGTAAATTGTTTGGGTGTTTTAATAGACCATAAATTTTGTTGGAAACCTCATAATGCGTAAAACCAAATATATATTGGATCCACAGTCATTGTACATTTTGTATTGTTCACTTATTCTTCCATATTGAATTATTATTTGGAGGTTTGGGGAAAGAAACACTTATAAAATTAATAATTTATTAGCAGCGGATCTGATATTGCAACCATCTCTATACTGCATTGGAATGTGTACGGTTTTGAGCTGAAAGCACAAATATTCCACACATTGTGAGGAGTTAATTCTTGTATCTTCAGATTTCTGTCCCAGCCTCAACAATTGTCTATTCCCCATTTTTTTGCCCTGGGAATGTCCAACTCTTGGTTTCAGCTCCACTAATATTTCTGTCCTGAGCTTATCTATTAGAAACTATATTCAAGTGTCACAACAGCTGTAACCCTAATATCCAATCAGCAGCCGTTGATTTAAAAAAAGAAACGGGATTCAAGAAAAGAAACAGGATTCACGAATGAAATTCACCCTGTAGTTTAAATGAATTTCCTAAGAGCCTTTTACACTACTTATGATAGCGGGAAGGGTTTATGCATAGTACGACTACCTTGATAGAGAGGTGGTTGGGTACTATAAAAGAGCAGGAGTGAAAGGAAGTTACTTAGACTGGATAGATGTGATAGTGGTGTTTTGTAGAGGTCTGTATCGGTCTAAACTTGCTCCATATACAAATGAAGTGAACTTAGAAATTGAGAGAGGCAACAATGTTCAAACATTTTAATAGTACCAAGTTAGGGAGTATATGCAACAAAAATGGAAGTACAGTGGTACATTTGGTAAGGAAATACAGCTCAATTGGTAAGGTATTAAATAGAGATACAAGATGGCAAGCCAATAGATAAAGCATTAGATGACATTGTTTCTTTAGTTTTGTATCTGAATATTAAAAAATGGAGGTTTGTTGAACTTTTAAAACTTATTTTTCATCAGACCTGTAAAATTAATAGTGACTTTGTTTCCTTAAGACCTTAAAAGAGGTATTCAATTTGACGGGTTATGATGAGGTAAATTAGTGATGGATTGTTTCCACTGGTCATTGTAATGAGATAATCATAGCGCATTGAAGAAGATTTTCAAAACTGTTTCTTTGAATAAAAGATTGTTGGAGTATGTGCCACAAACTGTTCAAGAAGAGTTTATATTTTAAAATAGAATTGGATATTTGCTTGAAAATTTGCATTTAAAAGCAAAAGAGTTGTGGCTTGTGGAGAAAATTACCAGCACATGTTAATGGGGCAAATTTCCTGTTTCTGTGCTGTATCATTCTGATTTTATTTCAACCGTCTCCATTTGTGTAAATCTAATTTATAGAACATCCAATTCATCCTTTTCTAATTAAATTTTATGGGATGTAAATAAATGGATGTTGGAAAGGGAGTTTACAAGCTTTTGAGTGTTTGTTAAAGCTGCACTCATCCAGGCAAGTGAAGAGTATTCTGTTATTCCCTTGACTTTTACCAGTTGGTGGTGTGTATTTGAGGGTTCTGAGCAACATTCCCCAATTGTTTTTACTGGCCTATTCATTTAAGTGCACGGATCCTCTAAAATCATCTGTGCACCAATTTAAAGGGGCTGACGTGCTTGGCCTGTGTGAAAATGCATTGTTTCACTGCTGAGAAAAAACATTGATTAGACAGTACACCTCTCGCTCAGAATACTTGGTCTCTGACCTGCTCCAGGAGCACTGGCATTAATATGGCTGGTCCAGTTGAGTTTCTGGTCAGTAACTCCCAGGATGTTAAATGGGGAACTTCATGATTATGTCATCAAATGTCAAGGAAAATGGTCAGATTCTCTCCCCTTGGAATGTAGTCACTGCCTGGTGCCTGTGTAGTGTGATGTATAAATTTTTAAAATAAATAGGTTGGATAAAATCACACTTAAAGACTGACTTCCCCCAGTGCAATGCTGAGGAAGTGCTGTTGTCATAATTCTGATGAGACTGCAAAACAATTTATTTGTGTATGCAAATCTCTTGTCTCTCATCTTTAAAGTATACCAATTAGTTTATGTTGGCGCTCCTCATTCATACTTTTCGGTGTTAAATTGAATCAGCCATGTGTCCTCCCATTTCACCAGTCTGTCCTACTGAAGTCTATTACTATTCTCCTAACTGTTTGCCATATTTTTAAAAATAAATTTGAAGTGTCCAATTCATTTTTTTCCCCCAATTAAGGGGCAATTTAGCGTGGCCAATCCATCTACCCTGCACATCTTTGGGTTGTGGAGGTGAAACCCACGCAGGCACTGGGAGAATATGCAAACTCCACACGGACAGTGACCCGGGGCCAGGATCGACTCCGGGTCCTCAGCACCGTGAGGCAGCAGTGCTAACCACTGCACTACAGTGCCACCCCACGGTTTGCCATATTGGAGTTTTTTTAATCATCTGCCAAATGTAGAAATCTATATCAAAAAGAATAGTGGGGAACACCATTGTGCAGTCTAAATAAGTGTACATTGCTTCCTATCTTTTAGCCAATTTTATATCCGTGATGCCATTGTCTCTTTAATCTCCTAGTTTTGCTAACAAGTCTGTTACATGATTCTTAATCAAATGTGTTTTAAAAGACCATATACATCAATCGTGGCATCTTTATTAGCGTTTTACTTCATCAAAGAACAACACTTCAAAAGGTATTTAATTGGCTGTAAAGTACATTGGACATCTTGAGATTGTGCAAGATGCTATATAAATGCACGTCTTTTTTTTCTTTCTCTGTTCCCAGACTATTAGAATGTAGGAAACCACTGGGAAGTAAGCATCATAGAATAGGTTACGCAGCACAAAAGACCACGTGAGCTGATATCTCCCTGCCAGAGTTAAAGGAAGTTGTGACTGTTTTCTCTACTGTAGAGACTCATTTCCCCTTTAGGCTTCATTTTGCTAGATTGGGGGGGGGGGGGGGGGGGGGGGGGGGTGGAGACTGCCTTTGTGGAGTTTGCACTTTCTCCCTGTCTGCGTGGGTTGCAGGTTAGGTGAGGTTGTGCGGATTGGGCGGGGGAGTGGGGCTAGGTAGAGTACTCTTTCAGAGGGTCAGTGCAGTCTCAATGGGCCGGATGGCCTCCTTCTGCACTGGAGGGACTCCATAGTATTCTATGGTAAAGAGTGAATATTTCTTCTATTATGATCCCAGATCAGATCCCAACAGTGACTAGGATACTGGGCAGAAATCCCAATATTTTATTTAAATCTTGTAAAACTGTGAAGAAAGGATACCTCGCTCCAGGAGTGATTTCACGCAAAGTATGAATATGGTATATTAAAACAAACTTTATTACTGACACACTTTAACATCACACAAGAAAATAGCTCACAATTACCCCTTACACAATAACCCTGAACTGCTATCTTTGTCTCCACTCAAACAACAAAACCATCTCTGATCCCGATCCACTTTTAAATACAGTTAGCACTCAGGAATACTTGCTGTACAAAGATGTCTTGAATACTCCACTTTGAGAAAGAGAGATCTTTAGAGACTGCTTTAAAGAACAAGACCCGACCCCCCCCCCCGAATTAATGCAGAATCTCTGGCTGTATTTCTTCAGTAAACTTCAGCTTGCCTTCCAACTACAGACTAAAACTGAGCCTCAATACCTGACTGCTTCAACCCCTGGCTCCTCCCATTAATTACATCACCTTGCTAAGCTGAACACGATGCCTCTAATTAATTACTCCTCGGAGAACCCTCTTAATATAAACAAAAATCCATTCGGCCAAACTTTTCCTATGCTTTAATTACACCTCTGGTCCCAAAAGGACGAGCTGTCTTGCAAACAAACCTTGATTTTTAAAAACGCTACTGGAGCAGTGTTACATGACTCTTAATCAAATGAGCATACACTCACGAACCCAGACTTTTAACCCTTAACTGTGCCACATACATTCAATACAATCTATATCAAATTCCTACATTCTTCACACTTCCTAAACAGGTTAACATGATTGCTTAATGTGTATTAACAGCTTAAATGAAGATAAACTGGACCTCAATCAGAATATTGTCTTGGTCCATGAGGAACTAATCCAGATGAGAAGATTGCTGCAACTAATTATTTTTAAATTTTAAAAACTTGTTCAAAATGCAAATCATCTGATTAATTTTTGCAGTGCAAATTAATTTATAGTAATTTGCAACAGTATCTGATTGTTCTACACGATAGAAACATAATATCCAACAACTTGCATTATTATAACTTTCTTCACGGTGACAACTCAAAAGTGCATTACGCTCAGGCCAAAACAGACCTAAGAAAAGGATTGTTGGAAGGCTCATGGTGGTGAAGTAGAGTCTTCGAGTCATAGAATCACACCGCACAGAAAAGGCCCATTTTGTCTGTGCCGGACCAAAACAACCACCTAACCATTCTAATCCCGTTTTCCAGCACTTGACCCTGTATTCCCTTGACTTGTATTCCCTGAGATCGAAAGTGCACATAGGTCATAGAGGTTTACAGCATGAAAATGGGCCCTTTGTCCCAACCTGTCCATGCCACCCAGTTTTTAACCACTGAGCTAGCCCCAATTGCCCGCATTTGGCCCATATCCCTTTATACCCTGAAAATATATCTTAAATACTATGAGGGTCTCTGCCTCCACCATCCTTTCAGGCAGCAAATTCCAAACTGCCACCATCCTCGGGGGGTGGGGGGGGGAGGATATCCTCACATCCCCTCTAAACCCTTACCTTAAACTTATGTCCCATGGTCATTGACTCCCTCCACCAAGGGGAAAAGTTTGTCCCTGTCTACTCTATCAATGCGCCTCATAGTTTTATACATCTCAATCATGTCTCCCCTCAGTCTCCTCTGCTCCAAGGAAAACAATCCAAGTCTATCCAATCTCTCTTCATAATTAACATTCTCCTGCCCAGGCAACATTGTGGTAAATCTCCTCTGCACCCTTTCCAGTGCTATAACATCCCTTCTATAATGTGGATTCCAGAACTGCACACAATACTCTAGCTGTGGCCTAACTAACGTTTTATACAGGCATGTATAAAGCATGAACAAAATAGCATTGAGAAGGCTTTTGAAAGCAGAAGGGGTAATATGACGGGGGGTAAATATGTGAAGTGTTTCATGTGACACCTGTAAAATGGGTGTTTCTCTTGGTGCAAAAGCAAAATACTGCAGATGTTGGAAATGTAAAGTAAAAATATGGAATGCTGAGATCAGATCTGGCAACATCTGGGAGAGAGAAAAACCTATTGTCACCTGAAATGTTCATTGCTTGTCTCTATAAATGCAGCCGGACCTGCTGAGTATTTCCAGTATTTTATGTCTCTGATTGGAGAGAGCAAGGGAACAAGGAAATGTCCCAGTGATGTAGAAGTGAAAAATGACAATGCGTTAAAAATGCTGAAGATGAAGGATTTTAAAGTGGGGAGACAAATTTTGAAGTAAACTCAGTGGGGCATGGGTAGCCACTGAATTTGAAAAAGGCGAAAGTGATAGGAATACCATATGTTGTGCAAATCGGGTTGCTTACTGTGGCTATTTAAATGGGTAATAGGTGAATCAAGCCCAGAAGTTAACTGTGGTGGTGAGCTAGCCGAGAACATAGAGAATAATTCAGAAATAGATAAAGCAATCTTGGTAGTAATGATTCTTGGTAGAACTTGGAGCAGTCCTGTCTGTCCTGGATGGCATTCAAGGCTATTGTTGCTGTTCGGTCACTGACAAAGCAGATGAAGATTTTAAGTTATTCAGGTTTTCATGTCAGGCAGGCAATTGGAGTGTAGTAACAGCATTTGGATCAATGGGGAAGGCAGGGCATTAATATATACTTGAAACTGATCACTTCTGGGTAATATCACCAACATAGTAAATGTTGTGGGGATGTGGCTGTGAGGGTGGACGTTAACTTATTTGAGGTGATATCGTGCCTGTATTCTGAAAGATGCGAGTAAAACTAGATAAAGGAGTGGTTAATGTTGTGGAAGGTGGTGAAGAAGTCAAGTGACAATATGGCAGGGGATTTCATGTGGCACCTCGGTGCAAAAGCAAAATGCTGCAGACCTCTATACCCAGCTTTCCCATATAACTGTCTTAATGCTTTTTAATAGACAAAATTGTACTCCCCTCGACTACTGCCTGTGGCAGCTCGTTCCAGACACTCACTACCCTGTGTGTGAAACAATTGCCCTTCTGCACCCTTTTGTATCTCTTACCGTAAACCTAGGCCCTCTAGTTATAGACTCCCCTACCTTTGGGGAAAGATGTTGACTATCTACCTTATCAATGCCCCTCATTATTTTATAGACCTCTATAAGAACCTCTAAGCCTCCTACGCTCTAGGGGAAAAAAATTCCCAGTCTGTCCAGCCTCCCTTATAACTCAAACCATCAAGGCCCGGTAAAATCCTCGTAAATCTTTTCTGCACTCTTTCTAGTTTAATAATCCCCTTTCTATAATAGGGTGACCAGAACTGTACACAGTATTCCAAGTGTGGCCATACTAATGTCTTGTCCCAACCCCTGTATTCAATGTTCTGATCAATTAAACCAAGCATGCCAAATGCCGCCTTCACCACCCTTTCATAGAACATAGAATTTACAGTGCAGAAGGAGGCCATTCGGCCCATCGAGTCTGCACCGGCTCTTGGAAAGAGCACCCTACCCAAGGTCAACACTGCCACCCTATCCCCATAACCCAGTAACCCCACCCACCACTAAGGGCAATTTTGGACACTAAGGGCAATTTATCATGGCCAATCCACCTAACCTGCACATCTTTGGACTGTGGGAGGAAACCCACGCACACACTGGGAGGATGTGCAGACTCCGCACAGACAGTGACCCAAGCCAGAATCGAACCTGGGACCCTGGCGCTGTGAAGCAATTGTGCTATCCACAAGGCTACCGTGCTGCCCCTCTGTGACTCCACTTTAGAGGAGCTAATAACCTGTACTCCTTGATTTCTTCCATATCTTCCATATTTCTATAACTCCCCAACTCCCTACCATTAACTGAGTCGGTCCTGCCCCGATTCGATCTACCAAAATGCATCTCCTCACATTTATCTAAATTAAAGTCCATCTGCATTCATCGACCCACTGGCCTAATTGATCAGATCCCGTTGCAATCCTAGATAACCTTCTTCCCTGTCCACTATGCCACCAATCTTGGTGTCATCTGCAAACGTACTAACCATGCCTCCTAGATTCTCATCCAAATCATTAATATAAATAACAAATACAGTGGACCCAGCACTGATCCCTGAGGCACACTGCTGATTACAGGCCTCCAGTTTGGAAAAACTACCCTCTACAACCATCCTTTGTCTTCTGTCGTCAAACCAATTTTGTATCCAATTGGCTATCTCACCCTAGATCCTGTGAGATTTAACCTTATTCAACAACCTACCATGTGGTACCTTGTCAAAGGCCTTGCTAAAGTCCAAATAGACAACGTCGACTGCACTGCCGTCATCTACCTTCTTGGTTACCCCTTCAAAAAACAATCAATCAAATTCGTGAGACATGATTTTCTACTCAAAACCATGCTGACTGTCCCTAATCAGTCCTTGCCTCTCTAAATGCCTGTAGATCCTGTCTCTCTGAATACCTTCCAACAACTTACCCACCACAGATGTTAGGCTCACCGGTCTGTAGTTCCTAGGCTTTTCCCTGTGGCCCTTCTTAAACAAAGGCACAGCATTTGCTACCCTTCAATCTTCAGGCACCTCACTTGTGGCTGTTGACAATTCAAATATCTCTGCTAGGGGACCCACAATTTCCTCCCTAGCCTCCTACAACATCCTGGGATACATTTCATCAGGTCACGGGGATTTACCTACCTTGATGCACTTTAAGACTTCCAGCACCATCTCCTCTGTAATATGTACACGCCTAAAAACATCACTATTTATTTCCCAAGTTCCCTAACATCCATGCCTTTCTCAACAGTAAATACCGATGAGAAATATTCATTTAGGATCTCACCAATCTCTGATGGCTAGTCGGTGGTGCCCCCCCCCCCCCCCCCCCCCCCCCCCCCCCCCCGGGTCCAGGCTGATCACATGGAACATGAGAGGACTGAATGGGCCGGTCAAGAGGGCTTGCGTGTTCGCGCATTTGAGGGAACTGAAGGCGGACATGGCAATGCTACAAGAGACACACCTAAAGGTTACAGACCAAACGAGATTGAGGAAGGGGTGGGTTAGCCAAGTGTTCCACTCAGGACTGGACTGGACCAGGGGGGTAGCGATCATGATCAGCAAACGAGTGGCATTTGAGGCAGGGATAATCATGTCAGACAAGGAAGGGGTAGGTACATTATGGTGAGTGGGAAGCTGGAGGGGGTGCGAGTGGTACTTGTGAACATACACATGCTCCGAATTGGGACGACGTAGAATTTATGAGGCGGGTGCTCGGTAAGATCCCAGACTTGGAGTCACATAACCTGATCATGGGAGAGGACTTCAACACCGTCATTGATCTGGAATTGGACCCGTCAAAATCCAGGACAGGGAGGAGGCCGGCTGTGGCAAAGGAATTTAAGGGTTTTATAGAACAGATGGGGGGAGTAGACCCATGGAGTTTTGCACGGCCGAGGACAAAGGAGTTTTCCTTTTTTTTCACATGTCCACAAGGTATACTCTCACATCAACTTTTTTGTGTCTGAGCAGGGCGCTAATACCGAAGGTGGTGGAGACTGAGTATTCGGCAATTGCAGTGTCGGATCATGCCCCGCACTGGGTGGATCTATGGGTTAGCGTGGAGAGAGGGCAACGTCCGCTGTGGAGACTGGATGTGGGGTTGCTAGCGGACGAGGCGGTCTGTGGGCGGGTTAACAAGTCCATCCCGAACTACCTGGAAACAAATGATACGGGGGAGGTCTCTGCAGCGACGGTCTGGGAAGCTTTGAAAGCAGTAGTCAGAGGGGAATTAATCTCGATACGGGCCCACAGAGAAAAAGTGGAACGGGCTGAGCGGGATAGATTAGTGGAGGAGATACTCCAGGTGGTCAGGAGATACTCGGAGGCCCCGGACGCGCGGCTACTGAGGGAGCGGCGGAGGTTACAGGTGGAGCTTGGGCTGTTGACCACAGGGAAAGCAGTGGAACAGTTGAGGAAGGCAAGGGGGGGGCGATCTATGAGTACGTGGAAAAGGCAAGCAGAATGTTGGCCCACCAGCTCAGAAAAAGAGAGGCTGCCAGTGAGATAGGTAAAGTAAAGAGTAGAGACGGTAATACTGTCCTGGACCCAGCGGGGTGAACGAGGTGTTTAAGTCGGAACCCCCAGCTGTGGTGGAGGGGATGAGGCAGTTTCTGGGTCAATTGAGGTTCCCGAGGGTGGGTGGAGGAGGACCTGGTGGAGTGGCTGGGAGCCCCGATTGAGGAAATAATCAAGGGGCTGGAGGGCATGCAGTCGGGCAAGGCCCCGGGGCCTGACAGCTACCCGGTGGAATTCTATAAGAAGTTTTCAGAGATATTGAGCCCACTGCTGGTGAGGACATTTAACGAAGCAAGAGATAAGGGAGTCCTCCCCCCAACAATGTTGTAGGCCTCGATTTCATTGATCATGAAACGGGAGAAGGATCCGGAGCAATGCGGGTCATACAGGCCAATTTCTCTACTGAATGTGGATGCCAAACTGCTGGCTAAGATACTGGCCACAAGGATAGAGGACTGTGTCCCGGGGGTGATAGGGGAAGACCAGGCGGGATTTGTTAAGGGCAGGCAACTCGAGGCCAATGTTTGAAGGCTTTTAAATGTTATTATGATGCCCTCCGAAGGAGTGGAGGCGGAGGTGATGGTAGCGATGGATGCGGAGAAGGCTTTTGATTGGGTGGAGTGGAATTACCTGTGGGAGGCGCTGGGAAGGTTTGGCTTTGGTGAGGGCTTTATTGACTGGATGTGGTTGCTCTCCAGTCTATCAGGCACCAGTAGCGAGTGTGGTAACGAACCGGCTGTGGTCGGGGTATTTTGAACTACACCGAGGGACGAGGCAAGGGTGCCCCCTCTCCCCGTTACTGTTTGCTCTGGCCATAGAGTCTTTGGCCATGGCGTTAAGAGCCTCTAGGAACTGGCAAGGGCTGGTTCGGGGGGTGGGGGGGTGGAGCACCGGGTCTCGCTCTACGCAGATGACCTCTTTTTGGACCCGTTGGAGGGGATAGGGGAAGTAATGCGAATCTTGGGGGAATTTGGCAATTTTTGGCAAGAGACTGGGAGAGCTGCCGCTTAGAATGGTAGGGAAGAGCTCTCGATATCTGGAAATCCAGGTGGCCCGGAAATGGTAGGTACTACACAAGTTAAACCGATCCCGGTTGGTAGAACAAATGGGAGGGGACTTTAAGAGATGGGACATAGATCATAGAATTTACAGTGCGTGGGTTTCCTCCAGAATTTAGAGTGCAGAAGGAGGCCATTCAGCCCATCGAGTCTGCACCGGCTCTTGGAAAGAGCATCCTAACAGGCCAACACCACCCTATCCCCAGTAATACCACTCAACCAACCCTAAGAGCAATTTTGGACACTTAAGGGCAATTTAGCATTGCCAATCCACCTAACCTGCACATCTTTGGACTGTGGGAGGAAACCGGAGCACCCGGAGGAAACCCACGCACACACTGTGAGAACGTGCAGACTCCACACACAGTGACCCAGCCGGGAATCGAACCTGGGACCCTGGAGCTGTGGAGCAGTTGTGCTAACCACTATGCTACCGTGACATGCTCCCGCTATCACTGGCGGGGAGGGTACAGCCTGTGAAAATGAAGGTCCTCTCCAGATTTCTGTTTGTCTTTCAGTGCCTCCCCATCTTCATCCCTAAGGCCTTTTTCAAGCGGGTGAATAAGATTATTTTGGGCTTTGTGTGGGCAAATAAAACCCCGCGAGTGAAGAAAGTGTTGCTGGAGCGCAGTCGGGGGGAGGGTGGATTGGCGCTGCCGAACTTCTGCAATTACTATTGGTTAATATAGCATGGCTAATATAGCCATGATCAGGAAGTGGGTACTGGGGGAGGGGTCGGCATGGGAGCAGATGGAGGCGGCGTCATGTAAAGATAGCATTCTGAGAGCATTGGTAATGGCACCATTGGTAATGACACCTATGCCGTTCTCGCCAGCCCGATACTCCACAGGTCCGGTGGTAGTGACAGCTCTGAGGATCTGGGGGGCAGTGGAGGAGATATAAGAGAGTGGAGGGAGCATCGATTTGGACCCCGATTTATAACAACCACAGGTTTGTACCGGGTAGGTTAGATGGCGGGTTCCGGAGTTGGCAGAGGGCAGGAATTAGAAGGATTGGGGATCTATTTATAGATGGGAGTTTTTCCAGCTTGAAAGCTTTGGAGGATAAATTTAAATTGCCAGCAGGGAATGGTTTTAGGCATTTGCAGGTGCGCGACTTCCTGAGAAAACGGGTGCCGGCCTTTCCGCTGCTGCCGCCACGGGTGATACAGGATAGAGTAGTTTCCAGTATCTGGGTGGGAGAGGGGAAAGTATCGGATATTTACCAGGAGCTTTCGGAGGCGGAGGAAACTCCGGTGGAGGAGCTTAAGAGCAAGTGGGAGGACGAGCTAGGATGAGAGATAGGGGCGGGAATATGGGCAAATGTCCTAAGCAGGGTTAATACTTCCTCACCGTGCGCCAGGCTTAGCCTGATACAACTTCAGGTAGTCCATCGGGCACACATGACAGTGGCTAGGATGAGCACGTTTTTCGGGGTAGAGGATAGGTGTGCCAGGTTTGCGGGAAGCCCAGCAAATCATGTCCACATGTTTTGGGCATGCCTGAAGCTTAGAGGGTTTTGGCAGGGTTTTGCTAAGGCAATGTCCACGGTGCCAGAAACACGGGTGGTGCCGAGTCTGGAGTTAGTGATCTTTGGAGTGTCAGAAGATCCGGGAGTTCAGAGGGCGAAAGAGGCCGGCATCTTAGCCTTTGCCTTCCTGATAGCCCGGAGATGGATCTTATTAATGTGGAGGGACTCGAAGCCCCTGAGTGTAGAGATCTGGGTTAGTGACATGGCTGGGTTTCTCAGTCTTGAGAAAATAAAGTTTGCCTTAAGAGAGTCAATGTTAGGATTCTCCCGGAGGTGGCAGCCGTTCGTCGACTTTCTCGGGGAAAATTAAAAATTTCAGCAGATGCAGTATTCCTGGGGTGGGGGGTGGGGGCTGATTGTTGTTGTGTGGTTGAGGTGTGTGAAGATTGGGCTGGGAGGAAATGTTTATTTTACCATAATGATGGCATTGTTTTTGTTACTGTTATAAAATTTTTCAAATATCTTAATAAAATATTATTTTAAAAGAAGGATCTCTCCAATCTCTTGTGCATCCACACATATATGATCGTGTAGATTCTTAGACTCTCCCTCTTTTGCCCTTTATATATTTGTAGAAGCTGTTTACATTCTCCTTTGCCTTATCTGCCAAAGCAATCTCATGTCCCCTTTTTGCTCTCCTGATTTCTCTCTTAACTCTACTCCGACAATCTCTATACTCTTCAAGGGATCCAGTTGATCCCAGCTGCCGATGCATGACATATGCCTCCTTCATCTTTTTAGGCAAGGCCTCAATATCCCGAGTCATCCAGGGTTCCCTACTTTTACCAGCCTTGCCCTTCACTCTAAAAGGAATGTGCTTACCCTGAACCCCGGTTAACCCAGTTTTGAAAGTCTCCCACTTACCTGCTGTCCCTTTGCCTCCCAGCAGACTCCCCAATCAATTTTTGAAAGTTCCTGTCTAATACCATCAAAATTGGCCTTGCCCCAATTTAGAATTTTAACTTTTGGGCCAGACCTATCATTCTCCATAGCTATCCTAAAACTAATGGAGTTATGGTCACTGGTCCCAAAGTGATCCCTCACTAACACTTCTGTTACCTGCCCTTCCTTTCCAAGAGGAGGTCAAGTTTTGCCCCCTTTCTCGTCGGGCCATCCACATACTGAATGAGAAATTCCTCCTGAATACACTCAACAAATTTCTCTTCATCCAAGCCCCTAATGCTATGGCTATCCCAGTCAATGTTGGGAAAATTGAAGTCCCCAACTATTACCACCCTATTTTTCTTGCAGCCATCAGTAATCTCATTACATATTTGCTCCTCCATTTCCTGTTGACTGGGGGCCTGTAGTATAATCCTATCAAAATGATCTCTCCCTTGTTATTTTTCAGTTCCAGCCATATAGACTCAGTGGGTGAACCCTCGGACATATCCCCTCTCAGTAATGCTGTGACATTCTCCCTGATCAAAAATGCAACTCCTCCTCTCTTACCTCCTGTTCTATCTATCCTACAGCATCTGTACCCTGGAACATTAAGCTGCCAGTCCTGCCTCTCCCCTAGCCATGTTTCAGTAATAGCTATAATATCCCAGTACCATGTGCCCATCCATGCCCTGAGTTCATCTGCCTTGCCCATCAGGCCAGTACCATGTGCCCATCCATGCCCTGAGTTCATCTGCCTTGCCCATCAGGCCTCTTGCATTGATCTAGACTTCCCTTGCTCTCTGCCCTGCCTTCTCAGACCATCTGTCCAGTCATGTTTTGTACACTCTCCCTGAAAGTCTGGTAGGCTTGGAAGATGACCCTAAATTTGAGGGTGGCAACGATGCTATAAGCAGCATAACAATTGTAGAGGAGGAGGGTGGACATTTTAGGTATTCAACATGGAACTTTGATTGCTTTAAATGTGTATTATTACTCGCCCCACTGTTGTTATCTGCATGTCCAGAAATAGTACTCAGCTCAGTTATAACCTTTTCTTCATGTAACCTGGTTTCTTATCTCTCTCAAAACTGCAGAAGATAAATTTATTTCCTGATTTGTGAGAAGAGATGGAAGAAGAGATGTGAGCTGAGTGTCTTTCAGATCAGTGAAGCCTTTTTCGTTGCTTCACACATTTCTCCATGGCTTCTCAGACTGGGTAAGTATCTAAAACTTTGGCTATTGTATGTTTCAATACATTTGAGTGACTTTAATGTTACATGTCTGAATGCAAATCATTTTGGAATTGAATTCCTTTGATTTTATAGTCTCATTTTTCCCAAAGCTTGATAATTAGAGATATTGAAAAATAATTTTTGTTGCTGTTTATTTTTACCAAGACAAGTTTCTGTGTGTTTCTACCGCAGCAGCTGGCCTGATACAGTTAGACAGTGTTGTTTCTAGCCATGCAGCAGAACCCAGTTTTTATTGCTTGGCCCCCTCCCTGATTGAAACTTTTAACTTTTTACATGCCTAAATATGTGCATGGACAGGGCTGTCACCCTAATAGTTACAAATTTAACTGCCCAGAGATAAGTGAGAGAAGGATCTCCGATCTTCTAATAATTTGTTTACTGGATCGATTAGAGTTTCTTGGGGTCTGATTTGGCAAATCCGATTTGGCACCATACTAGATCTGCACCTCATGTGGTGTCAGACCAAAGCATTGTGAAAATTGCCTCTCCAGGAAGATTTGCACCAATTTAGCACAAGTACAAAGAAGTAATATCAGCTTCCCACTGCTAAACTAGAGTGTAAGCACACCCATAGAAATATCTGAAGTTGCATTGCTTATTTGATTTTTGCCTTTAGTTATTAAGCAAGTGAAAAAGTTTAATTGTCACGTCCACCTCTTGTGGTTAGGATAAAGTAGGTCATAACATTGAAGGCAATGACGGAGTCAAACAGAATGTAGAGACACAATCATAAGGAATCCTGTGGTCTCCAGAGTTTGGGTGCAACACAGACCGTATGACCTTTTTGAATCACTATATAATTGGTTTTAAGTTTTTAACTATTTTGATGCAAATATCTATTCAAAATGCAGCAGCATTATTTTTAGAAGGTTTGCAATATCTCATGTGCAATGATTATAAACCTTGTTGAATGCCTTGCATAATGTGTCTGAATTTAAAACATGTAAATTAGGAACTATGCTGGAATATGAACTGGACCCACAGCTACCACTTGGATGGAATTTTTACACTGGTACTCATGAACCCAACAAGTATAGCCAACTTATATTTATAGTATGAATAAAATGCATCAGTCTTTGCATCCTGTTATATTACATGTATAGCAGGCACTCAATTCAATCTAAAGGAAATCCTTTCATTTTATTCTAAACTCTGGATCTGTTTATATTTGATCCTAAAGACTAATTAGAAAGTTTTAAATAATTTTCAATGACAAACTTTTTCCAAATGGCAAAGAGCCAGGCAAATTTTTCAACTAGTCTAAATATGGCATTTGAAAAGAATTTGTATGTTGTAATTCTTGATAGACTCTCTTATATCGAGTAGTTCTTCTGCCGTTGGATCTGGATGGAGTTTGCCACATCTCATCATTTAATTGACACTACTTCCAGATGTGTTTCGGTACTTTTGCTCAATAGCATAAGCAGTCTCCTCAATTGTTTTTAAAAGTTGAAATGCTTTTGAATTTAGACTACAGTATTTTGATTCAATGCTATGTTTTTTAAAAAACGTTTTTGTGTTGTCGACAAAGATCCTCAAATTCAACAATGGATGTGATGCAGGTGATCTGAAATTGAATTCTTTAAATTTCAATTTTTTTCAATTGCTTTTGGTCTCCATATTATTAAAAAAAGAATACAAAGTCACTGGAGAACGTACAAAAAAAGCTGTTATCACCCTGTTCAAACAGCCCAAGGCTTCTCCATCCTTGCCAATTACTGCCCCATCTCCAGCCTTCCTTCCCTAAAATCATTGAACGTTTTGTCACAACTCAAATTAGTGCCCATCTTTTTCAGGAACTCCATATTTTGAAAGCCCTCCAATCAGGTTTCCACCACTGTACCAAAATGGCTCTTAGCAAAGTCTTAAATAATGCATGTGACTGTGACAGAGGTAAACTATCCATCTTTGCCCTTCTGAACTTGTCTGCAGCCCTTGACATAGTTGACTGCACCATCCTTCTCCAAAGCCCATCTTGCTCCAAAACCTGCTTTCCGACTGGACTGGACAGCGCTCGCCATGTTCCATTCTTTTATCCATCTAATTGCCTTCAGCGTATTACTTGTATTAGCATCTCTTTCAGTTTCTGCATGGTTACCTCTGGTGTCCCCCAAGGATCAATCCTTGGCATCCTCCTATTTCCCATGAACATAACACCCCTAGGTGACATCATCCCAAAATAATGGCAGTTTCCCAATGTACAACAATGACACCTTGCTCTACCTCACCATCTGCGCAGCCACCCCCCTCCCCCAGCACCCCACCTCAAACAGCCCTTTTACTGTCTCTAAGATGCCAGGCTGTTTGTCTGACATTGAGCATTGGATAAAAAGAATGTTCCTCTGTCTAAATATTTGAAAGAGCAAAGCCATTGATTTGGCGCACCGTGGCACAGTGATTAACACTACTGCTTCACAGCACCAGGGACCTGGGTTCAATTCCGGCCTTTGGTGACTGTTTGGAGTTTGCATATTCTCCCCATGTCGGCATGGATTTACTCTGGGTGTTCCGGTTTCCTCCCACAGTCCAAAGACGTGCAGGTTAGGTGGATTGGCTATGATCAATGTACAGGGTTACGGGGATAGCATAGGGGGCCTAGAGAGAGTGCTCTTTAGGGGAATCGGTGCCGATGTGATGGGCTGAATGGCCTCCTGCACTGTAGGGTTTCTATGGATTATCTTTGATGTCCACCATAGGCTCATATTACTAGTCCCCAACTCTATCAACTCATCTGCTGAAACCCTCATCTAAATCTTTAGAGTACCCAATTCATTTTTTCCAATTATGGGGCAATTTAGCATGGCCAATCCACCTACCCTGAACATCTTTGGGGTCTGGGGGTGAAACCCACGCAAACGCAGGGAGAATGTGCAAACTCCACATGGACAGTGACCCAGAGCCGGGATCGAACCTGGGACCTCCGTGCCGTGAGGCAACAGGGCTAACCCACTGCGCCACCGTGCTGCCCTGGGCTTGGCCATTTCAACTTTATACCAGCATCTCATGTAATACCTTCTGGAAACTTGAGGTCATCTAAAATTCTCCCCATGTCATAACTCAGACAAGTCCAAGGACGACACCACCTGTGCTCGCTGACTTAGATTAGCTTTGGGTGAAGCAAAGCTTTTATTTTAAAAGTCTCATCCTGGTTCTCAAAACGCCCCAAAGCCTCGAACCCTAACCCATCCCAATCTCTGTTATCTCCTCCATCCCTAGAACCCTCCTCTAATTCTAGTCTCTTGAACATTTCCAATTTTTATTGCTCCAACACGGGCAACAGTGCCTTCAGCTGGAAAGTCGGAAGCTCTGTAAACCCCTCTTCCTATTCCTCTTTTAAGATATTTTTTAAAATGCCACTTCCACCAAACATTTGGTTGCCTGGCCTAATATATCTTGTAGTTTGGTAACAAATTATTTGTTTGCTTGCAAAGTTTGTTGGAATGTTTTATGTGCTTTATAAATGCAAGTTGTTGTAATACTTTGTAAATAGTGTAGCTTTCTTCCATTCAGACACTCCGAAGCCTAAAAATTAATATTGAATGAAGCTTGTAAATTCCAATGACATCCTGGTAAATTTTTCATGATTAAATTGAGGTGCTAGAAATGAAATGAAAATTGCTTTATTATCACAAGTAGGCTTCAAATGAAGTTACTGTGAAAAGCCCCTAGTCGTCACATTCTGGCGCCTGTTCGGGAAGGCTGGTACGGGAATTGAACCGTGCTGCTGGCCTGCCTTGGTCTGCTTTAAGCGCCAGCTATTTAGCCCTGTGCTAAACCAGCCCTGATTGGCCCAGTACTTAAAAACAAATTGCTGATGCTTCTTTGTATACAAGGTGTTTGGCTGTATTACAAAGCAATTCAGTTGAATGATACATTCAACAGTAGCACAATGAAGTACTTAATTGTTTATGAAGCTCCAACTTGAAGACTGTAATCTAAATTGTTAGAAATTGTGAAAGCTGTGTAAAGTTTAAAACTGCTAGTTTCTGATGCAGTGGGTGTTTAGAAAATGAACAGGATAGATTGATTAATAAAAGAAGTCTGACAAATTAAGAATTAGTGAGAGCTTCATGAGAAGACAAACTAGTAATGTATCTAACACAAACAAAAATATGAGATGGGCGTGGGTGGGTAGTGGCTGAGAGCAGCAAGGTTCCCAAAAGATTAAACCACTACTTTGCAGTAAGTAAATGCTGAAAATGAAGATGTGGCGAAATGCCGATCATGGACTAGAAACTTTCAAAATTATGAAGCAAGTTTCAGAGTTAAATTAGGCTCTGGGCTTTTGTGCTATGGATATATTGTCACGCCTTAACTTAATTGTAAGGAAATTGTTTGAAACTATAATTAGGAATCCTCTTGAGTGATGGATTAATTAGAGATAGCTAGCTTGGTTTCAGCAATTGCAGATCATGTTTAAGCAAGGTAAGAAGTCTTACAACACCAGGTTAAAGTCCAACAGGTTTGTTTCAAACACTAGCTTTCGGAGCACTGCTCCTTCCTCAGGTGAGGAAGACCTGGATAACATTGAAGCCTGGGTGTCTTAAGTGGCAATTAACATTCAGGCCATTACCAGTGCCGGCTCCTCCATACTGAACACCATTTGGAAGAAGCACTGAGTGTAGCAAGGGCCCAGAATATACTCTGTTTGGGGCTTCAGTGCCCATCACCAAGAGTGGCTCAGTAGCACTGACCGAGGTGACCATGTCCTGAAAGTTTTATGCCAGACTGGTCCTGGATGCTCAGCGATCATTGCCCAGTGCTCAGTGTCATTGCAGGACCTGCACAAAATTCAGGTCTGGGCTGATAAGTGGGAGTAACATGTGCGTTTCAAGTACCAGGCAATGGCCATCTTCAGCAAGAGAAATATAACCGTCTCCCCTGACATTGAATGGCAGAATTCCATCCCATTGAAATCCTCGGTGTTGCGATTGATCAGAAACATTACTGGATCAGCCATATAAATACTCTGGCCACAGGTCAGAAGCTGGGAATTTTGTGGTGTGTACCTTCCCTAATTTCCTCAAGACTGTCCACCGCTTTCCTAGATCGAGTGCAGCTTCAACAACACTTTAAACTTTACACCACCCATGACAAAGCAGCCCACTTGATTGGCACCCCATCCAGAAACTTAAAAATTCAGTTGCTCCTCCATCAGTACGCTAGTGTGTACCATCTATCAGATGCACTGCAGCAACTCACCCGAGGCTCCTTTAATAGCACCTTCCAAACTTGTGACCCCTACACCTGAGAATGATGAGGGCAATAGACACATGGGAGCAGTATTACTTTGGAAGAAACATTCAGAATCAGAACTGCATGTGCTGTTGAAACATGGATTTCTTTATTCACCTTTTAAACTCTTTCTGGTAGTATATGTGTATGGTAACCTAAAGTGCACAATGCATTTTCCGTACACTATAACACCACCTGAAAGTTCTCCTTCAAGTCACATACCATTCTGACTTGAATTTGTAGTCCCTGTTCTTTCACTGTTGCTGGGTCAAAACCCTGGAACTCCTTTCCTAACAGCACTCTGGGTGTACCTACACCGTATGGGCTGAAGATGGCTAATTTTGAGAGTATTTGCTTGTATCATAAGCATGTAGCAATTGTTTGGCTGGTGTCTGCAGAGACAGCAACTACAGGCATGGTGATGGAAAATTAAAGCTTAACCATGCGTAAAGTTGAAGATTGTTATCATAGAACTGGCTGCTATAATCTCAAATCTGCATCAGATGATGGTGCAAGTGACATTTCTCTATGTCTTGATGCAGGTTTTGATATATACCAATGTGCTTACATTTCTAAAGGTTTGTTCAAATCCATATATGGCCAGTATTTACCGTAGCAGAAAGTTTTTTTAAATGTTGTTTATCGCACCGTGTTTATTTCATACTTTACACTTTGTATCGCACTTTGCCATAAAATCTCCCAGGTCCAATCCTCTAGATGGTAATGTTAGGAAAATAAAGGTAGTTTTGCAGGATTTATGTTTGTAATGGTGCATTATATGATCATCTAATTTTTTCATGTTTCAATGGTTTTTCTGGTTATTAAAACTAATTAGTGGTCTTGTGACTTTATTTTTTTTAAAATACTGGAGAAACAATGAAAGTTGTGCTCTTTTAAGCCAGGGTTCCATTCTGGTATCTTCCCATCCAGTTATTACATCAACTGGGATTTTCAAAATTTGGAGCACGGGTTACTGAATAGTAAAACTTGGTCTGGGATTTATTCGAGGCATTGAGGGCAAAGGAATTGGTGTTTCTGTGAGGTATCTTATACAGGTTAGAATCCAAAATCTTTCCTAAAGATGGAAGATGTAATTTTCGACTGGTTTACAGCAAGTAACCAAGAATCAGTTAACTGAATTGGCAAATGAATTAGAATTGTGATTACCTGCAGGGATAAGAAAAGCTGACATTATTGAAAGCAAAGTGCAACATTTAGCGTTGCAAGGGTTGTCAGATACACAAAGTATTTTGAAAAGTGAGGATATTGAATTAGCTAAAATTCAATTATAACTAGAAATGAGAAAATGAGAAATGCAGGAAAAAGATAAAGAAAATAAATAGAAATGAGGAAGCTTGAAATGCAGGCAAGAGATGAGAGCTTTTCAAAAGGAAATTGAAATGAGGAAACTTGACCTGGATGGAGAAGCCAGCAATGGCAGAAAGTGAAAAGAAACATACTGGAAGTTAAAGCAGATGAACCTAGTGGGGAAATATTTCAATTTATACAAGCTCTTCCAAAGTTTGAGGGAAAGGAAGCATTTTTTTTTCTTTTCAAAAGGTAGCTAAATAGATTAAATAACTAAACGAAATTTGGACATTACTTTTACAAAGTAGACTGATAGGTAAAGCTAGTGAGCTGTATGTATCATTGCCGGAAGAGGAATCTGTAGACCATTACACTCATCCTTGGAGCATCTCAACAACAAGGACTCCTACATCAGACTCCTATTTATTGACGACAGCTCCACCTTCAACACCATAATCCCAGCCAAGCTCATATCAAAGATCCAAAACTTAGGACTTAGCTCCCTACTCTGCAACTGGATCCTCGATTTTCTGACCAACAGACCACAATCAGTAAGAATGAACAACAACAACCACAATAGTCCTCAATACCGGGGCCCCGCAAGGCTGCATACTTAGCCCCCTACTCTACTCCCTGTACACACACAACTGCGTGGCAAAATTTGGTTGCAACTCCATCTACATGTTTGCTGATCATACGAACATCGTGGGCCGGATCTCGAATAACGAGTCAGAATACAGGAGGGAGATAGAGAACCTCTTGCAGTGGTGTAGCGACAACAATCTCTCCCTCAATGCCAGCAAAACTAAAGAGCTGGACATTGACTTCAGGAATCAAAGTACTGTACACACTCCTGTCAGCATCAATGGGGCCGATTGTGGAGATGGTTAGCAGTTTCAAATTCCTATGGGTACACATCCAAAAATCTGTCCTGGCCCACCCACGTCGACGCTACCACCAAGAAAGCACAACAGCGCCTATACTTCCTTGGGAAACGAAGGAAATTCGGCATGTCCACATTAACCCTTACCAACTTTTACAGATACACCATAGAAAGCATCCTATCTGGCTGCATCACAGCCTGGTATGGCAACTGATCGGCCCAGGACTGCAAGAAACACCGTAAACACCTCCCAGTCCATCACACAAACCTGCCTCCCATCCATTGACTCCATCTGCACCTCCCGCTGCCTGGGGAAAGCGGGCAGCATAATCAAAGACTCCTCCCACGGGCTTACTCACTCTTCCAACTTCTTCCATCAGGCAGGAGATACAGAAGTCTGAGAACACTCACGAACAGACTCAAAAACAGCTTTCCCGCTGTTACCAGACTACTAAATGACCCTCTTATGGACTGACCTCATTAACACTACACCCTGTATGCTTCATCCGATGCCGGTGCTTATGTAGTTGCATTGTATACCTTGTGTTGCCCTATTATGTATTTTCTTTTCTTCCCATGTACTTAATGATCTGTTGAGCTGCTCGCAGAAAAATACTTTTCATTGTACCTCGGTACACGTGACAATAAACCAATCCAATCCAATTATGTAGTAGTTAAAACTATCTTCAGAGCATATGAGTTGAGACATGTAGGCAGAAATTTTGAAACACAAGAAAATAGCCTGGGCAAACTCATTAAATAAGCAAAACAATTTTGACCATTGGACACGGATGTTAAAAATGAAGAGAACATCTGAAATCCTTTGAGAGGTGATTCTTTTAGAAGAATTTAAAGATTTGTTTCATTTGGTTATTAGGACTCATGTTGAGGGACAAAGTATTAAAAACTGCAAGACAGAAGGCAGAGTTAGCTGATGATTACGAACTGGTCCATAGAACTAAACCTTTTTTTCATCATTCTTTTAAGTATGTGATGGAAAGAAAGTGAGAAGGAGAAAAGAAAACAAATAGTCATGAAAGAGATGGAACGGTTGGGAATGGTCAGGAAATTTCACATGTTGAGGGTGAAAGTGACATTTGGAGGCCTAAGTGTTTCCATTGTAATGGGACATATGAGGGCAGATTGTTGGAAACCTATTGGGAGACTAGTTGCAGTAGTAGGCAAGGAAGCATCTGAAAAGAAAATGGCTGTTAAAATTGTAGCAGTGGCACTGGTGAATGTGAAAGAGGAAAGACCTCAAGTTAGTTCAGATAATTATTTGGGTACTGGTGAAGGAAGTCTGGCTATTGGAGGTTCTGGATGTTCAAAGGGAAAGATCCCCTCATTTGTCTAACAAAATAAGTAAACCAATTAAATTGTTAAGAGATGCAGGAGCAGATCAATTGTTGATGGTGGTTGGTGCTACAATTTGTATTTCAGGACATTTTATGAAGAAAAACGTATTAGAGTCATTAATGGAAGGAATGTGCCTATTTCTTTGTGTAAAGGTAATTTAAGAAGTAACCTCTTGAGGGCAGCACAGTGGTTAGCACTTGTTGCGCGTTTCTTTTACTTTGTCTTTCTGTGGCTCTGTTCCAATTATGGCAATCAGTGAGTTTGCCCTTCTTTCTGTGTTATCTATGTCTCAATGCTTAGAGTCGCCAGGTATCAAATGATACCACCACAAGTTTCAACCGGCTATCGATCAAAGAGCCAAACACCAGTTAGTTAGTTTAAGGTCAAGGGTACTTTATTTACACACAATTAGTCATGCAACATAAACACTACTAGTTAACTACACCTATCGACTAAGACAACCTGTACTTAACTTCGGGCACCCGGCTTAGGTCAGAAAACAGTGGCCGCTGTTCGCTTCTGGATCTATCTGGTTCGAAGGAGTAACTGCTGCTCAGCTAGGCTCATCCGTCTGGTAGCGAGCGTTGAACTTGGACTTGCTTCTGGTGTTGCTGCACTTGGCGATGGCCGTGACTGGGGTACCAAGACCAAGAGAGAGCGAATATATGGCGAACTCTTCTTATACCCGGGTGGTTTTTGCGCTCTTTTGGGCGGTCCTTCGATTTGGGCTTGACTAATTGGGTGATTCCTGATCGCTCTGTTTGATTCCTTAGCCAATAAGTGGGCGGGGATCTGGATGGCTGGGCGTGTTCCAAGCGGTCACTGACCCTGTTGTTTGCGTTTCCCTTGAACAGGGATTGGCGCCAAATGTCTGGGACTGTCCCGATTACTTGAGTACCAGTCCTTTGTTTTGGTGAAGATGGGACATCAAATGCTAAACGGCCCCATTACAATGCTAATTGGACTGAGTTTTGATACCGTCTGGACTTCTGGCTTACGAATATGCATTTCAGGCTCTGAGCCTGCCTGAGTCTTGGCTTATCCGTTTCACCTGCCAGGCTTTGCAAGTTTCTCTGTACTTTGTTGGAAGTGGCCATCCCAGATGGCTACACTCCGTCCTCTTGATCCTCAATGCGAAGCGTGAAGGATCACAATACTGGGTCTTTGTTCTCTGAAATGCGGGGTACCCTTAACCAAGGACAAGTTCTACTCTACTCTGTCCTATGGGTCAAAAACATTTACCTAATTGTCCCTAAACAACACATGTCTAAGAATTTCTAAGGGGCCATTTAACGTTCAGTAAAAGAGGAACCTCTAACTGTCTCTAACTACAGTACGAAGTCTTACAACACCAGGTTAAAGTCCAACAGGTTTGTTTCGATGTCACTAGCTTTCGGAGCGCTGCTCCTTCCTCAGGTGAATGAAGAGGTATGTTCCAGAAACATATATAAAGACAGATTCAAAGATGCCAGACAATGCTTGGAATGCGAGCATTAGCAGGTGATTAAATCTTTACAGATCCAGAGATGGGGTAACCCCAGGTTAAAGAGGTGTGAATTGTGTCAGCCAGGACAGTTGGTAGGATTTCGCAGGCCAGATGGGGGATGAATGTAATGCGACATGAATCCCAGGTCCCGGTTGAGGCTGTGCGGAACTTGGCTATAAGCTTCTGCTCGGCGATTCTGCGTTGTTGCGAGTTTTGAAGGCCGCCTTGGAGAACGCTTACCCGGAGATCAGAGGCTGAATGCCCTTGACTGCTGAAGTGTTCCCCGACTGGAAGGGAACATTCCTACCTGGTGATTGTCGCGCGATGTCCGTTCATTCGTTGTCGCAGCGTCTGCTGTATTTGTTCTCGAAGGGACTGCCTCGACACATTTTGTAAATGTGTCTATCACCACTAACACATACTTGTATCCATTTCTGCAGGGGGGGGAGGGGACCAATATAATCTAATTGAATTGTCCACGGGCCATTTACAGGGCGGGTGTGTCGTAGCTGGGCTTTTTTTGCATACCTTTCGGGGTTGTTTTCAGCACAAATTAAACAGTTTTCAACGTAATGGGACACGTCGGTTTTCAAATCAGGCCACCAGCAGAGGGGCCCTTGGTGTCCATGTCCGTCATGGAACTTGCAAATTATCTCATTCCTGTCCTGGGTGGGGACTACATAAATTCCATTTTTTTTAAACTATTCCCTCATGGACCGTCAAAGAATTCCTAAGCTTCATAGGGAGCTGGGAAGTTTCTTTTCAAATTTCTTTTAATGCCTCGTCTTCTTTTTGTGCCTGGGCTAGGTCTTGGATGTTGGTCTGTGAGACCTGAACTGCGTGTACTGGGGCACTCTCGGGGGGGGTTGCCAAAAGTGGCCATGTCACGAGCCTGCCTTCGCTAGGGCGTCAGCTTTCATGTTACCGGGTGGGGAGGAACGATGGTGACTTCTTACTTTGACGATGCCATATTTCCTGCCTTTAGCTGTCTGAAGCATATGTTTGAGCAGTGGGGCTGAGGGTAGAGGTTTTCCGTCGGTGGAAATAAATCCTCTCAATTCCCACAGGGGTAGGAATTCTGTTAGGCTGTTGCAGACATATAAACTGTCCGAATATATGTCTGCAGGGGCTGGGAACGAATCGGGGTGCTGGACAATGTAAGCAATGGCTGCTAACTCGGCTGCTTGCGAACCTAAGTGTCCAGGCAACTTTAAAGCTATCTCTTCTAAAGTGCACCCTCTACATCAATACCACAGCCTGGTATCCTTTTTCCCTCAACGACTGTGGAGGAGCCATCTACGTAAATTCTCAGTGCTTTGCCTGTGGGCTGGGGTCCGATACCTGTCTTTCTTGGTACCGACTTGGGAACAAAGGGGCCTGTGCTGTGCTTGGGGGCTATGATCTCGCTCTCATGTGGGGTTCCTGCATAATGCAAATTATCGGCCAGAAATGTCTTGAGTTTTTGTCCGTTTTACAGTGATGTCGCGTCCCTGTAGGCGTAGGGTCCATCGCACTGCTCGAATTTGGCTTATTGTGCCGTCTTTTAGTCTGCCGTCCAATAAAAGCTGTGTCGGGGTGTGCTCGGTCAAAATGGTTACAGGGTTGAGTCCGGTTATGTACGAGAAGTACTGTACCGCCCAGAAAACTACTAACGGGTGCCTCTCGCAGGCTGAAAATCCTTGTTCCACCGGATCTAAAACTCGTGAGGCATAGGCTACGGGTCCTAGACGATCGTGCCTTTCCTGCAGGAGTACGGCCGAAAGGGTTCGGTCAGTGGTCGCTACCTCTTATCGCGTATGGCGAGTGTGGACCTGGGGCTTGCAAAGCGGTGGCTGTGCTCGGGGCGCGTTTCAATGCATCCACGGCATCCGTGTGCTGTGGAAGCCATTTCCAAGGGGCCTGTTTCTTTAGGAGCTCAGAAAGTGGGGCTGCTTTTGTGGCGAATCCGACTATATGGTTCCGACAATATCCAACCAGTCCTAAAAATGACCGGAGTGCTATATCGTTTTGGGGCAAGGGCAAATTTACAATGGAATCAATGCATTTGAGTTCTATCTCTCACTTCCCATGCGTGATGACCGTACCTAAATATGTGACTTTTTCCTGAAGGATTTGGGCTTTCTTGAGGTTAATTTTGCATCCAATCGATGTGAGCAGTTCTAATAATTGAGAAAGAAGCGAGATGTGCTCTTCCTTGGTGTCAGTCTGTAGGAGCAAGTCGTCCACGTACTGAACAAGACATTCGGGGCGGGAAAATTTAGATAATCCGTTTGCCAATTGTTTGTGAAAAATGGTGGGGGAGTTGTGGGAGGCACGTCCATATGTACTGCTGTCCCTGGAAGGTGAATGTAAATTTATACTGGCATGCTTTGTCCAGTGGTATGGACCAAAAGGCATTACAGATATCTAACACTGTAAAAAATTTTGACTGGAGTCCCTGTCTCAACATAGGCTCGGGACTCGTGGCAACGGTGGGGGCTGCTAGGGGAGTCACTTTGTTCAGTTCTCTGTAGTCGACGGTCAGTCGCCATGATGCATCGGGTTTTCTTACTGGCCAAATCAGGACATTATTTGTCGATGCAACGGGACGAATCACGCCTTGGTTCGATAAACTTTGAATTACCTTGGCTATCTCTCCCTTGGCATGCTGCGGGAAGCCATACTGTTTCTGGGGCTTGGGATCGGGACCTGTAATGTTTACTACACCTGGGATTTTGCCGCAGTCGTGCTTGTGCTGGGCAAATGCTGCCTTATGTCTTTTCAAGACCTCTCACTGCTTTGTCTATTGTGGATCAAACCAGTACTCTCTTACTGAGCTGATTCTATGGGCATAATCTCCAACTGTGAGCGTGGCGGGGACTCGCGCTGCTCTAGCCATTTTCCATATGCATCGGTTGACTGAGTCGAATGAAAGGTTGTGTGCGCTCATGAAATCAATGCTTAGGATGTGTTCTGCTGCCTGGGGTAAATCTACTAAAACAACAGTGTTTTGTCCTAATATTACCGTGCTGTACGTCCACAGGGACTGTGATGTGTCCCTGCTGGTGGTGACCTGTAAAACCACTGAGGGTAATAGTATCCGTAGTGGGCCATATCTCTTTCTGGTACATGGTGGAGGAGTTTAACGTGGTTCGGGACCCTCCTGTGTCCCAAAGGAACTCTATGGGGTGTCCCCGGACTGTGTCTGCAACGACCGGTCTTGCAGACTTATCCCAGGGTATCGCAGACCCAAGTTGGGGAGCCCGAACACCGTCAATCAGTGCCATTCATGGCCGAATTATCTGGTCGGGCGCTAACGCTGTGAATGGGTCGGGTATTGTTTTTTGGGGGGGGGGGGGATTTGGGTGCTGATTCCTTTGCTGCTTCAGGGGGGGGCATTGCATTCTCGTGCATAATGTCCCTCGTGTCCACAATATAGCATTCCTGTGTCTTGGGGTGCTGCGCTGTATCTCTGCCTTCATTTACCCATGCAGGGTCTTGGTGTGCCCTTACTGGATTCATTGTGGCGTCTGCTCTCTCATGCTCTGTCTTTTTCTATACAGACTGTTCCCAAGCTCTGGACAATCGTTTCAGAACCCACACTTCATTGTGTGCTGGGTCTGAGGGGCCGTAACTGGCGCATGCCTTCTGTCCTGCCTCTGTGGCATGGGATTCTAATGTACGGGTCCATTTGGCGTATTGTCTGCTGATAAATGGGCGCGGGCTAACTCATCAAATACAGCAGTAAAATGGATCCAAAGGCGTCCAGCAAATGCTGTTGGATGCTCTGTTTTCTGCCTGCACCAGTTGAGTCTGTCTACTGGATCTCCTCTATTATATCCTATGGCGTCTAAAATGGCCGTTTTCATTTCTTGGAGGCTACCTCCTACATTTTGTGGGTCGGGAAAGGCTGAACTAACTGAGGGGTCTAAGCACATAACTATGAGCTTTACTTACTCCGGCTCGTCTAAACCATACATGAGGGTTTGTTGTTTTACTAACTCGAAAAAGTGATGTGGATCCGATGTGGGGTGGAAATATTCTATCTTCTCACGGACATCTCGTAACTGGGTGATCTTTTTTTTTTGATAATCAATTTTAATGAGGTATTTTTTGGCATTGTAAACCGTAGAATTACAGAACGAGAAAACAGAAGGACAGTACAATAAACAAAGTACATAGTGCAATTGCTGTAACCCGTCCCACCCACATCTGCCTAATTGACCCCCTAGACTACATTCCCCTAACCTCGCCATGTCTGACAGCCAGGCTTCCGACTTCGGAGGCTTTGGGTCCCTCCAAGCTAGAGGTACCGTCTCCGGGCTACCAGGGAAGCAACGGCCAAAACGTCGGCCTCCTCCTCACCCTGGATTTCCGGGGCCTCTGAAACCCCACAAATCGCCACCTCTGGACCCATTGCCACCCTTGTGTTCAAATCTCTAGACATGACGTCCCCAAACCTATTGCTAGTATCTCCTAAGTTTTGGACACGCCCAAAATATTTGGACATGGTCTGCCGGTCCTCTCAGACACTTTACACACCTGTCCTCTACGCCGAAGAATCTGCTCATCCGAGACACTGTCATGTGGGCCCGGTGGACGACCTTAAATTGAATCCGGCTGAGCCTGGCACATGTTGCAGTCCCATTAACCCTGCTCAGCGCGTCCGCCCACAGGCCTTCCCCAATCTCCCCTCCCAACTCCTCCTCCCATTTATGTCTCAGCTCCTCGGTCTGCATCTCCTCCGCCCCCATGAGCTCCTTGTAAATATCCGATACACTTCCCTCCCCCACCCATCCTCTAGACACTACCCTATCTTGGATCCCCCTTAGTGGCAAGAGTGGAAAAGATGGCACCCGACTGCGCAAAAAGTCCCGCACCTGAATATACCGGAATTCATTCCCCCTCATCAACCCAAACTTGGCCTCCAGCGCCCTTAAGCTAGGGAAGCTCCCTTCCAAGAACAAATTTCCCATCTGCTCAATCTCCGCCATACCCGAAACCCCCCGTCCAACCTCCCAGGGCAAACCAATGGTTGTCACATATCGGGGACCAGACCGCTGTTCCCGTTGCTCCCACGTGCCTCCTCCACTGTCCCCAGATCTGAAGGGCCGCCACCACTACAAGGCTGGTGGAGAAGCGCGCCGGCGGGAACGGTAGAGGCGCCGTCACCAACGCCCCCAGACTGGTACCCTTACGTGAGGCTGCCTCCACCCGCTCCCAAGTCGATCCCCCCCCCCCCCCCCCCCCCCCCCCCCCCCCCCCCAAACCACCCACTTCCTTATCATGGCTATGTTAGCCGCCCAGCTCGAGCATCACCCTCTTCACTCACGGGGACTTGCCCTCCCATACAAAGCCCAAAATGATCTTGCTTACCCTCTTAAAAAAGGAGCGTGGAATAAAAATGGGGAGACACTGGAACACGAATAAGAACCTCGGGAGGACCGTCATTTTAACTGCCTGTTCTCTCCCAGCTCATGACAGTGGGAACGCATCCCACCTCCGAAACTCCCCTCGCATTTGATCTACCAGCCGGGACAGTTTCAGCTTGTGCAGTCGACCCCAATCCCGCGCCACTTGTATTCCCAGGTACCTGAAACTGTCCCCAACTAACCGGAACGGCAGCTCCCTCAGCCGGTCCCCTTGGCCCCTCTCCCGAACTACAAACATTTCACTTTTTGTCATATTCAATTTGTACCCCGAAAACCGGCCGAATTCCCCCAGGGTCGGCATGATTCTGTCCATCCCCACCATCGGGTCCGAAACGTACAAAAGCAAGTCATCTGTATACAATGAAACCCTGTGCCCCAGTCCCTTCCAACCCTTTGAAACCCTCCGAGCAATTGCCAGCAGCTCTATAGCTAGCGCAAACAGCAGTGGGGAGAGGGGGCACCCCTGTCTCGTCCCACGGTGCAGTCTAAAATAGTCGGAAGTCGTCTTGTTTGTCCTCTCACTCGCCTCCAGGGCCTGATATAGCAGCCTGACCCAGTCGATGAAACCCACCCCAAATCCAAACCGTCCCAGCACCTCCCATAAGTAGTCCCACTCTACCCAGTCAAATGCCTTCTCCGCGTCCATTGCCACCACTACCTCCACCTCCTTTCCCTCTGGGGCATCATGATCACGTTGAGCAATCTTCTTATATTCGCCACCAGGGCCTGGGGGGCTCTTATTTTGATTCTTGGTCTCGCTTTCGTACCGTTGGGCCGTTTCACTGAGTTCCTGCCAATCGGGGCCATCTTCCTGGTCTAGCTGTGGGCCAAAGGTGTGTCTCAACCCATTTTGAACTGATAACCTTGCAATTTGCTGCCTGCATTTTGCATGATCCACCAAACTCTGCCTCTGTTCCGTGGTGGAACTGTGGAGTGCTCGGAGGGCTGCCTTTAGATCATCGCACTGTTTCTTTAACTGCTGTACCTGATTCTCTGTCTCTTCTCTTACCATTACAGCACGTTGTGTGTCCTGGTACGGTACGCCTTATCGTACTGGATTTGGAAGCTGCTAAGGTGGGCGAGACAGGATTGATGTGCCCTCTTGATAGCATCCATTTCCTTGTCTTTCACCGCTAACTGCTCCCGGAGCTGCACATTTAATCTCTCTCTTTCACTGATATCTCCCTCTCTACTTCTCGCTTTCTCCTCGAACTGCTTGCGGAGCGTCCTCACAACCTCCTCTGTGCCTCGCAATTGTGTCAGACAGGACACGATTGCCATCTGCTTACGAACCTTTGTCAACCTCTTCTTATGGATCTCGGTCAGGCTGTCCCACCAAATCTGTCCTATGCTGCCAGGACCTGTCTCTTCATTCGTGCAAAACTCAGACGATAGAGGCCATCCTTTCCCCTTTAGGTATCTCCAAATCTCTTCCCATACAGGACACTGTTCTGATCTTTTGGTCGCTGCGACTCTACAAATTCTTCTGTCTCCCGGAAATTTGGGACAAGGGGAATAAAGCGGTGGTGCAAACACGGGTACAGCTCAAGCTATTTTCCGGTTTACGCAACTCCCGAAAGTTTCACGCAACAAAACCTATCGAGTTTACCTTGTATCCCTTTGTTAGTACGCATGCAAATTACACACTTCCGAATTCTGGAGGTTTGATCGATACTGGTTTCGCTTGTGGTTTCTTTTACTTTGCCAATTTGGATTCTAATTCAAATGCTTTTGTGGGTTCTCTCGGAGTGACACGGTCTCTTCTGGGTCGAGTCCCATCAGATATCGCCCATAACTGTTGCGCATTTCTTTTACTTTGTCTTTCTGTGGCTCTGTTCCAATTATGGCAATCAGTGAGTTTGCCCTTTCTGTGTTATCTATGTCTCAATGCTTAGAGTCGCCAGGTATCAAATGATACCACCACAAGTTTCAACCGGCTATCGATCAAAGATTCAAACACCAGTTAGTTAGTTAAAGGTAAAGGGTACTTTATTTACACACACAATTAATCATGCAACATAAACACTACTAGTTAACTACACCTATCGACTAAGACAACCTGTACTTACCTTCGGGCACCCGGCTTGGGTCAGAAAACAGTGGCCGCTGTTCGCTTCTGGATCTATCTGGTTCGAAGGAGTAACTGCTGCTCAGCTAGGCTCATCCGTCTGGTAGCGAACGTTGAACTTGGACTTGCTTCTGGTGTTGCTGCACTTGGCGATGGCCGTGACTCGGGTACCAAGACCAAGAGAGAGCGAACATATGGCGAACTCTTCTTCTTATACTCAGGGGCTTTTCGCGTTCTTTTGGGCGGTCCTTCGATTTGGGCCTTACTAATTGGGTGATTCCTGATCGCTCTGTTCGATTCCTTAGCCAATAAGTGGGCGGGGATCTGGATGACTGGGCGTGTCCCAAGCGGTCACTGGCCTTGTTTGCGTTTCCCTTGAACAGGGAGTGGCGCCGAAATATCTGGGACTGTCCCGGTTGCTTGAGTACCAGTCCTTTGTTTTGGTGAAGATGGGTCATCAAATGCTAAACGGTCCCATTACAATACTAATTGGATGGTGTTTCGATACCGTTTGGACTTCTGGCTTACGAATATGCATTTCAGGCTCTGAGCCTGCCTGAGTCTTGGCTTGTCCATTTTACCTGCCAGGCTTTGCGAGTTTCTTTGTGCCTTGTTGGAAGTGGCCATCCCAGATGGCTACACACTGTGGCTTCACAGTGCCAGGGTCCCAGGTTCGATACCCGGCTGGGTCACTGTCTGTGCAGAGTCGCATGTTCTCCCCGTGTTTGCGTGGGTTTCCTCCGGGTGCTCTGGTTTCCTAGTCCCGAAAGACGTGCTGTTAGGTAATTTGGACATTCTGAATTCTCCCTCTGTTTACCCGAACATGCGCCGGAAAATGACGACTAGGGGCTTTTCACAGTAACCTCATTGCAATGTAAACCTACTTGTGACAATAAAGATTATTATTATTATTATTAACTTTGCAAAAGGAATTGTAACAGTGGAAATTATTCCTAAATAACCTTTTGGAGGAATAGATTTCTTCCTACGTAATGGTTTGGTTTGTGAAGACATCAATGTGATAACTGTATTGCAACAGACCGTTGATCACTGATCTTGAAACTTTTGAAACTACTGTGGAGGGACACGAGAAACGTATTGCAGTTAACAAAGAAATTGAAGAAAACCTGATTAACACACAAAATCAACTTTCGTGTATGTAGGAGGAGTTTGTGAATGAAACAAAACTGATGCGAATCAGTCAGGGAAATTGAATATTTGGTTGGGGACTTGAACTGTCTAAAAGAAAAACTTGAAAACAAACTTGGCAAAAGTTGATCTTCAGTTAAAACTTGGTGAACTTTAAGCATCAGGCGTATTTATGAAATATCATGGAAAATGCCTTTAACAACAAAAGGAGGTACTGGTAAATCAGAATATTTTGTTGAATGCAGAATTAAAAAGCAAAGCCTTTTTAAAAATAGATTTAGAGCACCCAATTATTTTTTTTCCAATTAAGGGGCAATTTAGCATGGTCAATCCACCTACCTACCCTGCACATCTTTTTCTTTTGTGGGGGTGAAACCCACACAGATACAGGAAGAATGTGCAAACTCCACATGAACTGTGACCCGGGGCCAGGATCGAACCCTGGTACTCGGCGCGGTGAGGCAGCAGTTCTAACCAATTAAAAAGCAAAGCTAACAAACTATTCGGACTTCATCATGAAAAGTACAACAAGAGTTGTGAACTTCAAAGCAAAATGGAGGAAATGAAGATGATGGATGGTATGGAATGTATTTCTTCCTGACTTTATCTTGTCTTATTCCTACGGCCCTGGGTATGACGAGTTAGTCTTATCAGGAGTTGCCGAGGTCCGGTATTTTGGAATGGCTTGACCTTCTCTGATCTTATTCATACTTCAAGTTAGACAGAGTCGACCTTATTAGTCTTATAGTGGTCTGAAATGGTTAGGGCATTATATCTTTTACTATATCGAATAAATTAATGGCATAATGGGAAAACTGGTCAATGGGAAGACTGGTCAAAATATTTGATACAATGCAAGAAATTATTAAACTGTAGTCAATGCATTTCTTGCATTGTATCAAATATTTTGACCAGTCTTCCCATTGACCAGTTTTCCCATTATGCCATTACTTTATTCGTACCATATCACAGCCTCACTCGTCGGCAGATTTTGGCTCGCTCCCTTCTTTCCAACACCTTTCTTCTGGGGCTTCGACATTCCTCGTCTTGATTATGACTTCCGACACCAACTCATCCGCAAACTACCCCTGAAACCGTGCACAACAGTCCAAAAATGAGAGACTAGCAGGGGCCACCTAATGTGCGATCTCCACCTACATGCCGCCACCGGAAGCGACTGTGAGGAGTTTGCACTTTCTCCCCGGATTTCCTCCGGGTGCCCTGGTTCTCTCCACAGATAACCCTCGCAGATAACGTCTGGGTGCTTCAAGACAGAAAAGTCTTTGAATTTCTAATGAGGGAAGAACATTGACATACTTGAGATAAATACAATTATGAGTTGGGATGTTGTTGGTTTGAATAGATTAGGTGGATTAATCATGAAGGGTCCAGGTAGATCTGGAGAAACTATTCTCATTCACAGAAGGGTCAAGAAGCAGAGGACAAAGATTTCAAGTGACTGGCAAAAGAACCAAAGGTAACGTGAGGAAGAAAGTTTATATGCTGCGAGTGCTTATGATCGGAAATGACTGTGAGAAAAGGTAGTGGAGGCAGTTTCAATTGTGGCGTTCAAAAGGGAATAATTATCTGAAGGGAAGAAAATTGCAGGGCTTTGGGGAAAATGACAGGGAAGTGTTGTTGGATAAACTGCTCTTGCAGGGCATGGACTTGCCTGGGTGAATGTGTGCAGCTTAGGAGTAGACCATTCTATGATTCTATTCTATCCACATGTTGCCCTTTGGGAACAACATCTGAAAGCATAAAGGCAGGTTCTGTATATGTACTCTGAAAGCACACAGCTCTACCTCACCTGCACCTCCTAACCCCTTCTAAATTGTCAGTGTTTGTCTGACATATCTCCCTAACCTCTTCTAGCTGTACAATCCTTTGAGATTTACCTTCCAATTATTGCCTTTTGTGCATCTCTTTTTACACTCTTGTTATTGATACCTGTGCCTTCATCTGCTAAGGCTCTAAATCTCTCTGCCCCTTCCCAAACATTTTTGCCCCTCTGTTCTCTTGAAGGCTTATGACAGCAGCAAAGATAATATGCCAGAGTGCTGGCATCCATGCACAACCCTATTGATCCCACTGTAGGTCTCATTGTTGCCCGTCATAGCTGACCTTGTCCATTGTGTTATGGAAAAAGGAGATCACATGAAGCATTTCATCTACAGAGGGTGTCTGCTTACACCGAGAACTGAAGGGGAGCTGTTGAGCCTTTCCTGTCTGAGATCCCAGTCAAAAGTACACCAAGTCCCCATCAGAGTTCATGCAGGCCAGTGATGCTGCACTTTCAATCTATAATGAGAAACACAGGGCAGCACAGTGCTGCAGTGTTTAGCAATGCTGCCTCACAGCGCTGAGGTCCCAGGTTTGATCCCGGCTCTGGGTCACTGTCTGTGTGGCGTTTGCACATTCTCCCTTTGTTTGCGTGGGTTTCGCTCCCACAACCCAAAGATGTGCAGGGTAAGTAGATTGACCATGCTAAATTGCCCCTTAATTGGAAAAATGAATTGGGTACTCTAAATTTAAAAAAAAAGATATAATGAGAAACACCTTCAATAACACATGGACAGACTCTCACTTCTAAAGTGTTGGGTTTGACCATCAGCATCAGGAAGACAAATGTCAGGCCCAGGATGTTGCCATACTGCCAGCAATCAGCATTGACAATATGAAGCTGGAGGCTGATGATTGTTTCATATATCTGAGCTTCGCAATACCCAGAGCTCTCTCACTTGATGCTGAAATCAATATGCACATTGCAAAAGCTGCAGTTGTTATGTCCAAACTATATAAGAGTGCGTGGGGAATAACAGCAACCTGAATGGGAACATCAAAACTGACAGTCTCCCCAGCCTGCATTCTCGGTACACTCTTTTATAGTAGTGAGAACTGGATAACATATGCTAAGCGTGAGAAAAGGCTGAACAGTTTCCACCATTGCTGTTTCAGAATTATCCTTTGCATTTCTTGACAGGACAAGGTAATCAACTCTGTAGTTATGGAGCAAGCTAATTCCATCAACATGCTCATTTCTTATCCAATGATGTCTGTGGCTTGGCCACAATTATTGGGGGAATGTTTGCCGTATACCCAAAGATGTTTGTTGTTTGTTCTGTATGGTGAACTGGCCACTGAGTCACAACCTCCTGAACATCCAAAACAAGAGCACCTACAATGTTATATGAAGCTGGCAGATATGATCCAAACAATTAGGAGACCGCTGCTGATACTCATTACCTCTAGAAATTGACTGCTTGGAGGGGCAT
Source organism: Scyliorhinus torazame (assembly GCF_047496885.1). NCBI lineage: Eukaryota > Metazoa > Chordata > Chondrichthyes > Carcharhiniformes > Scyliorhinidae > Scyliorhinus > Scyliorhinus torazame. The sequence continues at coordinate 281,942,108 of NC_092713.1, read as the reverse complement.
TCGAAGTGGTGAGGAGAATAAAAATGCTTGTTTCACCCGCTGAAGACCGCCTGTGTCACTTTCAATCCCTCTCTAATGACTGGCACCCTTGCCTTGAAATAGTTCACTGTGTATTTCCAAGAGGCTTTGGGTGGACCTGTCTCTGATGGCTATTGTTTCAATATCTAGTGCCTTGTATTTTTAATGTCTCTTCACTCGGTTCTAAGTTTCGATTGGTGTCTGATGTTGAAAACCTCGCTTGATACTAAATGCTAGACTATCCCAAAACCCAGACGGATAACTTGGAACACCAACTCTTAGTGGTGCATGCTTTCAATTCGGTATCCTGTGAGGAAAATATATTAATCAGGAAGGAATAGCCCAGTCGTTGTGTGAACAATTAATAATGAATATTTATTAACTTAAAAATTACAAGAAGGGCTATAATACACTACAGCACTTAATTACACTGATGGCGATATACACACACAGTATGTGAAGTTACACACCGTTATATGAAGTTACCCCTTGGTTCCCAACTATCTACGTTCCATGAACTGAGACGCCCCTATGTTCCCAACCAACATCGAGTATTCGATAACTTGTGAGCTAAATCCAGCTGATAGTTACCACCGGTTACTTGCCAAATTTGGGGAAATGGTCTTCAGTTTTAGTGAAGGCAAATCTTCTACTTCTTTTCAGGAAACTATTTCTTCAGCTGGGTGTGGCTGTGATGGTAGCTGTGCCTGTGGCTCTTTCCCCAGTCATTGTGCTATGGATATATCATTCTTTCTCCTTGATGCTATCCACCCCATGAAGTCTGCTTTTAGAATGTGCTTGTCAATTTCCTTACCCCTCCACTTAAGTTATCTCTTCTATACCCCTTTGTTTTCCTCTAGTCACCTAGGTAGTCAGGTGCTTTTCTCATTGATGTGCTAATTCACATCTCAAAATCTCTAGAGACAGCTGTCTCTGTCCACTCCCTGTTTTATTTTATCCCAATTTCATTTTTTAAATAATTTTCCTCAGTTCTTAACACTGGATTGTAGAGTCCACTGAATCCCTGCAATGCAGAAGGAAGCCATTCAATCCATCAGGTTTGTACCGACCCTCCGAAAGAGCAATCTACGTAGGGTCACTCCCCCACTCCATCTCCGTAACTCCGTGCATTGATCATGGCCAACCCTAACCTGCACATCTTTGGACGGTAGGAAGAAACTGGAGCACGTGTAAGAAACCCAAATGGACATGTGGAGAATGTGCAAACTTTTCACAGGTAGTCACCCAAGGTCAAACCCAGGTCCCTGGCACTGTGCGGGAGCAGGGCTAACCACTGTCATCTTGCTTTCAATGCAATAGTTTTGCTCTTCCCAGTGTTTAGATACAGGATCATTTTATCCAATTCTCAATGTCAGACAAGCACCCTGGCATCTTAGACACAGTGAAAGGGTTGATTGAGAGTGTGGGGGGGGGGGGGGGGTTGGTTGGTAGGAAATGTCTCTCTCTTTACCCTTCACTGAGGGTGGGGTATAGCCTTATAACACCTCTCCTACAGATACCTGAATTAATGAATTTACAAAGAAGATCATTTCAGGCTGAAAACCATAGACTTTACTCTGCAAGCTTGCTGTGAAGAAAAGTGTGCTAAAACCATCATCTGGAACAAAGACTCTTTATTCCCTCCACTTGTGATATTTACCTGTGTGTGTGTGTGTGTGTGTGTGTGTGTGTGTGTGTGTGTGTGTGTGTGTGTGTGTGTGTGTGTGTGTGTGTGTGTGTTGATTGATATTTATATATATATATATATTAGGGTGGGGGCAAGTTAAAGTGGGTATTAGTTCGTTGTTTACCAGTTGCATTTACAGCATATTTCATGATAATTCTTGTTATAAATAAACAGTAATCATGTTTACATTTACAAAGCTGGTGACTGTGATTATTGGGCAGCCAAGGACCAAAGACTTAAGATATTTTTATAAGAATTATTGATTGTGACTCCGGGCCACGTGGGATGGAATTGACCGCGCACTAGCCCAGGGTGTCGTAATAGTCTGCAATCACGTGTAATTTTCCTGCAATGTGGGCGATTTTTGGGCGATACAGTTGGAGAAACAAACTCTAATTTAGCCACAAAGATCAGGAGGGTTGTGGTTGATATAGATTGGTGAATCTATCCATTTTGGACATGTATCTGTGTTTGAGAGCCAGTAATAAACAGAGGGTTTCTTTTTTACTGTGGAAAACTATTTGTGATGTCTGTCCAACTTTTTTGAGAAGTTGGTGTCACTATTCCTGATTTGTCCTGCTGGAGGAGGACAGTTCCAACACAGCGGTCGCTAGCATCAATGGTTGCATTAACTACTTGGTTAAAGTCTTGAGCAGCTGACACTGGTTTGTTTATTAAATTGGCTTTCAGCTTCTTGAGCGCTGTCTGGCATTTCTCGGTCTGTACTGCTTTTCTTCTGTAGTATGCCTGTCCTACAGTATTTGCTGTAGAACTCGCCTATCCCTAAACATTTCATGATTTCCGGTTTTGTTGTGGAAGTGGGAAACTGTGCTACTCTTGTACCTTAGCAGGTCTGGCAGTACTTGTCTTTGAACCAACACATGTTCTCAGGTCACCTGAGCCTTTGTGAACTCTTTGTGAAATTGATGACTAGGTTAGTTGACTGCAATTTCTGTAAAAGGATTTCCAGTTTCTCTGCGTTTCCAAGGTGTAACTGTCACAGGGAAGTTGTCAGGGTGCACTATACAATTGGGTAAGCCTGCGACTACCTGGTTCATTAGCCTTTGAAAAGTGGTTGACGCATTTGAGTTGAAGTGGCATGACACAATACTGACAACAGGCCTGCATCCATAGTCATTAAGGTGGAGATTTCCTTCATACAGGCAGTCAAGGGAACCCTTGAGTAAATCTATCTTTGTAATGTTGGCTTCATTGTCTACTGTATCCAGGCGGGAAATCGGGTAGCAGTCACTTATGGTCACTGCATTAACCTTGTGGTAGTCAAAACCACCGTCTAGCTTGGGCAAGAGCACAACTGGGTAGCTCTAGCTACTGCTGCTTGGCTTTATTTATTGGTGCTGTAGCATATAATTAATCAGCGATGCCTTCTCGAACCACTGCAGTCCATGTGGTATAGTTAAATCCACAGTGCTGAGGGAGTTCCAGGATTTTGACCAAACGACAGTGAAGGAACAGATAGCATTATTGGAAGATGCTGTCCAAAGATCCTTGGTGCGAGTTCTTGTAATCTTGTAAGTGGTGCATATTGCAGGGGGGGAGGTGCTACACAGCTGGTTTGTGATGCAGGGTTTAATTCTCTACCATTTGAGGTTATTCATGAAGGCCCGCCTTATCAACCTTGCCCCTCGCCTGAAGCGTGGTGATCCTTGGGTTAATTCGCCACCAGTTAGCTCTCCCCTTCAAGGGGGCAAGCAGCCTATGGTCATCTGGGACTATGGCGGCTTTACCTTATCTTTACATACTGCTGCCACTTTGGTTGGTGTTGGAGAGAGTGAATGTTTGCGGATGGGGTGCCATTTATGTGGGCTGTTTGTCCTGGATTATGTCAAGCTTCTTGAGTGTTGGATCTGCACGCATCCAGGCAAGTGGATAATAATCCATCACACTCTTGGCTTGTATCTTGTACAGGATTTGGGGAATTAGGACATGTGTTATTCGCCCAGGATTCCTAATCTCTGGCCTGCTCTTGTAACCACAGTATTTATGTGGCTAGTCCAGTTCAGCTTCTGGTCAATGGTAAGTCTTAGATGTTAATAGTGGGGGATTCAGCTATGGTAACACTATTGAATGTCTCTGGGAGATGATTGGATTTTAGTTTATTGTAGATGGTCATTGCCAGGCATTTGTGTGGCGTGTCTGTTACCTGTCCTGGCATCCACCCAGTAATGTGGCAAATTGCTCGGATATGGCCTGTACACAAACCAGGACCAATCCAATCCGGCCAATTACCTGCTTCGACCATCAGTAAAGTGACGGTGCTATCACGCGGCACTGGTGCAGCAATCACTGGCGCTCAGTTTGGGGTCTGCCAGGTTCTGCCAGGGCCACTCAGCTCCTCCCTCAATGCAGCCTTGCAATTATCGACAAAAGAACTGATCTCCAGAGGTGAGCTGAGAGTGATTGTTGTTGACATCAAGGCCACTTCTTTAAAAAAATATATTTTAATTCCAAACCAAAATATACAAAACACAATCTTTCAGAAGCAATACCACACAGTTTGACACACTTTTCCCCTTTATCTCCTCTTAACCCCCCCCCCCCACCCTGACTCGCTAGCAACAAACAAATCCTCGAAAAGGGACAGGAACATCCTCCATCTTATGAAGAACCCCTCCTTTGACCTGAGAGCGAACGTAATTTTTTCCAACTTCAGGAACTCTGCCACATACCCCAACCACGCCGTCGCCCTCGGTGGCTCACCAACCTCCACCCCTGTAGAAATCTCCACTGGGCAATCGGTGAAGGCCACAACATCGGCACCCATCCCCTTCAGCAGCTCTGACCCTCCGAAGATGTCCACCAGTGGGCACGGTGGACATTGTCACCTCCACAATCTCCGACAGTGCTTCACAAATCGGGTCCCAAAAATCCACTATTCTCGGATATGACCAAAACATATGGACATGATTTGCCAGCCCCCAAGAACAGCACGGTGGCGCAGTGGTTCGAACTTCTGCCTCACGGAACTGAGGACCTGGATTCAATCCTGGCCCCGGGTCACTGTACATGAGGATTTTGCACATTCACCCCCCACAACCCAAAAAGATGTGCAGGGTAGCTGAACTGGCCATGCTAAAGAAGCGGAAAAAAAGAAATGGGCACTCCCAAAAAATTTTTTTAGTTGATTTGCCGACCCCCTCCACACCTCTCACAATTATCTTCTACCTCTGGAAAGAACCAGCTCATACAAGCCTATGTCATATGAGCCCTATGCACCACTTAAACTGTACCAGGCTCATCCCAGTGCAGGATGATGTCGCATTTCACTACAACCCCCCCCCCCCCTCCATCCCAATTCCATTTGAAGCTCTTCGTCCCACTTCCGCTTTATTTCATTAATTGGCGTCTTCTCCATGTCCACCAACCATCTGGAAATGCCCGTAATCCTCCCATTTCGCAGCTCATCCTGTGGTACCAACCTATGCAGCAAAGTATGTTCCAGCAGTTAAGGGATTGAGGTTATCTCCTTCCGTGCAAAGTCTCGCACCTGTATATACCTGAACTCACTCCCCCTCGGCAAATTATATCTGACCTGTAACTCTCCAAACCTCGCGGACCTCCCTTCCATGAACAGATCCTTCACCTGCTCCACCTCTTTCCTCTGCCAATGCTTATATGTCACATCCATCTCCATCAGAGCAAAACTAATTCCTACATATTGGGGCAGGAACGACATACCCCCGCAACACCAAAGTGTCGCCTCAACTAGTTCCAAACTTTTAGGGATGATATCACCACTGAGCTCACATTCTACGTAACCTGGGTAGAGCGAAAGGGGGAACCATAGCCTGGCCCCTTAGGCACACCCCCACCCACAAAGTCTCCTCCGCCTGCACTCACTCTGCCACCCCCACCCCATCACTGTCACACCTTTCCACGTTTCGCCATCCAGTAGTAGTATAGTAGATTTTAGGGCGCCAACCCAACCACTCCTCTAGAAAAAAAAAACCTCTGAATCCATGCACCTTGCCAGCCCATACAAATTTCAAAATTAACCTGTCCACTTTTCGGAAGAATGCCGTTGGCAGGAATATCGGGAAGGACTTTCATATTGACCGTCTGCATCTTCTCCACCAGTGATAGTGGGAGGGCATCCCACCTCTTCAGATCTCCTTTCACTTCCTCCATCAAATCGGCCAGTGGTTAGCACTGTTGCTTCAAAGCGCCAGGGACCCGGGTTCTATTCCCGGCTTGGGCCACTGTCTGCGGAGTCTTCACGTTCTCCCCATGTCTGCGTGGGTTTCCTCCGGGTGCTCCGGTTTCCTCCCACAAGTCCCAAAAGACGTGCTTGTTAGATGAATTGGGCATTCTGAATTCTCCCTCGGTGTACCCGAACAGGAGCCGGAATGTGGCAACGAGGGGATTTTTACAGTGACTTCAATGCAGTGTTAATGTAAGCCGACTTGTGACACTAATAAAGATTATTATTATATTGTGCATCATGGGCCAGTCATGGGCCACCTGAAAACCCAAGTATCTAAACCTGCTGCTGGCCAGCCTAATTAGTAGGGCACTCAAAATTTGTACTCCTCCCCTGGGCGTTCACTGGAAACACTTTGCTTTAGCCACATTCAATTTGTATACTCAAAAAGCACCAAACTTCCCCAGTATGCCCATTGCCCTTTCCATACACTCCCAACGGATTCAAAGTGCAGCAGGAAGTCACCCGCATACAGCGAAACCCTATCATCCAGGGAGTGGTGAGCATGTGGCATTCAATACCTCGGAAAGTAGTTGAGGCCAAAGCAAAGGAGTTAGATATAGCTCTTGGGACAAAAGGGATCAAAGGATATGGGGTGAAAGCAGGAACAGGTTACGGAGTTGGATGATCAGCCATGGTCATAATGAATGGTGGAACAAGCTCGAATGCCTGCTCCTCCTATTTTCTATGTTTCTATTGCACAATGTTCAGCACCATTCGCGACTCCTCAGATACAGAAGCAGTTCATGTTCAAACACAGCAATCCCTGGAAAATATCCAGGCTTGGATGACAAATGGCAAGTAATATTCACACCACACAAGTGCCAGGCAATGATTATCTCCAACAGGACAGAATCTAACCATCGCCCCATTCAATTGTACTACCCACTGAATCCCCCACTATCAATATCCTGGGGGTTACCATTGACCAGAAACTGAACTGAACATGTAAAAACCGTGGCTACAAGAACAGATCAAGGGTTCGGAATCCTGCAGTGACTCGCGACCTTCACTCCCTCCATCACCAATGCCCTAGCAACAGAGTGTACCATCTCCAAGGTGCACAGCAGAAACTAACCAAGGCTCCTTTGCACTTTCCAAATCCACAGCCACTACATCTAGAAGGACAAGGACAGCTGATACCTGGGAGCACCACCACCTGGAAGTTCCCCTCCTTCACTGTTGCTGGCTCAAAATCCTGGTACTGCCTCCTTAACACACTGTTCGTGTACACACACCACAGAGACTGCAGTGGTTCAAGAAGGCAGCTCACCACTACTTTCTCCCAGCCAATTAGAGATGTGCAATAAATGCTAGCCTCGCTTGTGATCTGTATATTTCATGATTTTTTTTTTTTTTTTTAAAGTCCTCCTAAGTCATAGTACAAGACCACTATGAAACTAGCAGGTCTCCAAAATCTAGTGTTTGATTTGTAAAATTTATTGATAATGCCACTATTCCTTTGAAAGTCATTGTTTCCAACAGCCACCACTTTGTTACAAATTTGCCTTTGTTATTTTGTTAAAATGGGAGTGCTGATGACCTTATTGGTAAAAGATTGGTTTGGAGAAAGTCCTGAACTTTGTCAGTATAGCCAACATATAACCATACTAACCCGTGAAAGCAACTAACCAGTGTTAATGTTCTATTTCATTTACATATAGTAGTAACTAACTTATGTTGTCTGTTTTGCTGGATTCATCTAACATATTTTGGTGTTGCTACAAAGAAAGCTAAAGCTGGACTTGAAATGTGAATATAGCATACTTACTGATGTAATATTAGGCGCCAATCAGGTCTTCTCCAAAATTGCAGGCTGTAAAGTACTTTTTTAAACTCATGTTGCCAACATTTCTTTGAAAACACAACTGGTTGTTTCTTTCTTGTCAGAAACATGAACCGTGAAGATAGAAATGTACTACGAATGAAAGAACGGGAACGAAGAAATCAAGGAATTCAGAATGAAGAGACTTTCGCTGGAAATTCCCCTCTCTTTGCTGAGCCGTATAAAGTACAGGTACAGTAAATATGGGTGAGCAAAGCTAATAATTATCCTTGAACATGCAGATTATGTAGGACAGGAAGCCAGCTGCCCTGACCCTTTCCCTTGTGATCGTAAAATGGAACTGTTTTAATGATGACAAAAGCAAATTTGAAACTGAATAAATAAAAATAATCCTTGAATATGTAAAACATTTACACCCTTCAAGGTGCTTCAAATGTAATGATTTATTAAGAAACCTATCTTACATCAGCAAATTGGACTCCACAGGTACAAAGTGGAAAGTCTTGGCTTCAAAAGTCTTGTGTGAAATGCATTTGATGGGCTTAAGCTAAATATATTTTGAATGTGCTATACTTTTATTTTCTGTGTGTGGGTTTGTTTCGGAAAAAACAGTGAGTTTGTTTTACTGCCGCTGGAGGTAATCAATATCATGCAGTCAAGAGCCACAGCTCACCAAAAAGCAAAATGTCTTATTTTTCACAATTCGGATCATATATACTTGGGGTAGTTTAGTACTTCATGCTTATTCAATGTCTTCCACTCTATGTAATCTGAATTTCCTGATGGTTTCCTAAATTTTAAGGGCTGTAAGCCTGAGTTTTTTGAAGGCGCTATGATAGCTGCCATAAACTTTATTTATTGCTCAAATCATCATAGTCCAACAAATTTGTAATAATCAAGCAGAGAAACTTGTGGTCAATATAAAAAAGGCCCTACTTTTTCGGGTGAAGAGGTGCGGGATCAGATTGCACCGTTCTTTCTAGGTATATTTCTATATGGTAATGTTCAATACTGTGTTTTGGCTGTGTCTGGATCTGCACTGTGGTTGTACCTATATTCAACTCCGTTATATTGTTAGAGCTGTACTGGTTTGTGTAATTCTGTGTTTTTGTTGTACAGTTAGAAATTACACTGACCTTGGTGATTTGTGATGTAAGGATGCAACAGCAGTAATTGAAACTGAAGACCCTATGTATTTGTATATGTACTTCGCCTGTGATCGTGATTGTTATGAGTCACAAAGTTGCTGCCTGATGCATTATAGTTGTCAATTATTGCATTCACCATCAGCTAAACACTTACTAAAAATTAAATTTTCTACTCTTTAATGTATTTTTGTTTTAAAAAAAACAGGGACGAACAGAAGATAAACTTTCTAGCAGAATCCAGAGCATGTTGGGAAATTATGATGAAATGAAAGACTTCATAGGAGACAAATCTCTTCAAAAGCTCACAGTCACACCCAAAGGGACAGTTCCATCAACTACAGATGAGAAGCCTGACCAAGCTTTCTTTGGTGAGCAGAGACACGGTATATCTCACCAAAGTAGTAAGTGGACTCCAGTAGGTCCAGCAACTTCTGCTCCTGGTACTTCATCACAGTCACAAAAGAGGTCAAGTTCAGGGTTGCAAAGCAGCCATGGCAGTAGCCAAAGACTCGGTGGTGGCAGCAGCAGTTCTGGCAGTAGCAGTAGTCAGAGACACGACCGTGATTCACACAGCAGTCGTAAGAGAAGTGGCCAACATGGATCTGAACATTCAAAATCCCATTCGGTCAGCCCAGCAAAACCACCTGCAGTTTCTTCTTTAAGTTCTAGTCATTCCAGATCTCAAGGAAGTGACCACCATAGTAAGGAGCGGCATCGGTCAAAATCTCCTCGAGACCTGGACGCTACCTGGGACTCTCCATCTCGTGTTCACACATTTCCTGCTAGTGGGCAGCATTCTTCGCAGTCATTCACTCCTGCATTGATGTCCAAACCCAACTCAATGTTACAGAAACCCACTGCATATGTAAGGCCTATGGATGGACAGGATCAAGCCCCGAATGAATCATTAGAACCGAAGATTCCTTCCGAGCATTATGGGAACCAGTCTCATGGCAGTAGTCTCGCAGAAATGAAGTCGGGCAACAAAGTACATCTCTCAAAACTAAAAATCCCATCTCAACAAGTGGAGGTAAGCAAATTGCCTCAACTTTTTTCCAAAAGTTCGAGAATTGAATTTTAAAGCAATTGTATCGTTGTACCAAGGTACTGTAAAATCTTGTCTGAAATAAAAATTGGTATTTTGCTGGCACTGCAAGTTGTTTCACAACCTCAAATCCGAACTTTATAACCAATGCAGAATTACAATTAGTTCAGTAGAAAGCTAATCTGCATTTAACTGCTTCCAAATACTACCTTGCTGTCCCTACTGTTTTGTCTTTGCACAGAGCTTTTGAGAATTGAGCTACCTTCCAGTCTCAACTGGAAAGTGAGAAACTTCTGCTTTGAGTTTTCATTCTGACTAGTACACTAAGGAGCCCAAACAAAACTTCTTATCAAAGTTGGCTTTTCCCTAATTAGTTATCCCTACTTGTCTTTTTTCAAGCCCAACTTAAACCCTTTGATACAATGGCCACTGTTCCCTAAATGCTTTCCCACTGTTACCTGATTCACTTGGACCAGTTTGGTCCAACAGTGCCTTTCCTCTCATTGGGCTGGAAGTGTACTGCTGCAGAAAATTCTCTTGAACACACTACAGGAACTGTCGCCCTCCTTGTCCCTTTGAACTATTCCTATGCAGTCTATTTGGATAATTAAAAGTCCCCCAGTCTCTAATTCTTGCACTCCTCCGTAATTTATTTGCAGATGTTTCTCTACATTGCATGCACTAGTGGTTGGCCTATATGCTACAGTGATTATGTTACTGTACTTTTTCACTCTATCTCTTACCATGACCACTCCAACAAGAGAGAATCCAACCAGCACCCCTTGACATTCAATTACATTACCATTGCTGAAACCCCCAATATCAACACTGGGGATTACCATTGACCAGAAACTGAACTGGACCAGCCATATAAATACTGTGATTACAAGAGCAGGTCGGAGATTTGGAATTCTGCGATGAATAACTCCTCCTGACTCCCCAACCCTGACTACCTACAAATCAGGAGTGTGATGGAATACTCTCAACTTGCCTGGGTGAGTGCAGCTCTAATAACACAAGAAACTTGAAACCACCCAGTACAAAGGACCCGCTTGCTTGATAGATTTCATAGAACATTACAGTGCAGTACAGGCCCTTCGGCCCTCAATGTTGCGCCGACCTGTGAAACCACTCTAAAGCCCATCTACACTATTCCCTTATCGTCCATATGTCTATCCAATGACCATTTGAATGCCCTTAGTGTTGGCAAGTCCACGACTGTTGCAGGCAGGGCATTCCACACCCTTCGCACTCTCTGAGTAAAGAACCTACCTCTGACATCTGTCTTATATCTATCTCCCCTCAATTTAAAGCTATGTCCCCTCGTGCTAGACATCACCATCCGAGGAAAAAGGCTCTCACTGTCCACCCTATCCAATCCTCTGATCATCTTGTATGCCTCAATTAAGTCACCTCTTAACCTTCTTTCTAACGAAAACAGCCTCAAGTCCCTCAGCCTTTCCTCATTAGATCTTCCCTCCATGCCAGGCAACATTCTGGTAAATCTGCACCCTTTCCAATGCTTCCACGTCCTTCCTATAATGCGGCGACCAGAATTGCACGCAATACTCCAAATGCGGCCGCACCAGAGTTTTGTACAGCTGCAACATGACCTCATGGCTCCGAAACTAAATCCCTCTGCCAACAAAAGCTAAAACACCGTACGCCTTCTTAACAACCCTCTCAACCTGGGAGGCAACTTTCAGGGATCTATGTACATGGACACCGAGATCTCTCTGCTCATCCATACTGCCAAGAATCTTACCGTTAGCCCAGTACTCTGTCTTCCTGTTATTCCTTCCAAAATGAATCACCTCACACTTTTCTGCATTAAACTCCATTTGCCACCTCTCAGCACAGCGCTGCAGCTTATCTATGTCCCTCTGTAACTTGTAACATCCTTCCGCACTGTCCACAACTCCACCGACTTTAGTGTCATCTGCAAATTTACTCACCCATCCTTCTACGCCCTCCTCCAGGTCATTTATAAAAATGACAAACAGCAGTGGCCCCAAAACAGATCCTTGTGGTACACCACGAGTAACTGGACTCCATTCTGAACATTTCCCATCAACCACCACCCTTTGTCTTCTTCCAGCTAGACAATTTCTGATCCAAACTGCTAAATCACCCTGAATCCCATGCCTCCGTATTTTCTGCAGCAGCCTACTGTGGGGAACCTTATCAAACGCTTTACTGAAATCCATATACACCACATCAACTGCTTTACCCTCATCCACCTGTTTGGTCACCTTCGCAAAGAACTCAATAAGGTTTGTGAGGCACGACCTACCCTTCACAAAACCATGTTGACTTTTTCTAATCAAATTATTCCTTTCCAGATGATTATACATCCTATCTCTTATAAACCTTTCCAAGATTTTGCCCACAACAGAAGTAAGGTTCACTGGTCTATAGTTACCGGGGTTGTCTCTACTCCCCTTCTTGAACAAGGGGACAACATTTGCTATCCTCCAGTCTTCTGGCACTATTCCTGTAGACAAAGATGACTTAAAGATCAAAGCCAAAGGCTCAGCAATCTCCTCTCTAGACCCAGAGAATCCTAGGATAAATCCAATCCGGCCCAGGGGACTTATCTATTTTCACACTTTCCAGAATTGCCAACACCTCCTCCTTATGAACCTCTAGTAGCCTGAATCTCCGTATTCTCCTCAACAACGTTGTCTTTTTCCCGTGTGAATACTGATGAAAAATATTCATTTAGCACCTCTCCTATCTCCTCGGACTCCAAGCACAACTTCCCACTACTGTCCTTGACTGGCCCTACTCTTACCCTAGTCATTCGTTTATACCTGACATTTCTATAGAAAGCTTTAAGGTTATCCTTGATCCTACCTGCCAAAGATTTCTCATGTCCCCTCCTGGCTCTTCTTAGCTCTCTCTTTAGGTCCTTCCTAGCTAACTTGTAACTCTCGAGCGCCCTAACTGAACCTTCATGTCTCATCTTTACATAAGCCTCCTTCTTCCTCTTGACAAGTGTTTCGACTGCTTTAGTAAACCACGGTTCCCTTGCTCAACCACTTCCTGCCTGCCTGCCAGGTACATACTTATCAAGGACACGCAGTAGCTGTTCTTTGAACAAGCTCCACATTTCCATTGTGCCCATCCCCTGCAGCTTTCCTCTCCATCCGATGTATCCTAAGTCTTGTCTCATCGCATCATAATTGCCTTTCCCCCAGATATAACTCTTGCCCTGCGGTATATACCTATCCCTTTCCATCACTAAAGTAAACGTAATCGAATTGTGGTCACTATCACCAAAGTGCTCGCCTACCTCCAAATCTAACACCTGTCCTGGTTCATTACCTAGTACCAAATCCAATATGGCCTCGCCTCTCGTTGGCCTATCTACATACTGTGTCAGGAAACCCTCCTGCACACATTGGACAAAAACGGACCCATCTAAAGTACTCGAACTATAGCGTTTCCAGTCAATATTTGGGACGTTAAAGTCCCCCATAACAACTACCCTGTTGCTTTCGCTCCTATCCAGAATCATCTTTGCAATCCTTTCCTCTACATCTCTGGAACTTTTCAGAGGTCTATAGAAAACCCCTAACAGGGTGATCTCTCCTTTCCGGTTTCGAACCTCAGCCCATACTACCTCAGTAGACGAGTCCTCATCAAACGTCCTTTCTGCCACCGTAATACTGTCCTTGACTAACAATGCCACCCCTACCCCTCTTTTACCACCTTCCCTGAGCTTACTGAAATATCTAAACCCCGGCACCTGCAACAACCATTCCTGTCCCTGCTCTATCCATGTCTCCAAAATGGCCACAACATCGAAGTCACAGGTACCAACCCATGCCGCAAGTTCACCCACCTTATTCCGGATGCTCCTGGCATTGAAGAAGACACACTTTAAACCACCTTCCTGCCTGCTGGTACACTCTTGCAACTTTGAAACCTTACTCATGACCTCACTACTCTCAACCTCCTGTATACTGGAGCTACAATTCAGGTTCCCAAGCCCCTGCTGAACTAGTTTAAACCCTCCCGAAGAGCATTAGCAAATGTCCCCCCCAGGATATTGGAACCCCTCTGGTCAAGGTGTAGACCATCCCCTTTGTAGAGGTCCCACCGACCCCAGAATGAGCCCCAATTATCCAGAAATCTGAAACTCTCCCTCCTGCACCATCCCTGCAGCCACATGTTCAACTCCTCTCTCTCCCTATTTCTCGTCTCGCTATCGTGTGGCACAGGTAGCAACCCAGAGATAACTCTGTCCTAGATCTAAGTTTCCACCCTAGCTCCCTGAATTCCTGCCTTACATCCCTATCCCTTTTCCTACCTATGTCGTTGGTACCTGTGGACCACGACTACTCCCCTTCCCCTAAAGGATCCCGAAAACACGATCCGAGACATCATGCACCCTGGCACCTGGGAGGCAACACACCAACCGCGAGTCTCTCTCGTTCCAACAGAATCTCCTATCTATCCCCCTAACTATGGAGTCTCCAATGACTAATGCACTACTCCTCTCCCCCCTTCCCTTCTGAGCAACAGGGACACACTCTGTGCCAGAGACCTGTACCCATGGCTTACCCCTGGTAAGTTGTCCCCCCCCCAACAGTATCCAAAGTGGTATATTGTTACTAAGGGGAACGACCACAGGGGATCCCTGTACTGACTGCTTCCTCCCAGCCCCTCTCATCGTCACCCATCTATCTTTATTCTTCGGAGTAACTACATCCCCAAAGCTTCTATCTGTGACCACCTCTGCCTCCCGAATGATCCGAAGTTCATCCAGCTCCAGTTCCCTAACGTGGTTTCTGAGGAGCTGGAGGTGGGTGCACTTCCCACAGATGAAATCAGCAGGGACACTGACGGCGTCCCTCACCTCAAACATTCTGCAGGAGGAACATTGCACTGCCTTCCCTGCCATCCCCTCGAGATAAAAAAAGAAAGAAAGAGCTTACCTGTTGTTCACTCCCCTTCTCAGCAAGCACTCACTCAGCAACCTCTACGCACCGCACGATAACAGCTGAGGGAAAATAAAAGAACAACTACTTGCCAGTCACCAGCCAATCCCTTACCTGCAGGCTGTGACGTCACGGTTCAACTTCTTTTTACTTCTACCTGCCCTCGAGCCTCCCTCTTGATCTTTACTGCGGTTGTTTTTTTTAATTTTTGGTTAGAGGAGGGGGTAGGGAGGGGAACACTGAAGAAGTGTTTCGGGTTTAAGTGTCACTTGACAACAGCTCCTCCACAAACCACCTTCAAGGTAGGGTGAGCACACGGACGTATGCAAATTCCGCCCACAACCGCCAATCAGCAGTTCCGCTCTACTGCCCTCTGCTGGCTAGGCATCCCATCCACAACATTCGCTTCCACCACCACCGATGCACAATGGCTGCAGTGTGTACCATCTCCATGATGCACTGCAGGAACTCAGTAACGCCCTTTCAATAGCACCTTCCAAACCCACAACCACTGCCATCTAGAAGGATAAGGCAGCCAAGGCAGGGAAACATCACCACCTTCATTTATTGCTGGGCCAAAATCCTGGAACTTAACCCTACTAGCACTGTGGGTGTAGCTTATAAGACCATAAGACACAGGAGCAGAATTAGGCCACTCGGCCCATCGAATCTGCTCCACCATTCAATCATGGCTGATATTTTTCTCATTCCCATTCTCCTGCCTTCTTCCCATGATCCCCTTCTTAATCAAGAACCTATCTATCTCTCTCTTAAAGACACTCATTGATTTGGCCTCCACAGCCTTCTGCGGCAAAGAGTTACACAGATTCACCACCCTCTGGCTGAAGAAATTCCTCCTCATCTCTGTTTTAAAGGATCGTCCCTTTAGTCTGAGATTGTGTCCTCTGGTTCTAGATTTTCCTGCAAGTGGAAACATCCTCTCCACGTCCACTCTATCCAGGCCTCGCAGTATCCTGAAAGTTTCAATAAGATCCCCCCTCATCCTTCTAAACTCCAACGAGTACAGACCCAGAGTCATCAATCGTTCCTCGTACAACAGCTCTTCATTCCATGGGTCATTCTTGTGCACCTCCTCTGGACTTTTTCCAAGGCCAGCACATCCTTCCTTGGATACGGGACCCAAAACTGCTCACAATACTCCAAATGGGGTCTGACCAGAGCCTTGTATAGCCTCAGAAGTACATGCCTGGTCTTGTATTCTAGCCCTTTCGACATGAGGGCATCACGGTAGCACAGTGGTTAGCACAGTTGCTTCACCGCTCCAGGGTCCCTGGTTCGATTCCCGGCTTGGGCCACTGTCTGTGCGGAATCTGCATGTTCTCCCCGTGTCTGCGTGGGTTTCCTCCGGGTGCTCCAGTTTCCTCCCACAGTCCAAAGATGTGCAGGTTAGGTGGAATGGCTGTGCTGAATTGGACCTTGGTATCCAAAAAAGGTTAGGTGGTGTTGCGGGGGCAGGGTGGAGATGTGGGTTTGGGTAGTGTGCTTTTTCCAAGGGCCAGTGCAGACTCAATGGGCCGAGGGCCGAAGGGCTTCCTTCTGCACTGTAAATTCTATGAATGCTAACATTGCATTTGCCTTCGTAACTGCCGACTGAGTCTGCACGCTAACCTTAAGCGAATCATGAGCAAGGACTCCCCAGTCCCTCTGTGCTTCTGATTTCCTAAGCATTTCCCCATTTAGAAAATAGTCTATGCCTCCATTTCTCCTTCCAAAGTGCATAACCCCACACTTTTCCACATTGTATTCCATCTGCCACTTCTTTGCCCCCACTCCTAGCCTGTCCAAGTCCTTCTGCAGCCCGCTTGCTTCCTCAATACTACTTGTCCCTCTACAGATCTTTGTGTCTTCTGCAAACCTAGCAACCATGCCTTCAGTTCCTTCTTCCAGATCATTAATGTATATTGTGAAAAGTTGTGGCCCCAGCACAGACCCCTGAGGCTCACCACTATTCACCGGCTGCCATTCTGAAAAAGACCCTTTTATCCCAACTCTCTGCCAGTCAGCCAATCTTCTATCCATGCCAGGATCTTACCCTTAACATCATGAGCTCTTAACTTATTTAACAGTCTCCTATGCGGCACCTTATCAAAGGCCTGCTGGAAATTTAAATAATTCACGTTCACTGACTCTCCTTTGCCTAACTTCCTTGTTACTTCCTCAACACGGTAGCATATTGGTTAACACTATGGCTTCACAGCACCAGGGTCCCAGGTTCGAGTCACGGCATGGGTCACTGTCTGTGATTAGTCTGCACGTTCTCCCCGTGTCTGCGTGGGTTTCCTCCGGATGCTCCAGTTTCCTCGCACAAGTCCCGAAAGACGTGCTATTAGGTCATTTGGACATTCTGAATTCTCGCTCTGTGTACACGAACAGGCGCGGAGTGTGGCGACTGGGGATTTTCACTAACATCATTGCAGTGTTAATGTAAGCCTACTTGTCTCACGAATAAAGATTATTATTTTGATTAGTTGTCACGGTCACCATTACTGATACCAGCATTCAATTTTTAGAGTTGTCAGACATGACTTCCCCTTGACAAAGCAATGCTGACTCAGTCCTATTTTATCATGCACCTCCAAGTTCTCCGCGATTTAATCTTTAATAATGGACTCTAAAATCTTACCAATGACAGAAGTCAGGCTAACCGGCCTATAATTTCCCTTCTTCTGCATCCCTCCCTTCTTAAACCTTCATCACATGGACTGCAGTGGTGCATGAAGGCGATTTGACATCACCTTCATTAGGCTGTTAGGGGTGGAAATAAATGCTAGCCTGGCCAGCAATGCACAAATGCCGTGAATGATTTTTTAAGAACAAAAAATATTTGTTCTACTCTTTTTTTTTTTTTTTCATTTTATATCCAGCATATCATCTGGGCTGTTCTGGATCAGTGACCCATTTTATAGGGATAGGCTGTAAGCCGGACTCTCTCTGCCCCACCAGAAATTCTTTTAATATTAGGAGTGTTGCTGGAGAACTGGATTCTCATAACAGGCATTTGCGCAAACACACAAAATCAATCAATCTCTCTCTCTCTCTCTCTCTCTCTCTCTCTCACTCCCGCCTCTCTCCCTCTCACTCCCGCCTCTCTCCCTCTCACTCCTGCCTCTCTCCCTCTCACTCCCGCCTCTCTGCCTCTCACTCCCGCCTCTCTGCCTCTCACTCCCGCCTCTCTGCCTCCCACTCCCGCCTCTCTGCCTCTCACTCCCGCCTCTCTGCCTCTCACTCCCGCCTCTCTGCCTCTCACTCCCGCCTCTCTGCCTCTCACTCCCGCCTCTCTGCCTCTCACTCGCGCCTCTCTGCCTCTCACTCCCGCCTCTCTGCCTCTCACTCCCGCCTCTCTCCCTCTCACTCCCGCCTCTCTCCCTCTCACTCCCGCCTCACTCCCTCTCACTCCCGCCTCTCTCCCTCTCTCTCCCTCTCACTCCCGCCTCTCTCCCTCTCTCCCCCGCCTCTCTCCCTCTCTCCCCCGCCTCTCTCCCTCTCTCCCCCGCCTCTCTCCCTCTCTCCCCCGCCTCTCTCCCTCTCTCCCCCGCCTCTCTCCCTCTCTCCCCCGCCCCTCTCCCCGCCCCTCTCCCCTCCCCCTCTCAAATGTAAAACTGCTGGACCTACTGCAGAAACGTTGGTGTTGGGTATTTCACGGAATGAATTTGAAAAACAGTAGTTGATTAACCTTTGTTCACCACTGTATATTGCTAGATTGGCATTCTGGGTAACTTAGCAGTCTGTCCACTTTTTGTATGAAAACTTTATTTCCATAGAATTCCAATAGTACAGGAGGAGTCCATTGGGCCCATCACGTCTACATTGACCCTCCAAACGAGCACCCTATCCAGGCCCACTCCCCCACCCTATTCTCGGAACCCCATCTAACCTGCACATGTTTGGACACTAAGTGGCAATTTTTACTATGGCCAGCCTCCTAACCTGCACATCTCCACACAGACATCCAAGGTCGGAATCAAACCCCGGTCCCTGGGACTGAGGCAGCAGTGCTAACCACTCCGCTGCCCAAGAAGTTAATTTCGGAAAACTGCTTTATCATTGAAATAAAATTCTGAAAATAGTTGCTCAAGAAGGCAGACTGCTGTATTATGGGTGTAAATAAGGGCTGTCAAAACGTGCTGCCATCCATCAAAAATGGCTAATGAGGGCTAATATTTAAATTGGTTTGCAGATGTGCAAAACAAAAGCTGATAAAATTGGAGGCACTCCGCATGTTAGACTGCATCTTTGGTGAGAACAAAATAGTTGGTATTTCAGGTATGCACCATCTGAATTTTGATGATGGGTTTTCATCTGAAACATTAATTTCTCTACTCTTTCTGTTAATGATGCCTGACCTGCACGTTTCCTGTATTCTCTTGGGTTTTCTCCAGCATCTGCAGGTTTTACTTTTTGTATGTAAGAAATAAATTGGGTGTGACTGAGTAGCCACATTGACAAAGGGAGGTGGTGGTGAGGTGGTAATGTCACTGGACTAGTAACCCAGAGGCCCAGCCTAATGTTCTTGGGATTTGGATTCAAATCCCGCCATGGCAGCTGGTGGATTTAAATTCAATTAATAAAAATTGAATGCTGGTATCAGTAATGGTGACCATAACACTAATAATAATAATCTTTATTCATGTGACAAGTAGGCATACATTAACACTGCAATGACATTACTGTGAAAATCCCCGAGTCGTCACACTCTGGCGCCTGTTCGGGTACATGGAGGGAGAATTCAGAATGTCCAATTCGCCTAACAAGCACGTCTTTCGGGAGGAAATCGGAGAACCTGGAGCGAACCCACGCAGACATGGGGCGAAGAAGAAGGGGCAGACTCAGAACAGACAGTGAGCCAAGTCAGGAATTGGTCCCTGGAGCTGTGAAGCAACAGTGCTAACCACTGTGCCGCCACTATCCTCAATTGTTGTAAATGTCCCTTATGAAAGGAAATCTGCCTTACTTGGTCTGGTTTGCATGTGCCTCCAGACACACAGCAACGTGTTTGACACTTAACAATCAAATGGCCTCGCAAATCACTCCATTCATGGTAAATTCATGGTAAATTAGGGTGGGCTATATATGTTGGCCTTGCCAGTGAGACCTGCATCCTATGAGTGGGCAACTATTTTGAATTCTGTTAGCCTGTTAATACAACTCTGTTTATGATGTTTGCATAATTGCAATGCAACATTCAAAACTTGGCGACGGTGGCGTCCAGCAAATTCTGATGTTAGCGAAGGGAAAAAAATGTATTTCTAAAGCTTCAAAATGATGTCACCAGACATATATTTCTATGTTGTTTTGATTCTGCGAGGCAGTATGATCCATGGTATTTAAAATATACTATTGAATGAGCCTTTGGCTTTTCCATAGAATAGGTACTTTTGTTAGTTTGTTGGTTCACTCATCTCGGCATAAGTGATCTCCCACTCACATAGGATCTGATTTAATTTTGGTAAAAATGGGGGTATTGCAAATGGTTTGGTAAAGAGGTCAAGAGCATACAGGAGACATTAAACCGTCAAAACAAAATATTCTGTTTGTAAAGAAAAATTACATTTACTTCTTCTTGAAATTTACAGTCTTCTGTGTCAGGTGATGCCAGCTGTGTGGATGAGATTCTGAAGGTACGTCCATTATGATTATAGATGTTAGAACAGCTTTTACCTTTACTCCTGGCATTTTTATTTTTTCCCCTCTCCCTTTACTCCCTCCTCTCCCCAAGGTACTGACTTATTCAAGGCAATCATGCTGCTGTGGTAGGATATCACAGATACTGGAAACATTTGGTATTATGGATCAGTGCCCAACAGATTGCCTGATTTCATGGTGCGGTTAATTATAACCAAGACCAGTCCTGTGCTCACACAACTGCTTTACATGCATGTGCATTGGGTAGGCGATAAGGAGCAGTCAACCTTGCTGATATTTTCCCTCATCAGTGCTAAGGGCAATTGCAGTGTTTCCCTGCTGCCGAATTTGGCACATAGCAGGGGTCAAACTTTGCATAACCCTGGTCTGTATGACTCGGTACATTGCAGGTGATGCATTTATCTACTTTCATTGCAAGGGTGATCATGTGAATTCCAATCTTGCCATCGGTTTTGCAAAAGCAACCCCAGAGGACACAGTTGCAATACCTACTGAATCTACTTTCTAAATGGTTTGCTGTTGCATTGCAGTAGCAATAGTTATTGTAGGTTTTCTTCCTATTTTTCTAAACTGAGTTTTCTCAATTAACTGAACAACAGTGATATAATAATGCAAGACCAGAAAAGATGGATGGCCTGAAAATAAACTTTTGTTGACTGTTCATACTGTTTCCATCTTATAAATGTATGCTACTTCAAAGCGCATTATACAGGTACCTACCCCATATCGGGACGGGGCAGGTGTCGGATACGGGGATTATTCGGATGTTGTGTCCTTAATTCGGGTTTGCACTAAATACTAAAAACAAAACATTACTTTGAGGCTTCATGCCTCTATAGCCACCATAAGAAAAAGGACTATTTATAACCTCCACATTTTGTACAGTACAAAGAGCAAGAGAGCAGCGTGTGCAATCTGGATATGACAGACAACAAAGTATGATGGAGATTGTAGTTTCCAAGGTGGGACCTGGTTTTGAGGTCCCGGCTGATCTTGGAACAATGGCTAAGGGGTCCGGTACCTGTACAAAAATTAATTGAGCTTCATTTGCAATGAAATCTGTGGAATTAAAAGATAGTGACAATGTAGTAATGGAAAAACTACCTTCAGTTTGTTAATCAATCCTCTGTGGCATTATATATGAGAAGTCACAGACCAAGTGCAATATTTGATTGAAGTGCTGTTAGAAGGTGGGGGATAATTTGCCCAGGGTACACCAAGTGATTCAGTCCCCACCTTTTAAAAAATATTCTGTTAATTTATATATCCCTTATAAATTCTGATGTCCCTCTGGGGTTGGGAATTACAAAGATGCGCAACCCTTTGAATGAAGAACTTTCTCCTCATCTCAGTCCCAAATGATTGGCTATGCCCCAGTGTTTAAGGTTCCTTGAGCATAGAAGCAATCTCTGCCTATCTTATCAAACCCCTTCAGAATTTGTAGGTTTCAATGAGATTGTCTCTTATTCGAAACTCTAGAGAATATTGGATTGGATTGGATTTGTTTATTGTCACGTGTACCGAGGTACAGTGAAAAGTATTTTTCTGCGAGCAGCTCAAACTGATCATTAAGTACTGTTGCTCTTATTAGCCTTAGTTTTATTAGCTCTAATTCTGTCACCTTTGCTCACGAGTCGCCAGGTATCTTTCTGATACCGCCACGTGGTTCAAGCTCTAGTTATGATTAATAAGACAGCACACCGCTTAGTAAGAGTAAAATTAACGGTCATTTATTATGTACAGCAATAAATACTTACACACTAATCCTACTTTCTAGACTACTACCTACCACTACTGGCCAATACTTAACTTTTGGGAATGGCCCACCAGGTCAGGGAAACGAATGGCTTATCGAATTGGGTCTGGCCTGCGGGATTCAAAGGCTGATACAGGTCGATGGCTAGGAGTCTCTATCGGGTAGCGATCGCTGGAGTCAAACTTACGGTTTCTGGCTGATGGTTCTTGCGAAGGTTGCGAGCAGGAGAAGAAGGGAGAGAAGGGTCGATCTGAACTTGGCCCCTATCTTTATAGTTCCATGGGGCTTCCCGCCTCTCGGGGCGGATCTTGACCCTGGTCCCAAATGATTGGACTTGTTCCCAATCACTGGGTTCGATATGCTCCAATAATGGGGCAATTCCTTGATCGGGGGGTGGTCGTTCACCTTTCTTTGTCTCGGCCACTGCTGGCGCCGAGAGGTCTGGATCGCTTTCAATTGCTAATTTGTTGCAATTGTTCCCAGGGATAGCCGATTAAACTGCAGATGTCTGGGTTGATGTGCTGCTAATGGTTGCAGGTATCGATCTGGGCCGACTTCCCCAGAGCCGAATACGCTGTTCTGTCTGCAGCTGTCCGTTTGTGCCCTGTTGGCTGTTTTTCCCATCAGCCTTTTCGGTTAGCCATTTTACATCGGGTTTTGGCCAAATTAATCGGGAATCAGCCATTTTAGGTGGCTACAGTACATGAAAGTAAAATAAAAAGAAAATACATAATAGGGCAACACAAGGTACACAATGTAAATACATAAACACCGGCATCGGGTGAAGCATACAAGAGTGCAGTATTAATCCGGCCAGCCCATAAGAGGGTCGTTTAGGAGTCTAGGCCCAATTTTTCCCAATCGGGTTCTGTTTCCATAAAACCTGTATACGTTACCTGTTTATTAGGATTTACTATTGAATCATCTGTTATGGAATACAATTCTGACCCATTGTACACTGTGTGCTGTAGGAAATGACTCACTCCTGGCCACCACCTTTGACAGCAATTCATACCCCGTGCAAGGCTGAGCCATCAAAATTTCCATTTCCAACAAAGGTGGGTATCTGTGTTTACCTCTACAGACATGGAATTTTTAAAACTGGGGTCAAGAGAAGAGTACAAGAACAGTGGAATTGGTGTGATGTAGAAAGGAAATATTGTAGCTGTGAATCCGAGATGTGGGAGAAGAAAAGGAGCTGCTCAGTGTGAGAAAAAGAAGAAATGTCTAAGGACAAGCACACTACAAGAGTGAGGAAGGCATTGCAGTGGAATTCACAAAAGAAGGGAACCTGAGTATCTGTATCCTTTGAGTAGAAAAAAATGTACCTGCAATCTACCAAACCACTTTAAACTTAACTCTAAAATTTGGCACATTACACGTTACACATTACATGGAAACATGCTGACAGCATTGACTATTTCTTTGAACAAATGGAAATTCATTCCTGAGATGAGAATCTCAAATGCATCGGCAAATTGAATATTTCCACTAATACACTACTAAGAGGAACCTGTGATTATGTACAGACTTCAGTTTGTATTTAAGATGATGCATTCATTTTGCAGATAATCTGAAAGTACATTTACTAGCTAGCTAGAGAAACTATTTGCATCTTTTGCAAATTGAATAACACTACAATTTGGGATTAACCTTGGTGTGTTTCTTTCTCTCTTCCATTTCCCTTTGTGTTCATGCTGCATCTGATCCTTTTTTGACCTGTAGCTGTTCTTCTCCACCCCACTAACTAGATTCTTGTCCCTACCGAATGTGTATTTTAATGCTTTTTAGGGTTTATTTTCTCTGGTTAAAGTTCAATTAACTGATTTTGGTGAGTGGAAAGTTCATTGCACTGAGTTTGAATGAAAGGGGTCCTAATTGTGAGTAAACTTCAGAAGCTACTTCCAGCACTGTTTTACAGCATGTATTGTGATTAAAAGTCCTACAGAATATGTTCATGATCTTGCAGGTAAAGTGCACTATGGAAATTCGTAAATGGCAGTGGATTTTAGAGACCTATTTTGTTCAAAATTTGGATAGTCAGCGGAACATCTGTGGTTGCAGGAGAAGGTCGTTCCATTTCCAAACCTGAAATGACCATTTTAGTTGCAGTATATTTCACATCTATTATCTTTTACTTTTTTAGGAATCTCAGCATGTTAACCACAGTGTACCAGGGCAGAGTAAGTATTTAGTTATTTAAACTCAGATATTTATTAATTTATCCATATTATATTAGTCTGCGTTACATGGTGTGATGCTCCTGTAAGTAGAAAATTACATACCATCCAATTTGCTGATGGTCACAACATGGAAGATCCTCTTTCACCATAATCTAAATAAATACTACATACTTAGTCATGGCACACCAACAAAATTTCTGGCTCTATGAAAAGGTACTGACGAGCAATGGCAGTTATTTGGAACGCACAAATTGCAGTGGCAGAAAAACCCCAGAGAAACACAATCATGCCGTACCAGTGAATGAACTGAATCAATGTTTACTTAACATTAGCTCGCCATTTTTAATCTTCGACACCAAACCTTAAAAGAATAATTAATTATGTTATATAAAAGCTTTATAAAATACACCATGCATTTATCTTTAGCACTAAATTCTAATGCTATTTTCTGAATATTTGAAAAATGAAAATAGCTTGTTGTCACAAGTAGGCTTCAAATGAAGTTACTGTGAAAAGCCCCTAGTCGCCACATTCCGGCGCCTGTTTGGGGAGGCTGATACAGGAATTGAACCGTGCTGCTGGCCTGCCTTGGTCTGCTTTCAAAGCCAGCGATTTAGCCCTGTGCTAGTGTAATTGCAATCAGCAAATGCCACCATTATCCATTTATTGAATATTATAGCAGGTGTCAAAATCCTACCATATACTTGCATGTACCTCCATGAGTACTTCCATGGGAACCCACTCTTCCTTTTAAAATTTTGTCACAAAATAAAACATATATTCACTACCCATGTGCAGTGATTTTAAAAACTAAATGATCTTGATGGTTAACAGTTGCCCATATCTATTTACAACTGTCAGGCTACATTTAGATTGCAAGGATAATTTGTCTTCAGAATCTGATGAGCCTTTTATTCCAAGTCAGGTTGGCAGCATATCTCATGGTCAGGTGCAGACTTGGTTCTGCAGTGCCCACATTTGGAAAGGCTGTGTGGTGAATGCCCAGGGAAAGTAGGCACTCCTTTACTGCAGGTAGGAAACATTAGAGGCCAAGTAATTAAGGGGCTGCTTTAACATGCCTAAAGGGCAACAGTTAGCAAATGGCTGATCACTGATGATGTGCCAGGTAATCAAGTGATTGGAACAGACAAAATGATGCTAAAATTGAAGTTGGTAGATGATAATTCTTTCCCATTGGCTGATTCTTAATATCTCCTTATTGATTAAGGTAGTACATGATGGCATAAGATTATTTACCCAGAAATGTACCTTTTTCTGTTGGTTGCGAAGAATGCAAAGTGACACTGAAAAGCCATTAATGCTAGTGGTAATTTGGTCAAAATAATAAACAATTTACAATTATTTAATGTGTTATTTACCTGGTTCAAATCCAAAGTATTAATATAGTTTAAATACAAATGTTAAGCAAAGCTTGAAAGAAAAAGAGCTTGCATTTATGTAGTACCTTTAACTTCCTCAATATCTCATAAAGCAGATCAGTTAATTTTATGCTTTTGATGTCTAATTACCATGGTAAGATAAATACAATGACCAGTTTGAGCGCTGCATGGACCCATGAACAGCAGAGATAAATGACACGGAAACGGAAATAAAAGCAAAATACTATGGATGCTGGAGATCTGAAATAAAAGGATGCTGGAGATCTAAAATAAAAACAAAGTGCTGGAAAAATTCAGTTAACATAAACAATAACACTGTTTCCTTCTCCACAGATGCTGCCAGGTTTGGGTTTTTCCAGCACTTTCTCTTTTTAGACTAGACAAATTGATTTAATGGTGTTAATTGAGGAGGAAACTTCTTGGGACTTCTTGACTAACCCTCCTGCTCTACTGGTGCTGGTGCTATGTGTTTTATTTAATCTGTATTTAGTCAGGTGAGTTAATTGAGAACCAATTCTAATTTACAATAATGACCTGGCCAAGAGGCTAACACCACAGCAACAAAAAATACACAACTAAAAGCAATAAAATACAAATTAATAGTGAGTGAGAATTGACAGTTTAGCAAGTATCAGTCAAGAGAGCATTAACTCTTCAATGAATGGCATCCATAGTAATAAAATTAGTTAGCTTCAGCTTTCGTTGTACCTCGTTCCAGTCATTAGCAGCTGCAATGAATTACAACCAAAGACTGCTCACTCTTGAAGCAGTCAATTTGATCAAGTTACTTGACCTCTCAGTAAAATGTAACCAACTTTTCAAATAGGCAGTTGTTTTCCCTAGCAAGGTTCAATAAATTAACAGAAGCCAGTGGAGTTGGCACTTGTGTGCAATAAGGGCCAGTTAATTGGGGAGTAGAGGTCACAGTGGTGATTGTGAAAAGGTGCACCAGTCACAAATCTAATTGCAGAGTGAAAGAGGACGTCTAACTTACCAAGCGAGGTTTTGGAGGCCATTTTATAAATGAGGTCACCGTAATCAAAAACGGGCAGGATAAACAACTGAACCATGGCGTATCCGGTAAGTGAGTAAAGCAGGACTTATTGCAATACAGAAAACCGAGTCTAGGCTAAACCTCGGCATGTATAGCAGAGATATGGGAATTAAAAGTCTAAGCATGGTCCAACTAGATTCCAAGGTATTTGTAAGTGGAAACTTGCTCCAGTTGAGTTATCCAGTGTTAAAATTTTGTGATCACAGGTAGAGTTGAGACATTTTTCTGTTAAACAGTATAAACTTGGTTTCAGACACTTTCAGCAGAAGGTGAATACGAAAAAATGTCCGTTGTATGTTAGCAAAACTGAGTTGCAAATTGTGCAAAACAGAAGGAATGGATGGACCTGCAAATGGATTTGCATAGAGTTGGATAAAAGAGCTCCCTGTTACTTAAACCACATCGTCTACATAAATGGAAAAAGAGCAGGGCCTAAAATATAAGTGTTAACAGTATGTAATTGTATTACTCACATTAAGGATATACAAGTGGGAGGCATTGATTTATTTCAAGTATCTTAAGCACATACCTTTGGGACAAAGGGCGTTGGTTAGGGAGGAAGAATAAATTTACAATGTTGCATTCTGTAAATGAATTTAGTATTAAATAAAAGATTGGTTTCCTACTTGCCAGAAGGTTAACTCTATGAATTATTTTTGTCCACTATTTTTTGTCCATTAGTGAGTGCTGTTGTAACTTCTGCCTAATATCTTGGCGGCACTCACAGCACCAGGGATCCGGGTTCAATTCCGTCCTTGGGTGACTGCCTTTGTGGAGTTTGCACATTCTACCCCTGTCTGCATGGGTTTCCTCCGAGATCAATAAATATTTGGTGGAGGGTATCATGAGGTCTGGAGCAAAGGCAAGCAAAATTGTGCCAAGGTACAAATCAGCCTTGATGTAGCATAACAGTTGAATGACCACCTATTTCTGTATGTTTCCTTCAGTATTACATTCAAGTATTAACATAATATGTGCTTAAGTCGCTGAAATGGAGGGTGAATCCTTTACCTAATTTGGAAGGATGTTGCCACCGAGCCAACATTGACACTCCTTTTTCCAAAACTTTTACTGTATTATCCAACTATTAAATTTCCCTTGCTTAATTCCACTCATCAGTATGATAGACAAATTCTTCCAGAAATAAACTTTTTGAATGTCAAAGTCATTGGGCTGGATTCTCAGTTCCTGAGCCTAAGTGCTGACACCAACGAAAGATCCCTGGACTTCCACGTTGGAAAAATCGTCGCAACACCCACAACGATTCCGCTACCAGTGAGCGGCTAACACCGGCGCTGCGTGGAACACTGAAAGAACGGTGGGGGAATCGCCGGGTCTGTGATGGACATGCACAGGGCTGACAAGTTACAGCCGATTGCGTCCAAAAAGATGGCCCTGGTTCCGCTGCACCATGTCCCCATCCACCCTCACCTCACAACCCACCACCTGGCTACCCCAACTACTCGGCCCAGCGGAGGCGGAGCACTACGGCTAAGCCCGCTTTGAGATGTGACGAGGTCGCAACTGTGCGCAACATGCGTTGCAATGATGCCGTTTTAGAGGGGGCGGAGCACCATGATTCAACGTCAAACTGGTGCCTGCCGCAATTTTGGTGTCGGGAGCTATTCTCCACTTGATCACCGTTCCCGATTTGGCATCGGCCAGCGGAGAATTCCACCCCTTGTCTTTCTGCCTCTTACCCAGATATTTCATTCCCTCACCACTGATTCCAATCCATTCTGGGACAAATGCCGGCTAAATCAAACCGTGTGCAGCCTCAGTGCCTCAACTGAGCACCTAAATATATATCCTCGACCACACAAAGACTGACTACTTCTACCTCAGTTCTACAACATTGCACATCTCTACCTCAGCCCATTTGCTACTCAAACCGTTTTCAGAATTGTCACTTTATGATTGACTATTCCTATGGTCTCCTGGCCAGCCTCCTCTCCCTCACCCTTCATAAACCTAAGCCCATCCAAAACGCAACCTATGCTCGCCCACCCATCATCCCTACTTTCAATTACCTACTTTGTCGTCTTCATGTTTCCCATGTACAGTCAAATTCCTTATTGGCCTTGCACACCATCCCCCTCATCTTTGTAGCTTCCTTCAGTCTACATTTATGAGGGCACTGCAGTCCAGCTCTGGTCTTCTACACATTCTCCATTTCCATCACTCCCCCATTGATCTCTCTGCCATTAGTTGGCCAAAGCTCAGAAATGTCTTTCCTAAACCCCAGTTTCCTCTAAACTTATATCTATGCAAGTCCATAGAATCCCGTGCAGAAGGAAGCCATTCAGCCCCCATCAAGTCTGCACCGATCCTCTGAAAGCTCACCCTACCTAGACCCACTCCCCTGCCCTATCCCCGTAACCCTAACTGACCTGCACATCTTTGGACTGTGTGAAGACCCACGCAGACACAGGGAGAACATGCAAACTCCACACAGTCACCTGAGGCCGGAATTGAACCTGGTCCCCTTGAACTGAGAGGCAGCAGTTCTAACCATTGTGCCAAGTGTGTCTGCCTTCCCCATCTTCCCTTGTCCCTCTTGAATTCATTGACTCTTTACTGACCCTTAAATGTGGGCAGACTGTTCAGCGGATGAATCTGATTCTACTCTTATCCAGTGATTATAGCAGAAAGGGTAGTGATTATCAATGAGAACATTGAAATAATTTTAATCCTGAGCCTAGATTACTGAGACCAGTGTAATGCAGCCAGCACTACCCAAATTGAGATCAGTTAATTCAGCACAGATCAAACATTGAACCTGGGACCTACCTAGTCTGTGACTCACATACCCTCTTGGCATGGTCCCTCAAGGATTATGGGAGCCTTTGTCCAGAAGTTGAGTAGAAATCTACTGCATTTAATAGAAGGGCTAAAACTTTTTTCGTAGTGCTGAGAATTATATATTTTTTAATAATAAGATTTTAATTGCAGAGAGATACAATGCAACAACAAAATCAACCTCCAATCAGCACCAAGCAAAATGGTAAGTCATTTTCATTTTGCCTAATTTTGGACACAATTTTCTCTGCACACACCCTTCAGTAATCATGAACCCAATCTTTGTCAGAAGGGTTTTACAACATCAGTGCATTAGAGCACGGAGGAATTCTTATTCTTTTGGCACATTTTTGACTGAGGAAAATGCGTAACGAAGTGTGCAAAAGTAAGCCTGGGCTGGATTAACCAGTTCTTGGCTAGTAGCCATCTCAACAGACCAGAACCAAACCAGTTGGTCTTGATAATGTGTTTGTGTCTTTTTGGCAACATGTAGGTTGGGAAAATGTAGTCATCCTGGGAAGGTGCATTTAATGATTGTGCAGCCTCTTCAGAATAGAATTGGTCCCTTCCAAATAGTTTTGTTAGTGCATTTGGCTGTTTGGGAAGGAGAGAGGCAGATACCAATTTTGAAATGATGAGTAGATAATTCAGATGTGTGAAGTGAGATGATATGAAAAGTAGTTTAAAAAATGTTCAACAGTTTTGTAATTTTACTGATTTCTTAATATCATTGTTAATATTGTATATTTAATTTTTATTTTAATTATCATACTTTTCACATCTATAAATATGGCAAAATGCTTCCCTTGTAAAGTTTCAAGACTTGTAATTATGATGTCAATTAGAATTTCCATTCAATGTCCTTGTCTTCTGGAGTGGACGCTTTTGAATAATCAGCTTTATTGTGAAACAGACCTGGTGCGGGATTCTCCGACCCCCCGCCGGGTCGGAGAATCGCCGGGGGCTGGCGTGAATCCCGCCCTCGCCGATTGCCAAATTCTCCGGCTCCAGATATTCGTCAGGGACAGGAATGGCAGCACGCCGGTTGGCGCGCCCCCCCGGCGGCGATTCTCTGGCCCGCGATGGGCCGAAGTCCCACTGCTGGAATGCCTGTCCTGCCGGCGAGGATCAAGGATCAAACCACCTCTCTTCCCGGCGGGACTAGGCGGTGCGGGCGGGCTTCAGGGTCCTGGGGGTGCGCGGAGCGATCTGGCCCCGGGGGATGCCCCCACGGTGGCCTAGCCTGCGATCGGGGCTCACCGATCCGCGGGCGGGCCTGTGTCGTGGGGGCACTCTTGTACTACGTGTCGGCCATGTAGGTGGCCGACGCGTTGGTGACCCCCCCCCCTGCGCATGCGCGGGGATGACGTCAGCAGCCACTGACGCTCCCGCGCATGCGCGGCTACCGCCGCTCGGTGAAGTCCTTTAGGCCCCGACTGGTGTGGCGCCAAAGGTCTTTCCCGCTGCTCGTCTGCGCGCAAACCACTCCGGCGTGGGGCTAGCCCCTCAAGGTGAGGGCTTGGACCCATCCGCACCTTTGGGGCGGCCCGACGCCGGAGTGGTTCACGCCACTGCATCCCGCCGGGAACCCCAGCCCCGCCGGGTAGGGGAGAATCCCGGCCCTGTTTACAATGAAATAAGCATCCCAAGTAAAATAAATGTTCCACTTTAAAAAAATTCCTGTTAATTTACTTTTGTCTTTAAACTGCCATCTCTTTTCCCTCTCCCCACCAAAAAAATAAATTCAAATAGATAAATTACCTTTGTAAGTGCAGCAATGGATGAGATGCATCCAACGATGTTGAAGGAAGTGAGAAATGGAAATTGCGGTGGAGCTGGCCATAGTCTTCCAGTCTTCTCCAGACTCGAGGGTGATGCCAGAGGACTGGAGAATTGCAAATGTTATGACCTTGTTCAAAAAGTTTGTAAGGATAGCCCCAGCAATTACAGGCCAGTCCGTTTAACATCAGTAATGGGAAAGATTCTAGAAACACTTATTTGGGATAGCATTATTTGTCATGTGAAAAAATGTGGGTTGATTTGGAAGAACCAGCATGGATTTCTAATGGGTAAATAGTGTTTAACTAACTTGCTTGATTTTTCTGAAGAGGTAATGGAATGGATCGATACTGTTGATGTGGTGTGCATGGATTTTCAGAAAGCATTCTAATCAGTGTCACACAGCAGACTTGTGAGAAACGCCGTAGCGTTCCTGTGACCCTCGGATGGCGTACATAATCTTCTCCAGGTGGAGAAATTCCAAGAGGTCAGCAAGCCAGTCTGCAGCTTTGGTGGTGCTGCCGATCGCCAGCCGAGCAGGATTCTCCAGCGTGCAATTAGGGAAGCGAAAACAAGGGTATTGGCCCCCTTCCTTATGTGTAACTGCCTGCTCCAATACCCCGAAGATTGCTACTATTGGGCACGGCTGCACCCTCACCCCCACAACCTTGGACATTGCCGTCGGTTCCCAGTACCTTCCCCGCCTGCATGGAGCTGATGCTCTCCATGATTTCTCCCAGGTCTATTGGTGCTTCCAGCTCCCCCCATCTTCCCCCAGCCTTGTCTCCGTGTTTGTAGAAGGCCCCCCGTATCTGGCGGAGTTGGTACACTGCTTTCCTAGTGGATATCAGGTTAAAGTCCATTTGCAGCTTTTTCCTTTCTGCCAGTAGCAGCCCTGTGGTCAGGGCCTCGGAGTATTTTCTATCGACTTCCAGAATGGAGTCCATTAGCTGTTGCCTGGCCACCCTCTCTTCCCTATCTCTGCTTGCCTTGTAGGCTATGATCTCTCCTCTCATCAAGGCCTTCAGTGCCTCCCAAAACATGGAGGGCGAGACCTCCCCGTTTTGGTTGTTACTAACGTATGACCGGTGCCCCTTCCAGGACACCGCTGAGCATGACGTACCGTCCCGCTGGGTCCATTACTGTCTTGGTTTCCGTAATCCTCGTCCTCTTGCTAATTAATATTGCTTTTGGTATGCATATGTAACAATTTAAGTCACTATCCGTCCGGTACGGTGTGCAGAGCAGTATCCTCTGTCTTTAATTGGTATATTTGCTGGATTGACTGGATGCCAGAATTTCAGTAAAGTTGACCTTTGTTAAGCTTATCTCCAGATAAATGTAGATTCAGATTCACAACAATATTTGACAATCATGACACACAAAGGGCTATTCTGATATAAAAGACTTCCATTTAACGTCACGTCTGCGCCTGCGTTGTTCCAATGTGCCATGGATCAAATGCTAAGCAGACTAGGAGTCCAGTGCTACTTAGACGACATCTTAGTTACTGGAAAAAATGAAGAAGAGCAGCTTCAAAATTTAGATGCTGCACTCCAGAGACCGTAGAAGATTACGGACTACGAGTGTAGAAGGATGAATGTGAGTCCTTCAAATCTTTTATTGAATGTCTGGGGTACATCATTGATAAAAAGGGACTGCAAAATTTGCTTTCAAAAGTAAAAGCCAAATCTGAGACACCTGCACCTCCAAACGTAAATCAACTTTGATAATTTTTGGACTTACTAAACTATTCTGGATGGTTCACTATTCTCAAGCCTTTACATAAGTTATTGTTTCAAAACTGAAAATGGGTGGATCAATGTGAGGAGGCCTTCGTACAAGCTAAAGAGACACGACTAAAGTCCTGACCCACTTTGATCTGAAGTTACTTTTGTAATTGTAATTGGCATGCAACGTTTCACCTTATTGGATGGGAGCAGTGGTTTCTCACATAATGCCCAATGGTAGCATTTCCATCAAGATCTTTGAAGAAAGCATAAATGAACTATGCACAGATAGAGAAGGAAGCTCTGGGCTTCTAAAGGGGAATGGATTCCAACACATCCAATCCACTCCTCATTATCATGGGCTGGTTGAAAGATTTATACAGACCGTGAAGTCTTCAGATAATATGTGAATTCGCGAAATGAAATGTGGCCTATTGTCGCTCACAAGTTGTTCAAGGTAGCTAAATCTTACAAAAATGTCACTCGCTCATTGAAAGTACCTCATGAGCAAGAATCATTGTGTCTCATGAGCAAGAATCATTGTCAAAACGATTAAGCCAATTCCTGATGACATAGAGGAATACATCACATTCAACAACCCAAAGTTCTCAGACATTACTCACGGTAAAACATCAGTTACACACACCGTTTGATCTGCTGAAGCCGCCTAAGATGAAATAAATTATTGAGAGGAAACAACAAAGTCAGGTTTTGCGATGTGAGAACAAAGCTAAACACCGTGTTTTTCTGAAAGGTCAGGAAGTATTGTCAAGGAACTATGAGAAGTGGATACCTGCCATCGTCTTAGCATAGACAGGACCAGCCTCCTGTACTGTTCAAATTCGGAACGGTGTAGTGTGGAGAAGACACGCTGATTACCTTTAATCAACTAGAATTAGTTTGCCAGAGGCAGTCAACCGAGGGTCTGCAACAAACTGTGCCAAGTGAAGAGCTAAACATTCCTGAGAACCTGACAATACCAGAAACAACTGTGGAAGACCGTACCCCAGTTGAGACTGTTTCAACACAAGGTCAATCTGCAAACACAATGTTGGCTCCATGTTGAGACTACTATGGACGACGTCCAAACGAAACCAAAAAACATCATAGATTGCAGTCAACAAAAAACGCAGATGCCCGAGGTGCGCAGGCAACCACACAATTGACTTGTGTTTATAAATTGTTCATATTGTAAATTTTGATTGTTACCGTTATATTGTGTTTCATTGCAGGAATCTCCTAATGTAAAGGGGGAGGAAAGTGTTATGCATTCATGTTTGTTCATAGTTGGAGCAAGGTCATTTTAAGAGTCTGATCACATGACATATTGATGACATCAGCGGCTGTTTGCTCGGCAGTTGGGCAGTCTCTCTTTACAGCCTGTTGAGTTTCCAATAAAGCTCTTGTTTGTTTGTACCTTATCCTGCATATCTATCTTATAAAAATACCACAACACTAGTTAGACCTCAGCTGGAATATTGTGTAGAGTTCTGGGCGCCACATGATAGGAAAGATGTGAATGCATTGGAGAGGGCAGAAGAGGTTTACAAGAGTGGTTCCAGGAATGAGAAACTTCAGTTATATGAGAATAGATTAGAGAGATCGGTACTGTTCTCCTTTGAGAGAAGAAGGCTGAGAGGAGATTTGATAGAAATATTCCAAATCATGAAGGGGCTGGACAGGGTAGATAGGGAGAAACTGTTCCCCTTGTAAAATGATCAAGAAGGAGAGGCTACAGATTTGAAGTGATTTGCAAAAGAAGCAAATGTGATGTGAGAAAAATCCTTTTCACACAACATGTGGTCCGGGTCTGGAATGCACTGCCTGGAAGTGCGGTGGAGGCAGCTTCAAGGGGGCATTAGGTTACTTGAATAGAAACAATATGCAGGGATATGGGGAAAAGGCAGGGGAATGGCACTAAGTCATAATGCTTGCCTGGAGAGCCGGAGCAGACACGATGGACAAATGGCCACCTCCTGCATCGTAACGATTCTGTAAAATGCTACATGAAAAATGTATTCGAATAGTTTCTTCCAATTGTTCTCTTCCCTTCTGTTGTGATCGAGATTGAAAATTTGCAGTGTGCGAATCTGTCATCACTTTCTTGTACTCAACTTCCTTTGCATCTCTCAAATCATGTGACCTATATTAATCATGGGCTTCAGGAGGGGTTATTGGGTTACAGGGATAGGGTGGAAGTGAGGGCTTAAGTGGGTCGGTGCAGACTTGATGGGCTGAATGGCCTTCTGCACTGTATGTTCTATGTTCAGGCCATTCAAAATTTAAATGTGTCTAAACTTGATATGCATTTAAATGAAAATGGTGTTTGAGAGTGCAGCTGCTAATATCTTGTTGGGGAAGTGGAAATGTGTATTGCTGAAAGCCAGTCAAGTGATTCCAATGTAATAACATTAGATCAGGAGGATCTCTCAAACAGCGAAAGGGTAAATGCAGTGTGTGGCATGATGTTGAGCTTTAATCCTGCTGGCAGTAGTTGAAGTTCTCATTATTTCAGACTGTAGAGTATTCCATCAAGCCACGATCCCTGTTACACTGCCCCATATTCAATTCCTAATCCGTGCTGCATTTATTGATCCCTATTGTGGACTTGGATGTACCAAATGGTCGCCTCCTGAGTTGTGATAATATGACTACCCAATAGACACAAGAACAGTGAGGTCATCACCAAGCAAGTTAAGATGTCTCCTGTGAATAAATTCACAAAATAACAAGAAAATTGCTAGAGGGCTGCCAGATGGATGTATTCTGATATGCTTTAAAATAACTAACCAATTTGTTACGATCCCAGTTGATATAACTTGACGGGAAGATTCCAGAATGATACCCTGGCTTAAAAGATCGTAACTTTTATTATTTTTAATAAAACCTGGAGGAACAGAATCACAGGATCACTAATTAGTTTTAGCAGCAAGGAAAAAACATTTTTTAAACATGAAAAAATTAGACTGATGCAATACACCTTTACTCCACCCTTAGCTTAACAATTACACATAGGTTTTAGGATTAACACTGATTAGAAAGCGTGTCTTGATCTTCAGTGGTCTCATTAACACCAAGCCTCTTTTAAGCTCAATGGTCTCATTAACACCAAGTCCTTTTTAAGCACACAAGATGAGTGTGGGCAAATTCACTTTAGATTCTGAACCCCAAGTGAATGTTTGTGGATGTATCCTCAGAATCTCTCCAGCTGATTGCCACTTGAGAATTTCCAAGCTCCACTCCCAAAAAACATATTTTAAAATCTTCTCATAATAATGCTTTCCATAAGCGGTTTGCATTTCCAAATCCAGACTAGGTTTTCCAAATGACACTTTTAAACAAAGCTTCTGCTCCACTTTTAACAATGCATCCAATCCAGGATTTTACACCAACCTCTTTAGGAATTATTTGTCTTGACTACTGTGCAAACTGGTCACAATTGCTTTAACTCAATTCCCAGATTGTATTAAAATGGAAAAAAATGTTTTGTCTACCCCTGAGATATGCTGTTCCACCTTAAAATCTAGTTACTGCAGTTATCTCTTTAACTCTGAACACTTTGTATGCTCTTCCATGAATTCTTCTGAACAATTCTTGGTCTCTGTTCTCTGAATCTTAAAAATGTTCTTTCTGACCCAATACCCTGATTATCTAGATTGCATCTTGTTCCTTAAGACGCTTGCAGTTCAGTTTCTGGCAGGGTTGATGTTCACTCCAGTGTCTTGATTCAACTGTGCACATTCAACTTACCCTTTAAAGCATCTCTACCTTACAGCATCCCAGTTGCTAAGCAACACCCACATGCATATGCCTTTTATTTATTCTTCATGCGATAGCCGTCTCTAAAGTGCAATAGAAGCACAGTTGGAGCTGAACCAACCCCCACACGTACAAACACCTTTGTCCAACATGAATCTAACTATAGGCCAGGCACAGAAATATTAAATTAAACATAATTAAAACTATGCCTTGTTTTTAATGTTTCCAATAGAATAATAAATCTCGTAAAGCTACCTTTGTTTACTACAAGTTTAACAGTAAACCTAATCATTATCTAAGTGACACCCTCCTTTTCCAAAACAATTTGCCCCTCAATTTTGCGGACCTCACCTGGGCAGCCTGATAATGTGCTCTGGAGCTCTGAGGATTCTTTGATATTCCAACAGCTAATGTACTCCAATGTAACCCGTGAGCGATGCCACATAATTTATTGCTCCTAGGTTTACAGTCCTCAATTCCATTTTTATTAAGTATTTAGTGCATTAGTAACTTTAATAACTGAAATGGCATAAGGATTACACAGGAAACCGCAAGAACTGGAAAGAAAAGAATTTCAATGCCATAATTGAGACAGTTGATTTGGTTTTCATATATTTAAAATCATGCAGTTCAGCAATATTGGCTTTAGGTAAAGTGTGCTCTTGGCGGAACAGATGTTTCCTTTTGGAATTGAAGAGAACAGAAATAGTGTTGTGTAGCTTTTTACTTTTGTTACAGCTATTCAAAGATACCAAAAATTCATGAAATAATGCTTAAGATACCAAATATAATAGTTTAATAACCATATCGTTTAAAGGCTTCTTTCTTTTTAAATAGCTCAGAAATTGACCAGACTGCTTCAAGGTAAGTCAACCCGCATGAAATTTTCATTTGAGCTTGTGCGGTATACAGTATGTTTGCTGCAAAGTTTTGCTTTGGTGCTTGTACCAGAGTTGCAAATGATAGGCAGGCTCCATACTTTATTTTTCATAGAATTTGATTATCATAGAATTTACAGTGCAGAAGGAGGCCATTCGGCCCATCGAGTTTGCACCGGCTCTTGGAAAGAGCACCCTACCCAAGGTCAACACCTCCACCCTATCCCCATAACCCAGTAACCCCACCCAACACTAAGGGCAATTTTGGACACTAAGGGCAATTTATCATGGCCAATCCACCTAACCTGCACATCTTTGGACTGTGGGAGGAAACCGGAGCACCCGGAGGAAACCCACGCACACACGGGGAGGATGTGCAGACTCCGCACAGACAATGACCCAAGCCAGAATTGAACCTGGGACCCTGGAGCTGTGAAGCAATTGTGCTATCCACAATGCTACCGTACTGCCCTTATGCTGTTCTTTCTCCATTGCCTCAAGAGCTAGGTAGGTCACTTTCCCAATTTCTAAAGTAAGTGTTCAGGTTTCACCCGCAAGATGGTTGGGTAATGCAAATCATATGGTGGTATTGATGGACATCTTGGCGACTAAACAGTTGTCTAATCTGTCTCCTTTGAGAATATTTCCTACTCTAGTCATTACTAGGTTCTGAAACTGCTTGAGATGTGTTTTTCAGGGAATGCTGTTACACCATGGTCCTGCATTGGCCATCAAGCTGAGGGGATCGTACCACCACCCTAAGCTAATCTAGTAGTGCAGAACCTCCACTGTCTTTTACTTTTTCTTGGGTTTCTTTGCCTCTCCTCACTCATGCTACCGAATGTTATGCCATGTTAGTGGAAGTGGCATTTTAGATGACCTATTATTTATACAAGTGGACCTTTTCAAACTAGAGCATCGGGTTTTCTTGGCTATCATTAGCCTCTCAAGCAATACCATAGAAATGTTACACCACCGTGAAAGGGCATTCAACCAATTGTCTGCGCCGGCTGAAAAAT
This sequence comes from Scyliorhinus torazame, assembly GCF_047496885.1. Taxonomy (NCBI): domain Eukaryota; kingdom Metazoa; phylum Chordata; class Chondrichthyes; order Carcharhiniformes; family Scyliorhinidae; genus Scyliorhinus; species Scyliorhinus torazame. The sequence goes on along the minus strand of NC_092713.1, from coordinate 281,903,235 downwards.
AATAGCCGTTCATTCAAATCCCACCTTCCAGCACCCTGCCTTCAGGTGCAGCACTTCAGGTGCAAATCCATGTACCTTTTAAATTAGTTGAGAGTTTCTGACTCAACCACCAATTTGGGCAGCGAATTCCAAGCACCTACCACCTTCTGGGAGATTACTTTTCTAATATCTCTCCTAGTCCTTCTACCAATCACCCTAAATCTCTGCCCACCAGTAATTGACCTCTCTACTAGGGGACCTTGCCTAGTCTTATCAAGGCCCCAATAATTTTGTTTACTTTAATCTAGTCACCCCTAGGCACCCTGTGTTCTCATCTAAGGAAACCAACCTGAGTGTTCCGAATTTCCTGCAATTTTGCAGCTGGCAACATTCTTGTACATCTCTTCTATGCTCTCTCCAGAGGCTGGTTTAGCACAGGGCTAAATCGTTGGCTTTGAAAGCAGGCCAGCAGCAAGGTTCAATTCCCGTACCAGCCTCCCCGAACAGGCGCCGGAATGTGGCGACTACGGGCTTTTCACGGTAACTTCATTTGAAGCCTACTTGTGACAAAAAGCGATTTTCATTTATGTTGTTTGTGTGTGGGTGTGGGGTGTGTGCATGGGGTGGTTGTGCAAGTGTGGTGGCGGAGGGGTTCAGTGTACGGGGTGATGGGGGGTACGCGTGGTTGGGGAGGGTGGGGGTGTGGCTGTTGAGGGGGGTGCGTTTGTGGGTGAGGAGAGGTGTCACAGAAGCTTTACTTTGTGGGGTCACGGAGGTAAGCACGAAAGCTGGAGAAGTGGCTGCGGTGGGGTGGGGAAGCTCCAAAATGATGACAATTGGTCACGTTTCCTTTTATCCCATCCGATGTATATTAATGCGAATCTACTGAACACAACATTACTTTGAATAAATTAAAGGGGGGGCAATTTAAAGCAAGGATTTAATATAAAATCAGCACATTAGTCATTGGTTATCCACCTTGACAGCTGCTATATGTTTTTTTTAATAACTAGGATTCAGATGACTCAAACTGCAAGAGATTAATTCAATTGACTAATTTGATTTAGATTATTACCTACCAGCAATCATTCAACTTTTCTCTATGCTCTGAAAATATAATTGTCTTATACAACTATATCTAAATTCATTCTGTTTACCATAATGAAGTTAAAGTGAAATGGACTTTTAGATAGAACCCCTTTTGTGCAGTTTTTTTCCTCCCGGTGAAATGCAGACCTAAGTATTCAATGGAAATGTGGCTTTTATTTTCCTGCGAGTGGGTATTTAAATTTGTGATTTTGTAATGCTGACAGATAGATTTGACACTTTTTTTTAAACTTTCTCCAAGCACCCGTTTTGCCATCTAGTGTTTTGCTCCATTTGCTATTTGGAGAGGGTTCGCTGAAATAGGAATTTTTGACCCAAATACAGCTGAAAATTTAGTTTGTGCAGATCAATTTCGAACAAAAATACTTCCTTCTTACAGTAGTGATGCTGGTAATTCTTTTTCCTTTTGTGTAGAATGTTGGAAGATGATCTCAAAATTAGCAGCAGTGAAGACAGCGATGCAGACCAGGTTTGCCATCACTCCCAGCATTTGTTTTCTGTGTATGAAAAGTGAAATTGCTTTATTAATGAAATTAACTTGCAATTTATTGATAAATTTTGATGCTGGAAAAATATGAAGAAGTTTCTCAGTTCTCGAAGAGTGGGCCAAGATTTTTTTTTCCCTAGATGATCTTTTCACTCACCAAAAACTTGAGTTATTTGATTGGCAAGAAAGGTTTATATTTATCAATGGTGCTTTTGAGTTCATGGAAGTAAGAACTACAACTATACATAAAGGATCACATGCAGCAGATGGCAAAGAACAACAAAGGAATGGAAATGGAAAAAGAAATGCATTAACTATTATGGAATCTATAAGATGATAGGTTGATTTACTTTGCAGCTTTATAAAACAAAACAAATGGTGTTGTATTTGCAAGTGGAAGTTTTCATTCATTTCCTTCCCTCCTGTAAAGTCAATCCTGAAGCTTAAAAGACTATGATGAAGGAAAAAAAATCCAAGACTGCGCTAATCCTGATGGTTTTGCATTTGGGTCTCAATCTACTAGTACAACTAAAAACAGATTTTTATCGCTTATCAAACCAAATATTGTTTTATTTGTAGGTTTTTCAGTCTTGTGTAGTTTAATACATCGGCCCCAATCTGCGTGCTCAGTTGTTTGATACATGTTTAGTAACATATTTTAGGATACTTTACTGGTTCTATTACTTGTGTACCAAAGTTGGACGTTTGTTTGGGGTGAGCAATTGAACTTTCATTGAACCTACATCGCAAAAATGCAAATTGTCTGACATAAAATTGACAGAATTGACATATCACATCTTTCCAAAGAAAATGTTGGAATGTATTTGAAAGAAATGGTGTATCCTGCTTTTTGCCTTAATTTTATGAGTATCTTTGTATTTTTCTTTAATTCTAGGATTTGGGGAAACCACCTGCAAGGGCTACTCTTGAAGGGTAGGTAGTAGTTATCTCTGTAATGTAGAAAAGTCATCAAAATATTTGTGTCCCGATTTTCATTTCATTTCATTTCCATGCCTCCTCACAATGCAGAGCAGAAACTTATAGCCAAGTTCCGCACACATGAGTACGGCCTCAACCGGGACCTTGGATTCATGTCGCATTACATTCACCCACCACCATCTGGCCTGGGCTTGCGAAATCCTACCAACTGTCCTGGCTTGAGGCAATTCACACCTCTTTAACCTGGGGTTACTCCTCTCTCTGGCTCTGTAAAGACTTAATTACCTGCAAATGCTCGCATTTAAAGTATCGTCTTGCATCTTTGGCTTTGTCTATATAAATGTTTCTGGAACCTACCTCTTCATTCACCTGAGGAAGGAGCAGTGCTCCGAAAGCTAGTGATTTGAAACAAACCTGTTGGACTTTAACCTGGTGTTGTAAGACTTAAAATTTAATGTTTAACACTGGAGACACGCAAAAATAGGTGACAACGTCCACTTCCCATTTTTACATATGAAAATAAGTTATACTTATTTATTAATTGACTTACCAAATAATTATTTTTTTTTTTCAGTAATTCTGAACTTTCCCAGCCAAACAATGAGGTTATGGAACCTCCTAGGGCTGACTCCAGTAGCCACAGTGGGTCTGAAAGTAGTTCTGGATCAGACTCTGAAAGCGAGAGCAGCTCTAGTGACAGTGAGGCGAATGAACCATCATGTATATCTCCTGAGGTATGTTAAGGGTTTCATCTTCATGCACCTGTCTGTCTAATGTAAGGGTTTACCAGTGATTGGTGCCATTTATATTGCAAAGTGATCAAAGGCTGCCATTTTGGTATTGAAACACTTCTGTTAGCAGCGTTGCATTTATTTGATACTTCTTGAAACTCCCTTCCTGCTGTACTTTCCCTCTTTATACTTTGATTCATAGCATCAGCAGCAATGAAGAATCATAACACCAATAGGAAATGTACCAATCAAATGCAAGGAAACAACTTATGTGGTGACCAATGCCACTGAAGTGCAGAATTAATAAATATTAAATGCTTGTAGTTACTACATGTGTAATGCACTGCTTCATAGTCAATTATCCTAATTTATAAAGTTACATTAAACAATTTACAAATATGTCCCAAGTTCTTGCAATTGATTGTTACTTTGTCTTTATTTCAGTAATTTCATTAACATTTTACTGCAACCACTCTCAAACACCTCATGATAAAAGTTTTTGCTTCAACCCAGTTATGTCTCATTTTCGCTGTAGGAGTCTCAACTGTATGCATGCATACAGTTTCCACAATTTTCTGCCAAACATCAAATGGTTTTTCTCCTGCAACTGAAAGACTGTTTATCACATGACAGATTTCTAAACCTATTTTGTACAACTGATGACGATATGCATTTCCGAACTGTTTTCACTTTATTTTCAGGCATCAGCGTTTCCTCAGTTCATCCTACCTTATCCCCTGTCTTGCAGTAGTTAGCTATCAATAGCTGGGGCGGTACAGTAGCACAGTGGTTAGCACTATTGCTTCACAGTGCCAGGGACCCAGGTTTGATTCCCTGCTTGGGTCACTGTGCGGAATCTGCACGTTCTCTCCAGGTGTTCCAGTTTCCTCCCACAAGTCCCGAAAGATGTGCTGTTTGGTGAATTAGACATTCTGAATTCTCCCTCCGTGTACCCGAACAGGCGCCGGAGTGTGGCGACTAGGGGATTTGCACAGTAACTTGTGATGCTGAATGATTATTACAGTTGGAACTGAGGACTTGAACACAGGATGATGCTTTTGAAAAAAATTTAAGAGTACCCAATTCTCTTTTTCCATTTAAGGAGCAATTTAACAAGGCCAATCCACCTACCCTGCACATGTGAGCTGAACCACAATCACCTGGGTACACCCTGCCTCCGTGCATCAATCCCCTAACTACTGTGACTACTTCAATGTCTCAAACCTCCATGAGTCCTGCCTATTGCTCTCAGCACTGTCTCTTTTTCACCTCACCCGCCAATGCCACTATGTTCTAGGCACTGTTATTTCCCTACAAAACACCAGATATTGATATTTCCTTCTTCCCTTTCCCCCCCTTCCTCGCCATCAATACTTCACATTCTAAAGCCTCTTTCCAGTGCGTTCAGACTACAGAACTCTCCAATGATCACTTCCTTCTAAGACTATCTGCTCAAGCACTGACAAATCCCAGTACCTACCACGGTTTTCATAGACCCTGGGACTCCTCACTTCCTCACACAGTGCTGCCAAAATGTGGGGCGCTCTATCCGTTGGTGACATTTAGTTACGGAAGTAGGTAAACCCAAATTCAGCAAAAGCAATGGAGTTGCTGGGCTTTGGTAGTATGGCGGTATTAAAGCATAGCAGTACTGTTTGTTAAAGTTGGAGCTTACAATGATGTGGTGGAAGAACATTGGAATATAGAATTTATTTTACTGTGCAATTTCTGGGCTTTGGCAGGGTTTATGAAAACTAGGGTAGGTACTTCAATGCAGCTGGCTGCTTTCCCTTATTGATGGCATCACTACTTCTAGATGTCTGTAGATCTCTTTGACTTGGCACCATGAACAGACTGATGTTGGGAAAAGGGAAATCTGCAGCACAGACTTCTGTAACTCTGGGCGGCTTTCTTCAAGGTGAGCCATGAGTATGGTTGGTTTGCTGCCTACAATAAAATCTAGTCCATTGTCCTTTATAAATATTGGTGCCACGTGAACCTTTGTCCAGACTATGGAAATAATCCCAGTCCCCATTGAAGGATTAAATACAAACCAGTGCTTCACAGTGTAGCCTGCAATTCTTTGAGCTCCAAAGCATGGACGCATTAGGCCCACAGCCTCGTCCCATTTGGAGACCTCTAATTCTATCTTTTTTAAATTCAAGTATAGCACCACCCCCATGCTCTGACAACCTAGCATCTTCCATAATGAAGTTATTGCAGAATAGTTGTTTAATGGCTCTCAAAGGCCCCCTGATTTTAACATAGCTGAAAAGCACTTTGGCATTACTATGAACGTGTCACCTATTCTCTTTGATGCCTTTCATGTGGTATTTTGTCAAAGGCTGCATTTAATAGCTGGTATTCCTTATTCCCGAGAGCAGATTTCAGTGTAAAAATACTTCTACTTTAGTCTAAATTATTTTTAATATGGCCAATTAGCCAGTGCAGTTTTATTTTGTTATGTGCTTGTCTTTGACCCTATGAACTGAGCAGCTTCCTCTTGTATAATAATTACTTTGAAAGCTTTCCATTTTTCTTTACCTGGTGGTGGAGATAATAGTAATAGTGATTTGTTACAATTGTTGGATTGAAAAAATTAAAGTATTTGGTAAAGGTTCAAAGAAAAGCACAACCGAAGTGGTTTTGGTCACTCAAGCTGACAGTGTTTGGATTCAGAAGAATTCTTTTGAGACCATTTTTCACTTTTTTATTCTTTCTTGGACTGTAGGCATTACTGGCAAGGCCAGCATTTGTTTCCCATCCCTAATTTCTCTTGAACTGAGTGGTTTGCTAAACCATTTCAGGGAGCACTTAATAGTCACCCACATCGCTGTAGGTTTGGTGTCACATGTAGGCCAAACCAGTTAAGGATGTCAGAATTCCATCTCTAAATGACATTAGTAAACCAAATGAGTTTTTACGACAATACTGCTGCCTCAACGCCAGGGGACCCAGGTTCGATTCTGTCCTGGGTGACTTTGTGGAGTTTGTATTACTTCCATTTCTGCGTGGGTTTCCTCTGGGTACTCTGGTTTCCTCCCACAGTCCAAAGATGTGCAGGTTAGGTGAATTATCTTGCTAAATTGTTGCGGGGTTGGGTTGGGGGATTGGGCCTAGGTGGGGTGCTCTTTCGGAGTGTCAGTTCAGACTCAATGGGCCAAATTACCACCACCTGTACTGTAGGGATTCTACGAATTGATAATTTAATGGTCACCATTACTATCTTTAAGTAATGAATTTAAATTTCACAAGCTGCCATGGTGGAATTACTGATTACTAGTCCAGTGACATTACCATTACACCACTGGGGCAGCACGGTAGCATTGTGGATAGCACAATTGCTTCACAGCTCCAGGGTCCCAGGTTCGATTCTGGCTTGGGTCACTGTCTGTGTGGAGTCTGCACATCCTCCCTGTGTGTGCGTGGGTTTCCTCCGGGTGCACCGGTTTCCTCCCACAGTCCAAAGATGTGCAGGTTAGGTGGATTGGCCTTTATAAATTGCCCTTCGTGTCCAAAATTGCCCTTAGTGTTGGGTGGGGTTACTGGGTTATGGGGATAGGGTGGAGGTGTTGACCTTGGGTAGGGTGCTCTTTCCAAGAGCCGGTGAGACTCGATGGGCCGAATGGCCTCCTACACTGTAAATTCTATGATCTATGATTAATCTAGGACAAAGGTTCGGCACAATATCGTGGGCCGAAGGGCCTGTTCTGTGCTGTATTTTTCTATGTTCTATGTTCACCGTCTCCCATTTTGACTGTTTTTTAAGGAAATCTACGAACAGCAATTCAAAATTCTGTTTTCTTTCTATTCCAGCCTGAACCGCCACCTTCAAGTAAGTGGCAATTAGACAATTGGCTGAACAAGGTGAATTCTCACAAAGTCTCACCAGCTTCATCTGTGGACAGTCACATTCAGTCATCGCAGAGTCATGGTTACAAGAAGGAGAACCGAGACCAGAGTGTCACGTACGAGGATCCAGGTGGATCCAAGGATGGAAACACAGCTACTCCTGGGAGGGATTCGAGGAATGCACAAAAAGGGTCAGAAACTAGAGGCCGCCAAAAGTCACCAGCCCAAAGTGATGGCAATGCACAGCGGAAGACAGTTGGTAAAAAACAGCCGAAGAAAGCAGAGCGACCAGCTGTAACTGAAGAACCAAGAGGAGGGCTAAAAGTTGAAAGTGAGCCCACTTCTGATAGAACAACTCCTATTCCTGCAAACCGCCATAAAGCTGCTACAAAGGGTTCTAGAAAACCCAGCACAAAGAAAGAATCCAAGTCTTCAACCAGGATAACTATTGAAAAAAGAAAACACAAGAGTGCCAACAAAACGCCTCAGAAATCAAGGGAGTATGTTGAAACAGACTCAACTTCCTCTGATTCTGAGCAAAGTGAAGCTCTCCCTCCTGCTTCTCAAACTCCAAAGTACTCTGAAAATAATAGGACTCCTGTCCATAAATCCTCTGTTGATGGGGAAGACAGCTTTTTTCGGCAAAGGCTTTTCTCTCCTATGGAAGAGAAAGAACTCCTTTCACCACTGAGTGATGTTGATGACAAATATCGTAACATTACTTCGCTCATTGTTAGAATTGACTTAAGTCTATTATCTAGGAAACCTGAATCACCTCGTAAGGAAACTGAGCAACCCAAAGTGGACAAGGAAATCTCTTTGGATAGGCACATGCGAGATACTCCAAAGTCTACTGAAAAAAAATCAAATAAAGGCAAGCGAAAACACAAGGTGAGTGGCAAAACATTTTTGATGCATACCACGTTCCTTTTTTTTCACAAAGGGAACAATTTAGAGATAGACTAAATGACCATTTAGCGTAGAAATCGTTCAATTTTGTTTTTAATCAAGACTTTCAACTGTAATATTGGCTCCCCCACATGACTTTTCAAAAGAATGTATGTAGCACCATTTTTTTTAGTGGCTCAATTGGTAGCACTCATCTCTGAATGAGAGCGCAGGGTGTTCAAGTCCCATTCTAGGACTTGAAGCACAAAGACCAGGCTGACAATCCAGTATAGTGCTGAGGGAGTAGTACAGCATTGTCCGATGCCATTGTTCGGCCGAGATATTAAACCGTGATCACGTCTGTCCTCTTAGCTGGACAATGTTTATCCCTCAATCAACTTCATGAAAACAGATTACCACCCTTTCAGACAGAGTTCCAGATCCCTGCCGCCGTCTGTGTGAAGCGATTTCATCTTTTAATCCCCTCTAAACTTTCAACTTTTTACCCTAACTTTATGCCTCCTGTTAATGGACCCATCAGCCAAGAGGAATAGGGCATTCCTATCCACTTTATCTAGATCCCTCGTAATTCTATACACTTCAATTTGGCCTTTCCCCCGCAGCCTCTTGTTTCAAAGAAAACAACCCCAGCATATCCAATCTTTCCTCATAGTTAAAGTTGTCCAGCTGTGTATGATGACCAGAACGGCACGCAGTGCTTCTATGTGGCCTATCTAGTGTTTGATACATTTCTGGCATAATCTCCCAGCTCTTATATTCTGTCACTCCTTTAATAAAGGCAACTATCATGTTTGCTTTATTGACCACCTTATCTACTGATGGTCATGTACTCCAAGGTCCCCCTGTTCCTCTACACTTATACCACTTGTTTGCATTCCCTAAATGCACTACCTCACACCTTTCAAGATTAAACTCAATTTATCACTGTCTGCCCCCCAAATAGTCCATTGATATCTTGTGTGCAGTCTACAGCTTCCTCCTCCTTTATCCAACCATTAAAAAAAATTTGTATCATCTGTAAACTTAATGATACCCACTACATTTAAGTTCAAATTATAAAAGCAAGGCCCCAGACTTAAATCCCACTGAAAACACGCATTTACTTCCTGCATTTGTACCAACTTGCCTTGCAACCCGTGAATCTAAGTCGATATGTGATACACTAAATTACATCAAAGTATGGAATGTATTGTACGTGAAGTATTGGAATATTGGGAAGTATTGTTCGTGGCATTCCTCATTAATCAGTGCAAAGCTGTAAACGATGTAAAAATTTAGAGAATTTGACAATTATTTTGCACGTTTGCCCAGAATGATGGAGAAAGCGAGAGTTGTGAAAACAAAAGGCCTAAAACAGAAGAAAGGAGTAATTCTAACCACAAGCCCTCCAGCAGTAAAGAGTGAGTATATTCACCAATTAACCTTTTCCACTATTACAAATTTTCTGAACCTTTCCCATGTTCACCAGTTGTCCTCAGCGGAACACCACAGTTAATGGTGAGATACAGTTCCATTTTCATAGCCAATGTCCTCTGCTGCCTTATCCATCAAACTAATTTGTGCAAGTCTAGACCTTGTGTTTGATTGCCGTTGCAGCAGACCATCCCATTTTCATTCTGCCATCTTAGCCAAGCAATGACCTTTAGGGGTAGCATTCAGGAGAAGGGAGCCTTCCACTCACTACGAGAATTGAGGACTGTGTCCTTGGGGTGATTCATGAGGACCAGAAGGATTTGTGAAGGGTAGGCAGCTAAACACTAATGTGCGGAGGCTCCTCAATGTGATTATGGTGCCCTCGGTGGAGGGGAAGCGGAGGTAGTGGCAGCTATTGATGCGGAGAAGGCCTTTGATCGGGTGGAGTGGGAGTATCTTTGGGAAATGTTGCGGAGGTTCGGGGAGGGGTTCATCAGTTGGGTCAGGCTGCTATATAGAGCCCCTGTGGCGAGAGTGGCTACGAACCGGCGGAGGTCTGAGTACTTTTGGCTGTACCGGGGGACGAGGCAGGGGTATCCCTTATCCCCCTTGTTGTTTGCACTGGCAATTGAGCCGCTGGCCATGGCACTGAGGGAGTCCAGGAAATGGAGGGGATTGGTTCGGGGAGGAGAGGAACACCGGGTGTCGTTGTATGCCGATGACCTGTTACATATTGCAGATCCAGTGAAGGGGATGACGGAGGTCATGCGGATCCTTAGGAAGTTTGGGCACTTTTCGGGGTATAATCTCAACGTAGGGAAGAGTGAGCTCTTTGTGGTGCATTCAGGGGACCAGGGAAGGGGGATAGCCGAGCTACCGCTGAAGAGGGCGGAAAGGAGCTTTCGGTACCTAGGGATCCAAGTAGCTAGGAGTTGGGGGGGCCTGCACAAGCTCAATTTGACGCGGTTGGTGGAGCAGATGGAGGAGGATTTTAAAAGATGGGATATGCTGCCACTCTCACTAGCTGGTAGGGTGCAGTCGATCAAAATGACGGTCCTTCCGAGGTTTCTCTTTGTGTTCCAGTGCCTTCCCATTTTGAACCCCAAGGCCTTTTTCAAACGGGTAAGCAGGAGCATCATGGGATTTGTGTGGGCGAATAAGACCCTGAGGGTGAAGAGGGTGTTTCTGGAGCGTAGCAGGGACAGGAGGGGGGTTGGCGCTGCCGAATCTATGTGGCTATTATTGGGCAGTCAATGTGGCGATGATCCGTAAGTGGGTAATGGAGGGAGAGGGGGCGGCGTGGAAGAGGCTAGAGATGGCTTCCTGTGTGGGCACAAGCCTGAGGGCGCTGGTGACGGCACCGCTGCCGCTCTCACCGACAAGGTACACCACAAGTCCGGTGGTGGCGGCGACGCTGAAGATCTGGGGGCAGTGGAGACGACACGGGTGCGATGGGAGCCTCGGTATGGACCCCGATCCGAGGTAACCATCGGTTTGTCCCAGGAAGGATGGACGGGGGGTTTCAGAGCTGGTATCGGGCAGGGATTAGAAGAATGGGGGACCTGTTCAACGATGGGACGTTTGCGAGCCTAGGGGCGCTGGAGGAGAAGTTTGGGCTACCCCCGGGAAATGCTTTCAGGTACATGCAAGTGAGGGCGTTTATGAGGCGGCAGGTGAGGGAATTCCCGATGCTTCCGGCACGTAGGATTCAGGACAGGGTGATTTCGGGTGTATGGGTTGGAGAAGGCAAGGTTTCGGCGATTTACCAGGAGCTGCAGGAAGAGGAGGAGGCCTCGGTGGAGGAGTTAAAGGGCAAGTGGGAGGAGGAGCTTGGGGAGTAGATAGATGAGGATCTGTGGGCTGATGCCCTGAGTAGGGTTAATTCTTCCTTCTCTTGCGCCAGGCTCAGCCTAATACAGTTTAAAGTTACTCACAGAGCGCATATGACAGGGGCGAGGTTGAATAGGTTCTTTGGGGTGGAGGACAGATGTGGGAGGTGCTCAGGGAGCCCAGCAAATCACGTCCATATGTTTTGGTCGTGCCCGGCGCTGGATGGGTTTTGGAGGGGTTTTGCGAGGACGAATATGTCCAAGGTGGTGAACGCCTGGGTCAAGCCGAGATTGGCATTATTTGGGTATCGGACGAGCCGGGAGTGCAGGAGGCGAAAGAGGCCGGTATTCTGGCCTTTGCGTCCCTGGTAGCCTGGCGGAGGATTTTGTTACTGTGGAAAGATGCGAAGCCCCCTAGTGTGGAAGCTTGGATCAATGACATGGCAGGGTTCATCAAGCTGGAGAGGATAAAGTTTGCCTTGCGAGGGTCTGCGCAAGGGTTTTTCAGGCGGTGGCAACCGTTCCTAGACTATCTCGCGGAGCGTTAGGAGGAGGTCAGCAGCAGCAGCCCGCGGAGGTGGAGGGGGGGGGTTCTTTTGGGGTGGCGTTTGGGTTAAGGTGGGATGTTTCTCTATATGGGTTTTCTACTGTTATATGGGGGTGATTGTATGTGGGGGAAATCCAATGTATAATTTCTGCTTGTTGTGTTTTTGTTTCTTTTTCTTGTTTGGGGGGGGGGGGGGGTTTGTTGAAGATTTGTTAAAAAATTTGAATAAATATATTTTCCAAAAAAAAAACTTGTGACAATAATAAAGATTATTATTACTGTGCCAACATTGAGTTCATAGTCAAGCACGCAGATCGAGACAGAGCATGTTTGATTAAAGTGCAGAAACTGGTGAGCATAGAAACTGATCAGGGAAGCTGTTGGAAGGGCGACATGGCGGTGCAGTGGTTAGCACTGTTGCCTCACGGTGCCGAGGCCCTGGGTCACACCCCATGTGCAGTTTGCACATTCTCCCCGTGTCTGCGTGGGTCTCACCCGCACAACCCAAAGATGTGCAGGGTAGGTGAATTGGCCACACTAAATTGCCCCTTTATTGGAAAAAAAAATGAATTGGGTACTTAAATTTTTTTTAAAAGGGAAGCTGTTGAAAGCACTTGAGTGTCAGGCAAATAGGTCATCAACCACTAGTGATTTCCGGAGTTTTGATACTCCTTGGCTGGTGGGGTGCAACCCTGCTATCTTAGCATCTGTTTATTCTTTTTTTCCTTACATTTTGGGGCAACTTAGCATGGCCAATCCACCTATCCTGCACATCTTTGGTTTGTGGGGGTGAGATCCACGCAGACACTGGGAGAGTGTGCAAACTCCACATGGACAGTGACCCGGGGCTGGAATCAAACCTAGCAGCAGCGCTAGCCACTGCGCGACCGTGCCCCCCCCCAAGCATCAGTTTATTCTGAAGGAGTAAAACTGATTAATTGTGATTTCACAGCTCTTCAAAACCAACTGCAGAAAGGGAAAAGGTGCCTCTATCTTCTCCATCCGCAAGTGCTGCACAAAAAGCATCCAAGACTGAACACAAACATCAAAGTCGCAGGAGAACTGTCAATCAAACCGCCACCTCAAAGAGCAATACTGGTAACACAAAGCAGAACAGTAGCAGCAGTAATAGCAGCAAAAGCAATTCTTCATCTTCCAAGCATAAAAAGGCTGAAGAAAAAACATCCCTACGTCCCAAGGAGAACAGAGTAAGTCATTGTATTTTATACGTTTCAAAATTTAAGTGTCAAATCACATTACATTATTACTCCAAGGTATTGTCAGTATGGGGCAGTTCACATATATCTGAACATTGTCCTCATCCATGTTCTAAATTAATTGGAATTTTTATTTTATGGTGAATGAAATGAGTATTGGTAATATGCGCTACGCTCACACACCTTCCTTGAACCAATGTTCTCCTCTTTTGGCTAACGAATATGATTATCTACCTAAGAAACTCGGTGTTACTGGTAATGGGTTCTGTGAGTTCTTGCATGGCAGCTGAGCCCGATTCTAGAGCCACATTTTGCACCGCACACTTGGCAGGTGTTTCCACGAAGCAGGATCAGTTCTTGGGCTCTGATTGCTGGTCTTCCTTTCTCAGGCTCGTTTTCTGGGCCTCCTTTTGTGGCCAGGTGTCCTCAAAGAATTGTGACCCGGCATGGTGGCACAATGGTTAGCACTACTGCCTCACAGTGCCAGGGATCTAGCTTCAATTCCGGCCGCGGTGACTCTGGAGTTTGCACATTTTCCCCATGTGTGTGTGGGTTTCCTCCAGGTGCTCCGGTTTCCTCCCACAGTCCAAAGATATGCAGGTTGGATGGATTGGCCATGCTAAATTGCCCCTTCGCCTTCGTGTCCAGAATGTGCAGGTTAGGTTAAGGGCTTATTGGGATAAGGGACAGAGAAGTGGGCTTGGATGGAACGCTCTGTCAGAGGGTCGGTGCAGACTCGATGGGCCGAGTGGCCTCCTTCTGCACTATAGAGGATTCTATGGTTCAATTATGAGGTCACCAGGTTCTGCGTAATGGGGAGTGAGGCTAACTGACTTTCCATTTAATGTTTTTTAACTACTCACTACCTTACAATAACTGAGGTTGGTAATCCAAGGCATACAAAATCACAAACATGGAATGAGATATATAGAAGAGAAAAAATCTTCTGGAAGCGTTAGGAATAAAGATCTACTTTTGTGTCATCTTTTGGACAACATCACACTGAACTATCGTAACGTCGTACTCTATTTCAAGCAATTTGTCATTTTTCTGTTTAGCTTTTGGTTGGGTTTGGCAGTATTGTACCTTTAAAACCTCTGATACGTTCAACCAGTTTACTTCCTCAAAAGCTTTACCTTGATGTATTTATTTGCAAGATGAACAAAGGACAAAACAGGTTCACAGTAACGCAATTTTATTCACAATTCTCTTACTCCACAAAGTATGACTCGGGCTCACAGCTGAGCTTTGGGTTTTACCCACACTTGGTAAAGGAGGCCGGACGGCAGGCTGCGGTCACTTGATGTGGATGTCTTCTCTGGGGTTGAAACCCAGGGTCCTTCTTACGATTGTTGTGCCTGGGGGACTCCCAGGTTATCGCTGAAGATCTGTTCAGTGTTCCTTTCTTATACTGGTAAGCTAGGATTGAGTCATAAGTATACACCCACCATAGGCCATTGTCCCACCCAGACCCCAACTTGTTTATGGGAGAGACAGGATACTCCTGTTTATCCATGGTGATTCAATCAAGACCCATTGTCCTCTGAAACTCCCTAGTCTGACCCGCCGTCAGCTCATTATAGAGTCTGATGGCTTCTTTTGTCTGTTCTTCGTCCTGCTGCAAAGTTGATCACCTGTCTGGAAGATTGTTACATATTCATAGCAAGTTCTTGTTCTTTAGAGTGGGTAATCACAAAGTCCATACAGCAATAACAAGTTTTTGCCTTGACTTCAGTGCTTTTGCAGATGGCCAGTATCGATTCCAGCAAGGGTTTCATGTGACAGTTTCTATTCCTGGCCTATGTGTATCTTCTCAGCCTGTTTTCAGTACCACAGTAGGTATTCAAGTGTGTGTTATTGCAACCCAAAGTATTTTCACCTGTCATGCATATGTATATGATCAGAGGGTTAGATAGGGTGGACAGTGAGAGCCTTCTCCCGCGGATGGAAATGGCTAGCACGAGGGGACATAGCCTTAAACTGAGGGGTAATAGATATAGGACAGAGGTCAGGGGTAGGTTCTTTACGCAAAGAGTAGTGAGGCCGTGGAATGCCCTACCTGCTACAGTAGTGAACTCGCCAACATTGAGGGCATTTAAAAGTTTATTGGATAAACATATGGATGATAATGGTATAGTGTAGGTTAGATGGCTTTTGTTTCGGTGCAACATCGTGGGCCGAAGGGCCTGTACTGCGCTGTATTGTTCTATGTTGTATGTTCTATGTAAGTGCAAATATTCCAGCAAAGAATTAGAGAAACATCAAAAATAAAAGCAGGAGTAAGCCAATTTGCCCTTCGAGCTCTGCTATTCATTATGGTCATGGCTGATCATTCAACTCCGTAACCTGTTCCTGCTTTCCCCCCATATCCTTTGATCCCTTCAGCCCCAAGAGCCATATCTAACTTCTTGTAAACATGCAATGTTTTGGCCTCAACTGCTTTCTGTGGTAGCAAAGTCCACAGGCTCACCAATCTCCAGGAGAAGGAATTTCTCCTCATCTCAGTCCTACTTGTTTACCCATATCCTTAGACTGACCTCTGGCTCTGGACTCCCCTGCCACTGGGAACATGCTCCTTGCATCTACTATGTCTAAGCCTGTTAGGGGATCTCATAGAAGACTATAAAATCCTAACATTCTTCTAAACGACTATAATCCTAACTGACTCGATGTCTCTCAAACATCAGTCCCGCCAACCCAGGAATCAGTCTGGTAAATCTTTGCTGCACTGCTCTAGAGCAAGAACATCTTTCCACAGATAAGAAGACCAAAACTGCACATACTATTCCAGGTGTGGCCTCACCAAGGCCCAGTATAATTGCAGCAAGACATATCTGCTCCTGTACTCGAATCCTCTTGCTATGAAGGCCAACATAACCACAGGATAGTATTCAGTCATGCAAACCACAACTGACTTAAACCTCTGATATTTGCAACACACAACTGCAAGATGATGACCATCCAATAGAAACCCCAGCCATCTCCCCTTGAGCTTAACCTACAATCATTGCAGAGTCCTCCACAATTGATATCTGGAGAACAACCAATGAACAACAACTCGCCTCCAGTAACCATATCAACACTGGCTGCATAAACATAGCGGAGGCTCAAGTCAGGAGTCTGATGGAATATCCACCTGCATGAATGCAACAAGACTGAAGAAGCTCAACACAATCCAGGACAAGTTTGCTTGATCATTAACCCTACGCTCAATTTTTGTGTGCTCTTCATTGGTGATGTGGCCTCAAGATGCACTGCAACAAGACCAGATTACTTCAACTGGAACTCTGTTTTATAAATGTTGAGTTTACTGAGACTTGTAGCCGCTGCAGTTTTGCATTTTCTCTTCTCTCCTTATCCCTCTGATAAGCCTTTGACTTGTTCTGTGTATTTTTCTGTTCTCCTGGCAATCTCTTTTCCCTCCCTCCCTGAAAGATTTGTAACAGTTATTTTTCCTCTTTATGCCAGTTATAGTTTGTTAAACCATTTTGAGACTGGCCTGAGCTGATTAATTTTGGGTCTGTGTTTACTGAGTCCAGCTTGCTGCACTCTGGTTTCATATTGTAAAATGACAATCTTTCTGATTTGCATTCTGAAATGCTACTCCGGGCCTGAAATGCTTAATTTTCGGCCAAAGTGATTCATGAAAGTGAAACCAATATTATCAGTCCCCACCCTTAAGAGTTTAAAATAATTTCACTCCCTGCTCTGGTTCCTTGCTCTTTCTAGTGCTGTGAGAACTACTTCAGTATCTGTAAAGATGCAGGCTAGAATTCTTGGTGATGGTTGTGTGTCCCCATGTCTATCAGAGCTATGTGGCATTACCTTGTTTTCACAGTTTCTGTTTGAAATGTATTGAGGGAGTTTTTGCCCAGACAACAGTCTCTGGAGGGTTGGAGTGTCCTCCGTGTGGTCAGAAATTCAACTCCAGGTCCAGCCTGCTGTGTAATATTGTGGAAAAGTAGAACCAATCACAGCATCCTACTTGTTCAGTGCATTTTGTGTAATCACTGCATTGAGAATCCATCCCCAGCTGTGAAGATGTGCCTTAGTTGTATAGCTTCCTTTAGCTCTCTTGGTTGAAAACCTCATTTACTGAAAGAGACCCACAAAGGTCAATTTCTAATCAAACCTTTTTTCTGTTACTGACAGACACTACATTGACCATAAAAATGTGCCGGAGTTTTACTGTAAAGATGATGCAAAGATTTTGCTAACTGTACATTAGTGGTGACCATAATATGATAATTTTATGTGTTGTGACCATAATATGATAGGGTAATTTTAAAGAATTATTACACAGTTTACAGCAGCCATACATTCTTTCAAGGCACCAAAACCCAAAAAGAAAAGTCAGTTAACTGGTGCTAACAAGGGAAGTTGAGGATTGTATGAGATTAAAAGAAAAGGCCTATAAATTTGCTAGAAATAGCAGTAAACCTGAGAATAATGTGCACTTTAGAATATAGAAAATGATGGTCAAGACTTTAAGGGAGAATAGAATATGAATATAAACAAGCAAAGACATAAAATGGACTGTAAAAGTTTCTGACGGTATATAAAAAGGAAATGTTTGACTAAGAAAAACATGGGTCAATGCAGGCACAGTCAAGAGAATTTATAATGGGGAATAGAGAAACTAAATGATTACTTTCTGTCTATCTTCACTGAGAAAGATGCACAAAATCTTCCAGAATTAGAGATCCAAGGGACGAGAGAGAATGTGAAATTGAAGGAAAATAAGTATTAGCGAGAAAGTTGTATTGGAGAAATTGATGGGTCTAGGTTAATAAGTCCCAGGACCTGATATTCTGCATGCCAGAGTGTTGAAATATGGAGATAGTGGATGCATTGGTGATCGTCTTTCAAAATTCTAGAGCTTCTGGAATGGTTTCTGCAGATTGGTAGCAAATGTCATTCTACTGTTTATAAAAGGATGGAGAGAGAAAAAAAGAAACTATAAAGACCTGTTAGCCTTCGATCAGTGGTAGGGAAAATGCTAGAATTTATTATAAAGGATGTGGTGAATGGACACTTGGATAATCTAATTGGACATAATCAACGTGGATATATGTTTGATGAACCTGTTGGAGTTTTTTGAAGATGTTACCAACAGAATTGACGATGGGGAGTCGGTGGATGTAGTATACTTTTCAGAAGGTTTTTGGCAATCTCCCACAAGAGGTTGGTTAGCAAAATTAAAGCAAATGGGATAAGAGGGAATATACCTGCTTTTGTACTCTAATGTCTTTCTCATTTTCCGTCTACACATTTAGCAGCAATGTGAAAAGCAGTGCCAAATGCATATATCTCACCCTGTCTGTACATAGCTCCTTTATCGACCATTCTTCTGCTGTACTACTAATTGGCAAGCCACAGAAACTGCGTCCCTTGCAGCCCTAGGTTAAAACTTTTGGGGAACTCTGAGGACTTATAACCCCTAGACAAGCAGTGCACAAGCCCACCATCATGCAAACACACCCTGGCACTTGTACACCTATTTTCTATCTGTGAACCTTGTGAGGAAGCTATGGGAGTGAACTGACATTCTTGAGTGAAGTCCAAAAATGGACTGATGACTAAATAGGTCATCTTTCTGGCACATCCTGCAACCAAGCTGATATCGAGCAGTGTGTCCTGCATTCCTTTGATCCCGAATGAAGAGGTTGAAAGGGGGACCCTGACTCTGGGGAAGCCCAGGGCCTGTATACATTTTGCCCAGGCTTGCATCCTGAAGAGGACATTCTAGTTTTGCTGCAAGTTGTTAGTGGAGAATGCCATACTGGAGTGAGGCTCCTGAACTGCATCTGTTGATGCTTAACATTGAGTTGACTGTCAAGACACAAACCATTATCTCGTGAAACAGAAGGCTGTAAGAGAAAATTGTCATAGTTTGGGTGGCACCACATAAAAAAAGATTGGGTATATGAAGAGGTATAAGATGGGGTTTAGTGCCTACCTTGATCATGCTATGGAAAGCTTAGTTGCTGCTGAAATTTTGCATGTTCAGCTGTTCGATATAATCCTGGTTAGATGGGACTTGATGTGTGTCCAAACTGTGATTAGAGCTCTTGTGATGTACATTGAAGTACACAGTTCAGTTGATTTTGTTTTATTTCTAGATACAAGAAAAAACCCCAGTTAGCTCCTTGAACCCTTTGCAATCATCAACACCATCAGGAGATGGTTTAAAGTCAAGAAGGCCCAAACTCAACTTTGATGAGCGGTAAGTATAATAGTCATCTCCATGCTAATCCATGTACCTAATTTAAATAATTGTTAAACACTGTAGGAAAAGACCAACTTTATAAATACAAAATTTTTATCAGTTTTAATTTTTTTTGATCTTGTTTGCAATTATTAATGAACTAGTTAACTGTAATTGTTTCTTTCTGTTCATCTACAAGAATGGGCTAGCCAACTTCACCTGTCAACTTCTTACAATTCAGACTCAATGCGCAATCTCTTCTTTCCCAGGACCTCCAACCTGTGGAAAATCTTAATCAGTTGTTCTTAATTTCTTCGTACAATTGTTCAGCATTTAAAAGCCAAGCTTGGTGTCACCTAATAATTATTTAATGGTTTGCCCCGCCTATTTTAATGCTTTTTGCCTTCGTATTGCTCTGCAATATAGGCCCTCATCCTGGTTTCCTAGTTCAAAACAAAGCCCTGATAAAGTCAAGGAGGGATACCGGAAGGAGTATGCATTCAAGTAAAACAACCAGGTTTTATTAAATCCCTCTCCTGCATTCCATAATAAGATTTGTGTTCATTATACTGAATTAAAAGTTTACTGTGTAGTTGAACACTGACATATCATTCAACCTGCTCCATATCTTTGATTCCCCATGACACCAAAAATCTTATCTGTTTTGACCCTAACTATATTCAGTGGTGACATATCCATAATCCTCTGGGCTGTAGAATTCTGGAGATTCACAACCCTTCTTAGTGATGCAATTTCTCCTTATTTCAGTCCTAAATGATTGGCCCCTTATCCTGAATCTGTGCTCTCTGTTGTAGATTATCCAGTCAGGGGAAACAACATCTTTGTATCACCTGTCAAGTCCTTTCATAATCTTGAATGTTTCAATGAGATCATCTCTCATTCTTCTAAAATTTGGAAAATATAGGCACAATTTACTCAACCTCTCATTGGAGGGCAACTCGTGTATCCCAGGAACCAATTTAGTGAGTATTCCCTGCACACGGTAGTGTGATCTCACCAAAGTCCTTTCTAACTGTAGCAAGACTTCCTTATTCTTGTACTTCAATCCCCTTGCATGAAAGGCTGACATGCCATTTCCCTTCCAAACTGCTAGCTGTACCTGCATGCCAACTTGATGTCCCTTATACAACTACACCCAAGTCTCTCTGTACATCAGCATTTGCAAGAATCCTTAAAAAAAATATTTCTCTATTGTTACAATCATTGTGAATAATAAGCTCATACTTCTCCATATTATACTCCATCTATCACCTTGTTGCCCACTCATTCAGCCTGTCTATCATTGCAACCTCTTTGTGACCTGCTGACAGCTTGCATTCTCGCCTAGTTTTGTGTTGTCAGCAAACCAAGATATGTGACGCTGTCTCTTCCTTTAAGTTTAAGTCATTAATATATATTATAAATAGCCAAAGCCCCAGCAGTGATTCTTGTGGCACTCCACTAGTCACAGCCTGCCAACTTGTAAATGTCTCATTTAACCCTACTTTCTGCTTCCTGTTCATTTACCAGCCCACTACGATGCTCATAGAACACCCTCAACTCCATGAGCCCTTGTGTAATCTTTTGTGTAACACCTTTTCAAATGCCTTTTAGAAACCCCTTTAGCTACCCTACGAGGTATTTGTTCCTTTTCACTATAGCTTTATTGGGCAGTTGCCATTGTCCTGCTTCTTCCCTAGCTTTCTTCAAGCCTCCCTCAGTCCATGTCCCAATATTAACCACCCATTCAATTTTTCTTTTCCTCTTCTGTTTTTACCTTCAGTTGTTGTGCAGACAAGGCTGTTGGGTCTTTGGTTCTAACATTTGTACGTGACTATTGTTCTTTCTCTCTAAGTGTACTTAGAAACCGTTTTATTCTCGAATTTCTACTCTTGATGTAACCCACTCATTAACCCTACAAGTTACATCCTCAAAACTAAAAAAAATTTGTCAATTAAAATTTCCTTTGTTAACGCCATATTGACTGTGGTTTTTGAAGCGTATTGACATTTCTTTAATAGATCCCAGCATTTCTCTAATGACTGATGTCGGGTTAACTGGTCTAAAGTCCTGTATTTTCTGTTTGCTTACATTATATTTGCTAACTTCCAATCAGCTGGGGTTGTTCCAGAATCTAGGGAATTTTGGTAAATTATCCAATGCATCCACTATATCTGCAGCTATCTCTTTTAGAATCATAGGGTGTCGACCATCAGTGCCCTGGTGATTCTGTCGGATTTTAGCCCCTCGACTTCCTGTGGTACTTTTTCTCTGCTGAGAGTATCCTTAATTTCCTCATTCTTAATAGCCCCATGGTTATCCTCTATTTATGAAGACAGACACAAAATATTTGTTCAGTGTCTCTGCCACTTCCACCTTCCCCAAGATAATTTCTCCTGCCTCTGATTGTAAGGGATCAATGTTTGCTTTAGCTCCTATATTTCTTTTTCCATACTTGTAAAAGTTCTTACAATCTGTTTTTATATTTCTGGCTAGTTTGCTCATTCTATTTTTTCCCTTATCATTTTTTTGGTGGCCCTTTGGTTTCTGAAACATTCCCAGTCTTCACACTTAGTACTATTCTTTACAACATTTTATGCCTCTTCATTTAATCTAATAATTAGATTTGAATCTAATCAAGAGTGCAAGATGTTGGGGTACCCTAGCATGGATAGAGGGTCATTTAGCTAGTAGGGTACAGCCAATAGGAATAAATAAGTCATTTATTGGTCATCACTTCCCTCATGCCTGTGCAATAAAGTTCAGATTCTTGTTTATGATTGGAATAGATAGTTTTCAAATTTAATGTGGAGTGCTGCAAGGATCAGTGCTGGGGCCTCAAAATTTACATCCGTAATTTAGATGAAAGGACTGAATGTATGGTTGCTAAATTTGCTGATGATGCAAAGATAATTTGGAATATAAATTGTGAACAGGGCATAAGGAATCTACAAAGGGATATAGATAGGTTAAGTAAGTGGGCATTAAAATTGGCAGATGGAGTGTAATGTGGGAAAATGTGAAATTATCCACTTGGCAGGAAGAATAGAAAAACAGCATAATATTTAAATGGAGAGAGATTAAAGAACTTGAGGTCCACGAATCAGAATAAGTTAGTATGCAAGTGTTTTATTGCCAAGGTAATGGGATATAAAAGTACGGATGTTTTGCTACAGTTGTGCAGGACATTGGTGAGACCATACCTGGAGCACTTATCTACAGTTTTGGCCTCCTTACTTAAGAAAGGATATAATTGCATCAGAAGCAGTTCAGAGCAGGTTTACATGGCTAGTGACTGGGATGGGAGGATGGTTATCCAATGAGGAAAGGTTGGATAGGTTGGGTGTGTATTCTTTGGAGTTTTAAAAGATTGAGTTGTGATCTTATTGAAACATATAAGGTCTTGAGGAAACTAAAAAGGTTGGATGCTTAGTGTATGTTTCCCCTTCAGGGAGAGACTAGAAATAGGGAACACAGGTTAAAAATAGAAGTGTCCCATTTATGATGGAGATGCAGAGTAATCTTTTCTCTTGAGGGTCGTTAGCCTATGGAATTCTCGTCGCTAGAGAGCGATGGAAGCAGAATCATTGAATATTTTTACGGCAGAGGTCAATAGATTGTTGATTAACAAGGGATATTAATGAAGCGATTGAACGTATGGTCGCTAGATTTTTTTTTCATGTCAAAGATAGGTAGGAAAGTAAACAAGAGAGTCTTAACGTTATCAGTGGTTTGTGAGAATATGGATTTAAGGCCACAATCAGATCAACCATGATTTTATCGAATGGCGGAGCAGGCTCGAGGAGCTAAATGACTACCTACTTCTAATCCGCATGTTTGTAACACTATCCTTAACCTCCTTGGTGAGACAGGTCACCTCGAAAGTTTTTGTTTACAGTGGAGTGCATTTTTGATGAACACTTGAATTGTTTTAATGTTTCCCATTGTTTATTTACCATTGTGCCTATTAACCTTAGCCAGCACTCCCCTCATTCCTATGTAATTGGCTTTGTTCAAGTTTAGAATTCTTATTTTTGGATTGACCACTTTCAAATTTAATGTGGAATTCTCATACATTGATGGCTATTTCCTCATCCATCTTTCACTACGACATTACTAATTAACCTTACCTCATTATGCAACACTAGATCTAATATAGCTACAACCCCAGTTAGGTCCACCCACAATAAACTTCAAATTTAATGTGGAATTCAGTTACATTGTTTGCTATTTCCTCGTGGATCTTTCACTATGACATTACTAATTAACCGTACCTCATTGTAAAATACTAGGTCTAATATAGCTATAACCCCAGTTAGATCCACAACATATTGCTTGAAGAAACTGTTGCAAAAACACTATATAAATTCATCTTCCAGACTATCTTTGCCAATTTGGTCCAGTCTTAATGCAGATTTAAGTCCTCAACAACTATTACATTGCTTTGTTACAAGTGTCAACAATTACCTGCTTAATGCTCTGTCCAATTGTATAACTGTTGTTGGGGGGTCTATAAAGATACTCCCATCTGTGTTTTTAACCCTTGCTATTGCAAATACCCTCCCATACTGTTTCTACTTCCTGATTTTCTGAGCCAAGATCCTTTCTCTCGGATGTCCTTATGTTCTCTATTATCAGGGCCACCCATCCTTTCTCCATTCTACCTGCCTTTTCAAAATGTTGTGGACCATGGAGTATTTATTTCCCAACCTTGGTCACCGTGTAAATATGTCAATGATTAGAGTGAAACCATTTATCTCTATTTGTGGCTCCAGTTCATCTATCTTGTTGCAGATGCTCTGCACATTCATGACAAAGTGACTTCAGTTATTTTTCCCCTGTGTGGATCTAACACAATATACTATTACTGTTAAAGTCTCTAACCCTCATGTCCCATTTCACCCACATCAATATACTTTCCTATTGCCTAAACATTTATCTTTGGATTTCTAACTCTCCTCAACTTGAACCCTCATGCCCCTCTGCTTGTCCCTATTCCAACCATATTTGCTGGTGCACTGTTATATTTGGTCCCTTCCTGTCATACTCTGATTACCTTTGCCCATATCATTACCCCACACTATTGCTGGTCCTTTCTCTTTAACTTTCCAAATCTCCTATTTGAACCCTTTCCCATTTATTATTTTTGTTTAAAATCCTTTCTTTATAACTCTCGTCTCTGATAAACGACTTGCCAGGATAATGGTCCCAGCATGGTGCCAGTGAAAACCGTTCCAGCAATACAGCTCTCCCCGGGATTGGTGCCAGTGAATTTAAACTCATTTCTCCCAAGCAATCTTTGAGTGATGTACTTCAACTCTCTAAGCAAATTATCCAATGTCAATTTGCTCATGACGGAGATAGTAATGACCAATCATTTATTTCGCTCTCTGGAATTTTCATGAAAAGCGAAAACTTCAATGCATTCAATGCAATTGGTTGCATACCTGCTTGATAACATCACTGGGCCTAGAATTTTCCTTGAGGGCTGATTCATTGAATCATAGAATTTACAGTGCAGAAGGAGGCCATTCGGAGTCTGCGCCTGTACTGGAAAGGGCACCCTACCTAATCCCACACCGCCATCCTATCCCAGTAACCCCACCAACCTTTTTAGACACTAAGGGCAATTTAGCATGGCCAATCCACCTAACCTGCACATCTTTGGACTGTGGGAGAAACCGGAGCAGCCGGAGGAAACCCACACAGACATGGGGAGAAAGTGCAAACTCCGCACAGCCAGTGACCCAAGCCGCAAATCAAACCTGGGATCCTGGAGCTGTAAGCTAACCACTGTGCTAGCTTCTGAGGCTGATATCAAGAAAAGGAAAATCCACACCACCAGGATCACGAGATCTTTGCAGGCATCAATCTGAGTCAGCATTGCTTTGCTGTTAATCACAAGACCGAGACCATGTATATTTTCAAAATATAATTTTAAACTAAATTTTATTCTGTCAGTGCTAAGCAGCAGCAAAAAAGTGTTCCAAATAAAACGTTATAAGATTTTATTGTTATTGAGATGACTGTGAAGTATGGTTAATGTGCAATGGTGCTAACATTTTGCAAATTTGAACTGTGCAGAATACTAAATCCAAAATACTACTTTTGTCCCTTTTCAATCTTAGGCTGCATTCAGCAGATCATTACCTTCAGGAAGCAAAAAAGCTTAAGCACAATGCAGATGCTTTGGTAAGTACTTCCCAATGATGTTTATCCCGTTTAGTTTGGTATAGATCTGACATATGAAGAACAGATGAGAGCAAATTAATTGATTTCCAGTGGCATTATCTAGTTTCCTTACCCTAAATATGAAACAACCAAATTACTTGTTACAATTTTGGAGCCCAAATGCTGAATTTGGATATGGTAACATGTTGCTCTACTATTAATCTAGATGCCTGAAGGTCCAAAGAAATGGGTTCAACTCTCACAACAGCAGGGGTTTTTTAATTTAATTAAGAAAATCTGGAATCAAAAGCTAGTATCAGTGAGATATAAAGGAGCAAACTTGCAAGTCTGTCACTATCCTCCTCACAGTTCACTAGCTGCAAGTTTTGAAATTGTGCCCTGCACACCCCAAGTCCCAAGTCATTAACATAGATCAAGAAAATCAGTTGTCATACTACTCACCCTGGGAACACCACTCTACCTTCCTCCAGTCTGAAAAACAAGAGTGGGTAGCTAATTTACTCTTGTACAGAGCTGGCATAGGTTCTTTGGGCTGAGTGGCATCTTCTGTGCTGTAACCATTCTAGGGTTAATTCTATTCAGTGTCTCAGTTTGCTCACTATATCAACTTATCTCACCCAAGCGAATGGTTTATCATACAGTGTACCCCTTCATATATAGACATAAGTTGGATGTAACTGATACTTGTTCTTCCATTTTCAGCATTTCCCTCCACCAGTCAAACTCTTGGTCAGTATTTGAATGAAAGCAAGGCAGCCCGTTGCAGTTGCAATAACCAGTTTAGTAAAGCAGCTGCTGTTTGAGTGCTGATAAGCTAGTATTGTGCTTGGCTGAAATATTGAGTTTTAAATTAAATTTATAAATTATTTTAAATAGCCACATTTGCTGTTTATCACACGGTCATTTAAGTATTTGAAGTTCGTTCTAGGAAGGCATATTTTACACATGGTATAATTACTGAAGTATTCTGTTGTATGCCGATATTTGGCAAGGTGTTGACTATTTAGAATAGATATTGTCAAAAGCAAGTAATTAGAGAATATCTTGTACAGTATTCAGCACTTAAGTCCGTTTTTAATATGAGCAGTTTGCATCTTAAGTGCTCTTTTTGGTGCAAAAACAGCTGTTTTATTTTTCCCCCATCTCAACAAATACTGGTTAGGAGAATCTATTTCCTTTTATGTATATTAATTTCTGTTGGCCTTACACAATCATAGAAGCTCACAGGACAGAATAGGGCTTTCTGGCTCTGAATTATCCACATAATCCCATTTCTCTGGTGTTTTGCCTTGTAAACTTTAAGATTTTTCTCTTTCAAATATTTTTCCACTTCCCTTTTTAAATATATTGTAGATTCTGCTTCCATAGGTATTTCTGATAGGGGATCCCCTTTCCATGTATATCTTAAAATGATGCTCTTTAGTTATACTTGCAGTGGAAATAGCTCGTCTCTTCACCTTATCAAAATCCTGTATAAATTTTGAAAATTTCTTTAAAGGATATATAATCTTCACTTCTAATGAAAATATTTTTCTACTTTCTCCTCTAGAGAAAATCTCTAGATCCCTAGAGATCTAGTTAAAAATCTCTCACCCTGACGCATCTTATTGAAACCCCTTTCTTATATTTCCACAGCTTCACCTTTCTCCCCAAACCGGGTATTAAAAATTAAGCACAATATTCTTGCTGCTTAACCAATGTTTTCAATAGGATCAGCATTAACTTCTTGCTTTTGTGCTCTATTTATGAAATCTTGATTTTTATATCCTTTTCTTTGATTTGTTCCATGGATCTGTGTTCTGACCCTTTCCTGTTTTGTCAATTGTAGTCAGACAGGTTTGAAAAAGCAGTGTATTACCTTGATGCTGTTGTGTCTTTCATCGAGTGTGGTAATGCTTTGGAACGTAATTCACAAGAAGCCAAATCTCCTTTCCCCATGTATTATGAGACTGTAGAGCTAATCAAGTAAGTAAAACCTCTGGACTTCAAAATATCATTTTGTTTTACCTATAATTGTACGTGACTAAGTTGCTTTCAATAAAAAAGTGCTCTGTATTGCTGTTTCACGAATTGTCTTTTTCTTTCCAGATACACTATGAAATTAAAGAATCATATGGCACCTGATGCTACAGCAGCTGATAAAAAGCTGGCAGTCTTGTGGTGGGTTTAGCCTAGTAGTCTTCTATTTCGTGTACAGTCTGGGTCTCATTGCATTTATGGGAACTAGCAAACATTTTTTGTCAAGAGTCCTAATCTTATTGAATTCTCCTAAACGTTTACTTAACCTGATGCTGTAACCAGCAGAAAAGTTATTTGATATGGGCGGTTTGTAATAATAAACTTTTATTTCTAATGTATTTGCATAAGCATTTTGGTTATTTACTAAATAAATATTTACAATCATATTAAGGTAATAATTGTTTGCCTTCTAATGATGTTTTCAATTTGCACCGAAGCTGAATTACATCAAAATACTATTGATAACAAGGTGTGGTAGATCATGTTGCACTGATTATGGATGCAGGAAATCTTCTACAAAAAAGCTCAGTTTGTAACGAGAAAATAATTCACCGAGATGAGACTGGAACTAAGAGCATAAACCTGCCTGGGGCTCTTCTCTCTAAAAGAGAAGACGGAGGGGAGGCTTGATAGAGGCCTTTAAAATTATTAAAGGATTTGATGCAGAAGATATTTTCAGTTGTGGACAAGCCTAAAATTAGGTGCTGAAACATAAGATTGTCAGCAGTATATCTGAAAGGGAATTCAAGAGAAATTTATTTTCCCAAGGCGCAGTAAGAAAGTGGAACTCTGCCACAAGGAGTAATTGAGGCAAATAGCAGAGATAAATAAGGGAAAACTAGATAATCTATTATTTGAATATTCCGTTTTCAGCATTGACTAGTCAGAGTAGAAGAAGCATATGCAATTGTAATTAAGTAATATGCAATAAGTAAATTCCTCTGGTCAACAATTAAGTTAAAATTCATGTCATTGTTTTTTAGTCTCCGATGTCAGTCACTTTTGTACATGAGGTTGTTTAAACTGAAGAAAGACAGTGCATTAAAATACTCCAAAACATTGACTGAGCACCTCAAGGTAAAATATTATGGAGCTTTTATAACCAATTTATTTTACTTGCTGCTATTATTCAATCAAGACACTTCATTGCTGTGATATTAAATAATTTTATTTTCTAGAATTCATATAACAGTGCGCAGGCTCAATCACCTGGCGTAGGAAGGTAATTTACTTTCCCTGTGTGTATGCCCGTTGAGAGTGTGAATCTTTTCTATTATGTTTTTGAATCTGTGACGTTTACTTGGTCTATCTCACAATGGATATCTTTTAATGTGTTAAACAGCATGTTTCCAAAAACAGTGTTGATACTAAAACAGTTGGCTATTATGTTTGAATAGCTAATGAACTACTAAATGTACGTTCTTAAGGGGCAGCATGGTGGGGCAGTGGTTAGCACTGGGACTAAGGCGCTGAGGATCTGGGTTCGACTCCCGGCCCTGGGTCACTGTCCGTGTGGAGTTTGCACATTCTCCCCATGTCTGCGTGGGTTTCACCCCCACAACCCAAAAGATGTGTTGTTAAGTGGATTGGCCATGCTAAATTGCCCCTTAATTGGGAAAAATAAATAATTGGTACTCTAAATTTATTTTAAAAAACAAAAGAAAATGTACGTTCTTTATTGGAAGAACTTAAATCCTTAGTGTGCTACTTTGTAAGTTTATTCAGTTCTCCCATGTTAAAACCATCAGTTCAGAAAAACAAGGAAGCTCTGTATCCTTCCAATTACTGGGCACAAATAAGGCTATTTGGTGAGCTATTTGTTATTTCACATGATATTTATTCACAGTAACTTCATTTGAAGCCTACTTGTGACAAGCGATTTTTATTTTTTCATTTTCATATTACTGTTTATTTGCTGCAATGACTCTTAACACACAGGCTGCTGGTAGTTGGCGGACCAATTGGTAAAGTAATAATGAAAATACAGTGTTATTTTGCCACCCTGCTGCCATGTTCCAATTTAGGGAAACATTTCTCTATCTACAATTTAAAATGATTGACATTCAGACACTAAAGCCAGAAATTTGTTTGAACAATGCCAAGCTTATTTAATTTTAATTTCACAGTCCATCTACTACTCCAGCAGTTATAGATGTCTTAAAATGGCTATGTAGTGAGTGGGATTAGCAACTAAATGTTGCAGGATATAACCCATTACTGAATGAGAGGGAAGTAGGGTAACAGCACTAGTAAAAGGATGCACCGAGCAGTAAAATGGACACCATTCATTTGGATTGAGTTAACAGAGAAGCAGATATCCATCATCTTCAATGGTACACTTTACAGAAATAATGAAATGCCATATCAAAAAGATAGTAACAAGCATAGAATAATAATCATGGGAGATTTCAACTACACCAAATTAAACTGGCGGGAAGAAGTAGTGAAAGGAGAATTAATTGAGGTGTATAAATTAGGAAGGGCCTATTTCCATTCATAGAGAACTCAATAACCAGGTTTAAAGTAACTAGTGAAGGATTGGGGTGGGTGATTAGTTTTTTCACCCATAGGGTGATGGAAATCACAACAGAATACAGTTCAAGACGAGGAAATACTTAGATACTAAAGGAAATGAGGACAAAGGGGGGTAGAAGAGAAGTTTAAGGAAAGGAATGCAAAGAAAAATTGATATCCAAAATAAATATAAATATAAAAAGAAAACATAGCAGTTTAAAGATGCATAAAATCATATGTAAAATTAAAGTAGGGATAGGGCCACTGAAGGGTGAGCAATGATGGAGAAATTGCCAAAACACTGAATAGCTATTGTCTCAGATTTTACTAAAGACACTATCAGAAGCTAAGTTTAAAAAGAATATTAATACAGTTGGGATATAGAGAAATAAAATAATTGACGAACTCGGAAGATAAAGCCCTAGGACCAGATGGTATGTGACCACACAGGAGATAACAAAGTAGTTTATATATAGAAGAGATAATAGTGCCAAAGGACTAATGGGCATCCATAAATGAGAGATGGAAAAAAACCTGGGAATTATAAATTGGTCAGTTTAACATAAAACATTTTAAAAACACAGATCTTCATGTGCATAGTACAATACAAAACTAATCAAACTAAATTCTGAAAGGCTATTGTGCTTAACTTCTTTTTAGAGATAATGTAAAGAGTTGACCGAGGTAATGTCATATGTTTGGATTTTTCAAAGCCTTAATAGAATAATTAAAGCAGAGAAAGTAGCTCTTTGGCTCTTGGAGTCAACGTGGCCCTCTCTGAAAGCAATTCAGCCAGTCCTCTTCCCTGAATTGAATGCAGCATTTTCCAATCGCTGCCATTAAACAATTTCCTTCAAAATAAATATTTCCCTTAACTCTGTAAATTCCTCACTGTTATGGTACAGTAAGAAATCTCGCAACGCCAGGTCAAACTCCAACAGGTTTATTTGAAATCACAAGCTTTCCTTCATCAGGTGAAGCAGAGGCAGGTTCACAGACATGTCATATATATAAGCAGAGTAATAATTGCAAGATAATTACAGATTGGAATGCTAGTTTTTACAGGTCATAGATATCATAGAATTTACAGTGCAGATATCATAGAATTTACAGTGCAGAAGGAGGCTATTCGGCCCATCGAGTCTGCACCGGCTCTTGGAAAGAGCACCCTACTTAAGCCCAAACCTCCACCCTACCCCTGTAAACCAGCAACCCCATCTAACCGAAGGGCAATTTAGCATGGCCGGTCCACCTAACCTGCACATCTTTGGACTGTGGGAGGAAACCGGAGCACCCGGAAGAAACCCACGCAGACACGGGGAGAACGTGCAGACTCCACACAGACAGTGACCCAAGCAGGAATCGAACCTGGGACACCCTGGAGCTGTGAAGCCATAGTGCTAACCACTATGCTACCATGCTGCCTAAACAAGTCTTTACAGGTACAAACAGTGTGAGTGGAGTGAGGGATAATCACAGGTACCTCGCATTCCAACCATTCATCACATTCCAGCCTGTAATTATCTTGCAATTGTGCCTATATATTTGGTGTTTGCCTCCACTTCACCTGATGAAGGAGCAGTGCTCCGAAAGCTTGTGACTTCAAATAAACCTGTTGGACTTTCACCTGGTGTTGTGAGACTTCTTACTGTGCCTAATTGAACCAAATCCCTCTAATCTCCCGGGTGTCAGAAAGTCTAAGTCTAAATCTTCAATAGTACAGTGTACTATTTTTGAGTTCCTCATTTCCTCTGCTTGACTTACAGGAATATGTCCATTAAATATCCATGGAGCAAAATAATAACAATAAAAGAAATAGGAAATAAGGGGATCAACAGGAAGGACCCTTAGAGGTCACTGGTTTGGAAATGCTGTAGTGCATCTTGTAGAGAAGACACACTGTTGCCACTGTGTTGACTTGAGGAGGGAGTGAATATTTAAGGTTGTGGATATGACACTATCAAGGTGGCTGCTTTGTCCTGGATGATGCCTCACTTCTTTGAATGTTTTTGGAGCTGCATTCATTAAAGCAAGCAAAGTATTCCACCACACTCCCGGCTTGTGCCGTGTAGACAGCCTTTGGGGAGTCGCGAATTAGTTATTCACCGCAGCATTCCCACTCTTTGACCTGCTTTTGTAGCCACAATATTTATATGGCTGGTCCAGTTCAAAATCGGACCTGTGATATTCCCAAGATGTCAGTGGGGGATTCGGTGATGGTAACTCCATTGAATGTCATGGGCGATGGTTAGCTTCTCTCATTGAAGAAGGCCATTGCCTGGCACTTATTTGGTATGTATTTTACTTGCCACTTTTCAGCTCAAGCCTCGGCATAGTCCAGGTCTTGTTGCATACAGACTTGGAACATAGAACTGTACAGCACAGTACAGGCCCTTCGGCCCACGATGTTGTGCCGAACTAGTCCGAAACTAAGATCAAATCAACCTGCTCCCAATCATTCTAGTGCACTCCATATGCCTATCCAATAACCGCTTGAAAGCTCCTAAAGTGTCCGACTCCACTACCATAGCTGGGAGTGCATTCCACGCCCCAACCACTCTGAGTAAAGAACCTACCTCTGACATCCTATATCTTCCACCATGAACCTTGTAGTTATGCCCCCTTGTAACAGCTACATCCACCCGAGGAAAAAGTCGCTGAATGCCCACTCTATCTATCCCCCTCATCATCTTGTACATCTCAATTAAGTCACCTCCCATCCTCCTTCGCTCCAATGAGAAAAGCCCTAGCTCCCTCAACCTTTCCTCATAAGACCTACTCTCCAATCCAGGCAGCATCCTGGTAAATCTCCTTTGCACTCTTTCCAATCCTTCCACATCCTTCCTATAATGAGGTGACCAAAACTGCACACAATACTCCAAATGTGGACTAACCAAGGTCTTGTACAGTTGCAGCATAACCTCACGGCTCTCAAACTCAATGCCCCTGTTAATAAATGCTAACACACGATAGGCTTTCTTCACGGCTCTATCCATTTGGGTGGCAACTTTCAAAGATCTATGGACATGAACTCAGAGATCTCTCTGCTCCTCCACATTCTTCAGAACCCTGCCGTTAACCCTGTAATCCGCATTCAAATTTGTCCTACCAAAATGAATCACCTCACACTTATCAGGGTTAAACTCCATCTGCCTCGTCTCAACCCAGCTCTGCATCCTATCAACGTCTCTTTGCAGCTTACAACAGCCCTCCACATTATCCAGTACTCCACCAATCTTGGTGTCATCAGCAAATTTACAACCCAACCTTCAACTCCGTGGGCACCTTATCAAACGCCTTACTAAAATCCACGTATACGACATCAAC
Organism: Scyliorhinus torazame; assembly: GCF_047496885.1. Classification (NCBI taxonomy): domain Eukaryota; kingdom Metazoa; phylum Chordata; class Chondrichthyes; order Carcharhiniformes; family Scyliorhinidae; genus Scyliorhinus; species Scyliorhinus torazame. Next base: position 281,869,965 of record NC_092713.1, on the reverse strand, counting down.
TGCTCTACCTTCATCTATGTACTTAGTTACCTCCTCAAAGAATACAATCAAACTTGTGAGGCAAGAATTACCCCTCACAAATCCGTGCTGACTATCCTGGGTTAAGCTGTATCTTTCCAAATGATCATAAATCCTATCCCTCAGGACCCTTTCCAATAATGTACCTATGACCGAAGTGAGACTAACCGGCCTATAATTCCCAGGGTTATACCTATTCCCTTTCTTGAACAAGGGAACAGCATTTGCCTCTCTCCAGTCTTATGGCACTATTCCTGTAGACAGCACTATCCCTGTAGACAGTGAGGACATGAAGATCAAAGCCAAAGGCTCTGCAGTCTCATCCCTCGTCTCCCAAAGAATCCTAGGATATATCCCATCAGACCCAGAGGACTTATCTATCCTCAGGCTTCTCAAAATTTCTAACACACCTTCCTTCCGAATATCTACCTCCTCCAGCCTACCAGCCTGTATCGCACTATCCTCCTCCACAACGGCCTCTCTCCTTTGTGAACACTGAAGAAAAGTATTCATTTAGGGCCTCTCCTATATCTTCAGACTCCATGCACACGTTCCCACTACTGTCCTTGACCGGCCCTAACTTCACCTTGGTCATTCTTTTATTCCTCACATCAGTGTAAAAAGCCTTGGGGTTTTCCTTGATCCTACCCGTCAAGGACTTCTCATGCCCCCTCCTAGCTCTCCTAAGCCCTTTCTTGAGCTCCTTCCTAGCCATCTTGTGAAATGAAAATCGCTTATTGTCACAAGTAGGCTTCAAATGAAGTTACTGTGAAAAGCCCCTAGTCGCCACATTCCGGCGCTTGTTCGGGGAGGCTGTTACGGGAATTGAACCGTGCTGCTGGCCTGCCTTGGTCTGCTTTCAAAACCAGCGATTTAGCCCTGTGCTAAACAGCCCCTTGTATCCCTCAAGTGCCCTAACTGAACCTTGTTTTCTCATCCTTACATAAGCCCCCTTCCTCTTGACAAGACATTCAACCTCTTTTGTAAACCATGGTTCCCTCACTCGACCATTTCCTCCTTGAACAAGCTCCACATCTCAATTGTGCCTATCTCTGACAGTTCCTGTTTCCATCTTATGCTCCCCAATTCTTGCCTAATCACATCGCATCGTAATTACCTTTACCCCAGTTATGAACCTTCCCCTGCCGTATGTTCCTATCCCTCTCCAATGCTATAGTGAAAGTCACCGAATTGTGGTCACTATCTCCAAAGTGCCACAACCAAATCTAACCCTTGGCCCGGTTCATTACCCAGTACCAAATCCAATGTGGCCCCGCCTCTTGCCGGTCTATCCACATATTGTGTGAGGGAACCCTCCTGCACACACTGGATAAAAACAGCCCCATCCAAACTATTCGAATTATAGTGGTTCCAATCACTATTTGGAAAGTTAAAGTCACCCATGACAACTACCCTGTGACTATCGCACCTATCCAAAATCTGCATTGCAATCTTTTCCCCCACAACTCTGTTACTGTTTGGGGGCCTATAGAAAATTCCTAACAAAGTGACCGCTCCGTTCCTATTTCTAACTTTAGCCCACACCACCTCTGTAGACAGATCCTCCTCAAACTGCCTTTCTGCAGTCATTATACTATCCTTGATTAACAATTCTACTCCTCCACCTCTTTTACCACCTTCCCTAATCTTACTGAAACATCTAAACCCAGGAACCTCCGACAACCATTCCTACCCCTTTTCCATCCACGTCTCCGTAATGGCCACAACATCGTAGTCCCAGGTACCAATCCATGCTTCAAGCTCACCTACCTTATTCCTGATGCTCCTCGCATTGAAGTAGACACTTCAAACCACCTTCATGCCTGCAGGTCCACTCATCAGTACTGCACTACCCTCAACTTCCTGAACTTCAGCAACGCTATCTCCTAGACTACAAATCAATTTCCTATCCCCCTACCAAATTAGTTTAAACCCCCCCCCCCCCCCCGAAGAGCTGTAGCAAATTCCCATCAGGATATTGGTGCCCCTCTGGTTCAGGTGTAACCCGTCCTGTTTGTACAGGTCCCACTTTCCCCAGAATGTGTTCCAATTATCCAAGTAACTGAAACCCTCCCTCCTACACCATCCCTGTAGCCACATGTTTAACTGCACTCTCTCCCTGTTCCTCACCTCGCTAGCACGTGGCACTGGCAACAAACCAGAGATGACAACACGGTCTGTCCTGCCTCTCAGCTTCCACCTTAGCTCCCTGAATTCCTGTTTTACATCCCCGCCCCTTTTCCTACCTATGTCGTTGGTACCGATGTGTACCGCGACTTGTGGCTGCTCCTCCTCCCCATTAAGGATCCTGAAAACACGATCAAAAACACTTGAACTGCTTCAGTATCTGAGGAGTCACAAATGCTGCTGAATATTGTCATTCACCACCATCTCCATTCCGGACCTTACGATGGGGTGAAGATCATTGGTGAAGCAGCTGAAGATGGTTGGGCCCAGAACCCCTGCAACCATGTTCCAGGACCAAGATAATTGGATTCCAACCCACCATTACCGTCATTCTTTGACCTAAGTATGACTAACGAGTGGAAAGCTCTCCCCTAATTCCCAACTTTACGAGGGTTCCTGGATGTCACACTTAGTAAAATAGTGCCTTGATATCAAGTGCAGCCGCTGTCACCTCGCCTCTTGAATGTTTGGACCCAGGCTGTAATGAGGCAGGAGTTGAGTGGCTCTGGCAGAAGCCAATCTGAATGCTAGTGCGCAGATTATTGCTGAGTAAGTGCTTCTTGATAGCACTGTTGACAACACTGTTAATCGCTTTGATGATCAGGAGTAAATGATATGACCGGGTTAAATTTGACCTGCCTTCTGTGGACAGGACAAATTTGGGCAATTTTCCATCGAACAGGCAGATGCTAGTGTTGTAGCTTAAAGGAACAGCTTGGCTCAGGGTATAGCAAGTTCTGGAACCACAGGTCTTCAATGCTATTGCCAGCATGCTGTCAGGGCCCTTGACCTTTGCAGTATCCAATGCCTTTAGCGTTTCTTAATATGTGGAGTGAAATAAATTGGTGGAAGATTGGCATCTGTGATGGTGGGACCTCAGGATGAGACCAAGATAGATCATCCAGCACTTCTGGATGAAGGTGGTTGCAAATGCTTCAACCTTGTTTTTGCATTGATATGTTAGGCTTCCTCATCATTTGAGGATGGGGATATTTGTGGTGCCTTCTCCTCCAGTTAGTTGTTGAATTGCCCACCACCATTCACAATTGGACATGTCAGAAACTTGGGTCAAATCTTCAGTTTTGGGATTGCCTCGCTCCATCGTACTTGTTGTTTCCACTGTTTGACACGCAAGTAGTCCTGTGTTGTAGCTTCACCAGGTTCACATCTCATTCTGATATGCCTGGTGCTGCTCCATACATGTCCTGTATTCTTCATTGAACCTGTCTTAATCGTACTCGTAACGTGAGATATGCTAGGTTTGAGGTTATAGATTGTCAGCTGCTAGACTGTTTGAGGTTACAGATTGTCTTTGAATACAATGCTGCTACAATGATGGTACAGAGCGCATCATGGGTTACCCAGTTTTGAGTTGATAGATCTGTTTGAAATCTATCCCCTTTAGCATGGATGTAGTGCCACACAACATGATGGAGGTATCCTCAATGTGAAGATGGGACTTTGTCTCCACAAGGACTGTGGAGATCCCTCCTATTAATACTGTTGTGTACAGATGCACCTGTGGCAGACAAATTAGTATAGTTGAGATCAAGTAGGTGTCCCCCCCCCCCCCCCCCCGTTGGCTCCCTCGCTACCTGCCACAGACCCAGTCCAGCAGTTGTATCTTTTAGGACTTGGCCAGTAGTGGTGCTACCAAGCCATTCCTGCCGATGGACATTGAAGTTTCCCCGCTCACAGTATATTTTGTGCCCTAGCCACCCTCAGCACTTCTTCCAATTGATGTTTAAATAGAGGAGTACTGATTTATCAGCTGGTAAGGGGTGAGGTGGTATGATGGTGGCATAAACGTGGTACTTAGTAATAGGTTTCCTATAATGTTTGACCTGATTCAATGACATTCATGGGGTCAGATGTGAATATGAAGGCTCCCAGAACAACTCCCTCCTGACTGTATGCCATTGTATCGCTACCTTTGTGGTGTCTTAAGACATTGTCGATACGGTATGATTCCCTACGGTATGACTATGCCAAGCTGTTGCTTAACTAGTTTGTGGAACAGCTCTTTTTGGCGCAAACCTCCAGACTTGAGTCGAAAGAACTGTGCCGTTTTTATTTCTAGTGTCTAGGTCAATGCTGGATGGCCCATCTAGGTTCATTCCTTATTAATTTTTCTGTAATGGTTTGATACAACCGAATGGCTTGCTAGGCCATTTCAGAGGACAGGTAAGAGGCAATCAAGTTGCTGTGGGTCTGGAGTCACATGTGGGCCAGATCAGGTAAGAATGGCAGATTTCTTTCCCGAAACAACATTAGTGAACCAGATGGTTTCTTACCGTAGTCGACAGTGGTGTCATTAGCTTTTAATTCCAGATTTATTAATTGAATTTAAATTCCACTAGCTGCCATAGTAGGATTTGAATGGAGGTCCCCAGAGGTCCTCTGCTTTGCTAGTTCAGTGGCATTACCATTACACCACTTCCTCCTCCTAATTAATTTGATCACTGGTATGCAGGAGGACTGCAAGGCATGTCACATAACTAGCTTCCGAATTCACCACCATTGTGGAACACCATTCTGACTATATAATTAATAAGGAATCCAAGTTTAAACTGTGCCCAAGGCTGAGGTTAAGCTCTGTGGCTTCAAACCCATGCAATATTTTATGACTTTGCCCTGATGGAAGTTCTCACCACAGGACTCTGGGGAGATAGGTCAGAACTTGTCTCTAGGAAAAATTTCTAGTCACTTTTTTATTTCTAATAAAGCTGCTGAACAAGAATGCTACACTGTATAGGGAGAAAAATTAAGTAAGTATTGGAAAAGCCAAATAAACCTCTGTACAAGAACTCCAAATGTAATAATTTCTAAGCATGAATGCCTTCTCTGCCATTGTGTACACCTCTATTGAAATTAGGATGCTATTTGTCAAATAAGTTGCTGCTACTTAATTTCAAATTCTCTTCTACCACTTGGATGAGGAGCCACAGAGAAGCTGATACCTGTAGAACTATTCCACAAAATAAATCTTGTTCAAGAGGACGAGGAAGGAGAGAACTAGGAACTAAACCAGTGTATTTAGAATTACTTAAGTGGTTGACTCTGAAAGTTTGTTGTATTATACCATTTTGGCAAGTGTTGAAAGTTTTTTTAAAGTTCTTTTTCCCTCTTCACTTAGCAAAGCTGCAGGTACGCCATCTCCAGTTTCACCCAAACTTTCTCCAGGTAATACTGGAAGTTATACCTCTGGAAATAATTCTTCCTCCAGTAGTTCTTCTGCCTCAGTCACAATACCACAGAGAATCCACCAGATGGCAGCTAGTTATGTTCAAGTCACATCCCATTTCCTGTATGCCACTGAAGTGTGGGACCAAGCTGACCAGTTGGGAAAAGAAAACAAAGGTAGGTTTTAAGTGGCTCTTATTTTATGGCATACCTGGTATTTTAGTAGAGTGCATTATATTAGTGTTGCCTGGGTTTAACATGCATACAATGTAGAACTCCAACAACTTGGTTTTTCAGCTTGGCATCAACAAATATGTTGTCAACTCCCTCAATTAAAAGCCCAGCATTTACATATTATAAATGTGTACATCTCATACAATTAGAGTGAGAAAATAGCCTGAGATTTTGTCTGTGGTTAATTCCAACTTTTTTTGATTCTGCAGTGAGATGTGCTGTAAAAAGTGAAACCTTAATAAGCTTTCATACAGAGCCAGATAATTGGTGAACGAAAGCTCGTCAAAGTTGTAGGTTTTAAGCACCATAACGAGAAGAAATAGGTAGGGTGAGAATTCCTAGGGCTAAAGCAGCTAGCTGAAGGTATGACCTTAATCGGTGGAGTGCAGATATTTAAGACCATAAGACACAGAAGCAGATTTAGGCCACTCGGCCCATCGAGTCTGCTCTGCCATTCAATCATAGCTGATATTTTTCTCATTCCCATTCTCCTGCCTTCTCCCCAGAACCCCTGATCCCCTTATTAATCAAGAACCTATCTGTCTCTGTCTTAAAGACACTCAGTGATTTGGCCTCCACAGCCTTCTGCGGCAAAGAGTTCCACAGATTCACCACCCTCTGGCTGAAGAAATTCCTCCTCATCTCTGTTTTAAAGGATCGTCCCTTTAGTCTGAGATTGTGTCCTCTGGTTCTAATTTTTCCTACAAGTGGAAACATCCTCTCCTCATCCACTCTATCTGGGTCTCACCATATCCTGTAAGTTTCAATAAGATGCTCCCCTCATCCTTCTAAACTCCAACGAGTATAGGCCCAGAATCCTCAACCGTTCCTCATACGACAAGCTGTTCATTCCAGGGATCATTCTTGTGAATCTCCTCTGGCCCCTTTCCAAGGCCAGCACATCTTTCCTTAGATACGGGGTTCAAAACTGCTCACAATTTTGTGGGATTCTTGGACATCACAGAGATATAAAAGGGCCAAGACGATGAAAGGATTTTAAAACGAGGATCAGAATTTCAATACCAAGACTTTGGCAGACCAGGAGTCAATGTAGGACAGCAGCACAGATGTGTGGGTGAATGGGGCTTTGTGTAGTGCGAACAGTAGTGTTTTTGATGAATTTAAGCTTATTGTGGAGAATGCAAAATGGGGAGCTGGGCAGATGAGCATTAGACAAATCAAGAGCTAGCAAAGGCATGGTTGAGGGTTTCAGCAGCGGTTGTGTGAGGGCAGGGGTGGTGATGGGTAATATTACTGAGGTGCAAGTAGGCAATTGATGATGGAGTAAATATGTGGTCAGAAGCTCATCTTGGGGTTAAATAGGACATTGTGGTTGTAAAAGGTCTGTGAAATCACAGAGAGGGGGATGGAATTGATGAGAAGTTTCTGGCAGCGACCTTCTGTTTTCCCAATTTGGAAATTTCAGCTCATCAGGACTGGATGTCGGACAAATAGGGTGGACCAAGAGAGTTAGTAATGAGGTAGAGCTAGTTGGAACCTGAAGCGTTGTCTGATCTTAAAAGAAAACTATTGCTTTGTGTCCCTGAATAAGAAAGATTATGATTTCTAATCATGATCTTGTAGGCGGAGATAATTTCTGGATGCCATGAACTGGATTTTGTTGTGGCTGAAGTTTCCAGCATTTACAGTCATTAATCCACGGAAACTGACTGCAATATCGAGAAAATAGCATGGAAATCCTGACGTTGCTGTCATTTGAGTCTACTGTCCTCCCTACAGTGTGCTGTAAGGTTTCCCAGTACAAACTTGATTTGACAAAAATGTGCACTTTTATGCTGTTTAAAATTTAAAAAATCTTGAAAAGGTTGCACCTCGTTGAATGAGGTACAAATGGATTTTTAGCAATACGTTGACTTCATAATTATTGCTAACATCCATACCGTCCTAAAAATTGGATATCAAATTTCTCCATGATGAAAAATTTCACACACACAAGTTCACTATTTTAGTATCTAAATCAAATCATCATATTTTAATCCAATCATTATTTATTTTGTTACCTAAAAGTATAAATTAAAAGTGGAGGAGATTAAGTGTTTTAAACTTGTTTGCTGGATGTAAAAACTTTACTGTGATTGATTGTTTACCTGCTTGCTGACATTGCTGCTACTGCATGCCAAGTGATCGTCTTGACTGCTGTCAGGAAAGGGCAGCCCACGCCACAGACACCTCATTGGTCAAATCTTTTCAAAATCGGCAGCAAGTGCCCTTGCTTTGCCACTGAGCACCAAACCTAGGCCTGCAGGATTATGCTCAACTGTGATCCCTTGAAACAGTTTGCCACATTCACATGTACAGCATGTATATGAATGAAGTCCAGTGGGCCAAGTTAATAGATAATGAGTGCCAGTCACTAAATTGTATCCATCAGGATTCATTACCTTCAGGATAGAAGGGATTTCAAATAGGTGAAAAAGGAAAATAATCATAGCTCTGAAATGATGTTTGCATATCTTGTTATGGTAGGGTGTGTCTACTTTGTTGTGCCTATCTGTTGGAATTTGAAGAGATCTTTTGATGCAGCAATTGATAATCGGGATGTTCAAGAACTGAGACTTGGGAGGAGTGCAGATATCTCTGTAGGTTGTAGGGCTGGAGGCGACTGAGCAGAGGAAAGAGCCATGGAGGAATTTGAAAACAAGGATGAAAATTCTGAGATGATCTCTTCTACTCTAAGATGCTCCTTGAAACCTACTCTGATGGAGTCCCTTTGGGTGTTTTAATACGTTAGCTGTGCAAATACAAGTTATTTGCACTTTGTTATACTTTAATTATGGCAATGGCACTTCCCTTTTGGACTGGAGGTACTGAATCCATTGGGTGGATGGATTTTCAGCAAAATTATTATTATTTTTAAGTTGTATAACCACAGCAGGTAGTATATATCCCTGGGCTAAGTAGCATAATAGTAATGCTTATTTTAATGCATTGTTTAAACTCACTGACTCTCTGATTGGCTTATATTACTTAATTGAAAACAATAAGGAACCAAGGTGAGGTAGATGGTTTGAGGAACTTCACAAATGCAATGAAGAAATTCCAATTACCCACATTATATAACATTCATCTGAAAAACATTGTACTGCTGTAATTTGTTCCCCTAAGTTGCTTCACAGGTTTAAAAAAATTATCATGAACAGAATGTATGTGCTCACTTACAAAACCTATTGATTGCAGATAGTATGGAAAGAGAAGTGTCTTTCTTCTCCTTCTTAGTCATGTATCAGATAATTTAGTAGCAAACGTTTGAGTTTAAAAATAACGGTTATTTATTCTTTCACACTTGACTTGAATGAACGCAGTCATATACTTGGTCTCATACCTATGCATGCGCACAAAGATTGATATCAAATAATCAAAGGTGTACTTTTGAAGATTACAGTTAATTTACGATTTTTGGTGTCCCAAATGGCAGGCCTGTGGTTTCTTCGTGGGCAATAAAAATTCAGCTCTAGCCTGTGATGGGTGGCACACTGGTTAGCACTGGTGCCTCAGGGCGCCAGGGACCTGGGTTCGGTCTATGTGGAGTTTGCACTTTCTCTTCGTCTTTCCCTCTCGTTCCGAAGATGTGCAGGTTAAGTGGATTGTGCATGCTAAATTGATCCTTCGTGTGCAGGTTGGGTGGGGCCATGGAGTTACATGGATAGGGCAGCGGGGTGGGCCTAGGTAGGGTGCCCTTTCAGAGGGTTGGTACCGATTCGATGAGCCGAATGGCCTCTTTCTGCACTGTAGAGATTCTATGATGCCTATATCCTGTTGGTGAGGAAGTCAAGGATCAAGTCCAAGATTGCAGAGTTTGATTATTAGTCTTGTCGGGATAATGGTGTTGAATGCGGAGCTGTAGTCGATGAACAGCAGTCTTAACATAGGTGTCCTTGTTGTCGAGGTGTTCAAGTGTTGATTGTAAAGCCAGGGAGATCGCATCTGCTGTGGACTGGTTGCGGTGATAGGCAAACTGCAGTGGATCGAGACCGTCTGGGAGGCTGGCAGTGACCCGTCTCATGACTAGCCACTCGAAGCATTTCATTATCTTGTGATAATTAATAACACGTGCACCAATGCGACAACGAATTGAATGGTACGTTTGTACTATGGCACAAATAAATGTTTTTTTTAAACTTGTTTTTTTCCCGATAAATACTTAAGTTTCGATAACTGTGTTTATGCAATAATAATGAATGAAATTACTGGAATATTGTTTTCTTGCTTACAGACTTTTTTGTGGAGCTGGATAAAGTGATGCATCCTTTGGTGTTCAACAGCAGCAGTATGACTGATCTTGTACGCTACACCCGTCAGGGTTTACATTGGCTCCGACTGGATGCTAACCATGAGCTTGGAAAAGTTGGACAGAAGACCTGAAAAATTTGTTGTTTACTTACTTTCTCAATCCTTTCATGCCACTGTTTCCACTTTTCTAATTGTAAATAGGCCCCTGACCTTTTACAGAACAAAAATTATGACGAGTTACATGCTGATTAAACTATTTTTGAACCCAGTACATATAACTATTTTTAACCCTTATATTACATTTCTTCACAAATAACCTAAGAAAGAGCTTCAGAAGCTTTTCCCAATTATGAAGGATCATTTCTTTCTGTTTGCAATCATGTAAACACTGTGACTAGCAACTTTTACATTACACTAATCAAGCAATCAGAGCTTAAAAAACCAAGTCCCCTTGCATGGAATCTCCAGTGCGTGCTTTTATGTTTTATTTTGTGTTCTATTTAATAGTTCCATAGAAGTTCAAAGCAATTGTAAGGGTAACTAGAGTTTGTCTACCTTTTGAATACTGTTCCGTTTCTGGGCAAAATCAGGAATTATCACAGGGTATATTAAAAACTCTTACTAATTGTGAGAGGCAATAGTATGTTCAAGGCCAGACTTTGTTTCCAGGTTGGGTGCTGTGACCTACTTGCGAAATTTCCTTAATCCATGAAAGTAGAATAATGTGCTGGTGCTGTAACTGGTATACAGTTCTTTGTGAACAGCATTGACTTTCTAGCAGTCAATATAATTGTGAATTATTGCCAGTTGACCATTTCAAGACGCTGTTTATGTGGGTACTTTACTGCATTCATTTTTGAATGTTGCGTACTGGATGAGTGAATTGTCTGAAATGGTTTAGTGTAACATTTGTACAGAATGCATGCACCCTTGTACAGGAGATGTACAACATTCATATGGTTATAATAACCTATCTGAGATGCTGGACAAATTAATAGCAGCTGCTTGCATCACCAACACAACTTGCCCTGCTTCCAAGTATCTGCTGGTCTGCTTCACTGGGCAAACATCTTATCCAACCTACAGTGTACATAGACAGGAGTTAGCATTGAGAAATGCACAGCTGGACAGTATCAGATATGAACTGACATCTTTTATGGTGAATAATCTATTTGTCGGAAATGCTTCTCGTTTAACTGAATGTTTTTTTAAAGTAAGAGTGGGATGTGCCACAGCTTAAAGTACTTTTAAATATAAATAATTGATCGAGTTTCTATGTATTAAGTCTAAAATCTGGGAACTCGGATTACCAATGCAACAATAATTATGCATCAGACTTACACCACTGCTTTAAATATCATTGATTAACATAAATGCATTTCTTTAAAACTGGAGCAGTATAACCAAGTTTGCATTTTCCATGTTTTTGTTCCATGCTGTTTGGGAGTTTGAATCTGCCACATCAAACATACTGGGTGTGCCTTAAAACATCTCTTGTATTTCTCCCCTGGTTTGTTTTATATTTTCAGTAGCTTACAAGGTGCTACATCAAACATTAAGGCTGTGTAATGATGTAATTTGAAGAAAGCTAATTCGAGTTGTCTTCCCATCTCAAGTCATGTTGTGTTGTTGAATGTTGGTATAGTTAGTGTCTATAACTGCCAGATATCTATGTCACTCTAAAATGATTACACTAGTGTGGGAAATAGTTTTTGAAAAGAACAAAATATTTGGAGGGGGTGGGTGGGGTTGCAGAGAGCAAACATTGTAATCTGCAGCCAGATGAACTGAAGAAATATAGCAGCCTAAAATAAAGAGTCTATTTTACTGTAACTGTTTTAAATCTAATTAACTTCAGTCTAGAAATATTTACCATGTTGAAACTTTTTGTTTTAAAACTATTCTGCCATTTAAAAAAAAACAAAATTGTATACTTGCCATATTCTAGCTTTACGATGATTAGAATTCAGTCAGCAAATATAAGTTTAAAAGACAAAGGAAATTTATTTGGGTGGGTTACGAATCTAAATCAGGCCATTTTATTTATATATTTATTTTGGGAGGCATATTCTAAAGATGTTTTCTCTTTGCTGCTTTGAAATATTGCAAAATGGATTTCCTGCTGAAAATCCACCAATGTGCTTTGAAGTGAGAAGTGACATCAGTATGGAGAGTACATGGATGTGACAGAATGTGAATGAATTGCCGAGGTTTATTTGCCCTTTTCCCAGAAAGACTTAAATTATTGTTGAATGTTTCCAATATGCTTGATGTGGAAAGACCAGTCTGATTGTGTACGGTGTACCTGATTTAACAATCGGCCTCTGCAGCACATGTATTAAGAACAGGGAATTTTTTAACATGGGAGTAGACAGGAATATATTTTTTAAAAATTAAAATGGCAACAGTTCACATTCATAAGAGTTTCATAACGGAACTGAATGGAACAGCTCAGCAACCATGCTTTTCCTCACATCTGTTACTGCCCAAAATGCCTTTGTGTTGGTGGCAAACTTTGGAGAAGTCAAAACAAATAATACTTTAGTGTAATCAAAAAAGAGAGAGCCACTTATTCTAACTAATACTGCAAAGTAAACTATAATGTATTTTCCAGTGTCCATTCTATAGAAACTGCTAATGTATTAAACCACATGAAATGCCCGCTGAACCACTAACTAGCAGTCTTCCTGTCCAGTGGTATCTAGAGATCCTCAAACGTGTCATTCAGCCAAATTCCAAAATGGTTTCAATCTTTACCGTTGTTGTCTTGAGATATGTGTATGTGATGTTAATACTGAAGGTGTGTAATAGGTTTGTGTTTGATACGATGTCTGCGCATAAAGTATCAAAAGTTTTTAAATGTAATGTGCAGTTCTAATTATAAATGTTTATTTGATAGAAATAACTGACCTTATAATATTTTATAGTATTTATTACTGTAGATGTCTAGGTCATCTAGACCTTTTAACAAGCTGTTTGCATTTAATGCCTCCCTATGATTTGTACTTTCATTTTCAGAATCCAAAGATGAACAAAATTTACTGGAAACTATCTTCCCCCCTCATTTAGCTTCTACACAGTATTTTTGTTTATTTCCAGTCTAGTACTATAGATGAATTCATCAAAACACATTGAGCATTCAGATATAATAAAATATTACAGAAAACATTTAAAATAATTTTAAAGGGAAGTGATAACTATGAACACTTTAGTATGCAGCTGACTTTTGTATGTTCCTATAATGTTATTAAAACATGTTCTGATCAGTGTTTATACTTCACCAAATCATTGTTCTCAATTTGCCTGTAGCTTTTTTGATTTTAATTTGGAGGATTTCCTGAAAATGAATGTTTTTATTTCTTTACAAAGTTACTCGTACAATGTTCAGTTGATTGCTAGATTGTTTAATATTTCTTCTTTTCCCAGCCCTAACCAACCTATAAATAAATTGTTTGTACCAGTAATGGAAGAAAAATGAAGTAACTTGAATACTAGCATTTTGCATTGTTTTGGAGGTCCTCAAAGTAACTGCCTGTATTTTATTTGAACTATATAAGTTCATGGAGTGTTATCCCCATCAAATAAATGTATTACTAAATACAATTAGTTAATATAATTTAGCATATGTAACTTACAAAATGTACCTTACACAATGTACCTTTTTAGAATTTATGGGAAATGGACTACTTTTCATTCTAATTTTCTTTTAAATATGTTCCAAATAACTTGTTTGCTTATGATTTATAACACTTGCTTACGTTGACTTATACAAATGGAGGTGAATAGTGAACTCAGTGAGTAAAAGCTTTATAGCTTGGATGAGATTGCTCTCTTAACATAGTGCCATTTTTTTGCAGTATACAGTTCTTTGACTCTACAAAGAGTACTACTGCAGGGTCAAGATTGTCTCAGATATGACACATTTGCATTGGGAAGTATTTGTAAAATAACCTGGTTCTGGCAAGTAAAGCATTATATAACCTGAACTTTTGGCTTCTGTAAAGAATATTATATATTTCCATCATAATGGAAAAGGGTTTCTAGCAAATCTAGATTGTTGCAGCTCCGCTCTGTATTTTTCACCTTCAGCCACAAGTTGCATATTTTTAAGGAAAATGGGATTCACGTATTTACTGTGTATGAAAAAACACTCAGATTATTGTTAATTATTCTGTCAGGAAAGTAGGTCTGCTTTGTATAATGCAAAATTGTTAACTTTAGTGAACTTCCAGTGAGCATTTTCTTTAATAAACTTTTCAAATGCTGACTAGTCTTTGTTTTTATTGCATTCATGCTACCATGCATGTGAAGGTGAAGTCTTTCTATCAAGCTGCATTTCTTATATGGCTCCTCACCACCCCCACCCCCTGTAAATAAGGGGAAAAGGTTAGGAATTATATTTAAATGCCTTCACCATTCTCTTTAATAATTTTTTCATCTGAGGTTGATTTTGGATCGGCCCAAAGTAGATTTTTTTTTCTTCTGCATTTTCACATTTTCCTTCAAAAATTTACACCCCACCCGCAAACAGTAAATGGTAACAAATACAAAATCAATCCCCTTAACAATACCAATGGTCCCATCCTCCCACCACCCCAAACAACGGCCCACCTGTCAATATATGCATCCAATAAACCAAACCCTCCCACGGTGGAAACAAAAGAGAAAAAGAAAAAGGAGTCCGGGACCGCCCATGGTCACCATTTACCTATAAGAGTCCACTCTCCCTTCCCCCCGCCCCTACACTCAACGCCATCCAGCCTCTGAAAGAGTACCGTACATGATACCCAAGGGTTGTAAACCCCCCCCCCCCCCCCCCCCCCCCAAAGTCTCCAGCTACTCCCGTCCGCTGCCTCGTGTAAAACTCCTCCCAACCTCTGTTCCTTCCCCCCAACTTTCCACCCCGGTTAGACCACTCGGACCCTGTTCTGCCAGGCTCCGATGGCCGCAGCCCCTCCCCCCACCTCACTCCCGTTCACTGGCCGGCTTAAACCGGCCTGCGTGGAGGCCCCCGCCCGGTTCCCTTTCCCCCTTACCCGGCCCTAGGAAAGCCCAGAGATCCCCTTTTAGCACACAAACCCCACATATCCATCTACACCCCAAAGAGTCCTCATTCCCATCACTTCCCTTGTCCAAATATATACAACATTGGCTCCTTTAGCCCCTACACCCGCACGCAGTGAAACAAAAAAGAAGAAAATACAGTCATGAGGTTACATCGGCACATGGCCATTTCTCAATTTGTCAGTTCTGCCACAGTCCTTCTGCCGTCGCAAACTCCTCCGCTGCTTCCCCCTTTCCAAAATAAAAGTCCCTGAGCTTATAAGTCACCCTCAGCTTCGCTGGATATACAATGCCACACTGCACCTTGCTAATGTACAGTGCCCTCTTCACCCGGTTGAAGGCAGCCCGCCTCCTCGCCAGCTCCACCGTAAAGTCCTGGTATACACATATACCAGCTCCAGCCCACTGCACCACCCGCTTCTGCTTGGCCCAGCTCAGGACCTTCTCCTTCACACTGTACCTACGGAAGCACAGAGTCACTGCCCTTGGCGGCTCACTCGCCTTTGGTACAGGCCTCCACAACCGATGAGCCCGATCCAGTTCATATCGGGAGGGATCCTCCCCCCTCCCCCAATAGCTTTGCCAGCATCGCGGCAAAATACTCAGTCGGCTTCGGTCCTTCAACTCCTTCGGGCAGTCCCACAATCTTCAAATTCTGTCGCCTGGATCTGTTTTCCAGGTCTTCCATTTTTCCTCGCAGATCCTTGTTAATGTCCATCACCTTCCGCATCTCCTTCCCCATCGAGGCAAGTTGATCACCGTGCTGCAATAACGTCTCCTCCACTTCCTTCAGCGCCTCCCCTTGCTCTCGCACCTCCGCCACTGTGCTCGCCACCGCCGTCATCACCGGGGAAATCGCCTCCTCCACCAGCGCACTCAAAATCTTCCTCACCGTCTCCATCCATTTCGCAAACTGCTTTTCGAATTCCACAGCCTTCACCTTAGTTATTCCTTCAGCCATTAGCACTGTGGCCTCCCCTGGTGCTCAAGCCTCCATTTTCTTTGCTGACCCCACGGTGACCTTTGCACTCCCCAACGGACTTTCAGCCGCTTTTTTCACGGCTTTTTTTGCTTGTCTTCAACATGCTTCTCTCTGCTGTCTCCCGACTTTTACTGCCTTCGCTGGCCCTGGGACCAGGCGTTAACCCCCGGCAATGCTGTTCCCGAACGGGAGCTCTCCAACGCGCGGCTGCCTCCCGCCCGCCGTCACCGGAAGTCCTCCCAAAGTAGACCTTTGAAGACTACTCTTGATTTCATGTTTCCAGAATACAGATCCCATCATTTTCCCATAACAGCATCTGGCTGTTAAATGAGTCCTGTGTCATGGCCTCAACTGCCCATTTTACTGGTCACCCTCCATGTAAATAATTCCTCCTTCTCAACTGTGATTTGTTCTCTATTTGTGTATCTGAAAGTATTCTGTTTTTCCATGTTAATTATCAAAATAATAATGATCGCTTAATGTCAGAAGTAGGCTTCAATGAAGTTACTGTGAAAAGCCGCTAGTCGGTAAATTCCGGCGCCTGTTTGGGGAGGCCGGTACGGGAATTGAACCCGCGCTGCTGGCATTAGAACATACAGTGCAGAAGGAGGCCATTCGGCCCATCGAGTCTGCACCAATCCACTTAAGCCCTCACATCCACCCTATCCCTGTAACCCAATAACCCCTCCTAACCTTTTTGATCACTAAGGGCAATTTAACATGGCCAATCCACCTAACCCGCACGTCTTTGGACTGGGAGGAAACCGGAGGAAGCCCGTGCTGACACGGGGAGAACATGCAGAGTCCGCACAGACAGTGACCCAGTGGGGAATCAAACCTGAGACCCTGGCGCTGTGAAGCCACAGTGCTCTCCACTTGTGCTACTGTGCTGCCCATTGTTCTGCATTGCAAGCCAGCTATTGAGCTCACTGTGCTAAACCAGCCCCTAATGCCCTTCCATATAATGCCTCGTCTGCAACATCTCAAGTTCTAACATTTTTAAGCCATATTAAATAAATTGTTGAGAATGCCTCTGGATTGAAGATCATCCACCCAAATCCAATCTAAGTGGTGTGCTGAGTTTAGGAACAAAACAATACCCTGTTCATATATTTGTTTCCCAGAATCCAAAGACTCCTTGAAACTAAGGCATTTTTCCTTTTCTTTAAAGCAAATTTAGAGTACTCAATTCACTTTTTCCAATTAAGGAGCAGTTTAGAGTGGCCAATCCACCTACCCTGCACATCTTTGGGTTGTGGGGGCGAAACCCATGCAAACACGGGGAGAATGTGCAAACTGCACGAACAGTGACCCAGAGCTGGGATTGAACCTGGAACCTCAGTGGCGTGAGGCAGGTGTGCTGCCCTTTAAGACGTTTTTCCTCTTTCGTCTAATTATTATCTGTTAATCATACTTGTTCCAAGTACTCAGTCACTGCCTCTGACAATTGACATAATTTTATTGATTTACATCTCTTAAATAACAGTTTAATTGCCCAATTCAAAAGTACAATTTCCAAATCTGGAGTATCTGAAAGATTATGACTTAAATGCATCCTGAATTTCCTCACCTATTTCTTTTTTCACCCTAGGGTGGAAACCATCAGGTCTTGGAAATGTGTCCATTATTTTCTCCTAGACCATGTTTTTCACCTAATTTTCTCTCTTTGGCTTGAGTCTCTGGAGTGGGACTTGAAACCACAACCTTCCAACACAGGCACAGATGCTCCCACCAAGCTAACACAACGGGTATTTAAAGATTGAATATGAGCCAGGTGGAGGTGTTCATATAGTTAGATTAGAGCAGGGGTTAGGTGGTAGGATGGTGTTGCAAGGTGGGTGGGGGGGGGAAGGTGATCTGCTGACGAGGATGGAAATTGGACATGGCAACAGTGGGGAGGTCATGGGTGGAGGCGGGCCAGAGGATGCGCGACTGGCCAAGGAAAGGGGATGGCTGATCGACAATTGGGGGGGGGGGGGCGTAGTGCCCCCCAACCGGGCTGATCACCTGGAATGTTAGAGGGCTAAACGGGCCAGTGAAGAGGGCGCGTGTGTTTGCGCATTTGTGGGTTCTGAAGGTGGACATAGTCATGCTGCAGGGGACGCACCTGAAAGTGGCAGACCAGGTTAGGCTAAGGAAGGGCTGGGTTAGTCAGGTCTTTCATTCAGGGCTCGACACTAAGACCAAGGGGGTTGCGTTCCTGATTAATAAAAGGGTTCAATTTGAGGCGGAGGGTACAGTTGCGGATGGGGGCGGCAGATTTGTTATGGTTAGGGGTAAGCTCGAAGGGGTGAGAGTAGTCTTGGTCAGTGTGTATGCCCCTAATTTGGACAATGTGGATTTCAGCAGGAGGTTGCTAGGGAAGATCCCTGACTTGGACTCGCGCAAACTGATCATGGGTGGGAACTTTAACACAGTCCTGGATCCGAGCCTGGATCGGTTGTGTTCAAAAATGGGCAGGTTGCCAGCGATGGCAAAGGAACTGGGAGGATTCATGGAGCAAATGGGGGGGGAGCTGATCCGTGGAGATTTAGCCGGCCGTTGGTGAAGGAGCTTTCGTACTACTCCCACGTACACCAGGTGTGCTCCCGAATTGATTTCTTTGTCATGAGTAGGGACTTGCTGGCCGGGTTGGTGAGGGCAGAATATTCGGCAATTGCCATGTCGGACCATGCTCCTCACTGGGTAGATCTACAGATTTGTAAGGATAGCTTTCAGCGTCCACAATGGAGGCTGGAAGTTGGATTGCTAGCGGACGAGGCGGTGTGTGAGAGTCTCTGGAGATGCATGCAGAATTACCTGCAGGTAAATGATACCGGAGAAGTCTCCGCAGCAGTGCTCTGGGAGGCGCTGAAGGCAGTGGTGAGAGGGGAGCTGATCTCAATCCGGGCTCATAGGGACAGGGCAGAAATGGACCGACTGGTTAAGGAAATTTTACGGACAGGAGTTACGCGGGGTCCCCGAGGCCAGAGTTGCTCAGGAAGCTACAAGCTGCAGGCCGAGTGCGGGGTGCTGACTACAGGCAAGGGCATAGAGCAGCTTAGAAAGGCAAAAGGCGCGA
Organism: Scyliorhinus torazame; assembly: GCF_047496885.1. NCBI lineage: Eukaryota > Metazoa > Chordata > Chondrichthyes > Carcharhiniformes > Scyliorhinidae > Scyliorhinus > Scyliorhinus torazame. The sequence goes on along the minus strand of NC_092713.1, from coordinate 281,850,985 downwards.
TAGAGGCCAGTGTAAGGACAAACAGGACAACATCAGAGTATTTCAGACTTCACCGCAGGACAAGACAGGGTTGCCCTCTCTCTACGCGGATGACCTGCTGTTATACGTATCGGACCCAATGGCGGGGATGGACAGTATCATGGAAACCCTGAGGAAATTTGGCCGGTTTTCAGGATATAAACTGAACGGGGCTAAGAGAGAGTTGTTCGTAATTCAGGTGAGGGGACAGAAGGCGTTTCCATTCAGGGTGGTAGGAGAAAGCTTCAGATACTTGGGGATACAGGTGGCACAGGACTGGGGCAAGTTGCATAAGCTCAACCTGTCCCGACTGGTGGAACGAGTGAGGGAGGATGTTCGGAGTTGGGTACACTCCCGCTGTTACTAGCGGGGAGAGTGCAGACTGTTAAGATGACAATTCTCCCAAGATTCTTGTCCATATTTCAGTGTGTCCCCGTTTTCATTCCGAGGTCCTTCTTTAAGAGGCCGAATAAAATTATCCTGGGATTTGTCTGGGCGGGGAGGTCCCCGCGGGTGAGGAAGGTGATGCTCAAAAGGAACAGAGAGGAGGGGGGGGCTGGCGTTGCCAAACTTCAGCAACCACTACTGGGCGGCCAACATAGCGATGATAAGGAAATGGATGGTGGGTACGGGGTCGGTTTGGGAGCGGATGGAGGCAGCTTTGTGCAGGGGCACCAGTTTGGCAGCTCTGGTTACGGCGCCTCTGCTGCTTCGGCCGGCGCGGTACTCCACCAGCCCTATAGTGGTGCCGGCTTTGCGGATCTGGGCCAGTGGAGGAGGCATATAGGGGAAGTGAGAGCATCGGTGTGGACCCCAATCTGCGGCAATCACCGATTTGCCCCGGGGAACATGGACGGTGGGTATCGACTGTGGCGGAGGGCGGGGATTGTGAGGGTAGGTGACCTGTTCTTGGAAGGGAGCTTCCCGAGCATGAGGGCGTTGGAGGAGAAGTTTGGGCTGGCGGGAGGGAATGACTTTAGATACTTGCATGTGCGGGATTTCGTGCGCAGGCTGGTGCCGTCCTTCCCACGCCTCCCGCCAAAGAGGAGGCAGGAGAGAGTAGTATCGAGGGGAGAGGTAGGTGAGGGTAGAGTCTCAGATACTTATAAAGGACTAATGAGAGCAGAGGATACACAGACAGAGGACCTGAAGCTTAAGTGGGAAGAGGAGCTCGGGGGGGAGATGGAGGACGGTATTTGGGCAGAAGCTCTGAGCAGAGTAAACACGGCCGCAACATGCGCCAGGTTAAGTCTGATCCAGTTTAAGGTCGTGCACCGAGCCCACATGACGGTGGCCTGGATGAATAAATTCTTCGGGCTGGAGGACAAGTGTGCCAGATGCGCCGGTGGGCCGGCTAATCACGTGCACATGTTCTGGTCGTGCCCTAAACTCAGGGGGTACTGGCAGGGATTCGCGGACAGCATGTCCCGGGTTTTGAAAACTGGGGTGGTAATGAGCCCTGAGGTGGCAATCTTTGGGGTGTTGGAGGACCCGGGCGTCCAGGAGGAGAAAGAGGCCGACCGACGTCTTGGCCTTTGCTTCCCTGGTAGCCCGGCGACGAATACTGTTGGCATGTAGGGACTCAAAGCCCCCAAAGTATGGCTGTCAGACATGGCGAGCTTTCTCGGTCCAGAGAAAGTTAAGTTCGCCTTGAGAGGTTCACTATCGGGGTTCGCCCAGAGGTGGCAGCCATTCATTGACTTCTTCGCGGAGAATTGGGGGGGCGGGGGGCTAGGGTAGAGTAGAGTAGGGGGTGGTTTCGGCAGGTCCTTGCGAGAATGGAGTTGTGGTTTGTACTATGTGTTATTTGCTTTTCTTTTTTGTACAGTACTATACAATGTCATTGTTTTATATGCCAAAAATACCTCAATAAAATTGTTTTCTAAAAAAAAAGATTGAATGTGAATGTATCTAGCGTAAAGAGACGACAGCTTTTGTTTTATCTACTCATAATGGGACCAGTGGTATTCAAGATCAGAATGATTACGACTACTTGTGATTCCCAAAGGGAGTTCCTGAGCAATACTTTACAAAAGCTCATTATTATGCTGTACATAAGGTTATCAGCTCAACCTTAGAACTGTGCTGCAGATGCATGAACAGTGTGCAGAAGATCAGTTGGAGGAAAAGAAAGACTTGCATTTATACAGCACTTTTCACAACCACTAAATATCTCCAAGCTCTATAGCCAATGAAATGCCTTTGGAAGTATCGTCACTTGTAGGGAACATGGCAGCCAATTTATGCATAGCAAACTCTCTACAAACAGGAATATGATAGTCACCAGATAGTCTGCTGTTTTGATATTGACTGAGGAATAAATATTGGCCAGGACACCAAGTATAATTCCCTTGCCCATCTTTGAAGTAGTGCTATTGGATCTTTGCATCCACCCTGGGGAGATAGATGAGGCCTCAGTTTCATATCGCACCTCACATGCAGCACTCCCTCAGTGGTGCACTGGAGTGTCTTTAGATTATTTGTGCTCATGCCCTGGAGTGGGATTTGTACCCGGAAACTCATGACATGGGTGACACTGGTGATGCAGTATTCAAAGTAAAAATGAAACAAGTCATGGAAGTCTATTGTAAAGTGAACTAGGTACAGAATAGCACTTGTTATCCTCTGGGTGCCCTGTAAAAGCAGCAACTTGTATTTAGCTGGCATCAATAACGTTCTCCACAGGTGTATTATAAAACACAATTTTTACATCAAGTTGCATGCAAATATTTGGACGGATGGCCAACATTTCGTCAAAGAGATGGGTTTTCATGAAAGTGTTAAGGACCAAAGAGAGGCAATGGGGTGCAGCAAAGAAATTTCAGAGCCTACGATGTAGGCAGCTGAAAGCACCAATGAGAATGGACAAGGGGCCAGAATTTGATCCGTGTGGATATCATGGATTGGTTATAAAACCCTGATTCCATCTACTTCCACTACAGACTCGGGTTGTGCATTCCAGATCCTATCCACTCACTCTGCAATGTTATTAGGATTTTTAAAAAAAGATAACAGGGCCTAACTTCTGAGCACCCCTGCAGCGGATTGCGAGTTATCTCAAGGATCTGCAGAGCAATCAATCCCCTTTGGAAGTTTACAGATAAGATTTGCCCAAGAGTGCAAATTTCCTCTGGGCAATTGCCCTGCTCTGAGAACCATCCAAAAATGTGATTTAAATGGTTCTGACTGGGTAACACCAATAGTTACCCAGAAAAAAGTTAGAAGAATTAAACCATAAGACCATAAGACATAGGAGCGTAAGGCCATTCGGCCCATCGAGTCCACAATGTAGCCACCTAAATTGGCTGACCCCCGATTAATTTGGCCAAAACCCGATGTAAAATGGCTAACCGAAAAGGCTGATGGGAAAAGCAGCCAACAGGGCACAAACGGCCAGCTGCAGACAGAATAGCGTATTCGGCTCTGGGGAAGTCGGCCCAGATCGATACCTGCGACCATTAGCAGCACATCAACCCAGACATCTGCAGTTTAATCGGCTATCCCCGGGAACAATTGCAACATATTAGCAATTGAATGCCGATCCAGACCTCTCGGCGCCAGCAGTGGCCGAGACAAAGAAAGGTGAACGACCACCCCCCGATCAAGGAATCGCCCCATTATTGGAGCATATCGAACCCAGTGATTGGGAACAAGTCCAATCACTTGGGACCAGGGTCAAGGTCCGCCCTGAGAGGCGGGAAGCCCCCGGGAACGATAAAAATAGGGGCTAAGTTCAGATCGGCCCTTCTCTCCCTTCTTCTCCTGCTCGCAACCTTCGCAAGAACCATAGACCAGAAACCGTAAGTTTGACTCCAGCGATCGCTACCCAATAGAGACTCCTAGCCATCGACATGTATCAGCCTTTGAATCCCGCAGGCCAGACCCAATTCGATAAGCCATTCGTTTCCCTGACCTGGTGGGCCATTCCCAAAAGTTAAGTATTCGCCAGTAGTGGTAGGTAGTAGGCTAGAAAGTAGGATTATTGTGTAAGTATTTATTGCTGTACATAATAAATTACCGTTGATTTTAATCTTACTAAGCGGTGTGCTGTCTTATTAATCATAACTAGAGCGTGAACCACGTGGCGGTATCAGAAAGATACCTGGCGACTCGTGAGTAAAGGTGACAGAATTAGAGCGAATAAAACTAAGGCTAATAAGAGCAACAACTCCACCATTCAATCATGGCTGATTTCAACTCCATTTACCCGCTCTCTCTCCATAGCCCTTAATTCCTCGAGAAATCAAGAATTTATCAACTTCTGTCTTAAAGACACTCAACGTCCCGGCCTCCACTGCCCTCTGTGGCAATGAATTCCATAGACCCACCACTCTCTGGCTGAAGAAATTTCTCCTCATCTCTGTTCTAAAGTGACTCCCTTTTATTCTAAGGCTGTGCCCCCGGGTCCTAGTCTCCCCTGCTAATGGAAACAACTTCCCTACGTCCACCCTATCTAAGCCATTCATTATCTTGTAAGTTTCTATTAGATCTCCCCTCAACCTCCTAAACTCCAATGAATATAATCCCAGGATCCTCAGACGTTCATCGTATGTTAGGCCTACCATTCCTGGGATCATCCGTGTGAATCTCCGCTGGATCCGCTCCAGTGCCAGTATGTCCTTTCTGAGGTGTGGGGCCCAAAATTGCTCACAGTATTCTAAATGGGGCCTAACTAATGCTTTATAAAGCTTCAGAAGTACATCCCATCTTTTATATTCCAAGCCTCTTGAGATGAATGACAACATTGCATTTGCTTTCTTAATTACGGACTCAACCTTCAAGTTTACCTTGAGAGAATCCTGGACTAGGACTCCCAAGTCCCTTTGCACTTCAGCATTATGAATTTTGTCACCGTTTAGAAAATAGTCCATGCCTCTATTCTTTTTTCCAAAGTGCAAGATCTCACACTTGCCCATGTTGAATTTAATCAGCCATTTCTTGGACCACTCTCCTAAACTGTCTAAATCTTTCTGCAGCCTCCCCACCTCCTCAATACTACCTGCCCCTTCACCTATCTTTGGCTCATCGGCAAACTTAGCCAGAATGCCCCCAGTCCCGTCATCTAGATCGTTAATATATAAAGAGAACAGATGTGGCCCCAACACTGAACCCTGTGGGACACCACTCGTCACCGGTTGCCATTCCAAAAAAGAACCTTTTATCCCAACTCTCTGCCTTCTGCCTGACAGCCAATCGTCAATCCATGTTAGTACCTTGCCTCGAATACCATGGGCTCTTATTTTACTCAGCAGTCTCCCGTGAAGCACCTTATCAAAGGCCTTTTGGAAGTCAAGATAGATAACATCCATTGGCTCTCCTTGGTCTAACCTATTTGTTATCTGTAGCGCACAAAGACTCACGAGAGACGAATAGAGATGAAGTCGATGAGGCTTTATTAAGCGTGACTTGTTCCCCGCAGTTCAGTAACAGACTGGCCTGCGGGGGAAACTCCTGGTTCTTATACTCCGCCTTCAGGGCGGAGCTAGAGGTCAACAGCCAACCAGGACCCGGGACTTTTCAGCCAATGACATCACGGCTTCACAGTCCCACATGACCCCTAATGCATACTACCACATTCACCCCTTGTTAAAAATGAACCCGGCAGGGTGGTGCTTCGCATGGTGGAAGAGGTTTACAAGGCTGGTCCTGGGAGGAAAAACTTTTGCATGTCATCACAGTATGTACAGGGTTTTTTTGTTTTTGTTTTGAACTATTTACAGTATTCGTAAGAGGGAAAAAGGGGAAAAGAAAAAAATTCTCGTTAAAGTCCACAACATTCTAGTGTTACACCGATGCCACAAGTCGGTCGGGCGGTCTGGTCGTCCTTGTCGATCACCTCAGCCCTGGTGGTGGTGGTGCTTGTTCCAGTGTTATCGCCTCCGGGAGCTTTACGGTTTCTGCTTCACTTCTGGTCGGACCTGGGAGGAGGACCGATCCTCCCGGGAAGGGGGCTGTCGCGGGGTGCGCCGGTGGCAGTGAGGGGGTGATTGGTGTCGGGGGGGTGTGCGTGTTGCCGGCGGGCGCCAGATCTCGCAGGGAGACCGTGTCCTGTCGGCCGTCGGGGTACTCCACGTAGGCGTACTGCGGGTTCGCGTGGAGGAGGTGAACCCTCTCGACCAACAGGTCCGACTTGTGCGCCCGCACATGTTTCCGGAGCAAGATGGGTCCTGGGGCCGCCAGCCAGGTCGGCAGCGACGTTCCAGAGGAGGACTTCCTGGGGAAGACAAGGAGGCGCTCATGAGGCGTTTGGTTAGTAGTGGTACACAGTAGCGACCGGATGGAGTGGAGGGCGTCCGGGAGGACCGCCTGCCACCGTGAAACTGGGAGATCCCTGGACCGTAGGGCCAGTAGGACGGTCTTCCAGACCGTGCCGTTCTCCCTCTCTACTTGCCCGTTCCCCCGGGGGTTGTAGCTGGTCGTCCTGCTCGAGGCTATACCCTTGCTGAGCAGGAACTGGCGCAGCTCGTCACTCATGAAGAAGGACCCCCTGTCGCTATGGATGTATGCGGGGCAACCGAACAGTGTGAATATGGTGTTAAGGGCTTTAATGACTGTGGCCGCTGTCATGTCAGGGCAGGGGATGGCGAAGGGGAAACGGGAGTACTCGTCCACCACGTTCAGGAAGTACGTGTTGCGGTCGGTGGAGGGGAGGGGCCCTTTGAAATCCAGACTGAGGCGTTCAAAGGGACGGGAGGCCTTGATCAGGTGCGCACTATCCGGCCTGAAAAAATGCGGTTTGCACTCTGCGCAGATGTGGCAGTTCCTTGTGACTGTACGGACCTCCTCCACGGAGTAGGGGAGGTTGCGGGACTTTATAAAATGGTAGAACCGAGTGACCCCCGGGTGGCAGAGGTCCTCATGGAGGGTTTGGAGACGGTTAATTTGTGCGTTGGCACATGTGCCGCGGGATAGGGCATCGGACGGCTCGTTCAGCTTTCCGGGACGGTACAAGATCTCATAGTTGAAGGTGGAGAGTTCGATCCTCCACCTTAAGATCTTGTCATTTTTAATTTTGCCCCGCTGTACATTATCGAACATGAAAGCTACTGACCGTTGGTCAGTGAGGAGAGTGAATCTCCTGCCGGCCAGGTAATGCCTCCAATGTCGCACAGCTTCCACTATGGCTTGGGCTTCCTTTTCCACTGAGGAGTGGCGGATTTCTGAGGCGTGGAGGGTTCGGGAGAAAAAGGCCACGGGTCTGCCCGCTTGGTTAAGGGTGGCCGCTAGAGCTACATCGGAGGCGTCACTCTCGACCTGGAAGGGGAGGGACTCGTCGATGGCGCGCATCGTGGCCTTTGCGATATCCGCTTTGATGCGGCTGAAGGCCTGGCAAGCCTCTGTCGACAGAGGGAAGGTCGTGGTCTGTATTAGGGGGCGGGCCTTGTCTGCGTACTGGGGGACCCACTGGGCGTAATATGAAAAGAACCCCAGGCAGCGTTTTAGGGCTTTTGAGCAGTGAGGGAGGGGAAATTCCATGAGGGGGCGCATACGTTCGGGGTCGGGGCCTATTATCCCATTGCGCACTACATATCCCAAGATGGCTAGCCGGTTTGTGCTAAAAACGCACTTGTCCTCGTTGTATGTGAGGTTCAAGGCTTTAGTGGTCTGGAAGAATTTTTGGAGGTTGGCGTCGTGGTCCTGCTGGTCGTGGCCGCAGATGGTTACATTGTCGAGATCCGGGAACGTGGCCTGCAACCCGTGTTGATCAACCATTCGGTCCATCTCTCGTTGGAAGACCGAGACCCCGTTTGTGACGCCAAATGGGACCCTTAGGAAGTGGTATAATCGCCCGTCTGCCTCGAAGGCTGTGTACTTGCGGTCACTTGGGCGGATGGGGAGCTGATGATAGGCGGACTTGAGGTCCACGGTGGAGAAGACCTTATATTGGGCAATCCGATTGACCATGTCGGATATGCGGGGGAGAGGGTACGCATCTAGCTGCGTGTACCTGTTGATGGTCTGGCTATAGTCTATGACCATCCTTTGCTTCTCCCCTGTCTTTACTACTACCACCTGTGCTCTCCAGGGACTATTGCTGGCCTGGATTATGCCTTCCTTCAGTAGCCGCTGGACTTCGGACCGAATGAATGTCCGGTCCTGGGCGCTGTACCGTCTGCTCCTAGTGGCGACGGGTTTGCAATCCGGGGTGAGGTTTGCAAACAAGGATGGGGGCTCAACCTTGAGGGTTGCGAGGCCGCAGATAGTGAGTGGGGGTATTGGGCCGCCGAATTTGAAAGTTAGGCTCTGCAGGTTGCACTGGAAGTCTAATCCCAGTAATGTGGGCGCGCAGAGTTGGGGAAGGACGTAGAGCCTGTAGTTTTTAAACTCCCTCCCTTGCACCGTTAGGGTCACTATGCAGAAGCCTTTGATCTGTACGGAGTGGGATCCTGCAGCTAGGGAAATCTTTTGCGCACTGGGACGGATGGTCAAACAACAGCGTCTTACCGTGTTGGGGTGGATGAAGCTTTCTGTGCTCCCGGAGTCGACCAGGCATGGTGTCTCGTGCCCGTTGATCAGCACCGTTGTTGTCATCGTCTGGAGCGTCCGGGGCCGTGCTTGGTCCAGCGTCATTGAGGCCAGACGTGGTCGTAGTGCTTCAGCGTCTTCCTCGAACCCCATTGAGCTGTCGATGTTGGGGTCCATTGTTGCCGTCCAAGAAGGCGGCGGGGGTGAACAAAATGGCCGCCCCATGCATCGCACATGGCTGGGGGGTCACAAGATGGCGGCGGGGGTGGACAAAATGGCCGCCCCCATGCGTCGCATAGGGCAGGGGTGTCCCAAGATGGCGGCGCCCCTCCTCCCCTCGTGGTGGCCGGGACCCAAAATAGCGGCGCCTGCGGGTCGCACATGGGGCGCTGGGGGGGTTGGGGAGCGTTTGAAATGCGCAGGACTCCTTGTTCTCCGGGGACAGCGGTGGCCGGGACCCAAAAAGGCTGCGCCTGCGGGTCGTACATGGGGCGCTGGGGGGGTTGGGGAGCGTTAGAAACGCGCAGGACTCCTTCCTCTCCTGGGACAGCGGCGACCTCCCGGGACCGGCACACAGCCGCGAAATGGCCCTTTTTCCCGCAGCTCTTGCAAATCGCTGCGCGGGCCGGGCAGCGCTGCCGGGGGTGTTTCGCCTGGCCGCAGAAATAGCAGCGGGCCCCCCGGGACGACTTGGCGTCGGAACCGCGCAAGCCTGTGGGGTGGGGGGGGGGGTTTGTCGCGACGGGGGTCCACGGAGCCCAAGGGGCTGCCGCGCGGTCGGGGCCGTACGCGCGGGCGTTTCGCGCGGCCACATCTAGGGAGGCTGCAAGGGCCCGTGCCTCTGAGAGTCCTAGCGACTCTTTTTCTAAAGGTCTTTGGCGGATTTAGGGAGAATTTATACCTGCCACAAAAGCATCGCGAATTAACATGTCCGTGTGTTCAATCGCGTTTACCGGCGGGCAGCTGCAGGCCCGTCCCAAAATTAGCAGCGCGGCGTAGAATTCGTCTAGCGATTCTCCGAGACTTTGCCGTCTCATTGCGAGTTGGTAGCGTGCGTAGATCTGGTTCATTGGGCGAACATAGATGCTCTTTAGTGCTGCGAACGCCGTCTGGAAATCCTTTGCATCTTCGATGAGAGGGAAAATTTCCGGGCTTACCCTCGAGTGCAGGACCTGTAGTTTCTGGTCTTCTGTGACCCGGCCGGGGGCCGTTCGGAGGAATGCTTCGAAACAAGTCTGCTAGTGTTTAAAAACTGCTGCTGAGTTCACTGCGTGGGGGCTGATCCTCAGGCATTCCGGGATGATCCTGAGCTCCATAGTCCTTTAAGCACGCCTAATAAATTGTAGCGCACAAAGACTCACGAGAGACGAATAGAGATGAAGTCGATGAGGCTTTATTAAGCGTGACTTGTTCCCCGCAGTTCAGTAACAGACTGGCCTGCGGGGGAGAACTCCTGGTTCTTATACTCCGCCATCAGGGCGGAGCTAGAGGTCAACAGCCAACCAGGACCCGGGATCTGTCAGCCAATGACATCACGGCTTCACAGTCCCACATGACCCCTAATGCATACTACCACATTATCTCTTCAAAGAACTCTAACAGGTTTGTCAGGCACGACCTCCCCTTACTAAATCCATGCTGACTTGTCCTAATCCGACCCTGCACTTCCAAGAATTTAGAAATCTCGTCCTTAACAATGGATTCTAGAATCTTGCCAACAACCGAGGTTAGGCAATTGGCCTATAATTTTCCATCTTTTTCCTTGTTCCCTTCTTGAACAAGGGGGTTACAACAGCAATTTTCCAATCCTCTGGGACTTTCCCTGACTCCAGTGACTTTTGAAAGATCATAACTAACGCCTCCACTATTTCTTCAGCTATCTCCTTTAGAACTCTTTGACCACTTTGAACAGGATAACCATTATGCAGACCCACAAAAAGAGCAACATTCAATTTGCCTTTCCAATTACTTGCTGCACCTGCAGGCTAACTATGTGATTTGTATATGAGGGCACCCAGCTCCCTTAGTACAGCAGCAAGCTGCAGTCTCTCTCTGTCCAAATAATATTTTGTTTTCTATTCTTTCTGCCAAAATGGATAACCTCCTTTCCCAACATTGTGTTCCATCTGCCAATTTTTGTCACTTCTTTAACCTTTCTATATCCATTTCAAAACCTTTGTGCCCTGCTCAAAAATGCTTTCCCATCTATCTGCATCATCAGCAAATTTGGCTATGGTATAAATATGTGAGGCCCCAGCACTGATCCTTGAGGCACTCCACTAGTCACAGTTTGCCAAGCTTCAAATGACCCATTTATCCTCACTCTGTTTCCTCTTCTGTACAGCCAATTCTGTATCCACACAAATATCGTAACACCATGAAATTTTGTGCACTAACGTTCTGTATGACACCTTATTGAGTGATTTATGAAAATGCAAACGCATTACATCAACTGGCTCCCCTTTACCCACTCTGCAAGTGAACAACCTCATTTTCCAACATGGTGTCATATATCACTGTTCCTTCACTTGCTGGATTAAATCCTGAAATTCGCTTTCCCAACAGCCCTTTGTGTATACATAAGAACATAACATAAGAACATAAGAACTAGGAGCAGGAGTAGGCCATCTGGCCCCTCGAGCCTGCTCCGCCATTCAATGAGATCATGGCTGATCTTTTGTGGACTCAGCTCCACTTTCCGGCCCGAACACCATAACCCTTAATCCCTTTATTCTTCAAAAAACTATCTATCTTTATCTTAAAAACATTTAATGAAGGAGCCTCTACTGCTTCACTGGGCAAGGAATTCCATAGATTCACACCCCTTTGGTGGAAGAAGTTCCTCCTAAACTCAGTCCTAAATCTACTTCCCCTTATTATGAGGCTATGCCCCCTAGTTCTGCTTTCACCCGCCAGTGGAAACAACCGGCCCGCATATATCCTATCGATTCCCTTCATAATCTTATATGTTTCTATAAGATCCCCCCTCATCCTTCTAAACTCCAACGAGTACAGTCCCAGTCTACTCAACCTCTCCTCGTAATCCAACCCCTTCAGCTCTGGGATTAACCTAGTGAATCTCCTCTGCACACCCTCCAGTGCCAGTACGTACCTACAGCACATGGACTGCCCTGCAGGAAGATGGCTCATCACCAGCTTCCCAAGGGCATTCAGGGATGGGCAAAAGTGCCGGCCTTGGCAGGGTCTGACCTCGACAACTCAGTGGTCGACGGATCATTTGGTGAGCTTCTTGACTGAGAAATTTACTCAATATCGCAGGAAGTGCGTGGAGGACCTGGCCCGGCGGTGGACCCGATCAGGGCTGTGGTTGACCGTGTGGAGGCGAGATTGACGACCCAGGGACAGGTGATCCAGAAGCTGGGGGAGCTGGCGGCGGAACGAGAGGAGCAGTCCACCGCGGTGGCAGTGAAGATCGGAATGTTACAGGACGAACAGAAACGACTGCTAGAGAAAGTGGAGGACCTGGAGAACCGCTCTCGGAGGCAGAATATCCGGATCATTGGTCTGCCAGAGGGGAAGGAAGGAGCGGATGCTGGGGCATATGTGGGGAAGATGTTGGAGAAGCTGATGGGGGAGGGGTCGTTCCCCAAGCCGTTGGAGGTGGAGCGGGTCCACAGGGCGCTTATGCGTAAGCCCCAGGGACGTGAGCCCCCGAGGGCGATGGTGGTACGACTGCTTCTGTTACTAGACAAGGAACGCATCATGAGGTGGGCCAGGCAGACAAAGCGGTGAATGTGGGAAGATTCTGAGATCCGGGTGTATCAGGACTTGGGAGCAGAACTCGCAAAGCGGAGGGCGAATTTTAATAAAGTCAAGGCGGCCCTGTACGAGAAGGAAATAAAGTTTGGACTGCTTTACCCGGCTCGTCTATGGGTGACCTGTAAGGATCAGGAGCTGTACTTTGGCTCGCCGGAGGACGTGGTGGACTTTATGAAGGACAATAATTTGATGGGAAAGTAAGGACCTTGAACCTTGACTGTGGAGCACTGAGTTAGGAGTGATGTTTTGCTTTGTAAAAACCTTAAACTTTTAACTTTTAATTTAATTTGCGATGTTCTAAAAGATGTTTGAGATTCTGCATGTATAATTCTTTTTCTTTTTTCCGGTCTTTTTCATTTGGTTCTGCTTGAAGGTGTTTGACTGAATAAGACTTTATGAAGGAAGGAGGGGTGGGCCTTTGTGCTCGGACCTTGGGAGGGACTGTTTGTTTGTTTTTTTGCTCTTTCCCATTGTTCTGGGAACCTATACTAAGAGTGGGGGGAGGGAAACCAGCAGGTGGTAGGATGCTAGGCGCCAGGGGCGGGAGCTGCCAGGCTAGCTGCGAGGGCTAGTCCACGGAAGCAAAGTGGGAGGTGTCCTGAAGATCAATGTAGCGGGGGGAGGGGGCTAGACTGCTGACGAGGGGGACTTTCAAGGTGTTGGAGGAGGAGAGCGGCCGACGATAGCTGCCCCGCCTAGGATAGCGTAGGAAAGGTCACGGCTGATTGACAGGGGAGTCCCCCCTGACCAGGTTGGTCACGTGGAACGTACGTGGGCTGAATGGGCCAGTCAAAAGTTCGCACACTTGAGGCAGCTGAAGATGGACGTGGCCATGTTGCAAGAGACACATTTGAAGCTCGGAGACCAGGTTAGATTGAAGAAGGGATGGGTCGGGCAGGTGTTTCATTTGGGATTGGACTTTAAAACAAGGGGGGTGGCAATTCTGGTTAACAAAAAGGTGGCATTCGAGGTGGGAAAGATGGAGGCAGACCAGGGGGATGGGTAGATTTATTATAGTTAGTGGGAAGCTGGAGGGAATGGCTGTGGTGTTGGTGAATATATACCCCCCAAACTGGGATCATGTCGCGTTTGTCAGGAAGGTGCTGGGGAAGATTCCGGACCTGGACTTGCACCGGATGGTTATGGGGGGAGATTTTAACATGGTTCTAGATCCGGGACTAGACAGGTTGAGTTCCAAGTCGGGAAAGCCAATGGCGAAAGAGCTGCGGGGGTTCATGGAGCGCATGGGAGGGATGGATCCGTGGAGACTCGGGAGGCCAAGGAGCAAGGAATATTCATTTTACTCCCATGTGCACAAGGTGTATTCCAGGATAGACTTTTTCATACTGGACAAAACGCTGTTAGGTGGGGTGGCGGGCACTGAACATTCAGCAATTGTGGTGTCGGATCACGCCCCACACTGGATAGACCTACGAGTGAGCACAGGAAAGACCCAGCGTCCACAATGGAGGTTAGATGTAGGGCTGTTAGCGGAGGATGAGATCTGTGAGCGGGTGAGGGAGGCCATTCGGGGGTACATAAAGAGCAATGACATGGGTGAGACCGTGGCAGGGGTGGTTTGGGAAGCACTGAAGATGGTTATCAGAGGGGAATTCATCTCGATTCGGGTCCACAGGGAGAAGGCTGAAGGGGCGGAGTTGGACAGGCTGGTTGGGGAAATTTTACAGGCGGACAGGAGGTATGCGGAGTCTCCGGGATGAGGAGCTCCTGAGGGAGCAGCAGAGACTGCAAATGGAATTTGGGCTCCTGTCCACAGGTAAGGCAGAGGGGCAGCTGAGGAGGGTAAAGGCGCGGTGTAGGAATATGGGGAGAAAGCCAGCAGGATGTTGGTGCATCAGCTGAGGAAACAGGAGGCGGCGAGGGAAATTGGGAAGGTAAAGGATATGAGGGGGAAGGTGGTGGTGGACCCGGGGGCGGTAAATGATGTGTTTCGTGAATTCTATAGTCAACTTTATAAATCGGAACCCCCAGCCGGGGAGGAGGGTATGAAGCGATTACTGTGGGAGGGGCTAAAGTTCCCAAAGGTAGATGAGGAGCTGGTGGAAGGCGTGGGGGGCCCAATTGGGCTCAGGGAGGTGATAGACGGATTGCGGGCGATGCAATCGGGTATGGCCCCGGGACCTGATGGATACCCGATGGAGTTCTGGATTACTGGGGCCGCTCCTGGTTGAGGCGTTTAATGAGTCAGAGGAGTTGGGAGTGCTCCCCCCAACGTTATCACAAGTATCGATCTCTCTCATTTTGAAGAGGGATAAGGACCCAGAGAGCTGTGGACCATACAGGCCGATCTCCCTTTTGAACGAAGACGCTAAATTGCTGGCAAAGATCTTGGCCGTATAGAGGACTGTGTCCCGGAGGTAATCAGGGAGGATCAGACGGGATTTCTGAAGGGTAGGCACCTGACAACCAACATTAGACAGCTCTTAAATGTTATAATGATGCCAGCGGAGGGGCGCGAGGTTGAGTTGGTGGTAGCCATGGATGCAGAAAAGGCCTTTGACTGGGTGGAGTGGAAGCACCTGTGGGATATTCTAAGCAAGTTTGGGTTCGGGCAGGGATTTGTGGATTGGGTCCGGTTGCTATATCAGGCTCCAGCGGCAAATTTAGAGCCCTTAGGTCATCCAATGTCTGGCGGGGGATAGTGAGAGGGAGGGTGGAGCATAGGACCTCGCTCTACGCGGACGATTTACTCCTTTATGTCACAGACCCGTTTGGGGGGGGGGATGAGGAGTGAGTAGAGAGTAATCGAGGCTTTATTAAGCAGAGATGTGTTGCCTCCTGCAGCTGCTGCCGAAATGGCTGCAGCTCGGTGAGCCCACACATTTATACTCCGCGGGCAGAGCCAGCAGGCAGGGATCTACCCCCGTACCTGTAGTACAGGAGCCTTACCGTATTACCTCTCGTATGTGATATATACAACAGTGGTGACTACCACAGAGGGGGGCTTAGCCCTTCCGAATTTTATGAACTATTACTGGGCGGCCAATATATCGATGGTCAGGAAGTGGGTAGTGGGGGAGGGGTCGGTTTGGGAGCAAGTGGTGCGGCACCTTGTAAGGGCACGAGCTTGGAGGCTTTATTAACCGCACCCCTGCCGTTCTCGTCGGCTCGCTACGTCTGAAGCCCGGTGGTGGTGGCAGCCCTGAGGATGTGGGGGCAATGGAACCAGCACATGGGATTGAAGGGGCCGTCAGCGTGGTCAACGATTTGTGACAATTACTGTTTTGCTCCAGGGGCTGGGTGGGGGCTTTAGGAGGTGGCAGCGGGCAGGGATTGAGAGATTTGGGGATCTCTTCATTGAGGAGGGTTTCCCGAGCCTGGAGGCATTAGAGGAGGAGTTTGAGTTGCCGGGTGGGAACGGGTTTCGGTACCGACAGGTACGGGACTTTGTCGGGAGGCAGGTTCCAAGCTTTCCTCGCCTCCCCTTGAGGGGACTACAGGATAAGGTGATGTCAAAAACGGGAGTTGGGGAGGAGAGGGTCACGGAGATAAACAAGGAATTGATGGAGTGGGAAGGGGTCCCAGTCGGGGAGGTGAAGAGGAAGTGGGAGGAAGAGTTGAGAGGGGAGTTGGAAGTCAGAATATGGGAAAAGGCCTTGAGGAGAGTTAATTCATCCTCGTTGTGTGCCAGGCTTAACCTGATCCAGTTCATAGGGCTCACATGACTGTGGCCCGGATGAGTAGGTTTTTCGAGGAAGTGGAGGGCAGGTGTGGATGCTGTGGGGGAAGCCCGACGAATCATGTACATATGTTCTGGGCGCGTCCGAACGTGAGGGGATTCTGGCAGGGATTTGTGGACGTCATGTCAGAGGTCCTGGAAGGGAGGGTGACTCCAAGTCCAGAAATGGCAATATTTGGGGTATCGGAAGATCTAGGGGCCCAGGGAGGGAGGGAGGCCGATGTCCTGGCCTTCTCCTCCCTGGTGGCCCGGAGACGGATTTTGCTGGGATGGAGGGACTCGGAGCCTCCAAAGTCAGGCATATGGGTTAGCGACATGGCAGGATTTCTCAGTCTGGAAAAAATTAAGTTCTCCTTGAGACGTTGAACCCAGGGGTTGGCCCGGAGGTGGCAGCTGTTCATCAACTTCTTTAAGGAAAATTGAACGTCAGCAGCAAGGGGGGTAGGGGAAAAGGGGGGGGGGGGGAAATGGGAGGCATGGTAGTGTAAGACAAGGACAGGGACTTTAATATACGGGTAATGAGGAGATAGGGCTATGTTAGTAGGGTATACTATTGTAAAGTTGTTGCGTGTGTCGGCCCGCTCGGTTGTTTAAGAAATGTTAAATTGTTAAAACTGTGAAAATTACAAATGCTTCAATAAAATATTTTCTAAAAAGAAAGAAACTAATCCAGTTGATTCTACTGTTCACATATTTGTACATTTTATTCAACCTTAACTTGACATATATTCACATATGCAACATGTACTTAAAATCAACACTGTACACAATTAATTTACAGGAGAACATTGGCTAAAACGCAATTTACACAAGGACATTGCCCAAAGATTATTTACATAAATACATTGGTCAAAGTTAATTTACATGACTGTTTTGAGTGTGATTCTTTACAAAAGCTTTGGCTGAAACTCAGTCTTCATGAACAACCAAGGAACAGCGCTTCTTTCTGCAAAAACAAGGCAATTCTTGGATGAAAATATAAACCAAAGTAGAAGGTGTTTTGCATGATAATCCAATTCAGTGTTCACCTAATTATTTATAAGATTTTAAAGGAACATGTGGTCATCTTGATTCCTATCACCATTAAATTATAACAGGGAAAGAGCAGTGCACTGGCGTTTGAATTTTCCTTTGCGTCTTTTGTTTTACACTTTGAGATTTCCACATTTTCAATTTGACTGTGATACAATTGTGCCATTTTCTACATGTGTTGTCTCTAAAGGCTAAATTTGTGATTTTGAAAAAGGCTTTACTTTCCTCTTTCAATTCCTTTTTATTTGCACCATGCAGGTTCTGGGGATGGGGATTCTGGGATAGGACATGATTAAAAGTATCAGCTGTATTATAGAACAAAAATAGGTAACATAATGTGCGAGACAGTGATTTACTTGTAAGTTTTCCTGCCTTTTCCAGTTAGATCACAACTGTTTAAAAATAAGGGGCCGCTCACTTGAGGAGAATTTTCTTTCTCTGAGGGTCATGGGTCTCTGGAGCTCTCCCCCCTCTAAAGGCAATGGAATTAGGGTCTTTGAATATTTTAAACGCAGAGCCAGATTGATTCTTGATTAACAAGGAGCCGAAAAGTTGTCGGGGGTAGGCAGGAATGTGGGGTTGAAGTTGCAACCAGACCAGCCGTGAGCTTATTGAATGGCAGCTCGAGGAGTTGAGTGGCCGACTCCTGCGCGTAGTTCATATGCATGTTTGTAAAACACTGGTCGTAATAACCTTTGTCTCATTAGGTTTAAATTTTCAATTTGTGTTGTTTCCTCAAAAGTTTCCTTGTTTACCTGCAGTATTTTGTGCCACATTCATCATCGCTCCTGCAAGAGGATCCAAGGGGCCTGTAAGTGATCCACCTCCAGAGAGGAGTCATTCTTCGCACTCTGTGTAGCACAGTCTCCACTTGCCCTATAGCAGCGCAATCAGCCTGTGAGAAAAGCCCAGGATAGCATTATTAATCATGACACTCAAATCATCCAGTCGCTTAGACACCATGATAAATCAATTACTGTTCAGTGTTTCTCATTTCACTTCTGTCTTTTTGACCTTTTTCTAATTAGGTTTTCCGAACACAGCACGCACCTATCCTGGTGCAGGTTAATAGAACACCGTTCGCAAGCTTCTTATAGAAGTATGGACAGGAGGGAATAACTTTATGACATTCTATTGTTCCCAGCATAGGTCTGAGATCTGGAACCCACTATGGAAAAGTGTCTTGGAGATAGTCTGCACCTGTATACCAGCAGAAACTGAAAAGAGTAGAATTGGATTCATCGAGCAAATAACGGCCACAGACACAATATGCTGAATAGTCTCTTTGAACTCAACAGCTTAATAGGCATTATTAATGCTCTGAGAGAGAGATTTTCTCCATTAACTGGCTTTAAGGTATCATTTGCCATAATTCAAAAACCAAGCGTGCAGATACACAATCTCATGTATGTGCTATGGTTAAAAAGATAATAGAAGCTGGAAATGTGGTTACCATAAAAGCTGAGAGCAGTGCAGGATAAGAGTTGGTGCACAGTCTCTTGACAGTGCAATCCAAAACTACTGCCACTATACTTTTCAAAAGATAAACCACCTTTGACAACTCAAGAACCTTGAATTGCTGAAACCCACCACATCTTGCAGTCCACTTGAAACATAGGAAGGCAACTGAGTTGCGGGAAGGGGCTCCTCTTTTCCCACCCTTCCTGCCTGAAAGACCTGATTGATTTAGATCTTTCCATGTAAGACCTCAGGCATGAACTCATGTTTAGACACTTTAGCAAGGATTCTTAAACTTCTCCTGATGAAATACTG
Source organism: Scyliorhinus torazame (assembly GCF_047496885.1). Lineage (NCBI taxonomy): Eukaryota > Metazoa > Chordata > Chondrichthyes > Carcharhiniformes > Scyliorhinidae > Scyliorhinus > Scyliorhinus torazame. The sequence continues at coordinate 281,832,216 of NC_092713.1, read as the reverse complement.
TCAAACAAATAACTGTTATACATTTCAGATCTGGGGCTGGTTTAGCACAGTGGGCTAAACAGCTGGCTTGTAATGCAGAACAAGACAGCAGCGCGGGTTCAATTCCCGTACCAGCCTCCCCGAACAGGCGCCGGAATGTGGCGACTAGGGGCTTTTCACAGTAACTACATTGAAGCCTACTTGTGACAATAAGCGATTATTATTATCTCCTGCAAAATTGTAATTTGAAATGTTACATACCTGGCTGCTCAAGAGAATTGAAGCTATGCAAATAGTTGCAAAGGATTTTATTAGCTGGGCATGCATTTTTGCAGTGTACTCTGTAACAGTTGTGCACACTGCAATATGGAACAGACAGAATGCATCGTCAATACTTTGCACCTTGTTTTATAGTCGGCCACTTGGCATAGGCTCTCATTCGTTACGTAGTAAAAGTGGTATGCGTGGCTCATGAAGCAAAGGTTAACTCTGTAACAGTCACAATCTAGCAGATGCAGACTAAGCAAAAAGATAACAAGAACTTGAGTACAGTTGGAACAGCAGGGAATACTCAAGTTCTTCCTGATTCCACATCTTTTAATGATGTGGAGATGCCGGCGTTGGACTGGGGTGAGCACAGTACGAAGTCTTACAACACCAGGTTAAAGTCCAACAGGTTTGTTTCGATGTCACTAGCTTTCGGAGCGCTGCTCCTTCCTCAGGTAATAACATACAATGGCTTAATGTGGCGGCACAGTGGTTAGAACTGCTGCCTCACAAAGCCAGGGACCGGGGTTCAATTCCTGCCTTGGATGACTGTGTGGAGTTTGCACGTTCTCCCCGTGTCTGCGTGGATTTCCTCTGGGTGTTCCAGTTTACTCCCACAGTCCAAATATGTACAGGTTAGGTGGCCATGTTAAATTGCCCCTTAGTGTCCAAAGATGTGCAAATTAGGTGGGGTTACGCGGATGGAGCAGGGGACTGGGTCTATGTAGGGTGCTCTTTCAGAGGGTCGGTGAAGGTCACAGTAGCTTTCAATCTTTTTGCATCTGGATCTTTCCAGGGAATCCGTGAGGCATTTGTGCGGAGTATCTCAATCAGTTATCCACAGTTGCGCCAAGCCCATTACTGGATGCACTAAACCAACCAGGCTGAGCGAACCAGAGACTCTGCAGCTCTTGCTGAATTGCCCAGCATTCAGAGTGCATTCACGTGGCCATCAGGGTGGTAGTGGGTCAGCTGGGTGTTTCTGTGAATAAACATGCAGAGAGTATACGGCCATAGGTCCCAGATTCTTCAAGTCTGTGCATGGTCCCATGATGCACACATTGCACAACACTCCCAGGTGCCAAGGTTGTTTGTGGCTCCAGCTCAGCTGGATGGTTGGCCGCTGGATGACGAAAGATTGAAAAGATGACTCATGATGCCACTCCGGCCTGAAGGACAGAGGTGGAAGAGAGTTTTAAAAATTCATTCATGAGATGTGGGCGCCACTGACTAGGACTTATTGCCCATCTTTCGTTGCCCTTCAACTGAGTGGGTTAAGGCATTTAAGAATCAACCACATTGCTGTGAACCTGGAGTCACATGTAGGCCAGACCAGGTAAGAATGGCAGATTAGTTAACCAATGGTTTCATGTCATGTTCTGAGGATTCTTTCCTTTTGCCAACTCTCTTGGAACATTTTTGTCGGATGCACGAGACAGTGCCCTCTGCATTCCTGCAGGGATTGTGTACTCGGCTGGGGGGAACCTCCTCTGAAGAGGAAGAGAGGGGCAGAAGGAAGTGGAGGCCAGATGTCTGCAGGACATTATCTGCTGCACTCGGCACAATCTGACACTGGCAACGGGGGACCCACTGGAGGGTGAGAACAACAGGTTCCAGACATCTCAGAGGAAGACTCTACTGATGGATCTAATGAATAGCCCAGGTAAGCACAGGGTGAGGACCTGGGGGCAGACTTGAGGAACATTGAGTGAGGCAGGGACATCAGGGACCTTCAACTAGGTTACCAAGGCATATTTTCAATCTCATTGCAAGGGCACTCCCTCCTTCATACACGTTTCTGAGGAGGCAATCCCATGACCCCAATGTCACCTCACAACCTCGGTAATAAGTGTCGTGTCAGCCCTGATGACTTTGGCAGTCGTCCTCTAGCCGGCAGAGCTTGAGTAGGCTCCGCCTGGAATTGTGCAACGAGTGATATAGCTGGGCACTCCTCAGTTGTCACATCCACAAAAGATGCCACGGCGGGCAGCATTGTGGCGCAGTGGTTAGCACTGCTGTCTCACGGTACTGAGGTCCCAGGTTCGATCCCGGCTCTGGGTCACTGTCTGTGTGGAGTTTGCTACATTCTCCCCGTGTTTGCGTGGGTTTCACCCCCACAACCCAAAGATGTGCGGGGTAGGTGGATTTGCCGCAATAAAATTGCCCCTTGATTGGAAAAAATGAATTGGGTACTCTAAATTTTTTTATAGATGCCACAGCAACTGGCGGAAGGGTGGTGGATTTGCTACCCTCATCCAGAGCACCATGAGAGGAGCCCACAGAGATGACAGGCACCTCCTCTGCCATCAGGGGACACTTCTGAACCCCCGATAGCACCATTGATGAACAAGCGTCTCGCAGAATGACTCGTTGGTCTCAGCAATGTCAGTAGTCTCAGTCATTACACATTGTATGTGCATGCTTGGCGGCCTGGTGAGACTATGGACAACATGTCATGGTGGCATCATCATTGCCTGGGTCATTGCGGATGCTTGCTGGAACTTATCTTCTGAGTTGAGAGGACCCTACATTGTTTGCAGTCTCTGCCTATTCTTCATCTGTCCACTGGGTTCTCACCGTCCTCCGAGATGCCTGCCTCTCGGCAATGTGACCATGGTGCGCACTCGCACCCGAGCTCTAGGGCATCCTTCTCATATTTCCTCAGGATGAGCAGGTTGGCCATTTACTCAACCAATCTTGTACACTCAGCTGCAAATGGCTTCTCCTTCTGAACAAAGGTAGTCCACATTCTACCCGCAACACAATACCAGGCTCACCTCCACCTTCCCACAACCCCACTGGGAACCAAGGTAAATGTCCCTCATATTTGCGTGACTGATCTTTATGTGCTACCGATCTGTTCTTCCAACCTCAGCAGGCACAGGTATATGTGCGTTCTGATTCTTACACCCCTGAGCGTCAAAAATATGGCCACCCTTCAACCTTCTCCACACAGTAACTGACTCCCCAGTGTCTCGGAATGCTGAGTAAAACTGGTACCTTCGCAGGATCAGAGGTGGCTTAGGGTCATAGTACTCTTTTACTAAGTCTGCCAATTCCTGGAAAGTTTTCGTATCCGGTGTCTCCGGAAAAGTAAGACTGCGCATAACGGCAAAGGCTGCTGGCCCACAGGCGGTCAGCAGAATGGCCCGTTGCTTTTCATCCGGAATTATATCGTTTGCTCTCAAGAAGTACTTCATCCGCTCTACATATTGGGCCCAGTCTTCCACTGCAGGGTCAAAAGGCATTTTGCCTGTCAGTGGCTTACCCTCAATATGCGGCAGCTGCTGACGAGCAGTTTATTTGGGCCGTTCCATTGTCCTCGTCGCCACTGTAATAAGTCATGGAGGCAGAAGTCCCGTCACCAGAACTGCTTTTATTTACAACAGCTGAACAACCATGACCATTCAGTCTGCTGTCTAAACCGGGAGTGCAGAGGATCTGACTCTTCCTGTTATATACACAGAAAGGGGTTCCCTGATTGGGCCACTAATCAGGGAACTCGTATTCTAATTGGCCAATCTCAAAGGCCTGGCCTAAGTCATTACAGCTCTCCTCCTGGAAACTCGAATTTAGGCACCTTTAATCCAAAGTCGCCCTCTAAATTTGGGGGAAATCGTCTCACTCTCCTCCAACATCACCACGACGAAGGAGATATGCCACGTAGCAGCCTCTAGGGGCTGCAGACACTGCAAAGGCATTAAGAAGTTAGGGGGGTGGGGGTTGCGAGGATCCAAAAAAAGGTCCTACAAAGGAAAAGAAACATGGGAGGCCTGGTCCTCCCAAACCTACAGTTCTACCACTGGGCGGCCACAGCAGAAAGAGTGAGGGGATGAGTGAAGGAACCCGGGAGCAGAATGGATGGAGATGGAGGAGAGTTCCTGCACAGGGACATCCCTAGTCACACCCGCACTCTCAGCCCCACGAACAAGTATTCGAGAAGCCCAATGATAGTAGCCACACTCCGAATGTGGTACTAGATGAGACAGCACTTCGGCCTAACCAAAATGTCCATTATGGCCCCCACCTGCAACAACCACGTGTTTGCACCCGCGCCAATGGGCGGAAGCTTCAAACAATGGCGACATGACTATGAGACACTGACGGTCAGGGACATATAAACAGATGATGGAGTAGCGGCCCTGGAGGAACGCACGGAGAGGTTCCAACTACCAAAAGGAAACTAAGTCACATGTAGGTCAAAAACATCCTCTGTAAGGTAACAAAGACTCCCAGATACCATGAAATTCGCCAATCGAGGAACTGCTGGATGCGGGTGACTCAGGGAAGGGACCTGTGCGGACGACTGTTGGAGGAGGTACACTCCCCCCATGGACGAGACAAGGGAAAAATGGGAGGAAGAACTAGGCACAGAGGTAGGGGAAGGACTCTGGATTGAAGCACTGCACAGGGTCAACTCCACCAACACATGCACAGGTCTGAGCCTAACACAGCTGAAGGTGGTGCACAGAGCGCACCTAACCAGAAGTTGAATGAGCAGGTTCTTTCCAGAGGTGGAGGACAAATGCGAATGGTGTAGCCACCTGGGTTGGCCACTTCCCGACTTAAAATGGAGAACCGCAAAGGCTGCAGGGAAATTCAGCCAACACAGGCAAAAACTAGCAAGTGCAGAAATCCTGTGTATTAGAACTTGGCGACTCTAGAGCAAAGGTTATAGAAACAGAGCAAATTAAGTAAAGATACAATGGGCAACATTTAAGAGCCAACCAAAAGTTAGCAACAATGGTGCCAGGGACGCCCGACCAAACACACCCACATGTTCTGGGCCTGGCCCAGACTGTTGGGTTCTGGACAACCTTCTTTGAGGCTATGTCTAGGGTTGTGGAGTGACGGTGCAGCCCAAACGTAGTGGTCTTTGGGGTTTCAGAACTCTTTATGGGGAGGGGGGGCCGACGTCCTTGCCTTTGCCTCCCTGATTGCCCGCCGGAGAATCCTGCTCGGCTGGCGATCGGTGGCACCACGCAAAGGGGAAAAGCTTCTTCCTGTCTACTCTATCTATGCCCCCCATAATTTTATACATCTCAATCATGTCACCCCTCCGTCTCCTTTGTTCCAAGCAAAACAATCCCAGTCTATCTAATTTTTAACATGAAGGGGGATATTTTTCACGGATGCATTTCAACACTTATTAGGTTTCTCGTTACAGTACCTTAAATCAGACAAACGAGCATTTTATTCTGACATTTTATTATTTTTGCTCAGTGCATTCGAATAGCATTAATGAAATGCAATCACTTCCGGTAAACAGTTCAATCATTATTTCAGTGTGAAATCCTCAATAATCATGAATAATCAATGAAATAATTTTCATTTCTGACCAGTTTCAACCACCACTGCACATCATGCAGATATTTTGGAACACATATGAAGTTATCAAATTAAATGGATACATATCTTCTTGCTCAATCAAAAGCTTTCTTATTATGCAGTTTCTTACAAATCACTCAAGAACACAGCACGGTGGCACAGTGGTTAGCACGGCTGCTTCAGCACCAGGGACCCAGGTTCAATTCCAAACTTGGGTGACTGTGCAGAGTCTGCATGTTCTCCCCATGTCTGCGTGGGGTTTCTCCGGGTGCTCGGGTTTCCTCCCACAGTCCAAAGATGTGCAGATTAGGTGGATTTGCAATGCTAAATTGCCCCTTGGTGTCCAAAGGTTAGGTGGGGTTGGAGGGACAGGGTGGGGGTACGGGTCTGGGCAGGATGCTCTTTCAGAGGGTCGGTGCAGACTTAATGGATCAAATAGCCTCCTTCTGTACTGTAGTGATTCTATGAATATGGGGCGAAATTCTCCCGAAACGGCGCGATGTCCGCCGACTGGCGCCCAAAACGGCGCCAATCAGACGGGCATCGCGCCGCCCCAAAGGTGCGGAATGCTCCGCATCTTTGGGGGCCGAGCCCCAACATTGAGGGGCTAGGCCGACGCCGGAGGGATTTCCGCCCCGCCAGCTGGCGGAAACGGCCTTTGTTGCCCCGCCAGCTGGCGCGGAAATGACATCCCCGGGCGGCACATGCGCGGGAGCATCAGCGGCTGCTGACAGTTTCCCACGCATGTGCAGTGGAGGGAGTCTCTTCCGCCTCCGCCATGGTGGAGACCGTGGCAAAGGTGGAAGGGAAATAGTGCCCCCACGGCACAGGCCCGCCCACGGATCGGTGGGCCCCGATCGCGGGCCAGGCCACCGTGGAGGCACCCCCCGGGGCCAGATCGCCCCGCACCCCCCCAGGACCCCGGAGCCCGCCCACGCCGCCTTGTCCCGCCGTTCAAAAGGTGGTTTAATCCACGCCGGCGGGACAGGCAATTTATTGGCGGGACTTCGGCCCATTCGGGCCGGAGAATCGAGCGGGGGGGCCCGCCAACCGGCGCGGCCCGATTCCCGCCCCCGCTGAATAGCCGGTGCCGGAGACTTCGGCAACCGGCGGGGGCGGGATTCACGTCAGCCCCCGGCGATTCTCCAACCTGGCGGGGGGTCGGAGAATGACGCCCATGGTCTGTTCATTCATCTCCATCATGTCATGTACAAGCATCAACAGCATGGTCATGCAGTGTAACCTTCCAGTGAACAACCTGCCCTTTAGAAAATTTATCCCAGTATGGAATGGAATCTCTTCTCACAAAATAAATACCTTAACAAAATATATTTTGTCAAATAAAATCACCCTAACCTAAAATCTAACCTTAATCCTGAATCTAACATGTCACGAACGTTGACTGTTACAATAATGTTTTAAACGTACCACAAGCTCAAACTAAAGCAGAGAATTCTGGATAAACTCCTGAGCTTGGAGACATGCCCATTTGATCCAATTGCCACAGGGAGAGAAAGCAAACATAATCTAATTGAGGGGTAGCTGCAGTTTTAACACTTTTAAATGGTATTTCACAGAAAAGGTGCAGCTGATGTCCTGAGTCGAAGAATCGCTGTGGGAAAGCAGAGTGAACTTTTTTGTGTTAACAACCAAGGGGAATGCTGGTAAGAGTTCCATTTCTGTTCAAAAGAAACAAACCTCTTGAATATTAGCCTACTTGTGACAATAAGCGATTATTATTATTATTATTTAAGGAAAAGGGTGTCACCAATGTGTGCCTTGCTGGTGATCATATGTGGGAAAACTCGGGCAGAGTGGAGCTATGTGACTGTTCCTGTATTGCTACATATCTGCCAGAGCGCTCCACACAGGGAAAGAGTTTTGTAAGGCATAATTTGGGGGTTAGTTAATTAATGTGAAAGTACTTTTGCTTTCGTTTGATGTATTGGTTGCCTGTAAAATAAGGTTGTGCTATGTTAATTTGAATTTATTACAGTAAAAGTCTAAATACATGGAATCCTGCCCTTCAGTTCTTTCTTTTGGTCACAGGAAAATTCATCTCTCTGTAAAAGTCATTGGTCTCTACTAGGATCGTAACAATTTATAATAGTAATGATAATAATCTTTTATGGTCCCAAGTATGAAGTTACTGTGAAAAGCCCCTAGTCGCCACATTCCAGCGCCTATTCAGGTACACAGAGGGCGAATTCAGGGGCGAGATTCTCCGACCCCCTGCCAGGTCGGAGAATCGCTGGGGGGCGGCGTGAATCCCACCGTCGCCGAATTCTCCGGCACCAGAAATTCGGTGGGGACAGGAATCGCGCCGCGCTGGTCCCCCCCTCGGCGATTCTCCGGCCCGCGATGGGCCGAAGTCTCACTGCTGTCATGCCAGTCCCGCCGGCGTGAATCAAACCACCTCCCTTCCCGGCGGGACTGGTGGCGCGGGCGGGCTCCGGGGTCCTGGGGGGGGGGCGCACGGGGCGATCTGGCCCAGGGGGGTGCCCCCACGGTGGCCTGGCCCGCAATCGGGGCCCACTGATCCGCGGGCGGGCCTGTGCCGTGGGGCCACTCTTTTCCTTCCACCCCGCCAGCAGCCGCCGACGCTCCCGCGCATGCGCGGCCTTCCGCTGACCGGCGATATCACTTCGGCCCCGGCTGGCCTGGCGTCAAAGGCCATTCTCGCCAGCCGGCGGCGCGCCAACCACTCCGGCGCGGGCCTAGCCCCTCAAGGTGAGGGCTTGGCCCCTAAAGTTGCGGCGATATCCGCACCTTTGGGGCGGCCCGACGCCGGAGTGGTTCCCGCCACTCCATCCCGCCGGGACTCCCCGCCCCGCCGAGTAGAGGAGAATCCCGGCCCAGATTTCTCAGCCAGTATGGGAATTGAACCTGTGCTGCTGGCCTTGTTCTGCATCATAAACCAGCTGTCTAGCCCACTGAACTAAACTTGGACTAATATCAAATTTAATGCTAATCTGTGATTCTCTTTTAAAATAAATATTTATTTTTTATTATTCTTTTTTTAAACTATTTAGATTAACTGGCTCTTTCCACGAGCCAGTGCAGACTCGATGGGCCGAATGGCCTCCTTCTGCACTGTGAATTCTATGAATCTATGAACCAATTCTTTTTTTTTCAATTTAGGGGCAATTTAGCATGGCCAATCCACCTAACCTGCACATCTTTGTGTTGTGGGGGTGAGACCCACGCAGACATGGGGAGAGTGTGCAAACTCCACACGGACAGTGACCTGGGGCCGGGATCAAACCCAGGTCGTCAGCGCTGTCAGGCAGCAGTACTAACCACTGCACCACCATGCCGCCCCTAATCCATGATTCTAATCCTAACCTTAAATCTAATCACACCAGCCCTGAATCTAATGTGATCTATGGTTGGCTTTTGGCCATATTTACATGTCCAGCATCCTGTGTGCAATTACCTTTTTCAGATGTATGGTACTCGCTCTGTCAGCAGCAACAGGTGAGAACCAGCCCTCCCTATCACATCTTGCTGGAGCTCCCATGTGTATCTCACCATCATAATTTCTATGTTGCCACATAGTGTAACCAATGTTTGAGTGGTGGACTTTAATATCTTCTGTTATCCTTTGCCCGATTATCTGTGTATTATTTTATATTAATCACACTAAACCTTATTGAGAGACATCACTTGAGGACCTTTGTTCTCCAGCAGCCACTGGAAAGACCTTTGATTTTATCACACCACACATTTTTTTTGTTAGATCCATTTAATATTCTTTTATTTTACACTCTGCCTTTATTGTGTATTATCAGTTCCATTTTCTATCAATTCACCACTTTATTTACTTTATTTTCCTTTTTTAAGATTCCTTTTCCACATGCCAAACTCCAGCCAAGAGAACGTGCACGTAGTCTGCTTGCTGACGTTCATTAATCCTACATCATAGTTAGGAGTCTGAAGGTGCAAATTCCATTCTTGATGTGCAACAGCTGAATCATTATATCTTTATCCTCTCAACACTATCGAAAGGGAGATTCATAAATCTTAATCCTTTCAATTCTTCATGTCTCTCAAGTCAACTAGCAGCTGTTATCACTTAACCAGATGCTGCCATTCTTCATCCATTCACATTGTTGGCTTCATGAAGTGCCTTATTCTTAACTGGGTCTTCCTTCGAATTAGTGCAAGATAATAACAGGCAAGTTTTGTCTCTGTATGAGAAAACACGTTGCTTCTGCCCACAACGTTAGAGCCAAGATTATTAAATTATTATTATTTAATGTGGACCTCCCTAATCTAATAACTCAATGCTCACTATTTGGTGCATTTACCTAGTAAGTCAATTTGAGGCCGTATTATTAATTCCACTGTTAACAAATTCTGTCAAGGACACATGTTGATGCTTCAAAATTCAAAAGGCCTGGATTAACTATTTAACCCAAATTGCACAAGCCATCCAACCATTAAGTCTTTTTCCAGAATTGGTCAGTAAGAACAGACTGAGACTCACTCAAAACTTGCACATTAGAAGACAACTGCAGACCAGAATTCCTAAACAAAGCATCACATAAGCCATCATGAGAAACGGTGCAATAATTAAAGAGCTGCCATCACATTCTGAAACCTGTTCAACTGAGGTATAATACACAATTGGCAGAACTCTCCGCACCAGAAACTAAGTGCTGACGCCAGGACTGAATTGGTGATGTTCTACGACAGCAACGTTGGCACTGTTCCCAAATCAATCCACCGACCATTAAGGGGTTAGCATCTGTGCCAGGTGGAACACAACCCATTCCAATGCAAAACGGTGTCTGTTTCGCCAGCTTTGGGATTGGCACTCGAGAGGCTGATAAGCTGCAGCCACACATAAGCAATCCACTCCTCACACACACCATCCGAGCCAACAAGATGGAGGGCAGCATTGCAGTTCACCGACGCCGAGGTCGGCATCGGGCGAGCAACTGAGACCCCGCTGAGTCGAGGTTCCCCATGGCATGTGTTACCATCCCTACACTACTCCCTCCACCACCCACACTGCCCCCTTCCAACACCCCTCAAACCGCCCCTCCATCTACACCCACCACCTCAAACACCCCCCACACTGACCCCCCCCCCCCCCCACCCCCACTCTGCCCCTCCCCTTGGAGAAATAATTTGCAAATGCCTTCTGTTCAAAGGGAGAGACGGTGTGGGTAGGTGACAATGTGACATAACTTGGTCAAGTCACCGAAGTGGCGACCCATTTTGCAGCCATGAAATCCAAAGTTCTACGGAAAACAGAAGTACGAAAATATGCATCGTTCAGGCATGTAAATGGCAATTGCAAATCCAGGTGGCATCCACAGTGGAGGCAATGGGGGCGAAGGTTTTGGCCATGGGTCAAGATGTCCAAGACCTGCGTCACTGTGTCGGCAGTGGCCGAGGCACAGGACAGGGCTGCCTTCTCACAGGCAGCCATGTGCTAGGGCCACCTGGACATTGCAGCGGCGCTCCCGAACATGGCCCAGTCTCACCAGGCCTGGTCGCCCCAGCTGACGGCCGCTAAAGGGGACCTAGGTCACAGCATGGCTATCGCAGCAGGCTGCCTCCACTCCTGGTGTACAGCCCAGGGATTCACCTAGGGTCCTAAGGCCAGAAAAGTAGGCACTTGTTAAGTTGGCATGGGTGCAAGCACAGTACAGCATTAGGGGCTAGGGCACAGCGCTGTATATATTTGTTCACATTAAATACCTGTGCACAACATTACAACCTACCTCGCATGTAGGGATCACCCAGGTGAACGGTGGAAAGTGCGACTGCAGGCAGGAGTCAGACATTGTTAAATGATGCGGAGCACCAGAGCTCATCCCAGAGTGGGCTGTCATCATCCTCCATCCCATGGACCAGACCTGCTGTTACTGCCAATACAGGGCCCACACCCCATAGTGAGGCAGGTAGGTATCATAGAGGGGTTTGCAAGGAGGGGTGGGGATTGCGCAGGGAGGGTGGGGTGTAATGTCTGTGTCACTGGCCAGCCACCCCAGTCGGTGAATCTGGAGGTGATTAGATTGTCCCATGCGTGTTGGCCCTGATGCACAAGTATTGCGGCCTCTGTGCCAGCCCAGGCCCCATGTCCCACCCATCTTCGCCCTTGCTTTCATTGTCATCGGACGAGGACTGGCATTCATCTCGGTCCTCCAGCACATCGCCCCTCAGTGCAATGTTGTGGAGGACGCAGCAGGCCACCACGATGTTTGAGACCCTCCTAGTTCTATACTGGAGGTTCCTCCAGAGCAGTCCAGACACCTGAACTGCATCCTGAGGGTGCCGAAGTACCGCTCGATCACGCCCCTGGTCACTGCTTGGGCATCATTGTAACGGGTCTCCGCTTTCGTCTTTGGCCTCCGGATAGGCGTCATCAGTCACGGCCACAACGGATAACTCGTCACCCAGGAGCCAACCCGTGGGGCGGCACAGTGGTTGGCACTGCTGCAGCACGGCACTGAGGACCCGGATTCAATCCTGGCCCCGGGTCACTGTCTGCGTGAAGTTTGCACATTCTCCCCGTGTCTGCGTGGGTTTCACCCCCATAACCCAAAGATGTGCAGGGTAGGTGGATTGGCCACACTGAATTGCCCCTTAATTGGAAAATAATAATTGGGTACTCTAAATTTAAAATAAACCAGGAGCCAACCCCCGTAGCTGGGAAGGGGGAGGGGGGCACCTCGAAGAGGTCAGGAACCATCGAGTGTGCCAGGATGAAGGCGTTGTGCACTCTGCCTGTGTATTGGGCGCAGACCAGCATGAGGCACAGCTCATGTTCACACACCAGCTACACGTTCATCAAGTTGAACCCCTTTCAGTTTGTGCAGACTAGCCTGTCAGGCGCTGGCGCTCATAGGGTGACATGCACCCCGTCGATCACCCCCTGGACCTGGGGCATCTCGTCTATGACGGCGAACCCCACTGCCCGGCATCCTTGTGGGCTCGGTCCACATTAAATTTGATATATTGTGGCGACGAGGCTTATAGGGCCTTAGTGACGCCGCAGATGCACCGAGCTCTGTGAAATTCCTGACAGATCCCCACTCGGCACCTGCAAGGACCCCGTTGCATAAAAGTTCACGGTGACCGACACCTTGACGGCCACCGGGAGCAGGTGTCCTCCCCCATTCACCCGCAGTGCCAGATGCACCATGATATCGCACTGTCCCTCTGCTCAGCCGTACTTTCAACAGAATGCCAGGTCCAGAATGACAGGTGCTTCCGGTACAGCCAAGGCCTCATGTGGTACCTCCTTTGCACCTCCTCCAAGGCCTGTTGGGTGGTCGGCTCCCATCCTCAGTGGCTGCCTCCTGTTCCTCTGGGGCAGGCGCCACTGCTGCAGCGTCCTCCTCGAGCAGCTCCAGCTCGTACAGCCTCAGTGCATCCCCCTGGGCAGTGGCAACTAGGATGAAGGCCACCATTATGGTTGAATTCTGAAGTCCATTGCCGCAGGGGGTGAAAGTCAGATGTTAGCATGGTGGGTAACCCTGTGAACAATCAGGTCCACTGGGCTACACGGAGGCCCCTGTCTGCACTGCAGCCCCCACATGTCACCATACCACCCGGCCATTCCCCTGGCATTCTGCCCACCTTACCCCTGGCCCTGTTGATGCCCGACACCGTGGGGGCCTCTGGGCTGGTGCCCATCCCTGCTACCAGGGATAACGGAGACTGGTGCTACCCATGTCAGCAGTAGACTCCATGGCCCCCATCTGGCACTCTCGTGCAGAGCTACTAAGGGCATTGCCCTTGTGTGGGTCGCATGCTACCCACCAATGGTGCCGGCCAGTTGGCGGGGATTTTGGCTTCACAGCCGATTCTTTGCCCAATTGTTTTTCCTGATTTTGGCTTGTCCCATGGAGAATCCCGCCCAATGCTTATTTGAAGGATAAGACTGGGTGTAGAACAAACTGAGTTTCTCAGATCTGGAATAATAATGTGACACAGGTAGGCTTACTTTAATACTGCAATGAAGTTACTGTGAAAATCCCCAAGTCGCCACATTCCTGCACCTGTTCGGGTACAGTGAGGGACAATTGAGAATGCCCAATTCACCTAACAAGCTCATCTTTTCGGGACTTGTGGGAGGAAACCGGAGCACCCGGAGGAAACCCACAGACATGGGGACAACGTATATTCTATTCCAGCAGAGATGGGACTGCTTTTCAAGCAGTTAAAAAAAAAAGATTATAATCCAGTTTTACCTAAACGAGTGCTTGAGCTTTTTTTTTAAAACCCTGCAACCTGTGGTTCAAATGGACCCAGGTGAGAGGACAGGCAACCAGTTGACACGTCAGTCACTTTCTTTGGACTTCAAAGCGTTAACATGAGCAGCAGACATGGGTGTACAGTTCAATTTCTTGCTCACAATTTGACAAACATTATTTCATCTCACAATTCTTTCCTATTAGATATAGAATTATTACGTTTAGTGAAGAGACTGCACAGAAGGTTGTATACTATTGTAGCCGGTTAAAATGGCTAACTCCCGATTAGAATGGCCAAACCACGATTTAAAATGGCGAACGAAAGAGGCTGATGGGAAAATCAGCCAACAGGACTCAAACAGACAGCTGCAGGCAAAACTGTGTATTCGCCTCTGGGGAGGCCTGACAGAATTGATACCTGCAACCATCAACACACCAGCCATCTGCATATTAAGTAGCAATCCCCGGGAACAATATGCTACAAATTAGAAACACAAAGCCAACCCAGACCTTTCGGCGCCAGCAGGAGCTGACACAAAGAGAGGTAAATGACCACCCCTCGATCAAGGAATCGCTCCAGCATTGGAGAATATCGAACCAAGTGATTGGGACCAAGTCCAATCACTTGGAACCAGGTACAAGGTCCACCCCAAGAGGCGGGAAGCCCCTGGGGACTATAAGAATAGGGGCCAGGTTCAAGTCGACCCTTCTTCTCCCGGCTGCACCCTTCTTCACTCTCTCCAACAACAGCCGAAAGAAACATAAGTCTTACTCCAACGACTGCTACCAGATAGACACTCTTGACTATCGACCTGTACCAGCTTTGAATCCCGCAGGCTCAGAACCCATACGAAAGGCCATTCGTTTCCCTGACCTGGTGGGCCATTTCCAAAGTTAAGTATTGGCCTGTTAGTTGCAGGAAGTAGCTTAGAGGTAGAATTAATGTACAAGTATTGATTGCTGTATATAATAAATGAGCGTTGATTTAACTCTTACTAAGCGGTGTGTTGGATTATTGATCAGTACTCGGACTTGAACCACGTGGCGGTATCAGAAAGAAACCTGGCGACTCAAGAGCAAAGGTGACAGAATTAGAGCAATTAAGCTAAGGCTAAAACGAGCAACACTATAAATACTTTATTTTTGAACACAGAGACAATGTTTTCAGAGAAAGCGAACAGTTGATCAGGAATACCCTTGGTACATCATCAGAAATTATACCCTCCATATAGCATCATTCATTTATCGTTCTCATAGTCAGCCGGGTTCTTCCTCAGTGACAATTCGTGTTCACGGTTGGCCCAGGTATAAAGGAGGTACGACAACACAAATGCTGGAAAGGAAAAATGCAACAGTTCAACCTACAATAATAATTTTTAATCATACTGACAAATCCACTCCAGCAAACAGTTCAGGTCCAGCATACAAGGTTAAACTTTCTCTGCCAAATTTGGGGTAATCCTAAAAATGAAAGATTATTCTAATCCAATGCACCATTCAATCCTTAAACCACAACAATCAATGATTGCAGTGTATCCTTGCCTAAATCAAGCAATGTACTAGATTCCTACAGTAAATGGAGTTGTGATCTCAATATCCATATCCACATGGCATATGCACTGGTACATTAAGCTTCTGTGTGCCTTTGTTGAGGAAATGGGCAAGATGGATAGCGGAGTGCGCGAGTAGTTTTTAAAAAATGCTTAACTTCCTTAGTTACTGAATGGATGTAGGTGTTAAGTAAGTACAACTGAACTCCTGGCCGCTCCCGACGACCCAGGGGAGATACTCAGTGAGTTCGGTAGTAATAGCTTCGTTGAGAATTTGGAGGCAGCTGTGCCAGCACTTCGGGTTGGGGGCAGCGTCAAGGGAAATGCCAATTCGGGGGAACCATAGCTTTTCGGAGATGGGAGGAGAAAGGAACTAGGACACTTAAAAGATTTGTTTCTTGGGGGTCGGTTTGTGGGATTGAAGGAGCTGGAAGGGAAGTATGGGCTGGAGCAGGGGGGGGGATATTTAGATACATGCAGATTGGAGACTTTGCCAGAAAGGAGATACAGAGCTTCCCAGTAGAGCTGGCTTCCACATTGCTAGAGGAGGTGCTGACGACAGGGGAACTGGAGAAGGGGTAGTATCGGCGGTTTACAGGGCTATTTTGGAAGAGAAGGCGCCACTGGAAGGGATCAAGGTAAATTGGGAGGAATAGTTGGCAGAGGGTATGGAGGAGGAGTTCTGGTGTGAGGTGTTCCGGAGGGTGAACGCCTCCACCTCGTGTGCAAGATTGGGGCTGATACAGTTGAAGGTGGTATATTGAGCACACCTTTTACAAGGGTGAGGATGAGACGGCTCTTTGAGGGGATAGAAGATTGTGTGAATGTTGCGGGGGGTGGGGGTGGGGGGTGGGGGGTGGGGGGGGGTCGCGCAAGCCACATCATATGCTTTGATCCTATCCAAAGCTGGAGCATCACTGGAAGGAGGTTTTTAGGGTAATCTCTAAAGTGGTGCACATGAAACGGGACCCGGGCACTCGTAAGGCCATATTCGGGGTGTCGGATCTGCCAGGATTGGAAACGGGTGTGGAGGCAGATGTTGTAGTGTTCGCCTCGTTGATCGCCCGAGGGCGGATCAGGTGAGGCCCTGGCAAGGTGGGGGGACCTGCTGCAATTCTTGACTCTAGAGAAGGTCAAATTTGAATTGAGGGGGAAGGATGGAAGGGTCTACAACTCATGGGCGTTATTCATTATGCACTTTCGAGAATTGGATTACATCGAACATTAAGGGGGGGGGGGCGGCTGGGACTGTATGTGTTAATGGTGACGATGGGTGATTCCTGATTCCTTTTTGTCATTTGTTTATGTTAACTTGCGGGCTAAAGTTTGGGGGTTTAGTGGGAGGATGGGATTGTTGTTATTGATATGGAGATTGGCATTGCATTCGTTATTGATTATTGTCGGGTGTAAATTTGGGAGAAAATGTGAAAAAGGAGAATAAAAATATTTTTTTCAAGAACGATGTTGACCTGTATTGAGAGTGTATGCAGGATTATAATTAATGCAAATGGTTCATATGTTATCGCAGCCACAGGCATACCAATTCATCATACCATCATCCTATCCATGTTTTTGTTCAAAATTAACGTACGGTCAAGTTCGATCCATATAAATTAAATGTTTTAATAGTGCGTCAGCAGAAACTTAACCTACACTTCACCTGCAAAGTAAAATCCAAAGTCTTAAAATTAATTTCAGTACACAAAATGCCTGTATTGCTAATGGAAACGCTATTATACATACGTGGGACAATTCGAAGCACTTGACCCCTGAATCGCCTCCATGTATTGGGAATTCCTTTGGACAAATAATTTGCAAATGCCTTCTGTTCAAAGGGGGAGATGGTGTAGGTGATGATGTGTCGTATCTTGATCAAGTTTCCAAAGTGCCGCCCCATTTTGCAGCTACTAAATCCAAAGTTCTATGGAAAACAGAAGTACGAAAATGTCATGCATCATTCAGGCACGTAAACTGCAACGGCAAATCCCACACAAATTTATCAATATTGAAATCTACAAATATTGTATTTTCTGCACAAGCCAAAGCACATGTTAACCTACTGTCACAACCTTCTAATCAATAATAAAGATTTCCTCCAAAGAAACACTTAACATATTGATTCCTTCAAAATGCAGCTTATTTTTGTATGTGGGTTGATAGTTGTGCAGTTGCAAGGTCCCTTTAAGAGTTGAGTCATCGGCTACTTTGGGGGCTTAGAGTCAGTCAGTCTACACCTAGCCTTTGTACAGTTAACAGCCATCTAATAAACCTATGTTGACTATTCTGTTCAACCCACGTGCTTCAGCAATTCTTTTCTTAGTACAATACACAGCAGGATAAATTAAACTGGCATCAAGGAATGGATCAGGAAAAAACAAATTTTTTGACTAAAGAAAATCAAAGATGTTGATGGTCGACTTTTGAGGCAGATGAATAATGAGTCAGCGATTGCACCTCGCACCCTATACCTGGCATTGGACTGGTTAGGTTTTGGCTACAAATTCAAAAGAAAGGTCCATTCCAAATTTAAATCAGCACTTGGAATTCAACTGCAGAATCCGCCATGTGGAGTAAAGTAAGACATGGATGGGGCAAAGAATATAAATTTAGGATACAATTGGCTTATTCACCATATTTAAGATACACCATTGACATAAGGTAAGTTGCGAGAGCATTTCAATACTGCTGAAAAATGGCGGGAACTTGGCGCCATGGGTCCATGAGGAAAACTGGAAATCATAGGCAGAGAGATCCACTATTGTATCTTTTTTTTTTAAATAATATTTTATTGAAAATTTTTGGTCAACCAACACAGTACATTGTGCATCCTTTACACAACATTGTAACAATACAGATAATAATGACCTTTTTTTAGATTTAAACAAAAACAACAACAAATAAATAAATATTAAATAACAAAAAATAAAAACTAGCCCTAATTGGCAATTGCCTTGTCTCAGGCCACACACCCCCCCCCCCCCCCATCACTATTGTATCTTGGCCACTCAAATTTCCGAAGATGTTCAGGCCCCTACTTTTACTTTTACCTTACTCTGAAGTTTGGTCCAACCTGAGAAACCCAGAGACAAAACTTACCAAGAATTGGTTAAAATAAAGACCATTACGCACCAAAGGCATTAACTATCACGGAGAGATTTTAATTCTGTCAAAGGAATCAGCTATAGGGTGGCACTGCTGCCTCAGAGCGTGGAGGACCCGTGTTCGATCCCAGCCCCGGGTCACTGTCTGTGTGGCGTTTGCACTTTCTTCCCGTGTCTGCTTGGGTCTTGCCCCCACAACCCAAAGATGTGCCAGGTAGATGGATTGGCCACGCTAAATTGCCCATCAATTGGAAAAAAAAGAATTGGGTACTTTAAATTTATTTTTTAAAAGGAATCAGCTGGAGCGGGAAAGCATTGCGCAGTTCATCGTGACCCTCAAGAGCCTCACGAAGATTTGCGAACTTGGTGACGTGCTTGATGATACCATTAGAGAATGCTTGGTTTATGGGTTGGAAAATAAGGTATTTCAGAGATTATGAATGGAACAAATCTAAGTTTGAAAACAGCACTAGATATTGGTGTTTCAATGGAGCTTGCTGCTCAAGAGACTTCTCAGCTCGGAGTAGATACGATGATCCATAAACTGGCTGGCGCCCAGAAAAGGTCAACTCAGCAACAGGTTTGTCACGCTGTGCAAAAACTGGCCATTCACAGGAGCAAGTGTCGCCAAAGCAAAAATTGTGGCAGAACTGGCCACACAGCAAGAGCTTGCTGGAATAAAAGTTTCTCGAGAGAAGAACGTTCAAGGAAAAACACAGAACATTTCTAAAAGATGAAATTCAGCTAAGAAAATTCACAAAGTAGAAGAAAATAAAAATAATGAAAATAGAGCGCATGGTTCTGATGAAGAACTGAAGTTGAATGTACTATCTGTCCAAGATGAATCGCATTGAAGCTGGGAAATTCCAAAACTGAATGGATAACCTGTACAAATAGAGGTTGATTGGAGAGCTTAATTTCTGAGACCATTGATGAAGTGAAACTGAATCACCTACCATTGAAGCCAGCAGATGTCACTCTGAGGACATACACAGAGGTTAGTGTCTTTAATGAGGATGCATCACAGTCAAAGAAGAGTTAAGTGGGACAGCTGAGGAGCTGACACTTCATATGGTCCGAGGAAGTTTTCCAGCTCTCTTCGACTGCTCTTGACTGGAAAAGATCAAATGAAACTGGAGTGCAGTAGGAAGCTCAGTTCATTCAGAGACGGATTTACAGACAAACCTAGGAAAATACAACTGTGTATTCGAGGACACACTAGGGTCCATGAAAGGAGTACAAATGTCCTTAAAGATCAAGCAAAATAGCCAAATGAAGTGTTCCAACACCAGAACAGTACCTTATGCTATACATCCAATGGTAGAATCTGACCTGAGACATGTGGGTGCAGGAGTCTTCGAACCCGTCACTACCAGTGAAAGGGCAACTCCTATTGTGCCTGCAATGAGACAAGGTGGGACAATTCACATCTACGGAGATTTTAAAACAATCAATCCGGTTCAATGTGCGAACCAATACCCACTACCATTGGGGAGGTGGTGGCATTGTCACTGGACTAGTAATCCAGTGGGATTACTGGGGTCCCAGGTTCAAATCCTGCCACTGCAGATGGTGAGATTTGAATTCAATAAAATATCTGGAATTAAAAGTCGAATGATGACCATGAAGCCGTTGTCGACTGTAGTAAAAACCCATCCGGTTCACTAATGTCCTTTAGGTAAAGAAATTTCATAGAATTTACAGTGCAGAAGGAGGCCATTCGGCCCATCGAGTCTGCACCGGCTCTTGGAAAGAGCACCCTACCCAAGGTCCACACCTCCACCCTATCCCCATAACCCCGCCCAACACTAAGGGTAATTTTGGACACGAAGGGCAATTTATCATGGCCAATCCACCTAACCTGCACGTCTTTGGACTCTGGGAGGAAACCGGAGCACCCGGAGGAAACCCACGCACACACGGGGAGGATGTGCAGACTCCGCATAGACAGTGACCCAAGCCGGAATCGAACCTGGGACCCTGGAGCTGTGAAGCAATTGTGCTATCCACAATGCTACCCTTGTGCTGCCCTTAAGAACAAATTAATTTACACTATATCATTCCACCGTAATCCATGTACCTATCCAATAGCTGCTTGAAGGTCCCTAATATTTCCGACTCAACTACTTCCACCAGCATCACCAGAAGCAAGTAAGTTCAAGGTCAATGCTCGCTACCAGACGGACGACCTTAGCTGTTCTCCTGTATCTCTTCGAACCCAACAGCCTCAGATCCGAACAACGGCCATTATTCCTCTGACTAAGTGGGCACCCGAAGTTAAGTATAGGCGTTAGCGTTAGAGATAGTTTAGTTTGTAGTACTGTTGTGCAGGAGTAGATCTTCCTGTGTGTGTGAATAAATAGTACTGACTTTGAACTAACTAACTGGTGTATTGGCTCTTTGATCAGTATTCGGGTTGAACCTTGTGGCGGTATCGAGAGATACCTGGCGACTCTGAAAGTAAACATAATTAGGATTAAGGAAGGCGACCATATTGACCGCCACATTTTTAACCAGATAAACAGAGCAACATTACTGGCAACATCTGACGGGACTCGACCGAGAAGTGGCTTAGTCACTCCGCGAGAACCCAAATTTGAATCAGAACCCAATTGGAAAAAGAAAAACCACAAGCGTAAGACCAATACCGATCAAACCTCCAAGATTCGGAAGCGTGTTATTTGCATGCATACTAACAGGGATATAAGGTAAACCTGAGAGATTTTGTTGCGTAAAACTGTCGGGAGTTTTGTAGGCTGGAAAATAGCGTAAGCCGTACCTGTGTTTACATCACCACTTTATTCCCCCCTGTACCAAATTTGGTAGAAACCCCAAAGATAGCGATAGAAATGGCAATGAAAGCAATGGAACGCCTTATGAACCCCCAGGAATTAAGAGGTCGCAGCAACCAGTAGAGTAGGACAGTATCCGACTAATATCTCAAAGGGAAAGGATGGCCCCTTTGGAGTGAATTTTGTGAGAACGATGAAACAGGTCCCGGAAGTATCGGGCATACTTGGTGGGAGAACCTGTCAGAGATCCATAAGAGCTTAGGGAAAGCTCGTAAGCCGATGGCAATCGTGTTCTGCTTGGCACAATTGCGAGGCACAGAGGAGGTCGTGAGGACGCTCCGCAGAGAGATTGAAGAGAGATAAGAATAGTGAGGGAGACGTGAGTGAGTACGAGAAAGCAAACAAGGAACTGAGAGAGCAGTTAGCGGCGAAGGACAAGGAGATGGCTGATGTCAAACGTGCACACCAATCTTGTCTCGCCCATTTAAGCAGCTTTCAGTCGCAATACGATAAGGCCTACCAAGACACGCAACGCGCGGTGTTGGTAAGAGAAGAAACAGAACATCAAGTCGAGCAGTTACAGAAACAATGTAACGATTTAAAAGCAGCCCTACGAGCACTCCAGTTCCACGACGGAACAAAGGCAGAGCTCGGTAGATCATGCCAAATGCCGAAAGCAAATTGCAGACCTGCAATCTCTGCTATCTGTACAAAATGGATTGCAGAACACGTTTGGACCCCAGTTAGACCAAGAAAATGGCCCCAATTGGCAGGAGTTAAATGAGACTGCCCATAGATATTAACATGGCACATGTACTCAGGACAAACCACAGAAAAGCACCCCCACCCCCGACTGCACAGGCGGAGTACAACCCTATGAACCCTGTCACCACCCAGTGCAGGGCCACAACAAACAGAGACCCAGACTTTCTGTACACCACCCCATTAACCGTCACTCAATTAAGGGACGTGTGCGATAAAATAACACCGTTCCTACCCACATCGGATCCACATCATTGTTTCGCAAGAGTAAAACAACAGGCGACCATGTACGGCCTGGATGAAAAAGAGTAAGTGAAGCTCACAGTTTTGAGCCTCGACCCCTCAATTGTGGCAGCCCTTCCCGACCCACAAAATGTAGGGGGAGGCACCCTCCAGGAAATGCATGCAGCGATCCTAGATGCGATCGGATACAACAAAGGAGACCCCGTAGAAGGCCTAAACAAATGTAGGCAGAAAAAGACAGAGCACCCCACAGCGTTTGCTGGACGCTTGCGGATTCATTTCACAGCGGTATTTGGAGAGTTAGCCCGCGCCCATTTGACCGCAGACAATATGGCCAAATGGACTCGAATCCTAGTCTCTCACGCGACAGAAGCAGGACAGAGAGCGTGCGCAAATTACGACCCCTCAGACAAGGCCCACAATGAGAAATGGGTACTAAAGAGATTATCCCGAGTTTGGGAACAGTCCGATCAGGGGAAATCAGCTTACGGTAAAGCAGAGGACGAGCAGGCAGATGCTAACATGCATCCAGTTAGGACACATCAGAACCCCGGATGGGTAAATGAGGGAAGAAACAGCCCACAGCAGCCTAAATCCCAAGAATGTTACAATTGCGGACAATTAGGACACTACGCACGAGAGTGCAATGTGCCCCAGAAACATCAGCAAAACCAGCAGGCAGGCACCCTGAATAAGAATAGGGCCAGGCCAATCCATAGTGTTAGCGCCTGTTCCGAGAACGCAGATATGAACGGCACCGATTGACGGTGTTCGGGCTCCCCAACGTGGGTCTGCGACACCCTTTTGGACAGGTCCGGAACACCGGTAGTGGCAGGCACAGTCTGGGGACACCCCGTAGAATTTCTTTGGGACACAGGAGGGTCCCGCACCACACTCAACTCCTCCACAATATTTCAACGAGACCCATGGCCCACCACAGACACCATTACTCTCAGCGGTTTTACAGGGCACTTGCAGCAGGGACACATTACCGCCCCTGTAGCGATTCAGATAGGGAACATTAAAACTAAACACCCCGTAGTTCTAGTCGATCTACCCCAGACAGCCAAACGCATTTTAGGTATAGATTTTATGAGCTCCCACAATCTATCATTCGACCCCGTAAACAAATGTGTTTGGAGAATGGCAAAGGCAGCACGAGCCCCCGCCATGCTCACAGTTGGAGACTACGAAAACAGAATTAGTGCAGTAGACTTCTGGTTCGACCCTCGATCCATTAGTCAGGACAGAGAGGTTAGAGACGTTTCGCAGCGACACAAAGCAGCTTTTGCCCAGCACAAGCACGACTGTGGCAAGATCGCTGGCTTAGTGAACATTACAGGTCCCGACCCCAAACCCCCAAAACAGTACGGTTTTCCCCAAGAAGCAGAGGGAGAAATCTCAAAGGTTATCCAGAGTTTGCTTGACCAAGGTGTACTCCGTTCAGTAACCTCAACAAACAATGCCCCAATTTGGCCCGTCAGGTAACCCGATGGATCATGGCGACTGACCATCGATTACCGGGAAGGAAAAGTAACCCCAGCCACAGCCCTCACCGTAGCCACGAGTCCCGAGACAATGTTAAAGCAGGGACTACAATCAAAGTTTTTTCGGTTTTGGACATTAGCAACGGCTTTTGGTCCATTCCATTGGATAAAGCGTGCCAATATAAATTTGCTTTCACTTTCCAGGGACAGCAATACACGTGGATGTGCCTTCCACAAGGCTGCCACAACTCCCCCCTCCATTTTCCACCGACAGCTGGCGAATGGATTCGCCAAATTTTCACGACCCGATTGCCTTGTCCAGTATGTAGATGACTTGCTACTGCAGACGGACACTAAGGCAGAGCACATTTCGCTTCTCGCCGAACTATTAGGACTCCTTCAACAAATTGGATGTAAAGTGAACCCCAAAAAGGCCCAGATTCTACAAGAAAAAGTAATTTATTTTGGAACAGTGATCACCCATGGCAAACGCGAGATTGAGCAGAAACGCATCGACTCCATTGTCAAATTATCCCTGCCCCATAATGTCACAGCCCTCCAGTCATTTCTAGGACTGGTTGGCTACTGTAGGAATCACATCGACGGTTTTGCCACAAAGGCAAACTCTCCAAACTCCTAAAGAAGCAAGCACCATGGGAATGGCTTACACAGCACACGGATGCCGTGGATGCATTAAAACGAGCCCTCAGCACAGCTCCCGCATTACAGGTCCCAGTTCCACTCTCTCCATACACAATTGAAGTTGCAACCACTGACCGAACCCTTTCGGCCGTGCTCTTCCAAGAAAGACATGATTGTTTAGGCCCCGTAGCATACGCCTCACGAGTACTTGATCCAGTTGAGCAAGGATTTTCTGCCTGCGAAAGGCACCTGCTCGCAGTTTTTTGGGCAGTTCAATACTTCGCCTACATAACAGGACTCAACCCCATCACCATTTTAACTGAGCACACCCCAACACAACTTTTCCTGGATGGAAGACTAAAGGAAGGCACAGTCAGCCAATTTGAGCCGCCCGATGGACCCTTCTCTAACAGGGACGCAACATTACAGTAAAGAGGACAAAAACACACACTTTCCTTGCAGACAATTTACACTATGCCGGCACCCCACATATCCACCAAACACAACACGGGACCCTTGTACCAAAGTCAGCTCCCCCGAAACCAGGTACTAGACCCAAGAGACCCGTGCCCACAGACATAGGCGCACCCCTAAAGATTTATGTGGATGGCTCCTCCACAGTTTTGAACGGTAAAAGGATTACCGGTTGCGGTATATATGTAGAGGACACGCAGGGACGCGCGTTAGAGGAGATATCCTTGAAATTGCCCGGACATTTAGGCTCACATGCAGCTGTAGCGTATATTGTAGAGCACCCCGACTCGTTCCCGACCCCAGCCGACATATATTCAGACAGTCTATATGTCTGTAATAGTTTAACAGAATTCCTACCCCTGTGGGAATCTAGAGGTTTTGTTTCCGCAGATGGAAAACCCCTACCCTCAGCCCCATTACTCCAACATATTCAAAGGACAGCTAAAGATTGAAATATGGTATTATTAAAGTTCGTAGCCACCATCGTTCTTTCCCCCCCGGTAACGTTAAGGCAGACGCCCTAGCAAAGGTAGGTTCCAGACATGGTCACTTTTGGAATCCTCCCGAGAGTGCACCAGTACACGCGGTTCAGGTCTCACAGACCAACATTCAGGATTTAGCGCAGGCCCAAAAAGATGAACAGCTCAGGGAAGTTTTAAAAGGCAACTTCCCAGCCCCCTACGATAAATACAAGAACACGTTGACGACACATGCCGGTATAATTTTAAAAGAAGGTATTTATGTAGTCCCCACCCAGGATAGAAACCAAATTATTTGTGAATTCCATGACAACCATGGACATCAAGGCATAGAAGCAACCCTCGCCCACGTCAGACCTCTCTCAGACCGATTTAAAATCCAATGTAACGCACTACATTGAAAACTGTTTAATCTGCGCCCAGAACAATCCGGGCAGATATGCAAGGAAAGGTCAGCTTAGTCACACCTGCCCCGTTAATGGCCCCTGGACTAATTTGCAGATTGATTATATAGGACCCCCTACCCCCCTGCAAGAATGGTTTTAAGTATGTGTTGGTGGTCATCGACACCTTCACAAAATGGGTGGAAGCTTTTCCATCCAGAACGAACACGGCTAAAGCGACAGCCAAGCATCCTCACTCAGTACATCTTTACAAGATGGGGTCTTCCCCGCAGCATAAAGTCCGACCACGGCTCACATTTTACAGGACGAGTGATGAAAAACGTCCTCACAATTTTCGGAATCAAACAAATATTCCACATTGCACACCACCCCCAATCAAGCAGAATAGTAGAGAGACTGAATAGGACTCTCAAAGCAACCCCGAGGAAATTGTGTAACAGCACAATAGCACCTGGGACACAGTTCTCCCCTTTGCATTAATGTTCATAAGGAACACGGTATCCACGTCGACAGGATACACACCCCACACCCTCATGACCGGACGACCCATGAAAGGGACAGAATATTTGTTATGACTCGATTTGGCCAGCCCCACAGTCACCGCCCTCACCCATGTGAAAGCAGTTCAGCAGATTGTTGAGAATGTAAAAGCAGCCCAGCTTGCAGCAGTTAAGCTTGGGACACGAAAGAAACAAAGTAAAGTTTGCTTTGACAAGACAGTACACGCCACAGAATTTGTAGTAGGGCAGCAGGTCATGCGATCCCTTTACAACCCCATCTCATTCTTCTCCCTCAAATTTGCAGGACCGTACTCCATTTCTGATAGTCAGCCCCTCCGTATATAAAACCACTTATTCCAATGGCACGTCTGCATGGTTTCACATAAACCAGCTTAAGGCTTATGGCACACAGAACAACCATTCACACATCTCACTTGCAGCAGCAGATGAACACGCCCCGCCCACGAACAATCTATTCCTACCCTCTCCCAACCAATCCAGACCATCCTCAGACACGTCTTCGACTCCACCCCCAGAGGCACGACTCCGCCTCTCCCTTCATTCAATCAGCATCGACAGCGACAGCCCCTTAGCACCGCGGCACGATTACACTCCTGCACCAGGCCCCACTCCCAGCAACTCTGAACAAGATTCCAGCGATCCCTTTGAGACCACGTACATTAAGGCCCCTGATCCAGACCCACCGCCCGACGACTATGGATTGCCCCTTACCACCTCCAACCTCGACACGAAACATTGGCACCGAGACAATTCGTAGACTCATCCGGAATGATGAGATGGACCCCAATTCACCCCAAGCAGCTTTGGCACAGCTACTCCAGTCACGAGTATGGCAACCGGGAGAAGATGATGACTTAGAGTCTGACTCCCACCAGACGAACCCCTTTGCGACTCTGTTCGTCTAGAACCAATGGAGATTTATGGTGTCCTTCCTAATGGAACCTGCACGATTTTTGTTATGTTAGTTTGTTGCTTTAAACGTTTGTTACTGTACATGTTGAATGTTGTTCGTTCACCCAAAGTTTTCATGGCCCCACGCCACCACTCTTTTAACGCCCACTGGCAGTTAAAGGAACAAGTTTGTCAGCAGACAACCGATCATAGCTACTCTTCTGATTCGAAAGTAATCACAAGAGGCAACATCCACGGCGAACACAAATTCTTTCCGTTCTTGACGGTCGCTCAGGCAGTGGAGAAACGGCACTGGTCCCGCCCTGCCTGAGGACCCCCATCTGGTCAGCTACACTCGGGTAGTGCACATATGGAACTGGTCACCGTCCTACCCGGGGATTCCACCCATTCTTACCCGCCGCAGCCCATACGCACCTCATTCTGAGCTTTTGGTTCAAATCCCTTTAGTTTGTTTTCCAGCGACCCTTAGGTTGCTCCCCATATGCTATTTACATCCTCAAACACTGGGATGGTACACTCACCGCACCGATTGCACAGGCTGCAAGACTGCTCGCGCTGTGACAGTATTTTCGTCTTGGATGTCTTGTCCCAAAATATTTGGTTTAAAAAAAAATGAGGGAGTCACAGCTGGTGACCAATTATAATGGGTAATTGGTAATAAAAGGACAGACAGACAAATGAGATCTTAAGCAAGATAATAACAGCTATTATGCTGGAGTCCACAGAAATCCAGAACCACAGAAGCCACAGGAAGACCACGGAAGGAAGGAGAACATGAAGACAGACATCATATTCTACATTTGGATCTTCGCGGGATCCCTACAGTTGCGCGCGGACGCGACCCCCCTGATCCCTACCTCACAGATGACTTTTTTTGTTTGTTTGTTCTAATAAAAAGATGTAAAACTCTGTACTTGACTGCTAAGCTGCAGAGATCTGTATTGCTGCTACTGTATAGTTTATACTGTTATAAATTATTTTAAGTGACTAAGGATAGTTCAGATAAGAATAGTTAGAGGTTCTCGTGTTTAATTGTAATGCATGCCCTGAATGTCATAGCACCCCCTAGGATTTTATAATAATGTGTATATAAAACAATTTAGGTAAAGTTCCAATCCATAGGACAGAGTAGAATAGAGCCTGTCCTTGATTGCGGGTGCTCGACTAAGGCAGAGAACAAAGATGATGCAGTAATATGATCCGTCACACTTCACGTTGAGGATCACAAGGAGGGAATGTAGCCATCTGGGATGGCCACTTCCAGAATACAAAATGGACGCTCACAAAGCATGTAGGGAAATGTGGACAATGCTAGACAACAAGCAGGCACAGTGCCTGAATGTATATTTGGGAAGCAGTTACCAGACGGAATCGAAACTCTGGGTTGATTAGCATTCAAATGGTCATTGGCATAGACATCTGGACGATAAGAGAATAGTGTAGATGGGCTTTAGTGGTTTCACAGGTCGGCGCAACATCGAGGGCCGAAGGGCCTGTACTGCGCTATAATGTTCTATGATGGCCCATCTCCGAGGAACAAAGGACTAACACTCAGGTAGTTGATACTGTTACAGACATCCCGGTGCCAGAAAGACACAAACAAAGCAAGGCCAATGGCCATCTAAGACATGCCAAGCCATCAGGGCACCCACCCCTTTTATTGGTTAAGATCAATAACAATGATTGAGAAGCTGCCCAATTAATTGGGACCCAGTTTAAGGCCCGCCTAAAACACACAAAGCCCCTCCAAGTATAAGAAGGAACCCCCCACGAGAGAGTCGCTCTCTTGGACTTGGCTCTCAGGCAGAGACCCATCCACCAGCATCACCAGAAGCAAGTAAGTTCAAGGTCAACGCTCGCTACCAGACAGACAACCTTAGCTGTTCTCCTGTATCTCTTCGAATCCAATAGCCTCAGATCCGAACAACGGCCATTGTTCCTCGAAGTGGGCACCCGAAGTTAAGTATAGGCGTTAGCGTTAGAGATACTTTAGTTTGTAGTACTGTCGTGCAGGAGTAGATCTTACTGTGTGTAAATAAATAGTATGGACTTTGAACTAACTAACTGGTGTATTGGCTCTTTGATTGGTATTCGGGTTGAACCTTGTGGCGGTATCGAGAGATACCTGGCGACTCTGAAAGTGTAAACATAATTGGGATTAAAGAAGGCGACCATATTGACTGCCATATTTATAACCAGATAAACAGAGCAACAGTGCAAACTGCACAGTGACCAGAGGCTGGAATTGAACCCGAAACCCTGGAGCTGAGGCAGTAGTGCTAACCACTGTGCCACCCCAAGTCTGAGAACACTAACGGTTTCAAAAATAGCCTCTACCCCACTGTTACCAGACTCCTGAATGGCCTTAACTGATCTTCCCTACGCAGTAGGACTGCACTCTGTATGCTCACCCAATGCCTGTGCCTCTGTATTTACATTGTGTATTTATGTATGTCCAATGTTTTTTGTCATGTATGGAACGATCTGTCTGGACTGTACATAGAACAATACTTTTCACTGTACCTCTGTACACATGACAGTTGATGTTCAAAAAGCCTTAAAAATCAGTACTAAGCCAGGTCAGATTTGTCCTTGCTATTTTCGCTTGGTTAAGACATCATTTGTAACACACTTGGAGGTGGTGAGAATCAAAATAGCTAATGTTTAAACGAATCAGCATTCCCAAGGGAAGAACTGACAGGGATTTTATCCAACACTATTTCTTGAAAATGGTGACTTGGTGCCAATAACTGTTGGTATCACCCCATGCGACATCTTCAGCTCTCCTTCACATTATGCCAAAGCAAACACTGTAGCCTGTGACAGTCTGCCCTCTGAGGAGGTCGGGTCCAGCAGGTTCATAGAGTCAGCAAGTCCAGAGCACCCCTCCAGGACAACACTGGAGCCAGGCGGGGAGTCGTGTTGGCGTTTCGTTTGCGTTCTTGGCTGTGCTCTGTATTGGGGGCCTCCGCTTCTCAATGTTGAAAGCCAAGAAGGCAGGAGCCTCTCCCGGGCAGGCAAGGTATGAGAGGGAGTGCGGCCCTTCATTCCCGTCTATCCCCATCACTCACTGTCGCCTTCTCCCGCGACATTCAATTCTCGCTCCTAACAATCCCATACCGGCCTTTCTCGGTAGCTGCTCCCCTTTTAATCACTGTTTCCGACTCCGCTGGTCATCTCTCCCTCTCGCCTCACCTTCCTGTCTCCTTGGCTGCGACTTCTAATGGCGGCGACTCTTCTCCCGCAGGCCCCACCCCCACGCCGGACGCAGTTACGTCATCCGTACGCAGGCGACGGCCGACGTAACCAGACCAGCACGCGATAAGGGGTCACGTACAATGAAGCGTTCGTGCCAGTCTGGTCACTCCAATCGAGAGTTCAGCGCAGCACGGCCCGGGACACCTCTAGACGACTGTGGGTGCGGTGCAGTGATATTGTCACTAGACTAGTAATCCAGAGACCCAGCGTTCGAATCCCACCATGGCAGATGGTGAAATTTAATTCCATAAAAGTCTACGTGATAGCCCAGGCTAACTCTGGTCTGGCTATGTGTGACTCAGTGATGCTGCTGTGGTTGACTCTTAACATCCCCGAATGAAATGGTCTAACATGCCACTCATTTTAATGGTAATGGATGCTGATGCACGGTTTCTCAGTTGCATCAGGGTCCCAGGTTTGGGTCACTGTCTGCGGAGTCATAGATGTTTACAGCATGAAAACAGGCCCTTCTGCCCAGCTTGTCTATGCCGCCCAGTTTCTGTCACAAGCTAGTCTCACTTGCTCGCATTTGGCCCATATCCCTCTATTCCCACCTTGTCTATGGCTGCACTCAGGGTCTGGATTTATTCCTCAGTCATCCCCACATTGGTGTGTGTGTAGCCTCTGAAAGTTCCTTTACGCACTTCACACTGTAGCTCCAGCACCTCCACTTTGCTAATGACTGTCATCGGTCTAAGGCTCAGCATCCCCAGTCCTTCCGACTGTCCTCCGAGCATCAGTGCACTCAGCCATCACAGCCTCCGTCAGCCACTCGAGTATACCTGTTTTCTGCCCACCAGAGTGACCCCGGCTTTGTGCATGAACAGATCTGCACGTTCGCTCTGTGTTTGTGTGGGTTTCCTCTGGGTGCTCTGGTTCCCCCCCACCCCACCCACCCAAAAAAATCTAATCCAAAGATGTGCAGGTTAGTGTCCAAGAAGGTTGAACTAGGGGAATAGGGTGTGGGCTTGGGGGGGGGGGTGCTCTTTCCAAGGGCCGGTGCAGACTCGATGGGCCAAATGGCCTCCTTCTGCACTGTAAATTCTGTGAAATAAGTGACGTCGGGGGGGGGGGGGGGGGGGGGGGGGGGGGAGTGGTTTCTTTTAAACCCTTTATGGCCAAGTGGGGCTATTTATTTGCACTAATGTTCTTTGGTCGACACATTGAAGGACACACAACATAATTAGGCACCACAGAGTACTTGAAATAAGAATGCTGGAAAAACGCAAGCAGGTCTGGCAGCAGTGACTGCAGAGGGGGTCGGGTCCAATATGATTCTTCAGAACTGGCAACTTGATATTTCGCACTTGCGGAACAACCACACTGCACTTAAATTGTTACTTGTGCGCTTATCCACAGACTTGGAACAAAACTGCCCCCTCTCTGCAATCACCTCCGCAATCACCTCCACAATCCTTGAGCTAGTCCAATTCCAGCCACTTCGGGGTCCCTCAAGTATGATGGCTCCAGCATTAGTGGCTTTAATTCCATCTGTCTAGATACGGAGCACCAGAATTCTCTAAACCATTTGTACTCCTTTAACATGGTTCTTGAAACCTATCTTCTAAAAACCAAATGTAAACATGTGCCCTAATGTGGTTGAATGTTAAATTTTGTATAACAATGTTCTTAAGATGCTTCATATGTTAAGAACACTATAAATGCAAATTACATGTTGCAGGAACTCCACCTCCTCCCCAACCCTTTGAAATAGCAAGACCATTTATGCTTTTAATGGTACCCACTCTCCCTAGTAGAATTGCTCATGGGCATTAAAAATGTGGACAAATTGGCAAACTAAAGAATCTATATTCATGTTTCTCATCAAGATTCCTTCCTCAACAGCCATTCTAATACTTAATTAAGTCACACAGATGTTCTGTCCTCTCAAAGTGAACCATTGTGCACAAGCTTGCAAAAGCTCCAAGACCCCTCTGACATTCAAATATTGTGCAGTTTCTGTTTAGGTCTCAATATTTGTCAGCTACTTGATGAGAATTTCACCCTTAGAGGGGTTGGTCTCACATTAGAACTTATTGTACCAGGTACTGAACGTGATTAAGGTTGAGTCCACCTGATGAACCCACAACAATCTTTAGAAAATGGAGCCTCCAGCATGACCAGAGGGTTGGTTCTGACTCCTTGAATGGCAGATGTTGTAGGAAGTCAACTGCTGCTAACCATCAGGGTTGTGGAGACCAGGGATTAGAGAGTCATTTGAGGCCATTCTGCCCAGGAAATAGCACACAATTCACTGGGGCATGATCTCAATCATACAGCAAATCAGGGAAATATTGGACAGGTGACAAAAAAAGCTGAAAGGCAAATTGAGGAAGCAGTGGCAACTTAAGGGAAGGAATTCTAGAACCAAATGTTTCTATCAATAATGAGATGTCAGAAATCAGTGTTGCAGGGGATTTGAGAAAGAGCAGGCAATGGAAGGATATTGGTACATTTCTGAACACTGTTAGTGAGCAACAAGTGCAGTCAGTAAATAGAATGAGAGGATACAGCAGAAGCATTTTTGAAGAGCCAACCTTCTGCACTGTAAATTCTCTGATAATCTATGTGGGAAGCCTGCAGTGGCAGTAATACAAGGTATCAAGAGTTTATCTTTACAATAGTAGCATGCCCTTCAAGATGGTAGTAGTCTTACTGGTGATTACACGAGGGATGGAGGGATGTAGTAACTACAGCATAACAGGAATACAAGTCTTCCACCATTTGGAGGAAATTGCTTCTCATCCACTACTGGATGGCAGACTTGCAGCATAACAAATAAGGTGGTGTCTATTTGTATGGCAACATTTGTAGAAAAATAATTTGAATAAGTCTTCATGGCAGTTCCAGTTGGGGAACAGCTTGTACAAAAATATGGTAGCAGTGGCTAGCACTGGCTGCCGAGTGGCAAGGACCCAGCCCTGTGTCATGTGGAGTTTGCACATTCTCCATGTCTGGCAATGCAAAGATGCACAGGTTAGATGGAGGATTGGCTACACCAAATTACCCACTCAAATAGAGTACCTTATTTTTTTTTCCTATTTTAAAAAATACTCCAGCATTTAACCAGAGGTTCTGTCAGATGGGCATTCGGACAATATTAGGGAAATTGCAGCCTTCTTGGCTGGGCTCCGATGTAGATTTGAAAAAGAATGTTCAGCGTATTGCCCAAGTCCCAATTTCTGTGACTGACATGGTGTGTGCTCTAGGTGCTGTTGCCCCACCAGACCAAGAGCTGGAATTAAGACAGAATAGTTATTTCTTGGGACCAAAACATGGCATTTTCTAAACTCTAGCATTCTGGGCAGCACAGTAGCACTGTTGCTTCACAGCACCAGGGTCCCAGGTTCGATTCTTTGCTTGGGTCACTTGTCTGTGCAGACTGCAAAGGTTCTCCGGGTGCTCTGGTTTCCTCCCACAAGTCCCGAAGACATGCTGGTTAGGAGAATTGGACACTGAACTCACCCCCAGGGTACCCAAACAGACGCCAGAATGCAGCAACTAGGGGCTTTTCACAGTAACTTCACTGCAGTGTTAATGTAAGCCTTCAGACAATAAAGATTATATTACAAGAACTAGGGAGAAGTAGGCAATTTAGCCTCTAGCCTGCGCCACAATTCAATACGATACCTGATCTAATCATGGCCTCAACTCCATCCTGCCCATACTCTAAACTAAAAGATAAACGCCTCTTTACATTTACACTGTCCCAGCATCCATCGCACTCTGGAGTAGCAAATACCAGACACAAAAAAGCAAAATTGGAGACTGAAATAATTTGCAATTATCGTTTAATTTGTTTTTACTGTTCAAAACAGAGCCAGCATCTGCTTGTTCAAAGATTCCATACACTATAGTATAAACTTCACCAGGTACCACCAGGGTTTTGTACCACACATTTCAAGAATTGTGCAAAAAAAAGTCCATTCTCACTCATGTATCCTTAAAAACATGGTTTTAAAAGTTACATCTTTAAGTTTTCAACAACCACAATGCAAAGAATTCTCCAGCAACGAAGCTAAGAAATCTCCAACAAGGGAGCAAATGTACTAAGTCGGTGAATTTCAGCCACAAGTGTGGAAACATTTCTCGCTCGCATCACTGCTGGTGGTTATGCACAGTTTCGTGAAAGACACTCGTTTCTCTCTGAATAAATACTGGTAACCCACCCAAATAAAATTTGCCACATCACCGAACGTTTGTATAAAAAAAAGTTACCTAATAATAAAGGGAGGGGGAATTCTAGGGGCGGGTGAAGGCAGCATTGATAAATCTTGGTGTACCCAACTTTCCATGCCTGCATGGCCAAGAAAAACGTCATTTCGGACACTTATCGCCTCTATATACAGTCGAACACTTTTCTAAACATTAAAAACAAAGATTCATCATCACCGTCGGGACAGAAACTCGGCACACTGGGGCGAAAAAAACCACAAAAAAACTTCCCCAGGTTGGGTTAAAGCTGGAAGTCAGTTTGCACTGGGGCAACATTCCAACCCGGGGCAATAATATACACGACCAGAATCGACAATTAATAGCAGGAAAACAATATATATTATATATAAATAGAGAAATAAAAGAGTCTGGTGAACACATGGCGATTTTCTTGGCTTTTCCCAAGCAGCGATAGTCTCCTCTCTTTTCCCCCTACATTGCCCGGGGCCACACTAGCGGCAGGTACAGGTGGTCGCGATCATGTCTTTATACTCCTTGTAGACGATGGAGCCGTCGTTCTCCAGAGTGAGGACGCTGAGCGGGTTGTATTGGGAAGGGACGCAGGACGGGCGGGGAATTGACGAGTCCACTTTCTCGTAGAGGATGTTCTGGATGAGGGTGTGGATGGGCGAGCCGTAGCGGTGGCTGAGCGCCCGGGGACAGCCGCCCCGGCAGTAGTGGGGGTTGTAGTCGTGCGGCGCGATGATCCAGCGCTCCCAGCGGAGCTGGCTGAAGGACAAGCGCAGGTCGTGCAGTCGGCACTCGTGGTCGGGGTACTGGAGGTGGGGGAAGCGCCCGGGCCCGGCGGCGCTCGGCTCCCCCTGGGGGCGCCTCCTCCGCCGGCGCCGCACCGGACCCCCGGCCTGCGGCGGCAGCCAGCTCCGGCGGGCCGGCTCCGCCAGCGTTTCGTTGAGGAACAGCAGCAGGGACGGGGCCGGGAGGGCGGCCTGAGGGAGGGGGGCCCGCACCCCCGCGCCGGCTCCGAGACCCCACCGCCGGCCGCACCGGTAGGTGAAGCCCAAGCGGAGGCCGCCGCGCCCAGGCCCCAGGAAAGGCTGCAGGAAGGAGGCCAGGTCCACCTCCAGCCAGCGGCGCGGCCTCCGGCGCTCCAGTCGGAGGTGGAAGGTGAGCGAGGGGCCGGCGCTGGAGCAGGTCTGCGCTGGAAGCGGCCTCGCCTCCCGCACCGTCACCTCACCCTCGCACCGCAGCGAGGAATACGCCGCTTTGTCCACAGAGTACAGGAGCACAGATCGCAGCAGCTGCTCTCGAGAAGTCACAGGATCCAGGCCATAAAACACATACTGTTCAAATACCTCTGCAAAAAAAAAAAACAGGAGAGCAAATGTTACAGGTTTGCGAGTGTCAATATTGACCAATAATCCACTATTATAAGAAGCAAAATACAGAAATTCCCGGACAATCTCAGCAGGTCCGGCAGCAGCAATCTTTGGCAGAGAAAGGAGCAACGTTTACAGTTTGAATTATTGACTGGAAAAGTTAGCTCCCTGTAGGATCTGCCGAGTTCGTCCCATAAATGTTTTATATTGAAACTAAAAATGGAGACCTAGGGCAAGATAGACAGGAACTCCACCCTTGCGCTCCTCCCCCCCCCCCCCCCCCCCAGCAAATTACTACTTATGCTAGAATGGGAAACCACGTATCGGAAACAAACTTGACAAAGTCACCCACCCAAACACGAGTTGCCCCCTTCTCGCCCCAGATTATTTTTTTGGTGGGGTGGGGAAGGAGAACAGAATCTGGAACTCTACCTGAAAGGATGGCAGGAACCCTTCACATTTAGAGGAGAGCATGAAACTGGCACCTGGCTACATACAGTGCCAAGTGCGAGAAAACATGAGCCGAAAGGCGAAGAAAACTAGAAACTATATTAATTAAGTTCAATATCTTAAAAGACCTCCTACCCGTAAAACAGTTTGACTGGACAATACAAGTAAGTGACATTTGTAGAGAGAATCTGCAGAGGCACAATATTGAAACTGGTTTAATACACTGACAATCTTAATCGATCTGCGAATCACAATAGCAAATTCTAAATCCAGAACCTTGTAAACAGGACGGTTGATGGATGAAATGAAAAATGAATGAAAATCGCTTATTGTCACAAGTAGTCTTCAAATGAAGTTACTGTGAAAAGCCCCTAGTAGCCACATTCCGGCGCCAGTTCGGAGGCTGGTACGGGAATTGAACCGTGGTCTGCTTTAAAAGCCAGCGATTTAACCCAGTGCTAAACCAGCCCCAGATAGTCTGTCTGTGTCTGGTGTGAAATAAGTCGTTTGAAACGCTCGTCTCCATCCAAACTGGACCTTACCTTCCGTATCACGGGATTCAATCCGCGGCGTTAATAACCTCACAGTATTATATCGATGATCTGCGGGTCTTTTGGGTATTCCATCCTGTGTAGCGGACATAGTGTATAATATTTTCATATATTTTAGATACTTTGCATCGGGTTTTGTAGGAACCCGGTGTTCCCAGCCGGTTTTCTCAAATAACGTTTTTAGAAGAGGAACCGCAATATAATCCTCGGGATTTTGGGTTACCCCTGGACCGGCGGAGCTGATTCGAGTGGTGGCAGCGACATAGTTGCTGAAGAACACTAGCCAAACACTGCAGCGAAGACACATAACGACACCTTTTACAAGGCGCATAGTTCTTGGGCTGCAGGTTAACCCAACCCGTTGTTGACGTTATTCAGCTCTGTAGAAGTGAAGATACATCGTTTCTGACGCTTATAAAGAGCCTCTGACTGGCTCGAGGCGTCCCCATCTTGTTAAGATCATCTTGTTAAGCTCATTAAGAGACATTAATTTAATAATCCGCACAACAACAACTTGACACGCAAAAATGGTTATTTAAATAGCAAGGTGGCAACATAGTCGCAGTCCTGAGCACAAACCAGAAACAGGTCATGATGAAGGCTATAAGGTAAGACTTTGTAATTATTTGTTATGGCTTTAAAAGAGAATTTAGTGAATCGACATCCCCCCCGATACACCTTTAGTGATTCCTTGCCTTATTATTAATGCCTTATTGCAGGTCAGCTGTCTTGTGACTAATTCCTCCATTGATCCCGAGCTCCTACAAACCCATTTTCGAGGCTCCTGATTCCTCCCCGCCCCCTGTTAATGTTTACCAGCTGCTGCAACCTTCTACATGACTATTGTGAGTTACTTGAAAGTGTTTTTTTATCAGGAACCGTTACCTACTTCATGATCATTTTGGTTCAAAATTGGTGGTAATGCGTTCTCTCGGCAACTCGCCTGACACTATAACTGTTTTTCTTTCTCCACAGGTGCCGCCGAGCCTTTCCTGCTTTGTTTTCTAGTAAATGTCGCAAGAATGTTTTTGTTGTCTTTATTTGAAGGAGGTGGGTGTCACTGGCAGGGCCAGCTATCGCCCCACCCCTCACTAGATGTCAGACGGTGGTGGTGGTGGTGGTGGTGAGCTGCCTCTTCAATCATTGCTGTCCATGTGATGAAGGTGATCCCACTGTCAGGATTTTGACCTAGTGATTAAGATGGAACAACGATATAGTTGGAGGGAAGCTTCCAGGCGGTGGTATTTCCAGACATCTGCTGCCCTGTCCTTCTGAGTGGTAGAGGTTATGAGTTTGGAAGGTGCGTCCCGTGAAAGGGAAGGGGGAAGGGGGAAGGGGGAAAGGGGGAAGGGGGAAGGGGGAAGGGGGGGGGGGGGGGGGTTGCCGCCTCGGGGGGTGGTTGAGCAAGAGAACACATTTAAAAAAATATATATTTTATTAAAGTTTTCAAACACAATTTTGTCCCCCTTACAAATCAACAAGAACGGTAACACAAAACTTAAACAAAACAATGTTATCTATTAGTTAAAGTAGTGAACTAACAAAGTAACAAGAAGTGGTGCTCTCTTCCCCCCCCCCCCCCCCCCCCCCCCCCCCAAACTAGAACAAAAACAAGTTCCCCCCCCCCCCCCCCCCCCCTCCTCTTTCTGGGCTGCTGCTGGCTATCTATTTTCCCCTAACGTCCTGCCAGATAGTCAAGGAACGGTTGCCACCGCCTGGCGAACCCCTGATCCCCTCAGAGCAAACTTCATTCGTTCCAGTTTTATGAACCCTGCCATATCGTTTATCCAGGCCTCCACGCCGGGGGGTTTCGCTTCCTTCCACATGAGTAAAATCCTTCGCCAGGGACGCAAAGGCCACAATATCGGCCTCTTTCGCCTCCTGCACTCCCGGCTCATCTGCTACCCCCAAATATAGCTAACCCCCAGCCTGGTTTGACCCGGACCTTCACCACCTTCGAGATCACTCTTGCCACTCCCCTCCAATACTCCTCCAGTGCTGGACACGACCAAAACATATGTGTGTGGTTCGCCGGGCTTCCGCCGCACCTCCTGCACCTGTCCTCCACTCCGAAGAACCTGCTCCACCTCACTCCCATTATATGTGCTCTATGTAGCACCTTAAATTGGATCAGGCTAAGCCTGGCACATGAAGAAGAGGAATTTACCCTACTTAGGGCATCAGCCCACAAACCCTCCTTAATCTCCTCCCGAGCTCTTCCCATTTTCCTTTCAGCTCTTCTACCAGCTCCTCCCCCTCTTCTCTCATCTCCCGGTATATTTCGGACACTTTGCCCCCCCGGAAAGCACTCTATCCTGGATCCCCTGTGTCGGGAGCAGCGGAAATTCCCTCACCTGTTGTCTCGTGAATGCCCTCGCCTGCATATACCTAAAGATATTCCTCGGAGGCAGCTCATACTCTTCCTCTAGCGCTCCCAAGCTCGCAAACGTCCCATCTATAAATAAGTCTCCCACTCTCCTAATTCCTGCCCGGTGCCAGCTCTGGAACCCTCCGTCCAACCTTCCCGGGGCAAACCTATGGTTGTTTCTGATCGGAGACCACACCGAGGCTCCCAACACACCCTTCTGTCACCTCCGTTGCCCCCAGATACTTAATGTTGCCGCCACCACTGGGTTCGTGGTAAACCTTTTCGGGGAGAGCGGTAGCGGCGCCGTCACCAGCGCTTTTAAGCTCGTTCCTTTACAGGACGCCATCTCCAGCCTCTTCCACGCCTCCCCCTCTCCCTCTATCATCCACTTGTGGATCATCACCACAATGGCGGCCCAGTAATAGTCGCCTAAATTCGGCAACGCCAGTCCCCCTCTGTCCCTGCTACGTTGCAGGAACCCCCTCCTTACCCTCTGGGCCTTCCCTGCCCACACAAAGCTCATAATGTTCCTATCTATTTTCTTAAAAAAGGCCTTAGTGATCAAGATCTATTGAAACACAAATCGAAACCTCGGGAGGACCATCATCTTGATCGCCTGCACTCTGCCCGCCAGTGACAGCGGCAGTATATCCCACCTTTTGAAATCCTCTTCCATCTGCTCCACCAGCCGAGTCAGATTGAGTTTGTGTAAAGTTCCCCAGCTCCTGGCTATCTGAATCCCCAAATATCGGAAGTTTCTTTCCTCCCTCCTTAGTGGCAGGCCATCTATCCCTCTACTCTGGTCCCCAGGGTGTATTACGAAAAGCTCACTCTTTCCCATGTTAAGCCTATATCCCGAAAAGTCTCCAAACTCCCTCAATATCTGCATCACCTCTGTCATCCCTCCCACTGGATCCGCCACATACAGCAGTAGGTCATCTGCATAGAGTGACACTCTGTGTTCCTCTCCCCCCTCTAACCACCCCCTCCATTTCCTAGAGTCTCTCAGCGCTATGGCCAGTGGTTCAATTGCCAACGTGAACAGTAATGGGGACAGAGGGCACCCCTGCCTTGTTCCCCTATGTAACCGAAAATACTCCGATCTTTACCGATTTGTGACTACACTTGCCACTGGGGCTCCACAGAGGAGTTTAACCCAGCTGACAAACCCCTCCCCGAACCCAAACCTCCGCAGCACCTCCCATAAGTACTCCCACTCTACCCTATCAAATGCCTTCTCTGCATCCATTGCTGCCACTATCTCTGCCTCCCCCTCTGCTGGGGGCATCATTATCACCCCCAATAGCCGTCGCACATTGACATTCAATTGTCTCCCCTTTACAAACCCTGTCTGGCCTTCGTGCACCACCCCCGGGACACAGTCCTCGATCCTCGTCGCTAGCACTTTTGCCAGCAACTTGGCGTCCACATTCAGGAGCGAGATAGGCCCATAAGACCCGCATTGCAGCGGATCTTTATCCCGCTTCAGGATTAGTGATATTGTCACCTCCGACATTGTTGGGGGTAGAGTCCCCCCTTCTCTGGCCTCGTTAAAGGTTCTTGCCAGCAGCGGGGCCAGCAAGTCCACATATTTCCAATAAAATTCCACCGGGAACCCGTCTGGTCCCGGGGCCTTCCCTGCCTGCATGTTCCCCAGCCCTTTAGTCACCTCGTCCACCCCAATTGGCGCCCCCAGGCCTGCTACCTCCTGCTCCTCCACCTTCGGGAACCTTAGTTGGCCCAGAAACTGCTGCATCCCCTCTTTTCCCTCCGGGGGTTGGGACCCATATAACCTCTCATAAAAGATCTTAAACACCTCATTTACCTTCCCTACACTCCGCACTGTAGTTCCCGTTTCATCCCTGACTCCCCCAATTTCCCTCGCCGCTATCCTCTTACGAAGCTGGTGGGCCAGCAGCCGGCTCGCCTTTTCCCCATACTCTTATCTCATCCCCTGTGCCTTCCTCCACTGCGCCTCTGCCCTCCCCGTGGTCAGCAGGTCAAACTCCGTCTGGAGTCTTCGCCTCTCCCTATATAGTCCTTCGTCCGGGGCTTCCGCATATCTTTTATCCACACTCAAAATCTCTCCCAGTAATCTCTCCCTCTCTTTGGCCTCTGTTTTCCCCTTGTAAGCCCTGATGGAGATCAACTCTCCCCTCACCACTGCCTTCAGCGCTTCCCATACTACCCCCACTTGGACCTCCCCATCATCATAGGCCTCCAGGTACCTTTTTGATACATCCCCGCACCCTTCCACAGACTCCCTCATCCGCCAATAATCCCACATCCAGTCGCCAGAGTGGGCATTGTTCCCTCTCCTCTCCTAGTTCCAGATCCACCCAGTGCGGGGCATGGTCTGAAACAGCTATGGCCGAGTACTCTTTTGCCAGCGGCCTAGCAAATCTCCACGGATCCACTTCCCCCATTTGGTCCATAAACCCCCTAAGCACCTTGGCTGCTGCCGGCCTTCTTCCGGTCCTGGGTCTAGACCGATCTAACCCTGGATCCAGCACAGTATTGAAATTCCCCCCCCATTACCACGCTTCCCACCTCCAGGTCCGGGATACGTCCCAGCATCCGCTTCATAAATCCCGCGTCGTCCCA
This sequence comes from Scyliorhinus torazame, assembly GCF_047496885.1. Classification (NCBI taxonomy): domain Eukaryota; kingdom Metazoa; phylum Chordata; class Chondrichthyes; order Carcharhiniformes; family Scyliorhinidae; genus Scyliorhinus; species Scyliorhinus torazame. The sequence goes on along the minus strand of NC_092713.1, from coordinate 281,790,279 downwards.
GTTTGGGGCATATACGTTGACCAGCACGACCTCCATTCCCTGCAGTCTGCCACTCACCATCACATATCTGCCATCGTTGTCCACTACTACATTCCTAGCCTCGAACAACACCCGTTTCCCCACCAATATAGCCACCCCTCTATTCTTTGCGTCCAGCCCTGAGTGGAACACCTGTCCCACCCATCCTTTCCTTAACCTAACCTGATCCGCCACCTTCAGATGCATCTCCTGAAGCATGGCCACGTCTGCCTTCAGTCCTTTTAAGTGCACGAACACTCTGGCCCTCTTAATCGGCCCATTTAGGCCTCTCACATTCCACGTGATCAGCCGGATTGCCCCCCCCCGCCGACTAGCCATCACCCACTCTGGGCCAGTCCCACGTCCAGGTCCCGCGCACCCCCCAGTCCCCCAGGCGGCGCATTCCCGCCCCAACCACCTCTTCTCTTACCAGCTCCCTCTCGATCCCAGCAGCAGCAGCCCAGTTATCCCCCCCCCCCCCCCCCCCGCTAGATCCCCATCTAGCATGGTTACTCCCCCCATATTGCTTCCGAAAGTCAGCTGACTTCAACTGACCCCGGCTTCTCCCGCCCTCTCCTTGACCCCCCCCCCCCCCCCCCCCCCGTGTGTGGAACTCCCATCTTCCTTCCGCCTGTCTTCCCACCATCATCTCTCTAGCGCGGGAAAAGACCCGTGCTTTCCTAGAACCGTCCCGCCCCCTATGGTGCAGCTCCCCCTACAGCCCCGTTCCCATTCCCCATCCCCACCTATGTCCCTTTTTTCCCCACCGGCGCCCACATTTCTCAGTGTCCCCCCCGTCAAAGACCGTCCCGATACAGTGAACCTCCCTTTCCCCAATTTACATTTCTATACATCAACATTGTCGTTTCCCCCCCAACATCAGTCCCTCAGTTCTGGTCCAGTTTCTCTTTTTGGATGAAGGTCCATGCTTCTTCCGACGTTTCAAAATAATAGTGTCTATCATGGTACGTGACCCATAATCGCGCCGACTGCAGCATCCCGAACTTTACTTTCTTCTTATGCAGCACCTCCTTGGCTCGATTGAAACTCGCTCTCCTTCTCGCCACCTCCGCGCTCCAGTCCTGATACATCGCCTGGGCCTTTTGTGTTTCTATGAGCCCATCGATTGCCAGCAACATCGGGGCCTCCTTTTTTAACTCCTCCACACACCTGAGGAATTTCTCCTGATCCGGTCCCCATGTCGCCCGGCCTCCCTCCAACGCCATCTTGCTTCCTTTTCTTTTCTCCCCTCTGCCGCTGCCCTCGAGGATCCTGCGTGATCTGGCCACCGCCAACGATCTTTTTCCTGCACACTGGGGGGGACCCCTTATTTCTTCACCCCACACCGGGTTTTGTCAAAACAAATTCCCGTTGGGGCTCTCAAAAAGAGCCCGAAGGTCCGTCGGAGCTGGAGCCGCCGAAACGCGCGGCTTAGCTGAGCATCGCCGCACCCGGAAGTCGAGCAAGAGAACACATGACGGACCTGGGAAACTGGCACGTATGGGAGAGAGCCAGTGTACAAAGCTCTGTAACATATCGTTTTACCATGTATATATCTTGCTATGTGCGATTTCTTGCTATTTTGTTACGGGGGGGGGTTATTGTTTGTAAGGGTGAAAAATTGTGTTAAAAAACTTTAATAAATATATTTAAAAAAAAAAAAGAAGAGTTTGGAAGGTGCTGTTGAAGAGACCTTGGTGGTGGCTGCAGCCACTAATGATGGCGGGGGGGGGGGGGGATGGTGTTGAGCTTTTTGACTGCTGTTGGAACTCCATTCTGCCAAGCCAGTGGAGAGAATCTTCTCATATCTTGAGCTTCTACCTTAATGGTGGAGAGGCTTTGGCAAATTAGCAACCAGTCACTCATTGCAGAATCTCGGCAAATAGATAGTAAAATGAGGAGTGGAGCTGATTAGTGACCTAACTAGGAATTTACATATGGAGGCTGGGGGCCATGGCTGAGATATTGTAAGGGTCCTTACTCTTTGTTCCTGTTTATTCCCTTATTTCTCATTTCATTTATTTATGCTGTTACATGATCCATGGATGTTTATTGGACCTGTGACTTAAGGCAAAGCAGCCCGTGCTTTTAATTCAAACAGAAGGATCCAGAAGACTGTTAATTTAAATTGGTGATTGCAGATGGTCCAGCACCAATGACCGAGAAGCCGCCATCAGCAATGGCCTTGGTTTGATTGAATTGGCCCAAAAGGGCTGTGCTCTGCCTGGTAATGGGCAGTGGTTGGATCTGATCCCCTTTCACAGCTTTTGAGTTTTGATTCCAGTTTGACGCCTGGCAGGTCTGATGAATTACTGCCTTCCTTTTCCCTCCTCTGTTTTTCTCCAGAAAGGCTGTGTTTCTGAACAGTTAGGGCGCCTGGATAAATCTAGGTACAGGAGAACCATTACAGGCTGTGCAAGCAGGGGAGAACCGACCAACTCTCTGCAGAAAAGGCTGAATGTAAACTGACCGACATTCTCTCCCTTCAGAAAAGGGAAGTAAACCATAAAGTGAAAGCGAAGTTTGGTTTGAAACAATGGGCCTCTCCAGGAAAAGTTGAGTGATACATTTCTAAATCCATCATTACAGGCTGCAAACCAAGGACTTTATCAGCAAGGGTGCTGTGAGGAAAACATGCTAAAGAAGCACAATTGGAAGCAAAGACTTGTCATCCTTATTATTTTCACCCCCCCATCTGTCTTGTGTGTGTGGGTAGAGGGTGGGACAGAAAGTGGGTTGTAGGTTAGCTTGTTGCTATCCAGTTGTATTTACTGCATATTTTATCATAGTTTTTGTTATAAATAAACAGTAATTGTGTTTCAACTTACAAACCTGAAGAATGTAATTATTGGGCAGTTAAGGGCCAAATACTTCAGGAATTGTTGGTTAATAATTTGTGTTGTGACTCTGCGATAGTGGGGCTGGAATTGACTGTGCACTTGGCCAGGGTGTCGTCACATGATTTGGGGCTTGGGTCTGGGATCTTGGGAATGGTAGATGGTGGATTTGGGTTAGTGTAAATTAAGAGACACCAGTTTTGTAGTAGTATAACAGGATGGCTCTGGAAGCTGAGAGTTTTCTTTAGGTGGAAGACTTATCTCTGTTTTATTTAAAAGAGCTTCGCAAAGACCAGCTAGCCGAATTGGTAGGTGACGAGATATCGGCTAGAGCTAAGAAGGTGGAGATAATTGAAGCAAAGTTGCTCAAATTTAAATTTGAAAGAAATGGATGCTCAAATTTAAATTTGAAAGAAATGGAAAGAATCAGTAGACTTGGCTAAAACCCAGTTACAAATGAAACAATTGGAGTTGAAGCAAAAAGAAAGAAAAAGAAATGGAGAGAAAGCAGAAGGAAAAAGACGAAGAATTGGCGATTGAAGTGAGGGAAGTTGGAATTGGAGAAAGATTTTCATCCTGAGGCACTGGAAATGAGTGGGAAGCTGCCAGAAAGTAGAGGGGCGCTTAATCCCAGAGATGATACATTTAAATGTATACAGGACCTCCCAGATGTTGATGAGCAGGAGGTTAAAAACCTTGTTTTTGTGCTTTTGAGAAAATAGCAGCCCAAATAGAGTGGCTAAGGGAAAAGTAGACATTATCCATGCAGAGTAAATTGACAGGGTGGGCACGGGACATTTATGCTTCCCTGTCAGAGTGGTATCTTAAGAATTATGATGAGGTAAAATTGTTCTGGATACATTTGAATTAAGTGTCTCAAGCATTTAGGCAAAAGTTTCAGACTTTAAGGAGACAGTCGGGACAGATTTATGCAGAATTTGAAAGGGTTAGATGGGTGGATATGAGCATTGGAAGTTGAAACTACCTAATGAGGTTCTAAGAGAGGTCATTCTCTTAGAGGAATTTAAGAATTCCCTACCGCCTACAGTAAGAACCCATGTTGAAAACCAGAGGGCGAAGACTGCTTGGCAGGCAGCACTTATGGCTGACGATTATGAGTTAAACCATAATTTTAAACCTTTGTTCTAACTTTAAACCTTTGTTCAGTCACCCCCATAAGTGGATGAGTGAAAGGAAGGCAGGTAGCCAAGGTAGAAAATGGATAGCTGAGAATGCTCCGAGATCTCCTCAGACCAGGAAGGAAGGTACTGAGGGTAAAGGTGAGACGTGGAGGCCTAGGTGTTACCATTGTAACTAGGTGGAACATGTTCGTTCAGCATGTTGGAAGTTACAAGGAAAGCCTGTGGGACTTGTGGAGTTTGTAAGGGGGATTCTGAGAAGGGAACAGAAGTGGAAGAATACTACAGGGCAGACTGAAGTTTTAACTGGACTTCGGAGACATGAGGTTGATAAGAAATATGCTGTGTTTTTGTCTAAGAGGAAGATCATCCCATTTTCCTCAACTGATGTAGCTAAACCTATAACTATCTTAAGGGACACAGGCTACTCAAAACTCTCGTAATGGCGATGGATTTGATTTTCCCTCCAGATAACTCCATGAAAGCTAAGGTTTTAGTGAAGGGGAGGGGATAGGTAGAGATTATATCCCAGTTCAATTGTATAAACTACAATTATAATGTGATTTGGTGTCTGGTCCAGTCATTGTCGGAGTGATTAAGGAATTCCCAGTGGACAGAGTAGACTGGGAGCAGACTGACTTTTGGGGAATTATTTAGCAGGAGTGAAGGTTGTAACTTCACCATGATTACAAGAGTCTGAGAGAAGTACTGTACATAGCACATGAGATTTTGTCACTTACTGCTCACCACAACAGTAGGCCTTGTGGTGAGCAGTAAGTGACAAAAGCAATGTTGAAAGACATTAATTACCTAAAAGTGATCGTGATAGTGAGCCAGATTCTGAGAATTTAAAGACCAAGGGGACCATAAGAAACAGGAGTTCAAATCTAATAGTAATCGGTGTTGAAGAGTCAGGCGAGAGTTTGGATTATGATTGAGGTGAGGAGCTGTTACCGAATAGATCTCTACCACTAACTCCTCAACAAATAGCAAGTAATTCTTCCAAAGCTAGGGAAGAAGAAAGTAAATTGGATTTGAAAGGTAATTTGATACTGCCTATAATAGTAAACCCATTGCCATTACTTTAGGTGCAAATATTTCCCAGAGCGTGCTTGCTTTGAAGGAAAGTATATATGATGGCATCAGTTAGTCAGGACGAGGACAATAAGGACTGACGTGACACCAAGTGAACGGCTGGATAACCCTAACCCACATCCTTTTAAGGCCACAGTGCCTCTTCAAAGTCGAGGAAGCAAACCCAAAGGTGTAATCAATAAACAATTCCTTTTTCTTGAAAGAGGAAGGTAGATGGAGAAACATGTGGTGATTCTACCACTGCATCTTGTTAACGACAACCAGAAAGTTCATGGTGCCAATATTATATTTTTTTTAACCAAAACTTTTATTGAGGTATTTTAGGCATATAGAAAAAATGACATTGTACAGTACAAACAAATAAAGAAGTCAAGACACAAATTCCTCATTAAACATAATGCAAACCACGGCTCTGTTCACACACGGACCTGTATCAATATCCCCCTACTCTATTCTACCCTAGCTTCTCTTCTCCCCCCCCCCCCCCCCCCCCCTGCGCGACGCCTACTCCTCTGCGAAGAAGTCAATAAATGGCTGCCACCTTCGGGCGAACCCTAATAACGAACCTCCCAAGGCGAACTTGACTTTCTCGCTCTCTCTTTCCCTCAACCCCCCCCCCCCCCCACAAAAGCTCCTCCTCCCACTTAAGCTTCAGGTCTGCGTATCCTCAGCTCTCATTAGCTCCTTGTTGACGTCTGAGACTCTACCCTCTCCCACCTCTCCCCTAGAAACTACCCTGTCCTGCCTCCCCTTCGGCGGGAGACGTGGGAAGGACGGCACCAATCTCTGTACAAAATCCCTCACCTGCAAGTATCTAAAGTCGTTCCCTCTCATCAGCCCAAACTTCTCCTCCAGCGCCCTCATGCTCGGAAAGCTCCCTTCCAGGAACACATCCCCCATCTTCACAATCCCCACCCTCCTCCACAGTCGATACCCCCCCGTCCATGTTCCCCGGGGCAAATCGGGGTTGCCGCAGATTGGGGTCCACACCGATGCTCTTACCTCCCCTACATGCCTCCTCCACTGGTCCCAGATCCGAAGAGCCGCCACCACTATCGGGCTGGAGGGGTACCATGCCAGCGGAAGCGGCAGAGGCGCCGTGACCAGGGCTGCTAAGCAAGTGCCCCTGTACGAAGCAGCCTCCATCCGCTCCCAAACCGACCCCGCACCCACCATCCATTTCCTTATCATCGCTATGTTGGCCGCCCAGTAATAGTTGCTGAAGTCCTGCAACGCCAGCCTCCCTTCTCCTCTGTTCCTTTCAAACATCACCCTCTTCACCCGCAGGGACTTCCCTGCCCATACAAATCCCAGAATAATTTTATCCAGCCTCTCAAAGAAGGACCGTGGGATAAAGATGGGGAGACACTGAAAAACAAACAAGAACTGCGGAAGAATCGTCATCTTAACAGTCTGCACCCTCCCCGCCAATGACAGCGAGAGCGCATCCCACCTCCGGACTTCCTCCCTCACTCGTTCCACAAGTCGGGACATGTTGAGTTTGTGCAACCTGCCCAGTCCCGTGCCACCTGAATCCCCAAATATCGGAAACTCTCCCCCACTAGCCTGAATGGCAACCCCTTCAGCCTACTCTCCTGCTCCCTCGCCTGAATTACAAACAACTTGCTCTTAGCCATGTTCAGTTTGTATCTGGAGAACCGGCCAAATTCCCTCAGGGGTGCCATAATACCGTCCATCCCCACCATTGGGTCCGATACATATAACAGTAGATCATCCGCATATAACGAGACTCTATGTTCCACTCCCCCTCCCCCCGGACCAGCCCTTTCCAGCCCCTAGAAGCTCTCAGTGCACCGGCCCCACTACCTTGGCAAACGTTTTATAAAACTCCACCGGATACCCATCCGGCCCAGGGCTTTACCCGACTGCATGACCTTCAGGTCCCCCAACACCTCTTCGATCCTGACCAGGGCCCCCAGTCCATCCACCAACCCCCTGCCCACTCTTGGGAAGGTCAGCCCGTCCAAGAATCGCCCCCGGTCCCCCGGGTGGTTCCGAAGTGTACAGCTTCCTATAAAAGTCCCTAAAGATCTTGTTCAGCCCTGCTGGATCACCCACTAGATTACCTTCCCCATCCACTACCCTCCCTATTTCCCTAGCCGCTTCCCTCTTCCTCAGTTGCTGCGCATGCATTCTACTGGCCTTCTCCCCATGCTCATAAATCACGCCTTTTACCTTTCTAAGCTGCACTACAGCCTTGCCTGTAGTCAGCACCCCAAATTCGGCCTGCAGCCTCTGTCGTTTCCTGAGTAACTCTGGCCTCGGGGATTCCGCGTAGCTTCTGTCTGTCCGTAGAATTTCCTTAATCAGTCGGTCCGTCTCTGCCCTATCTGCCCTGTCCCTGTATGCCCGGATTGAAATCCGCTCCCCTCTCACCACTGCCTTCAGTGCCTCCCAGAGCACCGCTGCCGAGACTTCTCCAGTATCTTTCACCTGCAGGTAATTCTGCATGCATTTTCTCAGCCCCTCACCCACCGCCTCGTCCACGAGTAGTCCAACTTCCAGCCTCCATAGTGGGCGCTGAAAGCTGTCCTTACAAAACTGCAGGTCTACCCAGTGTGGAGCATGGTCCGATATGGCAATTGCTGAATATTCTGCGCCCACCATTCCGGCCAGCAGGTCCCTACTCGCACCAAAGTAGTCAATTCTGGAATACACCTTGTGGACGTGGGAGTAGTACGAGAACTCCCTTGCCGTCGGCTGGCTAAATCTCCAGGGATCTGCTCCCCCCATTTGCTCCATGAACCCTCTCCTTTGCCATCGCTGGCAACCTGCCTGTTCTTGAGCATGACCGGTCCAGGCTCGGATCCAGGACAGTATTAAAGTCCCCGCCCATGATCAACTTACCCGAGTCCAAGTCGAGGATCTTCCCTAGCATTCTCCTAATAAAATCCACATCTTCCCAATTAGGGGCATACACGCAGACCAGGACTACTCTCACCCCTTCGAGCTTACCCCTCACCATAACGAACCTGCCACCCCCATCCACGACTGTGCCCTCCGCCTCAAATTGTACCCTTTTATTAATCAGGATCACAACCCCCCTCGTCTTAGAATCAAGCCCCGAATGAAAGACCTGACTGCCCCAGCCCTTCCTTAACCTAACCTGGTCTGTCACTTTCAGGTGCGTCTCCTGCAACAAGACCATGTCCGCCTTCAGAAACCACAGATGCGCAAACACACGCGCCCTCTTCACTGGCCCGTTTAACCCTCTAATGTTCCAGGTGATCAGCCTGGTTGGGGGGCACTTCGCCCCCCCCCCCTTTCCTGATCAGCCATCCCCTTTCTTTGGCCAGCCCCCCAGCCATGTGTCGTGCTTCCTCTGGCCCGCCTCCTGGCCGGCTCCACCCATGACCTCCTCACTGTTGCCATGCCCAGTTCCCCTCCCTGTCAGCAGAACAACTCTTTCCCCCCCCCCCCCCTGCCCCCCCCCCCCCCCCCCCAGCAACACCATCCTATCACCTAACCCCTGCCTAATTTAACTATATGGACACCCCCCACCTCGGCCTCCCATTGACTAGCTACACTCAGCTAGCCTGGGGCTATGGTGCCAATAATGAGCCATCCTCTGATTCTGGAAGTAAAGAGGAACAGTTGAAATCTGGAAGGCACAAATTGTTTCAGTCCATTTTACCAAAAGGTATAAAGGCTGTGATTACAAGAGCTCTTACTGAGGTAAAAGTTGTAACACAAAGAATGGTACATATAAAGTCAACCAACTCGGCGGATTGAAACCTCAGTTGCAGTTGTTGCTGAAGGTAGCCATGTGAATGGAAAGGGAGAATGTAAATCTGGAGGGGAAACATGAGCCCAATACTTCTCTCAGCATTGTGCAGAATGACTGTGGAAGATCCTTTAAATGTAGATGAACATTCATTGGGCAATCAGAAAAGACTGACTGCATTATATGAGTCACAGAGTATAGACAGTTGTAGAGAAACACCAGGGGGCACTCTTTGTTCGCTACTTATAGTGTGGACATAAGAAACTGAACAAATAAAGCCACACCCATCTCAACTAAAACAACAGACTGGCTTAGTTGGAGACTGGAATGGAATACATGTTGCAGAAACAAGTGAAAGTGCTATTGTCATGTGAGAGTACCTTTTTAAGAAATGGGTGTTTATAAATGGGTGTGTATATAAATATCTGTAGTGAGAGTACCTTTAAGAAATGGGTGTTTATTACTGCAGTGATGTCAGAGTGCGTGGAGCTGGGCTGTCTGTCAGCTTTTTACTTTCGCTTTAGGCTTTTTGCTGCAGGGTGGGTTTGGTTTGGGTTTGGTTTTGGAGAAGATGCAATCACAGCAGGATGTGTATGAATCTCTGCAAGCTTATGAATGTCCATTTGCTGATTTCAACGTGGTAACTGTTCTCAGTAGTGAAGTTAAACCTGAGGTGCTTCTGTTAAAGGTTTTGTTTTTAAGTCTTATGGATGTTAAAAGGCAAACTTAAATGATTACTTCATGTTGTAGTCTTTTGGGGGTTGTGTTTGAATTAATGGTTGCTAAGATGTTCACTATGTTTTAAAAAGGTTAACTTGAGTTCATGAACATTGTTTTGTTTTAAAAAATTACTTTTCCATTTCTGCTGTTCCACACCTGTAGAGTGGGCCGTGTGCCCCCCATACCACAATCTATTAAAAGTTGTGGGTCAGGTGAACTCCATGATACACTTTGGGGTTCTCTAAACCCTAGCCCATAACAAATTGGGGGCTCGTCCGGGATAACAGTCTATCTATTGGATTGGCTTAGTGAACTTAAAGACAGTGAAGATGAGCATATTGTGGTTGCTTTTCAGGTGTGGTATTTTAGTTTAAGTAGGGAGTGTATTGTGGATAATGGCTCTTTCAGAGGCTCTGAAGTTTTTGGGGTGGAGACGGTCACACGCAGTACCTTATGGAGAGAGACTAAAAGCAGACTGTTCGATTTGGCAAAAACATTGCAGTTAACATTGCCTGACAAAATGAGAAAAGATGAGGTAATTACGGCGGTGACTAAGCGTTTAACATTGCCTGAGATACAGTTTGACTCATTGGAAATGGCAAAAATTCAGTTACAAATCAAACAAATGGAACATGAGAGAGAATACGAAAGAGAGAGCGAGGAAAGAGAAAGGGAGATACAGATCAGGGAAAAAGAGAAAGAGTTTGAACTTAATGGCCATGAAACACAACGGTCAGTTAAAATTGGCAGGCATAAAGGGACATGTAGAGTTGGATGATAGTGATGAGGATAGTGAGAAAGAGCGTCATAGTCGAAGGCTTGGTGGGGATCTATTTAAATATGTCCAAGCATTGCAAAGGTTTGATGAGAAGGAGGTAAAAGCCTTTTTCATTTCATTTGAGAAGGTAGCTAAACAAATGAAATGGCCACAGGACATGTTGGTATTATTGATTCAAACAAAGCTGGTAGGTAGGGCTAGTGAAGTGTTTGCATCACTACCAGAGGAAGTATCTCCGATGTATGAGGAGGTGAAAAAATCCATCTTAGGTGCATATGAACTAGTGCCTGAAGCTTACAGACAAAGTTTTAGAAATGTAAGGAAAGGATTTGGTCAAACATACATGGAGTTTGAAAGGCTCAAACAGAGTAATTTTGATAGGTGGATAAGGGCTTTGAAAATAGACCAAACATATGAAGCTCTCCGAGAAATTATACTTTTGGAGGAGTTTAAAAATTCAATTCCTGATGTAGTGAGAACTCATGTGGAAGAGCAGAGAGTTAACACTGCAAGATTAGCAGCAGCAATGGCAGATGATTATGAATTAGTTCAAAAATCAAAGCTTGGTTTCCGACATCAGTTTCAGCCTGTGAGGGATAGAAACTGGGGACATGAGAAATACTCAAGTGGTAAAGGTGATCTGATGGGAGATAATAAGGAGGGTGTACCTCAGATTAAAAAAGAAATCCAGGAGGTTGGAAGAGACTTGAAAAATTTCAAATGTTTTCACTGTAATAAACTAGGCCATGTAAAGTCACAGTGTTGGTGGTTGAAGAAAAGCACTGGGAAGGCTGATGTGGTAAAACAGGATAAGACAGTGGGGTTTGTTAAAGTGGTAAAGGAAAGCCCAAGTGAAGCGAAGGAGGTGCAAAAGATTGTACAGCCTGATCAAGAGGTGATTGATAAGAAGATGCCAGATCTCGTTCAAGAATTTACTTGTGTGGGTAAAGTTTACTCGTGTATCAGGAGGAGCAGGTAAAGAATTCACAATTTTAAGAGATACGGGAGCTAGTCAATCTTTAATGGTAAGAGATGAGGAGTTATGTAGTTTAGGAAGAATATTGCCAGAAAAGGTGGTAATATGTGGAATTCAGAGTGAGAGGAGTAGCGTTCCATTATATAAGGTAAGGTTGGAAAATCCAGTGAAGAGTGGTGAAGTGGTAGTAGGAGTAATAGATAAACTACCTTGTCCAGGAATACAGTCTATCTTGTCCAGGAATACAGTTTATCTTGGGTAATGATATAGCTGGATTGCAGGTGCGAGTGATGCCTACTGTGGTTGATAAGCCAGTGGAAAATCAGACCACTGAAGTGTTGAAGGACGAATATCCTGGGATTTTTCTGGATTGTGTAGTAACAAGGTCGCAAAGTCACTGGTTAAGACGAGGAGAAATCAAAGAGTGAAGTTGAAGTGCAATTATCAGAAATGAGTTTTGATCAGATGGTTGAAAAAGAACAAGAACGGGTGGGGGATGAGGCGGATATTTTTAGTTCAGGAAAATTGGTGGAATTACAACAGAAAGATGTAGAACGAATGTATCAGTGAAGAGGTAGAATTCCGAACGGACTACAGAAGATACAAAATGGATACCACCTGATATAAAATGGACTCTGTCAATGTTCTTGGCCCTATATTATTTTCAGTGTCTTCTGCTCAAGTAGTAAAGCTTTGTGCAAAACAAGTGATCCACAACCAGATGCATCCGGAGAGACAATGGGCCGTTGGCAACCTTTGCCCAATGTCTGTATGCTTAGCTATTTGTAATTGACAAAGGGGCCCCAAATTAAGGAACTAGCAAGGAATGAGAAAGGACATGTTTCAACATGGCTGGACTATTGACCTCATGACTTTATGTAACGGTTATCTATGAAATGAATTGATCGGGAAAGCCAAATTGCCAATTAGAGGCTATAGGAGCTAACTTGTAGCCATTTATGGCATTGAAGATGCATGTTATCAATTGTGACGCGAACAGAATTGATTGGGTATATGTAAATGCGAATGCAAACGAATTCTGCTTCCCTTCTGTATATTAACCCAGTGCGACCTCCGCTCAGGCGAGAAAAGGTGCTGCACAGACCGTGGGGGTCAAAGGCCTTTTCCCCCAGAGCTCTGAAAATTAATAAATTGCCTCTTTACTCCCTCAAAGGTCTATTCGTGAACATTTTCACCAACAATATGGCGTAGTCAGCAGGGTGTCATGGAACTGGGCAGTCGTTCGGGTCAGTGAACTGGGTGAGTAGTCAAACTTTGACCACCCAGAAATTAGAGACACTTGGCAAGACGACTGAGCATCGACGTGGCACTGGAAGAACCAAAATAATATACGTGATTGAGAGAAGTGACAACTGGTTTACCTTTAATGTGATACTGCCACGTTGAGAATTAACAAATGAGGTTGTTTACAGGTGCGAGAGGTGATTGATAGAGGTATGTTAAAGAACGATGTTGTGAGGCCCTGATCAGGTAAGCAGGCATCGGAGAGAAAAAGGGGAGTGTTGTGGAACCCGCTAGCGGTGGCAAGAGTTACACGTCCGGACCTTCTCTGGAATGGAGGAGGACACTGCCGGACCTCTGAGAACCTCGCCGTGAGTACTATAAGAAGTCCGTGTATTCTCGGTAGGAAAGAATAGGGGGACTGTCTAGATATAAACATTCTCCAATCACACAGGGACGGCAGGTAAATTAATAATGGCGGCGAAAGAAGTTAAAAGGGGGTCCCTGGGCTCCCTGATAAACTCTTATATGACAGACCGACAGTCGTTAATTAAAAAGATGCAGAAGAACAACTGGGAAGTATCACATACTTTGGAACTTCAGAGAAATTGGTTGACAAAACAAACTAAAGACAAGATTTTGGTACATCAATTGGCGGGACTAATAGAACAAGTAAATGTGGTAAAACAGAAGAAGACAGAACTAGAGACGAGAGTGAAATGTCAAACAAAAATCATAAAGGAATTAAAGTGTAAATTGTATGAGGGGGGGGGAAGAATGGGGCCGTGTCCGGACATAACCTCCCTGCCCCCATATGATAGTTTAGAACCAACTGCCCCTCTTAGTGAGGAGACTGAGAAGAAGGTCGATGTGGCACCTGTGAGCCGAGGGGGCACCTTGGCAAATCCGAATGTAAACATTTGGATGGAACTCAATGCCGTCTGGGTGGGTCACCAACAGCACTTCAGACACATTCACCAACTAGTAAGGGCAACATGTCCGGCGGACAAGTGGCGACTTGTGTCCAGCGGTCCTGCGGTTGCTGCAGCCCAGGATTTTAGTGGGGGACGCTGGACCCACGCAGTGCCTCTCACAGATGAGATAGATGCCCAACAGCCTGCTTTTGCCCTTTTTTAAGGCGGAAGCCCAACGAGTCTTCGGTGATTCACCCACAAACCGGAGTAAGATCACTACCACTAAACAAAGAAAAGGCGAGGGAGCGTCAGAATATGGGGAGCGGCTGTTTACGGTTCATCAAGAAAGCTCGGGCCAAGACAACGCTGTAAGGACAGACCCGGCGTTCATACAAGCCTTCAAGGACGGCTTGTCAAGTAAACATTAGGCCATCATTAAACTGGGGGTAGTGACCGCCAGGAACTATGATGACTTAGTGGAATGGGTGTGCGGGGTAGATGGGTGCGCTGGTGAAGACACTGACAGAGTTAGGGTCAAACAGGAAAAGGTGGCAGCAGTGGCCAAGTGGGAGTCTGGAGCGAAGCCCAAGACAGGCCCATGCCACAATTGTGGAAAAATGGGCCACTTCGCGAAGGAATGCACGGGCAAGAAGGTTGAGAATCAATGTAACTATTGCAATAAACGGGGCCATCTGGAAGCTGCCTGTTTCAGCAAACATGGCAAGCCGCCCGGAGGCCAAAATACCCTATCCGCTGCAGAATATAAGGAATGGCGCTCACCAAAGCGCTAGAGTTATCAGAAAACAAGGCAGTGAACATTTATACAGCCAGTAGGTACACTTTTGGAGTTGTACATGACTGCTTGGGCAGGAGGTAATCCTATAAAACATCAGTTGAGAATAGAAGCCGTCTCAGAGGTTAGTAACAAACCCCAACAGGTAGCAATGATTAAAATTAAGGCACATCAGAGGGAACTGGACTAGAACAGCTTGGACTGGATAAATCACCAGGGGAATCAAGCCGCAGACCGAGCGGCGCAAAAGGCGTTAGAACAAATGAGGTTGAGGAAGCACCGATCGCCCTTGTGGACCACACTGGTAAAGAGATAAGTATTAAAGAACTCCATGACGACACCCCCGACGGAGAAAGAGGTACGTGGGAAAAGCACAGCGCGGATAAGGGTAGTGATGGGAGTTTGGCAAAAGGATAATCGGGTAATGGCCCCAAAATGTATTAAACATACATTACTGGAGCTCCACCACGGGCTTGGACACTCGGGCAAGGGAGCCTGGGAAGGGAGTGGTGATGGAAAGGAATGGGGCAAGATGTTGCACAATACTGTCATCGGAGCGTCACCTGTGCCCAGCATAATCCAGGGAGAACCATAAAAGTCAGAATGGGACACCAACCCAGACCACGGGGACCATGGGGACACCTGCAGATAGATTTTACAGGTCCCCTGCCACCATCACATGGCAAAACATACTGCCCAGTGACTATCAATCAATTCACCCGATAGGTGGAGGCTTTCCCGACGTGGAATTGTACTGCCTTGACAGTCGCCAGAAGTTGAAGAAGTAATTCCCTGATGGGGAGTGCCTATTCAAATAGACTCAGTACAGGGTACCCATTTTACTAGAAGTGTTATAGAAACGGTGTGCCGATTAATGGGAATAAAGCAGAAATTCCACATTCCCTACCATCCCCAAAGCTCGGGAATGGTGGAGCGGATGAATCAAACTCTTAAAAATACACTAGCAAAGGCAATACCGACGTCAGAAAAAAACCTGGACCGAAGTATTGCCTATTATCTTAATGAAACTGCGGGCCACGGAAACCAACCCACAGGCTTAACTCCTTATGAACTAATGACAGAAAGAGCGATGCAATTACCAGAAGGCATCGCAACAGGCAGGGCCGATATGGGTCCCCTAAAATATAGATTAAAACGGTACGTTCTGGAGATGAGTACACAACTCAAAATTATGCGAAAGAACGTTTGTGACAATCGGGAAAATAAGGAACGGGCAGAAGAGCTCGCGATGGTGGCTTACGTTCCCCCGGCGGGCAGTAAGGTCATGGTAAGAACCCTGCCCAGTAAACCAGGGTTCGCCCCAAAATGGAGTGAGCCTTACGAGATTATAATTAGTGGAGACACCTGTGCCTGCCTGGACATAAGGGGAAAAGGAGTGTGGAAACATTGGACACAACTAAAATTATAAGAGGAGCGGACAACCTCATAGGGCTTCTCCCATTTCCCATTAATACTGGTTAGGCGCAGATGAGAAAATTGGATGTGGTTGCTTAAGTCTAAATCAGATAACCAAGCCACGAAGTAATGGATGATGAACTGATGCTTGCTTTTGTATTTATCTTCCAGATCGTTCAATTTATGATTTTGTAATTTGTATCTATCGGGATCCTTGTATTGTGCTCGTTGCTTGGCTTAGGGATCAGCTAAGGGAGTGAATCAAGATAAGGATGGGAAGCAAGATGATGTGCTTCCCCAGTCTTCTAAGGAATGTAGTTGCGTTAATCTGTATTGTCACGGGTGTAAGGGTGATGGGATTGGAAGACAATCATTTTTTATAAAACTCGTATACGATTGTACAGAAAGCAGTCTGTATGTTACCCGTTGGCCAATTCTGTACAGGCCTTGTTTGTGGCCACCCTGAGTTGGACCCCCCTCCAACTATACACTGCAGACACGTCAGATAGACCCTGCGTGGGACAGATGGGCAGCTATAGTAGGAGCATACAAGGAAGATGTGTGGAACTAATAAACTCCACGCATCCCACTTGCCGGGGAATACAGGGGACTGGAGGGACAAGATGTTCAGAGAAGACGGAGTATCCCCTATGTTTTACAGGGCAGGGATGGGGATGTGTCTATGCCATTGTCCCCAAAAATTCCACATGTGTACAGAAACAGTGTGCTCACCAACATGTCGAGTACATTGGGGCCAGTTCGCCTGTACTTGCGATGAGGAAAGATGCTTTAACGTCTCAGTGCGGAGACAGTTTATTTGCGGCCACTGTAATGGAACCCATGTAATCTCCGCTGCCTGGGCGTACCCATTCGATTCTTACCAATTGATCGGTTTTAATGGGAAATCAAACAACCCCCGCAATTGGTGGTATGCACAATTCGTACGGACCAATAATCGAGCCGTTAAATGTTTCCGAGCCAAGGAGGGATTTATGTCCCTCCTCAGAGGTACATTCGCCACTGCGACACCTACCCTCCTGGTTTTTTTGTGGTGGGTGCAATAGGGCCACTTACCGTCCCATGCCCTCAAGCGGGTCATATCCGTAGGAGAATAGTGACTTGGGCAATTGGCACAGAATTCTGTACTGATTGGAGAGATCCTGTTACTTTAGGCTCATCACTCAGCTACGGGCTCTTTAGTTCCTGATCGTTCTGAGGGTCAACAGGGGTGATCAGTGTTAAAAATATGAATTATCTTATTTGCGGCCTGACCATCCTGGATAATACTCAAAGGGAATAGAGGCCATTAACCGGGAGTTGTCTGAGTTGAGATTGTACACCAAGCAGACCCGTTGTACAGTAGACTATCAACTAGCCCCGCAAGGGGGAGTATGTACCATCGTGGGGGAGAAATGTATGACCCATGTTACAGATGAGTCTTACAATAGCACGGAAGCTATTGACGCAATAAAAAAACAACTCAATGACTTTAAGCAAGGCCCTGGGGGAGGGATGGTTGACTCTATTGGTCTTTTGGAGGGGGATGGGGAACATGGATCATGCATTCACTGATAATAGTTGCCGTTATGTGTTTGCTTTTTTGCTGTCTTATAAGCATAGTAAAGCTAAGATAATGGGACACGTCCTACCAGTTGCGCCCGTGCACAACGAGGACGTCTTATGATGAATTACTTCCGCAAAGAGACCACTCCGACGTGCCCGTCCCCCGTATCAATGACCATGACGTCCCGGACGGGGAAATATCGAGATGGATGTGAAGAGCCCAACTGGAGATGTGGTCAGTTTAGGACATCGGGATATCCAAGGACCAACAGGGGGGACTGAAGAGGTAGAATTCTGAACAAACTACAGAAGATACAAAATGGATGCCACCTGATATAAAATGGACGCCGTCAATGTTCTTGACCCTATGTTATTATCAGTGTCTTCTGCTGAAGTAATAAAGCTTTGTGCAAAACAAGTGATCCACAACCAGATGCATCCAGAGAGACAATGGGCCGTTGGCAAACTTTACCCAATGTCTGTATGCTTAGCTATTTGTAATTGACAAAGGGGCCCCAAATTAAGGAACTAACAAGGAATGAGGAAGGACATGTTTCAACGTGGCTGGACTATTGACCCCATGACTTTATGTAACCGTTGTCCATTAAATGAATTGATCGGGTCAGGCAAACTGCCAATTAGAAGCTATAGGAGCTAACTTGTAGCCATTTATGGCATTGAAGATGCATGTTATCAATTGTGGCGCAAACAGAATTGATTGGGTATATGTAAATGCGAATGCAAACTAATGTCACTTCCCTTCTGTATATTAACTCAGTGCGACCTCAGCTCAGGCGAGTAAAGGTGCTGCACAGACCGTGGGGGTCAAAGGCCTTTTTGACCAGAGTGTTATTACCGTAAAAGTGATGTCTTGATGAGAAAATGGAGACCTTTACATATGCAGGCGGATGAAAAGTGGGCAGAAGTTCAAGTAGTATTGCCGGTAGGGTATAGAAAGGAGGTGTTGCGAGTTGCACATGAGGTACCAGTGGGAGGTCATTTGGGAATAAGGAAAACTCAAGCTAAAATACAAAAACATTTTTATTGGCCTGGACTACATAAAGATGTAGTTAAATGTTGTCAATCTTGTCACACATGTCAAGTGATAGGGAAACCTCAGGCAGTGATAACACCAGTACCCTTAATACCCATTCCAGTATTTGAGAATCCTTTTAGAAGGGTCCTAATTGATTGCGTAGGACCGCTTCCTAAAACAAAAAGTGGGAATCAACATCTTTTGACTATAATGAATGTGTCTACTAGATTTCCAGAGGCCGTTCCAGTATGTAATATTACAGCTAAAAAGATTGTGGAGGAGTTACTTAAATGCTTTACTAGATATGGACTGCCCACAGAAATACAATCGGATCCAGGATCAAATTTTACCTCCAGGTTATTCAAAGAAGTTATGAATAGCTTAGGAATAAAACAATTTAAATCAACTGCGTACCACCTAGAATCACAGGGAGCATTAGAAAGGTGGCGTCAGACATTAAAGACAATGGATTGGATTGGATTTGTTTATTGTCACGTGTACCGAGGTACAGTGAAACGTATTTTTCTGTGAGCAGCTCAACAGATCATTAAGTACATGAGAAGAAAAGGGAATAAAAGAAAATACATAATAGGACAGCAAAACATATACAATATATAAGAGAGAGACGTTAGTAATAATGTTAGTTTTAGAATTAATTTTTAAAAGATTAGAACGAGTATAGGTTAAGTAAAAAGTGGATCTGTTTGGGAGAGCTCGCAGAGAGTCGCCTCGCTCCGGCACCATCTTGCATCAGTGTTGAGGGCTTATTGTCATGATTATCCAGAGGATTGGGATAAAGGAATTCCATTTGTACTGTTTGCAATTCGGGATGCACCTAATGAGTCAACCAAATTCAGTCCTTTTGAACTAATTTTTGGTCATGAGGTAAGAGGACCACTTAAATTGATTAAGGAAAAATTGGTGAGTGCGAAATCGGAAATTACATTATTGGATTACGTGTCAAAGTTTAGGGAACGATTAAATAGAGCAGGTGAATTGGCTAGACAACATTTAAAAGGTGCACAAAATATGATGAAACGGGTAGCGGACAAGAAATCCAAAGTTTGTAGTTTTGCCAGTGGGGATAAACTTTTAGTGTTGTTACCAGTGGTAGGTGAACTTTTTAAAAGCAAGGTTTTGTGGACCTTATCAGATTGAGAGGAAATTAAGTGAGGTGAATTATGTGTAAAAGCACCAGATAGAAGGAAAACTCACCGAGTGTGTCATGTGAATATGCTTAAAAGGTACTTTGAAAGGGAGGGAGCGAAAAAGGAGGAGGTTTTAATGAATCTAACTCAAAGTGACGAACCAAATCCAGATGACTGTGAATTTGACAAACCTCAAATTAAATTGGAAAATGAGGATGTTCTTAAAAATGGGATAAATTGTTGAGTTACCTTCCAGAGGAAAAACAAACTGACTTGAAAGAGTTATTGATATCAGGTGGGCAAGTTGTAGAGATAAATTGGGAAGTACTAAAATGGCTATACATGATGTAGATATGGGAAATGCTGCTCCAATCAAACAACATCAATGTGGACTTAATCCTTTAAAATTGGCACAGGTTAACAAAGAGATTGAGAATATGCTTAAAAATGGCATAATTGAAGTGGGTTGCAGCCAATGGAGCTCACCCATAGTGATGGTACCTAAACCAGATGGTACCCAAAGGTTATGTGTGGACTATAGAAAGGTTAATGCAGTTACAAGAACAGACTCTTATCCTATCCCACGTTTGGAGGATTGCATTGAGAAAGTGGGACAATCCGCTTTTATTTCTAAACTGGATTTACTTAAAGGTTATTGGCAGGTACCATTATCCGAAAGGGCGAAGGAGATTTCAGCTTTTGTGACTCCAGATGGTATATACCAATCCAAAGTTATTCCATTTGGCATGAAAAACGCCCCAGCCACATTTCAACGGTTAACTAACAAAGTTGTTTCAGGATTACCCAATTGTGTGGTATACATCGACGATCTGGTAATTTTCAGCCAGACATGGAAAGAACATTTGAAACATCTGATGGAGTTATTCGATCGACTTCAGGAGGCAGGTTTGGTGATAAACTTATCCAAAAGTGAATTTGGAAAAGCCCAAGTCACTTTCCTTGGCCATACAATCAGACAGGGTACAATGGTCCTACGGGATGTGAAGACAACAGTAATTGAGGAGTTTCTGATACCCTCAAGACGAAAGGAAATAATGCGATTTCTTGGCATAAGTGGATTTGATTGAACATTTGTGCAAAGGTTTTGTTGCGTGATTGCTCCACTGATGAACTTACTGAAGAAACATCGAAAATTTCAGCCAACAGCGGACTTTCAACAGGCATTTGACTGCCTGAAAGCTGTGATAACCAATGCTCCTGTGTTAGAGAATTACAAGGGCCTCTGTGATTAGACTGAACTAAAGTATATGACTTTAAAGAGAAATGCCGAGGCGTAGAGAAATGGACGGATCGTGCAGTGACCTTCTTGTTCAAAGAGACTGTCAATCGAGAAAGATTCCAGTTGGAGGAAGAAGAACTAAAGAAAAAAAAAGGACTATATTATTATATCTGTTTGCGTGTGTTGGTTTTTTGAAACGAAAATGTATATTTACTGTGTGCACTTCTTAAAGGACAATGAAAAGGTGAAAAATGAAACCACCTTGAAGTTGATGGTTTATTTTATTTTCTTGGGGGGAGGTGTCATGTGAGAGTACCTTTAAGAAATGGGTGTTTATAAATGGGTCTGTATATAAATATCTGTAGTGAGAGTACCTTTAAGAAATGGGTGTTTATTACTGCAGTGATGTCAGAGAGTGGGTGAAGCTGGGCTGTCTGTCAGCTTTTTACTTTCGCTTTAGGCTTTTTGCTGCAGGGTGGGTTTAGTTTCATTTTCGTTTTGGAGAAGCTGCAATCACAGCAGGATGTGTATGAATCTCTGCAAGCTTATGAATGTCCATTTGCTGATTTCAACGTGGTAACTGTTCTCAGTAATGAAGTTAAACCTGAGGTGCTTCTGTTAAAGGTTTTGTTTTTAAGTCTTATGGATGTTAAAAAGAATGCTTAAAGGATTACTTCGTGTTGTAGTCTTTGGGGGTTGTATTTGAATTAATGGTTGCTAAGATGTTCACTGTATGTTTTAAAAAGATTAACTTGAGGTCATAGAATAAACATTGTTTTGTTTTAAAAAAATGCTTTTCCATTTCTGCTGATCCACACCTGTAGAGTGGGCCGTATGCTCCCCATACCACAATCTATTAAAAGTTGTGGGTCAGGTGAACTCCATGATATATTTTGGGGTTCTCTAAACCCTGGCCCATAACACTATGCACCCCAGAATGCAAAGTAGAGGTTGAGAGATTGATGTCCATGTTAGTGACGGAATCTGTGCTTGCTACCCTGGCCATTTCCAGACAAATTCAAGTGGCCAGTGACAGGGGTAGGGGCAGTGCTACCACAAGATGACTATGCGGGAGAGGCCAGTGGGGCCTTTATCGAAAAAGACTGAATCAGTGCCAGAGAAAGTATTCCACCATTGAAATGGAAGTCTTGCTACTGCCCTGCAGCACACTGAAGTATACATCCAACGTGACAGCAAACAAAGTTTGGTTTAGACAGACCACATCCACTTGCTTTTATAATAAAATCTGAATGCACGGTTATTCTGGGAGTTTATTATTACAACAGTTCAATGTTAAAATTGTACATCTTCCCGGAAAGGATAACGTGATTGCCGATGCTTTGTCACATGTTAATGTAGAGAATGGAAAGGGAACTTTGATTTATTGTTTGGGGCGGAGGGGAGGTGAAGGTATGTTTTATTCTTTTATTTCCCCTTTTATTTTTGCTGTTATATTTTTAATCCATGGATATTTAATGGACCTGGGAGTTTAAGGCAAAGCAGCCTGTGCCTTTAATTCAAACAGGAGAGTTGATTTAAATTTGTGGTTGCAGATGGACCAGCAGTGATGACTGAGATTGACCAACATCAGTGATAGGGTGACACGGTAGCACATGGTTAGCAGCTTCACAGCTCCAGGGTCCCAGGGTCCTAGGTTCGATTCCCAGCTAGGGTCGTGTCTGTTTGGACTCTGCACGTTCTCAAAAAGGCTGATACGGGTCGATGGCTAGGAGTCTTTATCGGGTAGCGATCGCTGGAGTCAAACTTACGGTTCTTTGCTGAAGGTTCTTGCGAAGGCTGCGAGCAGGTGAAGAAGGGAGAGAGAGAGAGATCTGAACTTGGCCCCTCACTTTATAGGGCCCAGGGGCTTCCCGCCTCTCGGGGCGGCCCTTGACCCTGAGTCCCAAGTGATTGGACTTGTTCCCAATCACTGGGTTCGATATGTCCAATAACGGGGTGATTCCTCGATCGGAGGGTGGTCGTTCACCTGTCTTTGTTTCGGCCACTGCAGGCGCCGACAGGTCTGGTCCGGCATTCAATTGCTAATATGTTGCAATTGTTCCCGGGGATAGCCGATTAAACTGCAGATGTCTGGGTTGATGTGCTGCTAATTCGACTTCCCCAGAGCCGAATACGCTATTCTGTCTGCAGCTGTCCGTTTGTGTCCTGTTGGCTGCTTTTCCCATCAGCCTTTTCGGTTAGCCATTTTAAATCGGGTTTTGGCCAAATTAATAGGGAATCAGCCATTTTAGGTGGCTACAGAGGTATCAGATAGGGCTGACGAGGGTATTGCTATCGATGTGGTATACATAGACATTCAGAAAGGATTCACACAAACTGTGAAAAACATCATGTTCATGGAACATTAGGCACAGTAGCAACATGGATACAAAATTGGCAGAAGAATAGGAAGCGTAGAGTAATGGTCAATAAATCATTTTCAGGCTGGAGGAAGATTTTATAATGGTGTTCCCCAGGTGTCAGTATTGGGACCCTTGCTTTTCCTGATGTAAATTAATCTAGATCTTGGTGTGCAGGGAACAATTTCAAAATTTGAGGATAATACAAAACTTGGAAGTATTTTAAGGGACATGGACTAGTTGGTGGTGTGGACAGTCAGGTGGCAGGTGAAGTTCAATGCGGGGAAATGCGACTTGATGCATTTTGTAGGAAGAGTATGGGAGAGACAATATAAAATAAGGGGTAAAAGTCTTAAGGGGTGTTGGAGCAGAGGTACCTGGGTGAATGTGTGAATAGATCATTGAAGGTGGCGAGTCCGGTGGAGAGAGCAGTTAATAAAGTATATAGTATTCTGGGCTTTATTAAGGGCCACGTACAAGAGCAAGGAGGTTATGCCGAATTTACACAAGACACTAGTTTAGATCTCAGCTGGAGTATTGTGTACAGCTCTGGTGCCAAACTATTTATTTGGGAAGGTTGTGAATGCATTGGAGAGGGTGCAGCCGAGGTTTACAAGAATGGATTCCCAGGGATGGGATAGATTGGAGAGGTTGGGACTAGAGAAGGCTGAGAGGAGATTTGATAGAGATGCTCAAAATCATGAGCGGGCTGGACAGAGTATATGGGGAGAAACTGTTTCTACTTGTAAAAGGATCAAGAAACAAAGATTCAGAAGGCACAGATTTTAAGTGGTTTACTAAAGAAGCAAATGTGATGTGAGGAAAATAAAATTCACTAGTGGTTCGGGTCTGGAATGCACTGCCTGGAAATGTGATGGAGGCAGGTTCAATTGAGACATGAAATATTCAGGAGTGCGGGGAAATGGCACGGGAATAGCACTGTCATGTTGCCTTTTTGGAGAGCCTGTGCAAACACCATGGACTAAATGGCTGCCTTCTGTGCCATAACAATTTTGATTCTGTAATATCCAGCCTTTACCTTTTTCTTAGTCACAGTGCCTATATGGCTGGTTCAGTCAAGTTTTGGTCAATTGCCTCCATGGATGTCAATGTTGGGGAAATCAATGATCATGACAACATTGTATTTCAAGATGAGGTGGTTAGACCTTATTTTGTTGGAGATGGTCATTGCCTGTCCAAGCTTGAATATTGTCCAGATTTTGCTGAATGTAGGCATGGACTGCTTTATTATTTTGAGGAGTAGTGAATGGAACAAAATGTGAAATCATCAGGGAGCATGCCCACTTCTGACCTTACAGGATGGAATGAAGGTCATTGATGAAACAGCTGAAGTGTTTGGGTGTATAGGACCTGAGGAGTAATCACGTATATCCCCTTCGCTTTTTTGCAATTTCTATATCACATTTCTTTTCTCAGATGTATGTGAGACACTCTTCGGGCAGTACGGTGGTGCAGTGGGTCCCAGGTTCGATCCCGGCTCTGGGTCACTGTCCAAGTGGAGTTTGCACATTCTCCCCGTGTTTGCATGTGTTTCGCCCCCACAACCCAAAAGATGTGCAGGCTAGGTGGATTGGCCACGCTAAATTGCCCCTTAATTGGAAAAAATGAATTGGGTACTCTAAATTTATAAAAATAAAATGTGAGACACTCTGTTCTGTTTTTAGATGCTTATGTAGGAGTATTATAAATACTCAACACTGCAACAGTTCAAAAATCAAAAATGTTAATGGAAGGTTTCCCTATACTTCAAAATTTGGAATACTAAAGTGAGGAGGTGATGCCTCTGTTCCATACAGCCTGTCTGACCTCACCTGGAATATGGAAATTCCAGATTGAGCATCACATCTCCAGCGAAATCTTTTTGCATTGAAAGAGGAAACTGCTGAAGATTCACCAGAATGCGACACCGTTTTAGTGTTAAATTAACCGGTTGCATGAACTTGATTTGGAAGAGAGCACATATGTATTCTGAGGGGAATCCTGAACAAAAAGGCACCAGCTTTAACATTAACCTTTTAGAAATCATTAAGCACTATAAGGGAAGTGGAAAATTGGAACACATTCCCTCAAAGCCAGGTCAAGAAGTTTTCAAGACTGTGGCACAGGATAGCACTGCTGCCTTACAGTGCCAGGGGCCTGGGTTTAATTCCAAACTTGGGTGACTGTGTAGAGTTTGCCCTTTCTCCCCATGCCTGCATGTGTTTACTCTGGATGCTCTGGTTTCCTCCCACAGTCCAAAGATGTGCAGATTAGGTGGATTAGCCATGCAAAATTTCCCCTTGGTGTCCAAAAACTTTTTTATTTTTTTAAAATTTGAAATTCAGAGTACCCAATTCATTTTTTCCAATTAAGGGGCAATTTAGCATGGCCAATCCACCTAGCCTGCACATCTTTGGGTTGTGGGGGTGTAACCCACGCAAACACGGGGAGAATGTGCAAACTCCACACGGACAGTGACCCAGAGCCGGGATCGAACCTGGGACCTCGCCGCCGTGAGGCAGCAGGGTGAACCCAGTGCGCCATCGTGCTGCCCTTTGGTGTCCAAAGATGTGGGGTAACGGGGTTAGGGTGAGACATTGGGCTAAGGTAGGGAGATAAAAATTTGTTAGCCAATGGTATTATGGAGTATGGAATTAACCTAGATAAACTAAATTAAGGTGCAGATTAGCTGTGATCTAATTGAATGGCGGAACAGACTTGAGGGGCTAAATAGCCAACTTGTGTTCCCCTATTTCTAAATACTGAAAGTCTCTTGGGTGCTCACATATTGTGCTGTTCTGTTTTTAATCAATGCTGCATATTTTAAGAGCTCAGATATATTGTCTTTTCTGGATTTAAATCCTACTCTGGATTCTTGAGCACAACAGAGAGGCTGGCTGACAACCACATGCATTATTGAGGAAGATCTGCATTGTTCGAGGTACCGTTTTACAGAAGGGATGTTAAACTGAGGCCCTTCTGCGCTTAGGCAGCATTTCAAAGAGAGGAGCAGGGAAGTTATCTTCCATTGTCCAGTGTGAAATTTATCTATTCGTTATGACAATGCTGTGTCTGGGAGCTTGCTGTGCATAAATTAACTGTTGTGTTGCCTACATTACAATGGTAACTACATTTCAAACGAATGAATTGAGCATTTTAAGACCTCTGGTACTCTATGAAGGGTGCCGTATAATTGCAATTCCCTCAGTTATATATATATTCCCTCAGTAATATTCTATAGTTTCAACGTAAATTGCTCCCTCAAGCCTGTACCAGTGAGACTTGAACTCAGTTTTCTGACAGGAAAACTGAGTTCAAGAGATTGAGAGTTCAAGAACAGTTCAAGCGATTGACCGATTGGGTGGCGTGGTGGCACAATGGTTAGCACTGCTGCTTCATGGCGCCGAAGACCCAGGTTTGATCCCAGTCCCAGGTCACTGTTCATGTGGAGTTTGTACATTCTCCCCGTATTTGCATGGGTCTCATCCCCACAACCCAAAGATGTGCAGGCTAGGTGGATTGGCCACGCTAAATTGCCCCTTAATTGGAATAAAAATGAATTGGGTACTCTAAATTTTTTAAAAAAAAGAGATAATTACTTTCAAAAAAGAGATTGACAGATCAGCATTTTAGCTCAGTAAAGGAATTGGCCTGAATCTTCCTTCAGCAATGGAATCTTATTTCTGGCCCTGAAAATTACATACATACCTTCCTGTGATAGGAGTGGCATGGTGGCACAGTGGTTAGCACTACTGCGTCACAGCACCAGAGACCCCAGTTCAATTCTGGCCCTGGGTGACTCTGTGGAGTTTGTACCCTTGTCTGCGTGGGTTTTCTTTGGGTGCTCCTGTTTCCTCCCACAGACCAAAGGTGTATAGGTCAGGTGGTTTGGCCATGATAAATTGCCCCTTAGTGTCCAAAAAGGTTAGGTGCGGTTACCAGGATAGGGTAGTGGTGTGGGCCTGAGTGGTGTGTAGTCTCGATGGC
The DNA here is from genome assembly GCF_047496885.1 of Scyliorhinus torazame. Taxonomy (NCBI): domain Eukaryota; kingdom Metazoa; phylum Chordata; class Chondrichthyes; order Carcharhiniformes; family Scyliorhinidae; genus Scyliorhinus; species Scyliorhinus torazame. Next base: position 281,763,272 of record NC_092713.1, on the reverse strand, counting down.
TGAATGAGCTCCTTCTGCACTGATGTAATGTTATGATTCTATGGGCTGGGTTCTTCCACCCTGCCCGCCGCAGGAACGCCATGGGCGAGAGGCGGATGATGGAAAACTCCATTGACCTCGGGCCAAAACGGTCGCCGAATGAACGCAGCCGGAGAATCCGGCCCTATGATTTCTGGGCAGTCCTTTTTGATGGAGTGTCATTCCAAACTGCCTCGGAGGGAGCAATGCAGAGAATCCACGCCGCTCAGAAACCATGGGCGTGATTCTCCGAAATGGAGTCAGCGTGTTCGCGCCGTCGTGAACACCGTCGAGGTTCACGATGGCGTGAAACGGCCCCTATCCTGACCGATTCAGGGCCCGATAATGAGAGAAGGTAAGTGAGGGTGGCTCAGGGGATGGGGTGGTTGGGCTGTCGCGGGCTGGTTGGGTTGGAGTAGGCATGTCGGGCAATCGGGCGGTTACGGGATTTGGGGACCGGGAGGGATGCGGTGGGGAAGAAAAGGAGGAGGCAAGAGAGTGAGTGGCATAGTTACCTATCTTTTAAACTGGTTTTAATCTAACATTTCCTGGGTAACTATTCTGGTAAAGCCCTTCGAATTCTGACTCTGAGTTGGAGATTCTTTTTCGTGGGCCCCAGGGAGTGGCCTTCCATCAGAAGTTTACAATTCCCACAGTCACTGCATTGAGATTTGAGGGCATTCTGCAGCATATCTTGGAGGGCCTCTTCTGTCTCCTGACTATCCAGAGACTGGAAGATCTGGGTTATTATGTCACTCCTCTATAGAGGGCAGCAAATCAATGAGTTCTAGACTGCATTGTAGATTCAGTTCTTTCTGGCAATGTTACACCAGAAGGGCCAGAATCCGATGATCACAAGGTAGTTATGGTGGGGGATAAGTATTCAATTTGCCTAAATTCATTCTTTAGAAAAATCTTAAAAGGCTCTCAATACGTGTTCAAATATTTCTGTTTCCAGCGTTTTCACCTTGTTTGTCACTTATGCGGAGATGAATCTCCTGCTATCTATCTTAAAAAAATTATTTTTTGTCTCTCTACTTCTGGTATATAATATATAGTCATATTTTGGATTTACTTTTTAAATTCCCTAACTTAATCGATAAAAGATCAACTTGCGGATATTTCCTTTCTGGAATGAAGAGTGCAAGTTTTTCTTAAGTCAGACATTTTGGCAGGGATGTTCCTTGCGGCTCTTCTCTGCACTGTTTCAATGTCTCTGTTACACTTGGTGTCCAGAACTACAAACACTACCCGTGTCATCTGACCAGCGTACTTTATGTTTTAGTCACAACTTCCTCGACTTTTATTCTATAGCTTTGGCTATGCTGTTCAACATTCTATAATATAGTATTTTTTATTATTGTCACAAGTAGGCTTAATTTAACACTGCAATGAAGTTACTGTGAAAATCCCCTAGTCGTCACACTCTGGCACCTGTTTGGGTACACAGAGGGAGAAATCAGAATGTCCAATTCACCTAACGAGCACGTCTTTCGGGACTTGTGGGAGGAAACCGGAGCACCCAGAAGAAACCCACGCAGACGCTGGGAGAATGTGCAGACCCTGCACAGACGGTGACCCAAGCCAGAAATCGAAACTGAGTCCCTGGCGCTGTGAACCAACTGAGCTAACCACTGCCACCCACACTTTCACTTGGTATTGATTCTATTAAGACTTCTAGGTCCATTAACTTCTTATCTTTGCTATTTTAAGATAATTCATAGTGTAGCCATCTGGGATGGCCACTTACAAAGGATCCCGGGAAATATGGCCACCTGCAAAGGACCATGGGAAATATGGTCAACACAGGACTCAGATGCTCAGAGCTTATGTATATTGACAACTCAGATAACTAGACGCTTTTGAAACCCCCAGCTACTTTGTGTTCTAATGGCACATTTCTCCAGAACAAAAGACCTGTACTCAGGTAACAGATACAGAAACAGTCTCATCAGCCCCACTCCCTTTGCTCAGGGAGCCCAAAACGCCAAGGTCAATGACCGCTCAGGACACACCCCGCCACCAAGGCACCCGCCCCTATATTGGCCAAAATCGAAGGCAGTAATCGAAGCCTGCCAAATTATTGGGTCCAAAGCTAAGGACCGCCCAAAAGAGCGCAAAACCCCAGAAGGATAAAGAGAGCCACTGCCATGTGTTCAGTCACTCTTGGCCCCGGAACCCGGTCTCTCTTGGCCCCGACCTACGCCTAAAACCAAGTGCAGCATCACGACCAGAAGACAAGTTCAAGACCAACGATCGCTACCAGACTGATGAGCCCAGCAGAAACGAAGTCACTTCTCCAGACCCAGCCACGCAAGATCCAAACAAAGGCCTTGTTCTTCTGCATAAAGCCGGGTGCCTGAAGTTAAGTACAGGTTGTTGCAGTGTTAGGTGTAATTTAGCTTGTAGTGTTTTATGTTGCATGTCAAAGTAATTCTTGTATGTAAATAAACTATCATTGAACTTGAACTAACTAACTGGTTGGTTGGTCTTTGATCGATATCCGGTAAAACCTTGTGGTGGTATCATTTGATACCTGGCGACTCTGAAAAGCAATATCATCATTAATAACTGTCATATCAGTATCCAGTTAAAAGAGCAACATTATTGGCGTCTCCGGTGCCAATTGGCAACAGTAGTCTGTTTGCTAATGTTGCCTTCCTATAGGCAATTGTTTGCACTTGTCTACCATAAACTTCACCTGGTATTATTTGCCCAGATATGTGTATTGACTGATTCAATCTGTAATTTTGGCACTACTAGTTCCAATGTCTCTTCTAATTTTGCACCAATTGAACATTTGACCATTTGGCATTGTGTTTCTTAATACGAGATATTTACCCAAATTAGAACAGTTGTGGTCATAAACGCTGAGCACTAGGACTGCCCAGTGCTCTTTTCTCCCCCCACACCCCCACCCCCCACTCCACCATGCGCTAAACAAAATCATTCCTCCTAAAGTATAGTTACCATTTCTTATCCATTCCCCTTTTATCACCGAATCCCTTCAGTTTTATATTTAATGAAGTATTTTGGATGCAACCTTTGAAGTCTGGGTGTGCCATGTCATTGGGCTCTCTACTTGTGATGTCACTTCCTCAAAGTGGATGAAGTTTGTCGCAGGATTTTCTGGCCTCCTGTTTATTAGATTATTGAGCAGATAATCTTCAGATCTACTCTTTTTAAAAAATACCCAATTAATTTTTCCAATTAAGGGGCAATTTAGCGTGGCCAATCCACCTAGCCTGCACATCTTTGGGTTGTGGGGGCAAAACCCACGCAAACACGGGGAGAATGTGCAAACTCCACACAGACAGTGACTCAGAGCCGGGATCGAATCTGGGACCTCAGCGCCTTGAGGCTGCAGGGCTAACCCACTGCGCCACCGTGCTGCCCCTCTCAGATCTACTCTTGACCATCTGTTCCATTGTTATAGATGTAATTGTCCCTGTCTGTTTTGCAATCATTTTTAAATATGTGCATTGTTGGCCTACTTCTAATCTACCAGTACTTTCCTAGTGTCCAATGAAGGATGATTGACTCTCCCATTGTCAGTGCCTCAGAAACCTACTCTTTCTGAGCACTCTCCATGACTATTTATTTGTTTTGCTGCTTTTGGGATGTCTACAGATTCTGCCTCATTTATATTGAAGTTATTGATTTTTGCATAGACCTCAAACTCATCCCTGGGTCCATTACGGTCTCAGGACTTCTGACTGTTTTAAGTAATAAAAAATGTTTTACTACTTACATTTAATCCTTTTGGTATATATTCCTCTGGTATAGCAACTGTGACCATTGTATCCTCCATAACATCCCCAGATTTCTGTTAATTGGGAGCAAATCAAAAGGATAGGTAAAGGGATTCATGGAAGCTTAGCTTGGATCAGTGTTAAACAAATTGGCGCAAATAGAATTATAGGGTAATCGATCAAGTTTGCACTCTGAAAGATCCCAGTGGAACCATCAACGTGGGCTCCCCAAAGCCCTGTGGAAATGGGTATAATTCCAGTCATTTGTCCATACTTGACACTGGGATTTTCTGTTTTTTATTCTGGGCCAATTACATATCTTTTACCGATTACTGAAGGCACTCTTCAAGCACAGGGGGGTTGACCTACACTGCTAGAGTGGCAAAGACTCGAGTTAAGATGGACTCAAAAACATCATAAAGGGAAAGGTTATTTTCATAACACTGATCTCCTTACTGATTATGTTTTTTCCCTTTCTGGCTCTCTTTCAACTTCCTCCTGATAGATGAATCGTGCCTTTCTTCCAGGTAATCTCTGGGCCCATTTAGAGCCTGGTACAGTTAATGATAACATTTTATGGCACAAGCAAGTGAAAGAGAAGCCATCTACAGTCACATCTGCATGCCACTTTATAAAATCTGGAACTATGTCTTCTACACCAGGACATGTTGATATTGGTATTACTAGACGCTCTTGAGACTGAGGTACCCAAGCTATTTAAGAAATACACAATAGTTGCAAATATTTCTGTTGTAACCCCCACAGAGGTCACAGAATAAGGATGATCCAATTCCACGTGGCCTCCGCAGAATGTGAACTCCCCGGTAACAGGGGTGGGGCTTCCACTTAACAAGGGGAGCCCTCACTGGTATAAAAACCCTGACCTGGGTGCAGGTCAGGGAGTGGAGCGTTTAATTGTTCACTAATAAACCTTGTTCATTGTTTTCTACCTGCTGTTTCATGCGAGCTGCTTTGACTGATTCAACAATTTCTGAGGAATATTTTGAATAAAATGGGGACTGTAAAATTGGGGGTAGCCTATACAGTTGTCCAGTTTCTTCAGGCAATAATATAGCAAGAACTATCCATCTTTCAATTGCGATGTTAAACTGAGGCTTTCTTGGGGGGTTGTAAAATATCCCAAGGCAATATTTCAAAGAGCAACAGAGTTACCGCCTGTGTCCTGTCCAATATTTATCCTTAAAATCACAGAAACAGATTATTTAGTCATTATTTCACTGCTGTTCATGGGGGCTTACTGTACACGAAAGGGCTGCTGTGTATCCTACATTTTAAAAAAAAAGTGACTACACTTCAAAAGTACTTCATTGTTGTAAAGCAGTTGGGACCTCCCGTGATCACGGAATGGTTGTATAAATGCAAAGCTTTTTTAAAAAAGAAATAAGGGAAGGGGGAGGAGAATGGTGAAGCCACCATGATAATTGCTAAAAGGACACCTTCTATTCCATGGCGATTGCTTCCGAACTATTTCTATAGCCAGAAATGAGTGCTGGTACAACAGAAGTTAATGTATTTATTGAAACGTAGAATCTTATTGTATTGGGAACCGTTGTAACACAAGGTGGCCATTTGGCCCATTGTACCCATGTTGGAGACTCTTATCAAATGTTCGCCATTTTTTACAAGGCATTAATCCAAGTTTATCTCTTCTATTAAAATAGTGCAGTGTGCAAATTTGATGAATAACAACTTGTAGCACTTACTGAAATGTCCCAAAGCATTTGAAGGTTATAAAACATGTAATGCCGAGCCACAAAAGGAGATAGTGGGTCAGATGACCAAAAGCTTGGTCAAGGAAGTAGGTTTTAAGGAGTATCTTGATGAAGGAAAGCAAGGTAGAGGGGTAAGCCAGAACTTGGGTCCTAGGTAACTGAAGGAGCTGCTACCAGTGAGGAAGCAATGAATATGCACATGGGGTGGCATTTCTCCCAAACAGACTTCAATGCAGAGGGACCAGTAGAAGGTCGGGGACCTGTTTGTAATTCAATTTGCCTCTACTGTGGCTCGAACTCCACCATCATAATTAGCATTCCACTTCCAGGTTTCCCCATCAACCAGCGGTTGGGGGGATTGACCCATCGAATTGGTCAAAGGAACTATTTCTAATTGAAGGGAGTCAGAGTGGCTGGACTGTACATTAATTCATGAGAGTTCAGTAACCATGGGAATGGAAAGGGAACATGGGAGAGTTGCCACCCCATGGTCTCTGACTCTCGCCTGGAGGGACCAGAGGGACTGTAGTTGTGTGATGTTTCCCCGAGACCAGGAGGAAAAGGACAGCTCTCAAACCAAGCAGGCATGGATCAAAGTGGTGGAGGAAGTCAGGAGCAGGATTGTGGTCCTTCAAGCCGGGAGATGGCTGTCCCAAGAGATTCAACTTCAAGAGGGCAGGAAAGGGGAGTGGTGTACCCTTTCCAGGTGCCAAGCCCCACACTTGCTTTTTGCAGCATTTCCCTGCATTACGTTCCATAGACTATTACACAGTGCAACTCCACTCATCTTTTAGAACTGAGCGGGCAGCACGGTGGCCTAGTGGTTAGCACAGCTGCCTCACGGCGCTGAGGTCCCAGGTTCGATCCCGGCTCTGGGTCACTGTCCGTGTGGAGTTTGCACATTCTCCCCGTGTCTGCGTGAGTTTCGCCCCCTCAACCCAAAAATGTGCAGAGTAGGTGGATTGGCCACGCTAAATTGCCCCTTAATTGCAAAAAATAATTGGGTAATCTAAATTTAAAAAAAAAAAATCTTTTAGAACTGAGATGATGAGGAACTACTTGCAGAGGGTGGTGAATTTGTGGAACTCACTACCCCATAGTGTGGTGGAATCAGAGTCATTAAATGCTTTCAATAGGGTGGGGCTTGGGCCTAGGGTAGGGTAGTCTTTCGGAGGATCTGTGCAGGGTCCATGCAGATTTGATCTGCACTGTAGCAATGCTATGATTCTAGGCTGCAGCTCAAAGTTTGACTGTTTGAAGGATTCCCAGCCTGTCAGTTTTGAAGGAGAAATGGCTCCCTGCTGTGTTCTCACCAGGCTGAAGCTGATGTGTTCTGTACAGTTTGGACAAACCCATGTTCTGACTGGTTAAAGCCAGGATTCTGAATTAAATGCAGAATCAATTGCCTCATTAAATATTTTAATAATTTGCCCAGCAGATCCACGGGGTTCACAGCTTGCCACCAAAACCCAGGCCAGTGAGAACTTGGGAGCCACTTATCTGGGTTTTAATATCCCCTCCACCCCCCCACCTTTTCAGTTTAATTCTGCCCCAGCTGTCAAAACAATAACATTGAGTAAATTCCTGGATTTTGTTTAGAAAAACTGGTCTCCTGGAATACATTCACTAGGGGTTTGTGGATTAAGTCTCAACATTGTTACCATTGTGGGTGGCACTGTTGTTTCACAGCATCAGGGGTCCCAGGTTCAATTCCCGCTTGGGTCATTGTCTGTGGGGAGTTTGCACATTCTCCCCGTGTTTGTGTGGGTTTTCTCTGGGTGCTCCAGTTTCCTCCCACAACTCCAGAAAGATGTGTTTGTTAGATGAATTGGACATTCTGAATTCTCCCTCAGTGTACTCGAACAGGCGCCGCAGTGTGGTGACGAGGAGATTTTCACAGTAACTTCATTGCAGTGTTAATGTAAGCCTACTTGTGACAATAATAAAGATTATTGTTATTATTTTGCTATTTTGAATTCCCTTCCCTGCCTTTTACGGATTTATTATGCCACACATCATCCTTGGTCAACTACTGTCACAAAGTGTGAATTGGTTGTTTTACTTAAAGATCAACTTGTGTCCTTGAGCTGTTAATATTAATTGATTTTAATTAAAAGGAACCTCCTGTGACCAAAATAACTGGCATTCCTTTATGAATACCTTATTCACACTTTTCTTTAATTAGAATCATAGAATCTCAACATTGCAGAAGGAGGCCATTTGTCCCATCGAATTGCTCCGTCAACAACACCTTTCCATAAATAGCCGAAATCTAACCCTCCCCCAACTCGGGCAAGGACAGGATCCTGTCCAAAAGCGAGGGCAACGGTACCATGGGAAATGAAGGAAGGTCCTTGCACAGAAAGTCACGCAACTGATATTACCTGAATACGTTTCCTCTCGGGAGCTGGACTTTCTCAAACTCTTACATGTCCTAAACCTCTCCAACCCATCCCTCCAATGCCCTGAACGATGAATCCAAGCCAGCCGGCACAAACCTATGGTTCCTGTAGATCGGAGCCAACAATGGCATGGAGCCCAGTTTAAAATGCTCCAAATCCTCAATGTAGCAAACACCACCAGACAAGTGAATCTTGCAGGGGAAAACTGGGAGTGGGGCAGTAACCAGGACCCTCAGACTCGACCCTATGGGTGAACCCTCCTCCATCCACCCCATATAGAATCCAGATCCCTGAGCCACCCGGCACTTTGTCAATATTTGCTGTCCAATAGTAACATAACAGATTAGGTAGTGCCACCCCCCCTCCCCTTCCAGACTGCCTATTGCTTTGCAGAAACATCCTACAAACCCGAGGGGTCTTACCAGTCCAAATGAAAGTATATATCAATTTTATTGACTCTTCGAAAGAAAGACTGAGAGACAGTGAAACAATAACAGAAGCCTCGGGAGAATATTTATCTTCATCGTCTGCCTCCTTCCGTTAATGTCAGTGTAAGGGCGTCCCTTTTCAAGTCGGCCTTGATTTCATCGAGAGAGGCCCAATCATGGGCCACCCGGATTCCCAGATAACGGAAGCTAGTGTGGGCCGGGTGAAGCAGCAACCTCCCTAGATCAGCTCCCTACCCGGGGGATTCACCAGAAAACATTCGCTTTTGCCCATATTTAGCTTATATCCCAAGAAGGAGCCAAAAGTCCTGAGTAGCTTCATCTCCACCACACTAGGAGAGAGGGTTTGTGATTATATAGTAACAAATCATCCGCATAAAGGATACTCTTGGTGCTCCATCCCCTCCGTCTAGTGAACAACCACAACGCAATGGCCAGGTGTTCGCTTGCTAAGGCAAACACAAGCGGGGACAATGGGCACCCCTGCCTTGTACCCCTTATTTCGTTGAAAATAAACCGAGCCCGGGGCATTCGTATGTGCACTCGCGGTGGGGGCAAAGTACAAAATCTTAATCAGTGATATAAATTTTGTCTCAAAGTCAAACCTTTCAAGGATTTCAAAGAGGTACCCCTACTTAACCCTATCAAACGCACTTTCTCAGTGCCCATTGAAATAATCCCCTCTGGCTCGGACCCTAAGGAGCGTGACAACATAACCTTTGGTTTGTTCCCTCGCCATCTGCTGCAGTCCCACGTCTAGCATCTATATTCTTTAGGACCTGGCCAGCTCGGTCTGAGATGGTACTACCGAGCCACTCTCAGTGATGGACAGTGAAGTGCCCCCACCCAGAGCATATTCTGCACCCTTGCCACCGTTGGTGCTTCCTCCAAGTGGTGTCCAATATGGAGTTCTGATTCATCAGCTGATGGTAGACGGTATGTGGTAATCAGCAGGAAGTTTCCTTGCCATGTTTAACCTGAAGTCACGAGATGTCATGGGGTCCAGAGTCAATGTTGAGGACTCCCAGGGCAACTCCCTCCCGACTGTATACCACTGTGCCGCCACATCTGCTAGGTCTGTTCTGCCGGTGAGACAGGACAGACCCAGGAATGATGATAGTGGTTGATGTTTGGGACATTATCTGATTCTGTGAGTATGACTATGTCAGGCTGTTGCTTGACTAGTCTGTGAGACAGCTCTCCCAACTTTGGCACAAGACCCCAGATGTTAGTGAGGAGGACTTTGCAGGGTCGACTGGGCTGGGTTTACCATTGTCGTTTCCGGTGTCTGGGACGATGTTGGGGGGGTCAGTCTGGTTTAATTCCTTTTGTGTTTTTGAAGCGGGTTGATTATGACTTGAGTGGCTTGCTGGGCTACCTCAGAGGGCATTTAAGAGCCAACCACATTATGTCTATTATTAGAACCACTTGCTTCTATTATTAGTTTAATGTGGCGACATTTCATTTTAACATTGATCAGCCTGTCTGTTCTACTCCGTATTTCTGTCATTTTTTTAAATTGTAGATTTCAGTTTTCCACCTTTTATGAATTGCAATAATAGCAAGCTATTGTGCTCAACACACCTTTTTCATATCCTATTGGATGCGAAGTCTGTGTTTGACTACAAGATTGTAAACTGCACCTATGCCAATTTGGGTAGGGCACAAAGTTTGGCATTTCTCATCATTGGGACCAATGCCAAAGGAAAGCTTAGAAATGTTTTCCAATCAAAAGTTGATTGTCATATCATATGTACAATGTTTTTTGAAGTAATTATATATCTAAACAATACTATTTCTATTCTGCCTACTGAATAAACCTTTCTGGAGAGCACGTCAAGTAGATTCCTTGATGAATGGGCAGTGCGCTCATCTGATACTTCAGGTATGTACTGCTCTGCCTAATCCATCAGCTTCTGTTTGAACATTCTGGGGTGGAGATGGAGTGCATTGATACTATTCAATTCCTTTTGAAGTGACGGTAACTTTACAAGTTCCAACAATGATGGGGCTTTTTAAAAAAGATTAGATTTGAAACTTCCATTTTGTCTCAAAACGATTGGTCTGTGTGATCCTGTAAATATCCATTTAGGGTCAGGAGAAAAATTTGCCTTTTCTTTCCCGTTTTATTTAGTTTTAGTGTTGGGCATTTCACTTTCAGTTCAGCAAAGATGAATAAAAATAACCAGCCTCAAACTATATCTGATTTCCGTGATTGGAAAACATTGAGAGATCTTTAAAAGCTGTGTCATATTCCTTGACAGGTGATTAATGATGGGTTAGAAGCACCATGAACTGATACGGGCAACTACTGTGAAATACATAATTGGTTTTGCATGAAACTGGCTGCTTTGATAAGGATTTTGGGAAATCATAGATGGCCAGTTTGTAAAGCCTTGAACCAAATATGAAGAGCAGAAAGATGTTTGGTCCATTCAATATTTGGGATTCAATTTAAAAAAGAACAGGGTTGTACGTAATGAATGAAGTGTCCATGGGCAAACTCCATATAATTACTCACCATTCACTGAGCCTTCAGCTGGCTGAGTCTCTCTGCAATTCCTGCCCGAAACCTTCTCTCCTCTTTAAAAACTTCAGCAAAGAAAAATCACCTCCAATGCTGATCTGTGAAGCCACCTATGATGTTTTGTTAAAGGTAATATTTAAATACAACTCCTTGCTGCAATTGCCAACGAAACTAACATGTACTTGGTGCATCTTTTAAAAAAATAAATTTAGAGTACTCAATTCATTTTTTCCAATTAAGGGGCAATTTAATGTGACCAATCCACCTACCCTGCACATCTTTGGGTTGTGGGGGCAAAACACACGCAAACACAGAGAGAATGTGCAAATTCCACACGGACTGTGACCCAGAGCCGGGATCGAACATGGGACCTCGGCGCCATGGGGCAGCAGTGCTAACCACTGCGCCACCATGCTGCCCTAGCTTGGATGCATCTTGAAGAATTATGAAGGGAGCAGGTTATTCACAGATGATTCCATCTCCAATCCTGGTAGAAAGCATCTCCTGAGGCCAGAATTTAACAAATGTTCTACTGGTCACCTTGCCTTAAAAATAATTCTGAGTACGAGATTTTCTGGCCGTTCCTACCGGTGGGTGCTTCCAGTCCTGCCGACTGTGAGCCTCCTGCCATGGGTTCCCCAGCTGTGGGTACGAAGAACAGGAAACCCTGTAGGCAGTAGCAGGAACCCGAGGAAACACAGCGGAGGTGGCCAATGGTGTGCCGCTGCAAACTTGGAGTTTGGGGGTTGGGGGCAGGAAATCCTGCCCTGGGTATTGTTGTCCTAGAGAATAACTTTCTCCCCTACCCTGGTTCTGTCACAGGAGCCTGATGCTTGGCAGAACCAACAAATCCACAACTGCTACCATCTGGAAGGAGAAGGGCAGCAGACACACGGGGACACTGCCACCTGGAAGTTCCTCGCCAAGTCACTCACCATCCAGACTTGGAAATATATAACCGTCCCTTCACTGTTGCTGGATCAAAATCCTGGAACTCCCTTCTAACAGCCCTGGTGCTGTACCGGACTGCAGTGGTTCAAGACAGCTCATCACCACCTTCTAATGGGCAATAATGCTGGCCAATGCCCACATTCCATGAATGAATAATAATACCTTGCATCTTCTATTATAGTGCTGAGTAATACTTCCTTCCTTACTGCTGTCAGCAAGTGATTCCATCTCTAATTAATCCACATCTCCACTGTTTTTGTACAACTCTCATTATGTCACTGTTAAATCCAATGGCTGTCGGCCTAAGCATATGTGATATGAGATTGATCTGGTTGTTTATCATAAGACCATAAGACATAGGAGCAGAATTAGGCCACTCGGCCCATCGAGTCTGCTCCGCCATTCAATTATGGCTGATATTTTCTCATCCCCATTCTCCTGCCTCCTCCGTATAACCCCTGATCCCCTTATTAATCAAGAGTTAATCAGAGTTGGCTTGGTCCTTTCTACACCCTCCACTCCAAACAGTTTCCTTTGATCCTCTCTCTGCTCCACCCATCTTCACCCTATTAGGTGGTGTGAAGAGCTCATGATTTCTTTGGGCGAGATTCTCCGACCCCCCGCCAGGTCGGAGAATCGTCGGGGGCTGGCGTGAATCCCGCCCCCGGCGGTTGCCGAAGTCTCCGGCACCGGAGATTCGGCGGGGGCGGGAATCGCGCCGCGCCGGTTGGTGGGCCCCCCCGCGCGATTCTCCGGCCCGGATGGGCCGAAGCCCCGCCACTAAAATGCCTGTCCCGCCGGCATAAATTAAACCACCTACCTTACCGGCGGGACAAGGCGGCGCGGGTGGGCTCCGGGGTCCTGGGGGGGCGCGGGGCGATCTGTCCCCGGGGGGTGCCCCCACGGTGGCCTGGCCCGCGATCGGGGCCCACCGATCCGCGGGCGGGCCTGTGCCGTGGGGGCACTCTTTCCCTTCCGCCTCCGCCACGGTCTCCACCATGGCGGAGGCAGAAGAGACTCCCTCCACTGCGCATGCGCGGGAATGCTGACAGCAGCCGCTGACAGCTTCCCACGCATGCGCCGCCCGGAGATGCAATTTCCGCGCCAGCTGGCGGGACACCAAAGGCCTTTTCCGCCAGCTGGCGGGGCGGAAATTCATCCGGCGCCGACCTAGTCCCTCAAGGTTGGGGCGCCGCCCCCAAAGATGCGGAGCATTCTGCACCTTTGGGGCGGCGCGATGCCCGTCTGATTTGCGCCGTTTTGGGCGCCAGTCGGCGGACGTCGCGCCGTTTCCGGAGAATTTCGCCCTTTTTTGGTCTCCAAAATTGAGGCCAGGCTATCTAGTCAGGTGCTTTTTTTTCTTTCTGGTCTCTAACCCCCAAAGACCTTTCCCCATCCCCTATGCCTTTATAATAGACCTCAATCCTGCTCTATCAACTCTATCCTGACACGAGTTCAGACTCAGTAATTGCTTTTCACTGAAATTGTAAACTGATCCCCTTCTGCAGATAGGGTACAAGTGAATCCCACTTTGATGATTTTGGGCTGAGATAATTTCCATAAAATGAAAATAATTTTCCTTTAAAACCAGTATTGTTTCTGTGCGGGATCGCTTCAGCCTAATCGATGGGAAAAACTAAACCAAAATAACACACACCCCAAACCTCCTGCCCATAAAACCAGCATTTCCCAACAACAAAGGGGAAATGTCCCTATTGGAAGGTTCCCGTCAGGAAATCAAGTGTTCTTGGGAAGGTGTCAGCAATATGACCCTACATAGAGGCTGTGTTGGAGGACTGACCAGCTCAGAGCTGTCATTATTAAACCTGCAGTTTCTCAAAGTAGATTGGTACAAGTAGGGCCTTGCTGACTGGCACAAGTGCTGACTGAGTTTGAAGATAATCAATAACCGATATAAATTGACCCACCATGGAAAGGAGACAAACGACCATGATCCCATTATAAAATGAATCTAAATTACTGTACCCTGCTGCCTTTACAAGTCCACGAACTGGTCTTTAAAGCCGGCATTTTAATTAAGTTGGTATCGGGTAAATTTGGGATTTACGTGTAACCCCCGACAACCCGATTCAAAACCAGTGCTATGACACTCCTCATTATTTCCATATTTAATGCTGCACGTCGCTCATCTAGAAACTTATGTTTAAAAACTTGTACCAGCAGGTTCTGTGCAGTTCAGTGAGGCATAAATAAACTTGGCGATTTACCGGTCCACCTGCCTGGTGTCTGCCAGGTGAATGCGATTTAAAATTGATTTATGATTCAAAATGTGGCCTTGTTTGTAAATCACTCGATGGACCTTACCCTATTTATATAATCCACTCGATTTTACTTGCAGCTTGTACTCTTTCAACACAGACCTAATGTGCATCACCCCTCGTTTCACTCGACAATGGATGGCCAAGCCTTCAACCAAACCAGACTTGAACTCATCCTAAGTCATAGGAACCACCTGACAACCAATTAGATTTTGTTTCTTTGACCAGTTACTCATATTTTAACTTGCTATGTTTGCAAAACACAACCAAAACCTTAATTAACATTAGATATTTGGAGAATGTTTAATGGTTTGGGACTTGCAGTAATGGGGTTTTACGGAATTATGCTGATCTAGGCTTCAGGTAACCAGAAAATCCTTTGGCAGGAAGGGCTTCTGACCTAGTGGAACTCCAGTGGTTTTATTGGGACTTTGTTAATCATTTTTGTTTGGACTCTTGGGCGCTAATTCTGGAACCACCAGGTGCCCTGCTTCAGATGGGGAGTGTCACTCGACAGTACTATTGTGTCAAGGAATGCAATACTATTCTTGTGCAGCCATGCTAAAGCATTACTGATGGACAGTACAGCAGATTATATAATCCACTCATAATTTTATTTGAATCTCTCCACTTAAAGAATTGAACTAAGTCAAAGTCTTTACTGAAGATCTCTTTCCAGTGCCTTTCCTAAATGGAGAACTTGCGCAAGAGTCACTAGTCAATGTGATATTACTTTTTCTCATCGCTGTCAGAAATGCCTCCCTAACATGGGCTCTTTGTATATTGACATGATGCTGTCTGCTGAATTATCAATATGGAATGTCACTGTGCCACCCATTGCTTGAATTTTCTATCATAGACTTTCATACCAAGAAGACAATGCTGTGCAGTAGGGTCAGGTTTGCTGCCTTTGGGTACCATGTGCACATATTGAAAGCAATTGGTGTACTACAAGAAGAAAGGTTAACTAAATGTTGTTGTGGAGTTTCCAGTGTGTAGTGCATGGTGCACTATAGTGAATGCCATAATATGCTTATGACACTTCAGAATTTCTGGGTAAAAATGTAAACTATGAAACAACTTAAATTTAAATGGTGAAGGGGCGACATGGTGGTGCAGTGGTTAGCATTGCTGCCTACGGCACTGAGGACAGTGGTTCGATCCAGGCCCAGGGTCACTGACTGTGTGGAGTTTGCACATTTTCCCCGTTTCTGCATAGGTTTCACCCCCACAACCCAAAAAATGTGCAGGTTATGTGGATTGGCCACACTAAATTGTATCTTAATTGGGGGGGAAAAAGAATTGGGTACTCTAAATTTAATTTAAACGGTGAAGCTGAGGGAGAAAAATATTCCGGCCAACAGAGAACCATTTAAAAAAATGTTTCAAACCTGTTTTTAACTCATTCAAAAACGAATTCATTTAAATAAAGTTAAAATCCATCCCATTCCTTTGTTTCTAAATGTTGTATGGCGGATGGGGAAAATGGATGGCATTGTCCAGAATCTGTGGCAATTGCTGGAAGCCACGAGCACCACCTCAACGGCAGGTAAAATGGATGTACTGCATGAGAAAGATTCGCTGAGGCACCTTCCGAGTAAGACTACAGTGCACCTTGACTGGCAGCAAGTATTGGGTAGGTATGTACAATATTTATTGGATCCAGGAATAGATTGTATAACGTAAGGAACCTAGCAAGGCAACACTACACAACAGAAACATTTAGCAGGCAAGACTACATGTTACAAAACATGTGAATTTGTTTGCAAGCCTTTGAACCACAGGTCAACACTTACCACTAAGGCACATATCTCATAGATGGACAACTGTTTCACTGTGTCTCATGCATGTCCATAGAGCAGTGTTTTTCAAACTTTTTTCCAGGGACCCATTTTTATCAACTGGCCATCCTTGGCAACCCATGCTGCCCGAATTTCACAACCCACCATTTTCACTGACCTTTAATGCGGCAGATGAGCCTGCTCGGTCTTCACGATCTCACTTGCTTCGTCGTTCAATGTTGCATTTCTGATTATGACTTCAGGTGATGATTTAAGATGTCACGGAATCCGTTGAAAAGAAAATCAAGTGGTTTGTTCTCAAACTCGCCATGCTTAGTCATCAAATGTCTTTGAGCCTTTGAAGGTTTTTAATTTTCATTTGCCAGTACTGCTCAACAAATAACACAAATGAACTTTAAATCCTGATTTGTAGTGGCACAATTAATAAATCCACACCTTGAGGATTATCATTTTTCCTGTTTTCAGCTTCTTCTTGGGTTGTTCACCAGAGGCCCTGCAGTTCACACCAGCACTGCTGGCAGCTGCAAAATGGAGGAATGTGCTGTCAGCATACAGGGCGCGTGACCTGCTCTCTGCCGCCGCTCCAGGCAGGAAGACTCCAGCGGGAAAAAAGAAATCTGCTCCTGGGCCAGCGCGCTGACGTCAGGAGGCGTTCTGACCTGCATAGGGTCCGGGCCTGTACACTTCTGAGGGGGCATGCAGAATAACGGCTGGCATTCTGAAAGCTGTTGGGCACCACTTCCCGCAATCGGGAATGCCGTGACACATGGCCCCACGATCGGGAAAGGCGCGGCGCATGGCCCAGCGACCCTCCCAACACTCGCCCGTGACCCTGGATTTGAAAATGACTGCCATAGAGTACAGTGGAAAACCTTGCCCTATGTTCCGATAACTGGATGGGAAGATTCCAGAATGGAACCCTGGTTCAAAAGACCGTAACGTTTACTTTTTAATAAAACCTGAAGGAACAGAGTCACAAGACCATTAATTAGTTTAACAAGAAGATAAAACACTTTATTAAACATGAGAAAAAATTGGATCATGATACAATACTCTTCTACCCTGGGGGGTGGCATGGTGCCATAATAGTTAGCACTGTGCCGAGGACCTGGGTTCGATCTCTGCCCCGGGTGACTGTCCATGGGGAGTTTGTGCATTCTTCCTGTATCAACATGGGTCTCACCCCCACAACCCAAAGATGTACAGGGTAGGTGAATTTGCCATGGTAAATTGCCCTTATATTGGAAAGGTTAAAACTAAACACTCCTCTACTTCCCTCTCTTAGTTTAACAATTACACAGAGGATGCATCTTAATCGACAATTGTCTCATTAACGCAAAATCCCTCTTAAGCACGCAAGGTGACTGTGATCAAATACACGCACTCTGCTCTGAATCAAGTCTGTGTCTGTGGATTTCTCCTCTGAATACCCCCAGATGATGATCCCAATAGTTTCCAAACTCCATTCCCAAAAACACACTTTAAAATCTTCTCTCACAATAATTCATTCCCTTAATGGTTTGCATTCTGAAATTCATTCCAGGTTTTGCAAATGACTCTTGTAACCCAAGCTCCCACTCCGCTTTTAACAGCAAATCCAGTCGTGGATTTTACATGAACCCATTTAGAATTTCTTTGTCTTGACTGCTGTAAAAACTGCTCACAATTGCTTTAACTCTTGATTCCCAAACAATTAAAATGGCATCAGATGTTTGATTTACCTGTGAAGGCTGCTGTCCCACTTTAAATCTGGTTATTGCAGTTTGTTTCTTTAACTCGGAACACTTTGTTTACCCTTCCTTGAATTCATCTGAACAATGCCTTGTTCTCTGTTCACTTAACTCCAGACTTCTTGGACACTTCATTTCTCTAGTTTTCCTAACTAGCTGGACTTTGCTGGAAAGCCTTACTCCATAGTATGGCTTTTCTTCTAGCAAGGCCGAGAGATGTTCCCTCTTTAACTTTCTGCTTTTCTTCTAGGAAGGCTGAGAGAGATGTTCCCTCTTTTAACTTTCTAAAACCAACTGCTTCTAGCAGAGCTGTGAGAGCTGCGCGCTCTCTCTTGGAATGTTCTCTCGTACTCTCTCATATTACCGCCTCCAACTGCTCTGGCTTCCAGTTGGAAAGCCCTTCCTTCTGGAAAGTGAGCACCTGTTGCCAAGCAACATCTTATCCTTCCCCCAGGCTCTTATTTACTCTTCATGCTGCGACCCTCTCTAAGCTCAAGAGAAACACAGTTGGTACTTAATTAACACCCCACTCATACAAACACCTTTGGTTAGCATGAATCTAACTATAGTTATTACCCTTCTAGGCACAAACATTAAATTAAATCTACTGCTAATGTTTACCGATACGAACTTAAATCCTTTAAAACTACCTTTGTTTTCCAAACACTGCATAAGTGTTTCACTCATCAAAGTATTGCAACACGAACATGGTCACTTCCTGATTCCCAGTATATAAGAGTTCAGGCAGTGCAGATGGTTGCCGTAATGATCTCTGCTACTTTTGGGGAAATACAGCTGTGCAGTGACGTGGAGCAACTGTGTTAATTTCAAGAGGTGAAGTACAGGCCATGCTAACTCTTGCATCAGACACCAATTTGACTTGTGATCAGCTGACATCGCAGTGCCAGTCAACAAAAAAGCACACGCAAAACAGCTGAGTGTAGCACTTCCTTATGTCACAATTTGCCAGTAAATATGTTTGCTGTGGAAAAGTAAGAATATTCACCTACCCACCTTGGGAAGGGGAAGAGCATGTTTTGAGTTATTGGCTAGTATGGTCATTTTCAAACCTCGGGCTGCGACCCGTGGTTGGGTCACAGGAGGTTTGCAGGGCCATATGTCATGGCGTTCGCGATCATGGGGCCATGTCTCACGGTGTTCCTGATCATGGGGCCATGCGTCACGGTGTTCCCAATTGAAGGAATAGTGCCCAACAGTGCAGGAAGTAGTGCCCACGGTGCGACCGGCTTTTAAAAATGTCTGCCATGACCGGCTTTCAGAATGCCGGCCGTTCTGCATATGTGTGCCCCCTCAGCAGTACGCAGGCCCGGAGCCCAGCGGGGCAGAATACCTTCACCTGATGTCAGTGTGCTGACCCAGGAGCAGATTAAAAATTGCTGGAGTCTTCCTGCCTGCTTAAGTGGGGCGGTGCAGACTCGATGGGCCGAATGGCCCCCTTCTGCACTGTATGTTCTATGTTCTATGGAGCGGAGGCAGAGAGCAGGTCACGCCGGCGTCATGTGCTCTGGGCAAGAGAGAGATTCCTCCATTTTGCAACTGCCAGCAGTGCTGGTGTGAACTCCAGGGCCTCTGCAAATCAGGATTCAAAGTTCACGTGTGTTACATGCAGGAAAGTACTGGCAAAATGAAAGTTTAAAAACCCTCAAAACTTCAAAGACATTTGAAGACTACGCATGGCGAGTTTGAGGACAAATCTTTTGATTTTTTTCCAACGGATGCATTGACATTAAATCATCAGCTGAAGTAATTATCAGAAATGTAACATTGAATAACAAAGCAAATGAGATTGTGAGGATCGAGCAGGCTCACCTGTCACATTAAAGATAAGTGAGAACGGTGGGTCCTGGGCAAAAACGTTTGAAAAACACTGGGGCTAACAGTTGTATCAAGGTCTGCGTTTCTGATCTGGATTTTGCTGATCTAGTTAGTATCCCCACCTTTGCCAAACTACAAATATTGCATTTGAGGCACAAATATTGCATTTAAGGCTGTTTAGAAACAAAACATTTTATCTTCAGAGCTGGAAAGAAATAGCCCAGCAAAATCTTCTACAATGTTTATTGAAAATGGAAACTCAAAATATGGGTATGATCTCATAGCAACAACATTGTACTGAAACTAAGAGCTGACCATAACAAAAGCCAAATTACAGCGTTTCCTTCTGCACAAACTTCCCTTGCTGCCATTTTAAATGGTTATCGAAGAGAGAAACAAAGGCAGTACAAATACTGTATTATAATGCAATGTTATTTTTGTTCTATATAGTTTACAAGAAATCTGGGCTTTAATGAAGCTTGCTTATGATTGGCACTTGGTTCCCTCCCCAACTCCTCCATTTCCTTCCTATTTGTAATTTGTTTGTAACACTCCCTTGCTGGTTTAGTCAGGTTCTCCTGACTGGTCATTCACGACTTACTGACACTTTTCCAGCTGCTTTCGATTTGTCATGCTTCAGTTCCGACCTGCTGCTATTTTATTCTGATACAATTGACAAAGTATTATACATATTCTAGCATGCAGATTTCTTTTAAATAATGAAGATCGCAATGGAAGCATTTATAACTTAATGCAATGTCATCCTTAGGATACTTTATTCAAACCCATGTGATTATCTGTTTTTATACCACATAAGACTAGTGCTAATGCAATTACAACAGGGGGGAAGAATTTGTAAAACTGAATGGTTCCATTATTAGGGTGTTAGTTTTAAAAATAGGCCAAGAGTCTTGGAGGTCTTGGTAGGCAGTAATTTTCCTAAGTAGAGCTTTAAGGTTCTGTGTTGAATATTTCATTGCATTATCCCCTGGCAGGGGCCTCGGTCTTCTCTGTGGACACTTGAGGTGACAGCAGTGTGGCATTTGAAAGGAGTTAGTGGAGCTGAACAGAATCCAAGCTGCTGCAGGTGTCTCATTAAATTGAAAGGATACTGGGTTCTTTCAATGCTGCAACTGTAACAGAAATGCAAGAGGTAATGGACACCTGCCCTTGTTTGAGATGTAATTCAGTAGCCATGTGTGGCAATCTTCGGGGTATCGGAGCAGCCAGAGCTACACATGGGGAAGAGACCGACACCCTAGCTTTTGCTTCCCTAACCGCACGCTGGAGAATCCTGCTTGGCTGGCGATCGGCAGCACCACCCACAGCTGCAGACTGGCTGGCAGACCTGGCGGAATTTCTCCACTTGGAGAAGATCAAATACACCATCTGAGGGTCGGAAGAAGGCTTCCTTAAAGCATGGGGACAATTTGTCGGCCTGTTCCAAGACCTGTTCAAAGCCAACATCGATTATGGGGGAAAAAATGAGAGACGGGAGAAGACGGACAGGAACACACAACCCTGGGGGGAGGGGGAACTCAGGGGAACTACAGGGAGAAGCGTGGGGGGGGGAGGGGGCAGAAGCCCCCTGTGGTGATACCCCCCCTCAAACCCACAAGGCAGGCAACAGAAAATACAAAGGAAAGGGGAGAACAGGAGTTGGGGGATAAACCACCCTGAACGAATGAGGGGAATACCAAGGAGAGGCTGTGGGGGGTGGAGTGGGGGGTGGAGCGGGGGTGGGGGGTGGGGTGGGCGGGGTGGAGAGAGGACACACCAAGACTGACGATATGTATATAAGAACCTAAGAACCATACGTGCTGTAAATATTAAACGTAAAGTGTTACTGTGTATAAATTTAAAATACCAATAAAAAATATATTTTTTAAAAATGACAGAAGCCAGCAGGCTCCTGTCTGCTTCCTGACCCACCTGCGGTTTCTGGCGTTGTAAACTACCACCTGCTCAGAAACCCACTCACCTTCTCAGGGCTAAACTCTCTGCCATTCTGGATCCAGCTGGTAGGGAACGCATGAGAATGTTTCTTGGCAGCCTTCCTTCAACTTTTTTGAGCCCCCATAGAGAAGCTTCTGCCTCAATAGTAAAGCCAAAGTGAGAAATCACCATGCAGGCAGTGCAGGCCCTCATTTCCAAACTATTTTTCCTTGGCGCACCTACCACACCCTGGACAGCAGGACCACTGCACTTTCAGGAGGGGCCTCTCTCGGTACTTCAGATGGTCAAGCTGAGATGTGGAGCTCAGCCTACACAGAGTTGCGTGGGTGGGGTGGGGGTTAGGAGATTGTGTGAGAAAAAGGGAAAGAAGGACAAGAATAACTTCTGTTTTCAGGCACAGGACATGTGTGTGCCATCACCCCATGTCACTGGCTGTACCTGTATACCTGTCATCCCTGTGCATTAAAAAAAACCCATTGAAACCAGGCTTCATAGCCCAAAGCAGCAATACTGCGGTACTGTGAATAAGGTTAAACGACAAACCTGTCAACATACAAAGTCAAACACTGAAGTAAGCTTTTCAACATAAAAGGCTAGTGTTTTTCAGTTGGAAAATTATCCCTTTAACAACAGAGAAACAGAAGTACTGGTTCGATCTCTCTGGTTTCACAGTAAGGTGGATAGGATTACAAAACTCGCCTTTGCAGTGGCACTGTTAGTGATTCCAGGCCCTAGTTTGATCAGCCTACTGTTGTCGAAAGAAAGTATCTTTTCAATTTTAAATTGTCTGGATTGGAGCTAAAATTATTTAGCCCTTTGATTCTGGTTAACTTTCCCCCTCATTCCCAAACATCCAATATTACATTTTAGACCTTTTCTTGGATGCAAACTGAACTTCTTTACAAACAATTGTTCTTTCTACTCCCATAACGTTTATGTAAATAAATATATAAGTTCTTTAGTAACCTTATACTTCCAGAAAATACTATCCCTGGTGTTTATAGTGTGGCATGCCAAAGAGAATAGAGGCCCATTATTTATGTTCACTATTTCCCAGAAATGGAAAAAAAAATCCCTTTTACATGCAGAATTGCAAATAGGGGGCGCGATTCTCCGCTCCCACGCCGGTTTGGAGAATCGCCTGGCGCGCCATTTTTCCCAGCGACGCCGGTCCGTCAGCCTCCCGCGATGCACCCAAGTGGCGAGAACGGCTCTGTCGAGTTCTGTGCGGCGCAGGCCAGAGAATCGCCCGGGACACCCAAAATGCCGATTCGCCACTACACCTGCTATTCTCCGGCCCGGATGGGCAGAGCGGCCTGCCCAAAGCGACGGCTTCCCACCGGCGCCATCCACATCTGGTCGCTGCCGGCGGGAACAGCGTGGGAACGCAAGGGGTGCGGCCTGTGGGGGGTTGAGGGGGGTTCTTTCACCGGGGTTGCACTCAAAAGGGGTCTGGCCCGCGATCGGTGCCCACCGATCGGCGGGCCGGCCTCTCTGAAGGAGGACCTCCTTTCCTCCGCGCCCCGCTAGATCCATCCGACATCTTCTTGCGGGGAGGACGGCAACCAAGCATGCGCGGGTGACGCCAGTTAGGCGGCGGATGACGTGGCGCCGCTTTTATGCGGCGCCAATGCCCAGCGCGCGCTGACGACGCTGCTTTAGCGACACGCCCCCCGAGTTTCTCGCGGCCCCGGTCCTAGCCCATTTCCGGGCCCTGAATCGGTCGAGATCGGGGCCGTTTCGCGCCGTCGTGAACCTCGACGGCGTTCATGACGGCGTGGGCACTTAGTCGCGAGAGCGGAGAATCGCGCCCAAGGTGCTTAGAAATAGATTTACACTTTTGTTAAAGATATATTCTTTCTTTGGACACTAAGAAATGGAAGCAGTAGTAGGCCATGTGGCTCCTCTCGAGCTTTGCTTCATCATTTAATAATAATCTTTATTGTCACAAGTAGGCTTACATTAACACTGCCATAAGATCGTGGCTGATGCTCAACTTCAACTCCAGTTCCCCGCCCAATTCCCATGTCTCTTGGTTGCCTCAGAGTCCCAAATTCTCTGCCTTGAATATACTCAAAGAATGAGCATTTAGAACCCTCTGGAATAGAGAGTTTCAAAGATTCCCAACATTCTGGAGATTTCTCCCTACCTCGATCCAAAATGGCTGCCTCCTTAATTTGAGAGAAAATGTCTCCTATCCCAAAAATAACTTCCTGACCTTCACCTTGTAATTACAGTATAAATAATAGATGTCTATAAAGAATGGTCTTGTATATCATAGACTTGAGCACAATCCATTCTGGACAGACACTCCATTGCATTACTTTTTTGAAAATAAATTTAAAGTACCCAATTATCTTTTTCCAATTAAGGGACAATTTAGCGTGGCCTATCCACCTAACCAGCACATCTTTTGGGTTGTGGGGGCAAACCCCATACAGACACGGGGAGAATGTGCAAACTCCACACGGACAGTGACCCAGGGCCGGGATTCGAACCTAGGTCCTCAACGCCGTAGTCCCAGTGCTAACCACTGTGCCACCGTGCTGTCCTCTATTGCATTACTGAAGGTGTATTGTTGGAGCTGAAAGGTGGGGTTTTCCGGTCGGCGACGCCGAAATCACGTTCAGTGATCGGCCGGAGAATTCCCATTTATGACCAAATTGGGGGCGGCGCTGCTTTCGCGATGTTCCGCCCCCTCCAAAGCGACGTACTCTCTTGCATACGCTGCATGCCATATCGATGGCCTCAGGATGTTGCCTGAGGACCAGCCCCCCCCCTCGATACTCCGCCCCTGACTAGCCGAGTTCCTGACTGCGTCGGTCGTGTGTGGTCTCATCCAGCGGGAACTTGGCGTGGTGGCTGTGGACTCAGTCCAGCGCTGCCACAGTCGGGGGAGGGCAAGGGGGATTTTGTCAGGGGCTGGAGGAACTGTTGGGGGTGGGCTGGGGCATGCGAGCCGGCCAAAGGGGGGGCACTATTTTGCAGGCTGATTCCGCGAGCGACGGGCGCCATGTTGCACAGCGCGGCCGCTGCAGGACGCCACCGCGCGCATGCGCAGCCATGGACTCGGCAATTCTCCGGGCCCTTTTGGCAGCTAGAGCCGGGTGCTCTACGTTGCCTTGTTGCTAGCACCCAGCCAAACGGAGAATTGGTGGCCATTTTACGCCGTTTCTTTCTGTCGTAAAACGCCACCGTTCCCACGCCAGTGTGGGGACATAGCCTCAAAATCGAAGAATCCAGCCCGAGATATTTTTGATGAGTTGTTACACTAAAGTTCTTTCCACTCTCGAGGTGGAAATAAAAGATCCAATCCATCATTTGAAGATGAGCAGACGAGTTACCCAGGTGGTCTGGTCAATATTAATCCCTCAACCAACACCACTAAGACCACCAGATTACCTGGCCATAACTATATTGTTTGTTGGGGCACTCTGCAGATTTAGCTGCTGCTTTTCCAAGAAGAAGAATTCATCAAAAAAACACCTCAAACAGATTGTAAAGTGCTTGGGGATAGCCTGAGGTTATGAAATTTCCTTTGCAAATGCAGATCTTTCCTCCTTTAAAGTAACCGTCACACAAAGTAATCCTCTTAAAGGAATAATAACGCATATACAAAAAACACTTGAAATAAATATTGAGTCTTATTTTGCATTATTTGTCCCATGTTATGATTTTCATGGTATTACATTTATCCTGGTTCAGAATGGTTTGGAATATCACTGTGCACTCACCCATGTTATTGTGTTGTACATGGCACAAATCATTTTTAAGGTGCTGTTTTCGCCTTGTGTGGGTTTCAATAAACTGGTATTACTTGTCTGTTACTTATCATTCCATTTAGTTTTATTTAGTGTTGACTAGACATGTGGAATAAATGTCCACCTCCCCAAGGCTGGGATTCTCTGGTGTCGAGATTGTCTAGCACACCCCCACCCACAAGATTTCCAGCAGCGTGGGCTGGCTTCAATGGGAAATCCCCTTGACAAGCGACAGGAGTAGAGAATCCCGCCGCCAGTGAACGGTGCGCCTCCGAGAAACACGTATCTGAGGGCTGGAGAATCCCTCCGTAGGCGCTCCAAAGCGGCTTAAGGAAAAGTCCAGAAAACTGTGCCAAAGGTCCGCAGGTCAGAGAATTATACCAAGTGAATCATTTTGACACTTGTAACGGCTGTTAAAATTTGTAAATCATTCTTTTTGTTAAAAATAAATTTAGAGTACCCAATTCCTTTTTCAAATTGAGGGCCATTTTCGTGAGGCCAGTTCACCTACCCTGCACATCTTTTCGGATTATGGGGATGAGGCCCACGCAGACACTGGGAGAATGTGCAAACTCCACACGGACAGTGGGCCGGGATTGAACCCGGGTCCTCGGGCGCCGTGAGGTGAAATATTCTCAGCTTGCCGGAGAGGCCAGTTCCCGAGAAGCTGCTTTACCTTTTGGAGGGGAGTCTTGAACTCAGGCCCGTGGTCCCAGCATAAGGGGTTGCCCAATTAGGACTGAGGATCAAGAAGGATTCCTTCACTCAAAAGGTTGTGAATCTGTGGAATTCCCTGTCCCAGAGGGCTGTGGATGCTGAGTGGAATTAAGGGATATGGGGGTAACAGGGTACCTGTGGGGTTAAAGTGGAAGGTCAGTCATGATGCTATTGGATAACAGAGTATGGTCTACTCCTGATCTTATGTTCAAAGGGCTGCCTTATTGTTGGTGATTGTGTTCACCATAAAGCAGTGGATTTGGAATGTATTCAAGTAGTCTGGAGAGGAAATATTTGTTCATCAAGTTCTTTATAACCTCATATTAAAAAAAATCCGACACACAGGCGTCACGGAAAGACTTATCAAGTTACCTTTGCACTGGACACCTGTAATGGTGAGAGAACAGCTATCCGCAGTAAACTGAGCAAAGCTGTTTTATTTGTTTATGCCTGTGTGGGAGGAAGCTGGCTGCCTCTCCGCAAGAGATATTCTGCCCTTGTTTATGTGAGTTTGGGTGTGAGAGTCTGAAACGTGTATTGTTTTGCCTTGTAAAGGTGTTGGGAAGGGCCGGACTCGGCTGTTTTAACAGACAGACTGATTTGAAGGTGGTGTTTTCATTATCCTGCTCGAGTGAATTATTAACCGGACTGGCTGTCGAATGAACCTGCGATCCCTTCCGCTGCCGAATTGTAGGGAATTCCTGAGTCGCTTGGTCGCCGTAAGTAAAGCAAAAAGTCTCGTTAACTGGTGCAAGTGGTAAAATAACAACTCGCCCACTCCTGTCCTGGAGAGGATCCGGGTTCTGCGCACTGACTCCGCGTTTACTCTTGGCTCCCTCTTTCTGTTCACACTTTTCAGTGTTAATTGTGGTTGGATTCGCTCTATTGCAGAGGAATGCGGAACCGGGAGCCGTTGCTATTTTTCTGCTTTGTTTTGCACATTTAAGCTGAAATAAAATTGGCCATTGTGTGTTGATGCCGTATTCCGCCAACATTTACTAATGTGGTTAACAATGTGATGCAATGAGAGAATGACCAATATAATCTGTTCTTGTGATGTTGAGTGAGGGTTAGATATTGGCCAGGGCTCGAGGGATGAGTCCCCACGCTGGGCTTCGAATGGGGGATCTTGGACACAGCCACTTGAGCAGGCGGATGGGATCCCCTTTCTTATCCGGAACTGACAGTGCTGCTTCTGTGCTGTGCCCAGAATGTCAGCCTTCTGTTACACGCAGTCGAGTTGGGCAGTGGGACCTCAAACCCAGAACCGTGTGCTTGAAGAGCAAGAATGCTACCAACTGAGCCACAACTGATTCTGTACGTGACTGGATCTGTGAGGATGTGACCCCATGGCGGTGGTAGATCTATATCTGTGACTTTGACTACGTGACTGTGATCGTGCACTCTGTAACTCTTGTAAGTGACAGTGTCTGTGTGTCTGTGTCTGTGCTTGTGTCACTGTATGTATGACTTTGCAGATTTGTATAACTGTGATTCTGTGACTCTCCGAATCTGTCATCTGTTTGAGTTTGCTTTGCTGTGAGGCTCTAATCTATTCTGGCTCTCCAGGAAAGAAAGTGTTTTTATATCAGTCTGATGCAAATCAGGATTATTGAACTCTGACTGCCTGCCTTCCACCAGTGGTGTTTCCATAGCCACATAATGACTGTTAGCAACTTGCTCGGTGTCACATTCTGGTCTCTTAATGTGCCTCAATCTGACCCTATTACCATTTCTCTCCAGATTTGACAAAGTCATCCACATTCAAAACATTAGCTCCCTTTTCTCTCCACAGATGCTGTCCGAGCTGCTGAGATTGTCCAGTATTTCAGATTCCAGCATCCACAGTCATTTGCTTTTAGCTTTTTGCTTGGCCATCTAAGAACTTGCATTTATATAGCCCCAGGATTGGATGGCACAGTGGTTAGCGCTGCTTCCTCACAGCGCCAGGGACCCGGGTTCAATTCCAGCCTCGGGTGACTATGCGGAGTTTGAACTTCCTCCCCGTTTCTGCGGGGCTCCGGTTTCCTCCCACAGTCCAAAGACATGCAGGTTAGGTGGATTTGCCATGCTAAATTGCCCCTTATAGGTAGGGTTACAGGGATAGGGCGGGGCCTAGATAGGGTGCTCTTTCAGAAGGTCGGTGTAGAAACAATGGGCCGAATGGCCGCCTTCTGCACTGTAGGGATTCTATGTCCTTTGAAAGCCAATGAAAGTAATCTAGAAATTCTGATGAAAGGTCATCGACCTGAAACATTAACTCTCACTCTACAGGTGTTGCCTTACCTGCGGAGTATTCAGCATTTCCTGTTTTTTATTCAAATCATCTAGACTTGGATTAATGATCCAATTAAAGGAGCTCAAATTCCACCATGGTGTCAGGGGAATTTTAATTCAGCCAATTAAATAATAGCTGGAATACAAACCAGTATTTTTCAAAAAGGTGTTGTCAGCATGAAAACAGGCCCTTCGGCCCAACTTGTCCATGCTGCCCAGTTTTTACCACTAAACTCGTCCCAATTGCCCAAATTTGGCCCATATCCCTCTATACCCAGCTTTCTTATATAGCTGTCTAAATGCTTTTTAAAAAACAAAATAGTACCCGCCTCTACTACTGCTTCTGGCAGCTCGTTCGACACTCACCACCCTCTGTGAAAATATTGCCCCTCTGGACTCTTTTCTTTTTTTGTATCTCTCCCCTCTTATCTTCAACCTATGCTCTCTAGTTTTAGACTCCCCTACCTTTGAGAAAAGATGTTGACTATCTACCTTATCAATGCCCCTCATTACTTGATTGACCTCTATAGGATCACCCCAAAGCCTCCAGGGAAAAAAGTCCCAGCCTATCCAGCCTCTCATACAATCATAGAATTAACAATGCAGAAGGAGGCCATTGCAGTGTTAATGTAAGCCTACTTGTGACAAAGATTATAATAACCTTCTTCACTGTCCACTATGCCACCAATCTTGATGTCATTTGCAAACTTACTAACTATGCCTCCTAAATTCTCATCCAAATCATTAATATAAATAACAAAGACAGTGGACCCAGCACTGATCCCTGAGGCACACCACTGGTCACAGGCCTCCAGTTTGAAAAACAACCCTCTTCAACCCTTTGTCTTCTGTCGTCAAGACAACTTTGTATCCAATTGGCTACCTCACCCTGGATCCCGTGAGTTTTAACCTTATGCAACAACCCACTTTGTCAAAGGCTTTGCTAAAGTCCATGTCAACGTTGACTGCACTGCCCTTCTTGGTTACCCCTTCAAAAAAACTCAATCAAATTTGTGAGACATGGTTTTCCCCTCACAAAGCCATGCTGACTGTCCCTAATCAGTCTATGCCTCTCTAAATTCCTGTAGACCCTGTCTCCCAGAATACCTTCCACCAACTTGGTCATCGGTCTGTAGTTTCCAGGCTTTTCCCTCTGACCCTTCTTAAACAAAGGCATAACATTTGCTCACCTCCAATCTTCACGCACCTCACCTCTTGACGATTCAAATATCTCTGCTAGGGGACCCGCAATTTCCTCCTTAGCCCCCCACAACGTCCTGGGGTACATTTCATCAGATCCCGAGCACTATGATTTATCTACCTAGATGCGCTTTAAGATTTCTGTAACTGTACACTCCTCAAGACATCGTTATTTATTTCCCCAAGTTTCCTAACATCCATGCCTTTCTCTATTTTTTTTAGAAAATATTTTTTGAAGCATTTGTAATTTTCACAGTTTAACAAATTTAACAAATTAACATTCTATTTTTTTTTAAAAAGTATGTTTATTCAAAGTTTTTCCAACAAAAATTTTCAACCAATTAAACCCCCCCGTAACAGAAAAGAAAAAGAGAAGGAACAGAACAGAACATAAATATATCGATCCAACATAATACAGAACTTGTACAATGGGTTCCTCCCGCACAAATTGACTCTCCCATATGTTTATGTTTTTCCTTTTTCAAGTGCCGCTCGGAAAACCCTCTTCCCCGCCCACCCATATACCCCCCCCCCCACACCTCACCCCTGTGTCGTCTCCACTGCCCCCAGATCTTTAGCGTTGCCGCCACCATCGGACTCGTGGTGTACCTTGTCGGCGAGAGCGGCAACGGTGCCGTCACCAGCGCCCTCAGGCTCGTTCCTTTGCAGGGCGCCATCTCCAGCCTCTTCCATGCCGCCCACTCTCCCTCCATCACTCACTTACGGATCATCGCCACGTTGGCTGCCCAATAGTAGCCACCCAGATTTGGCAACGCCAGCCCTCCTCTGTCCCTACTACGCTCCAGAAACACCTTCCTTACCCTCGGGGTCTTGTTTGCCCACACAAAGCCCTTGATGCTCCTACCTACCCGCTTAAAAAAGGCCTTGGTAATCATAATAGGAAGGCACTGGAACACAAAAAGAAACCTCGGGAGGACCATCATTTTAATCGACTGTACCCTGCCCGCTAGCGAGAGTGGCAACACATCCCATCATTTGAAGTCCTCCTCCATCTGCTCCACCAGCCACGTCAAATTAAGTTTGTGCAGGGCCCCCCAACTCCTAGCTACCTGGATCCCCAAGTACCGAAAGCTCCTTTCCGCACTCCTCAACGGTAGGTCGTCTATCCCTCTTCCCCGGTCCCCTGGATGCACCACGAAGAGCTCACTTTTCCCGATATTGAGCTTATAGCCCGAGAAGTCCCCAAACGCCCTTAGGATCTGCACGACCTCCACCATCCCCTCCACTGGATCTGCCACATACAGCAACAGGTCGTCTGCATACAGCGACACCCGATGCTCCTCTCCCCCTCGGACCACCCCTCTCCATTTCCTGGACTCCCTTAATGCCATGGCCAAAGGCTCAATTACTAATGCAAACAACAGGGGGGACAGGGGGCACCCCTGCCTCGTCCCTCGATACAGCCGGAAATACTCCGACCTCCGCCGATTCGTAACCACACTCGCCACCGGGGCTCTATATAGCAGCTTAACCCAACTGATAAACCCCTCCCCAAACCCAAACCTCCGCAACACTTCCCAGAGATACTCCCACTCCACTCGGTCAAAGGCCTTCTCTGCGTCCATAGCTGCCACTATCTCCGCCTCTCCCTCCACCGATGGCATCATAATCACGTTTAGGAGCCTCCGCACATTGGTGTTTAGCTGCCTGCCCTTTACAAATCCCATCTGGTCCTCGTGAATCACCCCCGGGACACAGTCCTCAATCCTCGTAGCCAGCACTTTTGCCAGCAACTTAGCGTCCACATTAAGGAGCGAAATCGGCCTATATGAATCGCATTGCAGTGGGTCCTTGTCCCGCTTCAGGATCAGAGAAATCATCGCCCTGGACATTGTCGGGGGCAGGGTCCCCCCCCCTCCCTTGCCTCATTGAAAGTCCTCACCAGCAACGGGGCTAACAGGTCCGTATACTTCCTGTAAAACTCAACCGTGAACCCATCTGGCCCCGGGGCCTTCCCCGCCTGCATGCTCCCCAGTCCTTTAATCACCTCCTCCAACCCAATTGGCGCCCCCAAACCAGCCACCTCCTGCTCCTCCACCCTCGGGAACCTCAGTTGACCCAGAAATCGTCGCATTCCCTCTTCCCCCACTGGGGGCTGAGATCTGTACAGCTCCTCATAAAAGGCCTTAAATGCCTCATTTACTTTCACTGCACTCCGCACCGTAGTTCCCCTGCCATCCTTAACTCCACCTGTCTCCCTCGCTGCCATCCTCTTACGGAGCTGATGTGCCAGCATCCGGCTCGCCTTCTCCCCATACTCATACGTCGCCCCCTGTGCTTTCCTCCACTGTGCCTCTGCCTTCCCTGTGGTTAACACGTCAAATTCGTTCTGGAGACTTCGCCGCTCCCTAAGTAGCCCCTCTTCAGGGGCCTCTGCATATCTCCTGTCCACCCTTAGGATCTCCCCCACTAACCTCTCCCTTTCCCTGCCCTCTCTCTTCTCCCTGTGAGCCCTGATGGAGATTAACTCTCCCCTGACCACCGCCTTCAGCGCCTCCCATACTACCCCCACCTGCACCTCCCCGTTGTCATTGGTCTCCAAATACCTTTCAATGCACCCCCGTACCCTTCCGCACAGCTCCTCATCTGCGAGTAATCCCACATCCAGACGCCACAGCGGGCGTTGGTCCCTCTCCTCCCCCAACTCCAGCTCCACCCAGTGCGGGGCGTGGTCTGAGATAGCGATGGCAGAGTACTCCGTTCCCTCCACTTTCGGGATCAGCGCCCTGCTCAAAACAAAAAAAATCTATCCGGGAGTAGGCTTTGTGTACGTGGGAAAAAAAAAGAAAATTCCCTGGCCAGGGGCCTAGCAAATCTCCACGGATCTACTCCCCCCATCTGGTCCATAACCCCCCTAAGCACCTTGGCCGCAGCCGGCCTCTTCCCAGCCCTAGATCTGGAACGATCTAATGCTGGGTTGAAATCCCCCCCATTATCAAGCTTCCTACCTCCAGGTCCGGAATACGCCCCAACATACGCTTCATAAATCCAGCATCGTCCCAGTTCGGGGCGTATACTTTTACCAATACCACCCACTTCCCCTGCAACCTACCGCTCACCATCACGTATCGACCTCCATTGTCCACTACTATATTCTTGGCCTCAAACGACACCCGCTTCCCCACCAGTATTGCCACCCCTCTATTCGTCGCATCCAGCCCCGAATGGACTACCTGTCCTACCCATCCCTTTCTTAACCTGACCTGGTCTGCCACCTTCAAATGTGTCTCCTGAAGCATGACCACGTCTGCCTTCAGTCCCTTTAAGTGCGCGAACACTCGGGCCCTCTTAACCGGCCCATTCAGGCCCCTCACATTCCACGTTATCAGCCGGATTGGGGGGCTTCCCCCCCCCCCCGCCCTCTTTCCCCCCTGCCGACTAGCCATCTCCTTTTCTAGGCCAGTCCCGTGCCCGCGCCTCCCGCACCCTCGAGTCCCCCAGATGTGGGACCCCCGCCCTGACCACCTCTTCTGTTTTCAGTTCCCCCTCGGCCAATGCAGCAGCAACCCTATTTCCCCCCCCCCTTCCCCCTCCCCCCGCTAGATCCATATCTAGCTCTTTTGCTCCCCCCATAACACTCCCGTAAGTCAGCTGACACCTGCTGACCCCGGTCTCCCCTGCCGTCCCATTGACTCCCCCCCGTGTGGAAATCCCCCCTCCTCCTCCCCAGCAATCAATGTGCGCTCCTCCATCCCCCGACTCCGTCCTTCCCTAGCGTGGAAAAAGCCCGCGCTTTCCTGAACCAGCCCCGCCCCCTCTGGCGCAGCTCCTGTTGCGGCCTTATCCCAATTCCCCCATCCCCGGGCCTCCCCTCCCTCCAGCACCGGCGCCCACATTCCCTCACAGTCTCCCCATCAGATCTCTTCCCCCATCCCCATCCATCGCCCAACCCGTGGAACATTCCCTACGCATAGTTAAAACCCTGTATACAACCGACATCCCCCCCCACAACCACAGACCCTCAGTTTGAGTCCAACTTTTCAGTTTGTATAAAGATCCAAGCCTCTTCAGGCGTTTCAAAGTAGTGGTGACGATCCTGAAATGTGACCCACAATCGCGCTGGCTGCAGCATTCCGAATCTCACCCCCTTCCTATGCAGCACCGCCTTGGCCCGATTAAAACCAGCTCTCTTCTTTGCCACCTCCGTACTCCAGTCCTGATAGATTCGGATCACCATATTCTCCCACCTGTTGCTCCGCTCTTTCTTGGCCCATCTCAAGACACACTCTCTGTCCACGAAACGATGAAACCTCACCACTACCGCCCTTGGCGGCTCGTTGGCCTTGGGTCTCCTCGCCAGGACCCGATGAGCCCCATCTAGCTCCAGGGGACTCGGAGAGGCCTCTGCACCCTTCAGCGAATTGAGCATCGTGCTCACATATGCTCCTGCATCGGCCCCCTCCACCCCTTCAGGGAGACCCAGAATCCGAAGGTGCTTCCTCCTCGACCTGTTCTCCAGGTCCTTGAATCTTTCCGCCCACCTCTTGTGCAGCGCCTCGTGCGCCTCCATCTTCAGGTGGAGAAGGTAGTCAAGAAGGCATACGGCATGCTTGCCTTCATTGGCCGGGGCATTGAGTATAAGAATTGGCAAGTCATGTTGCAGCTGTATGGAACCTTAGTTAGGCCACACTTGGAGTATAGTGTTCAATTCTGGTCGCCACACTACCAGAAGGATGTGGAGGCTTTAGAGAGGGTGCAGAAGAGATTTACCAGAATGTTGCCTGGTATGGAGGGCATAAGCTATGAGGAGCGATTGAATAAACTCGGTTTGTTCTCACTGGAACGAAGGAGGTTGAGGGGCGACCTGATAGAGGTATACAAAATTATGAGGGGCATAGACAGAGTGGATAGTCAGAGGCTTTTCCCCAGGGTAGAGGGGTCAATTACTAGGGGGCATAGGTTTAAGGTGAGAGGGGCAAGGTTTAGAGTAGATGTACGAGGCAAGTTTTTTACGCAGAGGGTAGTGGGTGCCTGGAACTCGCTACCGGAGGAGGTAGTGGAAGCAGGGACGATAGGGACATTTAAGGGGCATCTTGACAAATATATGAATAGGATGGGAATAGAAGGATACGGACCCAGGAAGTGTAGAAGATTGTAGTTTAGTCGGGCAGTATGGTCGGCACGGGCTTGGAGGGCCGAAGGGCCTGTTCCTGTGCTGTACATTTCTTTGTTCTTTGTTCTTTGTTGTTCACCGCCAGGCCCAAGATCTCGTCCTTGTTCTCTGCGGCTTTTTCCCGCACCTCCCGGATCTCTACCCAGTGGGCCTTCCGGGTCTCCTTTAGCCCCTCGATCGCCGTCAGCAGTGGCGCCAGCACCTCTTTCTTAAGCTCCTCCACACAGCGCCTGAGAAACTCCTGCTGCTCCGGCCCCCATGCCGCTCAATCTCCGCCCTCCGCCATCTTGTTTTTTCTCCCTCGCTTCTTTCGCTGCTCCAAAACCGCTTTTTTGACCACTCCACTTCTGGTCCACTCCATATACTATGGAAGGGGGACCTTGCTCTCACCTTCCCACACGGGAAGTCGTCGAAAAATTTCCGTTGGGGCTCCTCTGGAGAGCCCACAAGTCCGTTCCAGCGGGAGCCGCCGAAATGTGCGGCTTAGCTCCGCATAGCCGCAACCGGAAGTCACAAATTAACATTCTAAACAACCTAGCAGCCCAACACACGCAACCACAACACAATAACATACCCAACTACCCTCCCGCCCTAGCTCCTAACTACCCGTATATTAGATTCCCTGTCCTTATTTTACACTGCCATGCCTACCATTTTCTCTCCCCCCCCCCCACTTTCTGCTGACATTCAGTTTTCCTTAAAGAAGTCGATAAACGGCTGCCACCTCCGAGCAAACCCCTGAGGTGAACTTAATTTTTTCCAGCCTGAGAAACCTGGCCATGTCGCTAACCCACACTCCTGACTTTGGAGGCTCCGAGTCCCTCCACCCCAGCAAAATCCATCTCCGGGCCACCAGGGAGGAGAAGGCCAGAACATCGGCCTCCCTCACCCCAGCCCTGGACCCCGGATCTTCCGATACCCCAAATATTGCCATTTCTGGCCTCAGAGTCACCCTCCCTTCCAGGACCTCTGACATGACATCCGCAAATCCCTGCCAGAATCCCCTCAACTTCGGACGCGCCCAGAACATATGTACATGATTCGCCGGGCTTCCCCCACAGCATCCACACCTGTCCTCCACTTCCTCGAAAAACTTACTCATCTGGGCTACCGTCATGTGGGCCCTATGAACCACCTTGAACTGGATCAGGCTAAGCCTGGCACACGACGAGGATGAATTGACTCTCTTCAAGGCCTTTCCCCAAAGTCTGACTTACAGCTCCCCTCCCAACTCTTCGTCCCATTTCTTCTTCACCTCCCCGACTGGGACCCCTTCCCACTCCATCAATTCCTTGTATCGCTCCGAGACCCTCCCCTCCCCAAACCCCTTTTTAGACATTACTTTATTCTGTAGTCCCCTCAGGGGGAGGCGAGGAAAGCTTGGAACCTACCTCCGGACAAAGTCCCGTACCTGTCGGTACCGAAACCCGTTCCCACCCGGCAACTCAAACTCCTCCTCCAATGCCTCCGGGCTCGGGAAACCCTCCTCAATGAGGAGATCCCCAAATCTCTCAATCCCTGCCCACTGCCACCTCCGAAAGCCTCCGTCCAGCCCCCGGAACAAACCGGTGATTATCACAGATCGGTGCCCACACTGACGCCCCCTCCAATCTCATGTACTGTCTCCATTGTCCCCACACCCTCAAGGCTGCCACTACCACTGGGCTTGTGGAGTACCGAGCCGGGCGCCATTAGCAAAGCCTCCAAACTCGTACACCGACCCCTCCCCCACTGCCCACTTCCTAACATCGATATGTTGGCCGCCCAGTAATAGTTCATAAAACTCGGAAGGGCTAAGCTCCCTCCTTGCGTCCCTATCCCAAAAGTACCTTCTTCACCCTCGGGGTCTCACCAGCCCATACAAAACCCAAGATCGCCACGTTCATCTCCCTGAAAAAAGCCTTGGGGATAAAAATTGGAAGACATTGAAAAACGAACAGCAACCTCGGGAGGACTGTCACCTTCACAGTCTACACCCACCCCGTCAATGTCAGCGGGAGCATGTCCCACCTGTGGAAGTCTCTTTTCATATGCTCAACCGCACTGCCCAGATTTAACTTATGGAGCTGACCCCAGTCCCTTGCCACCTGAATCCTCAGTGATAGAAATCAGATTTTCTGGTTAGCTATAGATGAGGTAGGTAGGGGGTTTAAATAAGAAATCTTTGGGACTAATTGACTGAATCATATGAGAGTAAGAGAAGCTGACTAATTGGGAATTAATCAGATAAGACTTAAAATGTTCATATTTTGCAAGTTATGTAAACTGCTAGAGACTGCAAGGTCAAATAGAAGAAAGACCCTTTGTGTTAAAGAACTGGGCTGAGGACCCAGTTCCGTTTCCATGATAACGACCAGTCAGCCCATGGTGATAACTCCTGGTGGGAAATGTGTTTCACTCAGACAATGTTATGGAAAATTACCCCAAATCATTTATCTCTTAAATTGACAGACAGACAGTTTGGCCAAATTGAGCGAATTGTAAATTAGTTAAAGCCAATCACAGCTGTAAAGAGGGCGAAACTTTACGATAGTAATCTCCTTAAAAGATCAGTTGTCAGGATGAGAAAACACGTCTTTTCCGGAATCACTCTAACCTTTTTTCTGAAACCTATTCTGCTTGCTTTGCAAAATCGCCATTTTATAAGAACATAGAACATAGAACATACAGTACAGAAAGAGGCCATTTGGCCCATCGAGTCTGCAGCGACCCACTTAAGCCCTGATTCCCACCCTATCCCCGTAACCCAATAACCCCTCCTAACCTTTTTGGTCACGAAGGGCAAGTTATCATGGCCAATCAACCTAAACCTGCACATCTTTGGACTGTGGGAGGAAACCGGAGCACTCGCAGACATGGGGAGAACGTGCAGACTCCGTACAGACAGTGACCCAGCATTGAATCGAACCTGGGACCCTAGCGCTGTGAAGCCACAGTGCTAATCACTTGTGCTACTGTGCTGCCCATAATTTCTTTTGTTTTAAATCACTCAGTCGTTTTTGTACTGTGCATCTTGATTTGAAGAAATTACCAAGAAATATAATTGTATTTTAAATTCAACTACTATATTTGCAGAAGACAATCGATCTGACTAGTTTGCTGCAAGGCTAGTTGGAACTTTCTAAAATTTTGTACTGAAATTGAGTTTACCAGTAGACACTAAAAAGGTGACAAAAAAGTTGCAAATAACTTTGCCAAAAAGCACAGCCTGGAATCTGTTATTTGGGAACTAAGAAGGGATAACGCATTACCACGGTTCCGAATAGACACACAGATCCATCACCCAGGTACCTAAAACTCCTCCCCACCACTTTGAATGGTAATCCCCTCAGTCTCTTCTCCTGCCCCCATGCCTGGATCCCCCCCCTAAGCAGGTCTATTATGTACCGGAGCAAATCATCTGCGTAGAGCGAGACCCTATGTTTTACCCCCCTCTCACTATCCCCTGCCAAACATTCGATGACCTATGGGCCATTGCCAAGGGCTCTATGGCCAGGGCAAACAGTAGTGGGGAGAGTGGGCACCCCTGTCTTCTCTCCCTGCACAAACTAAAGTATTCTGGCTGGACCCGGTTGGTCCTTGCATCCGCCACCAGTGCCTGGTATAGCAACCGGACCCAGTCTACAAATCCCTGCCCGAATCCAAACCTTCCTAAGCTATCCCACAAGTACTTCCACTCCACCACCTCAACCTCGTGCCCCTCCGCTGGCATCATTATAACATTTAGGAGTCGTCTAATGTTGGATGTCAAGTGCTGTCCCTTCACAAATCCCGTCTGATCCTCCCCAATTACCTCCGGGACACAGTCCTCTATACGTGTGGCCAGGATCTTTGCCAGCAACTTCGCAACACATTCAAAAGAGAGATCGGCCTATACGATCCACAGCTCTCTGGATCCTTACCTCGCTTCAAAATAAGGGAAATCGATGCCTGTGATAATGTTGGGGGGAGCACTCCCAGCTTCTTGGACTCATTAAAGGGCTTTACCAAGAGTGGCCCCAGTAACCCAGAAACCTTTTTCTAAAACTCCACCGGATATTTGTCAGGTCCCGGAGCTATACCCGATTGCATCACCCCCAGTCCGTCTATCACCTACCTGAGCCCAATTGGGCCTCCCAAGCCTTCCACCAACTCCTCGTCTACCCTGGGGAACTCCAGCCCCCCCAAGAATCGCTTCATGCCCTCCTACCCAGCCGGGGGTTCCGATTTATAAAGTCAGCTATAAAATTCCCGAAACACATCGTTCACCCCCTCCGGGTCGGCAACCACCTTCCCCCTTTTTTCCTTTACTTTCCCAATTTCTCTTGCCGCCTCCTGTTTCCTGATGCACCAACATCCTGCTGACTTTTTCCCCATATTCATACACCTCCCCCTTTACCCTCCTCAGCTGCCCCTCTGCCTTACCTGTAGACAGGAGCCCAAATTCCATTTGAAGTCTCTGCCGCCCCTTCAGGAGCCCCTCATCCCGGAGACTCCGCATACCTCCTGTCCACCTGTAAAATTTCACCTACCAGCCTGTCCAACTCCGCCCGTTCAGTCTTCTCCCTGTGGGCCCGATTCAAGATGAATTCCCACCTGATAACCACCTTCAGTGCCTCCCACCCCACCCCTGCTGAGATCTCACCCGTATCATTACTCTTTATGTACCCCTGAATGACCTCCCTCACCTGCTCACACACCTCATCCTCCGCGAGTAGTCCCACATCTAACCTCCATTGTGGCCGCTGGGCCTTTCTTTTACTCACTCGCAGGTCTACCTCACAGGGCGTGGTCTGTCACCACAATTGCTGAATATTCAGTATCCACCACGTCCGCCAGCAGCGTTTTGACCAGCACGAAAAAGTCTATCCTTGAGTACACCTTATGCACATGGAGTAGAATGAAAACTCCTTACTCCTTGGCCTCCCGAATCTCCATGGATCCACCCCTCCCATGTGCTCCGTAAGCTCCTGCAGCTCTTTCGCCATTGCTGACACCTTTCCAGACCTGGGACTCGACCGGTCCAGTCTCGGATCCAGGACCGTGTTGAAATCCCCCCCCCCATAATCAGTCCGTGCAAGTCCAGGTCCGGAATCTTCCCTCGCACCCTCCTAACGAACGCGACATCATCTCAGTTTGGGGCGTGTATATTCAACAGCACCACAGCCATTCCCTCCAGCTTCCCACGAACCATAATAAATCTATCCCCCGGGCTTGCCTCTATCTTCCCCACCTCGAATGCCACCTTTTGACTAGAATTGCCACCCCCCTTGTTTTAAAGTCCAATCCTGAGTGAAACACCTGCCCGATCCATCCCTTCCTCAATCTAACCTGGTCTCCCAGCTTTTTGTGTGTGTCCTGAAGCATGGCCACATCCGCCTTCAGTTGCCTCAAGTGTGCGGACACAAGGGCACTTTTGACTGGCCCATTCAGTCCACGAACATTCCACATGATCAACCTGGTCAGGGGGCACCCTACCCCCCTCCCCTGTCAATCAGCCATAGCCTCTCCGAGGCCAGCCCTTGGCCCATGCCCCACACCTCACCTGGCCCGACCTCCAGCAGCTACCATCATCAGCTCTTCTCCCCTCTCCGTCAACAGTCTATCCCCCCCCCCCTCCTATGTTGGTCCCCAGCTCAACCCCCACTCTGCTTCC
This sequence comes from Scyliorhinus torazame, assembly GCF_047496885.1. Taxonomy (NCBI): domain Eukaryota; kingdom Metazoa; phylum Chordata; class Chondrichthyes; order Carcharhiniformes; family Scyliorhinidae; genus Scyliorhinus; species Scyliorhinus torazame. The sequence goes on along the minus strand of NC_092713.1, from coordinate 281,723,116 downwards.
ATGAAGTAGCCCTCCCAGCTAACCTGGCAGCCCGGTGCCCCTGGCGCCTAGCGTCCTATCCCCACTGATTCCCCTCCCCCCCGCTCTTAATGCAAACTCCCAAAACAATGGCAAGAAGCAAAAACAAACAAGCAATCCCTCCCAAGGTCCGAGCACAAAGGCCCACCCCTCCTCCCTTAACAAAGTATTATCTAGTCAACTAACCTCAACAGAACCGGATGAAAAACGGAAAAAGAGGGAGAATATATAAACAAAGCCTCAAACGTTGTTCCAGACATCGCAAATTAAACATTAAAAGTTTAAAGTTTTCACAAAACATAGCTCATAGCTCAGTTCTTCACAGTCCGAGTTCAAGGCCTTCATTTTCCCGCCAGTTTATGGTCTTCCATAAAGCCCACCACGTCCTCCGGTGAGCCAAAGTACAGCTCCCGACCCTCATAGTTCACCCATAGACGGGCCGGGTAAATAAGACCAAACTTTATTCCTTTTGCATATAGGGCCGACTTGACCTTATTGAAACTCGCCCTCCTCTTTGCGAGTTCTGCTCCCAAGTCCTGATACACCCGGATCTCGGCATCTTCCCACACACACCGCTTCGTCTGCCTGGCCCACCTCATAATACGTTCCTTGCCTAGGAACTGATGTAGGGGTACCAGCATCACCCTCGGGGGCTCACGCCCCTGGGGTTTACGTATAAGTGCCCTGTGAGCCTGGTCCACCTCCAATGGCTTGGCGAACGAACCTTCCCCCATCAGCTTCTCCAGCACCTTCCCCACATACGCACCAGCATCTGAACCTTCTTTCCCCTCCGGCAGACGGACTATCCGGATGTTCTGCCTCCGTGAATGGTTCTCCAGGTCCTCCAATTTCTCCAACAGCCACTTCTGCTGGTCCTGCAGCATCCTGATCTCCGCTGCCATTGAGGTGGACTTCTACCAGCCTTGCCCTTCACTCTAAAAGGAATGTGCTTACCCTGAACCCTGGTTAACACACTTTTGAAAGTCTCCCATTTACCAGCCGTCCCTTTGCCTGCCAACAGACTCCCCCAATCAACTTTTGAAAGTTCCTATCTGTTCTGCCCCTCCAGCCCATTCTGCCATTCATTTCAATCACGGCTTGTCTGTAACTTGATGTAACCTTTCCAGCTCGGTTTTGTGCCCCTTGATAGCATTACTTAATAAATGTCTATGAATTTCAGTTCAAAACGTTAATTGGAACTGGCCCGAGAAAATTCCAGATTTGCACTACCCATTATGCTGGGCAGTACTTTGTGAGGTCAAACCTGAACCTAATTTCAAGGTTATGCCTTTTTGTTCTGGACACACCAGGCCAGAAGAAATAGTTTCTCTCTATCAATGTTCTCAGATTTTTCAATTACGTTAAACACCTCAGTTAGCTCATCTTAGTTTTCTGTATTCACAGTAATGCAAGTCTATTTAGCCTTATAATTTAACACTAGCCCTGTATCATTCTGGTCTTCCACCGTCCCAGCATCTAACCATTTAAAAAAAAACTCTGATCCAGCTTTCTTAGGTCTAAAATGAATGGCCTCACATTTCTCCACGTTGACTTCTGCCTACTGCAATTCTGCCTGCTCACTTTATCTACCAGTGTGGCTTTGCACATTTCGACTGCCATCTACCCTATTTTCTGTGCCAATTAATTTCTTTTTCTATAAATTAGTACCCAATTTTTTTTTCAATTAAGGGACAGTTTGGCATGGCCAATCCACCTACCCTGCACATCTTTGGGTTGTGGGGGTGAAACCCACGCAGACACGGGGAGAATGTGCAAATTCCACATGGACAGTGACCCAGGGCCGGGATTGAACCCGGGTCCTGTAGGCAGCAGTGCTAATCACTGCCCCACCGTGCCACTTGTTAACATCAGCAAACTTGGATACATGGTCCCACGTTCCTTCATCCAAGTGGAGTATTTCCTGAATACTGTGCTAAGTTGCCAGCCAAGATTATGTGCTCAAATCTCTAGAGTGGGATTTCTATCCACAACCTTTAAAACTCAGCGGGAGAGCACTTAGCCGAGTCTGACACCTTTACCAACAATATCCTTTTAATCTTCACCTCCATTATTAATCAAACAATGTTGCAAGTTCATTTAAAGCAATTCATCCACCTAGTATTGGCTGTTTTACTGGTAGTCTATTCTACTAAGCAGTGAGAGAAAACATTATTTGTTCTGTTATCCATTAATTCTTGGGACAATTCTACAGCAAAGTAGGCCAATAAAGCCTGTGCTCGCTCTCTGGAATAACCATCTACTCGTTTCAGCTAAATGCCCTTTTCCCATGCCCTCATACATTTTTTTTGTTTGAATATTTATCCACCCCCTATTTGAAATCTGTTATGCGCTTTGTTTCCGCTATTGTTTCTGTTAGAAAGCAAGAAGTGGAAAGTGCTTGTGTTTATATACTGTCTTTCAGTTCCTCGGGAAATCCCAAAGTGTTTCTCATCCAATTATATTGACATGTAGACATCTGTTTTTTAGGAGGGAGGGGGCAAGGGGGGGACGAAGTGGTGGGGGGGGGGTCAAATGTGGCTGCCAATTTGTTCACAACAAGGTCCCATTAACAACAATGAGATAAATTGCGTTATAATTTGTTTTGACAGAGTTGGTTGAGGGCTAAATGTTGGCCAGAATTCTTCTTTAATACCACAAGAATTTTTGTTTCCACCTCACAGGCAGACAGGGCTCCAGGCTAATATCATAATAAAAAAGGTAATGGCCATACTGATAAAATATCACCCGCTCAGTAGCTCAGTATTTCACTGAGGTATCGGATTCACATTCATGTAAGCATCAAATTTTGATATCCAGTTCACTATCCTGAATTCGAGCACTGGAGATGTACCTCCAGCGGTGCCTTCACAAGATCTTCACATCCAATGCAGGAAGGGGGTGCGGGTCTAACAAACCGCACCCTCGACCAAGTTAACCCGTCCAGAATCCAGGCACAGATCACTGAAAACCAGCTCCACTGGGCAGGACACATCTGTCACCAGAACTCCGAACTCGACCATGGCAGGAGACTCCCAGGAGCACAGCAAAAATAATTTTGGGATGTCCTCAAAGCATTCCTGAACCCCCGCAGCCTCATAGGAGTTTCTGGCTTGTGACCGACCAAAATGGAGAAGGCTCATTCGGGAAGGCATTAATGTCAGGAATGTGCAGAAGCAAAAGTAAAGGAATCGGAGGGAGTGCATAAACCTCCAAACAACCCAAACCTTCAAACACCACCTGCCCCTCATGCGGACTTATCACTGTCTCCGAACCCAGCAAACCAGAGTGAAAGCAAGTCATCCTCGATTCCGAGGGACTGCCCTCAGAAGAGAAGATATAGTATATGTTATACATTCTGCTTCTCTCCACAGATGCTGCCGGGTATTTCTAGTATTTCCTATCTTTATTTGAGATTTCCAGCATCTGCAGTATTTTGCTTTTAAACAAATTGTTGACTTCGACCCCTATGAATACAGCTGTTCATTTTCCTCCACAAACCAAAAACGCCATTTATTAGCATCCTCTCCTTTCAGGGTTTGTCTGACTTTTGGCCAAGTTTGCGGAGTCCCTTCAAAATCCTATGCCTTTGTTTTATCATCAACTACTACACTACACAACATATTATCAAATAGCTATTGAAAATCCATGTACAGAATATCTATTACAATTCCTTTATCAGTAGTGCACTCCATTCTTTCTTCAAATAATTTTATTAAATACCTGGCATGCATCTCAGCTTTTAGACTTTGTTACCCTTAATTAACCCATGTCTTTCTAACTGAGTAATTTAATCTGATATTATGTTTTTAGAAATTTGTGCACTACTGATGTTTGATTGACTGTCTGATGTTGCCTTGTTTATCCCTTTAAGCTTTTCGTAGTTGCTTTGTTCACTATCCTCCGATTCTCCGGCATAAACTTCATAGACAATAGAAACTTCAGAGGGTCAGTGAAGGAAATGAGAGGTAGAGAGTATGGGAGGAGACTGGCAACTAACATGAAGGGGGAGCCAGAAGTTTCCTATGGGCATATAAATAGTAAACAGGTAGTCAGAGGAGAGGTGGTGCCAATTAGGGATCACAAAAGATGGAGGCAGAGGCCATGGCTGAGGTACTAAATTACCTCTGCGCTTGTCTTTATGAAGGAACATGCCGCTGCCGAATCCACAGTGAAGCACAAAATATTTGAGATACAGGATGGGCTAAAAGAGGAGGTATGAGAGAGGCTGCCTGTACCCAAAGTAGAGAAGCCACCAGGATTGGATGGGATGCATTGGCGAATGCTGAGGGAAGTAGGAGTGGCAGCAGATTTGTCAGTTTAACCTCGGGGCAGCACGCTGGCGCGGGTTTGATCCCGGCCCCGGGTCACTGTCCGTGGGGAGTTTGCATATTCTCCCCGTGTCTGCGTGGGTCTCAATTCATTGTTAAACCCCTGGAGGCAGGACTTCTGCCCCACCGGAAGTCCTGCCACGGAGATCTGACAGCCAGTCGCTCTTCAGTACTGGCAGCACCAGGGGAGCAGTGGCAACTGCTGGTTTAATACTGGGGCCTTCACCAGGGATAGTTACTGGATCCATGAAGAAAGGTAATTGTGGGTGGGGTGGGAGTAGGAGAAAGGTGAGTGCCAGTGCACTCCATTCTTTCTTTGGGTATTTGGGAGTGGTGCAGGGACACACCAGGGGGAGGGGAACATGGGAGGAATTACATCCTGGGGGGAGGGGGGGTTGTGCCCCTCCAATGGGCCCAGGGTGTCTGTTAATAAGGAGGGACCCCGCTTCCGGGTGCGGCGATGACCAACTAGGTCGCACGTTTCGGCAGCTCCCGGTGGAACGGACTTTTGGGCTCTTGATAGGAGCCCCAACGGCAATTTTAACGGCAAAAAACACTGTGCTGTAATCCAGAAGGGAGTCCCCCCTGGACACGGATGGAAAAAAGAGAGGAAAGTGGCCGGATTGCGGTGGATCCTCTAGAGCAGCGGCCAGGAAGGCAGGCACAAAGCAAGATGGCGTCGGAAGGAGGCAGTTTAATATGGGGCCCTGACCAACAAGAGTTCTTGCGGCGTTGCGTGGAAGAACTCAAAAAGGAGATGAAGAAGGAGCTGTTGGCCCCGATATTACAAGCGATTGAGGGGCTAAAGGAGGAGCAAAAGACCCAGGAACAGGAGCTTCGGGTCGTGAAGGCAAAGGCTGCTGAGAATGAGGGCGACATACAGGGCCTGGTGGTGAAAACGGAGATGCACGAGGCACAACACAAAAGGTTTGTGGAAAGGCTGGAGGTGCTGGAGAATAATGCGAGGAGGAAGAATTTAAGGATTCTTGGTCTTCCCGAAGGTGTAGAAGGGGCGGACGTCGGGGCATATGTGAGCACGATGCTGCACTCGTTAATGGGATCGGAGGCCCCGACGGGTCCGCTGGAGGTGGAGGGAGCCTATCGAGTTATGGCGCGAAGAACAAGGGCTGGAGAAATTCCTCGAGCCATAGTGGTAAGATTTCTCCGATATAAGGACAGAGAGATGGTCCTCAGATGGGCAAAGAAAACTCGGAGCAGTAGGTGGGAGAACGCGGTGATCCGCGTATATCAAGATTGGAGTGCGGAGGTGGCGAGAAGGTGGGCAAGCTTTAATCGGGCCAAGGCGGTGCTGCACAAACGGAAGATTAAATTTGGAATGCTGCAACCGGCAAGACTGTGGGTCACACATCAAGGGAAACACCACTACTTCGAAACGGCAGATGAGGCGTGGTCATTTATTGTCGAGGAGAAACTGGAGTGAGCGGGCCATAAAAAGAACGTTTGGGACAAAGTGGGGGGGGTGAATATGTGGGATGAAGGGGGGAAAAGAGGGAAGAGATGACTTCCCAAGTTGTTAATCCTGCGACCCTGTAGCTTTTCTCTCTTCCCCATGTCGTGGGGGAGGGGGGGGAGGGAGGATGAGGAGCTGAGGGCGGCGGCCATTGGGGGCGGGGCCAAAAGGGAAGCGCGGGCTTTGTTCCCGCGCTATGGTAATCACGGCGGGAACAGGGAAGCAGGAAGGAGGGGGCCTCGCACAGTGTGAGCCGAGGTCACGGGGGAAGCCGAGGTCGGCCAGAGTTTGCTGACTTCTGGGAGCAACATGGGGGGTGCAATTACGCTAGTTTGGGATCTAGCGGGGGTTAACTGGGTGGCTGCTGCTGGGGAGAAGGGGGAGCTGGTATGGGGGGGGGGGTGGTCGGGGCGCCGCTTGGGGGAGATACGGCTACGTGGGAACCGGGTGAGGTGCTGGATTGAAAAAGGAGATGGCTAGTCGTCAAGGGGGGGTAAAGAGCCCCCCAACCCGGTTGATCACGTGGAATGTGAGAGGGCTGACCGGGCCGATTAAGAGGGCACGGGTACTCGCACACCTAAAGAAACTTAAGGCAGATGTGGTTATGCTTCAGGAGACGCATCTGAAGCTGATAGACTTGGTCAGACTACGCAAAGGAGGGGTGGGGCAGGTGTTTCATTCGGGGCTAGACGCAAAAAACAGGGGGGTGGCCATACTAGTGAGGAAGGGGGTAATGTTTGAGGCAAAGTCTATAGTGGTGGATAGTGGGGGCAGATACGTGATGGTGAGTGGCAAATTGCAAGGGGAGGCGGTGGTATTAGTGAACGTGTATGCCCCGAACTGGGATGATGCCAACTTTATGAGGCGTATGTTAGGACGAATCCCGGACCTAGAAGTGGGGAAGTTGGTAATGGGTGGAGATTTTAATACGGTGCTGGACCCAGGGCTGGACAGATCGAGGTCCAGGACCGGAAGGAGGCCGGCTGCAGCTAGGGTGCTTAAGGACTTTATGGAGCAGATGGGAGGAGTAGACCCCTGGAGATTTAGTAGACCTAGGAGTAAGGAGTTTTCGTTTTTCTCCTATGTCCACAAAGTTTATTCACGAATAGATCTTTTTGTTTTGGGAAGGGCACTGATCCCAAAGGTGACGGGGACGGAGTACACGGCTATAGCCATTTCGGATCATGCTCCACATTGGGTGGACCTGGAGATAGGGGAAGAAAAACAACAGCGTCCACCCTGGAGAATGGACATGGGATTATTGGCAGATGAGGGTGTGTGTTTAAGGGTGAGGGGGTGTATTGAAAGGTACTTGGAACTCAATGATAATGGGGAGGTACAGGTGGGAGTGGTCTGGGAGGTGCTGAAGGCAGTGGTTAGAGGGGAGCTGATATCTATTAGGGCACATAAAGGAAAGCAGGAGGGTAGGGAAAGGGAGCGGTTGTTGAAAGAACTTCTGAGGGTGGACAGGCAATATGCGGAGGCACCGGAGGAGGGACTGTACAGGGAAAGGCAAAGGCTACATGTAGAATTTGACTTGTTGACTACAGGTAATGCAGAGGCACAATGGAGGAAGGCACAGGGTGTACAGTACGAATTTGGGGAGAAGGCGAGCAGGTTGCTGGCCCACCAACTGAGGAAAAGGGGAGCAGCGAGGGAGATAGGGGGGGTGAGAGATGAGGAGGGAGAGATGGAGCGGGGAGCGGAGAGAGTGAATGGAGTGTTCAAGGCATTTTACGAAAGATTATATGAAGCTCAGCCCCCGGATGGGAAGGAGAGAATGATGTGCTTTCTGGATCAGCTGGAATTTCCTAAGGTGGAGGAGCAGGAGAGGGTGGGACTGGGAGCACAGATTGAGACGGAGGAAGTGGTGAAAGGGATTGGGAGCATGCAGGCGGGGAAGGCCCCGGGACCAGACGGATTCCCAGTTGAATTCTATAGGAAATATATGGACTTGCTGGCCCCGCTACTGATGAGAACCTTTAATGAGGTGAGGGAAAGGGGGCAGCTGCCCCCGACTATGTCAGAGGCAACGATATCGCTCCTCCTAAAGAAGGAAAAAGACCCGCTGCAATGCGGGTCCTACAGGCCCATTTCCCTTCTGAATGTGGACGCTAAGATTCTGGCCAAGGTAATGGCAATGAGGATAGAGGATTGTGTCCCGGGGTGGTTCATGAGGACCAAACTGGGTTTGTGAAGGGGAGACAGCTGAATACAAATATACGGAGGCTGCTAGGGGAAATGATGATGCCCCCACCAGAGGGGTAAGCGGAGATAGTGGTGGCGATGGATGCCGAGAAAGCATTTGATAGAGTGGAGTGGGATTATTTGTGGGAGGTGCTGAGGAGATTTGGTTTTGGGGATGGGTATATCAGGTGGGTACAGCTGCTGTATAGGGCCCCGATGGCGAGCGTGGTCACGAATGGACGGGGGTCTGACTATTTTCGGCTCCATAGAGGGACGGGCAGGGATGTCCTCTGTCCCCGTTATTGTTTGCACTGGCGATTGAACCCCTGGCCATAGCATTGAGGGGTTCCAGGAAGTGGAGGGGAGTACTCAGGGGGGGAGAAGAACACCGGGTATCTCTGTATGCGGATGATTTGTTGCTATATGTGGCGGACCGAGCGGAGGGGATGCCAGAGATAATGCGGATACTTGGGGAGTTTGGGGATTTTTCAGGGTATAAACTGAACATGGGGAAAAGTGAGTTGTTTGTGGTGCATCCAGGGGAGCAGAGCAGAGAGATAGAGGATTTACCGTTGAGGAAGGTAACAAGGGACTTCCGGTACTTGGGGATCCAGATAGCCAAGAATTGGGGTACATTACACAGGCTTAATTTAACGCGGTTGGTGGAACAGATGGAGGAGGACTTTAAGAGATGGAACATGGTGTCCCTGTCATTGGCAGGTAGGGTGCAGGCGGTTAAAATGGTGGTCCTCCCGAGATTCCTTTTTGTGTTTCAGTGCCTCCCGGTGGTGATCACGAAGGCTTTTTTCAAAAGAATCGAGAAGAGTATTATGAGTTTTGTGTGGGCTGGGAAGACCTCGAGAGTGAGGAGGGGATTCTTGCAGCGTAGTAGGGACAGGGTGGGGCTGGCACTACCGAGCCTAAGTGAGTACTACTGGGCCGCCAATGTTTCAATGGTGTGTAAGTGGATGGGAGAAGGGGAGGGAGCGGCGTGGAAGAGATTGGAGAGGGCGTCCTGCAGGGGGACTAGCCTACAAGCAATGGTGACGGCACCGTTGCCGTTCTCACCAAAGAAATACACCACAAGCCCGGTGGTGGTGGCTACATTGAAAATTTGGGGGCAGTGGAGACGGCATAGGGGAAGGACGGGAGCTTTGGTGCGCTCCCCGATAAGAAACAATCATAGGTTCGTTCCGGGGAGAATGGATGGGGGATTTGGAGCATGGCAAAGAGCTGGGGTAGTACAACTGAGAGATCTGTTTGTAGATGGGACGTTTGCGAGTCTGGGAGCGCTGACGGAAAAATATGGGTTGCCCCAAGGGAATGCATTTCGGTACATGCAATTGAGAGCTTTTGCGAGGCAACAGGTGAGGGAATTCCCGCAGCTCCCGACGCAGGAGGTGCAGGATAGAGTGATCTCAGCGACATGGGTGGGGGATGGTAAGGTGTCGGACATATACAGGGAAATGAGGGACGAGGGGGAGATCATGGTAGATGAGCTGAAAGGGAAATGGGAAGAAGAACTGGGGGAGGAGATTGAGGAGGGGCTGTGGGCTGATGCCATACGTAGGGTAAACTCATCGTCCTCGTGTGCCAGGCTAAGCCTGATACAATTTAAGGTGTTACACAGGGCACATATGACTGGAGGACGGCTTAGTAAATTTTGAGGGGTAGAGGATAGGTGTGCGAGATGCTCGAGAGGCCCAGCGAATCACACCCACATGTTCTGGTCATGCCCGGCACTGCAGGGGTTCTGGGTGGGGGTGGCAAAGGTGCTTTCGAAGGTGGTGGGTGTCCGGGTCGAACCAAGCTGGGGGTTGGCTATATTTTGGGTTGCAGAAGAGCCGGGAGTGCAGGAGGCGAGAGAGGCTGACGTGTTGGCCTTTGCGTCCCTAGTAGCCCGGCGCAGGATATTGTTAATGTGGAAGGAAGCCAAACCCCCGGGTGTGGAGACCTGGATAAACGACATGGCAGGGTTTATAAAGTTAGAACGGATTAAGTTCGTGTTAAGGGGTTCGGCTCAGGGGTTCACCAGGTGGTGGCAACCGTTCGTCGATTACCTCACAGAAAGATAGAGGGAATGGAAAAGAAGTAGACAACAGCATCAACCCAGGGGGGGAAGGGGGTGGTGGGGGGGGGGAGGAATCGAACGGACTCTCAGAGATGTTATTGTATATGTATAATATGTATAGGTATTTGTTATAGGTAATTGTATATTGGATTGTTGGATTGTATTTTTGGAGAGTATTTATTTTGGACAAGGCAGTTGCCATTCAGTTTTGTTTTTGTTTTTGTTTATATATTATTTATTTATTTGTTTAAAACTGGCCACTGTTATTTATATTGCTTTATTGTTGTGTAAAAGAAACACTACGTACTGTTATGTTTGGCCAAAAATCTTGAATAAAATATATATATTTTTTTAAATAAGGAGGGACCCCTCACTGCCCGCTACCTGTCCATGTGGAGAAATCTGCAGGCTGGCTGCTTGGTGTGGACCTCCCCCAATGCCAGTTAAATCCCTCCAGCGCCAGTATAAGTGTGGTGGGGTAGCTGTGGTAAGTGTTGCCTACTGGATTTAACCTGCCCCACCACCTTCAAACCCAGTGATGGGGGAGCATTAAATCCAGCCCAATAATCTGGGACAAAATTAATATTCACCTGGACATAGTGGCCATGCTCTCAGCCTGCCAAGGCCCTAAACTTTGAAATTCCCTCCCTGAGTATCTCCACCTTTCTGCCTCCCTCTTCTTTAATGTGCTCCTTAAAACCTGCTTCATTGACAAAATGTTAGGCTGATCCATCCTGATATTTCCTTCTATAGCTCGGTATCAGAAGTTTTTGTCAAGTCCCTTTGAACATTATGTAAGCAAGTAAAGCCTGTAAGTGCAGTTGTTGTTAAAAATGTAATTGTATTTTAAATGTTTTCCAAGTAAATGGCAAGTTTAGAAAATGAGTGCAGAATAATCATAATCATGTAGAAATTCATCTCGAATCATTTTGGAGATATGCAAATCCTATGCCTTGCCTCTTCCTCGATAGATGGTAAGATTAATTAGCAAAGCAAAAGTGTCACGGTGGGAGGAAGAGGGTCTTGTGTAGTGACGGGGAGGAATGGGACACTCTGTCCATGCATTCTATTGTGATCATGAAATTCTTAATCTTAATATAAACGTGTTACAATCCCAGTCGATACTACTGGAAGGGAAGATCCCAGGACTGAATTGTGGCTCAAAAGACTGTAACTTTAATTTTGTTTAGTAAATGTGGAAGAACAGAGCCCCTCAACTGCCCATTAGCTTTTAATAACAAGAAAAAAAATACTAACATGACTATGATAAAATATTCTTTCACTCCCCGCCCCCCCCTTATCTTCATAAATGTACACAGATTTCCAGGATAACACAGGTTATATGATATATCTTACTCTGTTATTTTCTCAATAAACTCACAGTTCTGGTAACCCAACATAACTGTGGTGAGACAACACCCCACTCAATTAATCTTTTATGGATTTCCCTTCAAACTCCCCCCCGATGGTTGTCACATGAGCATTTCCAAACTCTACTCTCAAAAAGACAGATTTAGAATCTTCTTACAATGTGTCAGCTATTTTTATCAAGGATCCACCTCCAAGTTTTCCAATTCTCCTTTCAGAATTCCTTTGCCTTGAATTGTCAAATACATCCCAATCTCTGCACAAAATCTCAGGTGCTCAGTCCCCAAAAGAATCCTATTGTTTCAATGACATGAAATAAGGACAGAAAACCTATAATTGCTTCAGATCTACCCCTGGCTTCTTGCTAGCCAACCTCACCAATTGCTTCACCTTTCAGCTCTGTCTTTAACTTCAATGACCAACAGTACCATGTTCCAATGGTAATTTCCCTTTTCCTTTTTCCTTCAATTGACCTGCAAACTTCTCTTTGTTCTTTAGTTTCCAGAACTAACTATCCTTTCGCTTCTCTGGAGCTTGCTTTTATGCCCATTACTCCATTGTATGCCTTTCCTGCTTCTAGCGTTGTTCACTCTCTAGCTTCCAAGCTCCAGCTGCCTATAGGTTTGGTTTAAAACACACTCTTTTCCTCTAAAGGTGCCCCTGGTTGCTAAGCAACATCTCATTCTTTCTCCAAGCTCCTGTTTACTTTCATGCCGTAAACTCTCTCGACACAATAGCAACACGGTTCGAACTGAAACCAAAAGAAGCCCATACATGCATACACTTTGTCTAACATGAATTTAACTAGAGTTGTACCCTTTCTTACACAAAAACACTAAATTAAACCCACTTGAATATATTTCTAATATTTAACATTATAAATATAAATCACTTCAAACTACCTCTGTTTCCTGACAAACGTTGTTGGTTTATCTGTACTTGCAAGATTGAAATGGTATTGTGTTGTTTCTCGAAGTGAATCTATATCAGGAACATTGGCCTGAATCATCTGAGGGTGGCACTTACCATCGGATTACCACCCTGCTCCTACCTTTCTATGCAATGCTGGGGCTCTTCATTTCTGGCAGGTGGGTAGGGTGGTAAGTGGATAGGGTGGCAGTCGGATGTCAGATGTTTAGGGTAGCAGGGTGAACTGGTAATGTGGTGGGTGGGTGAGTGAAGTGGTAATGTGGTGGGTGAGAAGGGTGGCAGATGGGTAGAGTGACAGATGGATAGACTGACAGGTGGGTAGGGTGGCAAGTTAATGGGGAGGTGAGTACGGTGGTGGGTGAGCAGGGTAGCTGGAGGGTGAATGGGTAGGTTAGGGGTAGTTCATCACTTCGGGAAGGGTTGCCTGGCCAGGGTGCGCCAGGTCAATTCAGGGGATCAGGGCGGAGTCGGGTGCTGGGGTTAGCTCAAGCTGGGTCTGAAGGGAGTTGGGCTCACGTCAAGTCAGGAGCTAGTTAGGTCAGGTGGGGAAGTGACCAGTGCATCACAGGAGGGGCTGAGGGGAAAATCGGTGAGGGGAGGGGGTCAGTGTGAGCTATTGAAGGACCAGTTGTATAGTTACCCAGGTGTTAGACTAGGTTTTAATCTGTCTAACATATCCTAGTTAACAATCCAGGGATGTACATCAGAACTGTCCAAAGTGTCTGACTCTCAGAGGTTCTGAGGGAGTAGGCGACTTGCCCACCAGATGGTCAAACCTCCTGGGCAAATCCTTCAGGGTCAGTGGGTGAGGACGTCTGAAGGTTCCCGTAGTGCATGTTCCAGGATACATTCGGTCTCCAGTAATTCAGGCACCAGAGGATCTGGGCCATTGTTTCCTCTGACAGTTGCCTGTTATTTCTGTAGATCAGGTCACATGTCGGGTCAAGTGTAAGGTTGTTTCACAGGTGTGATGTAAATCAATCACTCTTGTTTTTTAAAAATTTTTCCAATTGAGGGGCAATTTAGCATGGCCAATTCACTTACCCTGCACATCTTTGGGTTGTGGGGTGAGACCACGCAGACACAGGGAGAATATGCAAACTCCACATAGAATCATAGAATCATAGAATTTACAGTGCAGAAGGAGGCCATTCGGCCCATCGAGTCTGCACCGGCTCTTGGAAAGAGCACCCTCCCCAAGGTACACACCTCCACCCTATCCCCATAACCCAGTAATCCCACCCAACACTAAGGGCAATTTTGGACACTAAAGGCAATTTATCATGGCCAATCCACCTAACCTGCACATCTTTGGACTGTGGGAGGAAACCGGAGCACCCGGAGGAAACCCACGCACACACGGGGAGGATGTGCAGACTCTGCACAGACAGTGACCCAAGCTGGAATCGAACCTGGGACCCTGGAGCTGTGAAGCAATTGTGCTATCCACAAGGCTACCGTGCTGCCCCGACAGTGACCCGAGGCTGGGATCAAACCCAAGTCCTCGGCGCCATGAGGCAGATGTGCTAACCACTGCACCATCGTGCCGCCCTAACCACTCTTGTTACAAGCAATTATGAAATTTATGAATTGACATCTGCACAAAGAATGAATGCATTATCAGTAAAGAATTGGATGATGGAGGCGCCAGCAGATCTTCCTCTTCATTTCTGGGTCTCTGCTGTTAATTTAGTCCTGACGATGAGAATGAAAAATCTCCATCCACTGACTGTAAGTTCCTAACCAAAATGAGGCTGTAATATCTCAGCCCCGTGCCGGGTGGACAATTGTCTGTAACACATAATTGATAATTTAGCACAGTTTCAATAAATTTAGAAGATTATTTTCAACGCAGATGTTACAAAGGTGGTACTTGGCATTTTTTGCTGCCTCTTGACCATCAAGGCACTTTCACTAACATTGGCTTCCATGGATCTTCCTCAACATCAGGGGAGTCTTGACTGACATGGCAAAGTTGGAGTAAGGCAGCGCATGAGGAATTTGCTCATTGCTAATTACGTTAAGGACACAGGCACAACTGCATGGGCACGGGTCTCATACACAGACAGTTTCCCATTGCTGCCAATATCACAAAATAATTTACAGTATAAACAGTTCCATTATAAAAATGTTCTATTATAAATAGCATAAATTGGACTTCAGAAATAGCATAAATTGGACTTCAGAAATGACAACGGTGACCTGTGGGGGTGGAGAGGGAATTATGCAGAGTGTTCTGTTTTAAGCAGCTTAAGGTTAAAACAGTTTGCTGAGGTACAGAAAAGGTGTCTCTGATTCTAGCTGTGTTACATTTGACCAGAATGAGGGTGTGATGCTGAAGCCAGGTGCAAGGAGGGAAAAATGTTCCACTCAACAGAATGGACATCATTTATTTGGTAGAAGTTTTGAACTCTCTCCCACAAACAGCAGTTTAAGCTAGAATAGTTGTTAATTTTAAATCTGAGATAGATAGAGTTTTGTTAAGCAATGATATTAAAGAATATGGGCTAAAGGCAGGTATATGGAGTTCGGCCACAGATCGGCCATGATCTAATTGAATGATGGGACAGGCTCAAGGGGCTGAATGGCCTACTCCTATATTTCTATGTTCCTAAGACTGTGAAAGAATGGCAATATATTTCCAAGTCGGGGTGCTGAATGGCTCGGAGGGGAACTTTCAGGTGATGGTGTTCACATATTTGCTGCTCTTGTCATTCCAGATAGTAGTGGTTGTGGGTTTGGAAGGTGCTGCCTAAGGAACATTGGTGAGTTCTTGCAGTGCATCTTGTAGCTGGTACACAAGGCTGCCACTGTCCGTCGGTGGTGGAGGGTTTGAATATTTGAGGAAGGGGAAGCAATCAAGCGGCCTGCTCTGTCCTGGATGGTGTCAAGCTTCTAGAGTGTTGTTGGAGCTGCACTCATCCAAGCAAGTGGAAAGTAATCCATTACACTCCTGACTTGTGCCTTGTAGATGGTGGACAGGCTTTGGGTAGTCAGGAGGTAAGTTACTCGCTGCAGGATTCCTAGCTTTTGACCTGCTCTGGTGACCATAGTATTTATGTGGCTAGTGCAGTTCAGTTTCTGGTCAATGGTAACCCCCTGCTCAGCTTTGACAAAGAGTCATCGGATTCAAAACATTAGCTCTTTTCTCTCCCTACAGATGCTGCCAGATTTGCTGAGATTTTCCAGCATTTTCTCTAGATTCTGAATTAATTCCCCTGAATTATTTTGCCCATTGATATTTATATGGACTTCCAGAAGGCATTTGATGAAGTCCCACATAGGAGATTGTTAGTTAAGGTCCACGGAGGCCCACAGAGTTGAGGGCAAATTATTGACATGGTTAGAAAATTGGTTGAGTGGCAGGGGACACAATTGAAAGGATGCTGAAGATGATGGTGAGATTCAGGTGTTAAAACGTCAAAACTCCACAGCTTGCTTGAATAGATTTGTTTTTGCCTAATCCCTAACTCTACTGTGTGAGGACTGTGGCTAAATTGTCAGCAGTTGTATATTGCAATGCACAACAGCAGCATTGCAGTGCAAGACTCCAAAGAGTTCACAGTGCCCTTTTTAAGATAATCAAGCTATGATCGTAGCATTATTTTTTTTTCTGGGGGTGAGGATTTTAAACTAAACATATGCTTTAAAACCAGGAAGCTAATCAGTAAGGTCAATACAGAGAAGTCACTCCTGCAGAAGTAGGAGACATGATTAAAAGCAATGAAAATATTGAGCGAAGAAAATATTGAGCTATATCTAACTTGTAAAGTAATTGACAATAAAGGGCCATAGAAACTTTAAGCCATAGAAACTTGGGAAGAGGGGAATTGGATTCTGGCCCTTGAAGATCCCTCCCCCCCCCCCCCCCCCCAGCATTCAGTTAGATGTTGGCTGATTTGTAACTTAACTCCATTTGCCTGACCCTTTGACGGTCTTGACTACCAACATTATATTGGTATCAGTCAGTCACAAAAATTTCAATTGATTCAGGATTCAGATTTTTTAGGGGGTGAGTTCCAGATTTCCAGTACATTTTGTACGAAAAACTGCTTCCCGTTTCCACTCTTAAAATGTCCGTCTCCAATTTTAAATCCGTGACCTCTTCTGGATTGCCGCCCCCCCCCCCCCCCCCCCCCCCCCCGCCCAAGAGGAAGTTTTTCCAGATTTATCTTTAACCATCTTAAATGCCTCGATTAAATCACCTTTCAGCTTGCTAAACTTGAGGGGATACAAGCCGAGTTTATGCAACCTGTCCACATGATTTAATCCTTTAAGGCCTATTGTCATTCTGGTGAATCAGTACCCATCGAATGTCAGGATAACTTTCCTGCAGTTCCATGCTCTCCAGTAACTGAATGCAATACTCCAGCAGGAGTCCTAAACAGGGAAGTATCGCTCTCTCACTTATAAATTGTAATTCTATTGAGTTAATGTCAAGATAAGGGGATGGTAGCATAGCGGTAAATGTTATTCGACTAGGATTCCAAAGGGCTGGAGTAATACTACAGGGGCATGAATTCCAATCTCGCCAATCACAGCAGCTGAAGTAATATAAATTAACTGAGTTGGAATTCTGGAATAAAATGCTCTAATCGTTAGATCTAATCTTGTGTGACCCTTGACCCCGCAGCAATGTGGTTGGTTCTTAACTGTCCCCTGAAATGGCCTAGCAAGCCACTCCATTACAGGTGGCTCACCGACATGTACTCCAGGGCAATGAAAAATGGAAAATAAATGCTGACCTTTCCTGAGACCCTCACATCCCAAGAATAAATAAACAATATTACATTAGCCTTTTTGATTACCTTTTGTATTTCAACATTAGATTTGAGTGATTTATGTACATGGAGCCCTAAGTCCTTTTGCTTCTCCACAGTTCCTTGTCTGATCTTTGGGAAAATATTCTGATGCATATTTCTCAGACTTAAAGTGGATGGCTTCACATTTTCCCACATTGAACGCTACCGTGGTTTGCTCATTCCAATTAGCCTATCTTCTATTCTCACAATTTCCTTTGCCTCCAAACTTGGTGTCATTACAAATGTGGACATATGCTATTCATGCGAAAAATAAGAGATAGATCCTTGAGGGACACCAGAGGTAACAGTGAGGGAGCACGAAGAGAAGCCATTGCAAGTAGTTGTCTGACTATGATTAGATAGATATGAATGGAACCAGGTTTAACATCTGTGTGAAACAGACCAAATAGTACTAACACCAACTTTGTAATGTATCTCCTTTAGAGCAGTAGACTAATACCAAACAGAGTGAATGTAGACTAAATTGAAGTATGTAAAATCAAAACAAATGGACAAATTCTTATGGAATGGAGGGATAAAGGCTGGCACCAAAGCATGAGAGACGTGAAGCTGACCTGATTCGATCCTGATTATTGATCGAGACAGGACAAACTCAGTGGGCTGGATAATCTTTCCTTGAGTTACATGTTGCTGGTCTTGTTGGTTTTAGGTGGAGAGGAACTTCCACTACTTTAATAATAATATAATAATAATACTTTAAACCATCCACAAGTGTATTGGAGTTAATGACTTGATCTGCCAACATTTGGATTGTTCAAATTGAATTTCGGAGTCCAAGCTATGTGGCAATTTTATGATCCTTGTCCTTGGGAGAAAATTTAAGGCCTGAACCCCATTGAGGAAAGATGCATGTTTCCCCAAATGTTGGCCTGACAGAGTAGGACATGCCTCATAAAATGCAACAATTACTTTGGTAAAACCCAGTAAATATTTATAATTCACTAAATAGGAGTAAATGGATCAAAGCCGTGTAAAGATGATGGGCAGAATTCTCCGTTTTCCGTTGCTAAGATCGTGAATCCCAATCGGGCGGAGAATCTTGCATCAGCCCAACAACTGGATTGGCGCCGGGCGGCAGACCTGTTCCCAGTCTTTGGTCACATCTTGCCAGCCATAATATGCTTCCCACCCTGCGTCAGTGGGAACAGGTGGGATCATGCAAACAGCTCAATTGCACTTATCTGAATGCAATTAACGGGCCGGATGCCTGAATCTCCACTCCACCCCCATTATGCCCCAACCTGCCCCCCCCCCCCCCCCCCCCCCCAAGCGGGATCTCCACTGGGCGGGCTTTGGTGCAAGTATTTTCAAGAGCTGTCCTGACGTGATGTGCCCCGAGGTGGGTCAAGGCGGTACATCCATTGCCCATATGACCCTCTGCCACTGCCAGGATGAAGAGACAGGGTTCCTCCAAGTGTCCTCGAGGTTGGGTGGACTCATACTGGGATAAGGGGTTGACCTCGGGACCCTATCCCTGGATGGGGGTCCCATGTCTGGACTTCCCCTTCTAGCCCCAGGCAACATAAAGATCATGTTTCTGTTGTTAGAGAGGAGGAAGTGAAAGCACTTAGCATTATTGAAGTGACCAGCAGCTGTCAATAAACACTGTGGTTAGGATCAATAGACTGTACTTCAGATGCATATAAGCCTGAAGATAAATAAACAAACCTCCTGCCTGCTGTATTTAAACCATTAATTTGTCAATCAAAGGTTTGTTAAATGCACTGCTATATGAAATTGAATGAAGGCAAAGCATTTCAAAGAGCTCAGGGGAGTTCAAAGCTTTTCAAGAGTTGTGGGCTTTCCAAGAAGGATCAGACACTTCAAAAAGCAATTGTGTAAAAAGCATAGGGGCTGAGGGAGCAGATGTGAGGAAAGGGAAATTCCTTGCTGCTTCCTGGTTTGAATCTTCAATTAACCATCTGACCTGCTCATCCGCTGTCAGGCAGATCAGTTCTCTGGCTGTTTAGGGGCTGTTTAGCACAGGGCTAAATCGCTGGCTTTGAAAGCAGCCCATGGCAGGCCAACAGCACAGGTCAATTCCCGTACCAGCCTCCCCGAACAGGCGCCGGAATGTGGCGACTCGGGGCTTTTCGCAGTAACTTCATTTGAACCTACCTGTGACAATAAGCATTTTTCATTTCATTTCAGTTCAAAGTGAAAAGGCCACTTCAAAGTTTAAACACTTGACAGGCAACGATGATGATTTTGAACAGAGGGTTGCCTGAGATCACCATGCCAAGGGTGACGGTGCCATTTCCAAGGGTGACGGTGCCATTGCCAGGGTATTAGTACCATGGTGCCAGTGCATTGTTGGCAATGCCAGGGGCGGGGCCTGAAGGGGAGGTCAGGGAGGCCTGAAGGAGGGATGGCTGTGTGGAGGGGAGGGAGGGGGGGGGGGGGCAGTAGCTGGGGGGATTGGGTATGGGGGGGTTGGGTCACCCTTTTATGTGTGCGTGATGTAGGGGAGCGGATGTCCCTCCTTGATGAGGGGTTAGAGGTTCTCCCCTTGTCAGCAGGGGTAGAGGGGGGGGGGGGTCAACATTTTTGTTATGCGGGGGAATAGAGGCCTGCCTCTGGATGCTGGGATCGGGTTGTTTGGTCAAAATCATGGCCTGAAATTGGTAGTTCAAGGAGACCAGCGTGTTCACGCTCTGCCTAATTTAGCAAAGGTATGAGAATCCCACCTCTGCGGGACGCTCCAAGTGTCAACGGGACACTATCCTGATTCTCCACTGGCGGGAGCATTTAGTTTCAACACTGGAGATTTGCGCCCAGTAAGTCCCTCTCATTTTTGCTTACTGCTTTCATAAGGATCTCTTTCCCAAATCCTTGCCATGCTTTAATTTATTTCCCTATTGCAACAAAAAGGATTGCAATGACAACGTGGCCAGCACCATTGGAATGTTCAAACTGTCCCAGAATCCATGTGTTATAGGGTTGCCAAATCATTTATTATCTACCAGAAACAACATTCCATTTAACTACTTAGCCGATAGCAGCTTTAGTAAAACAATGGCATCATTTTACTGAGATTGGGTTCGAACAGAATGGAAATATAGCCCTTGCCCTTGGCACAAATGTTACTGAGTTCATCCAGTGTTAAAAACATTTTAAAGTATTAAAATACCAAACAAATTGGGATACCTAAGGGCAGGTTCTCAATTAACTCTTTGTAAGCTTAAATCTGTGCAGGTGACTGTTGCTCATAAGTACAAGTATTCTGTTAGTTTTTGTTCATGGTTGAACAACCATGGTTGGCATCTGAACATGAAATGCTCCTTTGGTCTTGCCTGCCATGCTTCCACCTTATCGGTGAGAGTTAAAGAGTCGCTGATTTTATTATCTTTCCACACATCCTGAAAGGATGCTCATGTTTAGTTTTTCTCCATCTCTGACAAGCTTCCCATTGATGAAACTCACAGTTGCCTTCTAATAAAACATCGTACTAGTTAGTGCTGATGTGCAGCCTTGAGTCATGGGCATCTTAGACTTTGGCCTTTATTGCAAGAGGATTGGAGTGCAAGAACAAGGAATTCTTACTACAATTGTATAGGGCTTTGGTGAAACCACACATAGAGTACCGTGAGTAGTTTTGGTGTCCATATTCAAGGGGGGCTATACTTGCATTGGACGCAGCACAGGAAAATTTCATGAGCTTGACTCCCAGGATAAGAGGGTTGTCTTGTGGTGAGACTCTGAATAAATTGGGCCTATACTTTCTGGAGTTTAGAAGACTCCGGGCTGACCTAATTGAATCTTGAAATATTCTGAAGGGGCCTGACAGAGTAGACACTGAGATGTTATTTCCCCTAAAGGGGGAGTGTACAGCATAGGGGCAGTCTGAAAATAAAGAGTTGATTATTTAGGGCTGAGATGAAGAGAAAGTTCTTCACTTAGAAGGCTGTGAATCTTTGGAACTCTACAACCCAGGGATTTAATATTGAGTATATTCAAAACTGGCATCCATGGAATTTTAAAAAATATATATTTTATTCAACTTTTTCGGCCATACAAAACAGTACAAAGGTTTTTCCCCTTTTTACAACAGCAAAACAATATAAATAACCGTGACCGTATTTTAACAAATAAATAAATAATATATAAACTAAATGGCAATTGCCATAACAAAAATAATAACTCTCCCAAATAATAAAATCAGCAATTCAATATACATAACCAAGTACCAATATCTTTACAAAAACACCCCTGAGGACCCACCTGAGCCCTCCCCCCCCCCCTCCCTCCTGGGTTGCTGCTGTTACCTTCCCATTTCCTTTATCGTTCTGCGAGGTAGTTAATGAACGGTTGCCACCGCCTGGTGAACCCCTGAGCCGAACCCCTTAGTGCAAACTTTATCCGTTCCAGTTTTATAAACCCTGCCAGGCCTCCACGCCCGGAGGCTTGGCTTCCTTCCACATAAACAGTATCCTTCGCCGGGCTACTAGGGACGCAAAGGCCAAAACATCAGCCTCTCTCGCCTCCTGCACTCCCGGCTCTTCTGCAACCCCGAATATAGCCAGCCCCCAGCCTGGCTCGACCCGGACCCCCACCACCTTTGAAAGCACCTTCGCCACCCCCACCCAGAACCCCTGCAGTGCCGGGCATGACCAAAACATGTGGGTGTGGTTTGCTGGGCTTCTCGAGCATCTCCCACACCTATCCTCTACCCCAAAAAATTTACTGAGCCTTGCTCCAGTCATATGTGGCCTGTGTAAAACCTTAAATTGTATCAGGCTAAGCCTGGCGCACGAGGACGAAGAGTTTACCCTACGTAGGGCATCTGCCCACAGCCCCTCCTCAATCTCCTCCCCAGTTCTTCTTCCCATTTCCCTTTCAGCTCATCTACCATGATCTCCCCCTCGTCCCTCATTTCCCTGTATATGTCCGACACCTTACCATCCCCCACCCATGTCTCTGAGATCACTCTATCCTGCACCTCCTGCGTCGGGAGCTGCGGGAATTCCCTCACCTGTTGCCTCGCAAAAGCCCTCAGTTGCATGTATCGAAATTCATTCCCTTGGGGCAACCCATATTTTTCCGTCAGCGCTCCCAGACTCGCAAACGTCCCGTCCAAGAACAGATCCCTCAGTTGCACAATCCCAGCTCTCTGCCATGCTCCAAATCCCCCATCTATTCTCCCCGGGACAAACCTATGGTTATTTCTTATCGGGGACCGCACCGAGGCTCCCATCCTTCCCCTATGCCGTCTACACTGCCCCCAAATTTTCAGTGTTGCCACCACCACTGGACTTGTGGTGTATTTCTTCGGGCAGAACGGCAGCGGTGCCGTCACCAGTGCTTGTAGGCTGGTTCCTTTGCAGGACGCCATCTCCAATCTCTTCCACGCCGCTCCCTCCCCTTCTCCCATCCACTTACACACCATTGAAATATTGGCGGCCCAATAGTACTCACTTAAGCTCGGTAGTGCCAGTCCCCCCTCTCCCTGCTACGCTGCAAGAACCCCCTCCTCACTCTCGGAGTCTTCCCAGCCCACACCAAACTCATAACGCTTTTCTCGATCTTCTTGAAAAAAACCTTTGTGACCATCACCGGGAGGCACTGAAACACAAAAAGGAATCTCGGGAGGACTACCATTTTGACCGCCTTCACCCTCCCCACCAGTGACAGGGGCACCATGTCCCATCTCTTAAAATCCTCCTCCATCTGTTCCACCAATCGTGTTAAATTAAGCCTATGTAAGGTTCCCCAACTCCTGGCTATCTGGATCCCCAAGTACCGGAAATCCCTTGTTACCCTCCTCAGCGGTAAATCCTCTATTCCCCTGCTCTGCTCCCCATTCACTCTTCCCCATGTTCAATTTGTACCCCGAGAATTCCCCAAACTCCCCGAGCGTTTGCATTATCTCAGGCATCCCCTCCACCGGGTCCGCAACACACAGCAGTAAATCATCTGCATACAATGATACCCGGTGTTCTTCTCCTCCCCTGAGTACTCCCCTCCACTTCTTGGAGCCCCTCAGTGCTATGGCCAGGGGCTCAATTACCAATGCAAACAGTAACGGAGACAGGGGACACCCCTGCCTCGTCCCTCTATAAAGACGGAAGTAGTCAGACCTCTGCCTGTTCGTGATCACACTTGCCACCAGGGCCCTATATAGCAGCTGTACCCATCCAATGAACCCTTCACCGAAACCAAATCTCCTCAACACTTCCCACAGGTAGTCCCACTCGACCCTGTCAAATGCTTTCTCGGCATCCATCGCCACCACATTCTCCGCCTCCCCCTCTGGTGGGGGCACCATCATCACCCCGAGCAGCCTCCGTATGTTCGTGTTCAGCTGTCTCCCCTTAACGAACCCAGTTTGATCCTCATGGACCACCCCCAGGACAAAATCCTCTATCCTCGTCGCCATTACCTTGGCCAGGAGCTTAGCATCTACATTCAAAAGGGAAATGGGCCTGTAGGACCCACACTGCAGCGGGTCTTTATCCTTCTTCAAAAGTAACGATATTGTCGCCTCTGACATAGTCGGGGGCAACTTCCCCCTTTCCCTGGCCTCATTAAAGGTTCTCGTCAAAAGCGGGGCCAGTAGGTCCATATATTTCCTATAAAATTCCACCGGGAACCCATCCGGTCCCGGGGCCTTCCCCGCCTGCATGCTCCCAATCCCCTTTACCACCTCCTCCACATCAATCTGTGCTCCCAGTCCCGCCCTCTCCTGCTCCTCCACCTTTGGGAATTCCAGCTGATCCAGGAAATGCATCATTCCCTCCTTCCCTTCCGGGGGCTGAGCCTTATACAACCTCTCATAGAATGTCTTAAACACCCCATTCACTCTCTCCGCTCCCCGTTCCATCTCTCCCTCCTCATCCCTCACCCCACCTATCTCCCTCGCCGCTCCCCTCTTCTCTCAATTGTTGGGCCAGTAACCTACTCGCCTTCTCTCCATAATCATACTGCACTCCCTGTGCCCTCCTCCACTGTGCCTCTGCCTTACCCGTGGTCAGCAGGTCAAATTCCACATGTAACCTTTGTCTTTCCCTGTACAGTCCCTCCTCCGGTGCCTCTGCATATTGCCTGTCCACCCTCAGAGGTTCTCTCAGCAATCGCTCCCTTTCTTTCCTCTCTTGCTTCCCTTTATGTGCCCTTATGGATATCAGTTCCCCTCTGACCACCGCCTTCAACGCCTCCCAGACCACTCCCACCTGAACCTCTCCATTGTCATTAAGCTCCAAGTACCTTTCGATACACCCCCTCACCCTTAAACATACCCCCTCATCCGCCAACAGGCCCATATTCATTCTCCAGAGTGGGTGCTGTTCCTTTTCCTCTCCTACCTCCAGATCTACCCAGTGTGGAGCGTGGTCCGAGATGGCTATGGCCGTGTACTCCATCCCTGTCACCTTCGGAATCAGTGCCCTTCCCAGGACAAAAAAGTCTATCCGTGAATATACCTTGTGAACATGGGAGAAGAATGAGAACTCCTTACTCCTAGGTCTGATAAATCTCCAAGGGTCTACTCCTCCCATCTGCTCCATGAAGTCCTTAAGCACCTTGGCCGCTGCCGGCCTCCTCCCGGTCCTGGACCTCGACCGGTCCAGCCCTGGATCAAGCACTGTATTGAAATCTCCCCCCATTACCAACTTTCCCGCCTCCAGGTCTGGGATACGCCTCATGAAGTTTGCATCATCCCAGTTCGGGGCGTACACGTTCACCAGAACCATCGCCTCCCCTTGCAGTCTGCCACTCACCATCACGTATCTACCCCCACTGTCCGCCACTATGGTCTTTGCCTCAAACAGTACCCGTTTCCCCACTAAAATAGCCACCCCCCTAGTCTTCGCATCCAAACCCGAATGAAACACCTGTCCCACCCATCCTTTGCGTAGTCTGACCTGATCTGTCAATTTCAGGTGCGTCTCCTGCAACATAACCACATCTGCCTTTAATTTCTTTAGGTGTGCGAGTACCCGCGCCCTTTTAATCGGCCCATTCAGCCCTCTCACGTTCCACGTGATCAACCAGGTTAGGGGGCTCTTTACCCCGCCCCCTTGTCGACTAGCCATCCCCTTTTTTACCCCAGCTCCTCACCCGGTTCCCACGTACCCGTATATCCCACCGACGGTGCCCTCCCGCCTCGACCACCCCGCCCCATAACAGCTCCCCCTTCCCCTTAGCAGCAGCAACCCAGTTAGCTCCCTCCCCCCCCCCTCCGCTAGATCCCCCTCTAGTGTAATTACACCCCCCATGTTGCTCCCAGAAGTCAGCGAACTCTGGCTGACCTCGGCTTCCCCGTTTGCCCTCGGCCTCTCACTGTGCGAGGCCCCCACCTTCCTGCGTCCCTGTTCCCGCCATAATTACCATAGTGCGGGAATGAGGCCCGCGTTTCCCACTCAGCCCCGCTTTCCTACCCACCGGCGCCCACAGTTCCTCATACTCCCCCCCCCCCCCCCCCAAACGAGGGGAAGAGAGAAAATTTACAGGATTAAAGAGTTAACAATTGAAAAATCATCCCCCCCCCCTTCCTCGTCCCACATAGTCACCCCACCACTTTGTCCCAGAAGCTCTTTCTCTCGCCAGAATATTCCAGCTTCTCGTCCACTATGAATGTCCACGCCTCTTCTGCCGTCTCAAAGTAGTGGTGCTTCCCTTGGTGTGTGACCCACAGTCTCGCCGGTTGCAGCATTCCAAATTTCACCTTTTTGTGAAGCACCACCTTAGCCCGATTGAAACTTGCCCTCCTTCTCGCCACCTCCGCACTCCAATCCTGGTATACGCGGATCACCGCGTTCTCCCACCTACAGCTCCGAGTTTTCTTCGCCCATCTTAGGACCATCTCTCTGTCATTATAGCGGTGAAACCTCACCACTATGGCTCGAGGTATTTCTCCTGCCCTTGGTCTTCGCGCCATAACTCGATAAGCTCCCTCCACCTCCAAAGGGTCCGTCGGGGCCTCCGATCCCATTAGCGAGTGAAGCATCGTGCTCACATATGCCCCGACGTCCGCCCCCTCTGCGCCCTCGGGAAGACCCAAGACTCTTAGATTCTTCCTCCTCAAATTATTCTCCAGGGCTTCCAACCTCTCCACACACCTCTTGTGCTGCGCCTCGTGCGTCTCTGTCTTCACCACCAGGCCCTGAATTTCATCTTCATTTTCAGCATTCTTTGCCTTCACGACCCGAAGCTCCAGCGCCTCCTTTAGCCCTTCAATCGCCTGTAGCATCGGGGCCAACACCTCCTTCTTCAGCTCTTCCACACAGCGCCGCAGGAACTCTTGTTGCTCCGGGCCCCATATCGAACGGCCACCTTCCGACGCCATCTTGCTTCGAGCTTCCCTTCCTTGCCGCTGCTCCGAAGGATCCACTGCAATCCTGCCGCTATCCTCTCCTTTTTCCATCAATATCCGGGGGGCTTCCCTTCTATTTCACCGCACAGTGATTTTGGCCGTTTAAAATTGCCGTTGGGGCTCTTATCAAGAGCCCAAAAGTCCGTTCCAACGGGAGCTGCCGAAACACAGAACACAGAAAATACAGCACAGAACAGGCCCTTCGGCCCACGATGTTGTGCCGAACCTTTGTCCTAGATTAATCATAGATTATCATTGAATTTACAGTGCAGAAGGAGGCCATTCGGCCCTTTGAGTCTGCACTGGCTCCTGGAAAGAGCACCCTACCCAAACTCAACACCTCCACCCAACACCAAGGGCAATTTTGGACATTAAGGGCAATTTATCATTGGCCAATTCACCTAACCTGCACATCTTTGGACTGTGGGAGGAAACCGGAGCACCCGGAGGAAACCCACGCAGACACGGGGAGGACGTGCAGACTCCGCACAGACAGTGACCCAAGCCGGAATCGAACCTGGGACCCTGGAGCTGTGAAGCATTGTGCTATCCACAATGCCACCGTGCTGTCCTTAAGAACAAATAAATCTACACTATATCATTTTACCGTAATTCATGTACCTATCCAATAGCTGCTTGAAGGTCCCTAATGTTTCCGACTCAACTACTTCCACAGGCAGTGCATTCCATGCCCCCACTACTCTCTGGGTAAAGAACCTACCTCTGATATCCCTCCTATATCTTCCACCTTTCACCTTAAATTTATGTCCCCTTGTAATGGTTTGTTCCACCCGGGGAAAAAGTCTCTGACTGTCTACTCTATCTATTCCCCTGATCATCTTATAAACCTCTATCAGGTCGCCCCTCATCCTTCTCCGTTCTAATGAGAAAAGGCCTAGCACCCTCAACCTTTCCTCGTAAGACCTACTCTCCATTCCAGGCAACATCCTGGTAAATCTTCTTTGCACCTTTTCCAAAGCTTCCACATCCTTCCTAAAATGAGGCGACCAGAACTGTACACAGTACTCCAAATGTGGCCTTACCAAAGTTTTGTACAGCTGCATCATCATCTCACGGCTCTTAAATTCAATCCCTCTGTTAATGAACGCGAGCACACCATAGGCCTTCTTCACAGCTCTATCCACTTGAGTGGCAACTTTCAAAGATGTATGAACATAGACCCCGAGGTCTTTCTGCTCCTCCACATTGCCAAGAACTCTACCGTTAACCCTGTATTCCGCATTCATATTTGTCCTTCCAAAATGGACAACCTCACACTTTTCAGGGTTAAACTCCATCTGCCACTTCTCAGCCCAGCTCTGCATCCTATCTATGTCTCTTTGCAGCCGACAACAGCCCTCCTCACTATCCACAACTCCACCAATCTTCGTATCGTCTGCAAATTTACTGACCCACCCTTCAACTCCCTCATCCAAGTCGTTAATGAAAATCACAAACAGCAGAGGACCCAGAACTGATCCCTGCGGTACGCCACTGGTAACTGGGATCCAGGCTGAATATTTACCATCCACCACCACTCTCTGACTTCTATCGGTTAGCCAGTTCGTTATCCAACTGGCCAAATTTCCCACTATCCCATGCCTCCTTACTTTCTGCATAAGCCTAACATGGGGAACCTTATCAAATGCCTTACTAAAATCCATGTACACTACATCCACTGCTTTACCTTCATCCACATGCTTGGTCACCTCCTCAAAGAATTCAATAAGACTTGTAAGGCAAGACCTACCCCTCACAAATCCGTGCTGACTATCCCTAATCAAGCAGTGTCTTTCCAGATGCTCAGAAATCCTATCCTTCAGTACCCTTTCCATTACTTTGCCTACCACCGAAGTAAGACTAACTGGCCTGTAATTCCCAGGGTTATCCCTAGTCCCTTTTTTGAACAGGGGCACGACATTCGCCACTCTCCAATCCCCTGGTACCACCCCTGTTGACAGTGAGGACGAAAAGATCATTGCCAACGGCTCTGCAATTTCATCTCTTGCTTCCCATAGAATCCTTGGATATATCCCGTCAGGCCCGGGGGACTTGTCTATCCTCAAGTTTTTCAAAATGCCCAACACATCTTCCTTCCTAACAAGTATTTCCTCGAGCTTACCAATCTGTTTCACACTGTCCTCTCCAACAATATCGCCCCTCTCATTTGTAAATACAGAAGAAACGTACTCGTTCAAGACCTCTCCTATCTCTTCAGACTCAATACACAATCTCCCGCTACTGTCCTTGATCGGACCTACCCTCGCTCTAGTCATTCTCGTGCGACTTAGCTGGTCATCACCGCACCCGGAAGTCGCATCCATGGAATTTTGATCTCTCACTGAATCTAGGGATATGGGGAATGGGTGGCAATGGTTTGCAGAAGATCAGCTATGGTATTGAATGATGGCGCAGGCTCAAAGGGCCATCTATTAGCTCCTGCTCCTATTTCACCTTATGATTGTCCTTTTGCATAAACTCAAAGTCATTTTATGCTAAATTTTTTTTGTTTAGCTGTACTCTCTCAAGTTGTGCTTCCTCTTCTCCTGAAGGCATTCTTTCTCCTTGGTGTATGTGATGACTTTCGCCCTAACCCAGAACCGTAAAGAGAATATTTAATTTCTTTAAAAAGTCTGTGGAATCCGTAATTGTTTTTAAGCGAGTTTGTATCAATTATAAAGGGATCAATTGTCACATTTTTGTTTAATCAAAAATACTGATCCACTTGATCTGGCATCACTTGACCTGAACAGGAAGTAAGTTGAGACAGAAGCCGTGTGGCCAGATACAAAGGAGGGCTTCACATGCTGTTCGACTGTTCTGTGTTTCATTAAGTGACTCTGTTTTCTATTGATGCTCATTGTGCTTCATTGATTTATCCTAGGTATGGACTCAGAAAAATAAACTAAGCCAAAGAAAGTGATGGAAGCCAGTGTTAGAAGCTTGAAGTAGATGGGTGCGATTTAAAGTTCAATTTTGGGCACGTTTAGCGGGTGTTTCCTGGTGCTTGTAGCGCCAAGAACGACCCTGTAATTAAACAGGAGTCTGCTTCATTTCTGGCCCTCATCAAGGATCGCCTGCGAGGCTGCACCTAGGCTAATTTCCTGCACTAATGAGCTCAGCCCGTGGCCTCTGGACCCCCTCAATGCGCTATCTTACCAATTAGGGGGTCCTTGAGCTCCTCGCACCCCACCTCATAAGTGGCATGGCACCCCCAAGCCCGATCCCTGGCACAGGCAATATGCCACCTGTGCTCTTGGCAGTGCCAACTGGACACCTTGGCACTGCCAGGGTGCCTGGGTGGCACTTGCACTGCCACAATGCCTGGGTGGCATAGAGGTGTCAGGGTACCACTCTGCCCCAGAGTCTGACCACTGGGGGCCCCAAATCCCCTGGGAGACCCATGCCCCAAGTGCCATTACGCCTGATCCACGTTTTTGGAAACCAGCCTAACTGCTCACTTGAATGTGCAAATCTGGATCACGCCCATTGAGGGCGAGATCCAGATGGTGACACCTTGCGAGATCGCGTCAGGCAAAACAAGCATCATAAATTTCGCGAGATGCCTCTCGAGATTTAATGACCTTGTCACAACCCGAGTCAGGCGCGACAAAGCCGGTGGATCGCGCCCGACATTTTAAAGCGCAATGAATAAAACCTGTTACACACATAGAAACTAATGTCATCTCTGTATTGTTCAGAGCTATTTAAAATATACCCTGCAGGCAAAGGAGAAGCTGCAGCAGAGGGGAGAACAGAGAGGGTACATTTACAAGAACCTGTGTGTGTGTGTGTGTGTGCGTGTGCGTTGGCAAATTTTACTACTACTGCTTCGGTTTTGCCAATCGAATAAATTGAGTTGGAAAGTGGAAGATCCTACATTCCAGAGGCCAAGTTAGAGAACTTTGGTACTGCAAGATGTGTCACACGTCTGTGGGGCAGTAATGTAGGTGCTTTTGCTCATATACAAGACATATCTTTATTGCATTGACTATTCAAAGTGAAAGGGGCTGTTTAGCACAGGGCTAAATCGCTGGCTTTGAAAGCAGACCAAGGCAGGCCAGCAGCACGGTTCAATTCCCGTAACAGCCTCCCCGAACAGGCGCTGGAATGTGGCGACTAGGGGCTTTTCACAGTAACTTCATTTGAAGCCTACTTGTGACAATGAGTGATTTTCATTTTCATTTCATTTCAAATTTACCTCTTTATTTGATATCTTATTTGCCTGTTAATTTATGTTTAATTTGTGATAGATCTGATTTATGTCAAAATAAAAGTCACAAAAAGTTGAACTCTTGTTACTAATTTCTTCATTTGGTAAATTTGGTCATTTTGATTTACGGTTCCCCTATGGAGATCATAACACGTACATTCCACATTTTGGTCAACCGTCAGTACTTTCCCAAGTGGCTGTTTCCGTCTTGTAACAATACTATAGTCAGTATTGTTAGAAAAACAAAGGTAGTTTTAATTAAAAAAATTTTTTTTAGAGGACCCAATTCGTTTTTTCCAATTAAGGGGCAATTTAGCATGGCCAAATTGACCTACCCTGCACATCTTTGGGTTGTGGGGGCGAAACCTACGCAAACACGGGGAGAATGTGCAAACCCCACACGGACAGTGACCCAGAGCCGGGATCGAACCTGGAACCTCGGTGCCGTGAGGCAGCAATGCTAACCACTGTGCCACCGTGCTGCTCACAAAGGTAGTTTTTAAGGGCTTTGTTTGTATTGATAAGCTTTAAAAATAAGGTATGATTTTTTGGTGATAGGTAACCTAGGAACTGCGAAATACAAGACATGAAAACTCAATAAAAACCTTTAAAAAAAGGTATAGTTTGGGTTTAATTTAATGTTTCTGTGCCGAGAAGGGTAAAATCTACAATTAGATTCATGCTGGGCCAAGGTGTTTGTACATGTGGGGGATGCTTAAGTTCCAACTGTGTCTCTATTTCTGAGAGAGGGTTATGGATTAAGAAATAATAAAAATAAGTAATTGCTTAGTAGCAGGGCCACTTTCCAGAGGGAAGGGATTTCCTTTGTTTATGGTTTTTAGTTGAATTTGTTGGCAGTTGGAGACAGGGCACTGGGGAGGGGAATGAACATCTCTCAACTCTGCCAGGAGAAGCTGGACAGGAGAAGGGAGGTGCATAGAGACATGCTCCCAAGTAATTAGTAACAGTCCAGATAACCAGGGAATTGGGACACAATCTCTAGGGCTGAAGTTAAGAGAACAGAGAGCAAGTATTATTCAGAAGAACTCAAGGAAGAGTAAACAAAGTGTTCTGAGTTAAAGAGACCGTTGCAGTAACTAGATTTAAAGGTGGCCAGCAGACTTCAGAGGTAAATGAAACATGTGATGCCATTTTACTAGGATTGGGGGAGAATTGAAAGTTAAAGCAATTGTGACCAGTTTGCACAGCAGTCAAGACAAATGCATCTTATATGAAGAGTTGGACACTTGGACTGGATTTGCAGTTAAATGGAGTAGAAGCTTTGTTTAAAAGTGACATTTGGAAAACCTGGACTGGATTTTGGAGTGCAAACCACTAAGGGAAAGCATCATATTGAGAGAATGTTTTAAAGCGAGTTTTTGGGAGTGGTGTTTGGGAACTCTCATGTGACAATCATTTGAGGGGGATTCTGAAGAGAAATCCACAGACACTAACTTAGATTCAGAGTGGAGTGTGTATTTGACCACAGTCGACTTGTGTGCTTAAATGGGACCTTGTGTGTTAATGAGACCATTGCAGCTTAAGTTATACTTTGTCACTGTCTGTGTGGAGTTTGCACATTCTCCCCGTGTTTGCGGGTTTCACCCCCACAACCCAAAGATGTGCAGGTTAGGTGGATTGGTCACGCTAAATTGCCCCTTAATTGGAAAAAAAAATAATTGGATACTCTAAATTTTTTTTAAAAGTTGTACTTTGCAATCCATGTAAATCCTAAAACATGTGTGTAATTAAGCTAAAGGGGAAGAAAAGGAATATTGTGTAATAATCCAACTTTTCACATTTTTCCAGTTTGGGTATAGATTTCTATATTTTATCACAATTTAATGTTTTCAACTCATCTCAAATGACGGACTGCCTGCAAGGGTTGTCGAAGCAAAAATCATCAACTCATTCAAAAGTGTCTGGATGTGCCCCTGAAGTGCCACAACTTGCAGGGCTGCAGAATGAATGCTGGAAAGTGGGTTTAGGCTGGGGGGCTCATTTTCTGGTCGGCAGGGGCATGATGCTCCAAGTTGCCCTTTTTAGTGCTGTAAACGTTTGATTATTCTGAATCAAGAACAGGAACCTAAGCTGATTTTCCCATTCTTAAGGTAAGGGACATTGAGGTCAATTCCAGTAGTCTGACAATCACCCCTGAATGCAAGGTGGACAAGGACATATCGTCATGGAGCTTTGGAAGATAAACACTGCAGGGGAGGAACAACCCGGGGGAATGAAGCAGCACTGCCTGGGAAAAAAGAGGATAAATCAGCCAATAGTTTCAAACAAAGGGAATCGAGCTATTTAGAGAAGCATTAAATATTACTTTGAGCACCAGCCCCCGAGACTTGCAAACGTGAGCCATCAATGAGCTTAAATCTGCATTTGTCCCAATTAGCAGGTGATACAATTAAACTCAAATATATCTGAGATTTGTTGGCACATCGGTTTAGGATCAAAGCATGTCTTTAGTCAGCCTTTGGAACATTTAATTCATTCAAGCAATTGGGAAAGGAACTTTTCTTAATTCGCTTTGCAGAGGTGATCTCATTCTTCACACCATGCTTCCTACTGGAGGCCTAAACTGCCAAGATTATTTTAGAATTCTTTATAACAGTGTGTGTGTAGTGGATCACTGCTGATGGAATGCTGTTTATAATCTGACGTGCTGCTGCTGTTTGGCTGCTCTCCATCTTCACCCCCAGTTGCAGTCGAACAGTACCAGGACTGTCCTCCTTTGAAGTCGGGCAAGAATGTGGGTCGTTTTTGTTTTGTTTGTTAAATAAGGGATGTCAGCAAAGAAATATGTCATTCTGGCTCTCTCTCTATGGATGCTGAAAGGCTCACGTCATTCAGGTTTCCTGTGAGCCGCTATTGCACCTACTGTTAACCAGTGTCAGTTCATTAGCTCTAGACTTCTGGTGAGTTTTGCGCCTTTTCTTTACCTCACGGCGTTAACCGAAATAACTGTGATTAGAATTTTCTACGGTAGTAATGTATAGTAGTTTGCAGGCTGGAATGTAGTTCCACTTATTTGCTGTGTGCTCGACTCAGACACACAAAAGTTCTGTAATTCTCCAGCCTCTTGCACCAAAAGATCTCCTCGCGGTTCTGAAGTGCATTTGTCAGCTTGCACATCAGTGTGCAACTTTTTAAACAAGGGGTAAATGATTCTCTCGGCAAAGACCTGCTTGCATTTCTGCACCGTGGAGAACATTGCATTTGTCCAGATAGGAGTTGTTTGAAGAGAGGCTCTCTGCGGAAATCATTGCTCCGCCTGTGAAGACGAGCTGATTCTGAAGTAACTAACAAGGAGCCACTCGCTGCAGTTAATTTATTTTTAAAGGTCAGTGTTGTCATGGTAATAGCTCCCAAGGAATTTTACCATGTTTATATTTCCAAGTCGAGCACAACAACACGACCAGTGATGAGACTGTGTCACTCTGCTGATTCCATCGCGCTATAAATGCGTTTCAATTTCAAACTTTAACATGTGTACGCTTTTTTTTTTAAAAAGCGAAATGTTCAAGCTTGCTTCGTCCCCTCTGTGGTGGTACTCCTGTTGTGCTACTTCACTAAATATGTAAGCCTGATCGTGCAATGGTTGTATATTTAGCACTGTTCTGCCATTTGTGCTAGTTCTTTTGATACAGCACATTTCTATCTTGCCAAGTAAGGATAGAATAAACACAAGGATTTTGTTAACATAGCACCTTTCAACTCCTCAGGACATCACAAAATACTTCCCAGACAGTTAGGTGTTTGTTTGAAATGGTCACTGGTGCTTTCGCCTACTTGACAATCAGTTGAACAGAGCAAAGGTGCTGTGAAAAGCCTATGGAATAAATAATCAGTTAATCTGTTTTGAGGGAGCTAGCTGAGGGGTATGTATTGATCAGGACACTTTGAGAACTTGGGGCTGTTTTTTAGAGAGTGCCATGCGACCTTTTATGGCTAGTTGAGCAGACCCACACGGTCTGAACATCACATCTCATAGAATCTCGACAGCCCATCGTGCCTGCACTCATTCTCTGAAAGAGCATCCTACCCAGGCTCACCTCCCCATCCTATCCCTGTGACCCCACCTAACCAGCACAACTTTGGACACAAAGGGTTAATTTTAGCATGGCCAATCCACCTATCCTTCACATCTTTGGACTATAGACATAGACATAGAAGTTACAGTGCAGAAGGAGGCCATTCGGCCCATCGAGTCTGCACTGGCTCTTGGAAAGAGTACCCTACTAAAGCCCACACCTCCACCCTATCCCCATAACCCCATAACCGAGTAACCTCACCAAACACCAAGGGCAATTTTGGACACTAAGGGCAACTTAGCATGGCCAATCCACCTAACCTGCACATCTTTGGACTGTGGGAGGAAACCCACGCACACAAGGATGGGAGGAAACCGGAACAACCGGAGGAAACCCACGCAGACACGGGTAGAATGTACAAACTCCACACAGACAGTCACCCAAGGAATGAACCTGGGTCCATGGTGCTAGCCACTGTGCTGCCCCATTTGAAAAGCTCCAGCTTCCACCATGCAGTTTTCCGCCAGCACTGCGCTGAATGGTCAGCCTATATTGTGTACTCGAGTCTGGGAGAGGGACTTGAACCAACCTTCCCCCTAAGCTGCATGCGTGCGCGGTCATACAGAAATCTGAGAGGTGCCACACAGGCCCCTCATGAGTTGTTTCATTTAAGATGAAAGAAAGTGAGTGCCCAAGGACCATAGGTTGCTCTCCACCAGTCAGCATTCTCTCTCAAAAGTGGTGATTTAACCTGAGGATCATCGATCACTACATCTCAGGCAAGTGGCAAGGTTAAGAAGGTGGGTTTCATGGATAACCTCAGCCGGTACGGGAATTGAACCCACGCTGTTGTCATTGCTCCGCATCATGAACCAGCCATCCAGCCAATTTAGCTAACCAAGCCTCAGGTAATGTTACATATGTGTTGTCACGCAAACAAATGTAACGTATCGCACATTTCAAATAAACAGGCCACACACAGGGAAAATGCAAAGGGAACATTGTTTTGAACCTTTATTTTCTGATCCATAGGCTGCCACTCAGCTAAGATGCCATTAGGAAGCATTTTAACCAATGTTAAATGCTGATTGTGTCTAAGGAAATGAGGTATTTCCAGTTTTTATTCTTTTAAAAGGGTAATTATACAATATTAATAATGAAGGGCAAGATGAGACGGTAGATGGTTGGAATTCTGTTTCTTGGGCAGTATCTTTAAAGGCCGTGCACACTGATGCAATCTCATGAATGGTTTAAGGGTTTCTGTGTTCATGTAATCCTAAACTTATTTCACAGCCATTGGGAGAAAATAGTCACAGCACAAACTGCTTAAGGTTGGCATTATTGACATTAAACTATTTAAAAACTATTTAAACTACAGCTAGATCTGTAGCCCCAGAACTTCAGTTCAAATAGACACATGGGGTTCAAAGTCATTGATCATGTTTCATAACAGAATTAACATTATTCTTGTTATTAATACACCATACTTATAATACTGAAACCTGGCTCCAGCTGAAGGAAACACAATATAAAATCCTAAACATACAAATGATGTGATACTTCAGTTTGGTTACATTTTTTTGCAGCTTTTATTCCAGAGCTAAAGGTACCCAGAAAACACAAGTTTCCTTCATGGATGTCCTTTCTGAGTAAATGTATGCCTAAAACTTTAGGAATAGCAGGACCCAAAATCACGAGGTAGAATTTTTGGATTCTGACCCCGTCTTGCGTCGGCCCCTGAGAGCCGATGTGATTTTAAACAGGCAAGTCAATCCACCAGGGGGTGCACTCGCTGTCCAAATAGGGGCAACAGAGATGGGGAGTAAGTGGGCTGCAACGAGACATTGATGTTTTAAAAAGGAGCCACCTGCCATTATTGCGGTTGCCAGTTTAATGAGAGATGGCACAAGGAGAAGAACAGCGGGCCACCAGAACAACAGGCAACCCAAGCCAGTGTGGTCTTGAGGTTCACTTGGAGGCAGTGTCAGAACTCCATCACATTCTTTTCACAGCAATCATCAGGAAAAGGCCCGTCTTGGCTGGAGGTGACAGCAGAACTGAAAGGACTAGTGTAATAAGGAGCATCTGGGTTCAGTGATTTTCTTTCCTTATTATTTGATGGGATGTGGGCCTGGCTGACAAAGTCAGCCTTTGTTGGTCATAGATAATTGCCCTTGAAGTGAATGGCTTGCTAGGCCATTTCAGTGGGGCATTTAAGAGCCACAACCCAGCCTGACATGGCCAGCATGTGTTTAATTAGAGACATTGCTGTCGCATGGAACATCATTGCTGTCACATAAAACATCATTGCCGTCACATAGAACATCATTGCCGTCACAAGGAACATCATTGCTGTCACCTAGAACATCATTGCCGTCACAAGGAACATCATTGCTGTCACCTAGAACATCATTGCCGTCACAAGGAACGTCATTGCCGTCGTATGGAGCATCATTGCTATTGCATGGAACATCATTACTGTCGAATGGAACATTATTGCTATTGCATGGACCATCATTGCTGTCACAAGGAACATCATTGCTGTCACATGGGACATCATTGCTATTGCATGGAGTATCATTGCTGTCACATGGAACATCATTGCTGTCACATGGGACATCATTGCTATTGTGTGGAGCATCATTGCTGTCACATGGAACATCTTTGGGCAGACTGTGTTGCTCATACAATGGTTCTGCTAGCTGGACTCCTCTGGCGCCGCCCTAAGCTACTGATTGGAGTTTGTGGTCTACTGTATCCTGCATAATCTCACAATCATGAAAGCACAGCCCTGGGCATTAGTTTTGTAGTTCTTGAACCTTATCAGTGCCTTTGCTCGTGCCTGTCAATGCAGACTGCTGCTACCCTTGCATGGAACATCATTGCTATTGCATGGAACATCATTGCTATTGCATGGAGCATCATTGCCATCACAAGGAACATCATTGCTTACCTCAGTTACTGACCATGCAGCTATTTCTTGGCTAGGTACTCAGACAAATTGCACCACAAAGCAACCATTCCAAAAAAACTTTTAACAGACAGATCATCCAATATTCCAGAAAAAGTCTTCTCATCATGCTTGTGCATTCCCTAGGTCCCTGTCTTACAGAAGACGTTGCCTGGTGTAGGGCTCCTACACAGTGCTATCCCTGTGGCTGTGAGGGTAGCAGCAGTCTGCGCTGAGAGGCAAGCGCAAAGGCACTGGTAAGGTTCAAGAACTACAGAGCCACTGCCATTTTCCTGAGCAGTCCTTGAATAATCAGAGTAACGAAACACCCCAACACAAATAAACACCCCAAACCCCGAGATAAACACCCAAATCCAAAATAAACACCCCCCAAAAAAAAGAATAATCAGAGTAACCAGTTGGAGACTCGATTGCTGGAAGAGGACAAGTTGGTTTAGTTGGCTAGACGACTAGTGCTTGGTTCAAAATAATACCAACAGTGTTAGTTTGATCCCTGTTCTAGCTGGGATGGACTTGGAACCTGCCTCCTCACCCGACCTTGAAAATAGAAGTCCGTGGCAAGCCATCACTGGAAAAGAAGTAGCCAAGGAACGAGCTCAGGCTGACCCGGTCGCAGAAAACGAACCGACTGACTTTGGGCAGAGCACAAAAGAATGAATATTGGCAGCATGGTAGCACAGTGGTTAGCACTGTTGCTTCACAGCGCCAGAGTCCCAGCTTCGATTCCTGGCTTGAGTCACTGTCTGTGTACAGTCTGCACATCCTCCCCGTGTCTGCTTGGGTTTCCACCGGGTGCTCCAGTATCCTCCAACATGTCCGAAAAGATGTCCATATTATGTGAATTGGACATTCTGAATTCTCCCTCAGTGTACCCGAACAGGCGCCATAGTGTGGCCACTAGGTGATTTTCACAGTAACTTCATTGCAGTGTTAATGTAAGCCTACTTGTGACAATAATAAAGATGATTATTATTAGAAGGAGATTGATGCAAGGCTGTGGTATCCTGCAAGGAATTTTCCCTTCCAGATTTAGTTCCCATCCACAGCTTTGTTGTTTTTGTAGTGCATGGTTCCTTTACCTATATTTGTGCAACCACGTGCATTATCACGGAGCAACGTCTACACGGTACCTTAAAGGCTGCTGCACAGCTGTACACATGTGCACCTTTGCAGCAACATTGCTTGCAAGACGTCTTGAGCATTGGTACCTGCAGCCGTGACAGCAAAGTGAGGTGGCATGACCCTTGGTCTAAGCTTCCACCGTAACGCTCAGATATTTTGTGGCTCCTGCATGTGCTGCATTGAAAGCTGAGATGTCGGCCTTCAGGCGCTGCATCATGCTTAGGTCTGCAAGTGTTCTTCTGGACTTGGCCAATACCTCCTTGGCTTCAAGCTCTGCACAAAGCCCTGTGCCAGATTGAAGTCAGACTGGTCCAACCTACTTGTTAGTGACAGCAGAATTTATTGCAAGCCACGCAACAATTCAAGCATTCTGTGTGCATACCCTTTCTCTGTATGTCTTCCCACCAAAGTTCTTATTTCAATCTACCCTCTGCAGCAAAACTCACATGTGGCCCTAGCCCATTGCCTTGGTTGCAGGCCTGTCACGCCCAATGAGTCACCAAATACACACCCTGCCTCTGTGCTAACCTCTAAAGAACGCACATTACCATGTACCTGAACTGGGGGCTGGGTGTGTGATGTTTTGTCATCATCACTTTGCTGCTCCTCTTGGATATAACCTTCCCATGCCACTGCCTGCCCAGATTGCAGTTCCCAAGTATCTGAAAGGAGAAAGACAAAATATGTCCTTAACCCATTTCCTTGCTTGCTCCCAAAAACATTTCAAATTGAATCTAATTCATGGTCTCCACAAGCGAGACATGCAAGATCCAAACTGGCAAGAAAAGGCATTGCACCTCATTTTGGGCTTGATCTGACGCTTCATCTTATCCAACTGGCCAAGAAGTGTTTGCTCTGTCCCTAAGTGCCAAACTGGTTGGCTGGTTGACTCCAACTCTGCTTACAAGCTTCTCTCCACTGAACAGCTTATATTTTAAAGTAAGAGTATGGAGATTCAATGCAGATGAGATGTGTCAACCTGGCATCATGTTTTTCATGAACAAGTTCACAATTTTATCATGCACAGCACATGTTTTATCTTCCATTGCAAATCTATTTCTATTGTGCGCATCATTTATTACACTATTGCCAGGTGTGACCACTGCTCTGATCACATCTAACGTGAAGATAAAAGTAAGAAGCTCGCCAGTGTTGCGTTGTAAAGCTGCCATTCCATAGAATCCCGGCCATTCGGCCCATTGAGTCTGCGCTGACCCTCTGAAAGAGCACGCTACCTAGGACAACTCCCCGCCCTATCCCCATAACCCCACCTAAACTTCACATCTTTGAACACGAAGTGGCAATTTTAGCATGTCAATTCACCTAGCCTGCACATCTTTGGACTGCGGGAGGAAACCGGAAGAAACCCACGCAGACACAGGAAGAATGTTCAAATTACAGAAACATGGGAGCCAACCTCCTAGATAACTGATGTACAAATCCCAGTCAACACCCTTTGCTAGTGTTTTCCTGATCTAGAATTCTGCCAGGACAGCCATCTAGTTTTAGATTGTCCAAAATGTTTTCTTAATTTGGACGAAAGGGTAGGTGCATGTACATAATTGTTCCTCCAGCTCCCTGGCTACCCCATGTTAATCAGAATTGACATCAAACTCTGATTATGTGTCTATAGTTATTTTGGGGCATTATGTTTACGTATGCCATTATTTTGCCTGTGGGTAGTAGCATGCTTACCTCTTTAAACTCCTTTAGGATTTCTACAGTGTTGCGATTTGGCACAAACTTTCTCTTTTTGCCATTTCTTACTCGCTATGCTCTTTGACATCGAGGGAGTCTGGATTGGTGAATCCCTCACTATTTCTTTGTGATGTGGAGATGCCGGCGTTGGACTGGGGTGAGCACAGTACGCCGAGCAGAAACTTATAGCCAAGTTCTGCACACATGAGTGCGGCCTCAACCGGGACCTGGGATTCATGTCGCATTACATTCATCCCCCACCATCTGGCCTGCAAAATCCTACCAACTGTCCTGGCTTGATACAATTCACACCTCTTTAACCTGGGGTTACCCCATCTCTGGATCTGTAAAGATTTAATCACCTGCTAATGGTCGCATTCCTAGCAATGTTTGGCATCTTTGAATTTGTCTATATATGTGTTTCTGGAACATACCTCTTCATTCACCTGAGGAAGGAGCAGCGCTCTGAAAGCTAGTGACATCGAAACAAACCTGTTGGACTTTAACCTGGTGTTGTAAGACTTCGTACTATTTCTTTGTGAGAACATATTTGATCTGAACCTTTAGCTCATCTTTGAATGGCCCTTGCTGCTGCTATAGTGATTTGTTTTCAGTCCACTTTTTGCCAAATCATATGGACTGCAGCAGTTCAAGAAGGCAGCTCACCACCACCTTCTCGAGTGCAATTAGGGAAGGACAATGAATGTTGGCCGAGCCAGCAATACCCACATCCCATGAATGAATTTTTAAAAAGTCTCAGCTCAGCAAAATTGGCTCATTGCCCAAATTAAAACTTTTGCTCTTGTTTATATTCTCCTTTTTCACATTTTCTCCCAAATTTACACCCACCAGCAACAAACAATAATCAGTAACAAATATGTCAATCCCCATACCAATAACAAAGATCCCATCCTCCCACCAAACCCCAAACATTAGCCCACGTGTTCACATGAACAAATGACAAAAAGGAATCCGGAATCACCCATAGTCACCATCAACACACACCGCCCCCCTCCACCCAACCCTCCCACCCACCCCCCCCAACCAATGTTCGATGTTATCCAGTTCTTGAAAGTGCATGATGAATAACCCCCATGAATTGTATAACCCCTCCATCCTTCCCCTCAGTTCAAACTTAACCTTCTCAAGAGTCAAGAATTCCAACAAGTCCCCCCTGCCACGCCAGGGCACAGGGTGGAGAGGTTGCTCTGCTACCTATCAGGATCCGCCTTCAAGCGATCAACGAGGCAAAGGCTACAACATCTGCCTCAGCACCTGTTTCCAACCCTGGCTGGTCCGACACCCCGAATATGGCCACCCAGGGGCCCGGGTCCAGTTTCACATGCGCCTTCCAGCAATCCTCTAGCTTTGGACAGGACCAAATCATATGAACGTGATTAGCAGGGGCCTCCTCAATGTTCACACACATCTTCTACTCCTTCAAAGAATCGGCTCATCCTCGCCCTCGTGAGTTGTGCTCTGTCTACCCCCTTCAGCTGTATCAGCCCCAACCTCGTGCACGAGGTGGAGGCATTCACTCTCCGGAGCACCTCACACCAGAACTCCTCCTCCATATCCTCTCCCAACTCTTTCTCCCACTTTGCTTTGATCCCTTCCAGTGGTGCCTTCTCCTCTTCCAAAATAGCTCCATAAACCGCTAACACTACCCCCTTCTCCAGCCCCCCTGTCGTCAGCATCTCCTCCAGCAATGTGGAGGCTGGCTCCACTGGGAAGCTCTGTATCTCCTTTCTGGCAAAATCTCAAACCTGCATGTATCTAAACATTTACCCCTGCTCCAGACTCTACTTTGCTTCCAGCTCCTTCAGCCCTGCAAACCAACCCCTAAGAAACAAATCTTTTTGTGTCTTAATCCCCTTCTCCTCCCATTTCTGAAAATTTCCATTCCTCCTCCATGGCTCAAATCTGTGGTTCCCCCGAATCGGCATTTCCCTTGACCATGCCCCCAACCCGAAGTGTTGGCGAAACTGCCTCCAAATTCTCAATGAAGCTATTATTACGGGACTCCCTGAGTACTTCCCCAGGGCTATCGGGAACGGTGCTGTTGCCAGTGCTTTCAATCCCGACCCCCTGCACAAACTCTCCTCCATTCTGACCCACTGGGAATCAACCCCTCTGACCCAGCTCCGCGCCTTCTCCACATTCGCCGCCCAGTAGTAATACATCAGGTTCGGAAGACCCAAACCCCCTGCCTGCCTTCCCCTCTGTAGCAGCACCTTTCTAACTCTGGCCACCTTCCCTCCCCATATGAACGAAGTAATCCTTCCCTCAATCTCTCTGAAAAAAGCCTTTGGCAGGAAAATCGGCAGGCATTGAAAAATAAACAGAAATCGCGGCAGCACGTTCATTTTAACCGCCTGTGCCCGACCCGCCAGTGACAGAGGGAGACCATCCCACCTTGCCAGATCAGCTTTCATTCTCCCCACCAAACTAGAAATGTTGTACCTGCGGAGCCCCCCCCCCAAATCCCGGGCAACCTGCACCCCCAGGTACCTAAAGCGAGTCCCTGCCCTACGGAATGGCAGCCCCCCCACACCTGCCCCCACCCCCGGCCGACACACCACAAAATACTCACTCTTGT
Organism: Scyliorhinus torazame; assembly: GCF_047496885.1. NCBI lineage: Eukaryota > Metazoa > Chordata > Chondrichthyes > Carcharhiniformes > Scyliorhinidae > Scyliorhinus > Scyliorhinus torazame. The sequence goes on along the minus strand of NC_092713.1, from coordinate 281,679,970 downwards.
CTAGATTTAGTTTGTACACCGAGACAGGCCCAAACACTCGAAGCAGCTCCAATAATCCCCCTAGCGACAAACTCGGTTCCGACACGTATAACAGCAAATCATCGGCATATATGGACACCCTATGCTCTATTCTCCCCCCCCCCCCCCCCCCGCACTATTCCTTTCCATAGCCCCAAACTTCTTAATGCGATGGCGAACGGCTCAATCGCGAGTGCAAACAGCAGGGAGGACATAGGACATCCCTGCCTAGTCCCACGGTGGAGAGAAAAGTTACTCGAGCTGATGTTGTTTGTGCGGACACTCGCCCTCGGCTCCTTATATAGTAGCTTTACCCAGTTCACAAGTCTTGGTCCAATCCCAAACCGCTCCAGAACTGCCATCAAGTACCCCCATTCTACCCGATCAAACACCTTCTCAGCGTCCAATGCCACAACCACCTCGGTTTCCTTCCCCTCTGCCGGTGCCATAACGACGTTCAATACCCTTCTAACGTTTGAAAAGAGCTGCCTCCCTTTCACAAACCCCGTCTGATCTTCACCTATCACCTTCGGGAGGCACTCCTCCAAACTTACCCGCCAGTACCTTCGCCAATACTTTTGCGTCCACATTCAGAAACGATATGGGCCTATACGACCCGCACTCCGTCGGATCCTTATCTTTTTTTAGCAACAGGGCAGTCGATGCCTGCCCCAAGGTTTGTGGCAACACCCCCCTCCCTATTGCCTCTTCAAACATCCCCACGATCAGGGGTGCCAGCTTATCCTTGAATTTTTTATAATATTCCACCGGAAACCCATCCGGCCCCGCCACCTTCCCCGACTGCATCCTCCCAATCACATCCTTTATCTCCTGCTCAACTATTGCTCCTTCTAATGCAGCCCTGTCCCCCTCCCCTACCCTCGGGTACTCTAACCAATCTAGAAATTCCTGCATCTCACTGTCTCCCCCAGGTGGCTCTGACCTGTACAACCTCTCATAAAATTCCTCAAAACCGTGTTAATCAGATCCGGAGCCACCACCAATTTCCCTGCCCTATCCCTCACCTGAACAATCTCCCTTGTCCTGCTTCCCTCTGGAGCTGACCTGCTAACATACTTATCTCCATGTTCGTAAACTGCACCCTAAGGGGTTAAGGGGTCGGAATACCCCCCGGATCTGCCACCACGTTCTCCATCTGGAAGCGTATTCTTTTGCTGACCATTACCGCTACCCCTCGAGCCCTTCCGTCAAATCCAGAGTGAAACACCTGACTAACCCAGCCCTTTTTAAGTCTCACCTGGTCCTTCACCCTCAAGTGAGTCTCCTGCAGCATTGCTACATTGGCTTTCAAACTTTTAAGATGTGCAAGCACCCTTGACCGGACCTCCTAACCCCCTCACGTTCCACGTGACTATCCTAACTGGGGGTCTCTCACCCCCCCCCACCCTTCTTATCCACCCCCTATCTATTATTAACATTGAACCCCTTCTCCCCCCTCCGAACACCTCCTCCTACATTTCCTCTCAAAAAAACATCAACCAGCATCAATCATTCCCCCCCCCCCTTCCCCCCCGTCTCATAGGCCCATCGAAACCTGCTAACCAGGCTCCAATGTCCGCAGCCCTCCTCTCATCTCACCTCCATTCATTAGCCGACTTTAGTTAGCTAGCACGGGTGGCTCCCCCCGCCAAGATATACCTTCCGCACCCACCCAGTGTCTTTACGTTTTTGATCACTGATCTAAATCTAGTAGAACTGTGATCACTCCTGTAATACCCCGCACAGGACCTAAGGAGTGGGAATGATTATCTTCCTCATGGCTCTTGTGGAGTAGCAGCTCCCCCACTGAACATAGAACATAGAACATTACAGCGCAGTACAGGCCCTTCGGCCCTCGATGTTGCGCCGACCTGTGAAACCACTCTAAAGCCCATCTACACTATTCTCTTATCGTCCATATGTCTATCCAATGACCATTTGAATGTCCTTAGTGTTGGCGAGTCCACTGTTGTTGCAGGCAGGGCATTCCACGCCCTTACTACTCTCTGAGTAAAGAACCTACCTCTGACATCTGTCTTATATCTATCTCCCCTCAATTTAAAGGTATGTCCCCTCGTGCTAGACATCACCATCTGAGGAAAAAGGCTCTCACTGTCCACCCTATCCAATCCTCTGATCATCTTGTATGCCTCAATTAAGTCACCTCTTAACCTTCTTCTCTCTAACGAAAAGAGCCTCAAGTCCCTCAGCCTTTCCTCATAAGATCTTCCCTCCATACCAGGCAACATTCTGGTAACTCTCCTCTGCACCCTTTCCAATGCTTCCACATCCTTCCTATAATGCGGCGACCAAAATTGCATGTAATACTCCAAATGCGGCCGCACCAGAGTATTGTATAGCTGCAACATGACCTCATGGCTCCTAAACTCAATCCCTCTACCAATAAAAGCTAACACACCGTACGCCTTCTTAACAACCTTCTCAACCTGGGTGGCAACTTTCAGGGATCTATGTACATGGACACCGAGATCTCTCTGCTCATCCACACTGCCAAGTTCTTACCATTAGCCCAGTACTCAGTCTTCCTGTTATTCCTTCCAAAATGAATCACCTCACACTTTTCTGCATTAAACTCCATTTGCCACCTCTCAGCCCAGCTTATCTATGTCCCTCTGTAACTTGTAACATCCTTCCGCACTGTCCACAACTCCACCGACTTTAGTGTCATCTGCAAATTTACTCACCCATCCTTCTACACTCTCCTCCAGGTCATTTATAAAAATGACAAACAGCAGTGGCCCCAAAACAGATCCTTGTGGCACACCACTTGTAACTGGACTCCAGTCTGAACATTTCCCATCCACCACCACCCTTTGTCTTCTTCCAGCTAGCCAATTTCTGATCCAAACTGCTAAATCACCCTGAATCCCATGCCTCCGTATTTTCTGCAGTAGCCTACCGTGGGGAACCTTATCAAACGCTTTACTGAAATCCATATACACCGCATCAACTGCTTTACCCTCATCCACCTGTTTGGTCACCTTCTCAAAGAACTCTATAAGGTTTGTGAGGCACGACCTACCCTTCACAAAACCGTGTTGCCTATCTCTAATCAAATTATTCCTTTCCAGATGATTATACATCCTATCTCTTATAAACCTTTCCAAGATTTTTCCCACAACAGAAGTAAGGCTCACTGGTCTATAGTTACCGGGGTCATCTCTACTCCCCTTCTTGAACAAGGGGACAACATTTGCTATCCTCCAGTCTTCTGGCACTATTCCTGTAGACAAAGATGACTTAAAGATCAAGGCCAAAGGCTCAGCAATCTCCTCCCTAGCTTCCCAGAAAATCCTAGGATAAATCCCATCCGGCCCAGGTGACTTATCTATTTTCACACTTTCCAGAATTGCTAACACCTCCTCCTTATGAACCTCAAGCCCTTCTAGTCTAGTAGCCTGAATCTCAGTATTCTCCTCGACAACATTGTCTTTTTCCTGTGTGACTGCTGACGAAAAATATTCATTTAGCACCTCTCCTATCTCCTCGGACTCCAAGCACAACTTCCCACTACTGTCCTTGACTGGCCCTACTCTTACCCTAGTCATTCTTTTATTCCTGACATATCTATAGAAAGCTTTAAGGTTATCCTTGATCCTACTTGCCAAAGACCTCTCATGACCCCTCCTGGCTCTTCTTAGCTCTCTCTTTAGGTCCTTCCTAGCTAACTTGTAACTCTCGAGCGCCCTAACTGAACCTTCATGTCTCATCTTTACATAAGTCTCCTTCTTCCTCTTGACAAGTGTTTCGACTGCTTTAGTAAACCACGGTTCCCTCACTCGACCACTTCCTCCCTGCCTGACAGGTACATACTTATCAAGGACACGCAGTAGCTGTTCCTTGAACAAGCTCCACATTTCCATTGTGCCCATCCCCTGCAGTTTTCCTCTCCATCCGATGTATCCTAAGTCTTGCCTCATCGCATCATAATTGCCTTTCCCCCAGATATAACTCTTGCCCTGCGGTATATACCTATCCCTTTCCATCACTAAAGTAAACGTAATCGAATTGTGGTCACTATCACCAAAGTGCTCACCTACCTCCAAATCTAACACCTGTCCTGGTTCATTACCCAGTACCAAATCCAATATGGCCTCGCCTCTCATTTGACTATCTACATACTGTGTCAGGAAACCCTCCTGCACACATTGGACAAAAACGGACCCATCTAATGTACTCGAACTATAGCGTTTCCAGTCAATATTTGGAAAGTTAAAGTCCCCCATAACAACTACCCTGTTGCTTTCGCTCCTATCCAGAATCATCTTTGCAATCCTCTCCTCTACATCTCTGGAACTTTTCGGAGGCCTATAGAAAACCCCTAACAGGGTGACCTCTCCTTTCCTGTTTCTAACCTCAGCCCATACTACCTCAGTAGACGAGTCCTCATCAAACGTCCTTTCTGCCACCGTACTACTGTCCTTGACTAACAATGCCACCCCTCCCCCTCTTTTACCACCTTCCCTGAGCTTACTGAAATATCTAAATCCCGGCACCTGCAACAACCATTCCTGTCCCTGCTCTATCCATGTCTCCGAAATGGCCACAACATCGAAGTCCCAGGTAGCAACCCATGCCGCAAGTTCACCCACCTTATTCCGCATGCTCCTGACATTGAAGAAGACACACTTTAAACCACCTTCCTGCCTGCCGGTACACTCCTGCAACTTTGAAACTCTACTCATGGCCTCACTACTCTCAACCTCCTGTATACTGGAGCTACAATTCAGGTTCCCAAGCCCCTGCTGAACTAGTTTAAACCCTCCCGAAGAGCATTAGCAAATTTCCCCCCCAGAATATTGGTACCCCTCTGGTCCAGGTGCAGACCCATCCCGTTTGTAGAGGTCCCACCGACCCCGACTGAAGTGCGGGGGAACTCCGTTCAGCTGTGTGTAAAATGTCAGCCAGTAAGACATTGACCGAGAAGGCATGGCCCGAGAGTCGTATATAAGTTAATTGTAAATAAACCAAAGTTTGTTATTCTTACTCAGTGTGGACTACACATGTCCTTATGAAAACTACAGGTATCAGTAAAATACTGTCCAACTGGTACCCCTTTCACCTGCCCAGGTTCACTCCCTGATACCAAATTCAAAAATTTACCCCTCTCTCGTTGGACTTCTTATGTGCTGGCCAAAAACGGTTCTGAAAGTATTTTGAGAATTCTGCACTCTTTTACAGTGTTTATTTTACACTGTACTTACCCCAGTTAATATTAGGGCAGCTAAATCCCTTATTGCTGCTTGGGGACTTGGATTTCCACACTTTATATCCCTGCCTCTCACCTGCTTGGGTTGCCATTCTATATATTCCTGCCTCTCGCCTCTGCTCCCATCCTCACTGCTGCAGCTGCTGGAGATACCTTAGCCTGTCACAGTTAAAGTAAAAAGTTTCATACTTAGAAGATTCAAGTGATACATCATTGAGAGGTGTGTGAGTGTGTCATGCTTCCTGTTGTTGGTACCTTAAAGCATCAGCTAGCCCTGGTATCCAGCATTACTATTGGGATTGGCCATGCTAAATTGCCCTTTAATGTCCAGGGATGTGCAGGTTGGATGGGGTTACAGGGATACGGCGGGGGAGTAGGGTACTATTTTAGAGGGTCGGTGCAGACTCGATGGGCTGAATGGCCTCCTTCTGCTCTGTAGGAATTTTTACTCCATGTTGGTGGAATTTGGAATACGCTGCCTGGGAGAGTGGAGGAGGTAGATTCCATAGGTTTCAAAAGAGAGCTGGATATATATTTGAAAGTGATTAATCTAGAGGGCTGGGGAACGGGACTAGCTAGGTAGCTCTTTCTGGAGAAATGATGGGCCGATGGCCTCCTTCCCTGCTGTAAGATTCTATGATTGCCTTGTGCAATTAATCTCAAGAGTGTTGAAATTCTTCTTGTTGTTGCAATGGCATAATGCAGCGAATTAGATGATCAAACAAGAATTTCACATCATTTTCTTTTATAAGTTAAATTTTTCCTTCATTTGATTGAAATGAGTGATTGGTTTCTGAGTGATGCTAAGCCAGGCAGCTCAGCTTCACAGCGCCTGGGACCCAGGTTCGATTCCCAGCTTGTCTGCACATTTTCCTCTTGTCTGCATGGGTTTCCTCCGGGTGCTCCGGTCTCCTCCCACATTCCAAAGATGTGCAGGTTAGGTGGATTGGCCATGCTAAATTGCACCATAGCATCCAAAGGTTAGGTGCACTGTAAACTATGATTTTATGATTCACCTGCTCCTTCGGCTAAGGAATCATTGGTCTATGTGACTGACTGTGAGAAAAAAATAATAGTTTGAAGCATATTTCACCCCCCCCCACCCCCCCCCCCCCCAGATAAAGAAAACTTCTTTCTCCTTTATTCCTCCCTCTTTGTTGCGAAATACCTGGACTTTGCTGAGTACCTCTCCACAGAGCACCAGCTGATTTCTGCAACTTCATGTGCTTGGAACCTCAGCTAGCGACTGGCACTGTGTGCAGTATATAACATTTCTAATCTAGGCCATGCCCATAAATATATCACAGTTATTGACACTCAAAGTATTAGCTTGGGAGCATTGTTGCCTCTGATTACAAAGTTGCGGGTTCAAGTCCATTTGCTGACTTGAGTATACTGTCTATTGTCCCTCTGGTGCAATACTGAGATATTGCTGGATTGTGAGAAGTGGCTTCTTTCAAATTACATGTTAAAATGGAGCCTGCTATCCATTCAGGTTGACATGACCGATAAATGACCCTGTTCCAAATGCAGGACATTTTCCTGGTCAACGTTCCTCCCTCCCATGGTACCAACGAATTGCTCATTAGTTTAATTTTCTATCTGTGGGATGTTGCTGTATGCGAGATTGGCTGCTGCATTTATCTACATGATTAGAAGCACTTTGGGATGCCCTAAAACTATGTTAAGCTTATGCGCATTCTTGCTTTACATGGCAGTAAGTGCTTTAACTGTAATTAATCTCCTTTCAGAAATCGTTTCACCTGAAGAAAGTAAACGAACCTTTGCAGCCTCCTTTGGAAATGATGAATATCAGATTACAGAACAACAGCTGAAGCATGAACAGGTTTGACCACACAGCAGCCACCTCCAGTCACTTCTCTCCCGACAGGCTCACTGGCCACTTAGACCAGGCCAGACACCATGGTAGCAAAGGGGACTCTGGGTACAGTTCCTTCTCTACGTCTTTCATTGCTCCAGATGACCTGTCTCTAGCTCATTGTCGCAAGAGTCCTGGACAGTCAGGAAATGTGTTCCATAAGGCTCCTGCCTCACAGGTACTACAACAAACTGACACAAATCTGACCTCAATAACCTGTGATGCTGGTGTTATGGGAACTGAAGAGAGACCTGTGTTCCCATCAATGGAGAACGCCAATAATAATGGTCATGATGAGAAGTATAGTTGGCCAAACCCACCTCCTCCACCAACGCGCCGTGAAAGTTTCCTAGTTGCCCGGCAACATGATGGCCTTGGTAGCTATTACGACTATGATGGGCCATGCCCACAGGATGCGACAAGGAGATCATCAATTGAGACCAAGACAGAAGGGATGACTATTGAAAATAATCACCAGTCTAGGGAGACAATAAACCTGTCCCTTGATGGACTTCCTTCTGATCATGGACAAGTCTATTCCCAGGCGCCATGGTGTAGACCTCCTTTAAACGTTACGGGCTTTGTGGGAAAGTACAACCATTCACTTGAAGGTGCGGACAATTTTACTTCCAAACAGCCTGCGAAGGCACCTCAGAGCAACGCAACTGGTTCCCCTCCTTCCTTTATCCATCACAGCTCTGGTGTCACACTTGACTGTGCGGAATCACAGCAACAAATCTGCAATCTACCCTTGGCACACGGAACTAAGCCAGCTCCCATTAGCCAGCAGCACCTTGAGCTACCACCTGTGGTAACTCCTGGTAGTCCTAGTGAAAGCAATCAGAAAGCAGCACTATATTTTTACTTCGCTAACACATACACCCACACATCTACTCGGGAGCCCAGGCCAGCAGAAGGCTTTTCAGGCCCTATCCTGGCTAGGGATCCAGAGAAGACTATAGAACCCCAAAGATCTGAGGTAGATCCTAAGTTTCATGTCACGAGAGGTAGCAAAGAGAAACAAGAATCTTTAAATGAGGTGAATGCCAGACACTTAATACCTCAGTCACCTAGACTCGACTTACAACTGACGTGTGGAGAACCTGGGTTTAGAGGGCATGGCACCATCAGCAGCAGCCAGATCTTCTACTGTGGACCCGAAGAAAAGTCTCAGAACCCTAAACCACATCCTACAGTGCTTGGGTCAGCAATGCAGAGCAAGTACACAAGCCAAAGGCAAATGAGAAATAACACAGACAGTGCAGGATTTCAAATAAATCCACATTCGGCTGCAAGAAATAGCTGCAGTGGTCTAGAGAACGATTCGTTAAGGCCAACAAGAGAGTTATGTGCTAATGGTGCAATCACTGCTGAAAATACTCCAATGTTGCATCGACTAACTATCGAAAGCACAAATATGGCTACAAATGCAGCACTGAATACGGCACAGAAAAGGCAACTCACTGAGGGGTCAAAGGAGGAATACAGACAGAGGGAAGGAAACCGAGATTTGCGCAGGGGGTTCCGGAATAAAATAGCACAGCTTCGAAAGTGCAAGAGTTCTTCCCAGCTCTTGGATGAATCCACTGAACTCAACCAATTGAATGAAGAATCTGTGGATGTCTCTGGCTCACCGAATGATTCTTCTAAAATTGCTTATAGAAACCAAGTAAAGCATGCTCAGACTAAGGTCCTGACGGAGACCTCTTTTAAACGCAGAGATCTCCAGTTCAGTTGGCCAAACCGAGTTAAGCAGAAGGCTACCGAGAGGCCAAGCATTACACATTTTCGTACAGTCTCTTTGACAGACCCCAGTCATTTCCCTGATGATTCAACAACCATGACCCAGTTATCACAAGTATTCCAAGAGGATGTAGGATTTAAACCTCCATCGTCTCAGCACCATGCTGCCCGTGTAGGGAGCAGGAAAAGACTGACGTTGCAAGAAAAGAAAATGTATCATTCAGAACCTGAAAAAATAAACCAATTGGGTGTGCCCAACAGTTCAAGAAAATACACTCCTTCATGGGAGCAAGAAAAGACCTTCAACTTCCCAAACACACACGGAGAGAGGAGCTTTGTAGCTTCAAGGCGGCAACTGTTTGAGATGACGTCTGCAGCGGCAAATGCATCGTCGGGGGGGTTAAAGCAGATCCAGCACAAGGCATTGGTTGAGTACGTGGATCGCAAGAGAGGTCAGAGATCTTGTAGCACAGAACTCCTTTGTGACCAAAGACAAATGGTAAATTCAACCCAGCACAGGAGGCTTTCCGAGTGGAGTCACAATCCATGTTCCAGCGTCAATCCTGCAAAAGGGCAGAATATATCTCGACACAAGTCTGCAGAGATACTGTGGGAACCATGGGATAACCTGTCAGCAAGCCCTGCCGTCTGCAGGAACATATCTCCCACCTGCGAGAGCCAACACTTCCAAGAGCAGGAAGATGGCGTTACTATTTCCGGAACGTTTGCCTCCACAGAGAATTTGCTAGACCAACCAAAATCTGTTCAGTTTGTCAGGCGCCCGAGATCAAAGTCATCTCCATTGTCTTTACAGGTATGTATTCACATTACGTTAGCTGTGGTTGAGTCGTTCTCATTTTTGCGTTGCTATGGGCTGGCCCCTAAGTGGTGCAATTGGTAGAGCTCCTGCCTCTGAGCTGGGAAACTCTGGGTTCAAGACCCACTTCAGAACTTGTTGGCCACAGCAGAGCCCAATGGTGCTGGTGCCCTGTCTGAATAAATGAAGAGGGTAAGTGGCAGGAAGGTCATCTGGTTGTAAACCCACCTGCCAAATCCAAACATTTGTGGTTGATGTGAACAGTGACCAACCAGGCTGAAAGAGGAAGCATGGACTGGGCCCTCTGAGTGCTAAGTCCAGACCCAACGGATTCTAAGTGGATTATGGTCCGATGTGAGGTGATTACAGATGAGAAGCAGAGGATAGGAATCCTGAGAACAGTGAGAGCTCTTTGCAAAAATTGTAAAATAATTTGAATATAGAATTTGAGATTTTAGAAATGTTATGTAACTAAAACAATCAAGAATCTCTTAGTTCAAAAGTTTCTGTTACACATCAACAAATTAGACCCAGGGAAAGCTATGGCTAATGCTGTTCCTCTTGCAAAATTTCTCATTTAACCACAGTAAAATCTGAGTTTGAAAAGAATTAGTAGCACACATGTTAGTTAGATGATTTGTTAAGAATGGTAAGTGTTGTTACAATCCTTTTGAATGTAAACAAAGTGACACTTTTACTATGATCTATAGCATTATGTAGAATTACATAGAATATAGAGCAAGAAACAACCCAATTAGTCTGTATTGGTGTTTGCCCATTCACCTTATTGTCTATTCTCTCACTTAATTTCCTTTGGAAAGCATCTGAGCTACTTGCGTTAACCATTTTCTGTGGTAGCAAGTTCCCTTTCTAACACTTTCCAAGTTAAGAAATGTCTCCTTATTTCCCTATTAGATTTATGAGTATCTAAGTTATATTGATGGCCTGAGTTTAGGAGTTTTCCACAAGTGAAACATTTTCTCCATATTTACCATGCCCAATCCATTCAGGATTCAGAAGGCCTCAATTGGATCAACTCCACGTCTTCCCTTTTCTCAAAAAAACAGCCTGTTCAATTTTTCCTCTGAAGTGCAATATCTCTGTTCTGGCACTCTCCTAGCAAAACTTTTTTGCACTATTCCCAGTGTTTCTATATTCTTTTTATTGTATCAATACCAGACATTTGCACTGTATTGCCTGTTTAATGTTCCCTGATGAGGGTCCATCATGTGTCTTCAAAAATGTATTGAATTTAAATCAAACAAATGAAGGAGTATGACATGTTTTTATTAAGATTTTTTCTGGTGCAGAAGGATTCAGCTCCTGCTCTAAGCTCAGAAACACTGAGGCAAATGGACAGCAGCAACAACTCTTCCAGGTGAGTGACAAGACATCTGACTTTTGAAAAGAGCATGTCATGTGCTTTAAGCTGCAACATTGCACAGGCAGAATTGAGCTGAAGGAGCATCTTCTCGCTGACCTAATGATGCCCTCCTGACCCTGTTGTTCAGCCTGAGGATCGTTCCATGTGGGACACAGATCTGTGGCCTCAGTCAGAGAGTTGTGACCATCTTGGGATTGAGCCATTCTTGGGTTTGTCCAATGCCCGCAGACTCTGCCAAGACAGCAAGGAGAAGACAGCCAGAATATATCTTCTGATGCAAAAGCTATTTTAATGTTTTGATACCGAAAGTGTTTTTAGGGCGGCACAGTGGTTAGCATTGCTGCCTCACGGCACCGAGGCCCGGGTTCAATTACAGCCCCGGGTCACTGTCCGTGCGGAGTTTGCACATTCTCCACTTGTCTGCGTGGGCCTTGTTATGTTCTTGTGCGGAAACACTTACTGAGTTGGCGCACTAAAGAACATCTAGTTCCAGACTAGTTAATTTTATTCTAGTATAATAAACTGTAGGATGAAAACTAATGCTATGAAACTGGAACTAATACAAACCTGACTGACCACGATGGTTTCTCCTCAAGATTCCCCCCAGGCTTCAGTGTCACATGCTACTACTTGCCTGACACCTACTGGTCGGAGGCTATATATATTTACACAAACACATGTTAATTCACATCACTACAGGTCTCACCCGCACAACCCAAAAAGATGTGCAGGGTAGGTGAATTGGCCACGCTAAATTGCCCCTTAATTGGAAAAAAAGAATTGGGTACTCTAAATTTTTTTTAAAATTGAAAATGTTTCTCCTGGCGCCTGTGTGTGGCAGCACTCTGAAATTAATTACATAGGCCCCTCATGCAACCCTGTCCCATTTCTTTGTTTGGTGACTTATAAGAATGTGTTTCCTTGTCCATCATTGCAGAGGCCGTGTTTGCCTCATTTGCGTGTCTCATGGGCAGTCATAATTTCAATTGCTAGAACCAAGCCACAGAAGGTGTAAGGCAGGCAGTCAGACCATGGTAATCATTCCCAAGTTGCTTTCCCCTCTGCCTGTTCGAGGTCCAACAATAAAATCATTGGGGCACAGGTGGAAATCTTATCCCAGTGCTGGAGAGAGACAGGAGTCGATGGGCCAATAGATCAGCAACATAGTAAGTTACTTTGATATGACTTTACGTCAAAACTTAATGTGCTGATGGAAATGAGCTTGTCAAACACTTTCAAATTGAAGAATGTATCTCTTTACATTACTTATTAGTTTGGAAATAGCCAACAGTTCAAACACCATAAAACGTCGGCGTTTGCATAACATGGACTGTTTGGATGACGAGCTCTTTGTGTGATGGTTACAAGTTGGAAATAACAATACTAAATATTTCGAAAATATTTTAACCTATTAAAGCAGTGACTGTAGGCATAAGCCATGAGATGATATCTGTGCGATTCAACAGAGTATTCTACGTAGGGATATCGTTCCCCCCAAAAAAACCACAGCTATACCGTAGACAACTGCTGTAACATAAGGCAAGGGCCACATGGGGGAGGGGGGGGGGGGGTTTACACTAAATTTAGGAGGAAATTTGTCTTCATCATCATCTGAAAAAGATTTGGAAATTGGCAAGAAAATAATCCATAAATACAACTCTGAGGAGGCTATAATGAAAATGTACAATGCTTTGGTCAGGCTGCACTTTAAATTCTGTGACTCGTCCTGTTTGGTGAGAAGTGTTCAAACAAAGGATCAAAAAGGCTGGTCCTTAGCATCAAAGTTTTCTGCTTTCAGAGAAGATTGGTATATACAAGTATATAAGAAAAATTAAGGGAATGGAACAGGTCAGTTCTTAATATTCCTTAAAATTAAACTGTGAAGGGTAGGTTCAAAGGAGTGAAAGGTAAATTGAAAACACATTATCAGATGGTTATTTGTGCAGCAAGTGATTAACACATGGAATTGTCTCCTGGATAGAGTCACAGAGGAGGGCAGGCCTGGAATAATTTGGGAAATAATTGGCTGCTGCAGTGGAGAAAATGTACAGTCTTTCCAGTTGGAAAATCTAAGGTGTTTTCCTTATTAGCGGCACAGGAACACAATAGAAAAAAATTGTGCGGCTATGAGGAAAAGACAGGGGTGTGGGACTGGCTGAGTTGCTCTTGCAGAGAGCCAGCATGAAAACGGCAGGCCGAATGGTCCCCTTTGGCCTGAACTGTTCTACAATTCTTTGGTCAGTCGATATTTGCAGCAATCTAGAGAAATTCACTCATTCACCAGCAGAGGATGGTGTCAACTCTGTCATAACATAGCCCTATGAGATGTATGGGGTCATTTTAATTGGATCCTCATGTTCCTTGTGATATTGGATTCTATTTACCTGTGATTATTTTCAAATATCGCGGTTCTGCACTTAGAAAATTATTTTTCCAGCTCCTTTTGGAATCATTAAAGGACAAGCCTTTAGCTTTAGCTGGAGTTATTATTAAAGTTCTATTCCATGGGCGTGTTCCAATGCCCATGCTGCGCCTGAAAAGCAGCTCGTGCAGCATGGCCGGTGAAAGCCGAGAGACCCCTTTCCCGGGATCTACATTGCATGCAATGCCTCGCATATCCAACGTGTCCTCGCGAGACGATCACTTTTTGGCAAATCTGCATATTAGAGCGAGACAGTTCGGACGGGATTCTCCGGCCGCGACCGCCACAATCCTGCCCGAGGTCAGTAGACTTCTCCATTGCCCGCCTCTCGTCCGTGGCGTTCTTGCGGCGAGCGGGGCACAAGAATCCAGCCCTTAGTCTCATTCTAATGTTCAGATTCCTGAGGTACCTGAGGCTTTGGGATTCATCCCCTTCACCTTGGAGATATTGGGGCTGAGTGCTGTTTAGCACTGGTCCCCACAAATAGTCGCTTCTCGGCCTTTTGGCTAAGATCAAGTGTAGTTTCGTTTGATCGAGGGAAGCTGAGGATTTCGATGTCGATCGTGGATTGGAGAACTCGGAGGAATTGAAGTCGTCAAAGAGGAAACGTTTGGAGCTCGGCTGCTATTGGTGGATCTACATGCTGGCCTAAACCTCTGGTAGCTGATACAGTTCAGGCCCAACGCACGAGCTATGGATGCAGCTGCATCCCGACCACCAGGCTGGGGAGTGCAAAACACTGTCCGAGTCACAGTGAAGAAAGCGGAAGGAGAGTCACCTGTGGACCGGAAACTCTTCGTGAAGCGGGTGCTGCTCGAGTGTTGTGGGTTTAAAGCAACAGATATCTTCTGCTTGCAAAACTTCCCCAACAATGGGTATTTTGATGTCACCTTCAAGAGCGTCGCAGCGTGCATCAAATTCTTCAACGTCTTCAAGGAAAAAGGTAACCAGAGTCCCCTGTCATTCCTGACTGCAGAGCCTCTGTTTACGCTACCGTCGCAGCAAAACCGGGTTGGTACACTGCACACGTACAACCCCCACGTCCCCGTGTCTGATGTGCTCACGTTCCTCGCTAGGTACGCTGAGCTGAAAAGTGACAGCGTGCAAGTGAAAGACACCTTTGGCATCTGGACAAGTGAACACCAGATCAAGGTGACTCTGAGAACAGACGGCAATGGAACCATCTTGCATCCCCCCTCCAGTTTCGCCATTGGAGGAAATCGTGGCTACCTCTACTACGTGGGACAGCCACGAGTATGCCACACCTGTGACAAAACGGGGCATGTTGCCGCAAACTGCAGTGTGACCTTCTGCAAAAACTGCAGGCAGGAGGGACACATGACTAAGGACTGCAAAGAAGACAAGTGCTGCAACCTGTGTGGGGAAGCCGACCATCTTTACAGGGCCTGCCCGAAACGCGGGGCGACATATGCACAGATCATCAGCAGCGGAGTTAAAAAGGCGACCAGAGAGGAGGTTCATACACCCCCCCACCGAAAAAGACACCACGGCACAGAATGTGGAAAAGCAACAGAAGGGCCCCCTACAAAAAGAGGAGGCCCCAGCACGCCCTGACAACCCAGCCCCAGCCTCATCTGACGAGGAACACTCAATGGAAGAGGAAGAGGATGGGACAAAGAATAAAGAGCCCTGGGAAACAGTGAACAGGGACAAACGAAAGAGAAAACAAAAAAACAAACGGAAGAAGCCCCCGACGGGGAGTGGGAAAATGCGACACCTTTCAGCCAGCGGACTTAGCGCCGACACCTCCTCGGATGAGGGAAAACAAGACAAGAATAGGCCTCAAATAAAGAGACTAAGCACCAATGTGGAACGGGAGGCACAGCCCCCCCAGACCACAGACCGGGAAGAAAATAAAACACGCCGAGGCAATCAACCTCTGGCTCATGGGAACAGCAATATGGCCAAAGGCCACCAAACGCCGGACATCAAAAACAAGGTCTCAGACCAACCCCCGAAAGTAACAAGCAGCAACAACCCAGGCGAAGACCGGCCTGCAACCCCAACACCTACTGACTGCCACAACGAACGACAGGGCTACACCAGCCCCCAAAATGCACCTGCATCAAGTTCACGGGGCCAGTGCGGACCAGAACAGTTTTCTCAGCCCTGCAACTGTGCTAAAGTTTGCGAGCACCACCGGCATGCTGGGGAACATCCAACAGCTGGAACAGCCAACTGTATAGACTCTGGACTCTTGAGACTGGTAAATCTACCTTTTTACAATGGGTTTAAAAATTGCATCCATAAATGTGCGAAGCATCAAAGATACTTCGCGGTGTGTAGCCACACTCAACTATTTAGCAAATGTGAAAGCTGACCTACTGTTCCTGCAGGAGTGCGGAATTCCGCACCTCAGCAACTACAGGCGCTGGTCGAGCTGGTGGTCCCATGGGCCATCCATCTGGTCAGGAGGAAACGACTGCCGCTCCTCCGGACTGGGTATTCTGCTGCGGGGAGGCAACTTCACCATCTCCGACGTTAAGGAGGTGGTGGGCGGGCGCCTCCTCGTAGCAGACGTGAAATACAAAAACACCCCTCTCAGACTTATTAATGAGTACGCCCCGGCCGTAAAAAGCGAGCGGCTGGCAGTCCTTCAGCAACTCCCACTGCTGTTGGCCACCTCCAAGCCGGTCATCCTGGGTGGTGACTTCAACTGCATCATCGATGCGGCTGGACGATCCGGCAGAGCCGACAGCAAACTAGACGCTACGTCCAGATTCCTGATGGAAACGGTATAAGACGCCAAGCTGCTCGACGTCTGCAGCAACCCTGCAGATAGAGCGTAGCGTAGATACACATGGTCACGGCCAGACGGGTCCGTCCGCTCCAGGATAGACTTCTTCTTTGTGTCCCGAGCTTTCACGGTTAGGTCCACCGACGTAAGGCCGGTGTTCTTCTCTGACCACTGCCTCCTACTGGCCGACTGCCACCTGCGGAAGACCAGGGGATAGGCAGGGGGACATGGAAGCTAAATGTAAAACTGCTGACCCCTGAGAACCTCGAGGAACTCAGGAGGGACTACAAGGGTTGAAGAACCGTGAAACCCCTTGTGGTAGTATGCATTAGGGGTCACGTGGGACTGTGAAGCCGTGATGTCATTGGCTGACAGATCCAGGGTCCTGGTTGGCTGTTGACCTCTAGCTCCGCCCTGAAGGCGGAGTATAAGAACCAGGCGTTCTCCCCCGCTGGCCAGTCTGTCACTGGACTGCGGGGAACAAGTCACGCTTAATAAAGCCTCATCGACTTCATCTCTATTCGTCTCTCGTGAGTCTTTGTGCGCTACAATTTATTAAGCGTGCTTAAAGGACGATGGAGCTCAGGATCATCCTGGAATGCCTGAGGATCAGCCCCAACGCAGTGAACTCAGCAGCAGTTTTCAAACACTGGCAGACTTGTTTCGAGGCCTACCTCAGAACAGCCCCCGGCCGGGTCACAGAAGACCAGAAACTATAGGTCCTGCACTCGAGGGTGAGCCCGGAAATTTTCCCTCTCATCGAAGACGCAGAGGATTTCCAGACGGCGTTCGCAGCACTAAAGAGCACCTATATTCGCCCAGTGAACCAGATCTACGCACGCTACCAACTCGCAATGAGACGGCAAAGTCCCGGAGAATCGCTGGACGAATTCTACGCCGCGCTGCTAATTTTGGGACGGGCCTGCAGCTGCCCGCCGGTAAACGCGATTGAACACATGGACATGTTGATGCGCTATGCTTTTGTCGCAGGTATGAACTCTCCCCAAATCCGCCAAAGGCTTTTGGAAAAAGAGTCGCTGGGACTCTCAGAGGCACGGGCCCTTGCAGCTTCCCTGGATGTAGCCGCGCGAAACGCCCGCGCGTACGGCCCCGACCGCGCGGCAGCCCCTTGGGCTCCATGGACCCCCGTCGCGACAAACCCCCCCCCCCCCCACCCCACAGGCTTGCGCGGTTCAGACTCCAAGTCGTCCCGGGGGAGCCCGCTGCTATTTCTGCGGCCAGGCGAAACACCCCCGGCAGCGCTGCCCGGCCCGCGCAGCGATTTGCAAGAACTGCGGGAAAAAGGGCCATTTCGCGGCTGTGTGCCGGCCCCGGGAGGTCGCCACTGTCCCAGGAGAAGAAGCAGTCCTGCGCGTTTCTAACGCTCCCCAACCCCCCCAGTGCCCTATGTACGACCCGCAAGCGCAGCAATTTTGGGTCCCGGCCACCGCTGTCCCCGGAGAACAAGGAGTCCTGCGCGTTTCAAACGCTCCCCAACCCCCCCAGCGCCCCATGTGCGACCCGCAGGCGCCGCCATTTTGGGTCCCGGCCACCACGAGGGGAGGAGAGGTGCCGCCATCTTGGGACCCCCCAGCCCTGTGCGATGCATGGGGGTGGCCATTTTGTTCACCCTCGCCGCCATCTTGGACGGCAACAACGGACCCCAGTGTCGACGGCTCCACGGGGTTCGAGGAAGACGCTCAAGCACTACGATCACGTCTGGCCTCAATGACGCTGGCCCAAGCACGGCCCCGGACGCTCCAGACGACGACAACAACGGTGCTGATAAACGGCCACGAGACACCATGCCTACTCGACTCCGGGAGCACAGAAAGCTTCATCCACCCCGACACGGTAAGACGCTGTTTTTTGACCATCCGTCCCAGTGCGCAAAAGATTTCCCTAGCTGCAGGATCCCACTCCGTATAGATTAAAGGCTTCTGCATAGTAACCCTAACGTTGCAAGGGAGGGAGTTTAAAAACTACAGGCTCTACGTCCTTCCCCAACTCTGCGCGCCCACATTACTGGGATTAGACTTCCAGTGCAATCTGCAGAGCCTAACCTTCCAATTCGGCGGCCCAATACCCCCACTCACTATCTGCGGCCTCCCAACCCTCAAGGTTGAGCCCCCATCCTTGTTTGCAAACCTCACCCCGGATTGCAAACCCGTCGCCACTAGGAGCAGACGGTACAGCACCCAGGACCGGACATTCATTCGGTCCGAAGTCCAGCGGCTACTGAAGGAAGGCATAATCCAGGCCAGCAATAGTCCCTGGAGAGCACAGGTGGTAGTAGTAAAGACAGGGGAGAAGCAAAGAATGGTCATAGACTATAGCCAGACCATCAACAGGTACACACAACTAGATGCGTACCCTCTCCCCCACATATCCGACATGGTCAATCGGATTGCCCAATATAAGGTCTTCTCCACCGTGGACCTCAAGTCCGCCTACCATCAGCCCCCCATCCGCCCAAGTGACCGCAAGTACACAGCCTTCGAGGCAGACGGGCGTTTATACCACTTCCTAAGGGTCCCATTTGGCGTCACAAACGGGGTCTCGGTCTTCCAACGAGAGATGGACCGAATGGTTGATCAACACGGGTTGCAGGCCACGCTCCCGTATCTCGACAACGTAACCATCTGCGGCCACGATCAGCAGGACCACGACGCCAACCTCCAAAAATTCCTCCAGACCGCTAAAGCCTTGAACCTCACATACAACGAGGACAAGTGCGTTTTCAGCACAAACCGTCTAGCCATCTTGGGATATGTAGTGCGCAATGGGATAATAGGCCCCGACCCCAACGCATGCGCCCCCTCATGGAATTTCCCCTCCCTCACTGCTCAAAAGCCCTAAAACGCTGCCTGGGGTTCTTTTCATATTACGCCCAGTGGGTCCCCCAGTACGCAGACAAGGCCCGCCCCCTAATACAGACCACGACTTTCCCTCTGTTGACAGAGGCTTGCCAGGCCTTCAGCCGCATCAAAGCGGATATAGCAAAGGCCACGATGCGCGCCATCGACGAGTCCCTCCCCTTCCAGGTCGAGAGCGACGCCTCCGATGTAGCTCTAGCGGCCACCCTTAACCAAGCGGGCAGACCCGTGGCCTTTTTCTCCCGAACCCTCCACGCTTCAGAAATCCGCCACTCCTCAGTGGAAAAGGAAGCCCAAGCCATAGTGGAAGCTGTGCGACATTGGAGGCATTACCTGGCCGGCAGGAGATTCACTCTCCTCACGGACCAACGGTCGGTAGCCTTCATGTTCGATAATGCACAGCGGGGCATAATTAAAAATGACAAGATCTTAAGGTGGAGGATCGAGCTCTCCACCTTCAACTATGAGATCCTGTACCGTCCCGGAAAGCTGAACGAGCCGTCCGATGCCCTATCCCGCGGCACATGTGCCAACGCACAAATTAACCGCCTCCAAACACTCCACGAGGACCTCTGCCACCCAGGGGTCACTCGGTTCTACCACTTTATAAAGTCCCGCAACCTCCCTTACTCTGTGGAGGAGGTCCGTACAGTCACAAGGAACTGCCACATCTGCACAGAATGCAAACCGCACTTTTTCAGGCTGGATGGTGCGCACCTGATCAAGGCTTCCCGTCCCTTTGAACGCCTTAGTCTGGATTTCAAATTGCCCCTCCCCTCCACCGACCGCAACACATACTTCCTGAATGTGGTGGACGAGTACTCCCGTTTCCCCTTCGCCATCCCCTGCCCTGACATGACAGCGGCCACAGTCATTAAAGCCCTTAACACCATATTCACACTGTTCGGTTGCCCCACATACGTCCACAGCGACAGGGGGTCCTCCTTCATGAGTGACGAGCTGCGCCAGTTCCTGCTCAGCAACGGTATAGCCTCGAGCAGGACGACCAGCTACAACCCCCGGGGGAACGGGCAAGTAGAGAGGGAGAACGGCACGGTCTGGAAGACCGTCCTACTGACCCTACGGTCCAGGGACCTCCCAGTTTCACGGTGGCAGGAGGTCCTCCCAGACGCTCTCCACTCCATCCGGTCGCTACTGTGTACTAGCACTAACCAAACGCCTCATGAGCGCCTCCTTGTCTTCCCCAGGAAGTCCTCCTCTGGAACGTCGCTGCCGACCTGGCTGGCGGCCCCAGGACCCATCTTGCTCCGAAAACATGTGCGGGCGCACAAGTCGGACCCGTTGGTCGAGAGGGTTCACCTCCTCCACGCGAACCCGCAGTACGCTTACGTGGAGTACCCCGACGGCCGACAGGACACGGTCTCCCTGCGAGATCTGGCGCCCGCCGGCAACACGCACACCCCCCCGACACCAATCACCCCCTCCCTGCCACCGGCGCACCCCGCCACCGCCCCCTTCCCGGGAGGATCGGTCCTCCTCCCAGGTCTGACCAGAAGTGAAGCTGAAGCAGAAACCGTAAGGCTCCCGGAGACGACAACACGGGAACAAGCACCACCACCGGGGCCGAGGCGATCGACAAGAACGACCAGACCGCCCGACCGACTCGTGGCACGATGTAACACTACAATGTTGTGGACTTTAACAAGAACTTTTTTTTTCTTTTCCCCCTTACGACCACTGTAAATAGTGCAAAACAAAAAAAAAACCCTGTACATACTGTGATGACATGCAAATGTTTTCCTCCCAGGACCAGCCTTGTAAACCCTTACCACCATGCGAAGTACCACCCCGCCGGGTTCATTTTTAACAAGGGGTGAATGTGGTAGTATGCATTAGGGGTCATGTGGGACTGTGAAGCCGTGATGTCATTGGCTGACAGATCCCGGGTCCTGGTTGGCTGTTGACCTCTAGCTCCGCCCTGAAGGCGGAGTATAAGAACCAGGAGTTCTCCCCCGCTGGCCAGTCTGTTACTGGACTGTGGGGAACAAGTCACGCTTAATAAAGCCTCATCGACTTCATCTCTATTCGTCTCTCGTGAGTCTTTGTGCGCTACACCCCTCTTTGAGGCCCTACATCTCTGGTGGGAAGCAATCAAGGGGAATAACAAGAGGTTCTTCATCCTCAAGGGCGTTCAAAAAGTGAGAGAGAGACGAGGGGTCATGTCCAGGCTCCAGAAAAGTATGCAGAATTTGCTCCAGCTGCAGTCGATGGGGGTGGATGTCAAGGAGGATCTCCAAGAGGTGAAGAGCCAGCAAGCCTCGCTCTACACCTCGGAGGCCTCCAACGTTATCTTCCGTTCCAGAGTCCGCTCCGTGGAGCAGGACGAAAAGTGCTCACGCTTCTTCTTCCAAAAGGTGCACAGAGAGACCTCTGTGATCAGCAGCCTGAAGGAAGAAGATGGCTCTGTAAAGTCATCGCAGTCTGACATCCTGAGGATCAGCCAATCCTTTTATGCGGGACTGTATGCCCTGAAGCCAACAGATAGCACTGTTTCCCAGACCTTCCTGTCGACTATCACGGAGGTCAAAGGCGACAGCGAGCTGGGAAACCTGGACAAACCACTAACTCTGGATGAGGCCGTCAAGTCCTTTGAGACGAGTAAAACTCCCGGAAGCGACGGCTTACCGGTTGAGTTGTATTCGGCTCTGTGGGACTGGATGGGCCCAGACCTGCTGGAAGTGTACGAGAGTATGCTTCTGGAAGGCAGCATGTCAGAGTCCATGAGGAAAGGCATCATCACCCTCATCTACAAGCAGAAGGGGGAAAGGGAAGAAATTCGAAATTGACGACCCATTTCACTGTTGAATGTGGATTACAAAATTCTAGCCAAGGTCATCGCCAATCGGGTCAGGTCTGCTCTGGAGTCGGTGATCCACCCTGACCAGACCTGTGCTGTACCCGGCAGGAAGATCGCTGATAGCCTCGCGCTACTCAGGGATACGATCGCCTATGTGCAGGACAGGAGGGTGGACACCTGCCTCATCAGACTTGACCAGGAGAAGGCTTTTGACAGAATATCACACACCTACATGATGGATGTGCTGTCCAAAATGGGGTTTGGGGAGGGAATTCGCAATTGGATCAAACTGCTCTACACAAACATCTATAGCGCAGTCTCAATCAATGGGTGGGATTCAGAAAAGTTCCAGATCAAATCCGGAGTCAGGCAGGGCTGCCCTCTCTCCTCTGCCCTTTTTGTGTGCTGCATAGAACCTTTTGCCGAGTCCATCAGGAAGGATCCGGGTATAAGGGGAGTGACGATCCCAGGCAGTGGAGGCATGCAAGTCAAGGCCTCCCTGTACATGGACGACGTTGCCGTCTTCTGCTCGGACCCTGCGTCTGTACGCAGGCTCTTGACCACCTGCGATCAGTTTGAACTGGCCTCGGGAGCCAAGGTAAACAGTGGCAAGAGCGAGGCCATGTTCTTTGGGAACTGGGACGACCGGTCCTTTGTCCCCTTCACTGTCAGGTCAGATTACCTGAAGGTGCTGGGGATATGGTTCGGAGCTGCTGGGGCGTGCACCAAAACCTGGGAGGAGCGCTTAGCAAAGGCAAGGCAGAAACTGGGCTGATGGGAGAAACGCTCCCTCTCCATTGCGGGCAAAACCCTGGTCATCAGGTGTCAGGTACTCTCGGTGCTACTGCACGTGGCGAAGGTCTGGCCCATAACCCGACCCTACGCCGCAGCAGCCACCCGAGCCATCTTCAAATTCATCTCGAGATCCAAGATGGACCGTGTCCGAAGGGACACCATGTACAAACCTCTGGAGAAGGGAGGGCGGAACGTACCCAACTCCTCCCTCATCCTGTTGGCCACCTTTGTGTCCAGCTGAACCAAGCTGTGCGTGGACCCCCAGTATGCAAACACCAAGTGTCACTACATACTGAGGTTCTACCTGTCCCCGGTGTTACGAAGGATGGCCTGGCCTCATTGCCGCGGAATGCTCCAAGTAGTTGGACCGTACCGTACGACCTGTCCTTCGTGGAAAAGTGTTTGAAGAAAAACACCTTTGACCACAAGGCAATGAAGCAGTGGTCAGCATGTAATGTCCTCGAGGCCCTCAGGGAAAAGGAGACCATGGAGGACATTGGATGGTTCCCTGAGCAGACTGCCAGAGTCATCTGGCAGAACGCCTCATCACCAGAACTTTCAAACAAGCACCAAGACCTAGCTTGGCTGGTGGTGAGAAGGGCCCTCCCTGTCAGATTCTTCATGCACACCCGAAGGCTCTGCGCCAATGCATGCTGCCCTCGGAGTGGCTGTGGGGGAAATGAGACGGTCACACACCTCCTTGTGGAATGTGCCTTTGCAAAGAAGGTCTGGAGAGAGATGCAGTGGTATTTGTCAAGGTTTATCCTGAACAAATCTGTGACACAGGACTCTGTGCTCTACGGACTGTTTCCAGGGACACACACCGAGACAAATATCAACTGCTGCTGGAAGGTCATCAACTCGGTGAAAGACGCTCTTTGGTCTGCCCAAAACTTGCTGATCTTCCAGTGCAAAGAATTGTCCTCGACCGAGTGTTGCAGACTGGCACATTCCAACGTCCAGGACTACGTGCTGAGGGACGCACTCAAGCTTGGGGCAGATGCCGCCAAGGCGCAATGGGGAAAGACCACTGTGTAAGGTCTTTCCAGCAAATGTACACCAAGGGGCGGGTAACAGACCCCCTCGGTCTGGGCCACCAACACTCCAATGTATAAAACAAACATGACAATGTAAATATTTAAGAAGGAATTGTAATGTAAAGAGTGATATGTGTATAATATTATCAAAATTGAATCGAATGGAAGAAAGTCAAGGCAATGTGTAACTCTGATGGAAATATACAGTCAAGACAATTCGAAATGCTCTGTAATGCTTATGATAAATTTTATGAATAAAGTATATTTTTTGAATAAAAAAAAACTGGTCCCCACAAATGGGGGCCAAACAGAACAGCACTTGTGGAGGTCTCCCAGGGCATCGGAGGCACCAGCAGCATGCCCTTTGAGCAGGTAGTGCCCTGGCACTGACGATGCCACCTGGGCTTGGCAGTGCCACCTGGGTGCCAGCTTGGTACTGCCCAGATGGCATTGGCAGTCGGTATGGGCGCTGCTAGGCTGGCACAGTGGCACAGTGGTTATCACTGCTGCCTCACGGCTCCAGGGACCCAGGTTCAATTGCGGCCTTGGATGACTGTGTGGGGTTTGCAAGTTCTCCCCAGCGTGGGTTTCCTCCGGGTGCTGCTGTTTCCAACCACAGTCCAAAGATGTGCAGGTTAGGGGCATTGGCCATGCTAAATTGTCCATTAATGTCCAGAAGGTTAGGTGGTGCTGCTGGGTTACGGGGATGGGGTGGAGATGTGGGCTTAAGTTGGGGGGCTCTTTCTAAGGGCCAGTGCAGACTTGATGGGCCGAATGGCCTCCTTCTATGGCATTGCCTAGGTGCCAAGCTGGCATTTTTTGCGCGCGTGTGATTGGGGTGACCTGCGGGGGCAGGACTGGGGACCCTACCATAGTGCTTTTGGGCTGGAGGTAGGTGGTCAGGGATCACTTCAGAAATCGGGCGCCATTTAAAAATGGCATTCCGATCTCTCGCTCCACTAGGGAACTCCGCTCGCTGGAACTCCCCAGTGTACACAACGGGGCTAATTGTGGCCTCAGCCACTGGGAAACATGTGGTTAAACATGCTCACTATGGGACTTTGTTCCGATTTGGTTGAATCAAGCCCCATATATCTACTATGTGGGAGCAAGGATGTGAAAATATTATAATCTCAGTTTTGCATGAAACAAATTAATTTTGTGACATTTGTGCTCTAATTCTGCATTCACAATCCTAATCTTGTCAATTTTTAATGTACTTTCTCAGGCCCATTACTGCTGCAATCAGTTCTGCGAATGTAACGATTTCCTGTGCAAAATGTAATGAAGACAAGCACGAAGACTTGGCACCCAGCAAACTGAAAAGACAAAGAGGAAAGTCCTTGAATGAATTGGCGTTGTCACTAGCCAGAAGTCCCACGCTACTGAGCCAAAGTTCTGACCAGCTCCACTGCTTGGTGACTGATGGTGAACCTGGATCCGAAACGGGAAATGCGGGATCTCAAGGAAGAACGAGTGAAGTGCAGGCTAAATGGAATAATGTAGCGATGACATCGAAAAGAGGACCCCCACCCCCACCGAGACTGCCTTTTTCCAAACAAAACTGGACTAAGTTAAAGAGGGAAGAAATGAAGTCAGGAACCAAGCAGGTCTCAGCCGCCACTGTGTTGGAGAGAGGTTCCAACATGGTCAAGGTTCATGCAGGTTATTTGGGTGCAGAACCTCCCTCTCCTAGATCTCCATCTCCACATTCCAAGCTGCCATCACCACTCAGGAAACCAGGGGATCAGCCGAATTCTCTTTCACCCCTGTCTTGCTGGGAAGATGAAGTATTTCTCGAGGATTCCTGTATAATATCAGAAAACAATCCAACAGATCCTTGCATAGCTTCCGAAAACATTTCTGTTCAATTTAACCTCTCACAACAGCATCCGTCAAAAACATTCGAACCTTCACCCACGGAGACATCAACAAATAAAGCAACCAAAGTAATTACACAATTGATCAGGTAAGGCAGCAAAGATGGGTTAATTTTATTGTTTTATTGCAGTTTTTAAATACTCTGACATTTATCTTACCCACAGGACCAATAGTCAAAGGTTAAGTGTCTCCTTTAACTCGGCTTCAGATAAGCACAGTCAATGTATTTCAAAGCTTTAGCTGCAAATACAAAACTCAGTATTAGGGACAAGGTCACCCCCTCGAATGTATCCGGTTTCTCCTTCACTGTTCATATTTCATGCTTCACCTGTGGAAATGAAAGATAATAAAGACAGCACAAGGGTGAGCTTGACACCAAAATTGCTACGCCTCAAGGTTCCAGTTTGTTGAATGTCGAATCGTGGTGCTGCTGGAAATTTTAATTAGTCTTGGAGGGGGAGGAGGGTGCCGTGTGGGGATGGGACCCTCACTGCCGCTACCCATGGCCTCCGGAAATCTTAATATGGCTTTGCTGAGAAGTGGGCAGGCACCTTCCTTTATAAACCAAAGGATCAATCTCAACCGTGATCATAGTGGGAGCTACCTCTCATCTGAGTGACAATGGAGAGGAAAGTTTGTGCTATTTGATAAACTTTATTATTGTCACAAGTAGGCTGGGACAAACTTACTGTGAAGATCCCCTAGTCACCACACTCTGGCGTCTGTTCGGGTACACGGAGGGAGAATTCAGAATGTCCAATTCACCTAACAACCACGTCTTTCAGGACTTGTGGGAGGAAACCGGTGCACCCGGAGGAAACCCACGCAGCCACGGGGAGAACATACAGACTCTCCACAGACAGTGCACCAAGCCGGGAATTGAACCTGGGACCCTGGCGCTGTGAAGCAACAGTGCTAGCTACTGTGCCGCTCCCTCTGATGTAAGAAAATCATTTCCCCTTTTGCCCAAGCCCAAAAATATATTAAATGTTCTTATACTTTTTATTACTTTCTGTGACCCAATCCTGCTTGGAGTCCATTAACTAAAGCTCTTTTAGTTCAGGGCTCTGTTAATAATCCTCATCAATACCAACCTTTTATTGCCCCACCAAGGTAATGTCAGAATAATGTTGGAAAATACCTTTCCCAGCACATTTTTCCTTAATTTTCCTTCCGTGGTGGAAGCAAACTATGGTTATGGGTTAAAATGCAATGCAGACATTTATGGTGGATGTGGTTGGTAGAGAAGAGGGACCTCCTGACCCAAGAGGGAGCTGACTCATTCATTGTGAATCTGCGATGCTTTTTAAATGTCATCTTGACTATAGCTTTTAGACATCACCCCATGTTTCTCTCTTCTAGTGAAAACAATTCACTGACAACAAGGGAATCTGTTCAGATAAATCCAGGAGGAAATGGCAAGGAACACCATTACAGGTACATGCCATCAGAGTTGGGATCTTTGGCAAACTGTTCTAACACCAGTTTCAAAATGCCCTTACCAATATCTATGGCACAAGCTGAAAAATCTGTTGAGGACGAAAGTGAGAACAATAAGTTGTTTCCAGTAAAAAGCCATCAAGATAACAGGAAAGAACTAACTCAGCAACTTTCAACAGACCCAGGTACTGTCTCGGTCCAACGGAGGGTGAAGACAAAGTCCCCTGAAGACCAGAGAATGGAGGAGCTCATGAAGGAAATTATAGACGAGGATCATTCACTCGCAGATGTCCTTGATCCCAGTCCCAGAAGGAAAACTATAATGGATCTTGTGGAAGAGCTGTTTCAAAAGGATACCTTAGTGCTTGAGGCATGTCAGAGGAAGCAAACGTTCAGTCAGACAATGGAGAAAGAAACCAAGAATACGTAAGTAATTTAAGTACACATTCTTGCATGTACCCTGCCAATAAATCAGAGTGTGAAAGGATTACTGAAAATTGAGTGAGCAAAGTGATGCTTTTAAGGTCTTAAAATATGTTGATAATGATTTTGGAACACTTGTC
Organism: Scyliorhinus torazame; assembly: GCF_047496885.1. Taxonomy (NCBI): domain Eukaryota; kingdom Metazoa; phylum Chordata; class Chondrichthyes; order Carcharhiniformes; family Scyliorhinidae; genus Scyliorhinus; species Scyliorhinus torazame. The sequence continues at coordinate 281,652,309 of NC_092713.1, read as the reverse complement.
ATCATGCTTGATGTAGTCAGAATAGTGATTTTAGTTATTAATTCTATTCTTTAGCCTCCACCAATGTTGTTTTGAACTATGCAAGAATGAACTAGAATAGTTTCCCATCCAATTTCTTCACTTCCTTTGTGCGGGTCACTTGTCAGGTGCCACCGGTAGGTGAGTTCAAGATTTGGGCAGGGTTGGAGGGTAACTAGACCCCGAGTTTAGTGGTACATTGGGATATGAATTGATGCATTACTAAATGGGATCAGGGAAAGAGTGGCTGGGAAACACTAGTTGGGATGTCAATTAACATTTAATAGCAAAAGTCTATCTCTTTCTGTGATATGCAAATGGATAAACTCTGGGCAGAAGTATTCTGCTCTGACACTGGCAGCAGTCTCTTCTTTCTCCAGTGTTATAAATGTTATTGAAACTGTTCAAATATAAAGTGATTATTGGTTAGCGTTCAGGGTCATCCGCAACCCAAGCCATACCGAAAATCTCACTCGCTATCACTTTTCCCATGTACCTACCTGACAGCGACAATGAAATGTGTACTGAGAACAATTGGAAAAGATAGTGGGCGGGATTGTCCAGTCCCCCAGCCACGCATTCCTCGGCAGCACGCCATTCGCTGGTGACGGGGTTCTCCACTTGTCAATGGGATTTCCCATTGAAGTCACCCCATGCCAGCAGGAAACCCGCGCATGGAGGTGTACTGCCGGCGGGAAAAGAGAATCCGAACGGTCGGAGAATTCCAACCAGTATCTTTGTGCCCGAGCTCTGTGCCATCTGGTGCAACAGACTGACCCAGTGGTGAGGTTGAGAAGAGACCGGGGTCCACACTAGATATCATAGAATTTACAGTGCAGAAGGAGGTCATTCGGCCCATCGAGTCTGCACCGGCTCCTGGAAAGAGCACCCTACCCAAGGTCAACACCTCCACCCTATCCCCATGACCCAGTAACCCCACCCAACACTACATTTGTGGCTTGAACTAATATGGAAGTATTATTGAAAAAAAAAGAGACATGCTATCAAAGCTTTTCATCTTGCACTCATCAAGGCAGCTTGCAAGAAAATGGAGGTCAAGGTGCTGAGGCAACAACCCAGGCCTGTTCATATGGCACTTTTATTGTGGAAAGATATAACAAAACCTGCTCACAAAATGGAGCACAACAAGGAGCAATAACTAGGGTTTCAATTTATTTTGCATTTAGTACTTCATATAAAACTGTCAGATACCATAGATTTTTGGATCCATCAGCAAGTCCCTGCATTCCTTTAATTTGCTCCACTGTAAATGGAGAGGCAGATGTGACATTGATATGTTTAATTGTATCACACAGTCTCTCACACAGCCGAGGAAAGGACTGTAGCGAGTGGCAAGAACATGCTGCTGAACACCACTGGCTGACACATTTATCTTAAATTAATAATGGTTGGGTTTTTTCATGCTACTCTCAGGATGAATATAATTCTTCCACAAGATCCATTATAGTTTTCCTTCTGGGACTGGGATCAAGGCCACTTGATCCATCTAATATCATCCACTACGATTAGGCTTAATTTTACCTTTTCCTGGCTTGCTCTTGGGCTCTTTGTCCTATTATGCTGGAGCTGAAGTGGTGGTCTGGATCTACCTTTTTCATCCTAATTACTATTTAAATGCAGTAAAATCTTTATTATCAGACAATAGAAGGTACCGGTTAATCAAAAATACTGCTTAAGGAGGAGTTCCATTTATTAATGATGACAGCACTACATTTGTGGCATGAACTAATATGGGAGTATTATTGAAAAAAAAGAGACATGCTATCAAAGCTTTTCATCTTGCACTCATCAAGGCAGCTTGCAGGAAAATGGAGGTCAAGGTGCTGAGGCAACAGCAGGCCTGCTCATCCGATTTTTGCCCCATTTCCACCAGAATCCTTTACAATCTCAAATGGGATCATGGAGGTGCATCCAGCAGCTAGGGCTCTATTTTAACTTCCCCGCTGCCTGGTAATAACGAGGCATGTTAAAATCGGACTGAACCATTCCTTTCCCACTCCAATCTGTCCAACTACAATGTGAAATTAAGGGTGGCACGGACACTCGCCCCCTGTCCTCTTGATTACCCTTGCCATCTCTTCCACCAGTCTAGCGGAAGTCATGCTGTAACAGTGTCGACTTTCCTGACCTGTAAGAACAACATTTTTGTGACAGCAATTCTGGTGGTAGCCCACCTTACAAACATTTTACAAGAGAGAAATAGACCATTAGGGCCAGCATGTCCACTCCGTTGTTTATGATCCATTCCACTTCAGCTAATCCCTTTAACATATCCTTCTATTCCTTTCTCCCTCATTAAACTGCCTCAAAGTTCCTTGTATAGGAATTACCTATAGTGGTATAATGGAGTGAACAGAAGTCCTTCCCCAAGAAGAATGGAGTTGAGATTGAAGATCAGCCATGATCTTGTTGAATGGCAGTGCAGGCTCGAGAAGGCAATATGCGAAACTCCTGCTCCTATTGATCATGTTAAAATAAATTCCCACCTGGTCTATTGATATCATCCGTTGGAGTGAGGCAAAGAATTTCTCAATTGAGAATTCTCACCAACTGCTTTGTGCTCTGGACTCGTACACACCTATTATACGCTCGTTTGGGTCTCCCTCCAAACTTATTTAATCTAAGACTCTGGTGGCCACCAAGACAGATATATGTTTGAGCAGGATTTCAACCCACATCCAGAGAGTTGTAACAATATTACAATATTAGTTCACTACATCAACCAGTCTCTTATTTTCCAAATGATGTGTTTTACAATGATAGTTTGGTATTGGTAGAATTACAGTAAGAGTACCAAAGAGAAAATCTTTGGTTTCAAATTTCAGCATCCGCAGTAATTTGCTTTTATTACAGTAAGAGTAAGGGGAATCAGCTGGAGGGGTGTTGGAGGGAGGTGTTCAGTGGTCCTGTCCAAAACTGGAAGGCAGCACGGTAGCACAAGTGGATAGCACTGTGGCTTCACAGCGCCAGGGTCCCAGGTTCAATTCCCCACTGGGTTAATGTCTGTGCGGAGTCGGCACGTTCTCCCTGTGTCTGCGTGGGTTTCCTCCAGGTGCTCCGGTTTCCTCCCACAGTCCAAAGACGTGCAAGTTAGGTGGATTGGTCATGCTAAATTGCCCTTAGTGTCCAAAAAGGTTAGAAGGGTTATTGGGTTATGGGGATAGGGTGGAAATAAGGGCTTAAGTGGGTCAGAGCAGACTCGATGGGCCGAATGGCCTCCTTGAGCCGGGTCCTCTGGAGGCCATATTTGGGGTATCGGATTGGCCAGGGTTGGAAGCGGGTGCGGAAGCAGATGTTTTAGTCATCACCTCGCTGTTCGCCCGAAGGCAGATCCTGTTGGGGTGGAGGTTAGTTTCTCCACCCTGTGCCCTGGCGTGGCGGGGGGGGGGGATCTGTTGCAGTTTTTAATACATGAGAAGCAGAAGTTTGAGTTGAAGGGAAGGATGGAAGTGTTCTACAATTCATGGGCTTTGTTTATTATGCAGTTTCAAGAATTGGATGACATCGGACATTGGGCGGGGGGGGGGAGGTTGGGAGGGGGGGTTAGACTGTGTATTTTGTTGATGACTATGTATGGGGGATGGGGGATTCCTGATTCCTTTTCTTTGATGCTTGTATTTAAAATGTTGAGGGTTGTTTGGGGGTTGGTGGGCAGAAGGGATTGTTGGCCAGGGGGTTGACATTGTATTTGTTACAGTTGATGGTTTGTTGGTGGTGTAAATGTGGATGAAAATGTGAAAAAGGAGAATAAAAATATATTTAAAAAAAAGAGTAAGTGGAATCACAGAGGTCATGTTGATGCCTGATGTTCTGTAGTGTTAATGCAGTTCATTGGAAGCATAACCCCTGCTCTCTTATCCAATTCTTTTTATCAGAGACAAGCAAGATACTCAATTCTCATCTTCTCCAAAAGGAGATTCTCAATCTGAATTACCCATCAAAATTAATCAGGAAAAAGAGAAGGCCAAATGTAAAATGGAGTCCCCAAGTGGTGCCTCAGAAAAGAAGGTGAGTGTTTAATGATGAGACCCCAGTTCCAGCTCTGTTCCTCTGAAGCCAACATTTGTAAGGGCCACGAAGAATCCAGCACGAGTTTTAAGGATACAAAGTAATAACATTTATTTACTATAACATATATACATAACAGTAGCAGCAACTTCCCTTGCTACATACTCCTTCCTGCTGGTTCCTGAACTGGCCAGCTTTATTTATACTAGGAGTTTACTAGTGGTTTCTCCGCCCCCCCCCCCCCCCCCCCCCCCCCTCATTGGGGAAGCTCATACTCCCACAGGATTGTGGGATAGTCATTAGTCCCCAGCCAATGGTAAGTAGGCAGGTTATAACACCAACTTTGGGGATAACTGCATTCCAGTATCTTATACACTCGATACAATGTACTTTCACTATTGCCATCTGCAACGTGACATGCTATTTTGTGTTCACCACCTCTGTGCTTAAGACAAATTTTCACAGTGTCCTAATGCCCTTAGGCAGGTGATCATCTTCCATGGGCCTGTTCCTTGGTTCGTCACCTACTAATGGAAGATAACCTGGCACATTCTAATGTGTTACAAGTAATGAGAAAAGATTTCTTCTGTGCAACAAAATCGTAAATGTATTCTTTCTAAATAAACTTTTATTTTTGTTGCACAGAGGGCATCCTTACGTTGGAACTAAATTGCAGGGATTTGGTATTATCACATTTAGTGTTTTTTGATTTTTTTTTCTTGCAAAACGTTTTGGGATTAAGTTGTACTTCTAGTGTTGTATTTTCAAACGTAAATTATAAGGAATATCACAAGTTTGGGAATTGGGTATTAAAACCAGATGGCCCAATATGGGGACAGTCACAACTTAGAATTCATTTCAAATTCATACAACAAAGATTTATTTATTGCATTCTCCAGACCCATTAGCTGGGATGACCGGGGGATAATTAGTTGTCTCATCCTGAGGGCTAACTAGTATTGCCACCTTCGTCGGAGGCCAATTTTGTTCACTTGGCTCAGGCCTGAGGTGCCCGGGGAACATATCCTCCTGGGTGAGTGGGTAATCCACTTGGTTGATAGCTCTGTTGATGAATCCCTGCATGAGAAAATGTCAAAGACATGCTTCTTGGGGTCAGAATTAACAGACATTGGAAGGGAGTTGTTCGGTTTTGAACACAGGAGTCCTCAACACATCCAAGCCCCAGAGCTGCAAAACCAACAATTTAGGAAGTTTGGTTTGGAAGTTGATTTACCTAGAAAGAAAAACAAGTAAGTTCGCCCGTGAAAGAAATAGGACGTGTGGTTTATTATTTTCCCATTTTTCAAGGAGAGAGTGGGATTGATTGGGCCAAAATTTTCTTTGTGACTTTCATGTGATCACTGGCCACTTCCAAACTGAAACAGCTTAACAATCCCTGCCTGACCTTGTTCTACTAAGTGTTTCTCTGCCTGCCTTCAAACTATATGGAAAATCATACATGAAGACACCATTTCTAATTTAGACCACAAGGTGCCATTGGTATATACATGTGTTTTAGAGTTACCAGCTCTGATTTGGTTTATTCCTGGAGGCAAAACCATGTGACATTTGATCACATGACATGTCCTGCAGTTTCTTTTCTGATAAGATCCCTTTATTCCCCAGCTCCTCCTCTTTCCAGGTTGAGTCACTCTATTCCTGTAAGCTCTTTGTAATACCCGTACAATGGGATAGGGCTGAAAAAGTGCCATTCCTTACAATTGCAACTTTACTTGCCGAGTACATTTTCTGCACAATAGGTCAAGTTTATTTTGTTTCTAGATAGCACTGGATTTTCATTGCTCAGAGAGCTTTCAGAACACCAAAGAAAGAGTCCACCTGAGTATTTTTCCTGTTTAGAAAAGTTACCTCACTGCAGTTCATGTCTGCCATCGCTACAAGCAGGTCTAATATTCATGGTTAGCGACAACACCACATTGTACACTTTCCCAGCATTACCCAAACAACTGAAAGTTTGACCTCAGACTCAAAACGTTACCGATTTCTCATGCGTATCTATAAGAGGTAGAGATGACTTAAAAAATCATTCAGCCATGCTGGTATTATACCAAAGCACTAATTCATTTGACTTGCAATCCTTAATAAATGTCAAGACACTTGGGGCCGGAGTTTTGCCATAAAAGCTGAAAGCTTAAATCGGGACATTCCACCGGTGTGAAGGAACGGCGAATCCAAGCCCTTATCTGCCCTGCAGGAGGGCTTGCGTCTCCTCCATAAATTTGTGACTCCTACACTGTGGTTAATTTTTAAAAAATAACCTTTAATTGTCACAAGTAGGCTTACATTAACACTGCAATGAAGTTACTGTGAAAGGTCCCTTGTCGCCACACTCCGGCACCTGTTCGGGTACAGTGAGAGAGAATTCTGAATGTCCAATTCACGTCTTTCGGGACTTGTCGGAGGAAACCGGAGCACCTGGAGGAAACCCACATAGTCACAGGGAAAAGGTGCAGACTCCGCACAGACAGTGACCTAAGCCAGGAATCGAACCTGGGATCTGTGAAGCAACAGTGCTAACCACTGTGCTATCGTGCAGGTCCTTGGACAAACAGGCTCTGTTTGAACTCAACACTAATTTCAAATGATTTCAGGTACCCCATTTGTGTGATTCACACCCTGCACTCTTTCCCCCCTCCCAACTCCCACCTCCAAAACTGGCCAAAATGCGATCTGCCAGAAATGAAGGCATCCACATCTGGATACCTCCTGCCATTTTTAAAGTCCTCCTCCAGAGTTGACCTGACTCTGCAATAATCCAGCCCTTAATCTATGTTTGTTGACAGTGGGCATGTCTTCAAGTCCTGGTCATTCACAAGATAAATCAAGTAAATTACATGACAACAGAGCACCAACTCTCAGATCTCCAGCAATTGTTATCACAAGAAACAATCAAACACTGAACTTACTAACCTTCATTAAGCAATAAGTGGACTGTAAAAATTTGTAAATGCCCAAACATTGATGAACAACATTGTGGCACTTAAAAAAAAAAAAAAAAGAAAACTTGCACAATATGAACAAAGTACTCAAGATTGAATTGGACAGATTCTCTCCATTATTAGTTGCAGGCTGGTTATACAGGAGATGAGTTTCTCCATTGCTCTCTGGTTGTATCAAATGACTTCCAGTTTGGTGGAAGGCAAACTAGATAACCTTGGTCTTTTTACTGTTTAGCAGTTTCTACGTGCCCATATATTTCTATTTCTATAACTTAATATTGGGCAGTGTGAGCACACCCCTGAACATGTGCTGCACACTTTTTAACAGGAAGATTATGGGCTGAATTCTCCACCCTCGGGTTCTCCGTTTTGTCGGCAGCCCGGGGATTTCCCGACGGCGTAGGGCTGCCCCACAATAGGAAACCCCATTGACCAGCTGGCGAAACGGAACATCCCGACGGTGTGCCGCAGTGGGAGGAAGAATCCCACCCTATAAATTTCTAATCTTTTTTTAAAATATAAATTTAGAGCACCCAATTCATTTTTTCCAATTAAGGGGGAATTTAGCGTGGCCAATCCACCTACCCCGCACATCTTTGGGTTGTGGGGGCGAAAGCCACGCAAACACGGGGAGGATGTGCAAACTCCACATGGACAGTGACCCAGAGCCAGGATCGAACCTGGGACCTCGGAGCCCTGAGGCAGCAGTGCTAATCACTGCGCCACTGTGCTGCCCCAGAAATCTCTATTCTTTGAATCGGTTTGTGATTGTGTGGCACATAAAACACAGAAGATACCTTCACCTCATATCATTGCCTCATACTGAGATGTATATTAAAATCTGGCCTGCCAGCCGAGCGAGACAGACGGGTCCAGCATATACATGGTGGCCATGCGCTTCTTGCTGCGTTCCTGATGTGTTCTAACTTTCTGTCATTTTAACTACTGGGAGCCACAGTTCAATTTCCTATTGCAGGAACCAAACAGTTCCATCACTCACCTTGGCCCCCACTTGCCACTCTTCTGCCCCAGATATAAAATTGTGAGTGTGTTTCAAGAGAATGTGCATGCTAAAAATTATTTTGCTTTGATTTTCAGAAGGAACTAATTAACACAATTAAATGTAAACTTCAAAAGCTTCAGGAAGCTAAAGCTAGCTTAAATGAAGATGTCAAAATGAATAGCTCGCTAGGTGAAGACATTGAGGCCTGGGTCAATGATGTCTGCACACCGAATGAAATCCAGAAATACAAGACCTTCATCGAGGATTTGGGCAAGGTGGTGAACTTGCTGCTGTGCCTCTCAAGCCGTCTGGTGCGAGTAGAAAGCGCCCTGACTAAAGTCAACGAGGCCACTGACTTGGGAGAGAAGGTTTGTTGGAATAATCTAGTTGTATTTGGGTTGGCATTTTACTAAAGCTGACATTACTGAACAGAATCAGGAGTCAAAATATTCTATTTGTTACTACCAGAATATTTGAAATTTCCAACTGATTTTGGCCGTTGATTCATGTGAATTTTGAGTTCCCCATCTAATGCTAATCTAAGCACGTACCGAGATTACCTGCATTGCATTTTAAGGAAAGAGCATTCTCGTGATTCTGCAGTTGAAGAGAAACAACATTCAGGTGCAGAAGCATCCCTTCTTCCTAGTAATATGGTGTAAAACAGCACGTCAGAGAATGTTTCATTCCTGTCAAGTATTTCCCATGTACTGTCATTAGTTACATTTAATATTAGCGTTGCTGATATTAGGCTCATGGGTCTGATTCATAAGTTTGTGGATTTAGATTTACTACAGACTTGAACACGCAATTTAGGTTAATGCCGAGAACTGAATCTTCATCTGGGTTTGGGAAAAGCCGACCTGCACACTTTCGTGACAGGCAAACTGCCCACCCAATCCATGTTCTCAGTGCAGTTTCTGAGCTGTGAACCAGTGCAGTTTGTGAGCTGCGAACCAGTGCAGTTTGCGAGCTGTGAACCAGTGCAGTTTGTGAGCTGTGAACCAGTGCAGTTTGCAAGCTGCGAACCAGTGCAGTTTGCGAGCTCTGAACCAGTGCAGTTTGTGAGCTGTGAAGCAGTGCAGTTGGCGAGCTGTGAACCAGTGCAGTTTGCAAGCTGTGAATCAGTGCAGTTGGCGAGCTGTGAACCAGTGCAGTTTGCGAGCTGTGAACCAGTGCAGTTTGCGAGCTGTGAACCAGTGCAGTTGGTGAGCTGTGAACCAGTGCAGTTGGTGAGCTGTGAACCAGTGCAGTTTGGAGCTGTGAACCAGTGCAGTTTGTGAGCTGTGAACCAGTGCAGTTTGTGAGCTGTGAACCAGTGCAGCTTGTGAGATGTGAACCAGTGCAGTTTGTGAGCTGTGAACCAGTGCAGTTAGCAAACTGTGAACCAGTGCAGTTTGTGAGCTGTGAACCAGTGCAGTTTACGAGCTGTGCGCCGGTGCAGTTTGCGAGCTGTGAACCAGTGCAGTTAGCTTGCTGTGAACCAGTGCAGTTTGCGAGCTGTGAGCCAGTGCAGTTTGCGAGCTGTGAACCAGTGCAGTTAGCTTGCTGTGAACCAGTGCAGTTTGTGAGCTGTGAACCAGTGCAGTTTACGAGCTGTGAACCAGTGCAGTTTGGAGCTGTGAACCAGTGCAGTTTGTGAGCTGTGAAACAGTGCAGTTGGGGAGCTGTAACCCAGTGTAGTTGGTGAGCTGTGACCCAGTGCAGTTTGTGAGCTGTGACCCAGTGCTGTTTGTGAGCTGTGAACCAGTGCAGTTGGTGAGCTGTGAACCAGTGCACTTTGCAAGCTGTGAACCAGTGCAGTTTGCGAGCTGTTAACCAGTGCAGTTTGTGAGCTGTGAACCAGTGCAGTTTACGAGCTGTGAACCAGTGTAGTTTGTGAGCTGTGAAACACTGCAGTTTGTGAGCTGTGAGCCAGTGTAGTTGGTCAGCTGTGACCCAGTTCAGTTTGTGAACTGTGAACCAGTGCAGTTGGTGAGCTTTGAAACAGTGCAGTTTGCAGCTGTGAACCAGTGCAGTTTGTGAGCTGTGAACCGGTGCAGTTTGTGAACTGTGAACCAGTGCAGTTTGCGAGCTGTGAACCAGTGCAGTTGGTGAGCTGTGAACCAGTGCAATTTACGAGCTGTGCGACAGTGCAGTTTGGAGCTGTGAACCAGTGCAGTTTGGAGCTGTGAACCAGTGCAGTTTGGAGCTGTCAACGAGTGCAGTTAGTGAGCTGTGAACCAGTGCAGTTAGTGAGCTGTGAACCAGTGCAGTTTGGAGCTGTGAACCAGTGCAGTTTGGAGCTGTGAACCAGTGCAGTTTGGAGCTGTCAACGAGTGCAGTTAGTGAGCTGTGAACCAGTGCAGTTAGTGAGCTGTGAACCAGTGCAGTTTGGAGCTGTGAACCAGTGCAGTTTGGAGCTGTGAACCAGTGCAGTTTGCAAGCTGTGAACGAGTGCAGTTGGTGAGCAGTGAACCAGTGCAGTTGGTAAGCTGTGAACCATTGCAGTTTGTGAGCTGTGAACCAGTGCAGTTTGCAAGCTGTGAACGAGTGCAGTTGGTGAGCTGTGAACCAGTGCAGTTGGCAAGCTGTGAACCAGTGCAGTTGGTGAGCTGTGAACCAGTGTAGTTTGTGAGCTGTGAACCAGGGCAGTTGGTGAGCTGTGACCCAGTGCAGTTTGCGAGCTGTGCGCCAGTGCAGTTTGCGAGCTGTGAGCCAGTGCAGGTTGCGAGCTGTGAACCAGTGCAGTTGGTGAGCTGTGCGCCAGTGCAGTTTGCGAGCTGTGAGCCAGTGCACGTTGCGAGCTGTGAACCAGTGCAGTTGGTGAGCTGTGAGACAGTGCAGTTTGTGAGCTGTGAGTCAGTGCAGGTTGCGAGCTGTGAACCAGTGCAGTTGGTGAGCTGTGAACCAGTGCAGTTTGTGAGCTGTGAACCAGTGCAGTTTGTGCGCTGTGAACCAATGCAGTTTGTGAGCTGTGAACCAGTGCAGTTTGCGAGCTGTGCGCCAGTGCAGTTTGCGAGCTGTGCGCCAGTGCAGTTTGCGAGCTGTGAACCAGTGCAGTTTGTGAGCTGTGAACCAGTGCAGTTTTTGAGCTGTGAACCAGTGCAGTTGGTGAGCTGTGAACCAGTGCAGTTTGCGAGCTGTGAACCAGTGCAGTTGGTGAGCTGTGAACCAGTGCAGTTTGCGAGCTGTGATCCAGTGCAGTTTGTGCGCTGAGAACCAGTGCAGTTTGTGAGCTGTGAACCAGTGCAGTTTGCGAGCTGTGCGCCAGTGCAGTTTTTGAGCTGTGAACCATTGCAGTTTGTGAGCTGTGAACCAGGGCAGTTGGTGAGCTGTGACCCAGTGCAGTTTGCGAGCTGTGCGCCAGTGCAGTTTGCGAGCTGTGAGCCAGTGCAGGTTGCGAGCTGTGAACCAGTGCAGTTGGTGAGCTGTGCGCCAGTGCAGTTTGCGAGCTGTGAGCCAGTGCAGGTTGCGAGCTGTGCGACAGTGCAGTTTGGAGCTGTGAACCAGTGCAGTTTGGAGCTGTGAACCAGTGCAGTTTGGAGCTGTCAACGAGTGCAGTTAGTGAGCTGTGAACCAGTGCAGTTAGTGAGCTGTGAACCAGTGCAGTTTGGAGCTGTGAACCAGTGCAGTTTGGAGCTGTGAACCAGTGCAGTTTGGAGCTGTCAACGAGTGCAGTTAGTGAGCTGTGAACCAGTGCAGTTAGTGAGCTGTGAACCAGTGCAGTTTGGAGCTGTGAACCAGTGCAGTTTGGAGCTGTGAACCAGTGCAGTTTGCAAGCTGTGAACGAGTGCAGTTGGTGAGCAGTGAACCAGTGCAGTTGGTAAGCTGTGAACCATTGCAGTTTGTGAGCTGTGAACCAGTGCAGTTTGCAAGCTGTGAACGAGTGCAGTTGGTGAGCTGTGAACCAGTGCAGTTGGTAAGCTGTGAACCAGTGCAGTTGGTGAGCTGTGAACCAGTGTAGTTTGTGAGCTGTGAACCAGGGCAGTTGGTGAGCTGTGACCCAGTGCAGTTTGCGAGCTGTGCGCCAGTGCAGTTTGCGAGCTGTGAGCCAGTGCAGGTTGCGAGCTGTGAACCAGTGCAGTTGGTGAGCTGTGCGCCAGTGCAGTTTGCGAGCTGTGAGCCAGTGCACGTTGCGAGCTGTGAACCAGTGCAGTTGGTGAGCTGTGAGACAGTGCAGTTTGTGAGCTGTGAGCCAGTGCAGGTTGCGAGCTGTGAACCAGTGCAGTTGGTGAGCTGTGAACCAGTGCAGTTTGTGAGCTGTGAACCAGTGCAGTTTGTGCGCTGTGAACCAATGCAGTTTGTGAGCTGTGAACCAGTGCAGTTTGCGAGCTGTGCGCCAGTGCAGTTTGCGAGCTGTGCGCCAGTGCAGTTTGCGAGCTGTGAACCAGTGCAGTTTGTGAGCTGTGAACCAGTGCAGTTTTTGAGCTGTGAACCAGTGCAGTTGGTGAGCTGTGAACCAGTGCAGTTTGCGAGCTGTGAACCAGTGCAGTTGGTGAGCTGTGAACCAGTGCAGTTTGCGAGCTGTGATCCAGTGCAGTTTGTGCGCTGAGAACCAGTGCAGTTTGTGAGCTGTGAACCAGTGCAGTTTGTGAGCTGTGTACCAGTGCAGTTTGCAAGCTGTGAACGAGTGCAGTTGGTGAGCAGTGAACCAGTGCAGTTGGTAAGCTGTGAACCATTGCAGTTTGTGAGCTGTGAACCAGTGCAGTTTGCAAGCTGTGAACGAGTGCAGTTGGTGAGCTGTGAACCAGTGCAGTTGGTAAGCTGTGAACCAGTGCAGTTGGTGAGCTGTGAACCAGTGTAGTTTGTGAGCTGTGAACCAGGGCAGTTGGTGAGCTGTGACCCAGTGCAGTTTGCGAGCTGTGCGCCAGTGCAGTTTGCGAGCTGTGAGCCAGTGCAGGTTGCGAGCTGTGAACCAGTGCAGTTGGTGAGCTGTGCGCCAGTGCAGTTTGCGAGCTGTGAGCCAGTGCACGTTGCGAGCTGTGAACCAGTGCAGTTGGTGAGCTGTGAGACAGTGCAGTTTGTGAGCTGTGAGCCAGTGCAGGTTGCGAGCTGTGAACCAGTGCAGTTGGTGAGCTGTGAACCAGTGCAGTTTGTGAGCTGTGAACCAGTGCAGTTTGTGCGCTGTGAACCAATGCAGTTTGTGAGCTGTGAACCAGTGCAGTTTGCGAGCTGTGCGACAGTGCAGTTTGCGAGCTGTGCGCCAGTGCAGTTTGCGAGCTGTGAACCAGTGCAGTTTGTGAGCTGTGAACCAGTGCAGTTTTTGAGCTGTGAACCAGTGCAGTTGGTGAGCTGTGAACCAGTGCAGTTTGCGAGCTGTGAACCAGTGCAGTTGGTGAGCTGTGAACCAGTGCAGTTTGCGAGCTGTGATCCAGTGCAGTTTGTGCGCTGAGAACCAGTGCAGTTTGTGAGCTGTGAACCAGTGCAGTTTGCGAGCTGTGCGCCAGTGCAGTTTTTGAGCTGTGAACCATTGCAGTTTGTGAGCTGTGAACCAGGGCAGTTGGTGAGCTGTGACCCAGTGCAGTTTGCGAGCTGTGCGCCAGTGCAGTTTGCGAGCTGTGAGCCAGTGCAGGTTGCGAGCTGTGAACCAGTGCAGTTGGTGAGCTGTGCGCCAGTGCAGTTTGCGAGCTGTGAGCCAGTGCAGGTTGCGAGCTGTGAACCAGTGCAGTTGGTGAGCTGTGAGACAGTGCAGTTTGTGAGCTGTGAGCCAGTGCAGGTTGCGAGCTGTGAACCAGTGCAGTTGGTGAGCTGTGAACCAGTGCAGTTTGTGAGCTGTGAACCAGTGCAGTTTGTGCGCTGTGAACCAATGCAGTTTGTGAGCTGTGAACCAGTGCAGTTTGCGAGCTGTGCGCCAGTGCAGTTTGCGAGCTGTGCGCCAGTGCAGTTTGCGAGCTGTGCGCCAGTGCAGTTTGCGAGCTGTGAACCAGTGCAGTTTTTGAGCTGTGAACCAGTGCAGTTGGTGAGCTGTGAACCAGTGCAGTTTGCGAGCTGTGAACCAGTGCAGTTGGTGAGCTGTGAACCAGTGCAGTTTGCGAGCTGTGATCCAGTGCAGTTTGTGCGCTGAGAACCAGTGCAGTTTGTGAGCTGTGAACCAGTGCAGTTTGCGAGCTGTGCGCCAGTGCAGTTTTTGAGCTGTGAACCATTGCAGTTTGCGAGCTGTGAACCAGTGCAGTTTGTGAGCTGTGAACCAGTGCAGTTTGTGAGTAGTGAACCAGTGCAGTTTGCGAGCTGTGAGACTGTGCAGGTTGCGAGCTGTGACCCAGTGCAGTTTGTGAGCTATGGCCCAGTGCAGTCTGTGAGCTGTGGCCCAGTGCAGTCTGTGAGCTGTGAACCAGTGCAGTCTGTGAGTTGTGAACCAGTGCAGTTTGCGTGCTGTGAACCAGTGCAGTTTGTGAGCTGTGAGCCAGTGCGGTTTGTGAGCTGTGAACCACTGCAGTTAGCGAGCTGTGAACCAGTGCAGTTAGTGAGCTGTGTACCAGTGCAGTTTGCGAGCTGTGAGGCAGTGCGGTTTGTGAGCTGTGAACCGGTGCAGTTGGTGAGCTGGGAACCGGTGCAGTTGGTGAGCTGTGAACCAGTGCAGTTTGCGAGCTGTGCGCCAGTGCAGTTTGTGAGCTGTGAAACAGAGCAGTTTGCGTGCTGTGAACCAGTGCAGTTGGTGAGCTGTGGCCCAGTGCAGTTTGTGAGCTGTGGCCCAGTCCAGTTTGTGAGCTGCGAACCAGTGCAGTTTGTTAGCTTTGAACCAGTGCAGTTTGTTAGCTGTGAAACAGTGCAGTTTGTGAGCTGTGAACCCGCGCAGTTCGTGAGCTGTGAATCGTTGCAGTTTGTGAACTGTGAACCAGTGCTGTTTGCGAGCTGTGAGCCAGTGCAGTTTGTGAGCTGTGAAACAGTGCAGTTTGCGAGCTGCGAGCCAGTGCAGTTAGCAAGCTGTGAGCCAGTGCAGTTTGCGAGCTGTGAACCAGTGCAGTTTGCGAGCTGCGAACCAGTGCAGTTTGTGAGCTGTGAACCCGCGCAGTTCGTGAGCTATGAACCAGTGGAGTTTGTGAGCTGTGAGCCAGTGCTGTTTGTGAGCTGTGAACCAGTGCAGTTTGTGAGCTGTGAACCAGTGCAGTTTGTGAGCTGTGAACCAGTGCAGTTTGCGAGCTGTGAACCAGTGCAGTTTGCGAGCTGTGAACCAGGGAAGTTGGTGAGCTGTGAACCAGTGCAGTTTGCGAGCTGTGAACCAGTGCAGTTTGTCAGCTGTAAACCAATGCAGTTTGCGAGCTGTGAACCAGTGCAGTTTGTGAGCTGTGAACCAGTGCAGTTTGTGAGCTGTGAACCAGTGCAGTTTGCGAGCTGTGAACCCGTGCAGTTTGCGAGCTGTGAACGAGAGCAGTTGGTAAGCTGTGACCCAGTGCAGTTGGTGAGCTGTGAACCAGTGCAGTTTGTGAGCTGTGAACCAGTGCAATCTGCGAGCTGGGAACCAGTGCAGTTTGTGAGCTGTGAACCAGTGCAGTTTTTGAGCAGTGAGCCAGTGCGGTTTGTGAGCTGTGAACCACTGCAGTTAGCGAGCTGTGAACCAGTGCAGTTTGTGAGCTGTGTACCAGTGCAGTTTGCGAGCTGTGAGCCAGTGCGGTTTGTGAGCTGTGAACCAGTGCAGTTGGTGAGCTGGGAACCGGTGCAGTTGGTGAGCTGTGAACCAGTGCAGTTTGTGAGCTGTGAAACAGAGCAGTTTGCAAACTGTGAACCAGTGCAATTTGTGAGCTGTGTACCAGTGCAGTTTGCGAGCTGTGCGCCAGTGCAGTTTGTGAGCTGTGAACCAGTGCAGTTTGTGAGCTGTGAACCAGTGCAATTTGTGAGCTTTGTACCAGTGCAGTTTGCGAGCTGTGCGCCAGTGCAGTTTGTGAGCTGTGAAACAGAGCAGTTTGCAAACTGTGAACCAGTGCAGTTTGTGAGCTGTGAACCAGTGCAGTTTGTGAGCTGTGTACCAGTGCAGTTTGCGAGCTGTGAGCCAGTGCGGTTTGTGAGCTGTGAACCAGTGCAGTTGGTGAGCTGGGAACCGGTGCAGTTGGTGAGCTGTGAACCAGTGCAGTTTGCGAGCTGTGCGCCAGTGCAGTTTGTGAGCTGTGAAACAGAGCAGTTTGCAAACTGTGAACCAGTGCAGTTTGTGAGCTGTGAACCAGTGCAGTTTGCGAGCTGTGAATCAGGACAGTTAGTGAGCTGTGAACCAGTGCAGTTTGTGAGCTGTGACCCAGTGCAGTTTGCGAGCTGTGACCCAGTGCAGTTTGCGAGCTGTGAACCAGTGCAGTTTGCGAGCTGTGAACCAGTGCAGTTTGCGAGCTGTGAACCAGTGCAGTTTGCGAGCTGTGGATCAGTGCAGTTGGTGAGCTGTGAACCAGTGCAGTTTGCGAGCTGTGAGCCAGTGCGGTTTGTGAGCTGTGAACAAGTGCAGTTGATAAGCTGGGAACCAGTGCAGTTTGTGAGCTGTGAACCAGTGCAGTTTGCGAGCTGTGAACCAGTGCAGTTTGCGAGCTGTGAACCAGTGCAGTTTGTGAGCTGTGAACCAGTGCAGTTTGCGAGCTGTGCGCCAGTGCAGTTTGTGAGCTGTGAAACAGTGCAGTTTGTGAGCTGTGAACCAGTGCAGTTGGTGAGCTGTGAACCAGCGCAGTTTGCGAGCTATGATCCAGTGCAGTTTGTGAGCTGTGAACCAGTGCAGTTGGTGAGCTGTGAACCAGTGCAGTTTGCAAGCTGTGAGCCCGTGCAATTTGGGAGCTGTGAACCAGTGCAGTTTGTGAGCTGTGAACCAGTGCAGTTTGTGAGCTGTGAACAAGTGCAGTTTGCGAGCTGTGAACCAGTGCAGTTTGCGAGCTGTGAACCAGTGCAGTTTGCGAGCTGTGAACCAGTGCAGTTTGCGAGCTGTGAGCCAGTGCAGTTTGCGAGCTGTGAGCCAGTGCAGTTTGCGAGCTGTGAGCCAGTGCAGTTTGCGAGCTGTGAACCAGTGCAGTTTGCGAGCTGTGAACCAGTTTAGTTGGTGAGCTGGGAACCGGTGCAGTTGGTGAGCTGTTAACCAGGGCATTTCGTGAGCTGTGAACCAGGGCAGTTTGTGAGCTGTGAATCAGGGCAGTTGGTGAGCTGGGAACCGGTGCAGTTGGTGAGCTGTGAACCAGTGCAGTTTCCGAGCTGTGAACCAGTGCAGTTTGCGAGCTGTGAACCAGGCAGTTTGCGAGCTGTGAATCAGGGAAGTTGGTGAGCTGTGAACCAGTGCAGTTTGTGAGCTGTGACCCAGTGCAGTTTGCGAGCTGTGAATCAGTGCAGTTTGCGAGCTGTGAACCAGTGCAGTTTGCGAGCTGTGAACCAGGGCCGTTTGTGAGCTGTGAACCAGTGCAGTTTGCGAGCTGTGAAACAGTGCAGTTTGTGAGCTGTGAACCAGTGCAGTTTGTGAGCTGTGAACCAGTGCAGTTTGCGAGCTGTGAAACAGTGCAGTTGGTGAGCTGTGAATCAGTGCAATTTGTGAGCTGTGAACCAATGCAGTTTGCGAGCTGTGAACCAGTGCAGTTTGTGAGCTGTGAACCAGTGCAGTTTGCGAGCTGTGAACCAGTGCAGTTTGCGAGCTGTGAACCAGTGCAATTTGTGAGCTGTGAACCAGTGCAGTCTGCGAGCTGGGAACCCGTGCAGTTTGTGAGCTGTGAGCCAGTGCAGTTTGTGAGCTGTGAACCAGTGCAGTTTGTGAGCTGTGAGCCAGTGCAGTTTGTGAGCTGTGAACCAGTGCTGTAAGCGAGCTGTGAACCAGTGCAGTTTGTGAGCTGTGAACCAGTGCAGTTTGTGAGCTGTGTACCAGTGCAGTTTGCGAGCTGTGAGGCAGTGCTGTTTGTGAGCTGTGAACCAGTGCAGTATGCGAGCTGTGAACCAGTGCAGTTTGCGAGCTGTGAGCCAGTGCAGTATGCGAGATGTGAACCAGTGCAGTTTGCGAGCTGTGAACCAGGGCAGTTGGTAAGCTGTGCGCCAGTGCAGTTGGTGAGCTGTGAACCAGTGCAGTTTGTGAGCTGTGAACCGGTGCAATTTGTGAGCTGTGAACCAGTGCAGTCTGCGAGCTGTGAGCCAGTGCTGTTTGTGAGCTGTGAACCAGTGCAGTTGGTGAGCTGTGAACCAGTGCAGTTTGTGAGCTGTGAACCAGTGCAGTTTGCGAGCTGTGAACCAGTGCAGTTTGCGAGCTGTGAGCCAGTGCAGTTTGTGAGCTGTGAGCCAGTGCAGTTTGTGAGCTGTGGACCACTGCAGTTTGTGAGCTGTGAACCAGTGCGGTTTGTGAGCTGTGTACCAGTGCAGTTTGCGAGCTGTTGGCCAGTGCGGTTTGTGAGCTGTGAACCAGTGCAGTTAGCGAGCAGTGAACCAGTGCAGTTAGCGAGCTGTGAACCAGTGCAGTTTGTGAGCTGTGAACCAGTGTAGTTTGTGAGCTGTGTACCAGTGCAGTTTGCGAGCTGTGAGCCAGTGCGGTTTGTGAGCTGTGAACCAGTGCAGTTGGTGAGCTGGGAACCGGTGCAGTTGGTGAGCTGTGAACCAGTGCAGTTTGCGAGCTGTGAACCAGTGAAGCTTGCGAGCTGTGAACCAGTGCAGTTTGTGAGCTGTGAACCAGTGCAGTTTGTGAGCTGTGAACCAGGGCAGTTGGTGAGCTGTGAACCAGTGCAGTTTGTGAGCTGTGAACCAGTGCAGTTTGCGAGCTGTGAATGAGTGCAGTTTGTGAGCTGTGAACCAGTGCAGTTTGTGAGCTGTGAACCAGTGCAGTTTGTGAGCTGTGAACCAGTGCAGTTTGTGAGCTGTGAACCAGTGCAGTTTGCGAGCTGTGCGCCAGTGTAGTTTGGAGCTGTGAACCAGTGCAGTTTGCGAGCTGTGCGCCAGTGCAGTTGGTGAGCTGTGAACCAGTGCAGGTTGCGTGCTGTGACCCAGTGCAGTTTGTGAGCTATGGCCCAGTGCAGTCTGTGAGCTGTGGCCCAGTGCAGTCTGTGAGCTGTGAACCAGTGAAGTCTGTGAGTTGTGAACCAGTGCAGTTTGCGTGCTGTGAACCAGTGCAGTTTGTGAGCTGTGAGCCAGTGCGGTTTGTGAGCTGTGAACCACTGCAGTTAGCGAGCTGTGAACCAGTGCAGTTAGTGAGCTGTGTACCAGTGCAGTTTGCGAGCTGTGAGGCAGTGCGGTTTGTGAGCTGTGAACCAGTGCAGTTTGTGAGCTGTGAAACAGAGCAGTTTGCGAGCTGTGAACCAGTGAAGCTTGCGAGCTGTGAACCAGTGCAGTTTGTGAGCTGTGAACCGGTGCAGTTGGTGAGCTGGGAACCGGTGCAGTTGGTGAGCTGTGAACCAGTGCAGTTTGTGAGCTGTGAAACAGAGCAGTTTGCAAACTGTGAACCAGTGCAATTTGTGAGCTGTGTACCAGTGCAGTTTGCGAGCTGTGCGCCAGTGCAGTTTGTTTGCTGTGAAACAGAGCAGTTTGCAAACTGTGAACCAGTGCAGTTTGCGAGCTGTGAACCAGTGCAGTTTGTGAGCTGTGGCCCAGTCCAGTTTGTGAGCTGCGAACCAGTGCAGTTTGTTAGCTTTGAACCAGTGCAGTTTGTTAGCTGTGAAACAGTGCAGTTTGTGAGCTGTGAACCCGCGCAGTTCGTGAGCTGTGAATCGTTGCAGTTTGTGAACTGTGAACCAGTGCTGTTTGCGAGCTGTGAGCCAGTGCAGTTTGTGAGCTGTGAAACAGTGCAGTTTGCGAGCTGCGAGCCAGTGCAGTTAGCAAGCTGTGAGCCAGTACAGTTTGCGAGCTGTGAACCAGTGCAGTTTGCGAGCTGCGAACCAGTGCAGTTTGTGAGCTGTGAACCCGCGCAGTTCGTGAGCTATGAACCAGTGGAGTTTGTGAGCTGTGAGCCAGTGCAGTTTGTGAGCTGTGAACCAGTGCAGTTTGTGAGCTGTGAACCAGTGCAGTTTGCGAGCTGTGAACCAGGGCAGTTGGTAAGCTGTGACCCAGTGCAGTTTGTGAGCTGTGAACCAGGGAAGTTGGTGAGCTGTGAACCAGTGCAGTTTGCGAGCTGTGAACCAGTGCAGTTTGTCAGCTGTAAACCAATGCAGTTTGCGAGCTGTGAACCAGTGCAGTTTGTGAGCTGTGAACCAGTGCAGTTTGCGAGCTGTGAACCAGTGCAGTTTGCGAGCTGTGAACCAGGGCAGTTGGTAAGCTGTGACCCAGTGCAGTTGGTGAGCTGTGAACCAGTGCAGTTTGTGAGCTGTGAACCAGTGCAGTCTGCGAGCTGGGAACCAGTGCAGTTTGTGAGCTGTGAACCAGTGCAGTTTGTGAGCTGTGAGCCAGTGCGGTTTGTGAGCTGAGAACCACTGCAGTTAGCGAGCTGTGAACCAGTGCAGTTTGTGAGCTGTGTACCAGTGCAGTTTGCGAGCTGTGAGCCAGTGCGGTTTGTGAGCTGTGAACCAGTGCAGTTGGTGAGCTGGGAACCGGTGCAGTTGGTGAGCTGTGAACCAGTGCAGTTTGTGAGCTGTGAAACAGAGCAGTTTGCAAACTGTGAACCAGTGCAATTTGTGAGCTGTGTACCAGTGCAGTTTGCGAGCTGTGCGCCAGTGCAGTTTGTGAGCTGTGAAACAGAGCAGTTTGTGAGCTGTGAACCAGTGCAATTTGTGAGCTGTGGACCAGGCAGTTTGCGAGCTGTGCGCCAGTGCAGTTTGTGAACTGTGAACCAGTGCAGTTTGTGAGCTGTGAACCAGTGCAGTTTGTCAGCTGTGAACCAGTGCAGTTTGTGAGCTGTGAACCAGTGCAGTTTGTGAGCTGTGTACCAGTGCAGTTTGCGAGCTGTGAGCCAGTGCGGTTTGTGAGCTGGAAACCGGTGCAGTTGGTGAGCTGTGAACCAGTGCAGTTTGCGAGCTGTGCGCCAGTGCAGTTTGTGAGCTGTGAAACAGAGCAGTTTGCAAACTGTGAACCAGTGCAGTTTGTGAGCTGTGAATCAGTGCAGTTGGTGAGCTGTGAACCAGTGCAGTTTGCGAGCTGTGAGCCAGTGCGGTTTGTGAGCTGTGAACAAGTGCAGTTGGTGAGCTGGGAACCAGTGCAGTATTTGAGCTGTGAACCAGTGCAGTTTTTGAGCTGTGAACCAGTGCAGTTTGCGAGCTGGGAACCAGTGCAGTTTGTGAGCTGTGAACCAGTGCAGTTTGTGGCTATGAACCAGTGCAGTTTGCGAGCTGTGAACCAGTGCAGTTTGTGAGCTGTGAACCAGTGCAGTTTGGAGCTGTGAACCAGTGCAGTTTGTGAGCTGTGAACCAGGGCAGTTGGTGAGCTGTGAACCAGTGCAGTTTGGAGCTGTGAACCAGTGCAGTTTGTGAGCTGTGAACCAGTGCAGTTGGTGAGCTGTGAACCAGTGCAGTTTGGAGCTGTGAACCAGTGCAGTTTGTGAGCTGTGAACCAGTGCAGTTTGTGAGCTGTGAACCAGTGCAGTTTGTGAGCTGTGAGCCAGTGCAGTTTGTGAGCTGTGAACCAGTGCAGTTTGTGAGCTGTGAACCAGTGCAGTTTGTGGCTGTGAACCAGTGCAGTTTACGAGCTGTGAACCAGTGCAGTTTGTGAGCTGTGAGCCAGTGCAGTTTGTGAGCTGTGAACCAGTGCAGTTTGCGAGCTGTGAACCAGTGCAGTTTGTGAGCTGTGAACCAGTGCAGTTTGTGAGCTGTGAACCAGTGCGGTTTGTGAGCTGTGAACCACTGCAGTTAGCGAGCTGTGAACCAGTGCAGTTTGTGAGCTGTGTACCAGTGCAGTTTGCGAGCTGTGAGCCAGTGCTGTTTGTGAGCTGTGAACCAGTGCAGTTTGCGAGCTGTGAGCCAGTGCAGTTTGTGAGCTGTGTACCAGTGCAGTTTGCGAGCTGTGAGCCAGTGCTGTTTGTGAGCTGTGTACCAGTGCAGTTTGCGAGCTGTGAGCCAGTGCAGTTAGCGAGCTGTGAACCAGTGCAGTTGGTGAGCTGTGAGCCAGTGCAGTATGCGAGCTGTGAACCAGTGCAGTTTGCGAGATGTGAACCAGTGCAGTTTGCGAGCTGTGAGCCAGTGCGGTTTGTGAGCTGTGAACCGGTGCAGTTGGTGAGCTGGGAACCGGTGCAGTTGGTGAGCTGTGAACCAGTGCAGTTTGCGAGCTGTGCGCCAGTGCAGTTTGTGAGCTGTGAAACAGAACAGTTTGCAAACCGTGAACCAGTGCAGTTTGCGAGCTGTGAACCAGTGCAGTTTGCGAGCTGTGAACCAGTGCAGTTTGCGAGCTGTGAATCAGTGCAGTTGGTGAGCTGTGAACCAGTGCAGTTTGTGAGCTGTGAGCCAGTGCGGTTTGTGAGCTGTGAACAAGTGCAGTTGGTGAGCTGGGAACCAGTGCAGTTTGTGAGCTGTGAACCAGTGCAGTTTGCGAGCTGGGAACCAGTGCAGTTTGTGAGCCGTGAACCAGTGCAGTTTGCGAGCTGTGCGCCAGTGCAGTTCGCGAGCTGTGAACCAGTGCAGTTTGCGAGCTGTGAACCAGTGCAGTTTGCGAGCTGTGAATCAGTGCAGTTGGTGAGCTGTGAACCAGTGCAGTTTGCGAGCTGTGAGCCAGTGCGGTTTGTGAGCTGTGAACAAGTGCAGTTGGTGAGCTGGGAACCAGTGCCGTATTTGAGCTGTGAACCAGTGCAGTTTTTGAGCTGTGAACCAGTGCAGTTTGCGAGCTGGGAACCAGTGCAGTTTGTGAGCTGTGAACCAGTGCAGTTTGTGGCTATGAACCAGTGCAGTTTGCGAGCTGTGAACCAGTGCAGTTTGTGAGCTGTGAACCAGTGCAGTTTGGAGCTGTGAACCAGTGCAGTTTGTGAGCTGTGAACCAGGGCAGTTGGTGAGCTGTGAACCAGTGCAGTTTGGAGCTGTGAACCAGTGCAGTTTGTGAGCTGTGAACCAGTGCAGTTGGTGAGCTGTGAACCAGTGCAGTTTGGAGCTGTGAACCAGTGCAGTTTGTGAGCTGTGAACCAGTGCAGTTTGTGAGCTGTGAACCAGTGCAGTTTGTGAGCTGTGAGCCAGTGCAGTTTGTGAGCTGTGAACCAGTGCAGTTTGTGAGCTGTGAACCAGTGCAGTTTGTGGCTGTGAACCAGTGCAGTTTACGAGCTGTGAACCAGTGCAGTTTGTGAGCTGTGAGCCAGTGCAGTTTGCGAGCTGTGAGCCAGTGCAGTTTGTGAGCTGTGAACCAGTGCAGTTTGTGAGCTGTGAACCAGTGCAGTTTGGAGCTGTGAGCCAGTGCTGTTTGCGAGCTGTGAGCCAGTGCAGTTTGTGAGCTGTGAACCAGTGCAGTTTGTGGCTGTGAACCAGTGCAGTTTGTGGCTGTGAACCAGTGCAGTTTACGAGCTGTGCGCCAGTGCAGTTTGGAGCTGTGAACCAGTGCAGTTTGTGAGCTGTGAACCAGTGCAGTTTGTGAGCTGTGCGCCAGTGCAGTTTGCAAGCTGTGAACCAGTGCAGTTTGCAAGCTGTGAACCAGTGCAGTTTGGAGCTGTGAACCAGTGCAGTTGGTGAGCTGTGAACCAGTGCAGTTTGCAAGCTGTGAACCAGTGCAGTTTGGAGCTGTGAACCAGTGTAGTTTGTGAGCTGTGAACCAGTGCAGTTTGGAGCTGTGAACCAGTGCAGTTTGGAGCTGTGAACCAGTGCAGTTTGGAGCTGTGAACCAGTGCAGTTGGTGAGCTGTGAACCAGTGCAGTTTGCGAGCTGTGAACCAGTGCAGTTTGTGAGCTGTGAACCAGTGCAGTTTTTGAGCTGTGAACCAGTGCAGTTTGTGAGCTGTGAACCAGTGCAGTTTGTGAGCTGTGAACCAGTGCAGTTTGTGAGCTGTGAATCAGTGCAGTTTGTGAGCTGTGAACCAGTGCAGTTTGTGAGCTGTGAACCAGTGCAGTTTGTGAGCTGTGAACCAGAGCAGTTTGTGACCTGTGAACCAGTGCAGTTTGTGAGCTGTGAACCAGTGCAGTTTGTGAGCTGTGAACCAGTGCAGTTAGTGAGCTGTGAACCAGTGCAGTTTGTGAGCTGTGAACCAGTGCAGTTTGGAGCTGTGAACCAGTGCAGTTGGTGAGCTGTGCGCCAGTGCAGTTTGTGAGCTGTGAACCAGTGCAGTTTGCGAGCTGTGAACCAGTGCAGTTTGCGAGCTGTGACCCAGTGCAGTTTGTGAGCTGTGAACCAGTGCAGTTTGTGAGCTGTGAACCAGTGCAGTTAGTGAGCTGTGAACCAGTGCAGTTGGTGAGCTGTGAACCAGTGCAGTTTGCGAGCTGTGAACCAGTGCAGTTTGTGGCTGTGAATCAGTGCAGTTTGTGAGCTGTGTACCAGTGCAGTTTGTGAGCTGTGAACCAGTGCAGTTTGTGAGCTGTGAACCAGTGCAGTTTGTGAGCTGTGAACCAGTGCAGTTTGTGGCTGTGAACCAGTGCAGTTTGTGAGCTGTGAACCAGTGCCGTTTGTTAGCTGCGAACCAGTGCAGTTTGTGGCTGTGAACCAATGCAGTTTGTGGCTGTGAACCAGTGCAGTTTGTGAGCTGTGAACCAGTGCAGTTTGTGAGCTGTGAACCAGTGCAGTTTGTGGCTGTGAACCAGTGCAGTTTGTGGCTTTGAACCAGTGCAGTTTGCGAGCTGGGAACCAGTGCAGTTTGGAGCTGTGAACCAGTGCAGTTTGTGGCTGTGAACCAGTGCAGTTTGTGAGCTGTGAACCAGTGCAGTTTGTGGCTGTGAACCAGTGCTGTTTGTGAGCTGTGAACCAGTGCAGTTTGTGAGCTGTGAACCAGTGCAGTTTGTGGCTGTGAACCAGTGCAGTTTGTGGCTTTGAACCAGTGCAGTTTGCGAGCTGGGAACCAGTGCAGTTTGGAGCTGTGAACCAGTGCAGTTTGTGGCTGTGAACCAGTGCAGTTTGTGGCTGTGAACCAGTGCAGTTTGTGAGCTGTGAACCAGTGCAGTTGGTGAGCTTTGAACCAGTGCAGTTTGGAGCTGTGAACCAGTGCAGTTTGTGAGCTGTGAACCAGTGCAGTTTGTGAGCTGTGAACCAGTGCAGTTTGTGAGCTGTGAACCAGTGCAGTTTGTGAGCTGTGAACCAATGCAGTTTGCGAGCTGTGAACCAGTGCAGTTTGTGAGCTGTGAACCAGTGCAGTTTGGAGCTGTGAACCAGTGCAGTTTGTGAGCTGGGAACCAGTGCTGTTTGTGGCTGTGAACCAGTGCGTGATGAGTGTGAGTACAGAGCCTAGTTGGTTAGAAGATGCACCTTGGTTCCCAAAGGCCGTAACCCTGCTCCCAACATTGTTTACAGGCCCCTGAAAAAAACTCCTCCTTCCCCCTACACCCAACCAGTCCCATGCCAGTCCATGCCCCTCAGATCACCCATGCCATTCATTTCACCCTTGTATCCTCCTTCGCCATTTCCCCAGTATGATAACTGCCAAGTAACATTCATGACACACAAATGCCAGGCACTGACCATCTCCAACAAAAGATAAACCCTTGAAATTGAATGGCATTATATCGCTGAATGCCCCACTATCAACATCCTGGAGGTTACCATTGACCAGAAACTGAAATGTACCAGCCATATAAATACTGCGGCTACAAGAACAGGCTGGGAATTCTATGGAGGGTAACTCATACTTGACTCCCCAAAGCCTTCCCACCATCATCAATGCACAATGCACAAGTCAGGAGTGTAATGGAATACTCTCCACTTTACTGGATGAGATCAGCTCCAACAACACTCAAGAAGGTTGACACAATTTGGATAAAGCATTGGGTTTGATTGGACCGAAACACCACCTTCAACATTCACTCCCACCATCGCCAGCATACAGTAGATGCTGGGTATACCAACTACAAGGTGCACTGCAGCAATCCCCAGGGTTCCTTTGACAGTGTTGTGACATGCAGACATGCAGATAATGATATACAGACAGGCAGCTAATGAGCACAGAGAACAGGACATGACCAATGAGCAGGTAGGATACTCAGGGGCGGTATCTCACCATAAAAGGCACGAGGCACTCACACCCTACCTCTTTCCACTGATGAACATCTACAGAGTGGGTCAGGGTGTGTGTACAGTAGCACACCTCCAGCACGTGGCTAAGAGCTAGTCTGGTTCAGTCAGACAGAGTAACCACGCTTAGGTTAGCAGAGAGTCGAACTCATAGAGAACTGTGCTAACTGTGCTACTGGTTCAATAAATCAGATTGAACTAACTTCAAGGTCTGGAGTATCTTTTGGTTAAAGCTGCATCCAGTTGCAGCCTGTGTTATCCCAGAATACATAACACGACATGCTACCAGCAGACTGCTTAATCTAGGTGGTTTACCTCAGTCCGTTCCGTGACGACCAGTGAATGTATCCCGGCACCATGGAGAAGATTCAGGCTCCTCACCAGCTCAGGACCTCCGGCAATCTCAATGCCAACTGGCGGACATTCAAGCAAAACTTACTGCTGTACATCGAAGCTTCAGACCTCGTGGTTGCGTCTGATACAAGGAAGATCGCGCTTCTCCTCTCAACAGCGGGTGATCAAGCCACCAAACTCTTCAACTCTTTTCACTTCACCGAAGGCCAGGACAAGACAAAGTTTCAGACCATCCTGGACAAGTTTGACAGTCACTGTGAAGTGGACACCACTGAAATCTTCGAGCGCTACATATTCAAACAGCGTCTACAAGGTAAAGATGAATCTTTCAACGCCTCCTTAACTAACTTCCGTCTGCTAGAGCTGTCCTGCAACTTTGGTAATAATGCTGACTCCATGATCAGAGACCAAATCATTTTTGGAGTTCACTCTGATCCTCTGAGAGAGCAGCCACTGAAAATCAAGCGTATGACCCTGTCAGTCATGCTTGAAACATGCACAGTGCATGAGTACGCCAAAAATCGCTATGCCCAGTACAAATCGGCTGAAAATGAGAAACCTGCCTCCCACGAGGCAGAGAGTGTGCAGGCCATCTCCCGGATGCAGCGCCTCAGCATTGATGAAAGCGGACATTTTGCGTGCTTTTCCCGGGGCCCCATGAAATCGCGATGCGAACGGGATAACTAAGCGGCCGACACCCGCACTGCGCATGTGTGACGACGTGTGAGTGTCAGGACGCCGATGTTATGATGTGCTCGAACTGCGGCAACACCCACTTAAAGAGACACTGCCCTGCAAGAGGCAGGTGATGGTTAAACTGCGGGACGTCAGGACACTATGCAGCCTTGTGCAGGTCTGCTCCACCAGTCAGGGGCCAGCGCTCCCAATTCCGACGACAGCATGTTCAGAGTGTGCAACAATGATTACAGGATTCTGATCCTGGCAGCAAAACGGATCCAGAGGAAGGATGCCTGGACTCCGCCTACTGTGTGGGCATCATTACCAAATGTGAATATGCCACGTCCAACTCATCACAAATTCAATCCATCCTCGCTGTGGATTCTGCGGATGAATGGCGTGTGGTGATGCAGGTCAACCACTGCTCCATCCAGTTTAAGCTGGACACAGGTGCTTCTGCCAACCTCCTCTCACAGGCAGATTTCAAATGCATCAAGAAGCCCCCCCAAGGTCCTTCCAGCAGCCTGCAAGCTCCTGGACTACAACAGAAATGCCATCACGGCACTGGGATCCTGCCATCTACTCGTCTCCAACCAGAGCACCCATGCACGGTTACGTTTTGAAATTGTCAAGCCAGACAGGGCATCCCTACTTGGCGCGCATGCCTGCAAGCAGCTGAACCTCGTGCAGCGGGTTTACACAACGACATCCTCCAATGTGGATCTTCAGGCCGGCATTGACGACATCCTCGCTCAGTATCCGGCTGTGTTTGACGGGGTGGGCACGCTGCCATATTGATATAAGATTCTACTGTGACCTGATTCCAAGCCAGTGGTCCACGCACCACGCCGGGTCCCGGCTCCACTGAGGGAGCGCCTGAAGGCAAAGCTCAAGGATCTTCAGCAACAGGGCATCATTTCCAAGGTAACCGAACCGACTGACTGGGTCAGCTCGATGGTATGTGTTAGAAAGCCTTCGGGAGACCTGCGCATCTGTATTGACCCCAAGGATCTCAATAAGAATATAATGCGTGAACACTACCCCATCCCGAAGCGGGAGGAACTCACCAGTGAGATGGCACATGCACGTTTTTTCACCAAGTTAGATGCATCACATGGATTTTGGCAAATCCAGCTGGATGAATCCAGCAGAAGGCTCTGCATCTTCAACACACCGTTTGGCAGATACTGCTATAATCGCATGCCATTTGGCATTGTCTCGGCATCGGAGATCTTCCATCGCATCATGGAGCAGATGATGGAGGGCTTTGAAGGGGTTTGTGTGTACGTGGACGACATCATCATATGGTCCATGACCCCTGAAGAGCATGTTTCCCATCTCCAGCAGGTATTCCACCATGTCCATGCCAATGGCCTGAAGCTGAACAGGTCCAAATGTTGCTTTGGCATGTCAACACTCAAGTTCCTAGGTGACCAGATCTCTCAGCAGGGCGTGCGCCCAGACATAGACCAGGTCAAGGCTATCGAAGCCATGAAGGTCCCTGAAGACAAGAAGGCGGTGTTGCGCTTCCTGGGCATGGTCAATTTTCTGGGCAAGTTCACCCCAAACCTGGCCTCACACACCACGGCCCTACAAAATCTGGTGAAAAAAGTCACCTGCCTTTGAATGGAAGGCAACACATCAGGCAGAGTGGTTGGAGCTGAAAGCCAAGCTCACCACTGCACCCATCTTGGCATTTTTCGACCCAGACAGGGAGACGAAGATGGCATCGGTGCGGTGCTGCTTCAACGCGATGACACTTCATCCTGGGCACCGGTAGCCTGCACATCAAGGGCCATGACGCCCACCGAAACAAGGTATGCGCAAATAGAGAAGGAATGCCTGGGTCTTCTCACTGGCATTCTCAAGTTTCACAATGATGTCTACGCCCTGCCGACATTCACTGTTGAGACAGATCATAGGCCTCTGGTCCACATTACCCACAAGGACCTGAACGACATGACACCTCGGTTGCAGCGCATCCTCCTCAAACCCAGAAGGTACGACTTTGACTTCGTCTACACGCCTGGCAAGAAGCTCATCATCGCTGATGCATTGTCCCGCTCCATCACATTGCCTAGTGAACTGCTGGAAATCATCCGGCAGATTGAAGCACAGGTGCAGCTGTGTGCTAGCACCCTCCCGGCGTCTGATGAGAAGGTGGTTCATATCCGCGAGGAGACAGCCAAAGACCCCCTCTTGCAGCGTGTCATGCACCACCTCGCCAATGGCTGGCAGAAAGGGCAGTGCCTTCAATTTTACAATGTAAAGGACGACCTGACGTATCCTCCACAAGCTGGACCGGATTGTCATTCCACTCAGTCTCCAGAGCTTGGTGCTCCGCCAAATCTATGAGGGACAACTGGGCGTCGAGAAGTGCAGGCGCAGAGCCAGGCAGGATGTCTACTGGCCCGGTATTAGCCAGGACATCTTGAACATGGTCCTCAACTGTGCTACCTGTCAACGCTTCCAGCCAGAGCAGAGCAAGGAGATGCTCCAGCAGCATGAAATCGAGACCTCCCCGTGGTCCAAGGTTGGCATCGACCTCTTTTGTGCGAATGGTCGTGACTACGTGTTGATTATTGACTATTTCTCCAATTGCCCTGAAGTCGTGAAGCTCTCGGACCGTCATCAAGGCCTGTAAGGAGACGTTCTCCAGGCATGGTATCCCACTCCCTGTCATGAGTAATAATGGCCCGTGCTTCAACAGCCACGAGTGGTCTATGTTTGCCAAGTCATACCATTTCAAACATGTCACTTCCAGCCCACATTATCCGCAGTCCAATGGGAAGGTTGAAAAAGGGGTGCACAGTGTGAAACAGCTCATCTGCAAGGCCGCGGATCCTGCTTCTGACATCTACCTCGCGCTGCTTGCGTACAGGGCGACCCCACTGTCCACTGGCATGTCGCCGGCTCAAGTCCTGATGAATAGGGGCCCGCGGACGACACTTCCAGCCATACACTTGCCCAACCTGGATCACCTCCCGATGCTGCAGAAGGTGCAGCAGCTCCGAAACCAGCAAAAGCAGGGCTATGATGCTCATGCCACCGATTTGCCCGTGTTATCCCCGGCAGACACTGTCAGGACCAAGATACCGGATGGTGGCTGGTCTGCTCCAACTGTTGTTGTTCGACAGGCTGCACCCCGCTCGTATGTTGTACGTATGGCTGATGGTTCTGTTGTGCGACGAAACAGACGGGCACTGTGCAAAGTTGCCTGCTTGCAACCGCTTTCTTCTCCGTTTCCGTCCATTGTTTTGCCACCCCCTCGATCTACGCGGCCACCAGTCAGGCTTCCATCCCGCCTGTTAAGGCGCCGCCGTCCCCACCACCACAGCTCCGATGGTCGACAAGGATCAGATGCAAGCCCCAGAGACTGGACTTATGAACATTTGTTTTGTTTGCTATGTTCTGTTTTCTCACATTAGACAGCTGTCTTCACATGTAAATACGTTCACATATGCCACCGCTTGTAAATATGTTAATATATGCCACCACATGTAAGTATGTTCCCATGTGCCAACAAAACATAAAAACAAGAAAAAGGGGAGATGTCATGATATGCAGACTTGCAGATACTGATATACAGACAGGCAGCTAATGAACACAGAGAACAGGACATGACCAATGAGCAGGCAGGACACTCAGGGGTGGTATCTCTTTCCACTGATGAACATCTACAGAGTGAGTCAGGGCGTATGTACAGTAGCACACCTCCAGCACGTGGCTAAGAGCTAGTCTGGTTCAGTCAGACAGAGTAAGCACACTTAGGTTAGCTTACTAACTTAGGTTCGAACTCATAGAGAACTGTGCTAACTGTGCTACTGGTTCAATAAATCAGATTGAACTAACTTCAAGGTCTGGAGTATCTTTTGGTTAAAGCTGCATCCAGTTGCAGCCTGTGTTATCCCAGAGTACATAACGCGACAGACAGCACCTTCCAAACCCGTGACCTCTAGCATCTAGAAGAACAAGGGCAACAGGAGCATGGGAACATCACCATCTGCCAGTTCTCCTCCAAGCCACACCATCCTGATGTGGAACACTATCGCTGTCCCGTCACTGCCACTGCGTCAAATTCCGAGAACGTCCTTCCTTACAGCACTGTGGTTCTTCCTACACTGCATCAACTGCAGCAGTTCAAGAAGGTGATTCACCAGCACCTTTTCAAGGCCACTTTGGGATGGACACTCAATGTGCACAACACCCACATCACGTGGATGAATAAATAACAAAAACTGCACTATGTATAGTCCTCAAACAGAAATCAATTTCAAATTAAAATATTTTACTCTTGCTGGGGAAAAAATTAACCTCTCACCATTGATGGTGGATTGGGGAATGTTGCTTAAAGGGACGACAGTGGAGAGGCAATGGAAAACATTCAAAGAGCGAATGGGTGAACTGCACCAATTGTTCATTTCTGCCTGGCACAAAAATAAAATGAGAAAAGTGACCAAACCATGGCTTACAAAGAAAATTAGAGACAGTATTAGATCCATGGAAGAGGCATACAAATTGGTCAGAAAAAAACAGCAGACCTGAGGACTGGGAGCAGTTTAGAATTCAGCAAAGGAGGAAAAAGAGATTGATTAAGAAGGGGAAAAGAGTGTACGAGAGTAAGCTTGTGGGGAACATAAAAACTGCCCATAAAAGTTTCTAAAGGTACGTGAAGAGAAAAGAATTGGTGAAGACAAATGTAGGTCCCTTACTGTCAGCAAAAGCGGAATTTATATTGGGGAACAAAGAAATGGCTGACTAATTAATTACTTACTTGCGTCTGTCTTCACAAAGGAGGACACAAGTAACGTACCAGAAATGTTGGGGAACACAGTTTAGTGAGAGTGAGGAACTGAAGGAGATCGGTATTAGTAAATAAAATGGTGGTGGGAAATTAATGGGATTGAAGGCCGATAAATCCCCAGGGCCTGATAATCTACATCTCAGATTATTTAAGGAAGTGGTTCTTTAAATAGTGGATGCATTGGTGGTCATCTTCCAAGATTGTATAGATAGATGCTGGGACAGTTCCTATGGATTAGAGGACAGCTTGTGTCACCCCACTATTTAAAAAGAAAAGTAGAGAGAAAACAGGGAATTATAAACCAGTATGCTTGACGTTGGTAGTGGGGGAAATGCTAGAGTCCATTACAAAAGATTTAATAACAGAGCACTTGGTAAACAGTGACAGAATCAGAAAGTGTCAGCATAGATTTGCGAATGAGAAATCATGCTTGACAAATCTACTGGAATTCTTTGAGTTTGTAACTAGTCGAGTTGATGAGGGGGGGAGCCAGTGAATGTGGTTTATTTAGAATTTCGGACGGCTTTCGACAATGTTCCAGAGAAGAGCTTAGCGAATAAAATTAAAGCGCAAGGCACTGGGGGTAATATATTGAGATGGATAGAAAATTGGTTGACAGACAGGAAACACAGGTTAGGAATAAATGAATCTTGTTCCAAGTGGCAGACAGTGACTAGTGGGGTACCGCAAGGATCAGTGCTAGGACCCCCAGCTATTCAAAATAAATATTAATGATTTAGATGAGGGAACTAAATGTTATATCTCCAATTTTGCAGATGACGTAAAGCTGGGTGGAAGGGTGAGCAGCGCGGAGGATGCAGATATCCTTCAGTATGATTTGGATAAGTTTAATGAGTGGTCAAATGCATGGCGGATACAGTATAATGTGGATAAATGTGAGGTTATCCACTTTAGTAGAAAAATCAGGAAGGCAGATTCCTATCTGAATGGCTATAGATTGAGAAAAGGGAAAGTGCAACGAGACTTGGATGTCCTTGTACACCAGTCGTTGAAAGTAAGCATGTTGGTGCAGAGGCGATGAAGAAGGCAAATGGTATGTTGGCCTTCATAGTGAGAGGATTCGAACACAGGAGCAGGGATGTCTTGCTGCAGTTATACAGGTGAGACCACACCTGCAATAGTTTTGGTCCCCTTATCTGAGGAAGGATGTTCTTGCTATGGAGGGAGCGCAATGAAGGTTTACCAGGCTGATTCCTCGGGTGGCAGGACTGATGTATGAGAAGAGATTGAGTCAGTTAGGATTATATTTGCTGGAGTTTGGAAAATGAGGATGGATCTCATAGAAACCTATAAATTCTAACCAGACTAGACAGGGTAAATGCAGGAAGATATTTCTGATGGTGGGGAGTCCAGAACCAGGGGTTACAGTCTGGGCATACTGCGCAGACCATTTAGGACTGCGATGAGGAGAAATTTCTTCACCAGGGAGTGGTGAGCCTATGTAATTATCTATCACAAAAAGCAGTGTGGCCAAAACATTATATTTTTTCAAGAATTAGTTAAATATAGCTCTTGGGGTTAAAGGGGTCAAAAGGTATGGGGGTAAAGTGGGATCAGGTTACTGAATTAGATGATCAGCCAGTCATGATGAATGGTGGAACAGGCTTGAAGGGCCGAATGGCCTACTCCTACTCCTGTTTTCTATGTTTCTATCTAATGAAAGCCTCCCCATCATTTATATTCAACAAACAAATGCATTGTGGCATGTGAAATAAACCTTGTAATACTTGCAATCCGACCAGTGCATGTCAGCAGACCAGAAACCACATCAAAGACACAATCTGTTATTACAACTTCTTGAAACTGTCATTAATTCCCAGATGACTGAAACCAATTAGCTCTTGAAACTCAGTCAATCATTGATAATGGCCACATATGACCAAACAATAGACAGTCTAGGATGTAAAGACCAGAAGGCACGCATTTCAATTTCAAACCAGAGTGCCTGTCTATCAAAAACAGGAATCAGATGGTCAGACTTTTTGTGTCAAAACCAGTCTTCTTTTCAGCCAGAGCCATTTAAATCACTGTAGAAAAGATGACAGCATCGGCTGATAGGACACTTTGATGCACGTTTTACAGCATTATGGTGCTTTCTCCATTGGAAAAGTAAGGGTCAACCTGCCTTTAAAGGACAGATCTAATGCAATGCCCTAATAGTGACATCCGATGGTGTGAAAACACTTTACGCTGACCCTTCAGAATATTCAAGACTCCACAGCGGGCTTCCCATTTTCTCCATGACCTGACAAACATGGTTTGCTATTAATGGGCTTCCAAAACCTTTCACCACTAGACAAAAATAGTGTGTGGGAGGAATTTCACCCTCCAATTAAAATGGGGAACCAGATCTCAGTCGGCACAAGTGTGCATTTTATACATTTCACATTCCTGAACCGCTAAGATGGCCAAAGGAAAATGGTGCAGGGTTAGGAATGCAGAGAAAAGTCAGATTTTCTCCAAATAAATACAAATTATGGTCACTGGGACAAAATGTGCCTTTGAACCCAACAAATATTCAACCCTGAGAGAATGCTGTATTGTTCAGTGGAATGCTAAGCTAAAGCCTGGCTTACCTGTTCCTGTAGACATAAAATAGCCCATAATCGTATTCAAAGGAGAACACCAATAATTTTGCTTCGTTCAATGCTGACAAACTATAAATCAATTGACCGTTCATCTCATTTGATGCTTATTGTCTCTTGCTGTTTGTAAATTGGCTGCTGCAATTTCTCACATAAAAGCTGACTACACAACAACATTAATTCATTGGTCATAAAGTCCTTTGGGATAGCTTTGGGACATAAGAAGGCACCATATAAAAGGAATTCCATGATGCCCACCTTAATGGCACAGTGGCATCAGGACAGTGGAGTCAGCATAGGAAACTCTGAAATGCCTGAATGAGTTGGACAAAATCTACACTTGAGCAGAACAGTGGCAGATGGGAACTCATATGGACATTGGCAAAAAACTGCACAAAGGTTTGGAAAATAGGTGCCACATCTCAATGCTGTTCAACTAGCTCCAGGTGAAGTTGAAGAAGATGTAGGGACTTTAGTAAACTCAACACTAAACATATCCAATAAAATTAAGTAGCAATTGACACATTGGAAGGGAAGCTCCTCTGGGAGAGGGGGGGGAATCATTGAACAAAGAACAAAGAAAAGTTCAGCACAGGAACAGGCCCTTCGGCCCATCAAGCCTGCACCGACCATACTGCCCGTCTAAACTAAAATCTTCTACACTTCCGGGGTCCGTATCCCTCTATTCCCATCCTATTCATGTATTTGTCAAGATGCCCCTGAAACATCACTATCGTCCCTGCTTCCACCACCACCTCCGGCAGCGAGTTCCAGGCACCCACTACCCTCTGTGTAAAAACATTCCTCGTACATCTCCTCTAAACCTTGCCCCTCGCACCTTAAACCTATGCCCCCGAGTAATTGACCCCTCTACCCCGGGGAAAAGCCTCTGACTATCCACTCTGTCTATGCTCCTCATAATTTTGTAGACCTCTATCAGGTCGCCCCTCAACCTCCGTCGTTCCAGTGAGAACAAACCGAGTTTATTCAACCTCTCCTCATAGCTAATGTCCTTCAAACCAGGCAACATCCTGGTAAATCTCTTCTGCACCCTCTATAAAGCCTCCACGTCCTTCTGGTAGTGTGGCGACCAGAATTGAACACTATACTCCAAGTGTGGCCTAACTAAGGTTCTATACAGCTGCAAAATGACTTGCCAATTCTTATACTCAGTGCCCCGGCCAATGAACGCAAGCATGCCGCATGCCTTCTTGACTACCTTCTCCACCTGTGTTGCCCCTTTCAGTGACCTGTGGACCTGCACATCTAGATCTCTCTGATTGTCAATACTCCATTCACTGTATATTCCCTACCTGTATTTGACCTTCCAAAATGCATTACCTCACATTTGTCCGGATTAAACTCCATCTGCCATCTCTCCGCCCAAGTCTCCAAACGATCTAAATCCTGCTGTATCCTCTGACAGTCCTCATCGCTATCCGCAATTCCACCAACCTTTGTGTCATCTGCAAACTTACTAATCAGACCAGTTACATTTTCCTCCAAATCATTTATATATACTACGAACAGCAAAGGTTCCAGCCCTGATCCCTGCGGAACACCACTAGTCACAGCCCTCCAATCAGAAAAGCACCCTTCCATTGCTACTCTCTGCCTTCTATGACCTAGCTAGTTCTGTATCCATCTTGCCCGCTCACCTGTGATCCCGTGGGGCCGAAGGGACTGCCTTTCCTGCCACCGGCTCTTCTCTGTCATGCAGCATGGAGTGTTTCGTTCTGGTGGCCTCTAGCTAGTGCAGTGAGGCTGCCTCGATGAAGTTGGCATCTTCCCCATATGGCAGGGGGCCACCTACAAAATGCGAGCGGCTCCTCTGAATAGCACCCAACAAGGGTATTAAATATCCGAGGAGCAAATGGGCTATCGGCACCTGGTCCGCTACTGGGAAAATTCACCGGGACTGCATTGGGCAGCTGTCCCAACACCACACCATGCAATGTTATTGCTGCCCTCTCCTCTGCCTGCCACCTCCATTCCTGCCACCTGGGGGCCTGGTAAAATTCAAGCCCCTAAGAGCCAGAGCAGCCAGGGTAATACAATTCTAAAGCGAGAACAGGACAAAGTGGTTCAAACTAAAAAAAGATAAATTTAGAATTGATCTCACTATTTTCTTCACGCGAAGAGTAATGACTATGTAAAATAGATTTCCAGTTGGACTTGAGGAAACTGTGGGTGGAAATCTCTGCTCCGCCGCACCTGTTTTCTGAGTGGATTAATTAAAAGGGACCAAATGGCTTTCCTCATCTGTAATTATCTCGTGCTTGTGTGAAAAACACTTTATCCGGTCAGTAGTGGGGAGGGGGCATTGCAGGAATAAAAACACTGATTCATGATGATTACCTGTGGGCTGCACAGGCTCTGCCTTAACTGTAGGAAATGATGGGCGATGTGGGTCCAGATGCTTTGCAGGAATCTGTGTTTATTATGACCCTGAACTTTCATATTTATTTGCCTTTGTTTAAAGTAAATTTGACTAATCATTTGCAGAAAGCACTGCATTTACACTCAGCTACTGATTTTGCAACAATCCTCTCTTGGCTTTGTGACCACGTGACAGATAACTGAAACATGCACATTCACTGATGTTTCACGGACAAAAGAAAAGCAGAGAAAATTATTGCGGAGATAGAAGAACTTTACTTCAAACTTTCAAGTTTGTTAATACTGTTTGTCTGTTGCCATGCGTTTCTAAGTTAGGAATAGTTTCAGACTCAATGTTTTAGACTCCCAAATAATGTGAGCATTCAGCAGAATAACGAACATATGGCAGTTATGAGAAGTGTAGGAACTTCATTATTTCATGCATATAAATGACAAATAATAATAGCCTATTCAAAAAAATTGAAGATAAATTAACATGAGCTTAGATTCATTTAGCGCCTTTAACTTAATAAAATGTCCTAAAGCACATACACAAGTGTTATTAAGCAATATGCCATCAATCCACAAAAGTAGATATTAGGTAAGATAACCAAAAGCTAGGTTAAAGTATAGCTTAAAGGATGAAAGCAAGGTAGAGAGGTGGAGCCCTGTAGCTTTTTTTTATTTTTCTATAATTTTTTAAAATATAAATTTAGAGTACCCGATTATTTTTTTTCCAATTAAGGGGCAATTTAGTGTGGCCAATCCACCTAGCCTGCACATCTTTGGGTTGTGGGGGCGAAACCCACGCAAACACGGGGAGAATGTGCAAACTCCACACGGACAGTGACCCAGAGCCGGGATCGAACCTGGGACCTCGGCGCCGTGAGGCAGCAGGGCTAACCCACTGTGCCACCGTGCTGCCGTTGTTTTTCTATAATAAAAAAAAAAGATTGAAGTAGGAAAGAAGGGCGAAAAAAAAAAGGAAAAATAATAAGTTGTTAAAGGATGGGAAAAGCAGCGTCGAAGAAGAGAGGACCATCAAAAGTGCTGACAAGATGGTGGATGCCGGACCCCATGGTGGGGCCGCACTACTTAGGTGAAGAAGAT
Organism: Scyliorhinus torazame; assembly: GCF_047496885.1. Taxonomy (NCBI): domain Eukaryota; kingdom Metazoa; phylum Chordata; class Chondrichthyes; order Carcharhiniformes; family Scyliorhinidae; genus Scyliorhinus; species Scyliorhinus torazame. The sequence continues at coordinate 281,614,411 of NC_092713.1, read as the reverse complement.
GACCGAGGTGATGGTGGTGGAGCTGGAAAAGCAGTTTGCGAGGCACATGGAGGCTTTGAGGAAGGAGATGGCGGTCGCATTGAAGTCATTAGTGGAGGAGGCAATCGCCCCGGTGAGGGTAGCTGTGGCAAAGACATCGGCCGAGGTGAGAGAGCAGGGCGAGAAGATGAAGGAAGTGGAGGAGGTTGTGTCACAGCACAGTGACCAGTTCACCTCGATGGGGGACGAGCTGCGGAGGGTGGTGGAAGTCAACAGAGGACTCCGAGCCAAGCTCGAGGACTTGGAGAACCGCTCGAGGCGGTACAATCTGAGAATTGTGGGCTTGCCCGAAGGGACAGAGGGCCCAAGGCCCACAGAGTACTTTGCTAGGCAGTTTCATAGATTTCATAGAATTTACAGTGCAGAAGGAGGCCATTCAGCCCATCGAGTCTGCACCGGCTCTTGGAAAGAGCACCCTACCCAAGATCCACACCTCCAGCCTATCCCCATAACCCAGAAACCCCACCCAACACTAAGTTGGCGGAGTTGATGGGGGAGGGTGAGAACCCCTCCCGGCACGAGCTGGGCCGAGCTCATCGGTCATTAAGGCCGAAGTCCAAAGTGAATGAGCCGCCAAGAGCAGTAATTATCTGCTTCCATAAGTACTGCATGAAGGAGAAGGTGTTAAGCTGGGCGAAGCAGAAGCGTGAGGTGCAGTGGGGTGGTGCTGGAGTTCGGATCTACCAGGACTTGACGGTGGAGTTGGCAAAAAGCCTAGCGGCGTTCGGGCGAGTGAAGGCGGCACTGTACAAAAAGGGCGTACGATTTGGTATGGTATACCCGGCGAAGCTGAGGGTGACGTATGATGCCAAAGACTTTTATTTCGAGGCGGCTGAGGCGTTCGTGAGGGCAGACGGCTTGGGACAGACGTATAGGAGCGGAGCTGGAAAAGAGACTGTGGACTGTGATTGGGGAGCTGGAAAGTGTATAAATGTTATAACTTTCTTTTTTACTGACGTGTATTGTAATTTACTTCTCTTCACATTGTTACAGAGTTCAAGTTATTGGTTGGGTTGATTGGCATTCTGTGTTGCGACAGTTATATCTTATTTTAGTGAATTGTATGGGTTGGATTGTTGTTTTTGTTTTTTCTTTTTCTGGGACTGGGTGGGAGGGGACGGTATACCTTGGCGGGGGGGAGCCACCTGTGCTAGCTAACTAAAGTTGGCTAGCGACGGAGGTGAGGTGAGAGGAGGGCTGCGGACATTGGAGCCTGGTTAGCAGGTTTCGATGGGCCTATGAGGTGAGCGAGGGGGGAGAAGTGATAGATGCCGGAAGATGCTTTTTCGAGAGGAAATGTAGGGGGGGTATTTGGGAGGGGGGGAAGGGGTTCGATGTTAATAATGGAAAGGGGCGGGTCAGGCTCATGGGGCAGGGCCCGGTGCTATGATGATGGTGGATAAGAAGGGGGGGGGGGGTTGAGAGACCCCCAGTTAGGATAGACACGTCGAATGTGAGGGGGATAGGAGGTCCGGTCAAGAGGTCAAGGGTGCTTGCGCATCTTAAAAGTTTGAAAGCCGATGTAGCAATGCTGCAGGAGGGCTTTGACGGAAGGGCTCGAGGGGCAGCTGTAATGGTCAGCAAAAGAGTACGTTTCCAGATGGAGAAGGTGGTGGCAGATCAGGGGGGTAGATATGTGATTGTGACAGGGGCGCTGGAGGGGAGGTTAGTGGCACTGTTAAGTGTATACGGTCCCAATTGGGACGATGTGGAATTCGCAAAGAAGGTGTTTGGGGCCATCCCCGACTTGGACACACATGAACTGATAGTGGGGGGGGACTGGAACTTGGTGCAGGAGCCAAGGTTGGACAGGTCACGGCCGCGCTCGCTGGTCCCATCAGGGGGGCGAAGGCGTTGGCTGGGCTAATGATAGAAATGGGAGGGGTGGACCCTTGGAGGTTTCTGCACTCGAGGGAACGGAGGTACTCGTTTTTCTCAGCTGTCCTTAAGGTATACTCACGGATCGACTTTTTCGTGGTGGGGAAGGCTTTGCTGGCTGGTGTTAAGGGGTCGGAATACTTGGCAATTGCAGTGTCAGATCATGCTCCGCATTGGGTGGATATGGTACTGGAGAAGGGGGTAGCGCAGAGGCCGGGGTGGAAATTAGATGTGGGACTTTTGGGGGACCAAGTGTTCTGTGACAAAATTGAAAAGGTAATTGAGGAATATGTAGGTTTCAACTGTACGGGTGAGGTGTCGAAGGCAGCTGTCTGGGAGACTGGAAAGGCGGTGGTGAGGTGATTTTGTTTAAGGCCAGGGTGGACAAAGAGGAGAGGTTGGAGCGGCAGAGGGTAATAGATGAGATGTTGGAGGTAGATAGGAGTTATGCAGAAGATGGGGACCCAGCGAAGCTGGAAAAGAGGAAGGAACTACAGGCGAGCTTTGACCGACTATCTACCAGGAAGGCAGTGCGCCAACTGATACGAGCAAGGCGTGCAGTTTACGATCATGGAGATAAGGCCAGCAGGTCAGCTCCGGAAGGAGACTGTGGTAAGGGAAATTGTTCAGGTGAGGGATAGGGCAGCGAAGTTGGTGTTGGCTCCGGATCTGATTAACAAGGTTTTTGAGGAATTTTATGAGAGGTTGTACAGGTCAGAGCCACCTGGGGGAGACCGTGAGATGCAGTCATTTCTAGATGGGTTGGAGTACCCAAGATTAGGAGAGGGGGACAGGGCTACATTAGAAGGAGCAATAGTGGAGCAGGAGATAAAGGATGCAATTGGGAGGATGCAGTCGGGGAAGGTGGCAGGGCCGGATGGGTTTCCGGTGGAATATTATAAAAAATTCAAGGATAAGCTTTACCCCTGATGGTGGGGATGTTTGAAGGGGCGATAGGGAAGGGGGTGTTGCCACAAACCTTGGGGCAGGCATCGATTTCCCTGTTGCTAAAAAAAGATAAGGATCCGACGGAGTGTGGGTGGTATAGGCCCATATCACTTCTGAATGTGGATGCAAAAGTATTGGCGAAGGTACTGGCGGGTAAGTTTGGAGGAGTGCCTCCCGAAGGTGATAGGTGAAGATCAGACTGGGTTTGTGAAAGGGAGGCAGCTGTTTTCAAACATTAGAAGGGTATTGAACGTCGTTATGGCACCGGCAGAGGGGAAGGAAACAGAGGTGGTTGTGGCATTGGACGCTGAGAAGGTGTTTGACCGGGTAGAATGGGGGTACTTGATGGCAGTTCTGGAGCGGTTTGGGATTGGACCAAGATTTGTGAACTGGGTAAAGCTACTCTATAAGGAGCCGAGGGCGAATGTCCGCACGAACAACATCAGCTCGAGATACTTTTCTCTCCACCGTGGGATTAGGCAGGGATGTCCTATGTCCCCCCTGCTGTTTGCACTCGCGATTGAGCCGTTGGCCATCGCATTAAGAAGTTCGGGGGTATGGAAAGGAACAGTGCGGGGGCAGGGGGGTGGGGGGAGATAGAGCAGAGGGTGTCCTTATATGCCGATGATTTGCTGTTATACGTGTCAGAACCGAGTGTGTCAATAGGGGGAATATTGGAGCTGCTTCGAGTGTTTGGGTTTTTCTCGGGGTACAAACCAAATCTAGACAAGAGTGAGTATTTTGTGGTGTTTCGGCCGGGGGTGGGGGCAGGGGGGGTGGGGGGGGGGGGGGCTGCCATTCCGTAGGGTAGGGACTCACTTTAGGTGCCTGGGGGTGCAGGTTGCCCGGGAGTGGGGGGGTGGCTCCGCAGGTACAGCATTTCTAGTTTGGTGGGGAGAGTGAAAGGTGGGATGGTCTCCCTCTGTCACTGGCGGGTCGGGTACAGGCGGTCAAAATGAACGTGTTGCCGCGATTTCCGTTTATTTTTCAATGCCTGCCGATTTTCCTGCCAAAGGCTTTTTTCAGAGAGATTGAGGGAAGGATTACTTCGTTCATATGGGGAGGGAAGGTGGCCAGAGTTAGAAAGGTGCTGCTACAGAGGGGAAGGCAAGCAGGGGATTTGGGTCTTCCGAACCTGATGTATTACTACTGGATGGCGAATGTGGAGAAGGTGCAGAGCTGAGTCAGAGGAGTTGATTCCCAGTGGGTCAGAATGGAGGAGGGTTTGTGCAGGGGGTCGGGATTGAAAGCATTAGCAACAGCGCCGCTCCCGATAGTCCTGGGGAAGTACTCAGGGAGTCCGGTAATAATAGCTTAATTGAGAATTTGGAGTCAGTTTCGCCAACATTTCGGGTTGGGGGCAGGGTCAAGGGAAATGCCGATTCGGGGGAACCACAGATTTGAGCCATGGAGGTGGAATGGAAATTTTTGGAAATGGGAGGAGAAGGGGATGATGACACTTAAAGATTTGTTCCTTAGGGGTCGGTTTGCAGGATTGAAGGAGCTGGAAGTGAAGTATGGGCTGGAGCAGGGGGAAATGTTTAGATTCATGAAGGTTCGAGATTTTGCCAGAAAGGAGATACAGAACTACCCGGTGGAGCCGGCCTCCACATTGCTGGAGGAGGTGCTGACGACAGGGGGACTGGAGAAGGGGGTAGTGTCAGCGATTTACGGAGCTATTTTGGAAGAGGAGAAGGCACCACTGGAAGGGATCAAAGCAAAGTGGGATGAAGAGCTGGGAGAGGATATGGAGGAGGGGTTCTGGTGTGAGGTGCTCCGGAGAGTGAATGTCTCCACCTCGTGCGCAAGGTTGGGGCCGATACAGCTGAAGGTGGTATACAGAGCGCACCTCACGAGGGCGAGGATGAGCCGATTCTTTGAAGGAGTGGAAGATGTGTGTGAACGTTGCGGGGTGGGGGGTGGGGGGGGGGGGGGGGGGGGGGCGCTAATCACGTTCATTGTTTTGGTCCTGTCCAAAGCTAGAGGATTACTGGAAGGAGGTTTTTAGGGTAATTTCTAAAGTGGTGCACGTGAAACTGGACTCGGGCCCCCGGGAGGCCATATTCAGGGTGTCGGACCAGCCAGGGTCGGAAACGGGTGCGGAGGCAGATGTTGTAGCCTTCGCCTCGTTGATCGCCCGAAGGCGGATCCTGATAGGTAGCAGAGCAACCTCTCCACCCTGTGCCCTGGCGTGGCGGGGGGACCTGTTGGAATTCTTGACTCTTGAGAATGTTAAGTTTGAACTGAGGGGAAGGATGGAGGGGTTCGACAATTCATGGGCATTATTCATTATGCACTTTCAAGAACTGGATCACATCGAACATTAGTTGGGGTGTGTGGGTGGGATGGTTGGGGGGAGGGGGGCTGTGTGTGTTAATGACGACTATGGGTGATCCCAAATTCCTTTTTGTCATTTGTTTGTGTGAACATGCGGGCTCATGTTTGGGGTTTTGATGCACGATCAATTGCACAAAGACTAAAGTTGGGTACAACTGTGGCTTTATTACAGTCAGATGTGTGGCCTCCTGCTGCAGCTGGCGAAATGTCAGGGCACTGGAGGTCATGCATATTTATACAGTTCTCCGTGGGCGGAGCCAGCCGGCAGGAGCTACCGGCGAACCTGTAGTGCAGGTCCTACCTTACATCACCTATTACAGTGGTTCACCACAGGTTTGGTGGGAGGATGGGATCGTTGTTATTGATATGGGGATTGACATATTTGTTATTGATTATTGTTTATTGGTGATGGGTGTAAATTTGGGAGAAAATGTGAAAAAGGAGAATAAAAATATATTTTTTAAAAAGAGCCCAGAATTGGAGATGTGTCGGATTGAGAAGATTATAGAAATTGGGAGGAGGGAGGCCACGGAGGGAGAAGGATGGTGTGACCAAACATGTCAAAGGCTGCAGACTGAAAGAAGGACAAGGGGGGATAATTTTCCTTTGTCACAGTCATGCAGGATGTCATTTGTGATTTTGGTACGAACCATTTCAGTACAGTGATGTAATATAAAAGATGGGGCAGCACGGTGACGCAGTGGGTTAGCCCTGCAGCCTCACGGCGCCGAGGTCCCAGGTTCGATCCCGGCTCTGGGTCACTGTCCGTCTGGAGTTTGCACATTCTCCCCGTGTTTGCGTGGGTTTCACCCCCACAACCCAAAGATGTGCAGGTTAGGTGGATTGGCCATGCTAAATTGCCCCTTAATTGGGAAAAATGAATTGGTTACTCTAAATTTTTTTTTTTTTAATTAAAAAAAAGATTACCATAACATCTTTCAATAAAGGTATAAATGGCATATGGCACAAAAACTAGATAACTCAATCATGGCTGCAAACGTGCATGGACATGAAGTACCTGAGTTGTTAAAATATTAAATGTTGCATGTAAATACTTGCATTCTGTCTGAACCAAAAGCATGCCTCAGCCTCAACCACTTGGAACGGCAAACCATATTTTTTAAACGAAAGTGATATGGAGGAGTAAATGTTTTGATTGGGAAGATTGGTTCATTATCCAGGTTTGAGGAAACAGCCTTCATATTACTGAAATGTTTTGATAAAGTTGAAAGTGATATTCAAGCTGAATAAGCACAAGTCGCTATTTCACCAGCAGACCAATTGAGTATGTTGATTTCCCTTGTATACTGAACAGTACAATCTTAGTGGAGCAAGGAGCTTAAATATGTTGCAACAACTGCTTAGAGAAGGGATTAACATTCCAGGGCAATAATGAACAAAAAGGTCACCTTAAAGTTGCACATTCTCAAACCACTGAGAGCTCATCAGCTGATTTGATTCATGCATATCAGAATTTATTTTCTCATTTTGAAACGCTCGCTGAGGAAGATATGAGTCCTTCATTCAAGATGTTCACGATAAATGTATTTTTCTGACCTCTGTAAAATCTGATGACAAGACTAAATGAGCAGTTAAGCAAAGCAAATTCAAATTCGTAAAATCCCTCCAGTGCAGAAAGAGGCCCATTTGGCCCATCGTGTCTGCACCAACCCTCTGAACGAGCACCCTACCTAGGCTCACTCCCCTGCCCTATCCCCGCAACCGCACCAAACCTGCACATCACTATCCTACTGGCATTTCTCACATTGGTCGGAAATGTGACCAAAGATTTGGTTGAAAGAATCTGGAATTTCGTAACAATAATCTGTAAAGACGAAACCATATTTGAGACTCAACAACCTCAGAGTATACACCTGACCTTGGTGTTAAAATTACAGCATCACTGATGTTGGTATACATTCGAAATATTCGAGTAAGAGATGTCATTTTCGCTTGGATGAGACATTAAAACAAGGGGTAGGATTCTCTGTCCCGCCGCTCCAGATTTCTGGTTCAGCACGCCGGCGGGATGCTCCGTTTTGCCGGCTGGTCAATGGGGTTTCCCATTGTGGGGCAGCCCCACGCCGTCGGGAAACCCCCGGGGCTGCCGGCAAAACGGAGCATCCCGACGGTGGAGAATCCAGCCCAAGGTATACTTGTTCAGGTGGATATAAAAGATGCCATTGCATTTTTCTTTGAAAGAATATGGAAGTCACCGTAATGCTAAGCCTTGAGAACCCCCCTCCCCCACTGCTTGAACAATGTCCAGATGCCCAAAGTCGATAACCATTCTCAATATTGCTACAATATTACTCGGAATTATTGCACAGTATAAAGTTATGTGATTCCATCCCCTGTTGTTGCCATGCTCTGATATCTGTGTTCCCACATCCCATCATCTGGCCAAGTACTTACAGACACCAGAAGACTCCATCAACTGAACCCCACATTGCAATTCCCTATTCTGCCAAGCCTTGGGTTCGCTCCACAGTGCTACTGAATCCATGGAGCCCCGATCATTTTCTAAAATACCAGTGAACAATTATCTAACATCTTATAATTATAATAATAATAATCTTTATTGTCACAAGCAGGCTTACATTAACACTGCAATGAAGTTACTGTGAAAAGCCCCTGGTCGCCATATTCCGGGAGCGCCTGTTTGGGTACACAGAGGGAGAATTCACAATGTCCAATTCACCTAACAACATGTCTTTCGGGACTTGTGGGAGGAAACCGGAGCAGCCGGAGGAAACCCACACAAACACAGAGAGAACATGCAGACTGCACACAGACAGTGACCCAAGCCTGGAACCGAACCTGGGACCATGGTGCTGTGAAGCAACAGTGCTAACCAGTGTGCAACCATCTTGTCAGTAATATGGTAAATATTCAGAAGCACAGCGGCACTGAGGGAGTACTGCATTGTCAGCAGTATTACCTTTTAGCTGAGACACAAGCTTTAAGACAAGTGCTCTTTAAAGGCAGAATAATATTTTTTGTTTCAACCGGTAGTTGCTGCCCTTCTAAAATACCACATTCCTGACTTACTGCAGCTAGTGCCACAGGAAGGTTTGCTAGTTCTAATACATGTTGTTTTCATTTAGCAATCATTGAACGAAAGGCACCGGACTCTCTCTCGCCAGCATGAAGACGCCCGAGGACTAAAGGAACATCAAGACCACCGAGAACGGGTGATCTTCAGCATCCTAACAAACTACCTCACCGAGGAGCAGCTTCAGCGCTGTCAACACTTTGTCCAAATGAAAAAGGCTTTGTTAATCAAGCAAAAAGAACTTGAAGAGAATCTCAAACTGATTGAGGAGCAACTTGAATTTCTCGAAAACACACTTCAGATATGATTTCATTTTACCGTTTTTCAAAACTAAACTGATCATTGCTTTCCCCAAAAGAAAAACCCACTAAAGTCATAAATAGATTATGTAATCCAGCTCACAAAGTAGGTTAAAATACTCATTCTAAAACTAATAAATTTTAACTATACATTTATTTTATTTTACGTGCAATAACTTAAATAGTTAATTAAATAAAATGAATTGGGGCTATGCTATAATGATAGAGTCAGCTAATGGCATTTTGTTGCTCCTGGATAACTTACTGGAAGCTTTTGTTTAAGTTGATAACCATGGGCCCAAATTTTGCAGCCAGCAGTTAAGAAACGGTGCTCACTGCTGACCTTGAAGAAGGTTGTCCCCAAAGATCTAGTGATTTCTGTGGCATGGATATCACCTTTCTCAATGTTAATTAGAATCTGGTGCCAGGTTATGGGCATCTCCAGGTTCCCAGCCATGTTGATGTCATTAAGCAGGGGTAGCACCCAATTAAATTAGAGAATTCTCACAGACAACAAACCAGGAAGTCAAATGCACTGATTATCCTTCAATTTTTACTATCATTTTACAGAGGAAAATAAACATTTGGACGTACACATGCAAAAAGGTAGAAATATCATGTACTAATTTTTTTTCAAATGATTTTAAAATGTGGAATTTTATCAGAATGGAGAAATTTAATATTCCACTCGTTTAGATTGCCTTTTGTGCCTGAGAACTTGTCAGCAATAATTATGAACCTAGTATGCTGTTAAAACTCAATCACACCTCATTCAACAAGATTAACATTTTCCAGGGTTTTACAGTAAGACTGATAGTTTAAAAAGGGAAGGTCTCATCAGTTAATGATTTTGAATTAATTGCATTCTGCAGAGACTTTCAACTGCACATCTCTGAAGAAGCATAGAATCACTGACTGTAACTTCTGCATTTCTGTATTTAACTTCACATGCGTGGACTCCAGAAGTTTGTGTTCATTTCAGAAGAATAATGACAGTGAATGCCACAATTACCACTGCAGAATCTGAGTCAATATTACTCATAGTCGCATGATACTGTTTTCATTGCAAAAAAACATAACATTACAACATACCTCTGCAGTGCTCATGCATGAGTTCATCTTGATGCCTGACTCGTTCTTCGGTTGATTTCCTGCCTGAAGTGGCAATAGTTCCCCCTTTGATAAACCAACACTCCTATTAAATGTTTATCGTCAGTCTATAAAATATTCCCATGCCCAGAGCCTCTCTGAATTCTTCACCAGCAGGTGCTTGCTTCCTTATTTTTTTATACTATGGTACATTTTTGGTTGATTCCTCCCTTTACCATTTACCGTTTAATAACCAGTCTGAAAGTGCGACAGTGGCGGCCAAACTTCCAATGTTTCTCTCTTGTCAGGGTGAAGTGCCTTTCTTCCCTTCAAGTAGTCTGACCAAATGACCAAAACCATCTTCGCCCCTGTATCTCACTGCTGGTCTAATCAGTAGCAGGAGTAAGCACATCGTTAAAATCACCACTCATCACGTCCAACCACCACTATGCCCCCATCCCCTTGCTTATTGCCTTTTCATCTTTTGACCAATTGAATCCCACAGTTAATTGTACTGTGATGTCTGAATTAGTTTCGTTCCTTTTTGAGTCTCGGGGTAGAATGGGTCTGTTGTCACAAGGAAACCTATGGCCTCCCTTTCCTGGGCTCTCCCTTTTCTGCCTGAAAGAGCTTTCCCAAGGCCTGTCCTACCCATCACTTTCCCTGCTGGCAACTGTTCTGCATCCTGGGGCAGCACGGTAGCGTTGTGGATAGCACGATTGCTTCACAGCTCCAGGGTCCCAGGTTCGATTCCGGCTTGGGTCACTGTCTGTGCGGAGTCTGCACATCCTCCCCGTGTGTGCGTGGGTTTCCTCCGGGTGCTCCGGTTTCCTCCCACAGTCCAACGATGTGCAGGTTAGGTGGATTGGCCATGATAAATTGCCCTTAGTGTCCAAAATTGCCCTTCGTGTTGGGTGGGATTACTGGGTTATGGGGATAGGGTGGAGGTGTTGACCTTGGGTAGGGTGCTCTTTCCAAGAGCTGGTGCCGACTCGATGGGCCGAATGGCCTCCTTCTGCACTGTAAATTCTATGATCTATGATCCTCTTTGGAACTGGAGCGGTCCCATTGAAATGGGACACGAGAATCGAAATAACCCAGACTTGAAATGCAGGATTGCAATTCACACCCACCCTGCCCTCAGGTGCCTGAAACTAGCTATGATGGAAAATCAATTCCACTTTTTTGCCACAATATCAAAACCATTTATGATTTTGAACAGTTCTGTCGTATCTCCTATAACCTCCTTTCTTTGAATGAAAAGAGCTGCTTTATCTCTAATCTGCCCTTATAACTAAAGTCTCTCATCCAAATTTCATTTTCAGTGAATGTTTTTGGCACACTCTTCATAGCCAACCTTGATATCTAAGACCTCCAAAATGGGTCACAATCGAGCGGTCACCTCCTTGCTTGTGTATTCTATGCGATTAAAAATTTGTTTGGGCCTCTTTTCGGGACCAGAAACAAGACTGCATAGGCAGCATCTGTGACCACCAAGATGCCCAAACAGGCCCACAATTTATCTGCAGACCACATTTCAATGATTTGCGTAGGTAAGATGTCGAATGCCTGTTTTTGGTGGTTGTGCGGAATGCCTGCAAAGCTCCATTTACCAATCCAGCATCACCGATCAGATAAATGATGCTCCACCCCAAAAATTGTCTATTTTGCTGCTGTTTACCATTTGAAAATCATGATGACCAGTTTGCACCTGTATGAGCCTATCAATAATATCGAGAATCTCATGGAATTGTCAGAACGATAAGCATTTTCCCATTTGTGTGTCTGAACTCCCACGCCTATCTGCTCCTCGACATCTCTGTGTTTATTTGTTACTGTAGCAATTACCACAGACGACAAGGCAGCCATGCAGCTGCGCATACCACTAACAGCCCGCTTTGAACTTGGTGCCACGGGTCATATAGGTGTCCCCCCTGACCCCAGACGACCCATCAGCTGTATGAGCGCGCTCCAGTACAACCAGTGCCATCTTTTTGGCTGGGATAAGTGTGTGTAGGGAGTGTAATGTGTGTGTGCGGCTGGATTTTGTCAGCCTCCTGAGTGTCGATCATGGACCTGGCATATCCCGCACCATTTTTCATTGGAATCGACTGTGTTCCCTGCGGTGCCCATGCTAGCCCCTCAACGGTAGTGGAACCGGCGCCGGGGTTTCTGTCGTAAAAGTCCAAGTGTTCTCTGTTGGCGTCAACACTTAGTCTCAGAAACGGAGAATCCCGCCCATTGTGTCTCTTCCTAACAGTGTATCATGTCAGACTGTTCTATGTTGTCTTTCATGTCCGTGTGCCCGCCCATTTCAACAACCTTGAAGCCAGTCCCTATCATCCTAGGTCTTTACCACACTCCAAGTTTCATATCAGAAGCACATGTTGAAAGTGTGCTGCGTACTCCTAATTCCAAGCATTTTACTTGAAAGGAGATATCAAACATCTTCATGAAGTTCAGAATATTTTTTAAAAGTTAGTGATTTTAAAGCTGTAATCTTGTTTCAGAATTTTGATGAAGGTTGAAAACTGTTTTAGTTTTGCTCTCATCAGTCAATTTATTGGCTTGTAATTACTTCTGGATATCTATTATTCTTTTCACCAATGTAAAAAGAAAAAGCTGTATATAATAATTATTGTTCTTGCATTATCTTCTAATACTGGATGATCATACTATCATAAATTAAATTTTGTACACTATAATATCTATGTAAAAGTACATTTTGCATCCATATATTTCAGCTCGAAGTGATGTCTTCTGAAAGGTTTTCCTCTCTGATTGCCAGCAACAATTGCTGAAAAACCATTCACTATTTGCAGCAGGTGATGGAGGATCATTTTCAAGCTATGACACTTTCTGACATAAAGCCAATCATCCTCGTGCAAGCAACATAAAAAAGGCATTTATTATTTGAACAAGGCCATGCCCTTTTAATAAACATAGCTTTGTTTGTCAGTCAGTGGGAGGTTTATTTCAAAGGCAATGGGCCAGATCTTTAGGGAATCAGGCCATCCCGCTTTCTGACAGATCCCTTTTTGCTGTCAAGGTGAAGGTGGGGGGTGGAGAGGGGGGTGCGGTGGCGTGAAAGACACAGGTGGGAAACGTGATCTCAGCAGGGCCCATTGATATTAGTGCTGAGTTCAAACAGATCCAGGCCAGGATTTTTCAGATGGCAGGGTTTCCCACCATCTTAAAGAATCGGCAGAGAACCGCCCCCCCTCCTCCAACACGGCCTGTCCCGTGGCGATTTCATGCTCCATCAAGTGTTAATTGGCCGCAGGCAGGACCTCTGCCCCTCACCTGGAATCTGACTGGCTAGCAGCTCGCTAGTCCGTACAGTACCAGACGTTGCAGTGGACATGACTGTGACTGCAATCAATCCCTGGAGCTTAAGTCCCGGGATTCCAGGAAGGGGTAAGTTTTTGCGTGGTCTCAGGGTGGGGAAGGGAGGGGAGGCCTGTGGGGTGTGGACAGTAGAGGACTGTGGAAGAGAGGCTGGGAGTCGAGGGCGGTCCCCTACCTAGCAGACTTGAATGAGGAGAGCGCCCAAAGTTAAAAGTGGGCTTCTGATGAAAGTGCCCTCCCACTTCCCTCCCGAGGCCTGAATCAGATTATTTTCAGGTCCCCCCATACCCAGGAACTCCTCCCATCAGCCGTCTGGGAAACGGCACTTAAGTGATTAATAATTGGCCATTCAGGAGCCTCAACTGGGGCAAAGGCGGTCAACCCATCCACGGCCTCGTAAAATTGCTGAGAGATCAAGGTGGATGGGAACCCCCATCTCCAATATTTCGCTCTCAGCCTCTGTCTTTAAACCTGCTGGCAGGGAGTGTAAAGTTCAGGACCCTATAAAGTCTATTCCATGTGCATTAAATCGCAGTATGGGTGTCACGAATGTGAAAATAGATGTTACACTTGTGAAGGACGGATATCATCTGTTTATGTAAAGTTATTTTTTAATCCCCCGCTCTTTAATCTGTGAAACAAAAATGGGCTGAAGCTGTCAGTGAGAGTGAAAAAAAGTCTTCTGGACTGCTTTGATTGACAGACCATCTGGTGTAAATTAGAAAAAGCCATGACCATCTGTTCCACACTTTCAGAGAGATCTCAGGGATTGTTAATGTAGCTGAGGTCTTTTTGAATACTTCACTACATTTCAAAAAGTATAGAAGCATTGTCTCAGCAGAAGGATTGAGTTCACAGTTTGATTGGCAGTTTAAAGACTCCATTAAAGAATTAGCTGTGTTTGATGTGAAGACGGAATAGAAATTAGTTTGCGATTGTAACAGATTGAATGCATCCTGGTGAGATTTACCGGTGCCACTGAAGTCGATGGACCTTTGGCTTGCTCATTGCATCTGCTGCTTAGGAGCTGGAAAATCCCACCCTTGAATGGGTTTCATGAATAGGACATTTTTTTCACTAACAAGTGTGCATGCATACAGCCATTTTGGAGGGCCTCCAAATAAAGGGAAACCCCAGAGTGCAGGGGCGCAACCACAATGTAAGTATGGTTGGCCCTGCAGGAGAGGGGGGACAGAAACACTCCTGGCATAATTGTCACCTGAACATAATAGTCATCAGGGGACTTACTGGCCAGGTGAAAAGATCCAAAGTCTTTGCCCATCTAAAAAGTCTGAGAGCCAACATAGTACTCCTCCAGTAGACCCACCTGAGGGAGAAGGACCGACTGTGGGTAAGAAAGAGCTGGGTGGGACAGATTTACCAATCGTACAACGGGATGAAGGCTAGGGGATGACCATGTTAGACGTTTTAGTTGCTGTGATATGAAGAGTCTAAAGTTCTGTTCCTTTTTCACAAACACACATTTATTTCATTCCAACAGCCTTTGCACAAAACTCTAACTATACATCACCTGACAGAGGCCACCTGAAGCCCCTTTACATATCAGTGTCAATTAATGGATGCTTAACATAAATGAGACAACTAATTGCAATGTCTCTTAACCCATTACTTACCAGTCGCCCCTTCCTTGGAGAAAAAAAAAAATTAGATGAAAACAAATGTCAAGAAACTGAAAAACACACACATGATTTCCCCCCCCTTTTTTTGGGGACGAGAAAGAAAAAAAAACAGTCACAGAAACAAGCGCCCTTCATTAACAATATCCAAACGTTTCTGTGAACTCGCCCCTCTTTTCGTAAAACAGTCTGACAGTTGATAGCTCCTGTCGACCCATTTAATTTTTTTGTTATTTCCCCTCTGTCCAACATCTGCTTCAAACTTGCGATGTCTATCCATAACCTCTTTTCATTGACACTTTTTGCAGAGTGCACATTTTCCCACAGGGATTTATTGTCAATGTGACAGTCAATAGGTATATTACCCAAATCCCCTAATCCCAAAATTTCTGTCAATATCATACTTATATAAAAGGCCATATCCACCGCCTCTACAAGGCTTAACATCTCAGCAGCCAAAGTGCTTTTTACCACTCTCCTTATTTTCTTTGTTTCCCACACAAGCGGGCAACATTTAGTATTGTTCCCCAAAAGAAAAATTATAAAACCTCCTGCGCTTCAAACCCCATCACATAAATTTGCGTAGGACGCATCACTATAAACTATGAGTTTCAAGTGCCTCAGGTCACCTAAAACTGGGAACTTCAAAACACACTCCTGCATTTTTAGTTTGGCCAACACTTTATTTGCTCTTATTATGTCTTCCACTTTGGGATCATTCATTTTTGTACTCAACTCTAAGACATCAAAACTCACGTCTGGTCTAGTCTATCTACCTAACCAGTTCAGTTGCCCAATTAAAATTCGTAGTTGCTCTTTTTCTATCTTTGAAACCATTGCGTCTTTTTGTGAAATTCGGCCACAACTAATTGCTATTGGGCTGATGCTTTCCAAATAAGATTGCTGAGGTAAAGTTGCCCCTAACTTAGTCTGTCCAATTTCCAGTCCAGTATATTTAAATGCACCGGAAGCCTGACTTCCAACCCTGATTTCTTTCCTCAAACCAGAGATTACAATAGCTTCAAAATCACTAGTCCCACCCCACAAAAAATCATCGACATGCATCATAAAAATGCCAGAAAGATTTCCTTTATAGTGCCAGTAAAACATTGCAGGATCTGCTTTCAACTGGCAACAGCCTAACTTTAACAAAACTGACCTTACCGAAAAATACCAGACTCTAGATGCATTATTTAATCCATATACATATTTGTTCAACTTCCAGAGTACCCTTCTGTGTTAGCTGCTTCTTTAGGACGGAGAAAAATGTCTCTCTGGAGCTGATGCCCCTGCAAAAAGGCAGCTTTTATATCTATAGATTTGCATTCCCATGCCTTTGTGGCTAATAGAGCCAAGAAGATCTTTAAATTAACCTTTCCTGCTGGAGGTGAATCTACCCTTAAATCCTGATCGTCTAAGTTTTTTTCAAATCCCCTTGCCACAAGCGTGGCCTTTGCCTTATAAGTTCCATCCGGAAGAACCTTTTACATACAAATCCATCTGTGGGATAGAGCTCTTTGTCCCCTAGCCGGTACTTCCGTGTATGCCCCAAATTCACTCCAACTATGCAATTCTTGCTGTTTAGCTTCTTTGATAACTTTTTCATCTAATTTATTTGAAGCCACCAAAATCTCACGTGCATGTGGGCTTCTACTCCTATTAGTATTCGTATTCTTACTCATGTTCTGAGATCTTGGTAAACTACGTCCCCTCTCCCGCCTGGCATCTCGTTCTGTACTGCGACTGCTTGATCTTTCCCTTCTGCTGTAGGATGTTCTCGACCTTTTCCTGCGGACTTGTTCACTAGCCGATGTATTATCTGAACTGGCACTGCGTTTCTGTGCCCTCCATTTTTGAACTTTGTTTTCCCAATCCATTGTCTTGACTCCTTCCCCTGAATGCTGTACATTCAACCAATGTTTATACTTTCCAATGGCCTTCGCTGCTCTACTAATAATAGTTGCATCCTTCCATTGACTCGACCCTTCAAGCAAGTATGCCACTTTTGGACCAACTTTTGGCAGTTGCCCTTTCGGAAAAATGGCCTGTTCTAATTCATCAGAAGTGTTGTGTTCCTCCACAGAAACCCTGTCTATATCAGTTAATTGGTCCTCATAGTTCTGTAACACATGCATACCAGATGACTCTGGTTCCTCATCATGTCTGTCTGTCTAAATTTGACAATTTGTAATCTGTACCCATTATCCTTGATGAATGTACCCTAACAGTTTGATTACCATGTTGCAAAATAATTGTTTTGCCATCTATGCCTATGATCTTCCCTGGGCCTTTCCATTCATTAGAATTGTCTCTCTTATAGTATACCATGCCTCCTTGCTGAAAAACAGCATCTGATGGCTGTACGTTATGTCTTAAAGCTCTGCGAATTCTTAAGAGAGACTTCTGCTTCCAAAAAAAGCTTTTCTACTGCTATGTAATGCATTTAAATGTTCAGCAAAACCAGAGCTAATTGTAGTCCCCTCCCAAGCTGGAGGCTGGTCATCCATAATGGACAGAATTTTAGGATTTCTACCAAACACTAATTGATAAGGACTATAGCCCCCAACCATCTGCAATGAATTCTTTGCATGTACTGCCCATGTTAAAGCTGAATTTAGCCTGCAATTTGGTCGATCTGCCAAAATTTTCCAAAGCATGTCATCAATGACAGCATGATTTCTTTTACAGACACCATTACTAAATAGTCGTATTCATAACTCTGATATTCATGTTTTCACACACATCCCTAAACTCATCATTAGCAAATTCTCCACCATTGTCTGTAAGGAATTTTGCCGGTGGACCCATTCCTGTCCCTATCCATTTTTCCACGATTTGATCCAGGATTACTCTCTTTTCTTTACTTCGTACAATCGTTGATTGACTAAATCTGGTTGCTAAATCTACAAAATGCAAAATAAATATATTATTTGCTTTATCCCAGATCTTAAGGCCCATGGCCACAATGTCGTTAAAATCCCTGGCCAAAGGTAGGGTTACTATCGGTCGTGCTGGTGTCCTTCTGTACTTCCTACAAACTTCACAGCAGTCACTAACCTGTTCTATCAGTTTAGTATAGTCGTCATCCCTTACCCCTGCATCCTTTAATAAATGTTTCAGCCTCCGAAGAGACTGATGTGCAAATTGCCAATGCAGTTTTAATACCACAAGCTTTTTATCAGCTAAAGTCCCATTTTCAACTGCCATTAACACATCCTTAACCACTCTACTTGAAAAATTATTTGTCAGTAATGGAATACAATAGTGTCCCGACTGTGTAAATTGTAAGTCCACCGTCTTTCCAAAAACTGTTGCCGTATCCTGTTCCATATCCAGTTTCATGTGTGCTTTCTTCATCGACGTTCTGCTCAGAAGCAAAGGTATCTCACTTGATACAATATCCGTGCTAATGAAATGATTCACTCCGGCAATATTGCAAGGAATCACCACTCTTTTCAGCGACTTCAGAGTATTATCATCCCCAAACCTGAAACTTGTGGAACTTTCAAATTCCTTAACCTTGTTACGAATTTCAGCATTCAAAGAGTCCAGGTAGCATTTTAACCAGTCAATTCCACACACAGTAGATGTGCAGCCACTGTCCAATACAGCACAGTTGAAGGATTCTGCAACCAACACCCTCATTCCCGGCGTAAAACTGCTTGTCAATAGGACAATGCCTTCTTCCTGGTCACTATCTTTTTGCTCTTCTGACTCTTCCGTGTCATGTGTCGCTTCAAACACTCTATCATAACGAGTTGGACAGTTGAAAGTATAATGGTATTGAGAGTCACATCGAAAACATTGATTTATCATGCCCCGTGCATTTCTGGGGTTCATCTTCCTATTGTAGGTTCTAACTGGGTTTCTGTCTTCATAATTTCCTTGTCTCGGTCTCCGTCTATAGTCTTGAGCTCTGTTCGTAGCCATACGATTTCGCCATCCTGTTACTAGTGTATCTTCCATATTCTGCCTTATTGCAGGCTGCCCTATTTGGGTCATCAGAGCCATCGGAATCGAATGTTTCCCCAGAAACTTTTGTAAAGCTTTTGTCATCTGTTCGAATAAGGTATCCTTATCAGTAAACTGAACTCCTATCAAAACCAGGAGCCTATCCATGTTGCTTACTCTAGCACAGTCAAGTAATTTAAAGGCCAACACAGACTGTGGAAATTTCAGGTTGTGTTTCGGCAGCCTTTTATATAGTCTGCCAAATTCCATTATATAGTCTTCCATGGAGATATCCTCCATTTTCCGGAACTTATCAAAATCCGACCATGCTTCATACGCACTTAACAAGTCATCTTTTTTATAATTCTTATCCATATAATGTAATAAAGTCTCCAGACCTTCTTCTGAGTCTAACTCTTCCAATTCCAGCTCAGAAAGCACTTTGTTTCGGATTTTACTGCCATATGGTAGAGAAAGAGCCAATGCCATACCTTGTTTTCTCTTTCCCAAAGTAGTTACCTTAGTCCACATAACTACTGCACTTCTCCATTGGTCGTACGATTCCCTTTCAGAAAATAAAAGTTGTGGAGGCCAAATCACTGAGTGTCTTTAAGACAGAGATAGATAGGTTCTTGATTAATAAGGGGATCAGGGGTTATGGGGAGATGACAGGAGAATGGGGATGAGAAAATATCAGCCATGATTGAATGGCGGAGCAGACTCGATGGGTCGAGTGGCCTAATTCTGCTCCTATGTCTTATGGTCCACTGCACCAACCTGTTCCATGAAAACATTCAATTCTTTTGCCATCTTCATCCTCGGTTCAGCCATATATTACGTTTTTTTTTTCTCACTCACTCCTTGGTTTGATCTGGAAAAGTTGTATCTTTCAACCCTTCACATTTACACAGCAACCATCCTCTGCTACCAATTGTTAGACGTTTTAGTTGCTGTGACATGAAGAGTCTAAAGTTCTGTTCCTTTTTCACAAACACACATTTATTTCATTCCAACAGCCTTTGCACAAAACTCTAACTATACATAACCTGACAGAGGCCACCTGAAGCCCCTTTACATATCAGTGTCAATTAATGGATACTTAACATAAATGAGACACCTAATTGCAATGTCTCAACCCATTATTTAACAGCCATACTGCTGAATAAGAGGACAGCATTTACACTGACGAGAACGGTCATGGACCAAGGGGGACGGTATGTCATGGTTAGTGGTGTCCTGGAAGGGGCACCAGTTGTGCTTGTAAACATGTACACTCCCAACTGAGACGACACGGAATTAATGAAGAAAACCATGGTGGAAATCACCAATATAGACAAACACCAACTCATCATAGGGGGGGGGAGAGAACGTTAACTGAATACAGAACCCACAGACAGACAGATGAAACCCCAAATCGGGGGGGGGGGAATCAAACATGGCAAAAGAATTGAATGTTTTCATGGAACAGGTTGGGGCAGTGGACCATAAGACATAGGAGCAGAATTAGGCCACTCGACCCATCGAGTCTGCTCCGCCATTCAATCATGGCTGATATTTTCTCATCCCCATTCTCCTGTCTTCACCCCATAACCCCTGATCCCCTTATTAATCAAGAACCTATCTATCTCTGTCTTAAAGACACTCAGTGATTTGGCCTCCACAACCCTCTGCGGCAAAGAGTTTCACAGATTCACCACCCTCTGGCTGAAGAAATTCCTCATCTCTGTTTTAAAGGATCATCCCTTTAGTTTGAGATGGTGTCCTCTGGTTCTAGTTTTTCCTACAATTGGAAACATTCTCTCCACGTCCACTCTATCCAGGCCTCGCAGTATCCTGTAAGTTTTAATAAGATCCCCCCTCATCCTTCTATACTCCAACGAGTACAGACCCAGAGTCATCAATCGTTCCTCGTACAACAGCTCTTCATTCCACAGATCATTCTTGTGAACCTCCTCTGGACCCTTTCCAAGGCCAGCACATCCTTCCTTAGATACGGGACCCAAAACTTCTCACAATACTCCAAATGGGGTCTGACCAGATCCGTATACAGCCTCAGAAGTACATCCTTGGTCTTGAATTCTAGCCCTCTTGACATGAATGCTGACATTACATTTGCCTTCTTAACTGCCGACTGAACCTGCACATTAACCTTAAGCGAATAGTGAGCAAGGACTCCCAAGTCCCTTGGTGCTTCTGATTTCCTAAGCATTTCCCCATTTAGAAAATAGTCTATGCCTAAATTCCTCCTTCCAAAGTGCATAACCCCACACTTTTCCACATTGTATTTCATCTGCCACTTCATTGCCCACTCTCCTAGCCTGTCCAAATCCTTCTGCAGCCCCCTTGCTTCCTCAATACTACCTGTCCCTCTACAGATCTTTGTATCATCTGCAAACTTAGTAACAGCACCTTCAGTTCCTTCTTCCAGATCATTAATGTATATTGTGAAAAGTTGTGGTCCCGGTACAGACCCCTGAGGCACACCACTAGTCACCGGCTGCCATCCTGAAAAAGACCCGATTATCCGCATTCTCTGCCTTCTGCCAGTCAGCCAATCCTCTATCCATGCCAGGATCTTACCCTTAACACCATGGGCTCTTAACTTATTTAACAATCTCCTATGCGGCACCTTTTCAAAGGCCTTCTGGAAATCTAACTAAATCACGTCCACTGGTTCTCCTTTGCCTAACTTTCTTGTTACCTCCTCAAAGTACTCTAACAGATTTGTCAGACCTGACCTCCCTTTGACAAAGCCGTGCTGACTCAGTCCTATTTTATCATGCACTTCCAAGTACTTCGCGATCTCATCTTTAATAACAGACTCTAAAATATTACCAATGACCGAAGCCAGGTTAACCGTCTTCTGCCTATCTCCCTTCTTAAACAGTGGTGTTACATTAGCCATTTTCCAATCCAAGGAGGTTCACACACCCAGGGGAGAAGGAGTTCACCTTCCTCTCCCAGGTAGACAGGGTATATATTAGGATCAATTTTTTGTAGTGGGGAAAGCGGTGCTTCCAGGGGTATTCGGAGTTGAGTACTCAGCAATCGGAATCTTGGAACACGCTTCACACTACAGGGATGTGAGGTTGGAGACGGGGTGGGAACAACATCTTCATGGAGGCTGGACACGGCTAAGTTACCAACAACCAGAATGGGGAGGTCTCATCCTCCACTTTCTGGGAGGTACTGACGGCGGTGATAATAGGGGAGATTATTGCGTACAAGGTGAGTAAAGATAGGAAGGAGAGGGTGACTAGGCAACAGCTGTTCCGCTCCATACTGGAGGTGGATCGGCACTACTCCTCGACCCTAGCCATGGAACAGCTGATGGAGAGAAAAAAGCTACAGAAGAAGTTTGACCTGCTCTCCATGGGGAAAGCAATGCACTAGCTCCGCCAGACACAGGGGACCTTCTACGAACACGGAGACCAAGCCAGCCGCCTGCTGGCTCACCAGCTGAGAAAGCAGGTCGCCACGAGGGAAATAGCCCAGTTTAGGGACAGCAGCGGCAGGCTATTCACCACGCCAGAAAAGGTCAATGAAGCCTTCGCAACCTTTTATCAGGGGCTGTATACTTCCAGGCCCCCCAATGGGGACTGGGGGATGAACCAGTTCCTTGACGGAGTGGACATGCCAGTCGTGGGGGAAAGAGACGGATCCTGGAATCACCATTAAAGTCATGGAGAGTATCAACTCCGTGCAGGCAGGGGAAGTGCTGGGGCCAGACGGATTCCCGGCGGACTTCTGCAAAACATTCATACCAGCATTGGCCCCGCACATGCGGGAGATGTTCGCAGACTCGCTGGTAAGGGTCACCCTGCCACCAACACGGGCACAAGCCTCAATATCGCTGATATCGAAAAAGGACAAAGACCCGACTGAGTGTGGGTCCTACTGGCCTATCTTGCTACTCAACATAGATGCAAAAGTCCTGGCAAAGGCCCTGGCGAGGCGGCTGGAGAGTTGCGTGCCACAGGTAGTCACAGAAGACCAAACAGACTTTGTTAAGGATAGGTAGCTAACATCAAACATCAGGTGCCTGCTGAACATGATAATGACCCCATCTGGGGAGAGAACAAATGCAGAAAAGACCTTTGACAGAGAGGAGTGCAAGTACCCCATAGAGGTACTGGAATAGTTTGGGTTCAGACTAGGGTTCACCTCCTGGGTGAAACTACTGTCCAGCGCTCCCATGGCGAGCGTATGGACAAACACCACCAGCTCTAAATAATTCCGCCCGCACAGAAGCACGAGGCAGGGATGCCCGCTGTCCTCGCTGCAGCTCACCCTGGCAATCAAGTCACTGCTGATCACCCTCAGAACAGCGAAGGGGAGGCGAGGTATCCAAAGGGGGGGGGGGGGGGGGGGACAGAGAGCATAGAGTCTCACTCTACGCGGATGAACTGCTCCTCTACATCTCGAATCCCCAGACCAGTATGGAAGGGATAATGAAACCCCTAAAGGAGTTTGGAGCCTTCTCGGGTTACAAACGTAATCTGAGCAAGAGTGAGATTTTCCCTGCGAACCTGCAGGGGGAAGGGACAGAGTTGGGGCACTGCCGTTGAAGCAAACCCAAAACAAATTCCGTTACCTGGGGATCCAAATAGCCCACGACTGGACGCGGATCCACAAATGGAACCTGATCAATCTGGTGGAGGAAGTCAAAAGGGACCTTCAGAGGTGGGGCCTGATGTGTGAAGTAAGTTGGTTCAACGTTGACTGCAACTGGATGCAGTGAAACTAGAAACAGGCTTCTGGCACTGGAGATGGTCCAACACTGTTTGATTGAACTTCCTGATTGTTGTACATAGTCTGCTGTGAGTTGAAACTCTACCAATCGAACTGATAATCTCCTACTGGCTTGACCAGACTAATTCTCGACTTCATGGTGATAGTGCTCACTGGTTTGTGCACTCTTACTATCTCAGTAGCTGTGACCTGTAGAGAGAGGGAGAATCTTAATGCCCTGTGTGCTTTATAGTGGTGGTGTCCTGTCTGGTGAATGGTTGTTATGTGTCGTGTGTGTTCATTGGTTATCCTGTGTGTCAATCACTGTGTGTCGAACCCTGCAGGTTCGCAGGGAAAATCTCACTCTTGCTCAGATTACGTTTGTAACCCGAGAAGGCTCCAAACTCCTTTAGGAGTTTTATTATCCCTTCCATACTGGTCTGGGGATTCGAGATGTAGAGGAGCAGTTCATCCGCGTAGAGTGAGACTGCATCTCATTATATACAAGAGTGGATATTATGACGGCCCACTCCCACTCACCCTCGCAGGGAGAATATAGATGATCAAAATGAATATACTGCCCAGATTCCTCTTCCTGTTTAGATCTCTCCCGGTTTATATGCCCAAGGCCTTTTTCAACACAGTCGACAAACTAATCATGTCGTTTGCGTGGTGTGTGGGGTGGGGGTGGTGGTGGTGGTGGGTGGGATTGGGGGGGTGGGATTGGGGGGGAGGGACCCGAGGATCCAAAGGAAGGAGCTTCAAAGGGAAAGAAGCGTGGGAGGCCTAGCCCTCACAGACCTACAGTTATACCACTGGGCAGCCAACGCAGAAAGTGTAAGGGATGGGTGAAGGAACCGGGTGCAGAGTGGGTGAAGATGGAGGAGAGTTCCCACATAGGGATGTCCCTCCGAGCCCTAGTCACAGCCGCTCTCCCAACCATCCCCCATCCAAATACTCGAGGAGCCCAGTGGTAGTAGCCACGCTTCAAATGTGGTGCTAAATGACGCAACACTTCAGCCTAACCTTGTCCACTATGGCCCCCATCTGCAACAACCCACAGGTTTACTCCCGCAATAATAATGATAATAATCTTTACTAGTGTCACAAGTAGGCTTACATTAACACTGCAATGAAGTTACTGTGAAAATCCCCGAGTCGCTACACTACGTCGCCTGTTGGGATGCACTGAGGGAAAATTCAGAATATCCAATTCACCTAACAAACACGTCTTATGGATGGCACCTTCAAAAGGTGGAGACAGGTCGAGGGATAGGATAGGTCCAAGGGATATGTCCAAGGACGATAAAGTAGTGACCCTTGGGGGAACTCGCGGAGAGGTTCCAATTACCAAGTGGAAGCAACCTGAGATACATTCAGGTCAAAAACATCCTCCGTAAGGAAACAATGATGAACCCCAGATACTAGTACACTCGTTAATGGAAGAACTGCTGGACATGAATGACCGAGGGAAGGGAAATTGTGTGGGTGACATTTGGTGGAGGTACGCTCCCCTCTGGACGAGACAAGGAAAATATAAGAGGCGAAACTAGGCACAGAGTTAGGGGAGGACTCTGGATCGAAGCACTACACAGGGCGAATTTCACCTCCACATGCGCAGGGCTGAGATGTTGACACAGGTGATGATCAAAGTCTGCAAGCTTCCTTGGCTGCAAGGTGCCATTCCAGTATAAAGCTTCTTACCAGAGATTGCACAATCGTTGCTACTAACCAGTTTGACCCCAGCATTCTACCGTGATCCATGTACTATCCAATAGCCGCTTGAAGGTCCCTAATGTTTACGACTCAACTAATTCCACAGGCAGTGCATTCCATGCCCCCACTACTCTCTGGGTAAAGAACCTACCTCTGACATCCCCCCTATATCTTCCACCATTCACCTTAAATTTATGTCCCCTTGTAATGGTTTGTTCCACCCGGGGAAAAAGTCTCTGACTGTCTACTCTATCTATTCCCCTGATCATCTTATAAACCTCTACCAAGTCTCCCCTCATCCTTCTCCGTTCTAATGAAAAAAGGCCTAGCACCCTCACCCTTTCCTCGTAAGACCTACTCTCCATTCCAGGCAACATCCTGGTAAATCTCCTTTGCACCTTTTCCAAAGCTTCCACAGCCTTCCTAAAATGAGGCGACCAGAACTGTACACAGTACTCCAAATGTGGCCTTACCAAGGTTTTGTACAGCTGCATCATCACCTCACGGCTCTTAAATTCAATCCCTCTGTTAATGAACGCTAGCGCACCATAGGCCTTCTTCACAGTTCTATCCACTTGAGTGGCAACTTTCAAAGATCTATGAACATAGACTCCAAGATCTCTCTGCTCCTCCACATTGCCAAGAACCCTACCGTTAATCCTGTATTCCATATTCATATTTGTCCTTCCAAAATGGACAACCTCACACTTTTCAGGGTTAAACTCCATCTGCCACTTCTCAGCCCAGCTCTGCATCCAATCTATGTCTCTTTGCAGCCGACAATAGCCCTCATCACAAACAGCAGAGGACCCAGAACTGATCCCTGCAGTACGCCACTGGTAACTGGGCTCCAGGTTGAATATTTGCCATCCACCACCACTCTCTGACTTCTATCGGTTAGCCAGTTTGTTATCCAACTGGCCAAATTTCCCACTATCCCATGCCTCCTTATTTTCTGCATAAGCCTACCATGGGGAAATTTATCAAATGCCTTACTAAAATCCATGTACACTACATCCACTGCTTTACCTTCATCTACGTGCTTGGTCACCTCCTCAAAGAATTCAATAAGACTTGTGAGGCAAGACCTACCCCTCACAAATCCGTGCTGACTATCCCTAATCAAGCAGTGTCTTTCCAGATGCTCAGAAATCGTATTCCTCAGTACCCTTTTCATTACTTTGCCTACCACCGATGTAAGACTAACTGGCCTGTAATTCCCAGGGTTATCCCTAGTCCCTTTTTTGAACAGGGGCATGACATTTGCCACTCTCCAATCCCCTGGTACAACCCCTGTTGACAGTGAGGACGAAAAGATCATTGCCAACGGCTCTGCAATTTCATCTCTTGCTTCCCATAGAATCCTTGGATATATCCTGTCAGGCCCGGGGGACTTGTCTATCCTCAGGTTTTTCAAAATGCCCAACACACCTTCCTTCCTAACAAGTATCTCCTCAAGCTTACCAGTCTGCTTCACACTGTCCTCTCCAACAATATGGACCCTCTCATTCGTTAATACTGAAGAAAAGTACTCGTTCAAGACCTCTCCTATCTCTTCAGACTCAATACACAATCTCCAGCTACTGTCCTTGATCGGACCTACCCTCGCTCTCGTCATTCTCATATTTCTCACATATGTGTAAAAGACCTTGGGGTTTTCTTTGATCCTACCCGCCAAAGATTTTTCATGCCCTCTCTTAGTTCTCCTAATCCCTTTCTTCAGTTCCCTCCTGGCTATCTTGTATCCCTCCAGCGCCCTGTCTGAACCTTGTTTCCTCAGCCTTACATAAGTCTCCTTCTTCCTCTTAACAAGACATTCAACCTCTCTTGTCAACCATGGTTCCCTCACTCGACCATCTCTTCCCTGCCTGACAGGGACATACATATCAAGGACACGTAGTGCTTGTTCCTTGAACAAGTTCCACATTTCAATGGTGTCCTTCCCTGACAGCCTATGTTCCCAACTTATGCACTTCAGTTCTTCTCTGACAGCATCGTATTTACCCTTTCCCCAATTGTAAACCTTGCCCTGTTGCACGCACCTATCCCTCTCCATTACTGAAGTGAAAGTCACAGAATTGTGGTCACTATCTCCAAAATGCTCCCCCACTAACAAATCTATCACTTGCCCTGGTTCATTACCCAGTACTAAATCCAATATTGCCCCTCCTCTGGTCGGACAATCTACATACTGTGTTAGAAAAGCTTCCTGGACACACTGCACAAACACCACCCCATCCAAACTATTTGATCTAAAGAGTTTCCACTCAATATTTGGGAAGTTGAAGTCACCCATGACTACTACCCTGTGACTTCTGCACCTTTTCAAAATCCGTTTCCCAATCTGTTCCTCCACATCTCTGCTGCTATTGGGGGCCTATAGAAAACTCCCAACAAGGTGACTGCTCCTTTCCTATTTCTGACTTCAACCCATACTACCTCAGTAGGCAGATCCTCCTCGAACCGCCTTTCTGCAGCTGTTATGTTATCTCTAATTAACAATGCCACCCCCCACCTCTTTTACCACCCTCACTAATCTTATTGAAACATCTATAACCAGGAACCTCCAACAACTATTTCTGCCCCTTTTCTATTCAAGTTTCCGTGATGGCCACCACACCATAGTCCCAAGTACCGATCCATGCCTTAAGTTCACACACCTTATTCCTGATGCTTCTTGCGTTGAAGTAGACACACTTCAACCCATCTCCGTGCCTGCAAGTACTCTCCTTTGTCAGTGTTACCTTCCCCACTGCCTCACTACACGCTTTGACGTCCTGAACATCGGCTACCTTAGTTGCTGGACTACAAATCCGGTTCCCATTCCCCTGCCAAATTAGTTTAAACCCTCCCGAAGAGTACTAGAAAACCTCCCTCCCAGGATATTGGTGCCCCTCTGGTTCAGATGCAATCCGTCCTGCTTGTACAGGTCCCACCTTCCCCAGAATGCGCTCCAATTATCCAAATACCTGAAGCCCTCCCTCCTACACCATTCCTGCAGCCACGTGTTCAATTGTACTCTCTCCCTATTCCTAACCTTCAGTGACCAGAAGATTCCACCAGATCCTGTCAGAAAGGCTGGAAATTCCCGCCCAATATTAAATCCCCAAGTTGGGTACATTCAGCTATGGTAATCATGGGAATCTTAAATCCTTGATTTACAGGAAGCAACATGAGTAAGCGATTCCACTCCTGTCTGTGATACTGCAAGCCGTGCTGAAAATTGTTGCAGATAATTCTGAGTGTCAATCATGTAAAACAGGTGATAGTGAATTGGCTGGTAATTTTGTTATCACCTATTTTGCACCATCTCTTTTTTTCCCAAATGAGGGGCAATTTAGTGTGGCCAATCCATCTACCCTGCACATCTTTGTGTTGCGGAGGTGAGACACATACAAGCACGGGGAGAATGTGCAAACTCCACATGGACAGTGACCCTGTTTTGCACCATCACACAAAGTCAAAAGTAACCCTCACTTGTGTGTGGAGATGTCAAATGATGACAAGGTTACATGCAGCAGTAATGCCCCACCAACAGCGCCCCCCCCCCCCCCCCCCACCACCACCACCACCACCGCCCAACCCTCACCACCCACCCACAATCACATCCCCAGCCATGCTGAATGGTTGGAAAATACTGCCATGGTTTGTACATCAATAATGTCTGCTTTCACTTCTAGAACGATATCAATAATGTCTGCTTTCACTTCTAGAATGATATCAATAATGTCCGCTTTCACTTCTAGAACTATATCAATAATGTCCGCTTTCACTTCTAGAACGATATCAATAATGTCCGCTTTCACTTCTAGAACGATATCAATAATGTCCGCTTTCACTTCTAGAACGATATCAATAATGTCCGCTTTCACTTCTAGAACGATATGCAGCAACGAGAGCCTTCAAAAGAGGAGGGGAGAATTTGTTTTTTAAAACTGCTCAGAAAAAAGTAAAACTTTGGGAGTAAAGGTTTATCATTTCAAAATTGTTTTGGGATAGATAGTTCGTATTCCCCTATGTTAAAAAAACGTTCTGCAGGAATTACTATATTTGAAGTATATCAGTGTAATCTCAAAACTGATAGAAAGGGACTTTGTCAGGTATTTTTGCTCCTGGCCGATGATGTCTCATATCGTATGTTTATATTTGTATTTTATATAGAACTGATGTGATAAAATGATTGCTGGTTTATTTAATGGCCCTAAAGCTGTGGGATCAAGAAGTATTGCTGTTTAAATGGAAAATAATATCATGTTGATAAAGCCTGTCGAATGTGTTAGTGTTTCTACTTGTTTTGGTGATGAAATTGATAATTGAAAAGATTTGTCCTCAAGGCCTACAGGATGATGATGTGGCTGATGTGGATTCATCCCAAACCTTCCCAGCCACTGTCTCCACAGATGGGTACATGTTGTGGACAGCCCAGAACAACATAAAACACATTTACGCAAACACACCTGTGGAAGCACAGGCACATACAGTACTCACGACCAATCCTGGGAGAGAGTAAATCAGAGAGAGAGAATCATCCTATGTCACATTTCAAGCTGCATTGTTAGATTCTTGAGGATCATCTTTCTATCCAGCTGCTGCATCTTATCAAGAGGATCTGAAGAGAGGCAAAAGGGAGTAGAGATACAAACATAATTTGACTCCAAGATTTTATTTACTTTCTTTTAACTCGTTAGAAGTTGAGATTGGAGTGCACAGTGCCATTTATGCTGTGGAGGCGACTATGTCTCTTGTGCAGAGTTACATTTCATTTCCTTTGGTAACATAGCTCTTTAGGATGACAAGCGTACATGAGCAGCTAATGTATTGCAAATTACCTGGAAGAGGCAGCCTTACAATGGATCGGATGGTCACCAGCGTCAAAGCAATTTGGTGCAAAGCCTTGCCATGGAAAGTAAGCTTGCCACCCAATCATTTATGTTTTATTCATTCAAAACAGCTAAAAATAAGCAGATGGAATTATTTATTGAAGGCTAGGTTGAAAGAAGGAGGTTAGTGAGCAAGTCTCCATTTCAGTTCCATTGTAGAATCTTTGCTTCCCTAACTTCACAGCAATTAACTGAGTGAAAATATGTTTCCACTGCCACCCGGAGCTTTCAGTCCTACATTAACATTTAATAACATATCTGCTTTGTTTCCTTTTAATCTAATTTTACGCTTTAAAAAAAAATCTAGTTTTCTTCTCTCTATCTTTCTCCATTTTTTGTCCTTTCCCCCCTCCCTCCTTTGCTCAAATGTTTATTTGTGTATTTCGACCTTGCTTTGCTACAAATGCATTCAACTCTTGCTTTGAAAAGCAAAGGAATGTTTCCTAAAACTGCACAGCTTGCCGTTTTTACTGTTAATGAAGATGTTGGACTATTCCTGGTTCCACAACAATCCTCTGCTTCCTGTATGGATGCTATTTAGCCGAAATCACAAATCACAAGTTAAAGCACTTAAAAAAACAACTGACAACAAAGAAACTGATAAAAGCAATGGATTAAAGAAAAGAGCTTGGAAACAAAAAACAGATTTGTCTAACCAGTGAGGAGAGCAAATGGGAGGAAGAAATGATTCTAAATTAATTCAATTTTTAAGAAAATATGACAAACTTTCTATTTAATCTGATACGAAATACGGTATAATGAAATAAATACATCGGCATATGTGATTATTCAGAAATGTGGGGTGGGATTTAGCAGGCCCGATAGCCATGGCCGCAAATCCTGACATGGCTGCAAAATATTGTGAGAGGCCAAAAACAGGATTAGCGGCAGGGAGATTTCTGAACGCGATATTCCCGGGCCCTTCCCAAGGATGTGATCAGGTTCAGGGCTTGGGATTGGGGGAGGGGGTGAAGCCATCAAAGTCCTCTGGGATGGGGGTCACAGCTGGTGTGTGTTGTCCTGAAGCTTGCTGCTTGTGTCGTTTAAACATTTTTTTAGAGCGCTGTGTCAGTCTACTTCCTGTGTTGCCAGTAAAGTTTAATGAGTGCTGAGTTAGTCAGTTGCAGATGTGGATATGGGCCACCTGTGGGTGCGGGGTTCATGAGGTGAGGAGAAGGTGTGTTGAAATTGAAGGAGGTGGGCCTACAATGTTGGGTGGATGAGACCCCGAAGGAGAACGTAGTTGTGCCTTCTAACGTGCCTGAGACTCATACCCAACAAACCATTTGGCCCTCATGATGTAACCCTTAACAATGTCAGCTATCCACATTCTCAAAGTCAAGGAGAGGGGTGAGAACTCATGGTTCAAGGATAAAAGCTTGGGTGCATGTGATCAAGAAGGACTGTGTCTGCATAAGTGCCTGACCCCAGAGCCTGTCATTGAGAATCCATTAGCCCCACACTGGACAGAACCACCCAATTCACCTTGTCCATGAGGGATGGGTGACCATTGAAAATTCTGTCAGAATCCCCGATGATGGAGATATTAAGGCAATTCTGAAGGGGTGAGGGCATTGACCCGGGCCAGTCAAGCAATGGAGATGGAAGGGCACCTTGATGTGAGTGAGTGGTAGTCGCCGGAAAGTGGAGGACTGGCTGCTTCCAGGAGTGGGAGGACAATGGGCGAGGGGAGGTACTGAGGTTAAATGGCTGTAACATCAACCTGAATATCTCTCTCTCTTTCTTTCACTCATACCTTGCAGCTTACCGAGTGACATCAGTATGGAGCAAGTGGAGCTGACAATTCTGCTAATTACAGCACTGCAGGAGCACAGACTCCAGCAGGAACAAGCGGTGGCACCCAGGGAACACCCAGCACCAGGAGACCAGGGGTCCACAGGGCAGGCTTAAAGGCCAGAGATAGCAGCAGCCAAAAGGTGGCATGAAGGAGAAGAAGGAGACCAAGGGTGTACATGGAGCTGTCGAACAACATGTGCCACAGGAGACTCTACCTCACCAGGGAGACAATGCAGTACCTGTGCCACATTCTGACCAACCTGGTACCATGTGGAGGGCACACCCTTCCTGTGGCCATGTGGGTCACGACAGCCCTCAACCTCTATGTGACGGGTTCATTCCAGGGCTCCACTGGTGACCTGTGTGGGATTTTGCAGTCATCCACCCATGTAGGTATCCAACAGGTCACGGATGCACTCTATACGAGGGCTTTGGACTTCATCCATTTTGACCTCGACCAGGTCCAGTCAGCCAAGAGGGCTGCAGCATTCATCACCATAGCTGGTCTGCCACTGGTGCAGGAGGTGATCGACTGAACTCATGTCGCTTTCTGGGTCCCGTGGCATCAGCGAGCACCATTCATCAACAGGAAGGGGTTCCATTTCCTTTATGTCCAGCTGGTGTGTGACCACCAGATGAGGTTCATACAAGTGTTTGTTTTCTTGGGAGCGTGTATGACAGCCACATCCTCGGGCAATCGCAAACTCCTGGAATATTCCGGGGTCAGGCAAGACTGCAGAGATGGTTCATTGGCGACAAAGGATACTCGCTGATGTCTTGGCTCATGACACCAAAGCAGAGGTCACCAAGTCCATGATTGAACGGTGCATGTGGCTCCTTAAGATGCGCTTCTGCTGCCTCGACAGGTGCAGCGGGGTCCTACAGTACAGTCCCCAGAAGGTCTCCCACACCATGGTGGTTTTCTGTGCCCGACATAACCTGATGCAACAGCGGGGCAACCAGCTTACTGATGAAGACCTGGAGGAGCGGAACATTTTCTTGGATGAGGAGGAAAAAGCCAGAACAAGGAGGATAGGCAGGGGCGAGGGTTTCTATGGGCGAAGGTGTTATTGAAAATATGGAAAGATGTGTCATTTGAAATATGGAAGTCTGGCAATATCTGGTCTGAGAGAAACATGAGAGGATACAGGGAAAGATCCCAAAAAGGATTAACAGCAGCTGCCAGGAAAGGATTGTAAAATGCAGATATCCTTGGTCAAGCAGGCTTAGCAAACAAGACAAACAGGATTTTGAATGAAGCCAAAAACAATGGCTCACACCTTCATTGAATGTAACTATCTTAGTAAGGCCACACTTGGAGTATAGTGTTCAATTCTGGTCGCCACACTACCAGAAGGATGTGGAGGCTTTAGAGAGGGTGCAGAAGAGATTTACCAGAATGTTGCCTGGTATGGAGGGCATTAGCTATGAGGAGCGGTTGAATAAACTCGGTTTGTTCTCACTGGAACGAAGGAGGTTGAGGGGAGACCTGATAGAGGTATACAAAATTATGAGGGGCATAGACAGAGTGGATAGTCAGAGGCTTTTCCCCAGGGTAGAGGGGTCAATTACTAGGGGGCATAGGTTTAAGGTGAGAGGGGCAAGGTTTAGAGTAGATGTACGAGGCAAGTTTTTTACGCAGAGGGTAGTGGGTGCCTGGAACTCGCTACCGGAGGAGGTAGTGGAAGCAGGGACGATAGGGACATTTAAGGGGCATCTTGACAAATATATGAATAGGATGGGAATAGAAGGATATGGACCCAGGAAGTGTAGAAGATTGTAGTTTAGTCGGGCAGCATGGTCGGCACGGGCTTGGAGGGCCGAAGGGCCTGTTCCTGTGCTGTACATTTCTTTGTTTGTTCTTTGTAAGGATCTGGAAAAGAATGGATGAGGTTCAGTTGAATTTGGTGATAATTCTAAGTGTGAAAATTTGCTAATACCAGGTAAATTAAAGAAAACTGGAGACTATCAGTCTACGAGAAACTTAATTCAAAGCCAAAATCAAAGTCAAAATTATGAGCTGAGGACACAATTGGAAAATAAAACTATAGAAATGACAGGAATTAAAAGTAACACCTCTTGAAGTCAAAGCATTTTGAGCATCACAAAGGAAACAATGTAATCAGATCAATGAGGTGAGGTCATGTCAAAATGTATACTTAGTTGGATTAAAAGGTTTAGATCAAAGATACTTTTTACAATCAAAGAAAATAAGAGTTACTTTACAATAACGTCATAAAAATTTAATTGTTAGAAAGTGAATATAAACCAAGAGACCAGGGCAGGAACTACCAGAATGACAACCAGAACTCAGAGAGCGAGGGGAGAAGCAGCTAGAGACAGATTACAGTCAGCTCGTTCATGGGAAAGAGACAGGGCAGAGCAGCCTAGCTAAAATAGCTAGTATATCTAAGGAAGACTAGAATTTAAAAAGTAGGCAGAGTCAGCTCAGAGATAGCTCTCACAGCTCTGTACATGGGAAAGATAGGACACAGCAACTGAGCTCATCAGCGAATACATCTAAAGAAGACCAGACTTTAAAGATTGATTGTCAAGTTGGGCCTGAAGGTCCCTTTAACCAACCAGAAGGATCCAGAAGCAAGATCTTTTTACCTTCCTGCAAAGACAGTGATTGCATCTTTTAGAAAGAGAGAAAAAAATATTATAATAAAATAACTTAAAAGTTTTAACCTGAAACAGTGGTTATTAGTCAACTTTACTTACTTAGCAATGCGGGACCCAGGATCGATGCTACTAAGTGGTAAGTAGATGAAATCTTCGGTGAAGGTATGGGTTATACCGGGGGATAACTTGAAAATATAGTTTGACCGGAATAGCACCCACTGAAGCTTGCATCGGCGTCGGGGAGTGAGAATCCCTGATCACCATTTAGAATGTCGGCCCTCTTTGGTATAGGGGGACTTTTAAGAATAGTGGTGAGTTTTCAAAAACATGCCGCCCAATGTTTTATTAAAACCGTGTTAATTACGCCTAGCGGGTTGCTTTATTTTCTATATGGCACCTGATGTGTTAACACTGTGTTAATTACGCCCAGCCAGTTGTTTTGCTTTCTCCATGGCATCCAGCGTGGAGCCTAGAATATTAGAAGTTTCGAGGTAAAGCGAGGCTAGAATATTAGAAGTTTCTAGTTGCGTAGAATGGGGGCTAGAGTGGGGGCTAGAATATTAGAAGTTTCTAGTTCCCAAGAAACGGTTGGAATATTAGAAGTTTCTAACCGGCACAAAGGCTAGAATATTAGAAGTTTCTGGTCTATGTACGAGTCAGACTTTACTTGCCGAGTTTAGTCTGGAAAGTCATGTGTGATTGACTTTTGTAAGGATATTCTGTGGATCAAGGGGACTGAAGGTTGGGTGTGTAAAATCAGCAGACTAGAAGATGCTGACCCTGAGAAAAAGTCTGCAAGACATCTTGGTGACAGCACTAAAAATCTTGCATCCATTACTGGTAAAAGGAGGCCAAAAAATAATCATCCTTAGAGTAAGGCAGATTATGAGGTTAAAGCCTAGAGAAATGGGGACGCCGAGAATCTTTAGAGACCAATAACCAATCGACCCTTAACTAAAACAGGAAGATAGTGCCTTAGTTAGCCTTGGATAGGGCCCAGAAAGGGTACTTATCCTTAATTTCAGATTGCAACTGAAAGGGACAACCAGGAACAGAACTTAGAATTCCGAAAAGTGGCAATTAGAATAATCCTCTTGCTCTGAAACACGGTCAAGAGAGTTGAAGCAATGAAACAAGAGTGGAAGAAATTAACAGAGGCAAAAAACTCCTGTAGAAGTGAAACTTTATCAGCATGGAGGGGTCTCAATTTTTGTTAAAAGTAACTAAAACCCTACAGAATAGAGCTCCAAGATCTCGGTGGATAAATGAGTGTGTGTTTAACAAGGATTTGTGAAATCCTACAACGTAGAGATCCAAGATCTGTGTGGATGAATGAGTGTGTGTATGTCGAATAAGGAGTTGTGAATTTCCTTTGGTGTTTGTATTTTTTAAAAATGTTGTATTTTGTAAAACCGAGTTTCACATCAATTAGAAGTTGTAAATGGCAGGCAGAAATGTGATCAGTATTATGAGGTAGTAAATCGCATTTTCAGAACTTAATTAGTCTTAGAATAAACGGATAAAGAGTTTGTACTGGCCAGCAGTCAGCTGCTTGCAGGCTTTGAAACTGAGCATTGAAATTGACACTGCATAGCTCCGCAGGGTCCTAGTGCCCGATAATCACAAAAAAATGTCACCAGCCAAAGGTAAAAAAAAAATAATGATGTTTAGAATGTTAAATATATTGAAGATGGAGCTTTAGAGAATAAAGATTTTGGATCAAAAGTTAGATTAAGAGAATTACTTGCAGTATAAGGAAAAGAGAATCTGATGGCAGGAAAAGATTTGATAAAAATAGTTGCAGGAAAAATTAAGATATTAAAACCAATTGATAATACAGAGGAAGTTTGGGTGAAGCTACCAACTAAGACTGCAGGGAAAAATAATCAGTGAAGCTGTAAAATGTAAAGACAAGATTGTTCAGAATCTGGGTAAACATACAGTTGAATTAGAGAAGAATGGTGTCTGGAGCAAAAGAAATTGTATCACAATTAAAACACATGACCCGATTGGTGGGAAGACAGTGAATTAAAACCTGTTAGCAGCATTGATTGGACAGATGATGAAGTTACAATGTCATGTTTGGAACTTACCTTCATAAAAATCCGGTCGTAATCAAAATAAAGTAATTAAAGTAAATGCAGTGGCCATATCAGGAATGCATCAGGGTAAGGGCAAAAGAGGAGGAGTTTGAGATTCTTCGAATCTCACTCAGGGGTGCAATGACAGACGGAGGAGGCTTAACAGGCCTTAATTGTAAGATGTGCATCAATGATAAGGAAAATAAACCAGTTTAAAAAAAAGGAAAGAAATGGTAGCAAAAGAAATCCGGAAGTCCTGGAGAGGGCACTTCTGGAATCCAAACGAAGATAGAAAGTACAAATTAAAGAATAGGGCCCTCTCCACACTTGACCTGTTCATTTGATTTTTCAGATGGAAAAATTAAATAACAGACAAACCAGTTCACAAGAAGGAAGAGAACTACACTCCAGAGAAGAATGTTTTAGGCAGGATTGGGGGGAAACTAATTGATACAATTGGCTACATATTTGAGGGAATTGAATGACAGAGCCCAGAGGAAAACTTTACGGGTTAGAAACAAATCAAAATATCAAATTATTACTGAGCAGTGAAACCTCCGGTCAGACATCTCTAATTGGACATCAGCTGATGGATGATCTGCGGTCTCCACGGGATATGTACTACGTGGTGGAGTTATTAAGGGACTCGGCAGACAGCAGCAACTGACGAGGAACCCCAACATGATAAATGACAGTAGTTTAAGAATTTTTGTAGCTTGATGTCACGGAGGGAAAATTGTTAACAATGCAGCAAACAATATTGCATTGAAGAGCTGTAATCGTTATTAAAGAAGAAATGTCATGTAAATTGTAGGGACTGTTATGTATGACAATGGGGGTATGTGTGCCATTTAAGAACTTGATCAGCATTTCTAAACTGTGTGAATGTTTTAATAGAGGGGGAATAGTGGTAGTTTAGAGTGTTGTCTTGATTTAACTGCATAGATCATCACAAATAATATTGATGTTGTTAACACGCCATGTTTAGTATGTAATGACTATTTGTCCCAAAGCCACGAAGGGATGTGTCGATATTGTACTTTATTTTTAGTATTGAAATTGTGATAACATTTGCAAATCTGTAAAGTTGTAACACAGGGTCTATTTGTGTGCTTAGGTAAT
The DNA here is from genome assembly GCF_047496885.1 of Scyliorhinus torazame. Lineage (NCBI taxonomy): Eukaryota > Metazoa > Chordata > Chondrichthyes > Carcharhiniformes > Scyliorhinidae > Scyliorhinus > Scyliorhinus torazame. The sequence continues at coordinate 281,576,878 of NC_092713.1, read as the reverse complement.
GAGTAATGTGTTAAGATAAGACGTAATTTTTAAAAATTGTGTATTTAACAATAGGGAAAATTTATTTAGAAAAAGTGACAGTTCGATGTGGTTTTGTGAATACTGTTGGCATATGTTGCAAATGTTGTAAGGGAAATGATAATAGACTAAAGGGATTTGAAGGAGGTTCGTCAGAAAGATATTCTCTCATGTACACCAGGGGTTGGCAGACATACATGGTTCAGGACAATGTTAGACATTAATGTGGAGGAAGGCAGGGATAGAAGCAGGATCGATTGAACCTTTTAAATTAATGAAGCAAGGGGTGGTACATGATATCATAATTTACCATTCCGATGAGAAACGGTAAGCAATTTGGATGACAGCAAAATGGGACACTGAACAGCCAGTGATGGACAAAAGACCTTTTTGGTGACTGATGGACTGAGTTGTGTGCTGTTTCTAAGGGACATGAGGAAGATTCTACGGTGCTGCCACGCCAAGGAAGTAAAATGCTTTGGAGGTAGTGGAACACGGATATAGCTATTGTGTTACCTTCCTGAGCGGCTGAGGCTATGGGTCACGGTAATTGGACTTGAGGAAAGAACGAAAAAAGACACTGGTCTGTGATATGGATACATTTACGAATTGATTTCGGTGCACAATTTAAAATCACAAAACATGGACATACAAATGAGAAAGATCGGCTATAAGTGTTAGTCAGTACAATTAGATGGAGGGATATTTGACCAAATGATATAGTTATGTTTCAAATGTCAAGACGGGGTGTTATTGAAAATATGGAAAGATGTGTCATTTGAAACATGGAAGTCTGGCAATATCTGGTCTGAGAGAAACATGAGAGGATACAGGGAAAGATCCCACAAAGCGTTAACAGCAGCTGCCAGGGAAGGATTGTAAAATGCAGATATCCTTGGTCAAGCAGGCTTAGCAAACAAGACAAACAGGATTTTGAATGAAGCCAAAAACAATGGCTCACACCTTCATTGAAAGTAACTATCTTAGTAAGGATCTGGAAAGGAATGGATGAGGTTCAGTTGAATTTGGTGATAATTCTAAGTGTGAAAATTTGCTAATACCAGGTAAATTAAAGAAAACTGGAGACTATCAGTCTACGAGAAAATTAATTCAAAGCCAAAATCAAAGTCAAAATTATGAGCTGAGGACACAATTGGAAAATAAAACTATAGAAATGACAGGAATTAAAAGTAACACCTCTTGAAGTCAAAGCATTTTGAACATCACAAAGGAAACAATGTAATCAGATCAATGAGGTGAGGTCATGTCAAAATGTATACTTAGTTGGATTAAAAGGTTTAGATCAAAGGTACTTTTTACAATCAAAGAAAATAAGAGTTACTTTACAATAACGTCATAAAAATGTAATTGTTAGAAAGCGAATATAAACCAAGTGACCAGCGCAGGAACTACCAGAACGACAACCAGAACTCAGAGAGAGGGGAGAAGCAGCTAGAGACAGATTACAGTCAGCTCGGTCATGGGAAAGAGACAGGGCAGAGCAGCCGAGCTAAAATAGCTAATACATCAAAGGAAGACTAGAATTTAAAAAGTAGGCAGAGTCAGCTCAGAGTCAGCTCAGAGATAGCTCTCACAGTCCTGTACATGGGAAAGATAGGACACAGCAACTGAGCTCATCAGCGAATACATCTAAAGAAGACCAGACTTTAAAGAAGATTGATTGTCAAGTTGGGCCTGAAGGTCCCTTCAACCAACAGAAGGATCCAGAAGCAAGATCTTTTTACCTTCCTGTAAAGACATTGGTTGCATCTTTTAGAAAGAGAGAAAAAAATATAATCATAAAATGACTTAAAAGTTTTAATCTGAAACAGTGGTTATTAGTCTACTTTACTTACATAGCAATGCGGGACCCAGGATCGATGCTACTAAGTGGTAAGTAGATGAAATCTTCGGTGAAGGTATGGGTTATACCGGGGAATAGCTTGAAAATATAGTTTGACCTGAATAGCACCCACTGAAGCTTGCATCGGAGTCGGGGAGTGAGAATCCCTGATCACCATTTAGAATGTCGGCCCTTTTTGGCATCGGGGGACTTCTAAGAATAGTGGTGAGTTTTCAAAAACAAAGGACAAGGGTTGCCCTCACTGCTTGCCATTTCACACTATAGGAACACCATGTTTTCAGACAGCTTAGAATTGCTCACCCCCCCCTCCCAGCAAAAGACTGTGCTAACCCCTCCACGACCACAGAAAGAGGGTCACAGTAAAACGTAGTCATTGGAGTGCTGGGCGTGGGGAGTCCTTGTGCCTGCTGATCAGAAAATGTAGGAGGGTGATGATGTCGCGCAGTGAGGAAAGCTCTGCATTGCTACTCAGCTGTTGCTTCTGTCTGACCCTTTCCTGTCTGTCTGTTGCCAGCACGCTGACTCTCCAGCTCATGTGAGTGAGGTTCAGCCAAAAATCCTTTTGTCACATAGCACTAGAAGGAGATTACGGAGGAGGGTCGAGGGCTCACTGATTAATGCCCATGTACTTTCAGGAATTATGCTATTTTCACTTTGAATGGGCCTAACTGTTTACCTGACTATGAGAGCCTGTGAGAAGAGCTGTTACCAAATGGCATGAAGCGCTATCTCACTGGGAAGATGTTTAACAACAGTGAGACTTTAGTGTTGTGAAGAACAAGACTTTTTAATGTGGTAACATGTGCATTTGGGAAAGGCCCCCAGCTATTCATTTTCTTGGAACAAGGAAAGCAGAGGGGTGACTTATTTGAGGTTGTTATGGGCCAGGGCTTAGAAACTCCAAAGTGTATTATGAAGCTCTCCTGACCTATAACATTTATGTTGAATTTGGCTGGGATGAGCACAAGAGCCTTAACTTCAGGTGTGATTCATCAGACTTCCTCAGCGCTTTTATCAAGACAAAGTTTATTATAAGAATGTAGTTAAAATATATAAAACACTTAGCATGAATTTGTTATCAATTACAAACATGAAAAAACACACACAACAGCTACAGTAATCTATGTATTACTCTTATTTAATCCCCTTTAACTGTTCCAATTCAATACAAAATCCAAAAAAACCGAAACCCCTTTCAAGTGTGTGGCCCAGCACACTGTAATCTGACTTGAATGGGACTGGTCCTTTCCCTGAGATTCTGGTCCAGTTTCCAAACAGCAGATTTAAAATTCCTTCTGGAAAGCAACTCGAGATCTAAGGTTACCAAGGCAGATTGCCACACCCAATGTGCTTTCGATTCACAGGAACACCTTTAAAATAAAACAGAGAAAACAGAGAAACACTGCTTCTTCTTCTACAGTCCAAACGAACAAACCGAAAATGAAACCAAAACACTAATCCCCTTCTCACCTGACAGCCACAGCCCAGCTCCACCCACAAGTGACATCACTGAAGCCGTGCTACAAGCTATGTGGTAAAACAAAACCTTTCTGAAAGGGACACTCACGTGACATGGTGTACAGAATTATGAGGGGAAGAGATAGAGTGGAAAGGATAAAATTGTTTTCCTTGGTGGAGAATTCTAGAACCAGGGGACATAGATTCAAGATAAGTGGCAGAAGGTGTAGAGGGGACATGAGAAAAAACGTTGTTACTTGGGTAGTGGGACTCTGGAATTCACTGCCTGAGTTGGTGGTGGAGGCAAAGACCCGAAACTTTTTTTTTTAAATTTAGAGTCCCCAATCCTTTTTTTTTCCCAAATAAGGGGCAATTTAGCATGGGCAATTCACCTACGCTGCACATCTTTGGGTTGTGCGGGTGAGACCCACGCAAACATGGGGAGAATGTGCAAACTTCACAAGGACAGGGAACGAACCCAGGTCCTCAGTGCTGTGAGGCAGCAGTGCTAACCACTGTGCCACCATATCACTCAGAGACCCTAAATTCTTTAAAAAAGTACCTGGATCTGCACATTAAGTGCTCTAAGCTACAGGGCTATGGACTGGATGCAGGAAGGTGGGATTAGAAAGGGCATGTGGGTGTCCTCAGGCTGGCATGGACAAGAGGGGCTGAATGGCCTGCTTCTGTGCTGTAACTTTTCAATGATTCTATGATCTGTGCGTAACCGTGCCAACTCTTTGTCGCTACAATTCCTTAGCCTTGCGAACCTTCCCAGTCCATCTAGGTGTATTCCCAGGAAACACATCAGAGGTAGAGCCAGCCTGGTGCCTTCAACGCTTTGTTGCCTGAGATGTCCTTGGAGGGCATCCTCTGGAGGGATGGCTTAGGGCCGGGCCCTGGCCTACATTTTGGTGACATTGGTGTTGTCGCATCCCCTGTTCAGCTTGCTGACCTGGACGTGCGCGGTATCAGGAAGGGGGATTCAGAAGGACACGCCACTCCCAGGCTCTATGGAATTATGAAATCTATGGAATTCCTTGCCCAGTGAAGCAGTAGAGGCTCCATCATTAAATGCTTTTAAGATAAAGACAGATAGTTTTTTGAAGAATAAAGGGATTAAAGGTTATGGTGTTCGGGCCGGAAAGTGGAGCTGAGTCCACAAAAGATCAGCCATGATCTCATTGAATGGCGGAGCAGGCTCGAGGGGCCAGATGGCATACTCCTGCTCCTAGTTCTTATGTTCTTATGCTCTCCTGGGTGGAAGGCCCTGTGAGGTGCTCCAGTGGTTCCTCCAGCCTCAAGGTGCTTGTGGGACCCTGAGTGATGTCATGGGATAGAGGGGCAACTGGAGTGAGCTCCAGAAGCCTCACTGTCATTTGGCACTGACTGTCCAGCAGGCCCACTATTGTCTGGACCATGGTGTTGAACCCCTTCGCCATGGTACTCAGGGAATGAGTCCTGCCTCGGAGTTCAACTGTCATGTATCTGATGTCTTGTCCCAGGCTTTCCACTGCAGATGTCATCCTTACAGTGTTGACCTTGGTGCCACACATCACCAACAACATCTCCTGCGACAGGAGTTAGTAAGTTAGATGGTTAGTAAGTTTGCAGATGACACCAAGATTGGTGGCATTGTGGATAGTGAGGAAGGTTAGATAAGATTGCAACAGGATCTTGACCAATTGGGCCAGTGGGCCGATGAATGGCAGATGGAGCTTAATTTGGATAAATGTCAGGTGATGCATTTGGTAGATCAAATCAGGGCAGGACCTACTCAGTTAATGGTAGGGAGTTGGGGAGAGTTACAGAACAAAGAGACCTAGGGGTACAGGTTCATAGCTCCTTGAAGGTGGAGTCGCAGGTGGACAGGGTGGTGAAGAAGGCATTCAGCATGCTAGGCTTTATTGGTCAGGATATTGAATACAGGAGTTGTGACATCTTGTTGAAGTTGTACAAGATATTAATTAGTAAGACCACACATGGAATACTGTGTTCAGTTCTGGTCACCCTATTATAGGAAGGATATTGTTAAACTAGAAAGAGTGCAGAAGAGATTTACGAGGATGCTACCAGGACTTGATGGTCTGAGCTATAAGGAGAGGTTGGATAGTCTGAGAGTTTTTTCCCGGGATGTAGGAGGCTGAGGGGTGATCTTATAGAGGTCTATAAAATAATGAGGGGCATAGATAAGGTAGATAGTCAACATTTTTTCCCAAAGGTAGAGGAATCTAGAACTAGAGGACACAGTTTTAAGGTGAGAGGGGAGAGGTACATAAGAGACCAGAGGAGAAATATCTTCACACAGAGGGTGGTGAGCATCTGGAACGAGCTGTCAGAGGCAGTGGTAGAGGCGGGTATGATTTTTTCCTTTAAAAATGTTAGACAGTTACATGGGTAGGGTGGGTATAGAGGGATTTGGGCCAAATACAGGCAAGTGGGACTAGCTTAGTGATAGAAACTGGATGGCATGGACAAGCTGGGCCAAACGGCCTGTTTCCATGCTGTAAACATCCATGACTCTATGACTCTATGACAAGAGGCTTTGGGCCTCCTCCATTTAGCCTTGCAGTCACAGGAATGTCACTGACAACACCTCCTGGTATTCCCGGCTCTGCCTTTGCATCTCAGGCAGCTCAGGGATGAAGGTGTCCAGAGGCACGTCACCTGGCTGGGGTACAACTGTGTCCTGGGATCCAGCAGACCTCTGACTGTCCGATCCCTGGGATGTTCCTGCCTCCACCTGATGTGCACCAGAAGCAGCGTGGTGTCGATCAGAAAGTGACCCAGAAGCCTGCCTGCTAAGTTCGCCCACCAAGGTGTATGTCTCTGCAATGGTGGCTGGTGCGCATGTGAAATGAAAATCGCTTATTGTCACAAGTAGGCTTCAAATGAAGTTACTGTGAAAAGCCCCTAGTCGCCACATTCCGGCGCCTGTTCGGGGAGGCTGGTACGGGAACGCCTCATCCGTGTCCTCCTCCGGATCTCCTCTGAGGTGCTTTCGAGAGTGGGTGGTGGGACACTGCTGGTTCACAGACCTGACTCTTCGGTTATGTTTCTGCAAGGCAAGGGACATGCTTTTAGTACAGGGCAAGGTCAAGGGCTTGTACAACACTCATTTGAGGCTGATCATCTGCATAAAGATGCAGTGGCTCCTCACTTTCTTCCCACAAGCCAACCTCGCTCTCGGTGCAGTCCTGCTTCTGCTCCTCCCCTGCAAGCTCCATGGCCGTCTCCTCAAATGGAGTCAGGATCCTCAGCTCAGGCATTGCATGGCCAATTTTCCCTCTCTTGGCAGTTCTGGACAATCTTCTCCTGCGGCCATGCAAAAGGGAATAATGTGAGGTGGACACTTGGTGGGTCAGAGGTCAATGACAACTGGCATGTGTGGGCTCTGCGCCTAAGCAGGAAGAGGTTGTGCTGAGGAGCACTGGAGGTTTTTTTTTTAAGGATATGGGGGGGGGGGGGGGGGGGGAAGATGGGATCAGCACATTGAATTTGAAGATCAGCCATGATCATGATGATGGCAGGACAGGCTCAAATGGCCCACTCCGATTTTCTCTGTAACTTTCTATGCATGATGCTGAGAGGTCGCGTGTTGGGAACCTTTGAGGTGGCAGCCTGAAGATTCCAGGTGACGTTCTTGGGGTGACAGAAGGGTGGAGTGCCAAGAGGAGGCAGGAGGCTGATCATAGTAGGTCATTCAACTTCTTCCGACACTGCGCTCCCGTCCTCTTGGTAAGGCTGCTGGCACTGACCAGAGCTGTCACGATCATCCAGGTGCGATTTGTAGTCTCACTGGAAGGTCTCCTGCCAGTCTGAGGGTAGACTTCACTCTTTCACAGCATCCCAATCAGCTTCCTGTCTCCTCTTGGCACTCCAACCATCCGTCATCCCAGGAATGTCACCTGGAACTCACAAGCCGCCACCTTGCAGGTTCCCAGCACCTGAACTTCCACCATTATACATAGAAACATACAGAGAAAATAAAAGCAGGAGTAGGCCATTCAGCCCTTTGAACATCCAACATTCTTGTAAGGGCCCCCTCGATGAATCAGGAACTAGTTTCTTTGCTGCCATCCTCCTGGCTTGACTGTCAGCAACTGCTCTGCAGCCATTTAAATGCAGCACCCCCTTGGTTGAAGTGTTCTGATTATCCCTGGGGTAGGTAAATCAGACACTTTGTAGCTTAGGCGCAGTGTTTTTTCTGTGAGGGAATCTGTTTTCAGAGTGCCTCAACATTGCGATCCAGATCATGCCGGCGGAGCTGGCAAGAATCGCACTGCTTTTCTTGCCGAAAATGACACTTTGCCATTTATTGAGAAAACACCGCCTATGGTGTCATCTTAAAATGACTGTGTACTGGGAGGTCGTCTTTGAACATTTGGTGTATCCCTTTGCTGACATGCCTGTGCAAGAGAACTGTGGATTTTTGTGAAAATCCACTGCATAGTTTGTTTTGCTTATAATTCCCTGCAAATCCGGGATTGTGTGCAGATGTGAACAGGCTCCGATCACTATGTCTAAAAATCCTTTAAATAGGTGCAACCTGTGTACGTTATAATAATATTTTAAGACTTTATTTCTACAACAGGCGATTGATTATTTTCAGCCTTTACTGGGCTATGCATAATAAAGTCACTCCCACAACAGACTGATGTCTGCAAAGTTCAGGAGGGGAGTTCCCCTCTTCAGTGTGAGAGTTGGGATGAGGCCTTGGTTCAGGATCCAGCTCCATTACAGTGCGCCCAGTGAACTCCCGGCAGGATGCCTGCCAACAAATGGAAGATGCCAGTGCTATGGCAGAGAATCCCCGTGGAAGCACCTAAAGATCTGAAATAACCTAGTTAGGTCTCTACAGTCGACTGGAGAAAGGGAAGGGTCTCTACACGGCCTTCTCCTGCCATTGGGTAATGCTAGTGCCCTTCCTGTTAGACCGCATGTCGGCTCTGGAGCTGCGGATGGACTCACTTTAGAGCATCCGCGATGCTGAGGAGATCGTGGAAAGCACGTTCAGTGAGTTGGTCACTCTGCAGATTAGGATCGGTGAGGGAGACAGGGGATGGGTGACCAAAAGGCAGAGAAAGAGCAGAAAGGCAGTGCAGGTGTCCCCTGCGGTCATCTCCCTCCAAAACAGGTATACCATTTTGGATACTGTTGGGGGAGATGACTCACCAGGGAAAGGCAGTAGTAGCCAGGCTCATGGCACCATGGCTGACTCTGCTGCACAGAAGGGCGGGAAAAAGACTGGCAGGGCTATAGTCATAGGGGATTCAATCGTAAGGGGAGTAGACAGGCGTTTCTGTGGTCGAAAACGAGACTCCCGAATGGGATGTTGCCTCCCGGGTGCACGGGTCAGGGATGTCTCAGATCGGCTGCAGGACATACTGAAGGTGGAGGGTGAACAGCCAGTTGTCGTGGTGCATATAGGCACCAACGATATAGGTAAAAAACGGGATGAGGTCCTACAATCAGAATTTAGGGAGTTAGGAGATAAGTTAAAAAGCAGGACCTCAAAGGTAGTAATCTCAGGATTTCTACCAGTGTCACGAGACAGTCAGAGTAGAAACCGGGCAGTACGGTAGCATTGTGGATAGCACAATTGCTTCACAGCTCCAGGGTCCCAGGTTCAATTCCGGCTTGGGTCACTGTCTGTGCGGAGTCTGCACATCCTCCCCGTGTGCGCATGGGTTTCCTCCGGGTGCTCCGGTTTCCTCCCACAGTCCAAAGATGTGCAGGTTAGGTGGATTGGCCATGATAAATTGCCCTTAGTGTTGGGTGGGGTTACTGGGTTATGGGGATAGGGTGGGGAGTTGACCTTGGGTAGGGTGCTCTTTCCAAGAGCCGGTGCAGACTCGATGGGCCGAATGGCCTCCTTCTGCACTGTAAATTCTATGATAATCTATGAAATTCAAGAATAGTCAGAATGAATACGTGGTTTGAGAGATGGTGCAGGAGGGAGGGGTTCAGATTTGGGGGACATTGGAACCGGTCCTGGGGACGGTGGGACCATTACAAATCGGATGGTCTACACCTAGGCAGGACTGGAACCAATGTCCCAGGGGGTGCTTTTGCTAACACTGTTGGGGAGGTTTTAAACTAATGTGGCAAGGGGGTGGGAACCAGATTAGTAAATTAGAGGTCAGTAAAGAGGCAGCAACTAAAGTCAGTAAGGTACTAGATAATAAACTCAATGTGACTAAGGAGAAGAGTAGACAGGGAAGAGATGATGAACGCAAAGGGAAAGGTGGTCTGAGGTGCATTTGTTTCATTGCGAGAAGTGTAGCAGGTAAGGCAGATGGGTTTTGGGCTTGGATTAGTACCTGGGAATATGATGTTACTGATATTACTGAGACTTGGTTGAGGGAAGGGCAAGACTGGCAACTAAATATCCCAGGGTATAGATGCTTCAGAAGGGATAGAGAGGGAGGTAAAAGGGGTGGAGGAGTTGGATTACTGGTCAGAGATGATATCACAGCTGTGATTAAGAAGGGCACGATGGAGGATTCGAGCACTGAGGCAATATGGGTAGAGCTAAGAAATAGGAAGGGTGCAGTAACATTGTTGAGACTTTACTACAGGCCTCCCAAAAGCGAGCGTGAAGTAGAGGTACAAATATGTAGACAGATTGTCGAAAAATGTAGGAGCAATAGGGTGGTCGTGATGGGAGATTTTAACTTCCCCAACATTGAATGGGACTCATGTAGTGTTGGAGGCGTAGATGGAGCAGAATTTCTAAGGAGCATCCAGGAGAGTTTTTTAGAGCAGTATGTAAATAGTCCAACTCGGGAAGGGGCCATACTGGACCTGGTATTGGGGAATGATCCCGGCCAGGTGGTTGAAGTTTCAGTCGGTGATTACTTTGGGAATAGCGATCACAATCCCGTAAGTTTTAGAATACTCATGGACAAAGACGAGAGTGGTCCTAAAGGAAGAGTGCTAAATTGGGGAAAGGCCAAGTATAACAAAATTCAGCAGGAGCTGGGGAATGTGGATTGGGAGCAGCTGTTTAAGGGTAAATCCACATTTGAAATGTGGGAGTCTTTTAAGGAAAGGTTGATTAGAGTGCAGGGCAGACATGTCCCTGTGAAAATTAGGGATAGAAATGGCAAGATTAGGGAACCATGGATGACGGGTGGAATTGTGAGACTAGCTTAGATGAAAAAGGAAGCATACGTAAAATCTAGGCGACTTAAAACTGATGAAGCTTTGGAGGAATATCGGGAAAGTAGGACATATCTCAAACGTGCAAGAAAGAGGGCTAAAAGGGGTCATGAAATATCTTTGGCTAACAGGGTTAAGGAAAATCCCAAAGCCTTTTATTTATATATAAGGAGCAAGAGGGTAACTAGAGAAAGGATTGGCCCACTCAAAGACAAAAGAGGGAATTTATGCGTGGAGTCAGAGGAAATGGGTGAATTTCTTAATGAGTACTTTGCATCGGTATTCACTAAGGAGAGGGACATGTTGGATGTTGAGGCTAGAGATGGATGTTTAAATACTCTAGGTCAAGTCAGCATAAGGAAGGGGGAAGTTTTGGGTATTCTAAAAGGCATTAAGGTGGACAAATCCCCAGGTCCGGATCGATCTATCCCAGGTTACTGAGGGAAGCGAGGGACGAAATAGCTGGGGCCTTAACAGATATCTTTGCAGCATCCTTGAGCACGGGTGAGGTCCCGGAGGACTGGAGAATTGCTAATGTTGTCCCTTTGTTTAAAAAGGGTAGCAGGGATACTCCAGGGACTTACAGACCTGTGAGCTTGACGTCAGTGGTAGGCAAACTGTTGGAGAAGATACTGAGGGATAGGATCTATTCACATTTGGAAGAAAATAGGCTTATCAGTGATAGGCAGCATGGTTTTGTGCAGGGAAGGTCATGTCTTACAAACCTAATAGAATTCTTTGAGGAAGTGACAAAGTTAATTGATGAGGGAAGGGCTGTAGATGTCATATACATGGACTTCAGTAAGGCATTTGATAAAGTTTCCCATGGCAGGTTGATGGAAAAAGTGAAGTTGTATGGGGTTCAGGGTGTACTAGCTAGATGGATAAAGAACTGGCTAGGCAACAGGAGACAGAGAGTAGTGATGGAAGGGAGTGTCTCACAATGGATAAAGGTGACTAGTGGTGTTCCACAGGGATCCGTGCTCGGACCACTGTTGTTTGTGATATACATAAATGATCTGGACGAAGGTATGGGTGGTCTGATTAGCAAGTTTGCAAATGATACTAAGATTGGTGGAGTTGCAGATAGCAAGGAGGATTGTCAGAGAATACAGCAAAATATAGATAGATTGGAGAGTTGGGCAGAGAAATGGCAAATGGAGTTCAATCCAGGCAAATGCATTTTGGAAGATCTAATTCAAGAGCAGACTATACGGTCAATGGAAGAGTCCTGGGGAAAATTGATGTACAGAGAGATCTGGGAGTTCAGGTCCATTGTACCCTGAAGGTGGCAACGCAAGTCGATAGAGTGGTCAAGAAGGCATACAGCATGCTTGCCTTCATCGGACGGGATATTGAGTACAAGAGTCGGCAGGTCATGTTACAGTTGTATAGGACTTTGGTTAGGCCACACTTGGAATATTGCGTGCAGTTCTGGTCGCCACATTACCAGAAGGATGTGGATGCTTTAGAGAGGGTGCAGAGGAGGTTCACCAGGATGTTGCCTGGTATAGAGGGTGCTAGCTATGAAGAAAGGTTGAGTAGATTAGGATTGCTTTTGTTGGAAAGACGGAGGTTGAGGGGGGACCTGACTGAGGTTTACAAAATTATGAGAGGTATGGACAGGGTGGATAGCAACAAGCTTTTTCCAAGAGTGGGGGTGTCAATTACAAGGGGTCACGATTTCAAGGTGAGAGGCGAAAGTTTAAGGGAGATGTGCGTGGAACGTTTTTTACGCAGAGGGTGGTGGGTGCCTGGAACGCTTTGCCAGCAGAGGTGGTAGAGGCGGGCACAATAGCATCATCTAAGATGCATCTAGACAGATATATGAATGGGCGGGGAACAGAGGGAAGTAGATCCTTGTAAAATAGAAGTCAGGTTTAGATAAAGGATCTGGATCGACGCAGGCTGGGAGGGCCTGTTCCTGTGCTGTAATTTTCTTTGTTCTTTGTTCTACTGTGACTGTCCATATTGCGGTCCAGGAAAGCAGGGATAACTGGTGTGGCGAGAAGAATATTCCTCACTGGGACCTAGCTGCCTGCTGCCATTTGCATGTCGTGAATGGGGAACAAGTAGGGCGTGGTGTGTAATTCCACTCAAGACGGTGTGACAATTTCTCTCAGTTCCCACCACAATACCACTAGATTTGTTTAGCAGTTTGGAAGTCCCGGTAAAATTACCTTCATTGTGTATTGAGAACAGCTAAAGCACCAGAATTTACCTGAGCTGACGGATTTTTATTTTCTAATTTTTCATGCCTCCTATTATGATAAAGAACTCCTTATATTGTTAACCAAGAGTCATCCAGACTCAGTAGCTCCCTTCCCTCTCACGGCTTCTGTCAGACCTGCTGAGATTGTCCAGCATTGTCTCTTTTTGTTTCAGATCCCAGCATCCGCAAGAATTTGCTTTTATTTCGTTATATTTTTGTTAATCATAGTCTTATTGGTCCAGTAATTCTGTCCATGTGCAATGCATCTGTTATCAGGAAACATCATCTGGGAAGAGGGCTTCTATTTTATCTGAAGGGGACAGGCAGAGTGACAGCAAATCACAAGGTCATGGTGATTCATAGGTAATTAATTCTCGTTTGTCTCCAAGCTCACAGATTCTGTTTGGTCTCATCCATTACGAAATTGGAACAATTTAAAAAGGTTTGGCTCAAAACGTCCAATCAGAGTTGGAACATGTGTCCAACGCTGATCATACAGAAAACTACCCGCTTACCTGCATACATTGAAAAGGATCCGCCCTCTGATCGATGATGCACAAGAACTCCCTCAGCACAGGAATCCTCACAGAGAGAACCAAAGAGAATTAGTGCAGGGGCTATGCCCCCTTTATACTGCACCAGCTTCCATAAGGCAAATCTAAATGTCCAGTGTGAATATTAGTGAATAGGTGATGGAAAAAGAGTGAATGAGTAGGGTGGGTATATGGGTAACCTAAGTGTGTAGGGCAGCAGTTGGGTGAGGTAGTAGGGTGGCAGGTGGATGGGAGTTTAATCAGGTTGGGTCGAGAGGGGTGGGCTAGTTGGGTCGGGGCGGGGGAGTCAGGTGTCAGGGCTGTAGAGGGGGGGGGAATCAAGGGGTGTAGTCGGGTCATTGGGCTAGTTAGGCCAGATCTGGAGCGGGGAGTCAGGGATTTATGGAGTCAGGGTGATTAGTCAGGCCGGGTGAAGGATCCGGGGGGTAGTTGTAGTTACTCATTTTCTGTCTCACGTTTGTTGGGTAACTATTCAGATAAGTACATTGGAATTGTCTGAAATGTCCGATTCTTTCCTCAGAGCTGGGAACTTTTTCGGATGAATTGCCCATCAGAAGTCCAAACTTCCCAGGCAATTCCTATGCAGTCATTGTCTCAGGGCTTTCACCGAGTCCCGATGAGCATCTTTAGTTGTACGTCTGCTCTCTGATGATCCGAAGACCAGAAGATCTGGGCAATAGTTCCACTAGTCAGATCAAAATTAATAATCAACCAACTTGGAATTGCTCCAAGCCTTCTATCTATACCAGTTTCTACTTGATCCAAAAATCCTTGCCTGATACTATCATTTGCTGGCAGTGTTTGTGCTTGTGTTCAACAAAACTCTCACCCAAATTTTGAGTCAATTTTTCAAAGTCTCATTCGGCAAATGCACTGCATCATGACATTGAACAACATTGACTGAGAAAGAACCATTTTACATCCAAGTCAAACTGTGTCAGCCAATCTGCACCCAGACATCAGTGTCACTGATCGAGGGAGAAATTGGTCTTGCTTTTCATTCCTCATATCTAACCAGTGTCCCCCCTACCCTCCATAGAAAATGCATGGTATAGCTCAGGTATCATTAAGTCTCATTCAGGAAGATTGGCCTAGGGCAGCTGATGGAACGGTGCCCCAGTCTGAGTAGCCACTTTCAGGAGAGTGAAATTCTTTGGAAGAGAAGCTGGAGACGAATATTGAGTCACAATTTCTTCTGCTGACGCCACAGCTCTCAGAGCTTCCTGTTTAGTCTGATGGTTGACTGCAATCTTCTCATTGGCTGTTTTCTGATGTCACGGAACTATGATCGTGCATTGCGCCAAGATCTTTTATTAGTTAACCATTCAGCATTTTTGTTTTGTCAAAATTGAGGATGCTCCCTTGGTAGAGGTTAGAATCGTTGAACTGAAACATGCAATTTCAGTGATTTCAATGGTTAAACCAATCGAGTGATTTTTAAAACAAGTATCTGCTCAATGTGTGGGCAGTAAGTTTGGTTGCCCTTGTTGGCCATCCCCGTTTGCTCTCTCAGACATATTATGGGTAGATCAAGGCACACTTTAAGAAACAAAATAGAGTTAGGGCAGCACGGTGGCACAGTGGTTAGCATTGTTGCCTCACGGCGCCAAGGTCCCATGTTTGATCCCGGCCTTGGGTCACTGTCTGTGTGGAGTTTGCACATTCTCTCCGTGTGTGCGTGGGTTTCACCCCCACAACCCCAAGATGTGCAGGGTCGGTGGATTGGCCACGCTAAATTGCTCCTTAATTGGAAAAAATTAATTGGGTACTCTAAATTTATAATTTAAAAAAAAGAAACAAAATAGAGGAACAAAAACTTGCAAACGCTGGAAACACAAAGCGCTCTAAAGAGGAACAACAATGGGTCTCCAGGTTACAGGCATGTTTCGTACTGTTTGTACAAGCAGAGATATGAGCACACTCAGAAATATGAAACCAAGAACAAGTTCTGTGACATTCCTTTCCTTCATGTAAAATTCCTGAATAGATTTAACTAAAGAATCCCTGATTCTGAAATACGTGAAACATTGAACCAATATCTAGCCATCTATTACATGATAGATTTGAAACAGGGCTGGCATGTCACTGGAAATGTCAATACCCTGCAAGTGCCCCCGAACTACTGTCTCTTAAATGAAATGGCACCTTTAGTACAGAAATAAAATCCCAGTGCTTCCTTGGAATATAATCAAAAGCCAACTTGCACAATGGACCTTTTCAATGTCAAAAGTGTCATACTGTATCCCTTATTATCACGAGTATGCCATTGTGCTTGCACAAACTGACCACTGGATTCCCATAGGTTGCTAAAATAATTCCAGAAACATTATTTTTAGTGTGAGAGTTTGATCACAGAGATTTACATAAACGTGATTAAATTTAACCATTAAATTGCCTTTCATGTATTTTAGTTTCTTCATTAGCTTTTACTTGAAAGCCTGGATTTGGTTGTAACATTTGGTCTAGAGCTGTAACTTAAGAGTCAAAAATGTTGTCTACATATTTTGTTGAGTTTAAATTTCTAGATGCATCCATGCCAGTCAACTGTATTGATGGAATATTGTTCATTTAACTCCAAACACTTGCTGCTCAATGGCTTTTGTTTCATGGAGGAATGCATGACTTCAAATGGGAATTTATTATATTTACACATAGAATCCCTACAGCGCGGAAGGAGGCCATTTGGCCCATTGAGTCTGCACCAACCTTCCAAAAGAGCACCGTATATAGGATGATGCCCAGGCCCTATCCCCATAACTCCACCTAAGCCTTTGGACACGCAGGGGCAATTTAGCATGGCCAATTCACCTTACCTGCACATCTTTGGACTGTGGGAGGAAACTGGAACACTCGGAGGAAACCCACGCAGGAACAGGGAGCGAACCAGGATCCGTGGCACTGTAAGGCAGTCGTGCGAACCATTATGCCACCATGCCGTGGAACATGCTGATGCAATTATTCTCCTTCACCCATACTTGGTAATAACGCTCATCTAAATGCCAGAGGAGATTGACCAGTTCCATATTAAGTTTCAGTGTCATGGAGAACACAGGCTGGTTTCCTCAGGTCATTGAATTCTTACCATAAGTTATACAAATTCAAGATTTCTTAGTTGCATACTAATGAAGGACCAAGCATTTCTCCATAAACTCTGTACCTTCAATATATTGATTTCTTGACCCCCTCCAACACTCTTTACAATATGATTAAGTCTATGCTTTGCCTCATGTTACCATAACTGTCAATATGTTTCTCAGCTTCACACACTTTCTGAAGGAAAAAAGGGAAATATGTTTTTATTTTAAAATGTTGTTGTAAATTTTTTAAGTTAAAAGCTTATTCAGATGTATTGGTCTTTTTGTACTCAAATAACATTAATAAATAAATCATATCCAGAGACACAATTTCGCTTTTCTCAGTGGATTCAAATAAAGCTGCCAAAGGGACAATATAAGCACCATCATATGTGAAGATTTCTTACCACAGCTCTCAACCTCAAATAAAAGATAGATGGTGAAAAAAATTACAAGTTACGTTTATTTGAACAAAGCTTCTGTCCTTCAGTTTCTCTTCAATTTCTAGACGTTTAAAAGCAGCAAGGGACCATATTGGATTCAACAATGAGTGATGAACCAACGATCATGATTACTCTGACAAGTAAAGAAGGATCTTTCAAATAGTGATGGTAATACGATAGAATTAGATACTAGGTTTGAAAGTGAGACGCAATAGTCACAAACCAAGTTCACAAATTAAAGCAAACTTTGAAGGCATGTGAAATAATTTATCCACAGTAGTGGGTTGAACTATCAGTGACATCAGCAGCGAGGGTTCAATTCCCGTAACGGCTGAGGTTATTCATGAAGGCCCCGCCTTCTCAACCTCGCCTGAGGGGTGGTGACCCTCAGATTAAATAATAATAATAATTGCTTATTGTCATAAGTAGGCTTCAATGAAATTACTGTGATAGGTCCCTAGTCACCACATTCTGGCGCCTGTTTGGGGAGGTCGGTATGGGAATTGAACCCGCACTGCTGGCCTTGTTCTGCATTACAAGCCAGCTGTTTAGCCCTCTGTGCTAAACCAGCCCATAATCATCACCAGTGAGCTCTCAAAAGGGGAGAACAGCCTATGGTCCTCTGTGACTGGCAACACTTTATTCAAAAATAGTATCCAGAATGACACAAAAGCAGTACGTAATAACATTTCCACTGGTGAATTGTCCAATATATATCCTGCTTTGGGATTAAGGTACCTCCAAAATGACAGTTTTCAGCACAAAAACTGAATTAAATCAATGCTCCTTTGGAGAACTCAGTAATTCAACACAAACCAGGTTGATCAGCGTTCCAGAACACTGACTCAAAGGGACCAGATTTATTCCCTCTCAACTCAGAATCACCATGAAAGCAATAACCTAATGGTCCTCACTTAACAAGTTCACAAGTGCTCTGTGCTGGTAGCAAAGGGTTTTTATCTGGTTAAACATGAACAGTTATTTCTGTACATGCTTAGGATCCATCAGCATGAGCTATTGCCAACTTGGGCTAAGCTCCCTGGACCTGTGCAATGGACCAGTGAAAGTAAGCTGTGTCCCTAACGATAGAGAGCGTGCAGTTCGTAATCAAATAAACAAAAATCTGCTGTGTGGATATCACTGTAACCTGAGCTGAAGATCTTTAAAATATATGAGGCTACAGGTTCCGCAAAACCCTTTAGTGAAAAGGCAATGGGCCAGCTGAGGCGAGACGATTGAGGACATGGGGACTTCTGCTCAGCATTATGGTCTCCTCAAACAAAAACTGCAGGGATGTAATCATTTGAAGATTCTGGGTTCCTGACCAAAGCATCTTGGATACTCAACGCTGCTGCAAATGATTTTGGGGCAGGGAGCCGAGGTCATTATTCAGCTAAACATATAAATTTTAACAAAGCAAAAATCTCCACATGGAATGACAGGCCAGCAGTAAGATCACTCTGGATCTGAAAAACGCCCTGAACAAATTTACAGACTTCAGAGATCTCACATCAGAACTCATTTTGGGTGTTCTACTTGGACTAATAGGCAATCTGGGAGGCATGCCAGGCATGAAGCCCTCACCCACCTAGCCATGGCTATAATGGCAGCCAGCTGAGGAAACAGCAGCCCCCTACCTTGGCTGCAGTCTGTGGGACTATACTGCAACCCATCTGTGGTAACACCAGAATTCTGATACATGCCCCACTCTAGTAACCTTTTTACATGTAAGAGATAATCAACTGACCACAAAAAAACTTCTAGAAATGAAGTAAGTTTATTACAAGATACTGCTGTGCATGAAGAACACAATAATCATTTTAAAACTTTTAGTTAGTGCATTAGATTACATTTTGACCCACATAATCACCCAAAGATCACCTATTAACACAGCACTAGAAGCAGCTGTCATCTGATCGACTTTAAAAATGACTTTAAAAAGTCAGAAAAACACTTCAGTCACAGGTCGACGTTTCAGAACAATCTCTTCTTGCTCCTCTTCCTCTTCATTCAGTGAAGTGAAGTTCAGGCGCATTTTAGTTCTTTTCTTGTGTCCAGTTGGAGCAGTAAAGAACTTGCTTAGATTACTTGTTTTTTTCAATGATTTGGAAAACTCCTGGAAGCTCATGTCATCAGCGAATGCACCCAGAAGAGTGTTAGTGCTGCTCAGGATGGAAGATGCCACCTTTGACCCCCTTTTGTTAGGAATTGATTCAGTGTTGAAAGTCTCTGGGTCCCCTAACAACTGCCTCACTTTGCAGGAATTATCCTTGTTTAGATAATGATATGGCCTCTTGCCACTATAATCCCTTAGAGTTGTTTTTGCTCCATATGTTTGCACCAGCTCAGCAATGATCGTCTCTTTGCCATGTATTGCAGCAATGTGCAAGGGAGTGTAACCACCATATGCTTTCGAGTTGACATCCATCTTGATGCCATTTAGCTCAGCTGTGTTAATGATCCAACACATAATCTCACTGTTGCCGGACTTTGCTGCCCAGTGGATGGCGGTGAAGCCAGACATGAAATCCTTCTTCTCGGCCAAATAACTGTCTCTCAGCATCAGTCCCGACACTTGGGTCCAGTGGCCCAAGGCTGTTTTCACAATCCACTCGTGCTCAATAGGATCCAGGGGGACCTGGTCAGAGATCCGAGCATCTTCGGCCAATTTTAAAAATCTAGAAACTCTCTTTAAATTAGGGGAGCTGGTTGGCTGATTCTCTGACGGTTGGCTCCTTTTCATTTTAGATGTCTTTGGGTCATCTTGGTCATCTGAAACTATTGGGTACCCATTCTTGATTGGAACGACATCTTCCAAATCTTTCTCCTCTGTATCTGGATGGTTGCTGTGACACATACCATATCTCCTGGAATCTGGAGGCAAGCGAAGGGGGTACATATATGGCTTGGGTTTTTGGGTTGGCGTAGTTGTTGGAAACTTCGGAGTGTTGATATCGCTATCACTGGACTTGGCCTCAAAGTTTCCGATCTTTTGTTCAAAACTTAGATTGCTGTCATCCGTGGGGGAAGGGGAAAGAGAAGCCAGGTGCTCAGGTTGAGGAACAATGTCAGTGACAAGCTCACCATCACCGCTGCCTGGAGCTGGTCCAGATGAGTCAAGAGAGGCAGAGGTTGGAGCACCCTCCCCAAATAGGCCCTCGTCAACAGGGGCTTGTGGCTCCAAGGGGAGATTGTCCATGACCTGTTCAAGGCTACCACTCTTGGCAGGGTGCAGACTGTGGAGTTCAGTCAAGCTCTCCCACCCCTGCGCCTCTGAAGGGTGCCGTTTGATAGCAGGGGGGGCATCCTCGGCGCCTCTCTGCTTTTCCAGAGGAGCTGGCAAGCCACCCAGGGCTCTGACCTGACCGGGTGTCAGTGCAGAAGGGGCTGAATTCCTCCGAGCCCCCGGCTCAGGAAAACCCCTCCTGGTCTCGCCAGCTTCCACCAAGTTGCCCAAACTCTCCACCTTCCCCAGCGCCTTCGTCGCGACCTTGCCTTCCTCTTTCTGCCGCCCTGCAGCCGGGGGGGAGGAGGTTTGCTGAGCGCTCGCCAGGTGCTGCAGTTTTCTCTTCAACACCACAAACTTGACTCCTTCCTCTTCGCGCACCACGGCCACGTTATTAATAAACCTTTTGAAGAGCTCGCGGGCTTCCCGCTTTCGCCCTCCATCGTTATGTGCCAGCTCACTCCTGAAGTTCTGCAGTAGTTCCGAGTTCGTGACTTTGCCTCCGGCTTCCACTAAAAACTGAATCACAACCTCTTGGCTCAGAATTGGCTCCATTTGCCCTTCACCTGGACTGGGAGGGGTGAAACTCCCAGTTACTCGGCTGCTCCTCACTTCTCTCTCACGTAAAAGGATTGCACTGCCCTGCTGACCAAAGCTACCATGAGACTGAGTTCATCGGCACTGATCTCCCTCCCTCCCGAGCCCACTGTCTTTCCAGCAGTACCTGAATTTCCGGAACAGGACCTCATTTGTCAGAGAGTGATTATTACACATTACGTGCGAGTGGGAATCAAAGGGAGGAGACTTGCTTTGGAATAGGGCTCTGGGACTTGTAGTCCTGAAACGTTTAATTAAACAGAATTGGTGCGTTTCAAAACTTGTGATTATTGTTGCCCCAATAACATTGTGTGTGTGTCCCCCACCCCACCCACACTTTTTTACTAATAATTATCAGGGGGGAAAACTGTTGTTGCTTTGGCAACAAAATAAAAATAAAAAGGGTTGGGCCTTTGCAGATCACTCTCTGGTTAACCCATGAAGGAAAACTCCAGGTCATGTCGGTTCATTGCAAGATGAACTTCTGGAATTACAAAAGATGGCAGGGCCCCACTGAAGGATGTCAAAAAATGCTATGTGGTGTGTACCACCATCAAAAGGGATCCACACCAACAGTTCTGCAATTAGATTTGTCAATAGGTAGATACGCAACCAGACCTGTGGGTTCATCTTCAAAACAATCTTCAGAGTGGGGTAACGTGATGTGAGTGCGGTAGCGGCTCTGTTTTCGCGAGCTCGGGCTTCCTGTAATCTTCTATTTTATCCTAAAGCACATTCCAGGAATATTATTTTTTGGGTGGGGGGGATATATGTCTTGCACTATGTCCCTGGCTGATCCTGGTTGGAGTTTTGTGATGAGGGGCAGAGTTAAATCAGAGAGAACCCTCGTTTGATTGAGGCAGTCAGAGGTGGCTGGGGTGGGGCTCAGCTTGCAGTGATGGTTTCGCTGGTGAGCGGGCCTACGGTGGTACGGTTTGCAGCAGGTTGATGGCTGCAATTGAGAATAAGGTGTTGGATGAGGATCTTGGCTCCATGGTTCAGGTCTTTGGCGCTCATTTTGATGAACTGCAAGGTTTCCTTGAGTGAATGGTGGAAGTGCAGAAGAGAATCCTGGTGTTTGAAAGAGAAATTTCCCTGGTGGGGGCCCGCCTTCGGTCCTTAGAAACCCTGCTGCATGGTGTGTCGTCTATCCTGACCAAGTCGGGAGTAGAGGCCGCACAGGGAGTGTTCATGAGCCCGGTCTCTTGCAAGAAGTGGGGGGCGAATTTCCGACTGAGTTTGAAAATTGGCTGTCATGCTTTAGCAATCTTGATTTGGAGGTTGGGCACGCATCAGGTTCGACGGAGCACATTGTACCTGGTCTTCAAGGCGTGGGGTTGGTTGGGGCCCCTGACCACTGCTCTTGTATTATCGTGTTCTCGATGCTCATCACGAGGGGTTGGAGGTGGCTGGTCATGTCGAGTCATCCCCCCTGATTGGGTCCAAGGTTTCTAGTTGCCTGGGCGTCAGGGCAACGGATTGGTGGTGGTGGTCAAGGCGCTTCGTTCAATGGCACCTTCAAGAGATCTTGAGGGTTGTTCAACAATCCTGTCATGGCTTTGGCCTTTCCGAGCATCATAGATATTATCCTGCAGTTCATCAATAATCCTGAACTTTATTCCCTTCAGATTATGCTGTTGGTTTCTTGTTGCCTTTTCTCCTAGCAAAGGTGTGCGATGTGTGAACTCGAGGGTCAGGGTTGTCTGTTGTCCAATTTTAGAAAATTATATGTGACTGTGCAGTTTTGCTCCTTTTTTAATGTGCTGCAATCCTTGCCATTGTGCGAAGGGAGTGCATTTTAGACACCCCTTATCTCATTTATAGGGAAGATGAGTGGAGCCACAGTGGAGTGATGGGTGGTTGGTTGGTGTGGTGGTGGGGTTAGATAAGTCCCCATTTGGATTGAGAAAAGCCCGCAGTTAGAGCTAATTGCATCGGGTTTTTATTTTGCATTTTGTTACTTTGAATTTTTAGATCTGTGCTTATCTCCTTCAAAGGCCCGTCCAGATCGTTCATCCTGGAGAGGATTGGGTTCCTTCTGGTTCTTCCTTGTGGTTGGCGTTTTTAGAGCTATTAGGAGGAAATGAGTGGTGATGCATGCCGGGGTGTGGTCGATTAATCCATATTAAAATTATTGAAGTAAGAGTCTGTATGTTATGCTTCTACGCTGTTGGAGCCTTTCTTTGGAGTAGTTTGCTGGAAGGAGTTAGGAGCCCTCCTCCAAGTGGTCTTATATAGTGGTTTCAAAGAACAAAGAAAAATTACAGCACAGGAACAGGCCCTTCGGCCCTCCAAGTCTGCGCCGATCCAGATCCTCTATCTAAAACTGTCGCCTATTTTCTAAGGATCTGTATCCCTCTGCTCCCTGCCCATTCATGTATCTGTCTAGATACATCTTAAATGACGCTATCGTGCCCGCCTCTACTACCTCCGCCGGCAATGCGTTCGAGGCACTCACCACCCTCTGCGTAAAGAACTTTCCACTCATATCTCCCTTAAACATTTCCCCTCTCACCTTGAACTCGTGACCCCTAGTAATTGAGTCCCCCACTCTGGGAAAAAGTTTCCTGAGTGTCCTCCTCATTGTGGTTGGGTTTTCCATGGGGAGGGCAGTGTTTTGTCTCTGTTGAGGCAGCAATGCTTCGTCCCCTAGTATCTTTCTTGCAATGACATACAAAACGATGACTAATGTTCCTGAATTAATTTGGGCATTCCTCCCTTAGGGAGGTTCTTGTTCTCTTAATCTGGGTGAGCAGTGTGCCTTTATAAGTGTTTTTGTTCAGTGCTTTGTGGAGGATTCACCATATTGTTCTGGGGAGGGAGGGGAGAATCGGTCCCTACTCATGACGCCTAATTTTTGGATGTCTTGATGATTCTTCTGCTATTCAGTGGTGGGGTCTTCCAGGTTGAGGCTGGTGTGATTTTGCTAGTATCAGTTGGGTTGGCGCACTGTCCTGGATGTGGTCGGTGAGGTGCAGGGCCGGCAAGGTGTTAGGTCTTGGTGTGTGTTGGGTGTCCTAGGGGCACTGGCAGCTGTATGTTAGAGAATGTTGGACTAGGCTAGGTCTTATGCTGTGGTTGATACCCTGTGGCCCCCATTTACTTGGGATGTCTCTTCTCAAAGGGACTTATTAGGGACGTCTTGAGAAACTTTTTTTGTTGTGCTTGAATATCTTTGGTTTACTGACTCCTATGTGCACGCGGGCCTGGGGTTGAGCCGGTTCCTGTACTATGGTTGATATCCTGTTTCCCCCATTATGGCTGGACGCTCCCATGTCTGAATGAGCAGCTTTTTCTCCTCTTCATAAGTTGGTGAGGGCATGCGCTGGAGGAATACGGATTCTTGGTTGTGTCCTAGTCTTCTTTTATCCTGTGACCTTCTGCTCCTGGTAGTTCTCCCATTGTTTTGTATCCTGTCTCTATCGGGTTATTGGAAGGCACTGACTTCACTGACCATGATCTGAATTTATGTTCAAATATGTGAAATGATGATGGTTCTGTACTGTGTCTAAAGTTAGAGTTATGTTTTGTTGTGTGGCATATGTGTAACATGCTCTTGGAACTCGATTAATAAGAGGATCAGGGGTTATGGAGAGAAGGCAGGAGAATGGGGATGAGAAACATATCAGCCATGATTGAATGGCGGAGCAGACTCGATGGGCTGAATGGCCTAATTCTGCTCCTATGTCTTATATTCTAGAACTCTCACATATTTTCTTTGTAATTTTCCATTTTTGTCATGGTGGGCATAAAGAATCCATGATTGGCTCCCACAGGGGTATAGACAGGTCTGGTGTCTGAGGGCAGGAGGTTACAGTGTGTAATTGGTGCCTCTGGTGCTGCTGGAGTTAGGGAGAAATGTGCTGGTGCGTACCAAAACATGGCGTGAAATATGTATCCTGAACTCTCGTTGTTATTGCAAGAAATCACTGCACTGTGGAAAGATGCGTACCATTTTACCATGTTTACACGGCCTTATCCTCCTTGTTCTCTGGTGTTGTATATAGAGGCACCAAGTTGAGTCAAATTATTGTACTGAACCAGCTATATTGCTGTTCTCCTGTTCCCCTCTGTATCCATGTATATTGAGACATTTTTTCTCTTGCTGATGTGTACCATTCCTGTGGTTTTGTTGCATTGTTTGTTAAAATGAAAGACCTCAATACAAATACTTTAAAAAAAACAATTGTCAATGGGGATTCCACATTCAGCAGATAACATTCAAAACAAACAGGGTTCTTGGATTTCTGAGGATGAATCTTTAGAATTGTAACAAAAACATCAGAGTTAAGCTTACCAGACACTTGTTCACCCAGAGCGAGAATATTAGTATGCAGGTTCTGTGTTGGATCCTTACGTGGCTGATGCACGATCAATTGCACAAAGACTAAAGTTGGGTACAACTATGGCTTTATTACAGTCAGATGCATGGCCTCCTGCTGCAGCTGGCGAAATGGCAGAGCACTGGAGGTCATGCATATTTATACAGTTCTCCCTGGGCGGAGCCAGCCGGCAGGAGCTACTGACGAACTTGTAGTGCAGGTCCTACCTTACATCTCCTATCAGTAGATCACCACATTCCCTCCCTGTTAAAAATGAGTCCGGCGGGGTTGACGTGAAACTATATACAATTAGTGGAATTATGTACAGTGGTAGGGAAAGAAAAGTCCATGTTGACGGTCTGGAGTCCGTCAAAGGTTCAGCCGGTCCGGTGCTTTGGTGCTTCGTTGGGAGCGGCGTAACGGTGGCGGTGGTGGAGGTGGCACCGATGGCGGTGGTGGTGGTGCTGATGCTGGCCAGTCATCGGGGAACTCCGGGAGCGTGCAGAAGTCCTCTTCGTCCTCTTGTGCGGAAAAGGGGAGGAGGGGGGGTGGTCTGGTGGGGTCAATATTGGCGGCGCGGTGGGAGGTGGGGGGGAGGGCGCATTGATGGGGGGCGGGTGTTGGGATGGAACCTGACGGTGCCAGGTCCCTGAGTGAGACAGTATCTTGGTGGCCGTCGGGGAACTCCACGTAGGTATATTGAGGGTTGGCGTGGAGCAGGTGAACCCTGTCCACCAAGGGGTCCGTCCGCCTTGTGGAGTCGGACGTGCCTACGGAGAAGGACCGGTCCTGGAGCAGTGAGCCAAGTCGGGAGCGACACCCCGGATGTGGACTTCCTGGGGAAGGTAAAAACACGTTCATGGGGTGTGTTATTAGTGGCGGTGCACAATACTGACCGGATGGAGAGCAGAGCGTGAGGGAGGACCTCCTGTCAGCGAGAAGCTGGGAGGTTCCTGGACTGTAGGGCCAGCTGGACGGCCCTCCAAACCGTCCCATTCTCCCGTTCTACTTGCCCGTTTTCCCGGGGGTTGTAGCTGGTCGTCCTGCTGGAGGCTATACCCCTGCTGAGCAGGAACTGACGCAGCTCATCGCTCATGAATGAGGATCCCCTGTCACTGTGGATGTAGGCAGGGAAACTGAACAGAGCGAAGATGGTGCTGAGGGCCTTGATGACGGTGGCAGACGTCATATCGGGGCATGGGATGGCGAAGGGGAATCTGGAGTACTCATCGACCACACTGAGAATATACGTGTTACGGTTGGTGGAGGGGAGGGGCCCTTTGAAATCCATGCTGAGGCGTTCAAAGGGGTGGGAAGCCTTCACCAGGCGCGCACGGTCCGGCCGGTAGAAGTGTGGCTTGCACTCCGCACAGACCTGGCAGTCCCTGGTGACTGTCCTTACTTCCTCGACGGAGTAGGGCAGATTGCGAGCTTTGACCAGATGGTACAATCGAGTGACCCCCGGGTGACAAAGGCTGTCGTGTAGGGCCCGGAGTTGGTCCACTTGTGCGTTGGCACATGTACCTCGGGAGAGGGCGTCTGGGGGGTCGTTGAGTTTACCGGGGCGATACAAGATCCCGTAATTATAGGTGGAGAGCTCGATTCTCCACTGCAAGATTTTTATCATTTTTGATCTTGCCCCGCTGTGTGTTATTGAACATGAAGGCTACTGATCGTTGGTGCGTAAGGAGAGTGAATCTTTTACCGGCCAGGTAGTGCCTCCAATGCCGCACAGCTTCAACGATAGCTTGAGCCTCCTTCTCGACGGATGAGTGTCGAATTTCAGAGGCATGAAGGGTGCGGGAAAAGAATGCCACGGGTCTGCCTGCCTGGTTTAGGGTGGCGGCAAGGGCGACGTCTCAATCGTCGCTTTCTATTTGGAAAGGCAGTGACTCGTCCACTGAGCGCATCCCGGCCTTGGTGATGTTGTGCCTCGGCTACAAGGGGGAATTGGGTGGACTGAATGAGTGGGCGGGCCTTGTCCGCATAGTTTGGGACCCATTGAGCGTAGTAGGAAAAGAACCCCAGGTAGTGTTTGAGGGCCTTGGGGCAGTGGGGAAGGGGAAGTTCCATGAGGGGGCGCATGTGCTCGGGGTCGGACCCGAGAGGTCCGTTTTGGACTATATAGCCGAGAATGGCTAACCGGGTTGTGCTGAACACACACTTCTCTTTGTTGTAGGTCAGGTTGAGAAGAGTGGCAGTGCGGAGGAATTTATCGAGGTTGGCATCGTGGTCCTGCTGGTTATGGCCGCAGATGGTGACACTATCTAAGTACGGAAAGGTGGCCCGCAAACCGTACTGGTCAACCATTCGGTCTATCTCTCTTTGGAAGACCGAGACCCCATTTGTGACACCGAAAGGGACCCTAAGGAAGTGGTAGAGGCGACCGCCCGCCTCGAAGGCCGTGTATAGCCGGTCCGACTTCCGGATGGGGAGCTGGTGGTTGGCGGATTTCAAGTCAATTGTTGAGAAGACCCGGTACTGCACAATCTGAGTGACCATATCAGATATGCGTGGGAGGGGGTACGCGTCAAGATGCATGTACCAATTGATGGTCTGGCTGTAGTCCACGACCATCCTGTGTTTCTCCCCAGTTTTAACCACTACCACTTGGGCTCTCCAGGGGCTGTTGCTGGCATCGATAATACCCTCCTTAAGCAGCCGCTGGACTTCGGACCTGATGAAGATCTTGTCCTGGGTGTTGTATCGTCTGCTCCTAGTGGCAACGGGCTTGCAATCTGCAGTTAGGTTTGCAAAAAGGGAGGGGGGATCGACCTTGAGGGTCGCGAGGCCGCAAACGGTAAGGGGGGGGGGGGGGGGTAAGGGCCCGCCAAATTTAAGGGTGAGGCTCTGGAGGTTGCACTGGTAGTCCAGGCCCAACAGGAGTGCAATGCAGAGATTAGGAAGGACATTGAGGCGGCAGTTACTAAATTCTACTCCCTGGACCGTGAGGGTGACTACAAAAGCCTCGGATCGGGACGGAGTGGGATCCGGAGGCTAGGGAGATCCTTTGATTGGCAGGGTGGACCGGGAGGGAGCAGCCTTACCGTATCTGGGTGAACGAAGCTTTCGGTGCTCCCGAGTCCAGCAGGCACAAGGTCGCGTGGCCGTTGATTTTAACCGTCGTCGACGCGATGGCTAGGTTGTGTGGGCGAGATTGGTCCAGCGTCATCGAAGCGAGCTGCGGGTAGCCATCGGATGCTTCGGGTGGCGAGCGGCTGCGGTTCTGATGTCGAGATGTCCGGGGACCCTGTGGGGAACAAGATGGCGGCGCCCATGGTGCGCACATTGCGGGGTTGGGACAAGATGGTGGCGCCCATGGTGCGCACATTGCGGGGTCGGGACAAGATGGCAGTGCCCATTGGTCGCACATGGACCCGGAAGGAGAAGATGGAGGCTCCCATTGTGCATCTGGCATGGGGGAGGGGGCGATAGCGGGCACAATCGCAGCGACTGCGCGGGCCTGGCACACAGCCGCGAAGTGACCCTTTTTACTGCAGGCTTTACAAACTGCAGTGAGGGCCGGGCAGTGTTGGCGGGGGTGCTTCTGCTGACCGCGGCGCAGGCGCATTGCGAAGGCAGGGCCCCGGCTGAGAAGGTCGTCAACGGGGTCCAGGAGGGGTAGGAAGGAGTAGAAGGGTGGGCAACGTGGCGGGAGGGGTACGCTTGTACGTTACGGGATGCGACCGTCATGGAGAGCGCCAAGATTTTCATCTCCGCCAGTTCGAGCGTGGCCCCTTCCAGCAATCGTTCTCGGATGCGGTCCGACGCAATCCCCGTCACAAAGGCATCGCGCATGAGGAGATTCGCGTGTTCGGCGGCCGTGACGGCCTGACAGTCACAGTCCCGGACAAGTGGAATTAGGGCCCGCCAGAAGTCTTCGATGGACTCACCAGGTAGTTGCGAGCGGGTGGCAAGTACATGCCTGGCGAAGAGCGTGTTCGACTTCTGCGCGTAGCGTTCTTTGAGGAGTTCCATCGCTTTTGTGTAAGTTGTGTCGTCTTGGATCAACGGGAACATGCTGGAGCTCAGTCTGGAGTACAGGACGTTTATCTTCTGAGCCTCGGTTGGCGCAGGGTCCGCCGCGTTGATGTAATCCTCGAAACATGCTAGCCAGTGAGTAAAGTCTTTCCTGGCGTTGGGCGAGTGCGGCTCCAGCTGTAGGCGATCGGGCTTAATTTGGATATCCATTCTGTAGAAAATCTGACTGTAATAAACTGATGCACGATCAATTGCACAAAGACTAAAGTTGGGTACAACAGTGGCTTTATTACAGTCAGATGCGAGGCCTCCTGCTGCAGCTGGCGAAATGACAGAGCACTGGAGGTCATGCATATTTATACATTTCTCCCTGGGCGGAGCCAGGCGGCAGGAGCTACTGGCGAACCTGTAGTGCAGGTCCTACCTTACATCTCCTATTACAGTGGATCACCACAGTGGCAAGAGATATAAATAAGACTGAAGCGATCCAAAGATGTGATGCATGTTTCTGCACGAATTAGTATAGGAAATGCACCAGTGCACATCCTTGATGAGAATCACTACAGCAAAGGAGGGACAAAAATAGACTGACCACATTTTACAAAATATGGAATAGACTGGTGAGAATTGACAGAAACAAGTGTCATAGAATCATAGAATTTACAGTGCTGAAGGAGGCCATTCGGCCCATTGAGTCTGCACCGGCCCTTGGAAAGAGCACCCCACCCAAGCCCACACCTCCACCCTATCCCAGCAACCCCTTTTAACCTTTTTGGACACTGAGGGCAATTTAGCATGGCCAATCCACCTAACCCGCACATCTTTGGACTGTGGGAGGAAACCGGAACACCTGGAGGAAACCCACGCACACATGGGGAGAACGTGCAGACTCCACACAGACAGTGACCCAAGTCGGGAATCGAACCTGGGACCCTTGAGCTGTGAAGCAACTGCGCTAACCACTATGCTACCGTGCTGCCCTCCAGCAATAACAAGACGTGAGGTTGTCTTTACTCAAGCTGCAAAGACCATTTGTTTCCAAGACAGTGTATCAACAATCTTTCTTCTCAAGGACAATTCCACAGTGGAACAAGCTGCCAAAAGAAATAAACACAGTCCCATCACTTGCAATTTTCAAGACCCATTTTTAGATTATTTCCATTTAAAAGTTTTAATTATCAGGAATACCATCTCGGCAGGTCCTGCCTAGTTCAGATACCACGACCCATATAAATGTTGGGGAAATATGAATATCAGTTTGCGATGCTGACACGACTAAAGCAGAATAAGATACTTTTTTCTCCAGGGCAGAGAAGTTTGAGGGGTGACCTCTCAATGATGACGGGGTTTGATGGCGAGACTGGAGAAGATTTCCAATTGTTGAGGAGTTGAGAGCTAGGAGTTATAAACATGAGACAATCACTAATAAATCCAATAAAGAATTGAGAAGATTGTTGTCTGTAAATTAACAAACCCTTCAACCAGTTTATTAGTAAAATGTTTCACCCAGGTGCCCTTATTTCCAAAATGAACAAAAGACAAACACAGGTTCAACCCAAATTTATTCACAAACAAAATAAAATAATTACACTCCCAAATTATCTCAAATATACTCTACCCAGGATTCCAGTACTACCCGTCCCGATGAAATGATTTAGCTACGGGTGCAATCCTCTAGCCTCAGTCATCTCAGGGCCCTCTTCTGTGAAGGTGGATGTCGCACGCCTCCTCTGCCTGCTCTCTGGTCTGCCGTTGAGTCTTCTCTGCTGTCTCTGTCTTTGCTGGGGAGGGTCTATGGGTGTCTCTTATCCCCCTCTTCGTTGCCTTCTAGATGTTTCTCTGGCCCTCAGCCAATGAGGTCACTGGGCAGGGGTTGCAATACCCAATAGAGTTGTTGATTGCAAGTCTGCAAGACACCAAGAATACACCCCCCCCCCCCCCCCCTCCCCCAGAGTCCATCCTCAGGTGCATTGTCAGCACGTAACCTTATCCCATATATGGTAACGGTGGGATATCAAGATGCCGGAAAGTCTGGCTGCATCTGGGCAATCCACAACAATTGATCTATCTGAATAGAGCCGATTATCTCCGATCTCCAGTTTACAGGACAAGCCCAGACTTGCCCTGGCTTGTCTGTGTATGCCCACTATGTTCAAACTTGGCTGTTTGAGTTCCCGTCATGCCTTTCTGTGGTTCTGACTGTCGTTTAAATTAAAATTTCCAATTCTGAATTTAAAGTGTCAATTCTGTGTCAGGCCCAAGATTCAGGCCGTTGCCCATTTTACCACAAGATTGTGCAATTGAAGCCAATAGCAAAGAAATATTTATTAGGAAACTGGATAAGCACATGAGAGGGAAAGGAATGAAAAGATATGGTGATGCAGCTTGGTAATGTAGTGTGGGAGGAGTTTTGTGTGGAGAATAAACACCAACAGACACTAGATGGGCTGAAAGGCCTGTTTCTGTGCTGTAATTTCTGTATATTTCAATAAAATGTTCATAGAATCATAGAATTTACAGTGCAGAAGGAGGCCATTCAGCCCACCGGGTCTGCACCAGTCCTTGGAAAGAGCACCCCACTTAAGCCCATACCTTCACCCTATCCCCATAACCTTTTTTGTTTGGACACTAAGATTAGCATGGCCAATCCACCTAATCTGCACATCTTTGGACTGTGGGAGGAAACCAACGCAGACACGGGGAAAACATGCAGATTCTGCACAGTCAGTGACCCAAGCCGAGAATCGAACCTGGGACCCTGTAAAGCGACAGTGCTAAACATTGTGCTACTGTGCCGCCCTGTGTTAAATATGTACCCATAATGGAAACTGTAACTGTTTAACCAGATAGCATCTCCAAGAAGCAAAATATTGCTCAATTTTCACATTTACAAAGTAACTGAAATCTGGAATATTTTCAGTGTGTGATTCCTCTTTCACCTCGAACAACATGCAAGGGCCTCATGGGCTTCTTTATCACTAAAATTAAAACCATCCATTCAGCCTCTGCTCCTTTCCCCTTCTCCTTGCCCACCTGGTCAAAGCTCCCCCAGGCTCCCATCTAATCTAAACCTGAATCCACATCTTCCTCCCATCTTTCCTGGAACTCCCCTCATACTACCTCATAGTTCATCTTGTCCATTTGATCCACCTCCCATTCCCTTGACCCAATTCCTACTGAACAGTTGATCAGCAAAGCTCCTTTTTTGGCCCCCATGCTCACTGATGTTGTCAATAGTCCTTCTTACTTTCAAAACTTGCATCAACATCCACCTCCTCAAATAGCCCATTAAAAATCCTCTGTCCTTACAAACTACTGCCCAAACCCCCTTTTGCTCTCCAAACGTTTTGAATGTATTGTCATCTCCTAAATAAGAATATAAGAACATAAGAACTAGGAGCAGGAGTAGGTTACCTGGCCCTTCGAGCCTGCTGCGCCATTCAATGAGATCATGGCTGATCTTTTGTGGACTCAGCTCTACTTACCCGCCGAACACCAGAATTCTTTATTCCTTTATTCTTCAAGAAGCTATCTATCTCTATCTTGAAAACATTTAATGAAGGAGCCCCAACAGCTTCACTGGACAGGGAATTCCATAGATTCACAACCCTTTGGGTGAAGAAGTTCCTCTTAAGCTCAGTCCTAAATCTACTTCTCCTTATTTTGATGCTATGCCCCCTAGTTCTGCTTTCACCCACCAGTGAAAACAACCTCCCCGCATCTATCCTATCTATTCCCTTCATAATTTTATATGTTTCTATAAGATCCCCCTGCATCCTTCTGAATTCCAACTAGTACAGTCCCAGTCTACTCAACCTCTCCTTGTAATCCAACCCCTTCAACTCTGGGATTAACCTAGTGAATCTCCTCTGCACACCCTCCAGCACCAGTACATCCTTTCTCAGGTAAGGAGACCAAAACTGAACACAATATGCTAGGTATGGCCTCACTAACATCTTATACAGTTGCAGCATAACCTCCCTTGTCTTAAACTCCATCCCTCTAGCAATGAAGGACAAAACTCCATTCGCCTTCTTCATCACCTGTTGCACCTGTAAACCAATTTTTTTGCGACTCATGCACTAGGACACCCAGGTCCCTCTGCATAGCAACATTTTAAAATATTTTACCATTTAAATAATAATCCCTTTTGCTGTTATTCCTACCAAAATGGATAACATCACATTTGTCAACATTGTATTCCATCTGCCAGACCTTAGCCCATTCACTTAAATATCCAAATCCCTCTGCAGACTTCCAGTATCCTCTGCACTTTTTGCTTTACCACTCATCTTAGTGTTGTCTGCAAACTTGGACACATTGCACTTGGTCCCCAACTCCAAATCATCTATGTAAATTGTGAACAATTGTGGGCCCAACACTGATCCCTGAGGGACATCACTAGCTACTGATTGCCAACCAGAGAAACACCCATTAATCCCCACTCTTTGCTTTCTATTAATTAACCAATCCTCTATCCATGCTACTACTTTACCCTTAACACCATGCATCATATCTTATGCAACGACCTTTTGTGTGGCATCTTGTCAAGAGCTTTCTGGAAATCCAGATGGACCACATCCATTGGCTCCCCATTGACGACCGCACTGGTAATGTCCTCAACAAATCCCACTAAATTAGTTAGGCATGACCTGCCCTTTATGAACCCATGCTGCGTCTGTCCAATGGAACAATTTCCATCCAGATGCCTCGCTCTTTCTTCCTTGATGATAGATTCCAACATCTTACCTACTACCGAAGTTAAGCTAACTGGCCTATAATTACCTGCTTTCTGCCTTATCCATATCCATCTTGCCTACAAACCAGGTTTATGACCCTTCAACAGAACTGAAATAATGCTTATCTCATAGAATCACTACAGTGCAAAAGGAGGTCTATCAGCCCATCGAGTCTGCACCGACCCTTCAAATGAGCACTCTACCCATGTCCACTCCCCTGTCCACCCCGCCCTATCCCTATAACTAAACCTGCACATCCCCTAAGGGGCAATTTATCATGCCCAATCCAGCTAACCAGCACATCTTTAGACTGTGGGAGGAAACCGGAGCACACGGAGGAAACCCACGTGGACACAGGGAGATCATATAAACTCCCCACAGATAGTCACCCATGGCCAGAATTGAACCCGGAACCCTGGTGCTATCAGTGCTAACCATTGTGCCACCGTATCTACCTGAATCTACCTAAACTTGTCATCTCTCTCAATTGGTTTCATTCCAACAGTAGCCAACGCACCGTCACTCAGTTCTACCATTCCACCACCACATCTCTCACCTCATTCATTGCCATGTGTTGTCTGACCTTTGGCAGAGCTGCAATTTCTTCCCATTAAATACTGAGAAGACCGCAGAAAATTTTGTTTGGGCTTCACCACAAACACCACATCCTCCCCATCAATAGCATCCACCCCTCCTCCCCCAACTACCATCTCAGGTTGGAATCTCAGCCCACTCTCTGAGCTGAACTTCTGGATCCAGACACTAAAATTACCTACTTCCATCACTGTAACCTTTCCGTTAACCTCAGCCTTAATTTTGCTGAAACCCTCATAGATGCCTTTGTCACCTCCAGACTCAATTATTGCAATGATCTGCTCACCGGATCTAATTTTCCAACCTCTGCAAGCTTCAGCTCATCCAAAGCTCTGATACATGTTTCCCATCTTGCATCATCCTACTCACGTGCCACTCCTATCCTTGTTGACCGACTGAGGTTCCCAGTTTCCTGTCCTGGCCTTGACTCCTGTCACTGTAATCTCTTGCAGCCCCTCAACCCCTTCCACAAACTCTTATCTTTCTGACTGATCCCTCTCTAACTCGTATAACCAAACTTTTTTTCACCCCCCCCACATCTCTTTTTCTCCCTCTTCTGTTCATTTTCATGATATTGCATCTCGGTGAAGTGGTTTGGGACATCTTTCTATATAAAGCTGCTGTATAAATGCAAATGATTCTTTTCTTCACATTAAATACCAGCAGATAAATTTCACACACTGCCAGATTTGATGCCTGGAACACTTGAATGCAACATCTTTAACACAGGATTAGCCTTCATCTGCTCTCCTGCGGTTATTGGATCATATCTTTAGCCCACTCCTAAGCTCTGCTTGAAGTTTCCTTGTAACTTTGTAATTTAATCAGCCACAGCAGATCATTTGCTACAATGTTGGTTTATACTGACTGTATACACTCGCTGCACCTTTTTTATGGCAGCTAATATAAAAATGTATTGTAAAATATGGCATTGTTTTTTCTTTGTGCTATCAACTATTAAGCTCAATAATATTTGGAACATTATCTGTTGACTATGCTTGTAAGCGTCCAAAGATTTACACATTAAACTGTTGAAAGTGATATCACCAGGAATACACCATTTGCTATATAAAGTAAGCATTTGTAGTTTTATACAGTGGAATGTTTTTTGTTACTTTGCTGTTGATATCAATTGCTTGAAATACATTTAAAATGAGATTAATTCCTGGAGATGTAAGACATTCAAGGTCAGTAATGATAAGTAGCTTGTTATTCTGCAGCAGCTCATTATACTTATCTGAATTGGAACTGCAAGATTTGGAGGTCATAGTGCACAAAAGCACAGTGAAATAAATTAAAGGGCAATGCAATGCCTTCATGAAAAGATCGGATGAAAATGTTCCCTTTCCACCTGTTGCCTTAGCTTATCTGCTGTTGAAATTTACATCTATGCCTTTGTAACCTTCAGACTCAAGTGTTCAATAAAAATCTGGAATACTGAAACTATTGCCACAAATACCCTTTAGGGCAATGTTTTTAAAAGAATTTTTCCGGGGACCCATTTTTACCAACCGGCCAACCTTCGGGGCCCACTCCGGCCAACCTTCGTGACCCAGGCTGGCTGACCTTCGCGACCCACGGAGGCTGACCTTCGCAGCCCACGCCAGCCTACCTTCGTGACCCATGCCGGCCGACCTACACGACCCATGGAAGCTGCCCTTTGCAACCCACCCCAGCCAAACTTCGTGACCCACGCTGGCCAACCTTCGCAACCCAGAGGCTGACCTTTGCAATCCACGCCGGCTGACCTTAGTGACCCACGCCAGCTGACATTTGCGACTCACCATTTTCTCTTACCTTTAATGAGAGAGGTGAGGCTGCTTAGTCCTCATTTACTTGTTTGCTGCTGACAAAATGGAGGATTCGCAATTGCGCCCAAAGCACATAACGTCAACGTTCGGTGCACGTGACCTACTCTCTGTCTCACTTCAGGCAGGAAGATTGCATTGAATTAAAAAAGAAAACCTCCTGGGTCAGCACTCTGACATCAGGAGGAGGTGGAGCTTCCCACTGGGCTCCACGCATACGCATTGATGAGCGGGCACGCATGCGCAGTGCGCCTGCATTTGGGTTGACTCGTAAATGCCTTCTCAAATTGCCTGGCAAGCCACTCAGTTGTGATGTTCTCTGTTGTGTCTATCAGGATGTCTTGAGAACATAGTGTTAACAAAGAACATCAAGCTGAGTTATTGAACAAAGCTGATTTATTTACACTACTAAATTAACATTTTAACCAGTCAACAAGGAATAAGTTATTAAATGAAACTATACGACATCTCTTACTACAGAACTCTATAGTATGCAACTAAGCTATCTCATGACGAAACACCTTCTCCCAGAATCCCAGGGTTCACATGATATTTATATGACTGCTCCTTTTCTCCATCTGGTGGTGAGAAGTATTAACATCATATTGTTAACCCTTTAATCCCGACTTTGGAACACTGTCTGTGTGGAGATTGCACATTCTCCCCGTGTTTGCGTGGGTTTCATCCTCACTACCCAAAGGATGTGCAGGATATGTGGATTGGCCAAACTAAATTGCCCCTTAATTGGAAAAAATGAATTGGGTACTCTAAACTTATATTAAAAAAATATTATTAACCCTTAATTGGAAAAAATGAATTGGGTACTCTAAATTTATAAAAAAATATTATTAACCCTTTGTATTCAGTTAGGAATGGTTAATAAATGCTGGTCCAGTCCCACATCCCATGAATTAATTTTTTTTAAGTCCTCCGAATTTTAAACTCTGCTGACTATATTCTATCATGCACCAGCTCCCCTTTGCTGTCCTATTTTGGCTTCCAAAGTCTTAAATTTAAAATGTTCATTCTATGTAAATCCTTTCATGTCCTCACCCTCCCTGCAAGCTTCTCTCGCCCACTACAACCCTCTGGGAACTCTGCGATCCTCTAACTTGAAAGAGCTCAATAATTCAACTCAATACATTATAAAGCCCACAAAAATTAACTAGAGAAAGGTAATAGATCCCAGAGAAGATTTTTTAAACCCCCAATAGGTCCTAACGCTCCAATGGAAGGAGATAAGTTCATAAGATATAGGAACGGAATTAGACTATTTGGCCCATCGAGTCTCCTCTGCCACTCGATCATGGCTGATCTCATCCTGGCCTTAACTCCACCATCCTGCCTGTTCTCCATAACCCTTCAACCCAATACCAATTACAAATCTGTCCAACTCCTCCTTAAATTTACTCATTATCCCAGCATCCACCGCACTTTGGGATAGCGAATTCTACAGATTCACAACCCTTTGGGAGAAGTAGTTTCTCCTCAACTCCATTTTAAATTTGCTCCCTCTTTATGACCTCTCGTTCAAGAATGCACCACAAAAGGAAGCATCCACTCCACGTCTACTTTATCCATATCATTTACCATTTTGTATACCTCAATTTGATCCCCCCTCATTCTTCTAAACTCTAGAATGTATAGGCCTAAACTGTTAAATCTCTCTTCATACGACACACTCCTCATCTCTGGAATCAATCTCGTGAACCTCCTCTGAACTGCCTCCAATGCCACTACACTTGATGATTTTTAAAAGCAAAGATTCACCTTGGGATCGTCTATGGTCTCCACTCCATCAAACCTCAAATAACCCACAAATTTCAGAGGACAAACTCCCAAACTAGAATTCAAATATAATTGACAACTGGATTGCCAGGGTAAAATATATTTTTTACATGGTTACAGGTTGAACACCCCAATGATACAGGCTGGTGGCAGCCCAGGTCATTAATTCTCATTGTCTTTCTCTTAAGCTACCAGATTCACAGGTCTAATTCCAGCTGCTCCAACACATCAGGACTACAACTGATGATACCAAATTCTGAAGCTGCTGTTGTTGCTCAACCCGCCTTCCATTCTTTGGGACAATCCTGATGACAGGAATACGGCAGATAGCTTATTGGTGAGGTTTTTTCTGGGTTGATAAAACAAGACAGGATGATAAGGCTTTTCAATAGTATGTGTAAATTGGCATTACTGAGTCTATGAATTACGATCTGCTGAAGAAAAAATAAAGTAAGATCAATTGTACACTTCAGATTCAATGAATCACTTTTGACGTATGGTTACTGTGGCTATGTAATCAAATGTAGCAGCCAATTGGTACACAGCAATGTCCCCAAAATAACAAATTAGTTGAATTACCAGACAATCAGCTTTTCATAGAATTTACAGTGCAGGAGGCCATTCGGCCCATCGAGTCTGCACCAGCTCTTGGAAAGAGCACCCTACCCAAGGTCAACACCTCCACCCTATCCCCACAACCCAGCAACCCCACCCAACACTAAGGGCAATTTTGGACACTAAGGGCAAT
This sequence comes from Scyliorhinus torazame, assembly GCF_047496885.1. Classification (NCBI taxonomy): domain Eukaryota; kingdom Metazoa; phylum Chordata; class Chondrichthyes; order Carcharhiniformes; family Scyliorhinidae; genus Scyliorhinus; species Scyliorhinus torazame. The sequence goes on along the minus strand of NC_092713.1, from coordinate 281,538,288 downwards.
TTATCATGGCCAATCCACCTAACCTGCACATCTTTGGACTGTGGGAGGAAACCGGAGCACCCGGAGGAAACCCACGCACACGCGGGGAGGATGTGCAGACTCCGCACAGACAGTGACCCAAGCCAGAATCGAACCTGGGACCCTGGAGCTGTGAAGCAATTGTGCTATCCACAATGGTACCGTGCTGGTTGCTAAGGATGGAATAATGTCCAGCATAAGAAGAAGGTGTCCAAGAGTAGAATTCCCTGTTCTTCAACTAGTACGAAATAGTATTTTATGTTGTATAGAAATACTAGATTAGTTGTTTTGGGACTGAGCTCCTAACCTAGAGGTTATAAATTCAAAATTAAATTATATGGAATCATTATGGCACAGAAGATGGCCATTCAGCCCCATCAAGTCCATGGCAGCACTCTGTAGAGCAGTTCAGTCAGTCCTATTACCCTGCTCTTTCCTTGTAACCCTGCACGTTTATTTCCCTCAGTGCCAGCACAATTTCATTTTGAAATCATTGATCATCTGTGTTTCCACCACCTTCTTAGGCAGCCAGTTCCAGATCATTCCCACTCTCTGCATAAAAAGGTTCTCCCCACATCCCCCTGCATAAATGGAGAGGCAGAATTCAGGGTCACAGCCACTATTTGCTTACGGTAAGCTCCTAATGTCATTGGAAAGGCTGTTCCAAGGAGCAGTCGGCAGCTTTTCCACAGATTCAGGGATGGGAAATCAGAGTGAACCTTGGGCAGATGCACTCGGCCCCGACCATCTGGTTCAAACAAGGGTCGTGCCAGAAGCCTGGGAGCAAAGTGTCTGATCGTTGAACAATCGTGTGCAATTGTGACTGATCTGTAGGTGGGTAGGATGAAAGAAGAAAATACCTCAACGAAGTAAGACTATTTACAGTCCTTTGAGTTTGTATTTATCATCAAAGATTACCCTGAATGAATTTCCACACAATGTATAGTAGCAAGCTAGACTTGCTTTCATTCTGACATTTGTGATTACTTTTCTACACAATTCGTGTGATGTATGTTGAAACAGGACTTTATTCAGTTAAACTTAGCTCACAATCGTATCATAGAATCATAGAATTTACAGTGCAGAAGGAGGCCATTCGGCCCATTGAGTCTGCACCAGCTCTTGGAAAGAGCACCCTACCCAAGGTCCACACCTCCACCCTATCCCCATAACCCAGTAACCCCACCTTACACTAAGGGCAATTTTGGACACTATGGGCAATTTAGCATGGCCAATCCACCTAACCCGCACATCTTTGGACTGTGGGAGGAAACCGGAGCACCCGGAGGAAACCCACGCACACACGGGGAGGATGTGCAGACTCCGCACAGACAGCAACCCAAGCCGGAATCGAACCTGGGACCCTGGAGCTGTGAAGCATTTGTGCTATCCACAAGGCTACCGTGCTGCCCACATATGACAAGGGTCATATTCATATGAATATACAAAGGAGACGACCATTCGACCCCTTGTAGCTGCTCTGTCATTTAATAAGAGTATGGCTGATCTGATAGTTACCTCTGTACTACATCCCACCTACCATAATAACCTATCACCCCCTTGCTTACCAAGAATCTAGCCATCTCTGCCTTAAAAATATCCAAAGACTCTGCTTCCAGCACCTTTTCAGGAGGAGGGTTCCAAAGAGTCACAGCCCTCGGAGAGAAAATAATTCACCTTATCTCCGTCTTAAATGGGCGACCACTTATTTTTAAACAGTGACCCCTGGTTGTCGATTGTCCCACAAAGAAAAGATCTTTTCCATATCTAAACTGTCAATAATAATAATCTTTATTAGTGTCACAAGTAGGCTTCCATTAACACTCCAATGAAGTCACTGTGAAAATCCCCTCGTCGCCACACGGGTACACAGAGGGAGAATTCAGAATGTCCATTTCACCTAACAAGCACGTCTTTTGGGGCATGTGGGAGGAAACCGGAGCACCTAGAGGAAACCCACACAGACATGGGGAGAAAGTGCAGACTCCGCACAGACAGTGACCCAAGCTGGGAATCGAACCCGGGTCCCTGGCACTGTGAAGCAACAGTGCTAACCACGGTGCTACCGTGTCAAGACCCCTCAGGATTTTATGGGCATGATGCGCCCCACTCAGTGATGGCACAAGGCCGTTAAAGGCCTCTCGCGAGATTTCCGATGCTCAGAAAGCTTTGCGAGACGTCGCAATCTGGATCTCGCCCTCACTGGGAGAGGTCCCGATTAACTTATTTAAGAGAGTCATTAGGCTCACTTAAATACCTATATGCCGGATTCTCCTGAGGCCCGTAACTACCGGCCTCACCTGGGAGACCTCGCCATAGCACCGTTTAGCACTGGTCTACATAAACATGGACCAGGAGTAACAGCACCGGGGCGACTCCCAGATTATTGGAGGCCTCCAGGTTTTCAGGCTTTGGGCAGAGTATTACCCAGGCACTCCCGCTGGCACCCAGGCACTGCCAGCCTTGCACCGTGGCATTGGCACCTGAGCACCCTGGCAGTGCCAGGCTGGCAGGGGCACTGCCAGGGTGCCAGGCTAGCAGTGCCTTGGTGCCAGGTTATTTGTGCCAGGCATTGGGCCTGGAGTTACCCTGCCCTTAAGAAATGGGGTTGGGACAGGCTTGAGGATCCCCTAAGAGGTATGTTGAAGCAGTGGAGTAGGTCTAGAGGCACTGTGGAGGAGTGGGGGCGGGTCGAAGGATCAGGGTGGCATTTACAAATGGCGTCCCAATTCGCGAGTAGTCTTCCTGCACTCACAAGCTTGTCAGTGTTGAAAATGAGGGAAGTTCAGGGCAGCATGGTGGCACAGTGGTTAGCATTGCTGCCTCACGGCGCCGAGGTCCCATGTTCGATCCCGGCCCTGGGTCACTGTCCGTTTGGAGTTTGCACATTCTCCCCGTGTTTGTGTGGGTCTCACCCCACAACCCAAAGATGTGCAGGGTAAGTGGATTGGCCACACTAAATTGCCCCTTAATTGGAAAAAATGAATTGGGTACTTTAAATTTATTTAAAAAAAGAAAATGAGGTAAGTTCGGCCTCAGTGGGGTGTTCAAATCCAGACTCTGTTTTTTGCACGATAAGTCACGCCCCCAAATGTTTACGTCAAGTCTCTTCTTGTTGTTCTAACTCAAGCAGATACAAATCTAGCCTATCCATTCATTCACTGACCAGATATGCTGCAAATCATGTAAGATTCAGACCATCCAACTTGTGGAATGGCGCTCTTAAAAAATTAATTGATAATTTGTGGGTTTGCAGTAAATGACCATTAGAGTTTTACTTTTACGACAAAGATCCAACTGGTTTAACGATATCCTTTAGAGAAGTAAACCTGCTGTTCTTGCCTGATTTAGCCGACACGTGACTCCAGTTTCAAACAATATAATTGACTCTTAATACCCGAAGGGTAATCAGAGATTAATAATAATTACTTCTGTGAGAAACACCGCTCACTTGATAATAATTTACACTTAGTCAAATTCTGAAGAAGTATTTATTTCAATCGATCTTGCAATTTGACTCCCTGTCCTTCCTCCTCATCGTTCCTAGTTCCAATAGTGGGAGTTGCCCCCTGGTCTATTGAGATACGGAAGCAGCATTCAGTCTCGTCATTTCTCATTTTTACCCCGAAAATCTCATGTCTAAGTGAACAAATCTTATTGCCTGTCTCGATCCAGGCCATGTGTTTTACGGTGATGTATACGGGGTTACAAGTTCCAGCCTTGCACGTTGAGGGGGAATTTCCATTAATCTGGTGAATGGATATGACCGGTGGTGCCCCTCTGGGCAATTGGCACAACCTTTTCAGCCAACCCCCCTCTCGGTAATCATCCCCCCTCGGTAATACTCAAGAGACTCCACCCTAAACTCCTTTCCATTCCCCGCTGACTCACAGTCTATGAGGGTGCAAAGATCAGTCCGTATTACCTGAGGGTACCGACTTTCTGGGATTGTTAATTTAAACATATGACCGTTTCCGTCCCCCCACATTAGTAATATTATAATACATTGTATAGTCCATTTTTGCTGTAGTCTCTTCATATTATTTTAGTCCTATTTTCAGTGTCTTTGCAACCTTATCTTTAATGGTTACTCAGTGGCCTCCTCATGCCATTGTTCCTGTTCAGGTGGTGATTTCACGGGTCCCTTCGTTCTGCTGTAATGAGTCCAACCTTTTTCCGCGGTTCGTATGGCAGTCTCTGTGGTTAACAAGACCAGGAACGGTCCGTCCCAAGTGTGTTGAAGCTTGGTTTCCTTCAACGATTTGACCAGTACCCAATCTCCTGGCTTAAATTTGTGGACTGCGAATTCAAGGGGAGGTGTCTGCGATCGCAGTCCTTGTCTCCTGAGGAATGATAATGAGGAAGACAGTGCCAGTATATATTTCTTTACATCGATATCTTTACATTCTGCAATGGGCAATTCCCCCATTGTTCCAAGGTATGGCAATCCGAACAACATTTCGTATGGGGACAACCCCAAATCTTTTCTTGGAGCCGTTCGGATTCTTAGAAGGGCTATAGGTAAGCATTTTGTCCAGGGGAGCCTAGTTTCTAGTATTATTTTTGACAAATGATTTTTAAGAGTTTGATTCATCCTTTCCACCCATCCCGATGAGGGGGGGGGGGGGGGTGCCAAGGAGTGTGGAAGTCCCAATTTATCTCCAAACTTCTAGTAGTGCCTTCTTTAATAGAATCGATGAATTCATCTACAGAAAACCTATATGTTTAATAAGTTATTGTGTTTGATATTTTAAAATAAATGTTTAGAATTAGCCTGGAAATTAAAACTTCAAACGATGTGGAAGCTGGTCTTAAAAAAACCAAAACAACTTTGATTAAAAAGAACAGATTGTTCAAGGACATTTGATAACGGGAATTTGGCAGCAATCCAACTTTTACTCCCAGTCCATTTGAGTGACAAATATTTTTTTTTAAAAAAAAGTTTAGAGATGCGAATGGCATCATTCCAAGCTATACACCTCTTTTTGTCTCTGCAAGAAAATTAACCCTTTCAACAAGCTTTTGTGTACAATCCAGAAGATGTCAAAGTGCAGAATGTTGTACTTTCATTCCCAATAACTCTAAAGAAGTTAAAGATTTGGCATTACATATCCAAAAAGAAATCAAAAAGAAACTTGATCCACCCCAATTTATCTTCCAACTGTACCCCCAATCGATGAATTTGAGCTGAAATACTATTATTGAAATGTTACTGATCGATCAACTGTTTGACTGCATTATATTATATAATTTATTAATACTGAATCAGTAGTATCAAATTTGATAAATTTATTAATTATAATAATTATTTTGAAATGCCTGGTTGTTGGACCCCTGCGGTTGGCAGGGTTGTATGCTATATTGGGAACTTGCCGGACGGGGAACTGACACTGCGGTTGATAAGACCTTAGAGGTAAAGTGACTTCCCCTGTCCGAGTCTATATTTTCTACCAACCCGTATCGGGGAACTATTTGCTCTAGAATGATTTTAGAGACTCCGCCTGTGGTGGCGGTGGTTGTAGGGTAAGCTTCTACCCAATCCGTAAGGTGGTCTACCAGGACTAACACGTATTTCAGCCTTCCCACGGGTGGTAGTTCAGTATTTGCAGCCTTCTCTGTAACAAACTGTCTCTCTCTCTCTCTCTCTCTGTATTGAAACAGTGACTCCAGGCATGTTGCAGCCTTCTTTGTCTCTCTCTCTCTCTCTCTGTATTGGAACAGTGACCCCAGGCATGTTGCAGCCTTCTCTGTCTCTCTCTCTCTCTGTATCTCTCTCTCTGTATCTCTATGTCTCTGTCTCTCTCTGTCTCTCTGTTCTCTCTCTCTATCTCTGTATCACTCTGTCTCTCTCTCTCTCTGCCTGTCTCTGCCTGTCTCTCTCTCTCTCTCTCTGTATCTCTCTGTCTCTGTCTCTCTCTCTCTCTCTGTATCTCTCTCAGTCTCTGTCTCTCTCTGTCTCTTTCTCTCTCTGTCTCTCTGTATCTCTCTGTCTCTCTCTGTATCTCTCTCTCTCTGCCTGTCTCTCTCTCTGTATCTCTCTCTCTGTCTCTCTCTGTCTCGCTGTATCTCTCTGTCTCTCTCTCAGTCTCTGTCTCTCTCTGTCTCTCTGTTCTCTCTCTCTGTCTCTGTATATCTCTCTCTCTGCCTGTCTCTCTCTCTCTGTATCTCTCTCAGTCTCTGTCTCTCTCTCTGTCTCTGTATCTCTCTCTCTCTGTATCTCTCTCAGTCTCTGTCTCTCTCTGTTCTCTCTCTCTGTTTCTGTATCTCTCTCTCTCTGCCTGTCTCTCTCTCTCTCTCTGTATCTCTTTCTCTGTCTCTCTCTCTCTCTGTCTCTTTCTCTCTCTGTCCGGGCAGTCCCGTTTGAAGTGACCCATTCTCCCGAAGTTAAAACACCCCGTCTGTTGACTATTTTTGTATCCTCCTCCTCTTCCCTGACTCCCTCTGCCACGTCCTCTTCCTCTTCCTCTGAATCCTACATCCTGATACCCTCTTCTTGGTTCTCCTATACCCGCCTGTCCCTGTTTGCTCACTACCTCATTTACAGTTGCAACCATCATTTTCGTTTTCTGTTTTTCCTTCACATCCTCCCGTCTTACAAATACCTTCTGTGCTTCTCTCAGTAATTCATCTAGAGATTTCTCATTCCAATCCTCTATTTTCTGTAACTTTTAATGTATGTCAGGCCAGGATTTGGTCCCAAAGTGGACCTTCAGTAGTCCCTGTCCTACTGGGTCGTTAGGGTCTAGTCCAGAATACTTCCTTACTGATTCCCGAAGTCGCTCTAAGAACGCTGAGGGGGTTTCCGTCCCTTCCTGTCTAATTTTGAAGGCTTTATTTAGATTATGTACCTTGGGCTTCTCTTATGGCTTCAATGATAATATTTCTCAGATCTTTCATGTGATCTCTATGGCCCCCTACCTGATGGTTCCATTGTGAGTCTTGATTGGGGTACTTTTCTTCTGCTGGTGGTGCGTTTACCCCTGGCGGGTGACTATTCTCCCACTTTCTCATGCCTGCTCTTCTAATCATACCCCTTTCTTCCCCTGTGAATAGGGTACTCATAATGGACATTAATTCGGTCCATGTGTATATATTAGGACCAAAGAACTGATCGAATTGTTCCGCCAGTCCTAAGGGGTCTTCCATTAACGTCTTCATTTCTTTTTTGAATGCTCTGACTTCTCCTGAATTTAAAGGAGAATTTACAAATCCTACATCTCCCTCTCCAATAGGGACTTCCCGAAGGGGGTTCATTTTTGTTATTTCTGGTTCCTCTCCCTGCCCTTTCGCGGATCTTAATTGCATTTTATTCTCTCCTTCTTTTTCAGGGACTTTCTCTGATTTGCCTTTATTCATTTGTTGGTCATTTGACGAGTCATCGTCGTTTGTCTTTTTCTTATAGGGGGGGTGGCAAATTATCTAGGACGTCCCATTGTCTAAGAGGGGCTGTGGGAACGTCTTCGCCCTGTGGGATTAATGGATATATTCGGGTGGCGTTCCTGCTGGGAAGCCACCAACTCGCGTAACTTACTTCTTTATCGGAACAGGGGGCGAAATTCTCCGTTATCGGCGGAAAGTCCGCCGATCGGCGCAAAAAACGGCGCAAATCCGACTTGCGTCACGTCGGAAAAATGGGTCGATAGTCTCCGGCCCGAAATGGGCTAGCAGCGACGTAACGGAATCCGCGCTTGCGCAGTGGTTCACGCCGTGCAGCGTCATACGCGCTGCACGGCGTGACGGCTCATAAGGCCGCGCTGCTCCCCCCCACCCGACTGCAACACCCGACCGCAACACCCGACTGGATGGCTGGCCGTCGCTCAGCCCCGAGGTTCGAGTCACGCGATGTGGAGGCGCTCCTGGACGCGGTGGAGCAGAGGTGGGACGCCCTGTATCCCGGGCACGGCCGCAGAGTTGCCCCACGCCACAGCCGGCGTCTGTGGAGGGAAGTTGCAGAGGCCGTCACCGCTGTGGCCCTGACACCACGGACAGGCACCCAGTGCCACAAGAAGGTGAACGACCTCGTCAGAGCAGGCAGGGTGAGCCTCCCCCATATCCCCCCTCCCCCATATCCCCCCTCCCCCATATCCCCCATACCCCCCTCCCCCATACCCCCCTCCCCCATATCCCCTCCTCCCCATATCCCCCCCTCCCCCATATCCCCCCTCCCCCATATCCCCCCTCCCCCATATCCCCCCCTCCCCCATATCCCCCCTCCCCCATATCCCCCTCCCCCATATCCCCCTCCCCATATCCCCCCTCCCCATATCCCCCCTCCCCATATCCCCCCTCCCCCATACCCCCCCTCCCCCATATCCCCCATATCCCCAAGTGAATCCAGCCCTAACCTTAACCTCTGCAATGCACGCGCAACCGATGGCGTGCATTCATATACCTGCCTAACACTGTTGCCTTTTACCCCTGCCCCCCCCCCCCCGATAGGAGAAGCACGCACACAACAATAGGGAGCATGTGAGGACTGGAGGAGGGCCCGCTGATGAGAGGCCACTGACCGTACACGAGGAAAGGGCCCTGGAACTGGCTGGCGGACCTGAGGACCGGGAGGTTGCTGATGCAGAGGTCGGGGGCGTACTAGCGAGTGAGCCACCGACAGCCCGTCCCCATATCCCCCCCTCCCCTATATCCCCCTCCCCCGTATCACCTGATCACTGCCTGATGTCTAACCATGCATGCTTCATTGTTTATCGCAGGACCAAACGTCCAGGCACCCATCCCCGCAGATGCAGACCGCCCGCAGGATGCCCCTCGGAGACCACGGGAGACGGAGAGACCCGCACCCTCCAGCATGCGACGCCCGCAGGATGCCCCTCGGAGACCACAGGAGACGGAGAGACCCGGACCCTCCAGCATGCGACGCCCGCAGGATGCCCCTCGGAGACCACGGGAGACGGAGAGACCCGGACCCTTCAGCATGCGACGCCCGCAGGATGCCCCTCGCACACCATGGGAGACGGAGAGACCTGGAGCAACAGGGAGACGACACCCCCGTCACGTGCGGGAGCGACCACCCAGCGACGAGGGGGGCAGCCACAGGCCCCCGTCACATCCGAGCCAGGACACCACTACCCAGGACACCACTACCCAGGACACCACTACCCAGGACACCACTACCCAGGACACCCCTACCCGGGACAGCACTACCCAGGACACCCCTACCCGGGACAGCACTACCCAGGAAGACGAAATACCGGACAGTGACTCAGAGTGGATGGGTGGAGACGAACCCCCACCCCAAAGTGCCATGGACTCAGAGTGGGACGAAGAGCACGACACAGCGCCACTGCTGTCACCAACACCCTCCACCATCGCTGAACACTCACCACGGTTGGGAACTTTAGTGATGAGGCGTCTGGTACACTCACTGGTGCGCACAACACAGCCGTCCCGGTACAGCAGGTGGAGGTAGGAGCAGCAGAGGGATCGGGCAGTCGGAGGGCAGCCCAGCCCAAGCGAACAACTGCCGCCCAGATGGATTCCGGGTTCCTGCAGTTACCACACCCACACATAGATCCGATGCAACCACCGACCCGGAGACGAGCGAAGAGGGTGACGGGCGGCTTGCGGCGGCTGCGGTCGCAGGTGGAGGAGTCCACCCGCGTCCAGGAGCTGGGAGTGGTGCCGGTCATGCGTGCCACCCAGGCTGACACCGCACGGGAGGCGTCCGCGGTGGAGGCAATGGGTGCGACCGTGTCAGACATGGGGAACGGTTTGCGAGGCCTGGGGCCTTCCGTGCAGGCGGCGTCTGTGGCCCAGGAAATGGCTGCCCTCTCACAGGAGGCCATGAGCCAGTGCCAGCGCCAGGTGGCAGAGGCGCTCAACGCCATAGCCCAGTCTCTGCAGGCCATGGCCCAGTCTCAGCAGGCCATGGCCCAGTCTCTGCAGGCCAATGCTGAGGGCATCGGCGCCAATGGCCATGTGCGAGCTGGCGTCGCACTGTCACAGACAGGGTTTGCCAACCCCCTGGGCTCCATGGCTGCAAACCTGCAGACCCCTGTCGATACCAGCACGGGCCTCCAGGACTGGCAGCGCCAGATGTCGGGGGGGCGTCGGATGGCCAGTCCGTTCGCATCCCCCACCCATGTAGAGGCCTGGGGGCCATCGGGCACCCCGAGGGAGGAGGAGGTGGTGTGGTCCGTCCCGGCTCCCTCTGTAGGGGAGGTCCCGGTACACCGCGACACCTCGGACTCCCCCCCCTTCCGTCCCAGGTGCATCGGGTGGGCAACTGGCAGGACAGGCTGGCAGCTCGCCATCCCAGTCGCCCGGGCCGCAGCCTGGCCCATCTAGGCCAGGACGTCCCAGGAAACGGCCGCCAAAGGGATCCAGTGTCAGAGGGCAGGAATCACAGGAGTCCACCTCCAGTTCTGCTGTACCGTCTGGGGAACCACGTAGATGTAGTCAAAGGGCCCGTAAGGCCAAACAATTAGACACTGAGTAAGTTGGCACGGGTGCAGGGCACAGATGAGTTTTAGGGGCTAGGGCACGTGCATGAACTCCTTTGGTTATTAAAGTCAATGTTACACCTACAGAAGCTGCCTTTGTGCTCTGTCCAAAGTGTGCGGGGGTGTCATGTACGTTGAGCGCAAGTGTGTGTGTGAGGGGTGGTCTTACCTCAGCCCCAGGTGAGTCTGCCCCCTTCCCCCTGGGCCGCCATCAACATCCCCCGGGCAGAGGACGGGACCGTGCGCTGCAGTGTCACAGCCGCATGCAGGCATGGTCCGGGTGGATGGTGGTACTGTGGCCATGGGTCAGACATAGTCCAACGATGTAGAGCCAGGAGCTCATCGCAGGGCGGGTTGTCATCATCCTCCATGGCCTGCGATAGACACGCGTCCACCTGCAACTGTGTGAGCCCGGCCCGTTGTGCCGCAGGTGGATCGGCAATGGGGGGGGTGTGGTGTGCATGCGGGTGGGGTGGGTGGGGTTGGGGAGGGGGGTGAGGGTGCTGGGTGGGTGGATGGGTGGGGGGTGTGGGTGGTCGGCTGTTGCCATGGTGTGCGGTCTGTGGCCATACTACCCGATTCCCACGCCCATCTAGTCAGTGAAGCGGGCGTCTATCAGTCTGTCCCGTGCCCGCTGGGCCAGCCGGTAACGGTGGACAGCCACCCGCCTGTGTCTACCCCGTCTGCCCTGACCATTGCACCCATCCCCCTCATCTGGGAGGACTGGGCCTCTTCCTGCTGCGCCTCCACTCCGCCCTCCTCTGCCTGCGGCACATCGCCCCTCTGCTGGGCTATGTTGTGCAGGACGCAGCACACCACAATGATGCGGCCGACTCTATCTGACCGATACTGGAGGGCGCCCCCAGAGAGGTCCAGGCACCTGAAACGCATCTTCAGCACGCCAAAGCACCTCTCGATCACTCCCCTTGTCGCTACATGGGCATCATTGTAGCTGTTCTCCGCCTCATTGCGTGGCCTCCGTATAGGCGTCATCAGCCACGATCGCAATGGGTAGCCCCTGTCGCCCAGCAACCAGCCCCTCAGCCGGGGATGGCGTCCCTCGTAAATGCCGGGGATGGATGACCGCGACAACACGAATGAGTCGTGTACACTGCCTGGGTGACGGGCGCAGACGTGCAGGATCATCATGCGGTGGTCGCAGACCACCTGTACGTTCATCGAATAGGTCCCCTTCCTATTAGTGAACACGGCCCTGTTCTCTGCAGGTGGCCGCACGGCGACGTGCATCCCATCGATCGCGCCCTGGACCATGGGGAACCCGGCCACGGCAGAGAAGCCCACGGCCCGGGCATCTTGGCTGGCCCGGTCCACGGGGAAGCGGATGTAGCGGTGCGCCATGGCATATAGGGCATCTGTCACTGCCCGGATGCACCGGTGCACCGATGTCTGCGATATGCCGGACAGGTCCCCACTCGGTGCCTGGAATGACCCCGTTGCATAAAAGTTCAGGGCCACCGTAACCTTGACGGACACGGGGAGAGGGTGTCCCCCGCCAGTGCCACGTGGTGACAGGTGTGCCAGCAGGTGGCAGATGTGTGCCACGGTTTCCCGGCTCATCCGGAGTCTCCTCCTGCAGTCCCGGTCCGTGAGGTCCTGGTATGACTGCCGGGGCCGGTACACACGGGGCGCCCTCGGGTGCCTCCGTTGCCGTGGGGCCGCGACGTCCTCCTCCCCCTCCTCGTCCTGTCGGTCAGGTGTCCCTCCAGCCTGGGCGGCTGCCGCCTGCCCCTCTGCGGCAGCCTGCGCCGCCTCTCTGGCACGCTCCTCCTCCTCCTCCTCCTCATCCAGGGCAACATAGACATCAGCGGCTGCCACCACGGCGGCCAACATCGCTGGATGATCTGAAAACATGACGGCCTGGTGGGGGGGAGGGGAACGACGACATGTCATCATTGCCCATATCCCCTCCTCCCCCCAGCCAGGTGGCATGGACCGCATGGGTCCAACTGTTGGAGGCTGGCACCTGGCCAGGTGGACCAACTCACTTGCCCTCCCATCCCGCTCCTCGGCACGGACCCCCCCCCCAACCCCCAACCTCCACCCCGGCACGGCACGGACCCCCCCCCAACCTCCACCCCAGCACGGACCCCCCCCAACATCCACCCCAGCACGGACCCCCCCCAACTCCCAACCTACACCCCGGCACGGACCCCCCCCCACCTCCACCCCGGCACGGACCCCCCCCCCCAACCTCCACCCTGGCACGGCACGGACCCCCCCCAACCTCCACCCCAGCACGGACCCCCCCCCAACCTCCACCCCAGCACGGACCCCCCCACAACCCCCAACCTCCACCCCGGCACGGACCCCCCAGCCCAACCTCCACCCCGGCACGGACACCCTCCCGGCACTCCCCCGGAGCCCAGCCTACTCTAACCACCCACCCCCGCCGCACACACACACACACAACCCGAGACACACCTCTCCTCACGCAATCAGACTGCGGCCACGCCATTGCCTGCCCAGAGCCAACCCCCCCAGGCCGTCACTCACCTCCACGCTGGTCGGCGTGAGCCTGGAGCACCGGGTCACGCCGATGAAAAGGAGGTTTGATTCACGTCGACGTGAACGGTCATCACGTCGACGGGACTTCGGCCCATCCGGAAGGGAGAATATCGGCAGGCCGAAAATCGGCTGCCTTGCGCAGACCCGTGACATTCTCCGCGGCAGCGGCGCCATTAACGCCCCGCCGACTTTTCTCCCTTCGGAGACTTCAGCAACCGGTGGGGGCGGGATTCACGGCGGCCAACGGCCATTCTCCGACCCTCTGGGGGGTCGGAGAATGATGCCCAGGGTCTTTTATCATTGACATATATATTCAAAATTTGGCACACCCAATCTTCGTCCGAACCGTGTTTCGGCCAAAAGACTGAGGGTTAACGGATTGCTTCTTTTATCCATATGAAGCAACAAAATGTTATCATTGTTTTCCTGTCCTTATTTTTTTGTACAACTCTCAAAATCCCAATTCACTAACATCCGACCCAATGGACTTTCTGGTGGGATATTCTTCGGGATTTTTTATCGGCGCCGTCTCCTTGTTTCGAGTTTTTACTTCCCATTGTAATGTAATCAACTTTCACTTATTTCTAAGTAAAGTGTCTAGTTATGACTGGTCCGTCAAAACAATCACAATTTTGAAAGTACTTATATCATCAATTCGCGCATACACTTATACGGATGTCTAGATATAAACTCCAGAGTCCTTATATCATCAATCCGCCCTCACGGATGTCTAGATACGAACTCAAGTCAACAAGGTAATACTTAAAAGTCGTTTTTCTTACCTTGCTCCGTGCACAGAGTTGCCTGATTTTCACTTCCACGGCTCTGCCTGCCACTATAATCCGTTATGTGCTTCTTCAGAATGACTACCCTAGGAACGTGTTCAGTTGACCGTGGGTGACTACTCAAGACGAAGTACGAGACCGTTTAAATAACGGGACTCGTCTTCTCGGTTCCTCTTGAGCCGCCCCCCTTGATCAATGAAAACAATCCCGGACAGAGTCCCCAATTGTGAGAAACACCGCTCACTTGATAATAATTTACACTTAGTCAAATTCTGAAGAAGTATTTATTTCAATCGATCTTGCAAGAATGGGTGCAGCCGGTAAGCAATAGCAGACACACAGAATTCATACAGCATCACCTGCTATATACAAAAAGAGCAGTTTCCTTATCAGTGATTCCTTATTTGGACTTGATATGTTAATTTTGTCTTCCCCCTTGCTTAGTGGTTTCTGTTAGCTTCTGGTACATCCTTGGACCGTCAATTAAAAGATAAGAATGAGGCCCCCTGCTTGCACCTGTGTCCTGTTATTGTACATCCCGTTCCTTCCCGAAGGTCAGTCCTGTACATAGTTACAACAACTTGCTCACTGTAGCTTACACAGAACACCACTTGACATCTTATTTTCCCATCAGGCCCTATTGTTGACATCTTAATTGTGAACCAGAGTAATACATGTAAAAACAACATAAAATGCTCATTTCTCATACTTCTTTGTCAATTTTGCCCACACTCCAGGAACAAATCTGAGGTATCAGAACATTAATTTTTGACCTTGGTTTAATTTCTCATCTGATGGATGAATGAATAATTAGTCATTAAATTACTGGTGGACAGCTTGCAGCCCGGAGGACACATGTGGTCCATCTGGGTTCTGAGCGCAGCATTTTGCTCGGAACATTTTGTTGACCGTTGCTCATGCGCAGGGTTGCTACATTCCACTGGTTTCCTTCCAGGTAGCTTTTTTCCTACCGGTATAACTGAAATGATTCCTACATAAAGCAAGGGAAATGAAGTGAGGTGCATGCTGATTGCTCACAGCATTGACTGTGAGAGCCATTCACGGCAAATATTTATTTTGTTCTTTACCATTTGAAGTTGTTTCATTAATATATAAATGATTGAGCATTTTCTATAACATGTTATGAAATATCCAATATGTATTTAATCGTATTCATGGGGTCACGGTTTGTGAACAAGCCTGATTTCAATCTTGCTGCCCAATGAGACAAAGGAGGACCATTCATGCGGCCCACTCACTAGCTTAGGTTGCCCATCACTGCTCTCAATGTTAATTCACTTGAGAGGCACAATTACACCCTGTAGTTAAGTTACATGCAGCTGCAATTTCACAGCACAATAAGTACATTGTGTGCTACATGCTCCTGAGCTTATAAAACAGTGTATCCTTTAACATAGAGTACGTACACCATAGGAGATCTGTTTTTGTATCAGTCAACTGTGCATTTATTTCTAATGGTCTGATGAACCTGTGAGAACTGGGTGGCCAACTGGCAACCATGTGAACTTGTGTCCAATTGGATATTTTCCACTAAAACAAGTATCATTAGTAGAAAATGATCTAATTTTAGATGCTGAATATCTCAGATGGGGCTCCAGGCGTCATTGACTCCAAATGTCTTCAACCTTTTCCCAGGCAATAACCCAGTTCCTAGTTTATGTATCAGCCAAGTGTATGCAGTATATCCCAGCAGGGATGACGCACGGGTATTATGAACCACGTTCTGAGGGGATAGTCCTTCCCGCCCAGGATCCCACTTTGCGTTGGGCAGTGGTCTCATAAAGCTCTGGGAAGCTCACAAAGAGGTCATGAAGGCTCCCTGGGAAATGAGCACACAGCTGCATCATACGTTTTCTGTTGTCATATACTAGTTGAATGTTAAGGGAGTCACAAATGTAGTTGGCTGTTCCCAAGGAGCTCTCATGGTCACATGGGTGTAGTCAATGACACCCTGCACTTGTGGGAAACATGTTATGACCACAAAGCCCTCTGCCCTTGCAGCCTGGCTCTCAGAATCAGTTGTAAACTTTATGAAATTGTAGGCCCTTCTGAACGGGGTATTGGTCACCTCCTGATGCATCTATGTGTTGCAGCCTGGTACTTGCCACAATGTCCCCTGAAGAGTTCTGAAATGAGACCTGGTATAGAAATTCAGCACCTTAGTCACATTGAGAGTAAGTGGCAAGGGGTTCCCTCCACGTCCCTGGGCTTCAGGTCTTGTTGAAGGAGTGCACAGAGATCAATAACCACCTCCTGTGATAGTGTCACCTATCTCTGCATTGATTTTCAGGTACTTGAAGATAGCTGGTGCAAATTCCAACCACATGCTGACGTGCTAATGCTTGTCAATGACGATGACAGCTCTGGTTGCTTTTGTCTTGACCAGTTGATGGCCTTGCGACTTCTGTTGTTGTTCGGCCCGGCCCACTTCTGGTGAATTCTCTCCTCTCCCCCTAATTTTTCAAAAGGATTGTGTGTATAAGATCTATCGTGAATCTGCAAAGTGAACTGTGGGAGGATGGAAATATTAGAGCATCTCTGGGTGGCCTTCATTCTTGAAGCAACTGCAGCTGACCAATTGCAATACTTGAGTCTCCCAAGGACCATACCCAGAATTCCTCCTAACCCACAACAGCCTCCTCTCACAAGAACCTGGTCTCCTACCAGCTCAAGCTAAGTTAGCAGCGATGTCCACGCCACAACATTCTATGTCTTTGTCATCCTCAGTGCTTCCAATGTGGCCCTGCCGCTTCCAGCCAACCACCTCCACCCTCCGTCTGTAACCCTCAAGCATCCACCCATCACCCTTGAAACTCCCAACTGTGCCTTCTCTCAAACATCCCCCAAACTCCCACCATCACCCTTGACCCAGTGTCATTGACATTGCACCATTTGATGCTCTGACTCCTTTCATGCCCAAAGGTTGCACTGTTTAATGCCCCAATCTCCACAAATCCACCTCCCACTTTGCACATGCCACTATCGCACTATCCAATTACGCAAGGCTTTTCCTGTGTCCTGCCCCATGCCACTGAATTTAAAAAAGAAAACTCATCTCAAATTCAAAAAATGAATAGCCTGACCAGGTGCAATCCACTTTTAAGCTATCGTTAAACAGGAGGAACAATTTTCCCGTGTGCCGCTGACTTAACCTTGAAGGCGGAACATAACTTGGAAACATTTTGATATAATGAGCACTCATGGGATGCAAATGTATGGAGAAGAGCAATCCAACATGCTATGAGGCCCAATCCGCCGCTGAAATGCCACCAATTTAATTTCAAAACCTCAGTCCAACACTGGAACGTGAAATAGCAGCTCCTATCGAGTTAAGTGCCTCTTCTTTCTCATTTTCTGCTCCTAGAGTCATTATTAAATTCCATCCATAGATATGACCTATATAGACCAATGAGATCAAATATGGAGACCTTCCAAAGGCAGTGTGTGAGAAGGCTGCAATTTCCTTTCGAAGCAGCCACTGATTGGATGACATCTCTTTCTACCAGGAATACAGGATTGTCAGTGGCTGTAAAGATAACAACGATGTTCAATTCTACTGACACCTGGGGCGAAATTCTCCCCCAACGGCGCGATGTCCGCCGACTGGCGCCAAACACGGCGCCAATCAGACGGGCATCGCGCCGGCCCAAAGGTGCGGAATGCTCCGCATCTTTGGCGGTCTAGCCCCAACATTGAGGGGCTAGGCCGACGCCGGAGGGATTTCCGCCCTGCCAGCTAGCGGAAATGGCGTTTGTTGCCCCGCCAGCTAGCGCGGAAATGCGGCGCATGCGCGGGAGCGTCAGCGGCCGCTGACAGTTTCCCGCGCATGCGCAATGGGGAGAGTCTCTTCCGCCTCCGCCATGGTGGAGGCCGTAGCTGAGGCGGAAGGGAAAGAGTGCCCCCACGGCACAGGCCCGCCCGCGGATCGGTGGGCCCCGATCGCGGGCCAGGCCACCGTGGGGGCACCCCCCGGGTCAGATCGCCCTGTGCCCCCCCCAGGACCCCGGAGCCCGCCCGCGCCGCCTGGTCCCGCCGGTAAATACCAGGTTTGATTTACGCCAGCGGGACAGGCAATTTCTGGGCGGGACTTCGGCCCACCCGGGCCGGAGAATCCAGCGGGGGGTCCCGCCAACCGGCGCGGCCTGATTCCCGCCCCCGCCCAATCTCCGGTACCGGAGACTTCGGCGGGGGCGGGGGGCGGGATTCACGGCGGCCTACGGCCATTCTCCGACCCGGCGGGGGGTCGGAGAATGACGCCCCAGATGTTTCCAGGCAACTTTGGATGACCAAACTGCTATCTAACATCTTCTTGCCATTGAATCCTCCTGGACCATCACTATCACCAGCTGCTGTTCCTCGTGCTCTGATTACATTGTGTTCCAGATATCAATGTTTCCTTCTCTGCCTCCTGAGGATAGATACTTGCTTCCCCTTCATCCTCTTCCCACACTCCCTGCTCACTCATGCTCGACCTGTCATACTCTGTCATACACCCTCTTTCTTATTCATTATGTTCTCCTCCAATTGTCTCAGTGCTGGAGTCGGTCAGTGGGAGAGGGCTTGCTGGAGGTGTTGGATTGCTTGCCTGCATCTTATTTCTGTAAAGGACTGTCATCTTTGTTCTTTATTCTGCCATGGGATTTGAGCACCATTGCCATCCCCAATTGCCCTCGGGAAAATGCTGGTGACTCACCTCCTTGCTCTGCTGCAGTCCAGGTGCTGTAAGTATGCCTTTAATGCTGAGGGACAGAAAGGTAATTCATTTTAAGAGTATGCGCTCTGTCACATGATTCAGAAAAATGGCATGGGGAGCGCAGTGGTTAGCACTGCTGCCTCACAGTGCCGAGGACCCGGGTTCGATCCCGGCCCCAGGTCACTGTCCGTGACGCGTTTGCACATTCTCCCCATGTCTGCGTGGGTCTCATCCCCACAAGCCAAAGATGTGCAAGGTAGATGGATTGTGTTATAACCTGCCTGCTTACCACTGGCTGGGGACTAAGGACAATCCCACAATCCTGTGGGAGTATGAGCTTCCCCAATGAGGGGGGCGGAGAAATCATTAGCAGACTCCCTGTATAAATAAAGCTGGCCAGTTTGGAACCAGCCAGGAAGGAGTGAGCAGCAAGGGAAGTTGCTGCTGCTGTTGTATACATATGTTATTGTAAATAAATGTTATTTCTTTGTATCCTTAAAACTCGTGCTGGATTCTTCATGGCCCTCACAAAACTGGCGACGAGGGTTAAGGTGAATAGCTGTCTACACTGCTGAAGCCACCTCCCTGGATTTTTGTTGGATACAGGTTGGAAGGTGTTTTCTATTACACCATGCATCCGTATGGACGTTTGGATGTTTTTGATGCTGCGCTGGAAAGCTGGAACCAGTACGCACAACGGAGGCGTTACTATTTCCGGGCAAACAATATCACCGAAAACAAGCGCCAGGTGGTCATATTGCTCACTGCCTGCGGCCCGCATACGTTTGGGGTGATTAGGAGCCTTACTGCGCCCAGCTGTGCCGGATACCAAAACGTTTGATGAATTTGTGAACATAGTGGGGCAACATTTTAACCCAACCCCGTCCACGATAGTCCAACGTTACCGGTTTAATACCGCTGAGAGGACCCCAGGAGAATCCCTTGTCGACTTTCTATCCAGGCAACGCAGGATTGCGGAGTACTGTGACTATGGTGAGACCTTGTCAGAAATGTTACGTGACCGTTTGGTTTGTGGTATTAACAATGCGGCCACCCAGAGAAAGTTGTTAGCTGAGCCAACATTGACTTTTCAACAGGCCATTCAAATAGTATTGTCCCGAGAGAGCGTTGAACGAGGAGTGCAGGAGCTACAGGGAATGGAGGTGCATGCCTTGGGGCACAACCCCTTCCGTCCGAAAGCGTCCCCCCGCACTCCTGCGGTACCTTGAGCGAGGCGACGTCCGGATCGACACCAGTGGCTGTTGGACATTCCTCCCCGAAGGGAGCCTTCTCCAGAACCAATGGATGAAGAGCCATGTCGTGTCAGACTTGTAGGCGCTGACCCCGTCGCCGTCATTCCGACCGAAACTGGGACCAGCCCCGGGGCCGTACCTTCCATGTGGATGAACCTGCAGCGGCTACTCCTGAGGACGTGGAGACGGAGGACCACTGCCTGCAGCTGCATTGTGTGGCAGCTCCCCGTGTGGCCCCCATTAAGGTGACAGTGCGGGTCAATGGTCACCCGCTTGAGATGGAGTTGGACACTGGCGCAGCGGTCTCCGTGATCGCCTTAAGGACATTCGACCGCATCAAGCAGGTAATACAGACCCTTACATTAACCGACACACAGGCCAGGTTGACTACCTACACTGGGGAACTATTGGACATTGCAGGAACTACAATGACCCCTGTTGTTTATGGACTCCAGGAGGGGCATTTCCCACTTGTCGTGGTGCGCGGCCATGGGCCCAGCCTGTTGGGTCTGGACTGGTTGCGCCATTTGTGGTTGCAGTGGCAGCACATCCTCCAAACAGTTTCTGGAGGGTTGACTGAGGTGCTAGGACGATACCCAGATGTATTCCAGCCCGGTTTGGGGAAAATAAAAGCCCGTATCCAAGTCGAATCAGGAGCCACGCCGCGCTATTTCCGGGCGCGCCCAGTGCCTTATGCCTTGCTTGAGAAGGTAGACGAGGAGCTCACTCGTTTGGAGACTTTGGGTATTATCAGGCCCGTCCGGTTTGCTGACTGGGCAGCACCAATTGTACCTTTAATGAAGCCAGATGCCACAGTTCGCTTGTGCGGCGACTATAAACGTACAGTGAATACGACTCGACCGATATCCAATGCCTCGCATAGAGGATCTCTATGCGAAGCTTGCAGGTGGACTCTCGTTCGCAAAATTAAATATGAGTCACGCCTACCTACAGTTGGAGCTGGACCCTGCCTCCCGACCATATGTAACGATTAATACACGCCAGGACCTGTATGAATATACACGTTTGCCCTTTGGAGTATCCTCTGCCTGCACTATTTTTCAATGCGTTATGCAGGGCATTTTGAGAGGTTTACCGCATGTCGCTGTCTACTTAGATGACGTTTTGATCACAGGGACGTCGGAGCAGGAACATTTGGAAAATCTGGAGGCTATCCTTAGACGCTTTTCGGAGGCTGGAGTCCGTTTACATCGCACAAAGTGCGTCTTTCAGGTGAAGGAAGTAGTCTACCTGTGTCATCGGGTGGACCGCGAAGGTTTGCACCCCGCCGCAGAGAAGGTGCGCGCGATTCAACAGGCCCCCGCCCCGACTGACACTTCGCATCTTCGATCTTTTCTCGGCCTCGTCAACTATTACGGGAAGTTCCTCCCCAATCTGGCAACTACGCTGGCCCCGTTGCATCTTCTGCTGAAGAAGAATCACACCTGGGTTTGGGGTCAGCCGCAAGAAACCGCTTTCTGGCAGGTAAAACAACAATTGTCGTCGTCTGGGTTACTAACCCACTATGATCCTGGCAGGCCTTTGCTCGTCACAAGTGATGCATCCCCGTATGGTATTGGGGCCGTCCTGTCCCACAAGATGGGGAACAGGGCCGAGCGGCCGATAGCTTTCACCTCCCGCACATTGACTGCAGCGGAAAAAAAGTACGCGCAGATCGAGAAGGAGGGCCTGGCAGTGGTTTTCGCGGTGAAACGTTTCCACCAGTACGTGTATGGCCGCCACTTCACGATTGTGACTGATTATAAGCCTCTGCTGGGACTTTTCAGAGAGGATAAGCCAATACCGCCCATTGCTTCCGCAATGATCCAGCGCTGGGCTTTGTTGCTTGCTGCATACGAGTATTCTCTGGAGCACAAACCAGGTACGCAGATAGCGAATGCCGACGCACTGAGCCGATTGCCTTTATCGACCGGCCCCATGTCGACCCCCACGACCGGTGAGGTGGTTGCAACCCTAAATTTTATGGACACATCGCCTGTCACGGCATCACAGATCCGTGAGTGGACCCAGACGGAGCCAGTCCTGTCAAAGGTTCGGCACATAGTCCTGTATGGTGGGCAGCATAGACAGCTCCCAGGCGAGTTGCGGGCATTTTCCTCCAAGCTGTCAGAATTCAGCGTGGAAGACGGCATCCTCTTGTGGGGGACGCGTGTGATTGTCCCGGAAAAAGGACAGGAGCTGATACTAAGAGACTTGCACAACGGGCATCCAGGTGTGACCAAAATATAAATGTTGGCCCGGAGTTATGTCTGGTGGCCAGGCCTCGACACCGACATTGAGAAGGTGGCCCAAAACTGCTCCATTTGCCAGGAGCATCAGAAGCTTCCACCGGCCGCGCCCCTACATCCCTGGGAATGGCCAGGGCGGCCTTGGGCGCGCTTGCATGCGGATTTCGCCGGCCCTTTTCAAGGATCCATGTTCCTTCTATTAATCGACGCCCAGTCTAAATGGCTAGAGGTGCATAAGATGCTCGGCACAACGTCCTGCGCAACAATTGAGAAGATGCATTTGTCTTTCAGTACGCATGGCCTCCCCGAGGTGCTGGTCATGAATAACGGCACTCCATTCACAAGTGAGGAGTTTGCGAGGTTCATGAAGATGAACGGCATATGCCATATCCGCACTGCCCCTTACCACCCGGCTTCAAATGGGTTGGCGGAGCGCGCAGTGCAAACATTCAAACGAGGCCTAAAGAAGCAGTCTTCCGGGTCAATGGACACGAGACTGGCTCGCTTTTTGTTTTCGTATAGGACCACCTCCCATGCAGTGACTGGGGTAGCTCCCGCAGAACTCCTAATGGGCTGGAGACTTCGCACCCGCCTTAGCATGGTTTTCCCGGACACTGGCGCAAAAGTACGCCGCACACAAGAATGGCAGGGACATGGTTTTTCTCGGCATCGGCCGATTCGGCAGTTTGTGCCCGGTGACCCAGTGTTCGTTCGGAATTTTGCTGGTGGTGCCCAATGGGTCCCTGGTGTAATCTTTCGCCAAACGGGCCCTATATCTTACCAGGTGCAAGCTTAGGGTCGTCTCCAGCGCAAACATGTAGACCACGTTCGGTCCAGAAGACTATCCCTTCCAAAGATTCCCCACCCCCGGAGCTCATTTCTACAGCCACAGAGACCAGAGACAATGGAAAGTAGTCCTCACAATCTTCCTCTGGTGCCTCACTCAAAGCCTGCGCAGGTCGTTACAGAACCGCGTGGAGATAGAGACGCCGAGATGACGGAGGCAGCAGACTCTGACTTCGAGATGGAGACACAGGACGCATCAGAGTGGGAATCCTAGGGCCCACGGGCCGTGGATGTTCAACCGTTACGCCGTTCATCACGGAAGCGCCAGCCTCCGTCTCATTACACGCCGCCCAATCCAGCGCCTCGTGCAAATGGTGTCCGGCCTGCAGCAAAACGAGTCCGACGCCCTCCTTCACCAGGGTCTTCGATAGATTCCTTGGACTTTGGGGGTGGAGGGATGTTATAACCTGCCTGCTTACCATTGGCTGGGGACTAATGACAATCCCACAATCCTGTGGGAGTATGAGCTTCCCCAATGAGGGGGGTGGAGAAATCATTAGCAGACTCCCTGTATAAATAAAGCTGGCCAGTTTGGAACCAGCCAGCAAAGAGTGAGCAGCAAGCAAAGATGCTGCTGCTGTTGTATATATATGTTATTGTAAATAAATGTTATTACTTTGTATCCTTAAAACTCGTGCTGGATTCTTCGTGGCCCTCGCAAAAGATTGGCCATGCTAAATTGCCCCTGAATTGGAAAAAACTGATTTAGAAAAATGATAGAATAATCTAGGAGGCCTTTCAATTGCTTAGAATCTCTGAACACTGCATCCACTCAGTTTTGCAAGTGAACCATCTTTCACCAACCTGACAGCAACCTTTCAACTTTTTCACCTCGCACTGCCTCCTTGGGCTATCTGCCTAGGATCTGTAGCGCTTTCTCCTTACTCCTTCTCAACAGCCTGATAAAAGCCTTTCATTCACCTGTGACACTTGGCTGCTGTTGATTAAGGTCAATATTTTCCTTTGCAGGGAACATGAAGATATAAAAAGGTTAGGGATTAATTCAGAATTAATTGTCATCAAGGTGTGTATAGACACTCCATTGGGACCATGACTTCAGGTGCTGACAATAGAGCAATTTCTTCACTTTACATTGAAACACTGCCATCCTTCTTAGGATAAAGAAGAACAAAGCTGCCTGTCTGAACTAAAACCCCCTTCCGGGGACCATATCCTCTATTCCCGTCCTATTCATGTATTTGTCAAGACACCCCTTAAAAGTCACTATCGTATCTGCTTCCACTACCGCCCCAGCAAGATCCAGGCTCCCACCACCCTCTGTGTAAACAGTTTGCTTCTCCTTTAAATCTTG
This sequence comes from Scyliorhinus torazame, assembly GCF_047496885.1. NCBI lineage: Eukaryota > Metazoa > Chordata > Chondrichthyes > Carcharhiniformes > Scyliorhinidae > Scyliorhinus > Scyliorhinus torazame. Next base: position 281,514,128 of record NC_092713.1, on the reverse strand, counting down.
CCCCTTGCACTTAAACCTATACCCCCTAGTAATTGACTCTTCCACCCTGGGAAAAAGCTTCTGACCATACAATCTGTCCATGCCCCTCATAATCTTGTAGACTTCTATCAGGTCACCCCTCAACCACAGTCGTTCCAGTGAGAACAAACCAAGTTTCTCCAACCTCTCATAGCTAATCCCCTCCATACCAGGCAACATCCTGGTACATCTTTTCTGTACTCTCTCCAAAGCCTCCACATCCGTCTGGTAGTGTGGCGACCAGAATTGAACACTATATTCCAACTGCGGCCTAACTAAGGTTCTATACAGCTGCAACATGACTTGCCAATTTTTTAACTCAATGCAAGCATGCCGTATGCCTTCTTGACTACCTTCTCCATCTGTGTTGGCACTTTCAGTGACTTGTGTACCTGTACACCCAGATCCCTTTGCCTATCAATACTCTTTATGGTTCGGCCATTTACTGTAAATTTCCCATCTGTATTAGACCTTCCAAAATGCATTATCTCACATTTGTCTGGATTAAACTCCATCTGCCATCTCACCGCCCATGTCTCCAACCAATCTATTGTTTTGTTATGCTCTTGTCGTAGCATAAGCTGCTTCCTTGATGTGCACTCTAACAAAGGAAGGTTCAGACTTGGAGATAGCTTTAACACGTTTATTAAACTATTAACAATTCTCCTACTTGGATTCAATGCTACTGTTAATCCTGTTATAGCTACTCAGACTGACGGACCAGTCTGCTACAATCCATGTGGTGAGAGTAATGTTCAATCAATCCTGTGTCTGTACTCACTGAGAGTCTCCACTGGAAAGAGGAAGATCATGTGTGCAGTGTCCTTATATATGGGTTGATGTAATGCCCTCCTGTGGTAGTGTCACCTCTGTGTGTATTGTGACTGTCCATTGGTCGTGTCCTATCTTACTGACGTATTGGTTGACTGTCTGTGTGTCATGTCTCTGGTGTTCCCTCTAATGTCTAGCTAGGTGTAGTATATGTACATGAACCCTTTGTGTACTTACAGTGATGTATATCACCGCATCTATATCCTGCTGTATCCTCTGACGGTCTTCACCCCTGTCCACAATTCCACCAACCTTTGTGTTGTCCAGTTAAATTTTCCTCCAAATCATTTACATATATTAAAAATGGCAAGAGCCCCTGCACTGATCCCTGAGGAATGCCACTAGTCACAGCCCTCCATGCAGAAACGCACCCTTTCCCTGCTACCCTCTGTCTTCTATGACCGAGCCAGTTCTGTATCCATCTTGCCAGTTCACCTCTGATTCCGTGCGACTGCACCTTCTGTACCAGTCTGGAATGAGGGACCTTGTCAAAGGCTTACTGTAGTCCATGTAGACAACATCCACTTCCCTACTCTCATCAATCATCTTCATCACTTCCTCGAAAAACTCGATCAAGTTAATGAAACACAACCTCCCCTTCACAAAACCATGTTGCCTCTCACTAATGCGTCCATTTATTTCCAAGTGGGAGTAAATCCTGTCTCGAAGAATCCTCTCCAATAATTTCCCTACCACTGATGCAAGGCTCACCGGCCTGTAATTTCCTGGATTATCATTGCTACCCTTCCGAAACAAAGGAACAACATTGGCTATTTTCCAATCCTCTGAGACCTCCCCTGCCCAGTGAGGATACAAAGATTTCTCTCAAGGCACCAGAAATTTCCTCCCTTGCCTCTCTCAGTATTCCCATCAGGCCTTGGGGACTTGTTTATCTTTTAAAAAATAAATTTAGAGTACCCAATAGTTTTTTTTTCCAATTAGAGGACAATTTAGTGTGACCAATCCACCTAACCTGCACATCTTTGGGTTGTGGGGGTGAAACCTCCGCAGACATGGGGAGAATGTACATACACCACACGGACAGTGACCCAGGGCAGGGATTCGAACCCGGGTCCTCAGCGCCGTAGTCCCAGTGCTAACCACCGGGATTTGTCTATCTTAATGTTTTTCAAGACCCCCAATATGTCCTTGTTTTTGATTTCAACATGACCCAAACTATCTGCACACCCTTCCCCAGACTCATCATCCACCAAGTCTCTCTCTTTGGTGAATACTGACACAAAGTACTCATTTAATACAGCACAGGAACAGGCCCTTCGGCCCTCGCCCATTTCCTTTGGCTCCACGCATAGATTCCCTCTCCTGTCCTTGAGTCAGCCAACCCTCTCCTGGCTACCCTATTGCTCTTTATATATGTATAAAAAGCCTTGGGATTTTCCTTAATACTGCTGCCCACTGGCTTTTCGTGACCCCTTTTAGCCCTCCTGACTCCTTGCTTAAGTTTTTTTTCTACTTTCCTTGTATTCCACACTTGCTTTGTGTGTTCCCAGCTTCCTAGTCTTGACAAATGCTTCCCTTTTCTTTTTGACTAGGCTCATAAAATCTCTCGTTATCCAAGGTTCTTGAAACTTGCCATACTTATCCTTCATCCTTACAGGAATGCGCCGGTCCTGAATTCCGATCAACATACCAGATGTTGATTTGCCCTCAAACATCTGCCCCCTATCTACATTCTTCAGTTCCTGTCTAATATTTTTGTAATTAGCTTTCCCCCAATTTAGCACCTTCACCTGAGGACTACACTTATCTTTATCCATCAGTACCTTAAATTATTGAATTGTGGTCATTGTTCCCGAACTGCTCCCCTACTGAAACGTCGACCACCTGGCCGGGCTCATTCCCCAATACCAAGTCCTGTACGGCCCCTTCCCTCATTGCACTATTTACATACTGTTTCAAGAAGCCCTCCTAGATGCTCCTTACAAACTCTGCCCCATTCACGCCCCTAGCACTAAGTAAGTAACAAGTGAATGGCGTGAGAAAGATGTGTAGTGCATGTGTTTGGCATGTATCTGGTACCTATTACCTGCCTCATCTTTCTTTTTCTTTATCTTGTTTGGGTATGGACAGTTTGGTGATGAGTCATTCTTCCAGCATTATTTAATGTTCGGTTGGGGTGCTCACCTTGGCCAACGTGGCAAGGTCATAAACCCATTCTTTGCATTGTATTACCTTCCATGTAATGGTTCATGAGGCGCTGACTGCCATTGCCACCTCTCTCTAAACTGCAGCCCCGTTCTCCTTATCCTTACTTCTACCAACAGCACATCCAAGAAAGCTCTCACACAAGGACGCCATCTTCACAGCTCACCTCATCCTTCCTTTTTTGAACATTTTTTAGCTGTTCAAATATTCTATCAGAGAACACCATTCACGAAGAATTATGTTTTGGATAATATAGGATCTCTTTGAGTTCAGTATTTGATCTGCTGTGCAGACACAGGTAATGTATCGGGAAAATTCAAGGCTAAAATAATTTCTTATGGCAGTGCTCTGGGCAGCGAACTTTCCGGCAACGGGAGATGGCTCAAGTCATCTGCAATGAAAACATGTGTCCCTGGCCGGTGTTGCAAGGTGTATTCACAGGCGGCCAACAATAAAGCCCAACTGTATCATTGCAGACACTATCTGAGGGATTGCCTTATCTTCTCTAAACAGTCTCTTCCAAGAGTTTATGATCCGTGATTACAGTAAAATGCCGTCCGTAAACACATTGGTGGAGTTTTTTTATCCTGAAAATGACAGTCAAACCCTCTTTCGGGATCTGTGAGTATGCCTTCTCTGCATCAGTTAGAGTCCTTGAAGCATAACCAACGGGCTTTTCTGACCCGTCATTCATATTTTGTGACAGAGCAACTCCAATTCCATAAGGAGATGCATCACAAGTGAGTGTGATTTCTTTCGAAGGGTCGAAGTGGACTAAAAGGCAGGTTGACTGCAGGGCACGCTTTGCTTGCCTGAAGGCTTCTTTTCGCTGCACCTTCCAGTACCATCTTCAGTGTTTTTTTAATAATGTCTTAATAGACAGTTTGGAATGAATCTCCCATAGTAATTTACCAGTCCAAAGAAAGATTTTAGCTCGGATGTGTTCCTTGGGGCTGGTGCTTCCTTAATGGCTCTAATCTCCTCTTCCATCAGATGCAGTCCTTGTGCATCCACTCTAGAAATCCAAATAAATCACCTCACTCGTCTGAAAACTTTACAGGCTCACTCCAGCTTTCTAGAACCATTTTAAAACCTCCTCCGGGTTAGTTATATGCTCCTGTTCTGTGGCTCCCGTGATTAGCACATCATCCAAATAGACAACTACCTTATGCAATAGGCTCTCCATTGTGCACTGAAAAATTTCACAAGTCGATGGGATTCCAAATGGCAATCTGGTGTACTGGTACAGGACCTTTTGTGTATTAATAGTCACAGACTCCCTGGGAGCGTCATCCAGCTCTAGCTTCTGTTACACATGACTCGTGTCTAACGTGGTGTAGATTAGGCCCCCAACCAACTTTGCGAATAAGTCCTCTATTTAAGGTATATGGGGCGGGATTCTCCAATAATGGGGCTATGTCCCCACTCCAGCGTCAAAACGTGGGCGAATCACTCTGGACTTTCCTGAAGAAAGTCTAGAGTGATTCTCCTACCTGAAGGGGGCTAGCAGGGCCCCGGAGTAATCCTCGCAGCTCCGACTGCCGATACGGGGCATGTTCATATTAGCTGTTCATAAGTTTTAGCGTCAGGGCATCTGGAGATGTCAAGCTCCTTATTAAATTGTAGGTTTGGGCACCGCAGGCTGTTAGCAGTATTATCCTCCTCTTCTTCTTCTACTGGAGCTAGTTTAGCTCAGTGGGCTAGACAGCTGGTTTGTAATGCAGAACAAGGCCAGCAGAGCGGGTTCAATTCCCGTACCAGCTTACCCGAACAGGCGCCGGAATGTGGCGACTAGGGGGCTTTTCACAGTAACTTCATACTTGTGACAATAAAAGATTACTTTTATTATCCACCCCTCCCCCATTTTGGTTCATTTGAAAAAATATTGTGAGCGTTCGGTGCATCGAACCCAATCTTCTGAATTAGGGTCGAAGGGCTCTAATTTTCTGAAAAGAAGTATTGTTGTGGCTTACTGAGTCTTGAATGGACCTACCTTGAATGATTTGCTCACGAGGTCTGCTTTGTCTTTCTTGATCCTCGTCGCCAATGTAATAATTCAAGGATGGGCGATTACCAAGTTTAGTAACTAAACAAGCTATTTATTGTAAGGAATAAATTATGTACCGAGTATAAGAAATGTGCCTCCTTCTGCACTGTAGGGATTCTATGGGACTACTTCGACTCCAGTCCCAGAGTAGCTGAGAAAACCCGTACTCAGCTCCAGGATCCGTGTTCTCCGGCCCGATTGACCGGTCAGTTCACATGACCCCGACACCTCCCCCACCCCACCCCCCCTCCACCCCCGATACTACGCTTTATACTACACTCACCTTTAACTCACGTTGTATTCAAAATTAGGGCGGAACCTGGAAAATGCAATCAGGTGGCAGCATTATCGCAAGGGCAAATTAAAGTCCCTGTTTTCCATATTTCCAACAGACCAAAGAGAATCCAGACCATCTTTTAAAAAAAAATCAAAGAATAATCCATGAGATTATGACATTTTCCAGCAATTCTCGAACCAGAAAAAAAATGAGTATTTGCTTGTGGATTTTGGTTACTCTGGGTGGAGGTCCAGTGAGAGTACACTTTTAATGACCAAACAATTTCCATGTTATTTCAGGAAACAAATTATTGAGGGAACTATTTATAAAGCATCCCAAAAAACTTTAATCAATGAGGTATTTCTGAAGTGTCGTCACTGTCTTGATGCAGGAAATATGACAACGTGCAGACAGCCAGCGCCCATGAACAGAATTGTGATAACCTGTTTTGTTTTTGTGATGTTGATTACGGGATAAATATTGGCAAGGACACCCAGCTAACTCCTACACTCGTCTTCAAAATAATGCCATTGGACCTTTTACATCATCCCAGAGAGCGGATGGGGCTCAGTTTAATGTCTGACCAGAAAGTGGAGCACTCCGTCCATAGGTGCAGCCTACAATTGTGGGACAGTCGTTGGAGGGGGGATGCAAAAGAATACAGAGTTTGAGGAACAGAGAATTTAGCGTGGCGGTAGAGGGAGGAGGTTAGTGAAGTTCTCATTATTATTATTAAGTACTGTGCTGGAAGAGGTAGGAACAGGCAGGTAAACCCATGAAGGGATTAATAATGAGAGTGAGATTAAAGTGTTGGGGGACTGAAAGCCATTGTAGGTCATTGAGAACAGGAGTGTTGGTGGGTGTGAAAAATCAATCAGAAATCACTTGACACAGCTACCTGTTTTGTGCTATGATTGGTCATTTGAGTCAAATGGAAATCGGTGACAAATGGAAGGATTTGTGTTCACCATCTATTTTGAATCTCCTGATACAGCAGGGGGCAGTAATTCCCTGCCAGTGTAGGTCCACTGAAAATGCCAGAAATACTTGGAACTGTTTTTGAAATTGATGAAAAACATTGGGTGGGATTCTCTGATCCTGAGGCTAAGTGTTGACACCGTTGGAAATGCCATCGCGTTTTCCGACGGCATCTACACGGCCCCAGGATCAGCAATTCTGGCCCCTACAGGGGGCCAGCAGGGTGCTGGAGTGGTTCACGCCGCTCCAGCTGCTGATCCGGCCGTGGAAAGGGCGCCGGGGGATACGCGCATGCGCATTTGGTCCGGCGCGAACCCGCGCATGCGCGGTGTCTCCCTTGGCCGCGCCGGCCCCGACCCAACATGGCGTAGGAGTACAGGTGCCGGCGCGGAAGAAAGGAGGCCTGGAGACAGAGAGGCCGGCTCGCCAATTGGTGGGTCCCGATCGCGGGCCAGGCCACATCGGAGGCCCCCTTCCGGGGTCAGACCCCCCCTCCCCCCTCGGCCGCTCCCGGACCCTTCAACGGCGAGGTGCCGCCGGCTCAAAGCAGGTTAGAACGCCGCCGGTGGGACTCGTTTTCTTTTTTACGGCCGCTCGGCCCATCCGGGCCAGAGAATCGCGGGGGGGCAGTGTAGAGCGGCCCCCGACTGGCGCCTCGCCGACCGCGCCGGCCCCAATGGCGCCGATTCTCCGCTCTGTGGAGAATCGTCTCCCGGGGTCGGTGCGGCGTGGTGCGATTCGCGCAGCCCGCCGGCGATTTTCCGAACCCGGCGTGGGGTCGCGCTCATTGGCTTGATGTCCTTTTATCAACAATAACTTTAAAGGAAAATGAGGGCTATATCTGACAGCAGATAGCTGCAAATCGCAAATTATTTCTGTTCTCTGGTACTGGAGCTTGTGTGAAGGTGAGGATGTGAAAACTCTAATTGACGCATAGTCAATGGAGGCAGTCCAGGTTTTGTATTACAAAGAGGATCCGCCCTCAATGAACTTTCCATCCAATCATCCAAACATCATCTCCAATATGATATTCTTATCCAATACAAAGTCAAACGCACCACCGCTGTCCTCAATGGCTCAGGGTTCTGCAGACACAATCAATTTTTAAAAACTCAACATTGTTTTAAATCTCTTCGTGACCTTGCCCCCTCATATTTCTGTAACTTCTCCAGTGCTGCAATGTCCACCCCTATCCCAAACGCTCTGTTCATCAAATTATGAATTGTTACGGATCCTCACCCTACCTTGCCTCCCTTCTTCCCAGGCTTCATGCTCTGAAATTCCCTCCATAAGCCCCTCTACTTCCTAACCTTACTGCTCTCCTTTAAGGGACCAACAATTTAATTTACATGATGAAATATTCTAACGGTGCATCGCAGCAGCATTAACCAACAAACAGTATCTGACATTGGGCCATGTGAGCAGAAAGTAGGACAGGTGGTAAACTTTAAGGAACGCCATTAACCCTATTGACAAAACCTTTGGTCACCCATCTTAATAAATCATTCTTCGCTTTAGCATGCATTTTTAGCATTCTGATTACAAATCTGTGAAGCAGGTTGGGACATTTTTTGTACACTTTTCAAAACACACAGCAACTTCAATTTTTATAGGGACCAAAATGTTACGTATGGGGGTTGGGCACCCAATCAACCTAATGAATGTAAAATGTCATCAAATGACATTGAGTATCCTTCCTGATGTTATCGCGCACGTGAGCTATTTCCCGATGCACACCCGCCAACAATTAACAGGCCAGTTATAAGCAATTTTATGCTGCCCGTACCATTTTCTACTCATCACACAAGCAAAATAGGTGGCCACTAATCATGTTTTTAGCATTTTCCCATCCAAGGTAAGGTAAAGTCGCCATTGTCCCAGATGACAACAGGCTGCTTTCCCCTTGTAGGGAGGGAGCTGACTGATGGTGATTTAACCTGAGGGTCCCCACACCTCAGGCGAGGGGCAAGGCTGAGAAGGTGGGCCTTCATGAATAACCTCAGCCGGTACGGAAATTGAACCTGCGCTGCTGGCCTTGCTCTGCATCACGGCCAGCTGTCTCATGAAGGTGCCTTTCAGCATTTCAGGACCTGATCTTCCCTGGAAGGTTCCCCTAAGGATTGCAGCACAGTGTTCCGCCATTTGCAAGGCACAGGTCCTCTGCTGATCTAATGGGGATAGTATATTCAGCTGGTACAAGCTCCTCTGAGGAGGAAGGGAGGTAATGGAGGGAGAGGTGATTAGGTGAGCTCGGGCAGCATCCCAACACAAGCCCTATAAGAAGAGAGGAAAAGGCTCAGTTGGTGCAGGACCAGGGGAAGGCCAAAGCAGGAGGGATCTGTGTGACATTTCTCAATCAGCTACATACAGTTGCATCAAGCTGGTGATAGTCACCATCTTTGGATACATCCACATTTTAATCCACTACCAGAGGTGAGAGAGCAGAAGGCTTTGTTATGATGGCTGGGTTCCCCACATCCATGTGCACTTCAAGGCCCCAGCAGGTGAGCCAGGAATGTTCAGAATGTGAAAGGGGTTCCACGTAATCAATGTTCAAATTGTATATGACAACCAGATAAAGATTCTCCAAGTTTGTGCCTATTTCCCTGGGAGTTCACACGATGCTTACATCTTGCAACACTCACCGGTACCAAGGCTGTTTGTGGTTCCTGCACGATTGGATGGATGGCTCCTGGGTGACAAGGGCTTTCCTTTAAAGAGATGGCTGATCATCCAAGAACTGAGGCCGAAAGATACAACAGGAGTCATGCCTTCACAAGGGCAATGGTGGGGTGAACCATCGGCTGCTGAAGGTGCCTGGACCAATCTGGGGGAGCATTGAAGTATTTTCCAGACCATGTTTCCCTTATAGCCGTGGTATGCTGCGTCCTGCACAATCTGGCTCAGGCAAGGGGGGACCCAGTGGAGGTTGACAAAAGTAAGGCAGCTCCATAGACCCGAGAGGATGACTCCAGTGATGGGTCAATGAAAGTGCCTGGGGAGGCACAGGCTGAGAACCTAGAAGCCTATGATAGGAACCTTCAGGAAGGCAGGGACACCATGTAGGCTTTGATCCTGTGAACCTTCAGTTCGACATCCAAGGCATCGATGCTTCCTCGAGTCAATGGCACGGTTTCCTTTACAAACAATCATTAAATGAGATCCCAACCCAGAGCACCAGCATCACACAATGCCATACCATTACAAGACTGTGCAGCATCTGGCACCAACTCAAACCATCTAACCAATGCAGCCCATTAAAGTAAAAAACAGTTTATATTACTTCACGCGATCAGAAAACAAACACACAAAGTTACCATCCCTAATAGAAACTTCAAAATAATGAACACAAATAATGTCACCAGTGACAAGTCCTGTTGTGCGCAAGGTGCCTTCAACTTACATCTGCAGCTGGTTCCCTCCCCCATCCCCCTCTGTGGCAGTAGCATTGGAAGCAACCTGCTAACTTGGTTGTTCTGGTGTCCGCAATGACCTTAGCAGGCATCCTCTGACTGCCGGACCCTGGGTAGACTGCACTTGGGAGTATGCATCGAGCCCCATCATTGGGCACTCCTCAATTGTCGCAGCATCTTCAGATGCAGCGGCCACTGGCAAAGGAGTGGAGGAGCACCGTGAGAGTAGCCCACCGAGCCAGAGGCTGTGCATTAGTGTTAAGGATCAATGCAGAACTCACACTCTGAGTCCTCCATGACAGAGACCATGGCATGCACATTCTCATGAATCGCTGTCAGATCTCCCTATGCATTCTGCTGAACATCCAGCATCTGCCACCTGATGGATGCCTCCAGATGCTTGTCATTGCCTTGGACTCAGCATGGTCCTGGTCTCCAGCAATGCTCCCACTGTCAGCGCACTGGGACGTCTCTTCCTCTGCCAGCTCCTCACGCAAGTTGGGATTGTTCTCGCTAAAGTTCAGAAGAATGAGGGGGGATTCTCATAGAGACTTATAAAATTCTAACAGGACTAGTCATGGTAGATGCAGGGACGATGTTACCAATGGTGGGTGTGCCCAGAACCGGGGGTCACAGTCTGAGGATACAGGGTAAACCATTTCGGACTGATAAAAGGAGAATTTCTTCACCCAAAGAGTGGTCAACCTGTGGAATTCATCATCACAAGAAGTAGTTGATGAGAAAACATTGAATATATTCAAGAGGCAGCTAGATATAGCACTCGGGGAGACTGGGATCAAAGGCTATCGGGAGAAAGCAGGATTAAGCTATTGAGTTGGATGATCAGCCATGATCGTGATGAATGGTGGAGCAAGCTCGAAGGCCCAAAAGACCTCCTCCTGCTCCTATCTTCTATGTATCTATGTATTTGCGTTGAGAAATCTGTGAGGCCTCGTTAGGTGGACCAAATAACATTGAATTGCGTTGCCGGCCTTGCGGGGCCGAGCGACGGGAAGCTCGTGCCAATTCCCGCGCGCTACCACACTCCGAATTTTTTCCAGAGGATTGCGCCCTTTGTTTCAGATGATTGTCTTTAAGCAGACCTTCCTTCAAATTAACCTTTCAGATCCAAGTCTCTGTTTCCAGCCTGTAATGGTTTCACGGTAGATTCATTCATTCAAGTTCTCTGTGGGATCAGAAATACGGCAACTCACAGCTTCTCTGGAGAGAGAGAGAGGAGAAAGCAGATGGTTGTCTCTGTGGGACAAGGTCTCAAATCTGTTTTCCTTGGGTCTCTGGAAATCATCCCACTCAGGCAGGATCCAATCATTACCTGTTACCCAGCAGAATACGGCCTTTTGGGTCAATTCATTGGCCACCAGCCAATCAATCAAACTGAGTCACAGCCCATCTCCCAGGTGCCGAAAAATCTGAGTCTTGTTATCCAAAGCTAGCAGCACCATATACTGTGTTGCAATTTCTTGAATTCCACCTTCTCTCTGCTGAAATACAATAGATATATGTCCATTAAACATCCGTGGATCAAAACGATCCACGGTAAAAATAAAGGGGAATGAAGGGGTTCAACAGGAAGGGCCTTTACATATGACATTCCTCACTCTCCAGTGCATTGAGCTCACTCAAGCTGACATCCCAGCGTGGACAGAGCAGGTTTCAGTGCTATTTGGCATACATACTCAGACCTCAGACCCCAGAACCACACAGAGGAACGGGCACCCAACTGCACCTACCTTCGCCAGCTAGCAAAGATCATTGCCCCTTTTGCGGCACTAAATGCACATTCAGCACACCATGTCTTGCCCACTGACCTGGCGGCGACCTCTTCCCAGGCTTTTTTGGTCAGGTGGGGCGGCCTTCTCTTGCCGTCCCTGGGCATGAGAATTTTTCACTTGGCACTGCCCTGTACCAGGATGCCCAGGTACCTATCAGAGAAACCTATGGGCAAAGTGTCCAACCAACTTTCATTTATGCCTTCCATGGGCACCAGGTGCTGGGGCCATGAGTGCAGAACAAGGACAGTAATTAGAATCATTCCACACAGCTCCGTCAGCCTCAGTCACAACCCCTGGCAGCCTTTAGGGAGCTGCCTCTTCTGTTTTTAAACCCCCACCAGGTCACCACTGGACCCGGCGCCTGATGCCTACCCCCCCCCCCCCCCCCCGCACACTGGGAGCCTAACCAGCAGTCGCATTCCACACTGGGCACACCTTAATTGGCCACCCAGCGTAATATTGCATTAAAAATGTGATTTTGGCCTGGAATGGGTTTTACATCCGTTTCTCACTCACCGAGGGCAAAAGCCAGGCCATAGTGCTTTTAAGTAATAGAAGCTGCAGTTGTGGTTTGCAAAGTGCCATAAATTTTCTTATGTTATGATTAGGGTGATCCAAGTTGATAAAAATGGGAAGTCTGGCCCAAGCTAACAGAAACATGTTCAAATCTGATTTAACCAGGGGGCAACCTCGGGCATTGAAGGATCCTGAGAGGCAGGACGCTAATTATAATCTTTGAATGAGACCTCATGCCTCAGATTTTATCATGAATTTATTTTATAATGACTGTGCATTTCTCAGGGCTCTTAAAACTCGGCAGCCAAAGAGGTGCAAGAGCTGCCGTACGCCGGCAACAAATGCTTTTCCACAAGTCTGGGGCCACCAGACGCAGAAGTGCACCTCCCACACCCTCAAGCAAACATGTTACAATCTTCAGTGACCACCTAGACCTTCTAATTCACTTCATTTGATTGACCACCCTACCATCCTGTGATTATGTCATCCTATTTTTCAGTCCATGGAATCATAGAAAGGTTACAGCACAGAAGGAGGCCATTCAGCACATCTTGTCCATGACAGCCCGAGGACACCAAGGCGCCCTTTCTATCCTGCACCTGGTCCATAGCCCTGTCACTTGCAGCATTTGAGGTGCTGATCCAGGTACTTTTTTTAAAGAGTTTAGGGTCTCTGTCTCCACCACCAACTCGGGCAGGGAATTCCAGACTCCCACTACCCTCTGTGTAAAACGGTTCTTCCTTATGTCCTCTCTACACCTTCTGCCATTTATCCTGAATCTATGTCCCCTGGTTCTAGAATTCTCCACCAAGGGAAACAGTTTTATTCTGTCCACTCCATCATTACCCACATTATTTTGTACACCTCAATTAAGTCGTCCCTCAGCCTTTTTCATTCAAAGGAAAATAACCCCAACCTACCCGACGGCCCCGGGGAGATACTCAGGGAGTCCAGTAGTAATCGCTTCGTTGAGAATTTGGAGGCAGTTTCGACAGCACATCGGGTTGGGGGCAGGGTCAAGGGAAATGCCGATTCGGGGGAACCATAGATTTGAGCCAGGGAAGTGGGATGGAAATTTTCGGAGATGGGAGGAGAAAGGAACTAGGGCACTAAGAGATTTGTTTCTTGGGGGTCGTTTTGTGGGATTGAAGGAGCTGGGAGGAAAGTATGGGCTGGAGCAGGGGGAAATATTTAGATACATGCAGGTTCGAGACTTTGCCAGAAAGGGGTTACAGAGCTTCCCAGTAGAGCCGGCTTCCACATTGCTGGAGGAGGTGCTGACAACAGGGGGACTGGAGAAGGGGGTAGTATCGGCGGTTTACGGGGCTATTTTGGAGGAGGAGAAGGCACTGCTAGAAGGAATCAAGGCAAAGTGGGAGGAAGAGTTGGGAGAGGGTATGGAGGACGGGTTCTGGTGTGAGATGCTCTGGAGAATGAACACCTCCAACCCGTGTGCGAGGTTGGGGCAGACACAGCTGAAGATGGTGTATAGAGCACACCTTAAAAGTGCGAGGATGAGCCGGCTCTTTGAGGGGGTAGGAGATGTGTGTGAACATTACGGCGGGGGCCCCGCAAACCACGTTCCTATGTTTTGGTCCTGTCCAAGGCTGGAGGATTACTGGAATTAGATTTTTAGGGTAATCTCTAAAGTGGTGCACGTGAAACTGGACCCGGGCCCTCGGGAGGCCATATTTGGGATGTCGGACCAGCCGGGGTTGGAAAGGGGCGCGGAGGCAGATGTTGCAGCCTTCGCCTCGTTAATCGCCCGAAGGCGGATCCTGTTGGGATGAAGAGCAACCTCTCCACCCTGTGCCCTGGCGTGGCGGAGGGTCCTGTTGGAATTCTTGATGCTTGAAAGGGTCAAATTTGAACTGAGGGGAAGGATGGAGGGGTTCTACAATTCTTGTGCGTTATTCATTATGCACTTTCGAGAATTGAATCACATCGAACATTAGGGTGGGGGGCTGTGAGTGTTGAGGGGAGAGGGATTGTATGTGTTAATGGTGACTATGGGTGATTCCTGATTCCTTTTCGCCTATTGTTTATGTTAACATGCGGGCTAATGTTTGGGGTTTGGTGGGAGGATGGGATCGTTGTTATTGATATGGGGTTTGACATTACATTCATTACTGATTATTGTTTATTGTTGGGTGTAAATTTGGGAGAAAATATGAAAAAGGAAAATAAAAAATATTTTTAAAAAGAGCAATTACGTCTTCCCTGTAATGTGGTGACCAGAACTGCACACAATGCTCCAGTTGTGGCCTCAGCAGTGTTTTAGACAATTCCAACATATGTTCTTACTTTTATATTCTATACCTCTGCCAATCAAGGAGAGCATTCCATATGCTTTCTTAACAACCTTGTCTACTTGAACTGTTGCCTTTAGGGGCCTGTGCGCTTGTATGCCAACATCCCTCACTTCATCTACCCCTCTTAGTATACTCCCATTTATTGTGTACAACAGTTTGACCTACCTAAATGCATGACCTCACACTTCTCTGTGTTAAATTCCATCTGCCACTTTATCACCCACTCCATTACTCCATTTATATCATTTTGGAGATTATAGCTAACCTCCACACTGTCCACCACTTGGCTAATCTTTGTGTCGTCTGTAAATTTCCCAATCGTGCCCCGCATGCTCATGTCCAAGTTGTTAATATATAACACAAACAGTGAGGGTCCCAACACTGAGCCTGTGGAACACCACTTGGAACTAGTGGTGCAAGAACAGCCATTGACCGTTACCCTTCGTTTCCTGTTACTAAACCAACTTTTTATCCAGTTTGCCACATTGCCCTGTATCCCGTGGGCTTTTACTTTTTTGACCAACTAAGACGTCTTGATTTCACCAATTAAGAACTCTCTTGAACACTATGAACTCTCTACCCCGTAATCTCACCACTCACCATGATCCCTCCAAGGTCTGTACACTCTCCCCTCTCCTCAAACCCTCTACCCACCACCGCGCTACCTTTTCACCTTCCCTTTATCTCTCCCTAAGCTCCCATGATCTTTCCATCCCTGTAATCTCACCTCTGTTGTGCTCTCCCCCCTTCCCCACAATCTCTCCCTTCCACCTGACTTCTCCCCTCACACCCGATCACTCCCCTTCCAGTGATCGCCCATAATCGCTTTCCAAATGTGCACCGTCTCCTCTCCGTTGCACCACCCCACCCCATTTCTAATCTCCACCAGCCCCATAACCCTCAGATATCGGTGCTCCACTAATTCTAGCCCCTTGAACATTCCTGATTCCAATTGCTAGCTGAGAACAAGTTTGCTGACGACACATCCATCGTGGGCCGGATCTCGAATAACGACGAGTCAGAATACAGGAGGGAGATAGAGAACCTAGTGGAGTGGTGTAACGACAACAATCTATCCCTCAATGCCAGCAAAACTAACGAGCTGGTCATTGACTTTAGGAAGCAAAGTACTGTACACACCCCTGTCAGCATCAACACGGCCGAGGTGGAGATGGTTGACAGCTTCAAATTCCTAGGTGTGCACATCACCAAAAATCTGTCCTGGTTCACCCACATCGACTCTACCACCAAGAAAGCACAACAGCATCTATACTTCCTCAGGAAACTAAGGATATTCGGCATGTCCACACTGACTCTTACCAACTTTTACAGATTTACCACAGAATGCATCCTATCGGGCCGCATCACAGCCTGGTATGGCAACTGCTCGGCCCAGGACCGCAAGAAACTTCAGAGAGTTGTGAACACAGCCCAGTCCATCACACGAACCTGCCTCCCATCCATTGACTCCATCTACACCTCCCGCTGCCTGGGGAAAGTGGGCAGCATAATCAAAGACCCCTCCCACCTGGCTTACTCACTCTTCCAACTTCTTCCATCAGGCAGGAGATACAAAAGTCTGAAAACACGCACGAACAGTCTCAAAAACAACTTCTTCCCCGCTGTTACCAGACTCCTAAAGGACCCTCTTATGGACTGACCTCATTAACACTACACCCCTGTATGCTTCATCCGATGCTGGTGTCTATGTATTTACATTGTGTACCTTGTGTTGCCTTATTATGAAATGAAATGAAATGAAATGAAAATCGCTTATTGTCACAAGTAGGCTTCAAATGAAGTTACTGTGAAAAGCCCTTAGTCGCCACATTCCGGCGCCTGTTCAGGGAGGCTGGTACGGGAATTGAACCGTGCTGCTGGCCTGCCGTGGTCTGCTTTAAAAGCCAGCGATTTAGCCCTGTACTAAACCAGTATTTTCTTTTTGTTTTATTTTATTTTCATGTGCTAAATGATCTGCTCGAAGAAAATACTTTTCACGGTACCTCGGTACATGTGGCAATAAACAAATCCAAATCCAACAACTTCTAAATCCAGCCTTTGGCCAAATTTTGATCACCTCTCCCGATTAGTGTTTTGGTATCAAATTTTGTCAGCTTATGTTTCTATGAAGTACACTGATACATTTCACTACATTAAAGGCACTATTGCAAATTATTGCCTGTTGTTATTTCTGCTGCTGACAATTGATCCATTTTACACTTTCTTTAATAAGGACACCGAGTAAAATAAGAACAAAGTTTTATTTACACAAACGATATATACACTACCCGGGAGATCTCTCTCTGGTCGGTGCCTTACTGGCCGACCGAATACACATTGCTGCATTGAGATACCTCGTCCCTAGTGGAGGAGCTCGTACCCTGCAAGGAGCACAGGGAAGACAAGCATTCCCACTCCGTAGGTCCCATGTGGAATATAGAACAAAGAACAAAGAAAATTACAGCACAGGAACAGGCCCTTCGGCCCTCCCAGCCTGCGCCGATCCAGATCCTTTATCTAAACCTGTCTTCTATTTTCCAAGGATCTACTTCCCTCTGTTCCCCACCCGTTCATATATCTGTCTAGATGTATCTTAAATGATGCTATCGTGCCTGCCCCTACCACCTCCGCTGGCAAAACGTTCCAGGCACCCACCACCCTCTGCGTAAAAACCTTTCCACGCACATCTCCCTTAAACTTTCCCCCTCTCACCTTGAAATCGTGACCCCTTGTAATTGACACCCCCACGCTTGGAAAAAGCTTGTTGCTATCCACCCTGTCCATACCTCTCATAATTTTGTAGACCTCAATCTGGTCCCCCCTCAACCTCCGTCTTTCCAACGAAAACAATCCTAATCTACTCAACCTTTCTTCATAGCTAGCACCCTCCATACCAGGCAACATCCTGTTGAATCTCCTCTGCACCCTTTTTAAAGCATCCACATCCTTCTGGTGATGTGGCGACCAGAACTGCATGCAGTATTCCAAATGTGGCCTAACCAAAGTCCTATACAACCGTAACATGACCTGCCGACTCTTGTACTCAATACCCTGTCCGATGAAGGCAAGCATGCTGTATGCCTTCTTGACCATTCTATCGACCTGCATTGCCACCTTCAGGGTACAATAGACCTGAACCCCCAGATCTCTCTGTACATCAATTTTCCCCAGGACTCTTCCACTGACTGTATAGTCCGCTCTTGAATTAGATCTTCCAAAATGCATCACCTCTCATTTGCCTGGATTGAACTCCATCTGCCCAACTCTTCAATCCATCTATATTTTGCTGTATTCGCTGACAGTCCTCCTCGCTATCTGCAACTCCACCAATCTTAGTATCATCTGCAAACTTGCTAATCAGACCACCTTTACCTTCATCCAGATCATTTATGTATATCACAAACAACAGTGGTCCAAGCACGGAACCCTGTGGAACACCACTAGTCACCTTTATCCATTTTGAGACACTCCCTTCCACCACTACTCTCTGTCTCCTGTTGCCCAGCCAGTTCTTTATCCATCTAGCTAGTACACTCTGAACTCCATACAACTTCACTTTTTCCATCAACCTGGCATGGGGAACTTTATCAAACGCCTTACTGAAGTCCATGTATATGACATCTATAGCCCTTCCCTCATCAATCAACTTTGTCACTTCCTCAAATAATTCTAATGGTTTGTAAGACATGACCTTCCCTGCACAAAGCCATGCTGCCTATCACTGATAAGTCTATTTTCTACCAAATGTGAATAGATCCTATCCCTCAGTATCTTCTCCAACAGTTTACCTACCACTGACGTTAAGCTCACAGGTCTATAATTCCCTGGATTATCCCTGCTACTCTTCTTAAACAAAAGGACAACATTCGCAATTCTCCAGTCCTCCGGGACCTCACCCGTGCTCAAGGATGCTGCAAAGATATCTGTTAAGGCCCCAGCTATTTCGTCCCTCGCTTCCCTCAGTAACCTGGGATAGATCCCATCCGGACCTGGGGACTTGTCCACCTTAATGCCTTTTAGAATACCCAAAACTTCCCCCTTCCTTATGCCGACTTGACCTAGAGTATTTAAACATCCATCCCTAGCCTCAACATCCGTCAAGTCCCTCTCCTTGGTGAATACCGATGCAAAGTACTCATTAAGAATCTCACCCATTTCCTCTGACTCCACGCATAAATTCCCTCTTTTGTCTTTGAGTGGGCCAATCCTTTCTCTCGTTACCGTCTTGCTCCTTATATACGAATAAAAGGCTTTGGGGTTTTCCTTAACCCTGTTAGCCAAAGATATTTCATGACCCCTTTTAGCCCTCTTTATTGCGCGTTTGAGATTTGTCCTACTTTCCTCCAAAGCTTCATCAGTTTTAAGTCGCCTAGATCTTATGTATGCTTTCTTTTTCATCTTAGCTAGTCTCACAATTCCATCCGTCATCCATGGTTCCCTAATCTTGCCATTTCTATCCCTCATTTTCACAGGGACATGTCTGTCCTGCACTCTAATCAACCTTTCCTTAAAAGACTTACCCTTAAACAGCTGCTCCCAATCCACATTCCCTAGCTCCTGCCGAATTTTCTAATACTTGGCCTTTCCCCAATTTAGCACTCTTTCTTTAGGACCACTCTCGTCTTTGTCCATGAGTATTCTAAAACTTATGGAATTGTGATCGCTATTCCCAAAGTAATCACCGACTGAAACTTCAACCACCTGGCCGGGATCATTCCAATACCAGGTCCAATATGGCCCCTTCCCAAGTTGGACTATTTACATACTACTCCAAAAAGCTCTCCTGGATGCTCCTTACAAATTCTGCCCCATCTACGCCTCCAACACTACATGAGTCCCATTCAATGTTGGGGAAGTTAAAATCTCCCATCACGACCACCCTATTGCTCCTACATTTTTCTGTAATCTGTCTACATATTTGTACCTCTACTTCACTCGCGCTTTTGGGAGACCTGTAGTAAAGTCCTAATAATGTTACTGCACCCTTCCTATTTCTTAGCTCTACCCATATTGCCTCAGTGCTCGAATCCTCCATCATGCCCTCCTTAATCACAGCTGTGATATCATCTCTGACCAGTAATCCAACTCCTCCACCCCTTTTACCTCCGACTCTTTCCCTCCTGAAGCATCTATACCTTGGGATATTTAGTTGCCAGTCTTGCCCTTCCCTCAACCAAGTCTCATTAATACCAATAACATCATATTCCCAGGTACTAATCCAAGCCCTAAGTTCATCTGTTTTACCTGCTACACTTCTCGCATTGAAACAAATGCACCTCAGACCACCTGTCCCTTTGCGTTCATCATCTCTTCCCTGTCTACTCTTCCCCTTAGTCACATTGAGTTTATTATCTAGTACCTTACTGGCTTTAGTTGCTGCCTCTTTACTGACCTCTAACTTCCTAATCTGGTTCCCGTATTACACTTACCTGTGACAATATGTAGAGCCTGAAAAATTAGCAACAAAAACATACTCTATTTCTTCTCGCTTTGTTCATACATTGCACATCAATTTTATAAACAAAGCCATTCATGGCTGGCTTCCTAAGCAGAGCTACTTTTATCATTCCCAGTTGTCATCTTATGGGAAGCTGGGAATATTTAGGTTTAATATTTAGTGCCCAGTTTAATATGCCATGTCTTTTTGCTGTATTCAGTTGAGTATATGGTTTAAAAAGAAAAATGTATTCCTTTCTCAGAGTTACAAAGCCAATGCACAGAGTGGACGGGGCAAGCCGTTAATCCATTCCCTTGCTTGCTCCAAAAATCAATTCAAATTCAAACTAAATCCAATTCATGGTCCCCACAGAATAGACAGACTAGATCCAAGATGACAAGAACAGAGATTCCACCTGATCTCGCACTTGATCTTAGTCCAAAGACAATGTACATGGGCCGGGATTCTGCGACTCTGCGCGGGTTGGAGAATCGGTGGGGGGGCGGGGGCCGCAAGAATTGCGCCACGCTGCCCCGACGCCGGCTTGCCGATTCTCCGGCACCGATTCTCGGGTGCCCGCGGAATCGCCACCGCGCCGGTCGGGGGCCCTTGAAAGCGCCCCACCCCGGCGATTCTCCGGGGCTCGACGGGCCGAGTGCCCGCTGAGTTTGGCCGAGTCCCGCCGGCATGGGTTACGTATGGTCCCACCTGGCGGGACCTCAGAGTTCTGTCTGTGAGGGCTAGCCTGCTGGGGGGGGGGGGGGGGGGGCATCCGACTCAGGGAGGCCTCCACGGTGGCCTGGCCTGCGATTGGGGCCTACCGATCGGCGGGCGGGCTAGTTCCTTGGGGGCCTATGTTCCTCCGCGCCAGGCCCCTGTAGGGCTCCGCCATATTGCCCGGGGACCGGCGTGGAGACAGGAACCCACGCGCATGCGTGAACTCGCGCCGGTCGTGCCTCGCATGCGCGAACAACGCCGGCCATGGCGCGCCGTCTTTTGGGGGCCGGAGCTGCGGACACCACTCCGGCGCTGTACTAGCCCCCCTAGGAAGGGGTGGATACCTACCACTTGAGGCCTGTTGACGCCAGACGCTGCTTTTCATGCCGGCGTCAGAACTTGGCCGCGGGATTGGAGAATCCCGGCCTTTTCTACTTGCTGTATACTTTATTCGTAAAATATCTGAAAGATCATTGCAAACATTTCAAAGTGGCCGTCACACAAAGTGCAATAATATTCAGGTTCTCTACATACATCATGTTGCACTTATGAAGTGGGCAGCTGCATAGATTTACATAGAATCGACAACTTAGCAGAAGCAATGCGAGACTACCTGAACATAGGTCCAAAGTTTTCCAGTTCTTCACTAATAATAAATTTAAACAGTAATGGGATGGTACTGGGCAAACTTTGAAGGAAAGGATAGAATAACTTTTTAAAATGAGAACTACAATGATTAACAGTCAGTGTGTATTTCAAAAGAGAAAATCTTGCTTGACCAAAGTTATTAGATTTGAGGAAATAAGAGAGTAGACCATAAGTGCAGTGAATGTAACTTATCTGGATTTTCAAAAAGCCTTTGAAAGGTTGCCCCATGATAGACTAATGAATAAGGCCAGAGAATGTGGAGCCAGGCTACAAGCGGCAGAATGGACAGCTAGCTGGCATCAAGACGAAAAGCAGAGTGTGGGTATAAAGTAAATCAAAGGAAATCAAAAGCACAAATAGAATTTTCTAAGGTCATGACTAAGTGATATTTCTTCCGCTAAGGCGAGAAAATAGGAAGATAATCTCTGACAGCTGGGTAGTGAAGGAAGTATCTCATTAATCACATTTGTAAAAGATATAATCAGAAGAGATCACTGTCCTTAAAGATACTGAATAAGTTTAATATTATTTTCCTAAAAGAGTTTTTTGTGAGCATTATAACACATTCACATTTCAAGTATCTGGGCAGAAGATTTCTTTCTCAGGTTCTGTGTGTTGGGGGTGGGGGGCTATTGATAAAGGCAACGGGCGGGATTCTCCCTTTTGGGTACTAAGTCCCCACGCCCGCCGGAAACCGGGCGAGAATCACTCCGGACTTTTTCTTTGAAAGTCCGGGGTGATTCTCCTTTTTCGAGGGGGCCAGCAGGGCCCCGGCATTCGTCCCACGGCTCTGGCTGCCGGCGATGCCCTGCTGTACAGACAGTGCGGCTGCGCAGGCGCACGGCGGCCGCAAGCGGGTCCGCGCATTCGCACGGTGGCCCGCCTCGACGCAGGCACCGGCGACATGGCGGAGCCACACAGCGGGCCCACGTGGAGGAAGGTAGGTCCCTCCCAGATCTTGATGACCCGCCGATCGGTGGCCCCCGATCGCGGGCCTGGCCACCGCTGAGGCCCCCCAGAGTCAGATTGCCCCGCCCCCCCACAGGACCGTCCTTTCGCAGCCGCGGGTCCCAGCTCTTGCCAGGTGGTACCACATGTAAAGCACGCCGGCAGGAGGTCGACCAGTCGACCGCGGAGAATCGCCACAGGGGCCTGTTCCAATGGCCCCCGACCGGCAGCGCGTCGACCGCGTGTGCGAGACTGGCGGATCCGTGGAGAATCGCAGAAGCACATCGCGCCGGATTTCCGGCGTGAACGGCTATTCTCCGCCCCCGCGCCGCGGCCGAGTCTGGCACAGAGGGACGGAGAATCCCGCCCAACATCTATGATTCCACTACAAAGAGTGAAGAAGGAAATATTCTGCTCTAATGTTAACATCAAATGCTTACAGGTCACATAGATGGGCAATATTCCTTGACCAACCTTATGAATCTTTTGAGGTAACAGAGAGAGTTAGGCAGTAAATGTGAACAGTAGATGTGGTTTATCTGGATTTTCAAAAGACATTAGACAAAATTGGATTTGGATTTGGATTGTGTTTATTGTCACACGTACCGAGGTACAGTGAAAAGTATTCTAATAGTCAGTGAAAAATTGTCTAATGAATAATGTCACAGAATGTGGAGTCAGGAAAGAAGTGGTTGGAACAATAACTAGCTGGCTTCAAGGCAGAAAGTAGAGAATGGAAGTAAAGGGTAGTTACACAGGGTGGCAGAAGGTGGAAAAAGTAGTGATCCACAAGGATCTGCACTGGGACCATTGTGGTTCATAATCTATGTTAACAATTGAGGCAGGATTTCCCAGCCCTTCTTGCCGACGTCATTCCCCAGCAGCGGGACGGGCAAGCCATGTAAATTGCCATTGAGTTTGGCAGGACCAGAAGATACTGCTGCCGGCCAATGGTGAGCTGCCTCCGCCGTGGGAAGGGCCATCACAGATGGATGGGTAATTCCTGCCTTGGACTCTGGAATCGAAATTACAATTTCTCAATTTGTGGAGGACATTAAATTTTGGGGTGTGGAGGGGTACAAATAGTAAATACTGAAGGGTGTGCAACAAATTACAGCAGCTTATTAATAAATTTGCAGAATGGGCAAGTGACTGGTAAATGAGGCTTAGTAGATAAATGTGAGGTAGTACATTTTGGTATGAAGAATAGGGAGATCACTTGAAAGGTGAAAATCTAGGTCGGGTATGTAGTGATATGTATAATATAGGGAGTGTAAACGGTTAACAAGATGATGTTCATGTCTCTCAACACTAGATGGCACCACAGAGTAGTCATATAAATATACTGTGACTCCTGGGATTCTGGCAGAAGGTGTTAGAGTGGCAGGTTGAGATAGGGTGTTCATTGTATTAGAGAGAGGTTAGACAGCATAGTTAGATATTATAGATATCTGTAGCATAGATTTAATACTGTTATTTTCTTAGCTATTACTTTGTATGGTGTGCAAATCATTTAAAGTTGTGAAAATAAACTAGCTTTGTTTAAAATACATAACTTGATGTTCTTTGTCAGCACTACAACTTTTAGCCATCTTGAAGGACTCAACAGAGAGCATCACAGAGTAGAGGAACAAAGGAATCTCAGAGTACAATGTACTGTTACGACACCCTGGGCTAGTGCGTGGTCAATTTCAGCTCCACTTGACCCAGAATCTCAACACAGGTGAAATTAGATTTTACATTAATACCCGTGGCTTTGACGGAGTTAATTTGACTACAGTCACAAGGTTCATAAAATGTAAACACAAGTAACCTTTTTTTTATTATTAACAGTAGTTATAATTAAATAGGTAAAAAAAAAACACAACTGGCTATCCACTATCTGATTCCCAACACCCCCACTTTCTAACTTCCCCCACTTTCCACACACACAGACAAGCAACACAGAGAGAAAAGAGTGGTTGCGAGGGAAAGAAAATATATTGTTTTTAAATGTATTTTATTCAAAACATGCGTAAAAATCAGCAACATATACAAAAATACACTCCACAAACTCACAGACCACAGTTAGTACAATGTTTTCCATTTTTACCCCCCCCGCCCCCCCGGCGATGAACAGTTCCTCAAACATTGTCATGAACAACCCCCACCGTCTCACGAAGCCCTCCGCTGACCCCCCTCAGCAAGAAAATTGTACAAGTCCCCCAGCCAGGCTGCCACCATTGGCGGCGTATCCGTCCTCAAATTTAGCAAAATCCTTTGCCAGGAAATTAGAGAGGCGAAGCCCACAACATCATTCCCCTTCTTCTCCAGCAGTTCCGGCACATCCGATGCCCCAAAGATCACCACCATTGGGTCAGGCCTGACCGCCAGTTTCTCCAATCAGATGTACTCCGGAAATCTGGGAAAAGTACTCCACTCCTTTCGCGCAAAGTCCCTCACCTGAATATATCTAAATTCATTCCCCAGCAACTCAAACCTCTCCCGCAATTTATCCAGACCTTCCAAGTAAAGTCCCTCGCCCTCACCAACCCCGCCGCCCTCCACTTCCCATACATCCCATCCATCTCCTGGGGCTTAAACCTATGGTTCCCACACAGCACTGTCAACACCGCCAGCCCCTTCAACTTTTAAAAAAAAATTAAAAAATTTTTTTTTTAATTCTCCTCCTTTTTCACATTTTCTCCCACATTTACATCCATCAACAATAAACAATAATCAGCAAGATATGTCAGTCCCCATAATAACAACAATCCCATCTACCCACCAGCCCCCAAACCTCAACCCGCATGTTTACGTAAACAAATGACAAAAAGGAATCAGGGATTACCCGTAGTCACCTTTAATCTTACACAGCTCCCCCCCCCCCACCCCAGGTCTCAAACAAACAGGAATCTTGGCAGCACATTCAACTTTAAAACCTGCATTCTCCCTGCCAGTGTCAGGTGTAATGTGTCCCATCTCTTAAAATCCCCCTTAATCTCCTCTACCAATGTTGTCAAATTCCACCTGTGCATCGTAGCCCATTCCCTCGTCACTTGAATCCCCAAATACCTGAATCTTTCCCGAGTTACTTTGAATGGCAACGCCATCAAGATGGTCCCCTGCCCTGCCTTATTCACCGGAAACACATCACTCTTCCCGACATTTAACTTATACCCAGAGAAGGCCACAAACCTCTCCAATACTCCCATGATCCCACCCATACTTCCAATGGGTCCGACACGAACAACAACAGGCCATCCGTGTAAAATGATACCCAATGCTCCCTGCTCCACCTCATAATCCCCTGCCACTCCACTAACCCCCTAAGGGTCATCGCCATCGTTCAATCGCCAGCGCGAACAACGGCAACATCGGTCACCTGTCTTGTTCCCCTGTGCAGTCCAAAACTTTGTGAACTCACCTTATTTGTACGTACATTTACCACTGGGGCTACATACTACAGACGCACCCACGCCACAAACTTCGAGCCAAACCCAAACCTAACCAAGATCACAAATAAATACCTCCACTCCACCCGATCAAATGCCTTCTCTGCATCCATAGAGACAATAACCTCCGGCACCCTCTCCACTGATGGACTCATGACCACATTTAACAGCCTCCTGATGTTACTAGAGAGCTGCTTGCCCTTTACAAATCCCATTTGATCCTCAGTGACCACCCCAGCACATATCCCTCCATCCTTCCCGCCACTAAATTAGCCAGCACTTTTAAATCTTTGTTCAACATAGAAATGGGCCTATACGACCCACCCTCCAATGGATCCTGCCCCTTCTTTGGGACTAACGTGATCAACGCCTGTGTCAGTGTCTCTGGCAGCCTTCTCCAACGCCTCACTAACCATCCCCAACAAATGCGGTTCCAAATCTGCCGCAAACGCTTTCTAAAACTCCGTCGGAAAGCCATCCGGCCCTGGCACCTTCCCTGACTTCATCCCCCTAATGCTGTCAATCACCTCCCTCAGCCCCAGCAACTCCTCCAATGTCTGCCTCCTCTCTTCCTCCAACCTTGGAAACTCCAACCCATCTAAAAACCATCCCATATCCCCTTCCTCTCCATCCAACCTGGCCCTGTACAGTTTCTCATAATAACCCCATAACACCTAATTTATTCTCCCCGGGTCACTGTCTGTGTGGAATTTGCACATTCTCCCCGTGTCTGCGTGGGTTTCACCCCCACAACCCAAAGATGTGCAGGTTAGGTGGATTGGCCATGATAAATTGCTCCTTAATTGGAAAAAAAAATAATTGTGTACTCTAAAATTTAAAAAAAAATTATTCTCCCCGGCTCTGACACTACCTCCCCCTTCTCTGTTTGCACCCTTAGAATTTCCCTGGATGCAGTCTGCCTCTGCAGCTTGTGGGCCAGCATACGTCGCTCCATATTCATATTGCTCCCCCCTCACCTTCCGTAACTGCCCAACTGCCCTTCCCGTCGACAACCTATCGACCTGCCCTTGCAACCTCTTCCTCTCCACCAGCAGCTCTCTTGTGGGAGCCACCCCCCTCCCCGGGTTTCTCTCATCCAGCAACCGTCCATGCTCCTCCCTTTTCCTCCTGTCCCCGTGTGCCTTGAATGAGATAATCTCTCCTCTGACCACCGCCTTCAACGCTTCCCAGGCCGTGGTAGCGACACTTCCCTGTTCTGATTGATCTCCACGTAATCCCCAATCGCCGACCTCACTTTTTCACAAAACCCCTTATCTGCCAAAAGACATGAATCCAGCCTCCATCTCGGCCAATGCACTTGCCCCGAGCTAAGCCTCACCTCCAGCCAATGCAGCACGTGGTCCAAAAATCACAATTTCCGTATACTCCGCTCCCACCACCCCAATAAAAACTGCTCGACTCACAACAAAGAAATTAATTCTCAAATACACCTTACACACGTGTGAGAAGGAGTACTTCCTCCCTCCAGGTTCCTGAACGGGTCAACCATTCCACTACGTTCCATAAACCCTCCCAACTCTTTCATCATCCTCAATCTTCCCACTGACTTGGGCCCGACCTGTCCACCCTCGGATTGGATTGGATTTGTTTATTGTCATGTGTACCAAGGCACAGTGAAATGTATTTTTCTGCAAGAAGGTCAACAAATCATTAAGTACATGAAATGAAAAGGAAATAAAAGAAAATACACAATAGGGCAACACAAGGTACGCAATGTGACTAGATAACACCGGCATTGGGTAAAGCATACAGGGGTGTAGTGTTAATCAGGTCAGTCCATAAGAGGGTCATTTAGGAGTTTGGTAACAGCGGGGAAGAAGTTCTTTTTGAGTCTGTTCGTGCGTGTTCTCAGACTTTTGTATCTCCTGCCCGATGGGAGAAGTTGGAAGAGTGAGTAGGCCGGGTGGGTGGGTTCTTTAAAATCTCTACTCATAATCAACTGGTGCGTATCTAAATCTGGGATCATTCCTAGTAAACCCTTCACAATCCCCACATCATCCCAATTTGGCGAAAAACATTGACCAGAACCACCGGTGACCCCACCAGCACCTCACTCACTATCACATATCTACCCCCCTGGTTCCGCACTTCCTTGGTCCCCACAAACCCCATCCTTTTGTTCAACAAAATGGCCATCCCGCGCGACTTCAAGTCAAACCCCGAGTTAAATACTTGTCCCACCCATCCCTTCCTCAACCTAACCTGATCCTTCACCCGGAGGTGTGTCTCCTGTAAAAAAATTACCTCCGCCTTCAAACTCCTCAGGTGTCAGACCTCTTAATCAGCCCATTTAACCCACGGACGTTCCACATTACGATTCTTACGTATTCTTATGCTTCCACTCCCCTCTCCTCCAACTCTACCTCCTCTAATACCACCATTTACCGTGCTCATCCAAGATGGCCTCCTTCTCAACCCATGACAACACTCAGTCTGCAACTCTGTCACGTCACGATCCCTCCTCCTCACACGTCCCCCCTCCCTTCTCCCCCTCCCCCTAGAGGTAAAGAAAATATAATAAAATAAAAGGATATGGATCTGTGATTCACATGGATGTCTTCCAGTTAGTTTCTTTCTCAAGGTCAGGCCTTCAATTGGGTACTTTTGTTTCCTTCAGTTTGTAATGGTCTTCACTGCAGACTCACAGAATCAGCTGGTAACCGACTGCAAAGAGAGGGGGGAAACACAGCTCCTCTTCCTTAGAGGGTCAAGAGGCTTCTGGCAGGTTCTCTGAAAAAAACACCTGGCAGGAACCAATTGGTGACTGGTGCCAGGAAGAACGCTGTCTCTAGCCAATCCACCGGTTGCCAGTTAGCCAATCGAGCAGACTTCCTCCAAAACCGTTTCCCAAGATACACTTGGTGCCGGCGAGTCTTGTTTCTCCTCTCCAAAATACAAAACCTAGGAACACACTGTCCTGTCTTCTGCTTAAAGGCATATTCCGATGATGGGTCCATGGACGAAAAATATTTTTTTTAAAAAGAAGTGGGAACAAAGGAAATAAACAGGAAGGACTCTTTCAATACTAATCACTAAAAGCTGCACCACAGATTGGAAAGGTCATTTAAAAAGCAAACCAAGCACAAAGTTTTATTTCTCGAAGGATCCAATTGAAAAGTTGGAAGTTATGCTAAACGCGGGATCAAATTTGGTTAGACCACACTTAAGAGTACTGTGTGCAGTTCTGGTCACCATATGATAAAAATAATATAGAGGCCCTGGGGAGGGTGCAGAGAAGATTTACAAGGATAATACCAGAAATGTGGTGGATTGCATTCAGGAAAGGATTGGTAGGTTGGGTCTCTTCTCTCTTGAAAATAAAAGCCGAAGAGTGACCTATTAGAGGTTACAAAAATTATTTAATGTTTTAATAGAGTGTATACAGAGAGACTGTTTCATCTCAATATAAGAGAGTCACCAAGAAATCCAATCGGGAATTCAGAAGGAACTTCTTCACCCAAAAAGTGGGACAATGTGGAACCTACTACTGCAGGGAATGGTTGAAGTGAATAGTAAAGATGCAATTAAGGAGAAACGAGACAAGCATACGAGGGAGAAGGGTGTAGAGGGTTATGATGGTAGATTCGGATGAGGAACGATTAGAGGAAGCTTGAGTGGCACATAAACAGCAGCAGTGACTGGCTGGACCCAATGGTCTATTTCTGTATCATGTATCACATGTAAAAAAAAAAGCTCAAGGCTGGCCTCGTCTCACTTGGCCAGTGAGTGATACAGTCTTGACTTTTACTCACAAGTTTATAATTAGGTACTGATGTCAAGCCTGCATCTACAGTATAACAATATCATGAAATGCCCTTTGTGCATGTTTTACATCTGTGGAGTTTTCAAGAAAATATACGGCTCATGAAAATAAGAGGCAAAGTTTAACTGAATCAATACCCTGGATAGTTTTCTGAAGCCGACTTTACAACAGAAATTGACAGTAGCATTCCTAGACCTGTGAAAGCAATTGGAAGTGCAGTATTCAAAAGGCATTGAAGGTTACTGAGCGTGCTAACAGAACTGAACATGTTATGGTGAGATACAAAAGAAATACAGAACATTCTGAAAGGTTGAATTTATGAGCACATTGTGGAATGATTGTCTTACCATTTGGGATACACGGCATGAAGGATGAGGGTACAGTGCAGAGTCACTGAATTGGTCCCTGGGATGAAGGGTTGCCCTATGATGAAAAGCTGAATAAAATGTGCCTTTATTCTCTGGAATTTAGAAGAATGGTGTACTTTTCTTTGTTCCTTGGGGCATCTTGACAAATACATGAATAGGATGAGAATAGAGGGATACGGACCCAGGAAGATTTTAGTTTAGACGGGCAGCATGGTCGGCACGGGCTTGGAGGGCCGAAGGGCCTGTTCCTGTGCTGTACTTTTCTTTGTTCTTTGACATATCCAAGATTCTGAGGGGGCTTGATAGGGTAGATGCTGAGAGATTATTTCTGCTGGGCAGGGAATGTAAAATAGTCTCAGGATAAAAGGTGATCATTTAAGACTGAGATGAGGAGAAATTACTTCACTCAAAGGGTTGTGGATTTTAAAAATTCTTTACACCTGAGGGTTGTGGATGCTCCATCACTGAACAAATTTAAGGCTGGGATAGACAGACCTTTGGCCTCTCTGGGAATAAAAGAATATGGGGACTGAGTGGGAAAGTGCAGTTTCAGCCCAAGGTTATGGGCGCAGGCTGGGAGGGCCGAAGGGCCTGTTCCTGTGCTGTAATTTTCTTTGTTCTTTGTCATATAGAATGACACAGCAGGCTCGACAGGCCAGATGGTCTATTCCTGCCCATATACTGTGTTCTGGAGGGTGTCACGGTGCAAGGGGTCAGGCGATGACATGGACGGGTTAGAGACACAAAGCAGACAACCGTAAGCCCATATCCAATTAATAGACAATTTATAGATTAATACATGCAAGGGAACAAAGCTAAGTACAAAATAGTTCAGCCATTTTCAAACCCAGGGTCGCGACCCGCGGTTGAGTCGCAGGCGCGTCTCAGGAGGGTCGCGGGGCCATGCGTCGCGGTGTTCCCGATCATGGGGCCATGCGTTGCGATGTTCCTGGTTGCGGGAAGTAATGCCCAATGGTGCGACTGGTTTTTAAAAATGCCGGTCGTGACCGTTCTGCGCATGCGTGCCCCCTCAGCAGTGCGCGGGCCTGGAGCCCAGCAGGGCAGAACACCTCCTCCTGACGTCAGCGTGCTGATCCAGGTGCAGATTTTGTTTTAAATCGCTGGAGTCTTTCTGCCTGGAGCGACATCAGAGAATAGGTCACGTGCCCCGTATGTTAACATCATGTGTTCTGGCCATGTGAGAGAGATTCCTCCATTTTGCAGCTGCCAGCAATGCTGGTGTGAACTCCAGGGTCTCTGGTGAACAACCCTTGAAGAAGAAGCTGAAACAGGAACAAAGCAGCATAATGATAATCCTCGAGGGGTGGGTTTATTAATTGTGCCACTGCAAATCAGGATTCAAAGTTCATGTTTGTCATATTCAGAGAAGTACTGGCAAATGAAAGTTAAAAACCCTCAAAACTTCAAGGACATTTCAAGACTAAGTGTGGAGAGTTTGAGGACAAACATCTTGATTTTTCTCAACGGATGCAGTGAGATCTTAAATCATCAGCTGAAGTCATTATCAGAAATGTAACATTGATTGACAAAGCAAGTGAAATTGTGAGGACTGTGGTGATACACCACTGTACTTCCCTAGCATTGTACATAGTTATATAATAGTTGTGTGTAACGTGGCCCTGTAATCCTGTGTATTGTACTGTGTATTGTACTGTAGCTCTGTAGAGGTTCGGTCACCTGTATGTAACCTGACCTGGCCACGGAGAGATCCGCCTTGGCCACTCCCCCGGGAGTTAGGTATAAGACCCAGCTTCTGAGACCGGACCCATTTTGTCTGGGGTCGTCTGTGTCGGGTCAGCTTCCTACGTAGTGTATTAAAGCCTTGGTTAAAGTCTCACGTGTCTTTGTGGTTCTTAACGCTTAGTGCATCAAGGACCAAGCAGGTTCATCTGTCACATTAAAGGCAAGTGAAAAACACTGTAATAGTCTACACAAAACAGGTTTAGGTTACTGATACCGATTCTCTGAAATCCCGGCCAAGTGTTGACACCGATGTAAACACCGGAGTGGTGCACGCCGGCGTCAACGGGTCTCCTGGCCCAGCGATTCAGTGGCCCTCAGTGGGCCAGCATGGCGCCGGAGTGCTCCACGCAGCTCCGGCACTGATATGCGACCCTGCACTGACGCTGCGGGTCCGCGCATGCGCACGACGGCCGTCTCCGCGCCGGCGCATGCGCACGATGGCCGTCTCCGCGCCGGCGCATGCGCACGACGGCCGTCTCCGCGCCGGCGCATGCGCACGATGGCCGTCTCCGCGGGGGCCTGGATGCCGTGGAGGACCCCCCCCCCGGACTCTGGCCCCCCCACCAGGCCGGCCACCGTAGCTGCCGGTCCGAGCTCCCGCCAGGTAGTACCAGGTTGGAACCACGCCAGCGGGACTCGGCGGAGCACGGCGGGAATTCAGCTGGCCGACCGCGTGGGCACGATTGGCACAGATTGTCCGGTCGCCGGAGAATCCCGTCCCAGCGTCAGAGCGGCGTGGCGGGAATTTCCCCTGTGCCCGGCAATTCTCTGACCCGGCGCGGGTTTCAGGGAATCCCGGCTCAGCTCTCCCAATCCACAGCCAAGCCCTAAAACGGACTCACAGTCTAGTTGTGGTTACAGTTCGCAATGCACCCGCAAATGGTACAAAGCAAGTGAACCGCACAGGGGTCCACTACACTAAGGGCAGCAGGGTGGTGCAGTGGGTTAGCCCTGTTGCCTCATGGCGCTGAGGTCCTAGGTTCGATCCCGGCTCTGGGTCAATGTCCGTGTGGAGTTTGCACATTCCCCCCGTGTTTGCGTGGGTTTCGCCCCCACAACCCAAAGATGTGCAGGTTAGGTGGATTGGCCACGCTAAATTGCCCCTTAATTGGAAAAAATGAATTGGGTACACTAAATTTACAAAAGAAAAGGAATCCACTTGATACACCATCTATGATGACGACTGATAAACGTAACTGAGGCTTTAATACACGAAATGGCAAGCCTCCTGCCTCTGGACCCGAACTGGGTCCGGAGGCGGAGACTTGCCACATTTATACAGAAGCCTGAGGGGAGGAGCCACAGGTGGAGCCAGCCTGGACAAGCCCAGGCATGTATAATACAGCACAGTGAATATAAGACAATAACGTGGTTTACCACACCACTATACTCCTAGCCTCTACCCCAAGGCTCTTACTCTTATGAAGGTTCAAGAATCTACTTATATAGTCTGTGTTACAACTGAACCTGATCTCTCAGATTGCTGTAGCCTCACCTCTGGGTTGAAGGTCACCAGTCCCAGCGGTGGGTGGCCATTTTGTGTGAGCCCTGGCTATACTCAGCAGCTAATTGAGTGATAGATAGCACCCAGCCCCTTGTGACATCACATACCCTCCTCCTGGGCTAAAGCAGAAGAGATTTACCAGAATGTTGCCTGGTATGGAGGGCATAAGCTATGAGGAGCGATTGAATAAACTCGGTTTGTTCTCACTGGAACGAAGGAGGTTGAGGGGCGACCTGATAGAGGTATACAAAATTATGAGGGGCATAGACAGAGTGGATAGTCAGAGGCTTTTCCCCAGGGTAGAGGGGTCAATTACTAGGGGGCATAGGTTTAAGGTGAGAGGGGCAAAGTTTAGAGTAGATGTACGAGGCAAGTTTTTTACGCAGAGGGTAGTGGGTGCCTGGAACTCACTACCGGAGGAGGTAGTGGAGGCAGGGACGATAGGGACAATTAAGGGGCATCTTGACAAATATATGAATAGGATGGGAATAGAAGGATACGGACCCAGGAAGTGTAGAAGATTGTAGTTTAGTCGGGCAGTATGGTCGGCACGGGCTTGGAGGGCCGAAGGGCCTGTTCCTGTGCTGTACATTTCTTTGTTCTTTGTTCTTTGTAAAGTGTACACCCAGGCAAAGGTTGTACAAACATGGCGTGCATCTTTGTGAGGGCATCGGTATTACCCTGCATGGTCTTTTTCTCTTTAATATAATTTCTTTCCACTTGTTCTATATTCTGTTGCGGCAAAAGCTCTATGTTTCTTATCCTTTCATTCAAGGTATTTTGAGTTTCTGTACTAAAATTGCCATATTTCAAAATCAGCCTAATCATCTTTCAGCCTTTTCCATTTGGAATTAATTAATTTGGAATTATTGCCATTTTCATCACTATCACCATTGCTTTCATCTTCCGAATTGCTCTGCTTTTCATGATGAGTTTTTCTGGGCATTTAACTCGCCGCCTTTTGTTTTTCTGTAGGTAGCCATGTTGATTTTCCTTTGCCTGTTTCTCAGATGTTTTTTTTCTTGGACGCTTCCACTTACCATCAGAAAAGCTTTCCTCTTCTTCAATTAGCTTAGATTCCTGACAATCAGAATCACTCTCCTGCTCAGTAGTATTTTCATTACTTACTATTCTCAGGGTCATCTTCATAGTCATCACTGGGGAGCATTCCCATACCGGCTGAGATTATTCATGAAGGCATCCGGCATCTTCTCAACCTTGCCCCTTGCCTGAGGTATGGGGCGGGATTCTGCGCAAATCGTCGGGGCGGGGAAAAACGGTGCAAACCTTGGCGGGAACCACTCCGGCATCGAGCCGCCCCAAAGGTGTGGAATCCTCCGCACCTTCGGGGACTAGGACGGCACCAGAGTGGTTTGCGCCGCGCTGGCCGGCGGGAAGGGGCTTGGCGCCACGCCACTCGGCGCGGAAGGGCCTACGCCGGCCGGCGCATGCGTGGGAACGCCAGCGTCTGCTGGCGTCATCCCCGCGCATGCGCAGGGGGTTTCATCTCCGCGTCGGCCATCGTGGATTGGTAGAAGGCTGACGCGGAGGAATAGAGTGCCCCCACGGCACAGGCCTGCCCGCCAATTGTTGGGCCTCGATTGCGGGCCAGGCCACCGTGGGGGCACCCCCTGGGGGCAGATCGCCCCCCGAGACCCACTCCTGGTCCCCACCCCAAAGCTCCTCTCATACTCTGGCTTGGAGATCCACTAATGTAGCCTGTGTTACAGCTGAACCTCATATCCCAGATTAATGTGGCCTCACTTCCGGCTTGAAGATCACCAGTGCTGGTGGCCATTTTGTGTGAGGCCTGGCTGCACTTGGCAGTCATGTTGAGTGAGGGATAACACCCGGCGGATACTTTCTCAACATTGGACCAGCGTTAAAGATCTCCGTAGATGGCTCAAAGGAATTTTGGTACTTGGGAACAATGAGAAGGAAAGAATGGGTGGAATTCTCCCATCTAAGGACTAAGTCCCGTCTTGGGGCAGGAACATGGAGTATTTCCCACTGCGGTTTCTGACAGGAAAACACGCCAAATCTTCTGGCCCACCCTTCATTAAACATGTAACTGGGTGTTTTACGCCATATTCCGTGGGGGGGCAGGTCTGCTAATAATAATAATCTTTATTGTCACAAGTAGGCTTACATTAACACTGCCATGAAGTTACTTTGAAAAGCCCCTAGTGGCCACATTCCGGCACCTGTTCGGGTGCACAGGGGGAGAATTCAGAATGTCCAAATTACTTAACAGCACATCTTTCGGGACTTGTGGGAGGAAACCGGAGCACCCGGAGGAAACCCACGCAGACACAGGGAGAACGTGCAGGTTCCGCACAGAGACCCAAGCCGGGAATCGAACCTGAGACCCTGGCGCTGTGAAGCAGCAATGCTAACCACTGTGCTACCGTGCTGCTCGATGGTACATAATCTGCTGTCCTATCCAGGTGCCATATTGAAAAGGTGCCTGTTATGTATCAGAGAATTGATTCCTGCTGGTTCAGCATCATGTGATGTGCAGTGCTGTCAGCAGACTTTGGCTTTGGGCAGATGGCCATCTTTAATTGTATTGAAAAAACACCCTTAATAAACCTCTCATCATGTTTTACAATAATCCATACTTTTTCTCTTTGCAACAATAAAGAAATATAACAGGAGAGAAAACTGGAGATGCGGATTGAGGCAGAAAAAAAAAAAAAAAAATCGCTGAAAAAGGAGAATTAATCAACTAACATTAAGACGAAATCGAGAGCAACGGTAGATTCTCAGGACAGGACTCACACATATACATAGACATCAGGCTAAACACTGCCGTTGATGTGAAAGTTTAAAAATCTTCGATTGCAATTGCAGGTAAGAAGACTGACAGTCGTGGAAGACCTGGTTGCGTTGATGTGAGTGGGGCCTTGGCTGCAGGGACCGCGGGCGTGGCCAAGCTAAACAGCTGTGGAGAACGGGGGTTTCTACGTTTGCCGACCCTGCATGGGCCACTATCCGGGGGGGAAAAGTTGACTACAGTCAGGCAAAACGGAAAATTATTTCTAGTTACACTTAAAGGGGATTATTTGTGCCATACTTTCCATTAAAAATTGGAAGGGAGGAAATATAGACCCTCAGCACCGGGATCCAGAAATGGTGGGAAAAATGGGCACCATGGACCCACTTGATCAGAATTATGAGACAGAATTCATATGAGGAAAGATTTCAATTATGCCTCATAGCAAATCAGACACTGGAGATCCTAAAGGTTGCAACATTTCTCAGCTCACTTGGCCATAAAATGTTTCTGCTGCTACAGAATCTAGTTCACCCAGAAAAACCAGGAGACAAGTTCCTCAGTGAATTCATGAAAATTTTAGAGCGACATTTCTCTCCTAAACCGTTATTGATTGCAGAAAGGTTTCAGTTCGACCGCTGTAGTCAGGAAGAAGGTGAAAGCATTTTACAGTTCATAGCATCGTTAAGAAGGTTAGCTAAATATTCCATATGTGGTGCAGCATTTGGTGATGCTCTTCGTGGCAGGCTGATTTGTGGACTCCACAGTGAAGCTATTCAGAGGAAGTTGCTTACTGTAAGTGATTTAATTCTAAAAGCTGTGTGGAAATTGCCACATCTATGGAGCTAGCAACAAGAGAAACTTCACAGATAGGGGCTGGAGCGAAGATCGACACAAGGAAGATACCACAAGGAACAAGGCTACAAAGGGGCAACCATATCACCGTTGAACACAGATTGGACATTCAGCGGCGAATGCTGGAGTAAAAAGAATACATGAAAGAATGGTGGCAAAACAGGCCACATTACCAAGTCATGTTGGGTTCAGAAAACGTTTCCAACACCAAGAAGGAATAAGAAAAAAAACCCACATTATGCCTTCAGGAGAGGATTGATCGATAGCATTTGCTTCACGCATTCTTACTAGCGCAGAAATGAATTAGGCTCATCTAGAAAAAGAAGCTTAGCGTATGATGTTCTGTGTAAGAAGGTGCCACCCATTACCTTTAAGGGCATCATTTTACTCTTATAATGGAACTGCGACCCTTTGCTACAATCTTTGCGCATATAAAGTTATATCTTCTTTGGCAAATAGTAGATTGCAAAGATTGTCATTGATATTGTCGGTGCACACTTACGATATCCAATACCAAGGGTAGCACGGTAGCATTGTGGATAGCACAATTGCTTCACAGCTCCAGGGTCCCAGGTTCGATTCCGGCTTGGGTCACTGTCTGTGCGGAGTCTGCACATCCTCCCCGTGTGTGCGTGCGTTTCCTCCGGGTGCTCTGGTTTCCTCCCACAGTCCAAAGATGTGCAGATTAGGTGGATTGGCCATGATAAATTGCCCTTAGTGTTGGGTGGGGTTACTGGGTTATGGGGATAGGGTGGAGGTGTTGACCTTGGGTAGGGTGCTCTTCCCAAGAGCCGGTGCAGACTCGATGGGCTGAATGGCCTCCTTCTATGATAATCTATATCGGATGTCAGAGCAGCATCCAAATGCTGATGCTTTGTCACGATTGCTGTTACAAGTTAAGCATGGACCTGAAGATAGTTTTGTCAATATTTTGTATTTCTCAGTCGTGGATATGTCCCTGTGACTTCATCACAAGTTCAAAGATACACAAGAACCTATACAGTGATGGGAAAGGTGATGAACCTGGTCCAAAAAGGAATGTTGTCAGACATTCATAGGAAAAATCCAGACCTCGAGCTCCATATTGCCAAAAGGTAGCGATTCTCCAGCCGCTTTGTGCTGTCGCTTGAGCGCAATGCGGCCGGAGAATGCCGTGAGAGGCTTGCAGCGAGTCTCCAGACAGGCTCCGAGCCTGCCGGGATTCTCTGAAGTCCCGCGAGACATCAGAGTCGGAACCACGCTCCAAATGGGCGGGGCCAAATGATGCTCGCGGAAGAAGGTCGTAAACCTACTTCCGACCTACCTGCGCGGGATCCAACAGCCTCCTTCAATTCTTTGGCCTCCCCAACGAGGCTGCAGCTGGGCGCTGATCAGTGCTGGTCCACACAAGCAAGGACCAGGCATAATGGCACCCCGGGGGGGGGGGGGGTCTCCCGGGCCACCAGAGACACCAAGGTGGTCAGGGTAAGTGCTGGGTGGCTCCCTGGCCCTCCCCCGGAATGTTGGCACCTTGTCAATGCCCAGCTGGCATCTTGGCACTGCCACCCTGGCATTACCAATGTGCCCGGAGGCACTGCCAAGCCATCAGACGCCAGGATGGCAGTGCAAGGCTGCCAGAGTGCCAGGGTTGCACTGCTAAGGGTCAGAGGCAAGGGGGAGGGCCATGCCCATGACATGATGGTGAAGGCGGGGTTTTAAGGGTGGGGAGTGCAGGGCAGGTCAGTTGGGGCTTCCAGGAGCTTAAGGGGGTGATTGGTAGGGGTCCTAGAAGGAAGGGGGTGCTGTAAGGGGGCTTGGGGAGGCCTGAAGGGGATCCCCGGGACCCCATAGTGGGGTGTTCTCACTTGGGAGTGTGTGGTGTCATGTGAGAGTACCTTTAAGAAACGGGTGTTTAAGAAATGTACCTTTAAGAAAAAAAGGAATGTTGTCAGACATATCAGTGATGTCAGAGTATGGGTGGAGCTGGGCTGTCTGTCAGCTTTTTACTTTCATTTTAGGCTGTTTGCTGCAGGGTGTGTTTTAGTTTTGTTTTCAGTGTTGGAGCTGAAGCCAGACAAAGAAGGTGTACTGTTGATCTCTCTGCCATGGAAAGACTATCTCTTGATCATTTGGTGAATTCAAACTTATAAATGTTCTCAGTAGTGAATGTAAACCTAATGTGCTTCTGTTAAAAGGTGTTTCTTTTGTCTTCTGGATGTGGTTTGGGAAGTTATTAAGGATTACTTAGCATTGTATTCTTTGGGGGTTGTATTTGAATTGATGGTTGCTCAGATATTCACTGTATGTTTTAAAAAGGTTAACTTGAGTTCATAGAATAAACATTGTTTTGCTTTAAAAAATACTTTTCCATTTCTGCCATACCACACCTGTAGAGTGGGCCGTGTGCTCCCCATACCACAATCTATTAAACGTTGTGGGTCAGGTGAACTCCATGTTACACTTTGGGGTTCTCTAAACCCTGGCCCATAACAAATTGGGGGCTTGGGGGGGATAAAAGTCTATCTATTGGATTGGCTTAGTGAACTTAAAGACATTGAGGGGTGAGCATATTGTGGTTGCTTTTCAGGTGTGGTATTTCAGTTTAAGTAGGGAGTGTGTTGTGGACAATGGCTCTTTTAGAGACTCTGGAGTTTTTGGGGGTGGAGACGGTCCCACGCAATACCTTACGGCCAGAGACTAAAAGGAGATGGTTAGATTTGGCAAAATCATTACAATTAACATTACCTGACATCATGCGAAAAGATGAGGTAATTATGGCGGTGGCTAAGCATTTAAAGTTTCCTGAGATACAGTTTGACTCATTAGAAATGGCAAAGATTCAGTTACAAATTAAACAAATGGAACAAGAGAAAGAATTAAAGCAGCTTTAATACGAAAGAGAGCTAGAGGAAAAAGAAAGCGAAAGAGAGAGAGAGGAAAAAGAGAGAGAAGAAAGGAAAAAAGAATAGCTCTAGCAGAACAAAAAGAAAGAGAAAGGGAGATACAGATCAGGGAAAAAGATAAAGACAGAGAGTTTGAACTTCAGAAAATGGCCATGAAACATGTCAGTCAGTTAAAATTGTAAAGAGAAACGTACAGTTGGATGATAGTGATGAGGATAGTGAGAAAGAGTGTCAAAGTCGAAGGCTCGGTGGGGATCTATTTAAATATGTCCAAGCATTGCCAAGGTTTGACGAGAAGGAGGTGGAAGACTTTTTCATTTCATTTGAGAAGGTAGCTAAACAAATGAAATGGCCACAGGACATGTGGGTATTACTGATTCAAACAAAGCTGATAGGTAGGGCTAGTGAAGTGTTTGCATCACTACCGGAGGAGGTATCTGGGACGTATGAGGAGGTGAAAAAATCCATCTTAGGTGCATATGAACTAGTGCCTGAAGCCTACAGACAAAGGCTTAGAAATTTAAGGAATTTGGTCAAACATACATGGAGTTTGAAAGGATCAAACAGAGTAATTTTGATAGGTGAATAAGGGCTTTGACAATAGACCAAACGTATGAAGTTCTCAGAGAAATTATACTTTTGGAGGAGTTTAAAAATTCAATTCCTGATGTAGTGAGAACTCATGTGCAAGAACAGAGGGTTAAAACTGTGAGATTAGCAGCACAAATGGCAGATGATTATGAAGTAGTTCATAAATCAAAGCTTGGTTTCCGACATCAGTTTCAGGCTGTGAGGGCTAGAAACTGGGGACATGAGAAATACTCGAGTGGTAAGGGTAAAGGTGATCTGATGGGAGATAATAAAGAGTGTACCTCCGATTAAAAAATAAATCCAGGAGGGTGGAAGAGAAATGAAAAGTTTCAAATATTTTCACTGCAACAAACTAGGCCATGTAAAGTCATAGTGTTGGTGGTTGAAGAAAAGCACTGGGAAGGCTGATGTGGTAAAACAGGAGAAGACAGTGGGGTTTGTTAGAGTGGTAAAGGAAAGCCCAAGTGAAACGAAGGAGGTGCAAAAGATTGTACAGCCTGATCAAGAGGTGATTGATAAGATGGTGCCAGATCTCTTTAAAGAATTTACTTGTGTGGGTAAAGTTTACTCATGTGTATCAGGAGGAGCAGGTAAAGAAGTCAATTTTAAGAGATACGGGAGCTAGTCAATGTTTGATGGTAAGAGATGAGGAGTTATGTAGTTTTTGAAGAATGTTGCCAGAAAAGGTGGTAATATGTGGAATTCAGGGTGAGAGGAGTCGTGTTCTATTTTATAAGGTAAGGTTGGAAAGTCCAGTGAAGAGTGGTGAAGTGGTAGTAGGAGTAATAGAGAAACTATCTTGTCCAGGAATACAGTTTATCTTGGGTAATGATATAGCTGGACCGCAGGTGGGGGTGATGCCTACTGTGGTTGATAAGCCAGTGGAAAATCAGACAACTGAAATGTTGAAGGATGAATATCCTGGGATTTTTCTGGATTGTGTGGTAACAAGATCGCAAAGTCACAGGTTAAGACAAGAGGAGAAATCAAAGAGTGAAGATGAAGTTGAAATGCAATTATCAGAAACGATTTTTGATCAGATGGTTGAAAAAGAACAAGAACAAGTGGAGGACAGGGCGGATATTTTTAGTTCAGGAAAATTGGCAGAGTTACAACAGAAAGATATAGAAATAAAACGGATGTATCAGAAAGCATATTAGGAAGAGGAATCTGAGTGGATAGCAGAGTGTTATCACCGTAAAAGTGATGTCTTGATGAGAAAATGGAGACCTTTACATATGCAGGCAGATGAAAATTGGGCAGAAGTTCATCAAGTAGTATTGCCGGTAGGGTATAGAAAGGAGGTGTTGAGAGTTGCACATGAGGTACCAGTGGGAGGTCATTTGGGAATAAGGAAAACTCAAGCTAAAATACAAAAACATTTTTATTTTCCTGGACTACATAAAGATGTAGTTAAATGTTGTCAATCTTGTCACACATGTCAAGTGATAAGGAAACCTCATGCACTGATTAAACCAGAGCCCTTAATACCCATTCCAGCATTTGAGGAACCTTTTACAAGGGTCCTAATTGATTGCGTAGGACCGCTTCCAAAAACGAAAAGTGGGAATCAATATCTTTTTAAAAAAATGTTTATTCAAGTTTTTCAATGAATTTTTACAAAACACTCCAAAAACGAAAGAAAATATACATAAGAAAAGTAAAAAGGGAGGCCTTACGCCATCCCCTCCAACAACTTAACCCCCTAAACATTAAACTATCTAACAAACTGAAAGAAAAAATGGGGCAAACGCCCCTTACAATAATAAAAAAGAGCCAAACCGCACCCTCCCCTCCCCCCTAGGTTGCTGCTACTCTTGACCTCCACCTAACATTCCGCGAGAAAATCTAGGAACGGTTGCCACCGCCTGGAGAACCCCTGCACAGACTCTCGCAAGGCAAACTTTATCCTCTCCAACTTGATGAACCCTGCCATGTCATTAATCCAAGCCTCCACGCTTGGGGGTTTCACATCCCTCCACATTAGTAAGATCCTCCTCCGGGCTACCAAGGATGCAAAGGCCAGAACTCCGGCCTCTTTTGGCCCCTGTACTCCTGGCTCATCTGATACCCCGAATATTGCTGTCCCCCAGCTCGGTTTTACCCGAGTATCCAAGGCTTTGGACATAGCCTTGGCAAAGCCCTTCCAGGACCACTCTAGTGCTGGGCACGCCCAGAACATATGGGCATGATTCGCTGGGGTCCCCGAGCACCTCACGCATCTGTCCTCCACACCAGAAAAGTTGGACATTCATAACTTCTTTGAATAACTTTAGGTAAAATTTGATCCTTGATCCGATTGAATTTCTGTGGGTAGTCCATATCTAGTAAAGAATTTAAGGATCTCCTCCACAATCTTTTTAGCTGTAATATTAGGTACTGGAATGGCCTCTGGAAACCTAGTAGACACATCCATTATCGTCAAAAGATATTGAGTCCCACTTTTTGTTTTAGGAAGTGGTCCTACACAATCAATTAGGGCCTTTATAAAAGGTTCCTCAAATGCTGGAATGGGTATTAAGGGCGCTGGTTTTATCACTGCTTGAGGTTTCCCTATCACTTGACATGTGTGACATGATTGACAAAATTTATGTAGTCCAGGCCAATAAAAATGTTTATGGATTTTAGCTTGAGTTTTCCTTATTCCCAAATGACATCCCACTGGTACCTCATGCGCCACTCGCAACACCTCCTTTCTATACCATACCGGCAATACTACTTGATGAACTTCTGCCCACTTTTCATCCGCCTGCATATGTAAAGGTCTCCATTTTCTCATCAAGACATCACATTTACGGTAATAACACTCTGGTATACTCTCAGATTCCTCTTCCGTATATGCTTTCTGATATATCTGTTTTATTTCTACATCTTTCTGTTGTAACTCTGCCGATTTTCCTGAACTAAAAATATCCGCCTCATCCTCCACCTGTTCTTGTTCTTTTTCAACTATTTGATCAAAAATCATTTCTGATAATTGCACTTCAACTTCACTCTTTGACTTCTCCTTTTGTCTTAACCTGTGACTTTGCGACCTTGTTACTAGACAATCCGGAAAAATCCCAGGATATTCGTCCTTCAACACTTCAGTTGTCTGATTTTCCACTGGCTTATCAACCACAGTAGATATCACTCCTACCTGCGATCCAGCTATATCATTACCCAAGATAAACTGTATTCCTGGACAAGATAGTTTCTCTATTACTCCTACTACCACTTCACCACTCTTCACTGGACTTTCCAACCTTACCTTATATAATGGAACGCTACTCCTCTCACTGAATTCCACATATTACCAGCTTTTCATGCAATATTCTTCCCAAACTACATAATTCCTCATCGCTTACCATTAAAGATTGACTAGGTCCTGTATCTCTTAAAATTGTGACTTCTTTACCTGCTCCTCCTGATACAAGAGTAAACTTTACCCACACAAGTAAATTCTTTAAAGACATCTGGCACCTTCTTATCAATTACTTCTTGGACAGGCTGTACAATCATTTGCACCTCCTTCGCTTCCCTTGGGCTTTCCTTTACCACTCTAACAAACCCCACTGTCTTCTCCTGTTTTCCCACATCAGCCTTCCCAGTGCTTTTCTTCAACCACCAACACTGACTTTACATGGCCTAGTTTATTACAGTGAAAACATTTGAAACTTTTCATTTCTCTTCCACCCTCCTGGATTTATTTATTTATTTATTTATTTATTTTAAATCGGAGGTACACTCTTTATTATCTCCCATCAGATCACCTTTACCCTTACCACTCGAGTATTTCTCATGTCCCCAGTTTCTATCCCTCACAGGCTGAAACTGATGTCGGAAACCAAGCCTTGATTTATGAACTAATTCATAATCATCTGCCATTTCTGCTGCTAATCTCACAGTTTTAGCCCTCTGCTCTTCCACATGAATCCTCACTACATCAGGAATTGAATTTTTAACTCCTCCCGAAGTATAATTTCTGAGAGCTTCATACATTTGGTCTATTTTCAAAGCTCTTATCCACC
Source organism: Scyliorhinus torazame (assembly GCF_047496885.1). Classification (NCBI taxonomy): domain Eukaryota; kingdom Metazoa; phylum Chordata; class Chondrichthyes; order Carcharhiniformes; family Scyliorhinidae; genus Scyliorhinus; species Scyliorhinus torazame. The sequence continues at coordinate 281,470,059 of NC_092713.1, read as the reverse complement.
TATCACAATTACTCTGTTTGAGCCTTTCAAACTCCATGTATGTTTGACCAAATTATTTCCTTAAATTTCTAAACCTTTGTCTGTAATCTTCAGGCACCAGTACATATGCACCTAAGACGGATTTTTTCACCTCCTCATACGTTCCAGATACCTCCTCCGGTAGTGATGCAAATACTTCACTAGCTCTACCTACCATCTTTGTTTGAATCAGAAATACCCACATTACCTGTGACCATTTCATTTGTTTAGCCACTTTCTCAAATGAAATGAAAAAGGCTTCTACCTCCTTCTCATCAAACCTTGGCAATGCTTGGACATATTTAAATAGATCCCCACCACGTCTTTGACTATGACGTTCTGTCTCACTATCCTCATCAATCTCATCCAACTGTATGTTTCCCTTTGCGTCTGCCAATTTTAACTGATTTTCATGCTTCATAGCCATTTTATGAAGTTCAAACTCTCTCTTTTTCCCTTTCCTCTCCATCTCTTTCTTCTCTCTCCTTTTCTTTTTCCTCCCTATCTCTAGCTTGGTTTTTTTCTTCTCTCATGGCATATTCAAGCTGCTTTAATTCTTTTTCATGTTCAAATTGCTTAATCTGCAACTTTGCCATTTCTAATGAGTCAGAATGTATCTCAGGCAAATTTAAACGCTCAGCTACCGCGGTAAGTACCTCATCATTTTGCCAGGCAATGTTAACTGCAATGCTTTTGCCAAATCTAACAGTCTGCTTTTAGTCTCTGTCCGTAAGGTATTGTGTGTTACCGTGTCCACCCCCAAAAACTTCTGAGCCTCTGAAAGAGCCATCATCCACATTACACTCCCCACTTAAACTAAAATACCACACCTAAAAAGCAACCACAATATGCTCACCCCTCGCGGTCTTTTAAATTCAGTAAGCCAATCCAATCGATAGACTTTTATCTCCCTCGAGCCCCCAATTGTTATGGGTCCGGGTTTACAGAACCCCAAAAAGTGTTTCATGGAGTTCAACCAACCCACAATTTTTAATAAATTGTGTGGGAAGCATACGGCGTACTCTCCAAGTGTGATACAGCAGAAATGGACAAGTGGTTTTTAAAACAAAACAATGTTTATTCTATGAACTCAAATTAACCTTTTAAAAACAAACATTGAATATTTTAACACCCATTACTTCAAAGATAACTACAACACTAAATAATCCTTTAAATAGTTCCTTCAAACATCCAAAAGACTTCAAACCTTCAAAAATAGGAGCACATTAGGTTACATTCAATATATTTGTAGTCTTTGAATTGCAGAAATCAACAGATCAGCTCGGTTTCTTCCTGCAGCTCACAGCAAAACACACAGACACTCCCAGCTGCATTCTCAAAAAGCAGAAGTGAGCTCAGCTCCCCCCACCCTCTGACATCACTTCAGTAATATGATCAGCTCCATTTCTTAAAAGGTACATTGCTTAAACATCCATTTCTTAAAGGTACTCTCACATGACAAGTATAACGGAATGATATATATAGGGTTGAATTGAGACCACGTACAGTGCTGCCCATGCAATGATGCAAGAGAACACATGACCTGCACCTAGCGGGTCAGTCTCGTGTTGGGTAGAGCCTTGTGCTCTTTGGTGTACAAAATTCTTGTAGTTAATACATACATGCAGTTATCCTACTTAAGACTTCATTAAGACCTACCAAACATCCCAAAACATGGTGCAGTAGTAACCAAGGCCCCTGTTGAGACTCCACCCCCTTCACCTGAGACTTTGCATTATTTGAGGGAGGTAACAAATGTTACCAATCTGAGTTGAGTTGAATCCTACAACTAAAAGGTGAAGAGGTAGTATGCTGCTGTGCCTCGTCCTCCAATACCCTGGCAAACATATATTTTAAATTAAACCCATCATTACGAAAAATACAGCCGCGAAAATACACAGGCGCTCATTTCACGTTCACGAAAGCCTTAAAAACATCGCCGCATTTCTCTGTTGGTGTACTTGCAAACTGGGAAAACCATTTCGTGCACTTTAAATCCCTACCGATTCCTCAAATATCTGAGATGGAAACTTCCCCCTCGTTGAACAACAAATCCCAGAGCCCCCTGCGGCGCTGGAAGAAACCATTACACATTTGGGGACCTCCTTGCTAGCTCAGCCCGTGTAAAGAAAGGGACGCCGAGCGCCGCTGTTCTCGGAATTGTTGGCAATGCCTGTAGCGTTATTAAAGGTATTTTGTACATCGGTTGCATGCACCCGTCCTGAAGGTAGTGTTCAGTCTGATTCCCTTTTACACCCTCCACCCCTGTTGCGGAATGGTGTCCACTGGGGAACTTTGGCGGGGGCGGGGGCCGGGTGGGTTGTCCATGTTGACCGAGCTGGGAAGGCGGTAGCCGGCGGAGACATACAGTGGAAACCCGCGGCATCTCTCTGTTCGTTTACTGAACGCAAATGGAGGCGAGTGAAACAGAGCAGCTGCCGGTGAGTAACCAGGGGTTGGGGGAAATTAGCAACGCTTGGCACGGTCGGATCGATTTTAATCTCTTCGGGCACTTTTACGGGTTGTATTTTTTTGAGGAGAAAAGGGTGGGTTGTCCTATTCCCCGCTCGGCTCGGCTGCTTGTTGTGAAGCTGTCACCGAGCGGCCGCCCTTTGTTGTGTCTGCCGGAGCCTCTCCGCGGATACATTGTTGCAGACGTAAAGTGTGCAGTGGATACAATTTGTTCCCTCGCCGCCTTCATTCAGATAATTCTCAAAAAAAGAATCACCTCCTCCAAAAAAACATTTTATGAATTAATCTTTAAATAAAACTCTTTGACAACCAGTCCTCTTCCCCACCTCCCCCCTTTCTTCCTTCTCTCCAAAAAGTCACTCTGGGTGAATTTGCTTCCAACCCGCTGTGGCCACGGCGTTCCAGCACAATCTCGGTGAGAAGCCGGGGAATGTTCTTGTGTCTTTGACATGCAGTGAATCGTGGAGACTGCTGCGTTATTCCCCCCCCCCCCCCCCACCAAATCCATCTCAGCAGGTGTTCGTTCGCTCGCTTACGGTCCTCTCATTCACCAGGCTGATGGCCCCCTCCAGAGTGGGAAATTCTGCAGTGAACCCAGTGTTTTAAGTGCTTCTGCAGGGAGCTATTCCCCTCCCTTCCGCAGCTGCAATTTAACTCTCTCTCCATCTTGAATCAGATTGTCATTTTATAAACACAGTTACCACTTGTTTATGTGCCGTCGCATCCAATGCTCGACTTTCGAACTTTCCTCAGTAAATAGCAGTTGAGACCAAATCGTTTGCTTACACTGCCTGACTGGGAGCTTGAAACTGCGTTTAGCTCTCTGGCAAATACTCATGGGACCCTGCAAAAATCGAAAGTCGAGCACACACCGTGCCTCGTAATGTTCCCTCCTGATTAAATGACAATTTAATTTACTGCTATTGATAATAAATAGCTGATGGAGCTCCTTTTGACCTCAGTTCCCACATCCCCCCCCCCCCCCCCCCCCGGGCTTCTGAGACAGACGTGATTTGTGAATGATGTGAAAAGGCTGATTGTATTTGTATAGCGCCTTTAACCTCATGATCATCGTCAGATTACATTTGACACCCAGCCACCGGGGGCATTAGGACAGATGACCAAAAGCTTTAACAAGGAGGTGGGTTTCAAGGAGCCTCTTTTTAAGGAGAGATAGGCGGAGAGTTAGAGGAAGGGAACCTCCGAGAGCTTTGAGCCTCGGTAGCATCGGCGCCATTGGCTGAGTGTGTAAAGTCGGGATCATGGCCATGCTGGGCTCTGATATAATTGGGTTGCTGCCTTCCTCATCCCCACCCTGAGCCTGAAGGACCAATGAATTGAATGAACCCATAGCCATGCCCCACACTTCCTTAACATAAACCCCTCTCATTGCCATGGTATCAAGCTACAGTCCTTTTTTATTTTCAAAACAAGTTAAGTCTTATTTCATTATAGAGCAATCTATTGCCACCTGGGTGGCACAGTAGTTAGCACTGCTGTCTCACAGCGCTAGGGATCTGGGTGACTGAGTGAAGTTTTCACTTTCTCCCCATGTCTACATGCGTTTCCTCGGGTGCCCCTGTTTTCTCCCACAGTCCTAAGATGTACAGGTTAGGTGGATTGACCATGATTTTAAAAAAAAAAATTGGCCCTTGATGTTCAGGGATGTGCAGGTTAGATGGGGTTACGGTTAGCGGTAGGGGATAGGGCGGGGGAGTTGGCCTAGGTATGGTGCTCTTTCAGAGGGTCGGTGCAGACTCACTGGGCCGAATGGCCTCCTTCTGCACTGTAGGGATTCTCTAAGTTGGCCATCACCCTCATTCCAGTCCCTCATACAAGTTCAATTTAAAATGCCTCCACTATCTATTTGCCCTACCTATTTGCTGCAATTTCCTCCAGTCCCATCGAATATCACATCTCATCTCAAGAAAGTTCTATCTCTCTGACTTTCGCCTTTTATATCCCCCTCCCAAGCCCTTCATTCCACTATTGGCAGCCACGCTATTCTGCTGTCAAAGCCTGAAGCTTTGACGCGCTTTCCCTAAATCTCTCCACCGTTCTCTCTTCCTTTTAAGATTCTCTTTAAAACCTATATCTTTAAGCAAGTTCACCTATTCCAATGTCTTCTGCTTAGATTTAGTGTCACATTTTGTTAAATTATGCCTCCGTAACGAATCATAGGATATTTTGCTACATTAAAGGTGCTATATAAATGCAAGTTATTATTTTTTTACCCCTCCAGCAGCAGAGCTTTTTGTTGACATGAATCATACTCTCTGGAATTTCTTCCCTAAGTCCCTTCTCCTCCATATTCTTTTTAACCTCATTGTGCCCTATCTAACCTCTCCCTTCATGGATCAGAAGGTGTTTTCTTAATCTGTAAAGCAGTTTGGGAGATTTTTTTAAATGTGCTTTTAAAGAGAAAAATGCATTTTCTGTTGAGCTGTAGCCTGAGGGATTCAAAGTGCAATTCAAAAAACACTTTGCCACAATGAAAAGCGGTTTTTGGTGAATATCAATGGAAAGGTGGCTGTAACTTATATTATTGAGCATATTGAAGCCCTGAGGTATGATATGCCTCTCGCGGAGAGTGTTTTGAATGGTAAAATAGTGTAGTATGATGTCAGCCTCAAAAAGATTACATGTAGAATATTGCATACTTGGGAGTGGATTGCAGGCTGTGATATCATGTTGGCTTGTATGTAAACTGATACATCCGTAGAAGTTAATGACTGGATATTATTGCGATTTGAGGAGGTGCAAGGTTTGCCTCAACGCAATTCCAGAAAGGGCAATTCTATGGAAAGGTTAGGGGAATTTGTTGTTTTCTTTGAAAGCAGAATTTAGGTTATCCAAAATGTAACTTTCTCTCTCTCTCTCTCTCTCTCTCTCTCTCTCTCTCTCTCTCTCTCTCTCCCAATATTTTGAGAGAAATTGCAAAAGCGATTCAGAAGTGTTCAGCAATTTAAAAAGAAAGTAGGCTGGCTCAGTTGTAAGGAGAAGGAAGGTTCCAGATTTGATTCCTCGTCTGTTGGCAAACCTCATAGGGAGCAAGGTTAGCGGCACTACAGTTGGTCTTGATGCCCTGAGTTAGGGAGGAATTGGTCTCACCTGATCCTGGAGACCTCTGCAAGTTATGAATGCTAGATGAATACAGATTGAGCTCATCTCTGATACTCCCTTGGCTGTGGTGGCCTTGATCTCTGGTGGTCTTCCAGCTGACACCTAAATCTGAAAAATGGCCATTTGAGAGAGGTCTCCAAGGCAGCCCAGGGCCCTTGGGACCATACCCCAAAGAGGTTCTTCTTTCATGAAGGAAGAAAACAGGCCATGGAAGTACCCAGTGTCCTACAAAAAAGTAGGGTAAAAATCGTAGTGGGACAGAGCTGTTATGCGAAAGGTAATAAAGTTGTGGGGATTAGGTAGGTATGTGTTGGATGTGTTTAAGGATGCTTGATATTGGTCTGAGGGGGATGCACCGATCTTGTGCAGCCAGCAAGACCCCAGGTATAACCCTGTGGGATTCACGGCCAGTGTCCAAGTAAATCTGTCTTTTACTGGGTCTCCTTAATTATCTTCATTGGCAAGAGGGGGAGGTTTATTTTAGGAATGTGTATGCTTTTTGACTCAGTGGTGAAAACACCCCACCCTTTGATATAAAAGTAAGGTGGATATGTTTTCCCATCTTTTCTAATTTGTCAACAAATTCAATTGAGATATGATACGTTGAAATACTGACTGACCTTTGCCCTTGATGTCAAGCCAAATACCTGTGGTATTTGGTTTGACATCAAGCGTAGGCACAGTGGATGAAGGCCTCTTGCTGTAATGAATCATCAGTGAATTTTTTGTCTTGCCAATCAGTCATGATTGTGTTTGCAAGTGCCATATGCAATTTATTTACTGTTATATGCCTTTTCAGTCAGTGTCTGAGCCCCTTATTCAAGGAGCTATTCTGTAGCCCCTCATATGCGTTCAGATTGCAGACTTGCACTGCAAAGTGTGAATTATTCCAGGTGGTAAACCCTCTAATTTAACGACTGTGAATATTTTAATTACAATCTGTTTACTTTATTATTGTGCTTTCCCCTGGAATTTTGGATAGTAACACACATGATTATAATTATCCCCCACGCCCTACCCATTCCATGATCAATAGACAAACAATATGGCCAATCAGATCAGTGAACAACAGAAAGTATTGCAGTGATTCAGTAATTAGAATGCAACTCTGATTGAAGCATTTGTAATTGAAGTAGCAACGTGGTCAAATCTCAGGGCGGCACGGTGATGCAATGGTTAGCACTGCTGCCTCACGCTGCTGAGGACCCAGCTTCGATCTCGGCCCCGGGTCACTGTCCGTGTGGAGTTTGCACATTCTCCTCTTGTCTGCGTGGGTTTCAACTCCTCAACCCAAAGATTTGCAGGTTAGGTGGTTTGGCCACACTAAACTGCGCCTCAATTGGAAAAAAATAATTAGGTACTTAAATTTTTTTAAAAATATGGTCAAATCTGTGCATAATTCACTATGCAATTCAAATGATCACGATGCAATGTAATTTGCTGTGGAGAGACATATGTGGCCAATAAGTTTATTAGTCATTGCATTAATCTGGATAACCTAAATAACATTTGTATTCGTTTGGTGCAGGGTGATTAGCTCCGATGGTTAGAGAGCGGTGTTAATAATGCCACGTTTGCGGGTTGGATCCCCATACTGGCCAACAACAATAAGTGTCTTAAAATAAACTTGGTGCATGTTATATTCAGTTCCAATCACTTTACTCTCGTGTTAGGCCGCTTACAAGAAGGTGTCGCAGCACAGAATCTCTTCCTGACTCTTGGAACATATCTGTATTAATTTGGTGTTCTTCAGCCTATTTTGTAGGTAATTTTTCTTTAACCTCTTTTGCAGAGGAAAATAAGTTTGGAAAATGCTGCACTGATCCTTCATATAGAAGAAATTAACATACGCCTTCATAACTTTATTGTTTTAGTAAAAGTATATCATCACTAACATGGAGAGCATTAAGTCTGCTGTTTCTTCCTTGATTTCACCACTGAGGAGAATCTCTGTTAATCCTGGAATTGTTCCATGGAAAACACAGCTGTAACTTCAGATGGCTGAGAACTACTAGATTCTGGGAAACCACACTGCAGGCTGGTATGTCAACATTGCCAACTGCTTATATGGATCCTGTAGCTCTTAGGCCTATAAATTTATGACACTTGTGCCTTCCTAAGAAGCTGCTTTTAGTGTACTTCCATCGTGTTGTCACTGGTCTAGCAAGGAACATGAGCCAAATCGAGGCTCTCAATGATAGCAATTAAAATTGGCTTTGTTAACTGAAATACCAAGGAATTCATTTTACTATAAAAGGAATGCTTACATTTTTAATAGAAAGTATTCTCTGCACTTTCACAATATACTTACAGGAGGAAGGCTATTTGGCCCATCTTGGTTCATTTACCTGGAAAGGTTCTATTTTCTCCTTTCTCCCGCAACACTTTTTTCTGTTCCTGTATCTAATTGATGACTTTCCTTCCCTGTTAAGTTCACCTTCTCCCCCAACCCTCAGACTAACACCATTTCCCCACCAAGAGGCTGAGTAGGCAGTATATTCCTGAATCTCCTACTATGTTAGCTCACTCAATTTTTTTTGTTGTTGTTGTTTTTACACTCTTTCCTTTGTGAAGTGTCACTTTATCACTCGGGGCTACACAGTGGCAGAAGGTTTGGAACTGCTGCCTCACAGCGCCAGGGACCCGGATTTGGTTCCTACCTCGCGTGAATGTCTGTGTGGAGTTTGTACGTTCTCCTCGTGTGTGCATGGGCTTTCTCCGGGTGCTCCGTTTTCCTTACAAAGTCCAAAGATGTGCAGGTTAGATGGGTTGACCATGCTAAATTGTCCCTTAGTGTCCAAATGGTTAGGTGGGGTTACATGGTTACAGGGGATTTGGCCTAGGTTGGGAGGATCGGTGCAAACATCATGGGCCGAATGACCTCTTTCTGCACTGTAGGGATTCTATCACGTGTGGCTGTTCCAGAATAATTGAAACTTCCATGTGGCAAAATCGTAGAATATGAATGAGTATTGTACCTTCCTGCTATAGGAAATGCCACACTGGTCTCAAATTTTAATTCTTTTCAATAATGGAATAGTATTTGGAGTGTGACTGCCTTTTAAATAATGAATCTTGCAAGTAGATTTTCTTACCATTTCAAATTTGACCTTGTCTGCTCTCCAGTATGTTAACTTGGTGACATCGAACTGTGCTTAACTGTATGGGCGCAATTTAACAGGACAGAAAAAAAGAGTCCTGTTTTGGGCACGTTTAGCAGGGTGTTTCTCAGCGCCTGCAACGCCAAGAAAGACATTGCTATTTAGTGGCACATTGCCGTTTCTTTTGGCTTCGGTGAGGAATGCCCCATTGAGGCCGCACTTACAATCATTTCCTGCACTGATGAACTCAGCTCGCCAGTGCAGGAAGAGTATTCGCGTATTGGGGAGCCATTTGTAAATGCCGCTCTGATCTATCAATACCCCCCCCGCGACAGTGACTAGGTGCCACAAGAGACCAACCTCGTGTCAGTCTCTAATGGCCTGGGATACCCCTCCAGGTGCCATTACGCCTAGTCCACGTTTGTGTGGACCAGAGTTAAAACAGTGCCATGGCGAAGTCTCCCAGGTGAGGCCGTCAGTTCCTGGGCCTCAGGAGAATACGGCGCAGACATATTTAAATGAACCATGGCTCATTTAAATATGTGGACGAGATCCAGATCGCGAGACCTTGAGAGATTTTGTTCAATCTCATGAGGCACTTCGAGCATCGTGAGATTCGAACGCCCTCGCCATGTCACTAAGTCGGGTGCGACGAGGAGATCAAATCGTGCCTATGTCTGCGTCTTCTTAGCTTGCCACAGTGAATCATTCTTTAGCTGCATAGAGAGCACGTAAACAGATGGTGTTTCCAAAGTTAAAATGGATAAAACTTATCTGTGATGTCAGACAAAGGCTGTATTTAATATTTAATAGGTTTATTCTATGTGTTGAATGTTCTGAGGCAGACCTTTATACATAATAAATATTCGTGGAATATAGCTTATTGCAACATTAGTGAAAACACAGATTCAAGAATGATGGGTACTTGGTCATAATAATGCAGGCAATCTGGCTCAGATGATCATGTAGTGTTCCGCCAGCCCCATAATCCTCCCTTTCTAACAAGGAGTGGAATGGTTTGACCATTACTGAGTTGGCATCTGACTGTCAAAAAGAACAACTTAGTATATTAAAGCAGCTACATAAATATAAAACACTCAGGCACTTTACAGGAGCATTATAAAACAAATATGAGCCACATGCGATATTAATCAGCTGACCAAAACCTTGATCAAAGAGTTAGATTTTAAGGAGTATCTTAAAGGAGAAAAGGGAGGTGGAGAAGTGGTGAGATGTATTCCAGGGCTTGAGGCCCACAGTGATTAACCAACTCTTGACTGGGAACCAAGTCATTGGGTGGGATTGTTGTTTATTCTACCGATGAGGCAATTTGGCCTTTCAGCCACAAGAAGCACAAGAAACATGGCACTGAAACTGTCAAATAATCTCTTTTTCATCGAAACAACATCAGTGGTTTGGACTAAATTGCTTGCAAGAAATATTTTTGCTGTTTGATGGTTATACAATCTTCACTGTGAGCCATATCAGCTTCTGCATAGTGAGCTGTGGCCACTTAACAAGCACATCTGATCTGACGGAAGAAACTTTCATTTTATGTTTTGCTGCATTCCTTTACCTATAGCGTCAAACGTTTGCATGAATTCCCACCACCTATCGGATCACATTCAAGATAAGTGTCACTTTGGATCATTGGAATGTTATTTAAAATTTGAACTTGAAAGATAAAAACATCCAATACGGTGATAAAGTTCCACTAAGTGTCAGATGTGGAGCCTTCCTTCAGTGAAACAAAACCCAAAGCTTGGTTTTGTAAAAGGAAATGCGTCAAAAAGGAAACGTGTTGATCATATTTTAAGAACTCTGAATCGAACAGGTTTTACCTTTGAACTTATTTATAAAATATTCCATTGATGCACAGTGTTGAGAGACATTAACATGAAAAGGCTAAGTGAGGAAATATTGAGAACAAAGTTTAAAAATCCTTCCCAAATAACTGATGACCAATGCTGAGAGGAATGGTTCTGGAGCTATTTGGGGGTGGGGGGTTGAAAAAAACAGCATGGTTCCCAGAACCACAGTTAGATTTTGATTTGTTAAACCGTTCAGACACTACATGCACAATTAAAAATGATACTGATGATTTATGGTTTCATGAAGATAAGGTTCTTAAACTAAATATGCAGATAATGACTGGATCTTCCTGCCCACTGGAGAAATCCACATTAGCGGGATTGGAAAATCCCACCCAATTGTTTTATGAATTTCTTTGATTATTTATCCCCTCCTTGCTTTGACAGGGTTTGGTTCCCATCCATGCAACTGAGTGTCAGAAAACCATTTGATATAACTTGTTCTCACCGAGCTATCAGCATAAGTCACTGGTTAGTAATCAGATAAGTCACTTTCCTTCCCAGTCCAGCAGTGCTGAAGCCAAGGGCTGAAGTTTGGGCTTTGTCGAGGGCGGGAATAGAGGCGTACAAGGTCCGAAATACCAGTGCTGGTTGATATGCCGGTTAACTGACCCATTCCCAGCACCTGCCATTTTTTTTTTTGCTGGGGTTGGCTTGGGGTGGGTAGAATTAGCTCTCCAACCATGAGGTGTGTAGCCAATTAGACTCGTTAAGACAGACACAAATTTTTGCAGATGCTGGAAATTTGAAATGAAATAAAACAGAAAATGCTGAAAAAACACAGCAGGCCAGATAGTATTTCTGGGGGGAAAAAGTGAACTATTCAGGTTTGTGACCTTTCATTATTAAGGGCCTTGTTAACCACACTTAAAGTAGGTCAACTGGGATATTTTTGATCTCCAGTTACCCAACCTGACAGAGGGATGTGGGGGCAAGTCTGGGGGCTAGCATTTCTGGCAGGCTTACAGGCTCGCTCTGTCTGTCTGGGTGCAGTCAAAGCTCGTCCTTTAAAGGGATTACAGCCTCACACAACCCATCCCCAGCCACACACGGGGCGGGATTCTCCACTCCCACGCCGAAGTGGCCGCGCCGTCGTGAACGCCGTCGAGGTTCACGACGGTGTGGAACGGCCCCGGTCCCGACCGATTCAGGCCCTGACAATGGGCCAGTATCGGGGCCACGTCATCTACACGCGCCAGGCCTTGTCGCCCGCGTAAAAGCGGCGCCGCATAGATGACGCGGCCGGTGCCGCATAATGGGCGTCATCCACGCACGCATGGTTGCCTTCCTCTCTAAGTCTGCCCCGCAAGAAGATGGGGGACGGATCTTGCGGGGCCGCGGGAGGAAGGAGGTCCTCCTTCAGAGAGGACGGCCCGACGATTGGTGGGCACTGATCGCGGGCCACCCCACATTCCAGTTGAAGCCCGGTGCAGGATCCCCCCTCGCCCCCCCACAGGCCGCCCCCCGAGCATTCACGCACCGCCCACGACTGCAGCAACCAGGTGTGGACGGCGCCGGGGGACACCCGCCGTTTTGGCCTGGCCGCTCTACCCATCCGGGCCTCAGAATAGCGGGGGTGCCGGAGAATCGCCATTTCCGGTGTCTCCGGCGATTCTCCGGCCTGCGGCCCGCGAAACTCGACCGGGCCATTCCCGCCGCTTGGGTGAATCGCGGGAGGGCGTCGGATCGGCATCCCCGGTAATTTTGGCGGCCCAGGCGATTCTCCCAACCGGCGTGGGAATGGAGAATTGCGCCCACTGTTTTCACAGTAGTGGCCTGGTTGCTCTATCCGTTTTTAAATTTAAAGTAAAAGATGGTGAGAGGGTGCCTTCACGTAAAGCGCCCCATCAACTTCAGACTGCTGCTCCTCTCAAGCCGGGTGTCTCCAGCTTTGAGAGCCATCCTGCTGCTCTTGGACAGAGAATCTGTCTTCATTGACAATTAAAGGGAGACCTCCATGAAAATTCCAATGAGTGTTTCCTTTCAGGGGCAGGTTCGAGTCACAGAAATGGTCATAACTTCTGTTTCCTGCCTGGAGGAAAAATCCAGCCCCAATTGTCGAACCTCTACTTCTGTCCTTGTTCACTTTATTTATTTTAGCAAAGCTTTGGAACATTAGATTTAGATTTATTGTCACGTGTACCGAGGTACAGTGAAAAGTATCTGCGTACAGTCCAGGCAGATCGTTCCATACATGAAAAACATAGGACATACGATAAATACGCAATGTAAATACATAGACATTCCGTGAAGCATAAGGAGTATAATGCTACAACAGTAGCGAAGGTGAGTAGAGAGATCAATTCAGCCCATAAGAGGATATTCCGGATTCTGGTAAAGAGTGGGGAAGAAGCTGTTTTTGAATCTGTTGGTGCTTGTCCTCAGACTTTTGTATCTTCTTACCTTCCTAATCTGGTTAGATAAATTACTCGCCAGTTACATTTGCCATGAGGAAGGTGCTCCTGACATCTTGCCTTTACCATGCAGGCTCATTCTGAAGCTGCTGTATAAACCTGCTCAGCAAAATGTGTGCAAAAGCACACATTGCCACTAGACTGTAGCTACTGGACCAATCGAGCAAACATGGTTTTGCTTACTCTTCCATTGCTCAATATATCAGTGAGTGTCTGTAGTGAAGGGCATTAATTTTGATGGTCTCCTGCTATGTTTGCTCTGCAAATACAATTTTCCTTCCCTAATAATGGACTTTAGAAAAGATGACAATTTTCCGCTTCCAACAGATAGAAAGCTGATGATTGATTTTCTTGTTCAGAGTTTTATAAGGTAACACCAGAATTAACACTTATAAGAACTTAACAAGCAGGAGCATTGAATGCTTCAAGCTTATTTCTTTTATTCTTTCAAGGGATGCAAGCATTCCTGGGAAGGCCAGCATTTGTTGCCCATCCCTAATTGCTCTTGAGAATCTGCCTTCTTGAACCCCCTCCAGTCCATCTCCTGTATGTATTCCTTAAAATCGCAGTTAGGAAGGGAGTTCCCGGTTCTTGATCTAATGACTAGTGATCACAAAGTTCCAAATCAGTGTGCAGAGTGTGTGGCTTGGAGGGGAATTTGAAGTTGGAGTTCCCATACACGTGCTGCCCTTGGCTCTCCAGGTGGTAGATGTGACGGCTTTGTAAGATGCTATTGAAAAAAGTTAGGAGAATTGTTGTGGTGCATTTTGCAGATGGTACGTGCTCCTGCCACTGTGCGTCAATGGTGGAGGGAATAAATGTTTAAGGTGGTGAGTGGGGTGCCAATCGAGCAGGTTGTTTTGTTCTGAGTGATGGTGAGCTTCTTGAGTTGTTACAGCTGTATTAATCCAGGAAAGTAGAAGCTATTCCATCACACTCCTGACTTGTGCCTTGTAGATGGTGGACAGGTTTTGGGGTGTCGGGAGGTAAGTTACTCACCATAGAATTACCACCCTCCGCGACCTGCTCTTGTAGCCACAGTATTTATGTGGCTGGTCTAGTTCAGCCTCTGGTCGATGGTATCCCCCAGGATGTTGTTTTTGAGAGATTTAACAATGCAATTGAATGTTAAAGTGAGATGGTTAGATTCTCTCTTGTCAGAGGTGGTCAATGCCAGGCATGAATGTTGCTTGCCAATTATCAGCCTAGGCCTGAATGTTGTCCAGATCTTTCTGCATATGGACACTGACTGTGTCAATATCTGATGAGTTTCAAATGGTGCTGAACACCAGTGAAAATCCCGTTTCTGACTTTATGATGAAGGGACGTCCATCGATGAGTGGGGGGAAATGGGTTTCGGTTTGTGGGGCACTGGATGGATGGATGGATTGGATGGATTTGTTTATTGTCACGTGTACCAAGGTACAGTGAAAAGTATTTTTCTGCGAGCAGCTCAACAGATCATTAAGTACATGAGAATAAAAGGGAATAAAAGAAAATACATAATAGGGCAACACAACATATACAATGTAACTACATAAGCACTGGCATCGGATGAAGCATACAGGGTGTAGTGTTAACGAGGTCAGTCCATTAGAGGGTCATTTAGGAGTCTGGTGACAGTGGGAAGAAGCTGTTTTTGAGTCTGTTTGTGCGTGTTCTCAGACTTCTGTATCTCCTGCCCGATGGAAGAAGTTGGAAGAGTGAGTAAGCCGGGTGGGAGGGATCGTTGCTTATGCTGCCCACTTTCCCCAGGCAGCAGGAGGTGTAGATGGAGTCAATGGATGGGAGGCAAGTTCGTGTGATGGACTGGGCGGTGTTCACGACTCTCTGAAGTTTCTTGCGGTCCTGGGCCGAGCAGTTGCCATACCAGGCTGTGAGCAGCCCGATAGGATGCTTTCTATCGTGCATCTGTAAAAGTTGGTAAGGGTTAATGTGGACATGCCAAATTTCCACAGTTTCCTGAGGAAGTATAGGCGCTGTTGTGCTTTCTTGGTGGTAGCGTTGACGTGGGTGGACCAGGACAGATTTTTGGAGATGTGCACCCCTAGGAATTTGAAACTGCTAACCATCTCCACCTCAGCCCCGTTGATGCTGGCAGGGGTGTGTACAGTACTTTGCTTCCTGAAGTCAATTACCAGCTCTTTAGTTTTCCTGGCATTGAGGGAGAGATTGTTGTCGCTGCACCACTCCACTAGATTCTCTATCTCCCTCCTGTATTCGGACTCATCGAGATCTGGCCCACTATCGTCGTATCGTCAGCAAACTTGTAGATGGAGTTGGAACCAAGTTTTGCCACGCAGTCGTGTGTGTACAGGGAGTAGAGTAGGGGGCTAAGTACGCAGCCTTGCGGGGCGCCGGTGTTGAGGACTATTGTGGAGGAGGTGTTGTTGTTCATTCTTACTGATTGTGGTCTGTTGGTCAGAAAATCGAGGATCCAATTGCAGAGTGGGGAGTCAAGTCCTAGGTTTTGGACCAGTTTGGAGTACTGGTATCAGTACTCATGGGGGCTATACTATTGGGAGGGACCGCATCTGAACCATGCTGGGATCAGTGGTCTTGCAAACCACATAAATAGGGAAATAGAGGGGGCTTTAAATGAATTGTCCGGGGGAGTGTTGGGGGGACAGTTCTGGAGAAGTGATATGTAGAGTTACAAAGCAAAAGAATATGGCAGCTATTTAGGTAATGATACCCAGAGTGTGGTAGGAAGGGACAGAGGGAAACAGACAAAAACAGCAGCAAATAGGGTCAATTGGGGGGGGGGGGGGGGGGGGGGGGGAGAGGGGGATGGTAAAAAGGCAAAATTAATTAATGGCTCTTCACTTAAGTACATACAGAACTCTCTGAGGCAGAGAGCTGTGAATGAAGATTAAAGTCACAAATTATTAAAATACAGCCTTTTTTACATGCATTCATTATCTCCCAATTTATTCTCCATTGTACAATGTAGCTACTATATTTGTGTGTGTGTACACAATGAAAAGCTGGGGCCTAGTACAAATCCCTAGGGAACAGCACACCATATTTGAATCTCACCTCATTCCATTTCCCTATTCACCAACTCTTTTCCCCTCCCCACCCCAGCACCACGTGCTGCTGACTACCTTCAGCCTAGTACATCTTGTGTGTACCTGTTAAATGATCCTACAGTTAACAATGCTGGAAATCTATTGTTTTTCTGGCAAAATTGACATTGGTGGAACTTGACCCTAAATAAAACCATGTCATCAAATTGACATTTGATTTATTCAGCCAAAATAACCCTGCTTTTGATAATACACCAGGACCATATGTTGGGTGGCAGTCTCATCCCTCTTTTTAATATGTCATACGTGTGGTGATATGCATCACTGTAAATACACAAGGGGTTAATGTAAATACACTAAGACTAAGTAAACACCAGAGGGAGCACCAGAGACGTCATGACATGCAGACATACAGCTAATGAACACATAGAATAGGACACGACCAATGGGCAGTCAAGACACCCAGATGTGTAACTACCACAAGGGGGCATTACACAATCCATATATAAGGACAGGGCACACATGCTCTGTCTCTTTCCACAGGCGACATTTAGAGAGTAGGACAGGGGCAGATCAGAAGCATCACACCCACCAGGTAGCTTAGAGCAGATTGGTTAGTTAGACTGAGTTACTATAGCAAGATTAGCAGGAGAGAAGAATTCATAGAGAACTGTGCTAATGGTTCAATAAATCACATTGAACTTAAGTCAAAGTCTGGAGTATATTTTGGTCAAAGCTGCATCGAGTTGCAGCCTGTGTTATCCCAGAGTACATAACCCAACAATATGTAGAAAACCTGGCAACCAATTAGCGTATAGGAAGTGTCATATCATCTGATTTGCTGTTTAGTGAGACTAGTTGAGTGATGAATGTTGATCAGAACACCAGGAAGAACTTTCTTGCACTTCAAAGGACATCTTTTGTATCTTCTGGGGAGGGCAGATGGGTTGTCATTCTAATGTCTCATTCAAATGTCAGCACCTCTGACAGTGTAGCACTTCCACATGACTACAGTGGAGTATCAGGCTAGATAATGTGCTTAAATCTCTAGAATGGATTTTGTACCCACAGCCTTCTGACTCGGACAGATTGTCACGGAGGAATCCATGGCGATTCTCTGAGCACTGTGGTTACTGTCATCATGATTACTTTCCCATGACGCTGCAGCACTCCTGATGCAAAGCCTGGTGTATATCTTGTTTCATGGGAAGGGGGTTTATTAAATGATATTTTTGCTAAATTCCTCTGAGTCAGATGGTTCTGATAAGTATCACATTATTTGGTCGTAGGATGTTGCTGTGCAGGCATAGAATTATGGCACAAAAGTTGGTCATTTAATCCCTCCCATCCGTACTGACAGAGAAAGGGCTAATCTCCCTTTCCAGCTCCTGGCCTGTAGCCATGTAGGTTATGGCACTTCAACTGCACATCTTACTGATTTTTAAATACAATGAGCATCTCTTTAAAGCAGTCAGTTTCAGACCCACACCAGCATTGACTGCATTCTTCCTGTAATACTATGACTCAAACTGTATGTGGTATTCCAATATGCCCTTACTAGTGTTTTATTCCAATTCTTGCGTAACATCCCTGCTCATGTAATCCGAGTCTCAGCTATTAAAGGAATCTATCCCATTTACCACTTCCCAGGATCCCAGAAACTTTTTTGACTAAATAAGAACAGGAGTAGGCCGTCTGGCCCCTTGAGCCTGCTCCGCCATTCAATAGGATCATGGCTGATCTGACATTCTACACATCCACTTTCCTACCCTTTCTCCGTAATACTTGCTCCCCTTACTGATCAATAATCTATCTACCTTAGCCTTAAATATTTGCAAGGACTCTATCCTCACAGTTCTATGGCAAGGAGTTCCAAAGACACTCAATGCTCAGAAGAAATTCCTCCTCATCTCCATCTTAATTTGGCACCCTTTTATTCTGAGATTGTACCCTCTGGCCCTCGACTCTCCCATGAGGGGAAATATTGTCTCAGCTTTTGCCCAGTCAAGCCCCTTAAGAATCCTATATGTTTCAATGAAATCACCTCTCATTCTTCTGAATTCCAATGAGTAGGGTCCCAACCTCTTCACCCTTTGTTAATAAGACAATCCCTCCATACCGTTGATCATTCTAGTGTACCTTCGCTGAACTGCCTCCAATTAAATAATATCTTTCCTTCAATAAGGGGACCAAAACTGCTCACTGTACTCCAGATGTGGTCTCACCAGTACATTGTACAATAGCAGAAAACTTTGCTACTCTTATACTTCAACCCCCTTGAAATAACATTCTATCAGCCTTCCCGATTACCTTTAATTTAAAAAAAAATCTTTATTTCACAAGTAGCCTTACATTAACACTGCAATGAAATTACTGTGAAAAGCCCCTAGTCGCCACATTCCGGCACCTGTTCGGGTACACAGAGGGAGAATTTAGAATGTCCAATTCACCTAAAGGCACGTCTTTTGGGACTTGTGGGAGGAAACCGGAGCACCCAGAGGAACCCACGCAGAAATGGGGAGAATATGCTCCACACAGACAGTGACCCAAGCCGGGAATCGAACCTGGGACCCTGGAGCTGTGAAGCAACGGTGCTACCCACTGTGCTACCGTGCTGCTCCTGTGTGCTAGCTTTTGGTGTTCCTTGCACAAGTAACGGCAAGTCCCTTTGTGTTGCAGCTTTCTGCATTTTTTCTCTATTTAAATAATGTTCTCCCTTCCAAAATGAACAACTTCACATATTCCCACATTTGACAACTTTTTGCCCACTTACTCAACCTATCAATATTTCTTTGCAAACTATTTGTATCCCTCTCTCAACTTGCCGTTCCATCTTTTTTTGTGCCATCTGCAAATTTGGCTACAGTACATTTGCTTCCTTCCTACAAGTCATTAAAATATATCGTAAACATTTGCAGTCCCAGCACTGATCTCTGTGGAACCCAACTAGTTACAGGTCACCAACCTGAAAAAGAACCCCTTATCCCCACTTGCTGTTTCCTGCCCATTAGCCAATTTTCTATACACTACCTCCAACACCATATGCTCTTATCTTATGGCATAACCCTTTGTGAGGTACCTTGTCGAACACTTTCTGGAAGCCAAATACAACACATCTACTGGTTCCTCTCTATCCACTCTGGCTGAGACTTCTCAAAAAGCTCTAATAAATTAGCCAGACACCATTTCCCTTTCATAAAGCCATGCTGACTCTGCTTGATTAGATTATGATTTTCCTAATGTGCTGCTATTACTTCCTTAATAATGAATTCAAATATTTTCCAACAGTAGATGTTAGCCTAATTGGCCTATAGTTACCCATGTTTTGCCTCCCCATTTGAATAGGGCTGTCACATTGACAGTTTTCCAATCCTCTGGTACTTCTCCAGAATCAAGGATTTTTGTAAAATTACAACCAATGAATCCACTACCTTTGTAGTTACTTTTGGGGTCGAAGGATGCAAGCCATTAGGGCCAGGAGACCTATCTGCCTTTAGCCCCATTAGTTTGTCTAATGTTACTTCTCTAGTGATGGTGATGGTATTTAATTCCTCCTTCGTGTTCTTTCGTCTTAATGGGATGTTCAAAGTATCGTCCACCGTAAAGACTGATTACTTTTCCAGTCAGTCTTCCAAGTGGGACCTTGTCAAAAGCTTTGCTAACATCTATGTGGGTGATATCAAACGTGCTATCCTCATTGGCCCTCCTTGTTACAAATATTCAATCAATTTAGTCAGATACAACCTTCCTGTAACCAATCCCATTCTGTCTGTCTCTAGTTTTTTAAAATAAATTTAGAGTACCCAATTATTTTTTTCCAATTAAGGGGCAATTTAGTGTGGCCAATCCACCTACCCGGCACATCTTTGGGTTGTGGGGATAAAACTCACGTAGACACGGGAAGAAAGTGCAAACTCCATACAGACAGTGACCCAGGTCCTCGGCGCCTTAGGCAGCAGTGCTAACCACTGCACCATCGTTCCACCTTATGTGCCCTTTCTAAGTGATGATTAACATTGCCCTTTGGCATTTTAATTTGTCCACCATCAAGGTTAGGCCGACTAGTTTGTAATTACTCCAGTTTTTCTCTTTTCTCCTATTTTAAACAACGGTGCAATATTAGCAGCCCTACAACCCCCTGGTAGCATACCTATAGCCACAGCAAATTGGGAAAATGATGGCCTTTGATTTTGCCTCCCTTTCTTATCTTAACAGCCTGATATACTTTTCACCTGAGCCTGGCGATTTTATCTATTTTCTTTAATATTTCCTCCCTCACTTTGCTCATCCTATCCAATATTTCACATTCTTCCTGCTTTTAAAAAAAAAAATGCATTTTATTCAAACTTGTATCAAAGTAGGTTACAGCAAAAATAACACTCCACGAAACATTCTCCCCAACAAGCAACTATACAGTTTGTACAGATTTTTCTTCTTTTTCACCCACCCCCCCCCTGCGACGAACAGCTCCTCAAATACGGTCACATACATCCCCCACAGTACAGTACAAAAAAAAGTCAAGACACAAATTAAACATAGTGCAAACCACGGCTCTGTTCACGCAAGGACCTGCCTCAATATCCCCCTACTCTACTCTACTCTACCCTAGGCAGCCCCCCCCCCCCCACCCCACTGCTGACGTTTACTCCTCTGCGAAGAAGTCAATAAATGGCTGCCACCTTCGGGCGAAGCCTAATAGCAAACCTCTCAAGGCGAACTTGACTTTCTCTAGGCCAAGAAAGCTCACCATGTCCAATAGCCATACCTCAGCCCTCGGGGGCTTTGAGTCCCTCCATGCTAACAGTATTCATCGCCGGACTACCAGGGAAGCAAAGGCCAGAATATCGGCCTCTCTCTCTTCCTGGATTCCCGGGTCCTCCGAAACCCCAAAGATTGTCACCTCAGGGCACATTACCACCCCAGTTTTCAATACCCGGGACATGACATCTGCGAATCCCTGCCAGTACCCCCTGAGTTTAGGGCACGACAAGAACATGTGTACATGGTTAGCCGGCTCTCCGGCGCATCTAGCACACTTGTCCTCCAGCCCAAAGAATTTGCTCATCCGGCCACCGTCATGTGCCCCCCCCCCCGAGCTCCTCTTCCCACTTAAGCTTCAGGTCCTCGGTCTGCGTATCCTCAGCTCCCATTAGTTCCTTGTAGACGTCTGAGACTCTACCCTCGCCCACCTCTCCCCTAGAAACTACCCTGTCCTGCCTCCCCTTCGGCAGGAGACGTGGGAAGGACGGCACCAGTCTGCGTACAAAATCCCGCACCCGTAAGTATCTAAATTCGTTCCCCCTCACCAGCCCAAACTTCTCCTCCGGCGCTCTCATGCTCGGAAAGCTCCCTTCCAGGAACAGATCCCCCATCCTCACAATCCCCGCCCTCCTCAACAGTCGATACCCCCCGTCCATGTTCCCTGGGGCAAATCGGTGGTTGCCGCAGATTGGGGTCCACACCGATGCTCTTACCTCCCCTACATGCCTCCTCCACTGGCCCCAGATCCGAAGAGCCGCCACCACTATCGGGCTGGTAGAGTACGTGCCGGCGGAAGTGGCAGAGGCGCCATGACCAGGG
The DNA here is from genome assembly GCF_047496885.1 of Scyliorhinus torazame. Lineage (NCBI taxonomy): Eukaryota > Metazoa > Chordata > Chondrichthyes > Carcharhiniformes > Scyliorhinidae > Scyliorhinus > Scyliorhinus torazame. The sequence continues at coordinate 281,448,451 of NC_092713.1, read as the reverse complement.
CTGCTAAGCTAGTGCCCCTGCACGAAGCAGCCTCCAGAATCTTCCCATCAAAACATGTGCGCATTATTCGCTGGCCCCCGCCCACACCTCTCACACTCATCTGCTACCCCTGAAAGAACCCACTCATTCTCGCCCGAGTCATATGCACCCTGTGCACCACCTTAAACTGTATCAGGCTCATCCTTGCACAAGAGGAGGTCCTGTTTACCCTTCGCAGTGCCTCACTCCATACTCCCCAATTGATC